>NC_080108.1:26665723-27915723 GCF_950005125.1 Chionomys nivalis | reverse complement strand
TGATTTTTATGTATTTCTCTTCCATTCCCGTGGTTTGTCTTTTAATCCTCTTAGCAGCATCTACCGGAGAGCAGAGTTTCTCACTTCTATGGAGCCTATTCCTGGCTAGTTCTTCTATGACTCATGCATTAGTGCATTGCCAGAAATCTTTACTGAGCCTAAGGTCATGATTTCCTGTTTAGGAGTGCAGAACTTTTATGAGCTTATGTTTTACGTTTAGGTCTACGATTCGTTTGAATTTACTGTCATGCACAGTATAGGATATGGCTTGAAGTCCAACTTGTAGACAGATACACACTTATTCAAACAGTCTTTTTTCCCCCCCAAATCTGTAAAACGTCTGCTAGGGGAAACAGAGACTGGCAGATCCTGGGGAGTTGCTGGCCAGGCAGTTTAGCTGAAATAGCGAGATCCAGGTTGAGAGTGGAAGACCCTGTCTCAAAAAGTAAGGTGAAGATAGTTAGCCTCCATATATCCACCAGTGAGCATCTGCAGCGCGCGCGCGCGCACACACACACACACACACACAAAGAGAGGTAGAAAGAAAGAGAGAGAGATGAAGACAGACACACAGAGAGGCAGAGACAGACACATACATACACATGCACCCAAGAACGCGTGCATACACACACACAGAGACAGAGATAGAGATGAAGACGGACACATAGAGAGGCAGAGACAGACAGACACATTCATACACACACACACACACACACACACACACACACTGAAAGAGAGAGAGCGAGACAGAATTTGCTTCTTACAGATGTGTGGCTCCATTTGGGGACTCTATTCAAGTTTGTTGGTCTATCTGTCCTTCTGTCCATATGGCCCACATTATTTTTGTCACTTTCGTGATGTCTTTTCTAAAACACTCTTTTCACTTTCCCTCTTTTTTCTTCTATTTTGTGACAGGGTCTCACCACGTAACCTTGGCTGACTTGGGACTCACTATGTAGACCAGGCTGCCTCCAATTCACAAAGATCTGCCTTCCCCTGCCTCTTAAATGTTGGCTAAAGGAGTAGGCACCACACTTGGCAAAAATACTACTTGAAGTAAAGAAACTTAAGGTACCAAGTCTTGTATTTTAGAACTGTGTTGGCTATTGTGGTCCGTTCTCATACAATTTTGAGTCTGCTTGTGAATTTCTTTGAGGAAGTTGTTGGGGTTTTGGTTAGATTAATGTTGTGTCTGTATCCTGGGAGGCGCCTACATCTCTGCTCAAAGATAGTACTCTCCATCATTGAGGTTTTGGGACCTGGGAGAACGGAGCCAGTAAATGAGGCAGTCTAAAGTCTCACGCAATAGCCAACTTTATTCAGAGCATCAGATAATTTATACATTGAGTGTTGATGTAGTCACACGAGTGAAGCGTCCAATCACAAGGGCGAGCCTCACATGGCAAAAACAAGTTTGTTTGTTTGTTTTTCCAAAGAGGCATACAAACAGATAGCAATAGCCAGTTTTAATGAGTAATCTGAAGTAAACGCACTCCTATCTACTACACCTGGGTGGAGCATAAAAGCATGACCCAAGAACAATTCTGTGTTTCTGAAGAAACTGATATCACAAAGCTGGTATCTTGGAGTTTTCTCACGAGCAATTTGAATTCTCCTCACACGAACCATTATTGGACCATGCTCTGACCAACACAGACATTGCTTTGCTTGAACTACATGAAACTACATAGTTGCTTACTTTTTAAATCGTGTGCTTTTAAGCTCTCTGCTTTTGAAATACAGTAAGTACTTTATCCACATTCTACCATAGCATGAAAACAGTGAAGAGAAAGTTCTAGAAATAAATAACTCATGAGTCTGAAAATTGCGCGTGGCCCGAGCAGCGTGAAAGCTTGGCATTGTCCCTCTCAGCTCTGGCTGTGATGTGACTTTTACCAGCGTGGTCACGCTGCCTGTGTGCCACCTGCCAGTCACTTAGCAGCCTTCCCTGTTGTCACTGTTTCTTGATATTTCAGTTCTTAGGATTTTTCTATTGAGTCCCCACTATGAAAAGTAACTTTTTTTTCTCTTTCTATCTCTTCCTGGACCCTCATTTACTCTCCTCATCCCCTTGTTCTTTCTTCTAGTATCCATTTCCCCATCCAAATGGAATTTTACTTAAAAGAAAATGAGTGTGTGTGTGTGTGTGTGTGCGTGCGTGTGTGTGTGTGACTACATTATTAGGACCAGCTAGGGAGTTGTCAGAAAGTGTGCAGAGTGGTTTGTTTCCCCTGAAAAATGTTTTCACTTCTTTTCGATAGTAATCGTGGTTACTTTTTTTGTGTGTGCGAGTTACATATGAACCCTAAACTCTTAATTACATTAACCCATCTCAAGATGTCTTTCTTTGTGTGTGTTCTGGGGGGATGTATTTCTTTGTTTTATGGCAGGGTCTACCTCTGTAGTCGAGGCTAGCTGTTAGTTCTTTAAGTAGCCTAGGGTAAACTTGAACTCCTGATTTTCCTGCCTCAGCCCGCTGAATTCTGGGATTGCTGTTGTGCATCATCAAGCCTAGCTTAAGAAGCCTGGTTTCTTTTTAAATTTTTTTTTTTAATTTATTTTTATTTTTTTTTTCTTTTGGTTTTTCGAGACAGGGTTTCTCTGTGGCTTTGGAGCCTGTCCTGGAACTAGCTCTGTAGACCAGGCTGGTCTCGAACTCACAGAGATCCGCCTGCCTCTGCCTCCCAAGTGCTGGGATTAAAGGCGTGCGCCACCACTGCCCGGCTAAATTTTTTTTATTGATTTTTATTGAGCTCTACGTTTTTCTCTGCTCCCTCCCTGCCTCTCCCCTTCCCTTTCAACCTTCCCCCAAGGTCCCCATGCTCCCAATTTACTCAGGATATCTTGTCTTTTTCTACTTCCCATGTAGATTAGATCTATGTAAGTTTCTCTTAGAGTCCTCATTGTTGTCTAAGTTCTCTGGGATTGTGATTTATAGGCTGGTTCTCTTTGCTTTATGTTTAAAAAAACCACCTATGAGTGAGTACATGTGATAATTGTCTTTCTGTGTCTGGGCTCCCTCAGTCAAAATAATGGTTTCTAGCTCCAACCATTTTCCTGAAAAATTTAAGCTGTTGTTATTTTTTCTGCTGTGTAGTATTCTACTATGTAAATGTACCACATTTTTCTTAACCATTCTTCAGTTGAGGAGCATTTAGGTTGTTTCCAGGTTCTGGCTATGACAAACAAAGCTGCTATGAACATAGTTGAGCACATGTCCTTGTGGCATGATTGAGCATTCTTTGGATATATACCCAAAAGTGGTATTACTGGGTCTTGAGAAAGGTTGTTTCCTAATTTTCTGAGAAATCACCATATTGATTTCCAAAGGGCCTGTACCAGCTTGCATTCCCACCAGCAATGCAGAAGTGTTCCCTTTTCCCCACAACCTCTCCAGCATAAGTTGTTATCAGTGTTTTTGATTTTGGCCATTCTTTCAGGAGTAAGATGGAATCTCAAAGTTGTTTTGATTTGCATTTCTCTGATGACTAAAGATGTTGAACATTTCCTTAAGTGTCTTTCAGCCATTTTAGATTCTTTTGTTGAGAGTTCTCTGTTTAGGTCTGTACTCCATTTTTTTTATTGTATTCTTTGTTCTTTTAATGACCAACTTTTAGAGTTCTTTGTATATTTTGGAGATCAGGCCTCTGTCTGATGTGGGGTTAGTGAAGATCTTTTCCCATTCTGTAGACTGTCATTTTGTCTTGTTGGCCTTGTCCTTTGCTTTACAGAAGCGTTTCATTTTCAGGAGGTCCCGTTTATTAATTGTTTTTCTCAGTGTCTGTGCTCCTGGGATTATATTTAGGAAGTGGTTCCCTGTGCCAATGCGTTCAAGTTTACTTCCCACTTTCTCTTCTATTAGGTTGAGTGTGGCTGGCTTTATTTTGAGGTCTTTGGTCCATTTGGACTTGAGTTTTGTGCATGGTGATAGATATGGGTCTATTTTCATCCTTCTACATGTTGATATCCAGTTATGCCAGCACCACTTGTTAAAAATAAGCTTTGTTTTTTCAATTTGATATATTTTGCTTCTTTATCAAAGATCAGGTGTTTAAAGATGTGTGGATTGATATCTGGGTCTTCTATTCGGTTCCATTGGTCCTCTTGTCTGTTTTTATGCCAATATCAGGCTAGTTTCAGTACTGTAGCTCTGTTGTAGAGTTTGAAGTCAGGGATTGTGATGCCTCCAGAAGTTCTTTTATTGTACAGGATAATTTTGGCTATCCTGGGTTTTTTGCTTTTCCATATGAGGTTGAACACTGTTCTTTCCAGGTCTTTGAAGAATTTTGCTGGGATTTTGATGGGCATTGTGTTGAATCTGTAGATTGCTTTAGGTAAGACTGCCATTTTTACTACTTTAATTCTGCCTACCTAAGAGCATGGGAGATCTTTCCACTTTCTGGTGTCTTCTTCAATTTCTTTCTTCAAGGATTTAAAGTTCTTGTCATACAAGTCTTCGACTTGTTTGATTAGAGTTACTCTGAGATATTTTATGCTATTTGTGGCTATTGTGAAGGCTGTTATTTCTCTGATTTCTTCCCCAGCCCTTTTATCATCTCTGTACAGGAGGACTACTTATTTTTTGAGTTAATCTTGAATCCTGCTACATTACTGAAAGTGTTTATAAATTGTAGAATTTCCTTGGTAGAATTTTTGGGATCGCTTATGTAAACTATCATATCAATATCAAACAGTGAGAGTTTGATTTATTCTTTTCTGATTTGTATCCCCTTGATCTCCTTTTGTTGTCTTATTGCTCTAGCTAGGACCTCAAGTACTATATTGAATAGATATGGAGAGAGCAGACAACCTTGTCTTGTTCCTGATTTCAGTGGTATCTCTGTGAGTTTCTCTCCATTTAGTTTGATGTTGGCTGTTGGCTTGCTCTATGTTGCCTTTATTATGTTTAGGTATGTTCTTTGTATCCCTGCTCTCTCCCAAATTTTTATCATGAAGGGATGTTGTATTTTGTTGAAAGCTTTTTTTGCCATCTAATGAGATGATCATGTGATTTTATTTTTTTCAGTTTGTTTATATGGTGGATTACATTGACAGATTTTCATATGTTGAACCATTCCTGCATCTGTGGGATGAAGCTGACTTGATCATGGTGGATGATGGTTCTGATGTGTTCTTGGATTTGATTTGCCAGTATTTTATTTAGTATTTTTTGCATCAATGTTCATGAGTGAGTGTGGTCTGTAATTCTCCTTCTTAGTAATGTCTTTCTTTGATTTGGGTATCAGGGTAATTGTAGCCTCATAAAAAGAGTTTGGCATTGTTCTTTCTCTTTCTATTGTGTGGAAATATTTGAGGAGTATTGGTATTAGTTCTTCTTTGAAAGTCTTGTAAAATTATGACCTGAAACCATCTGGCCTGAGATTTTTTTTGGGGGGAGGGTTAGGAGACTTTTGATGATTGTTTCTATTTCTTCAGCAGTTATAGGACTGTTTAATTTGCTTATCTGCTCTTGATTTAACTTTGGTAAGTGATATTTATCTAGAAAGTTGTCCATTTCCTTTAAGTTTCCAATTTTGTGGAGTACAGGTTTTCAAAATATGACCTGATGATTCTCTGTATTTCCTCCATGTCTGCTGTTATGTCCCCCTTGTCACTTCTGATTTTGTTAATTTGGATATTTTCTCTCTTCCTTTTGGTTAGTTTGGATAAAGGTTTGTCTATTTTGTTGATTTTCTCGAGGAACCAACTCTTTGTCTCATTGATTCTTTGTATTATTTTCTTTGTTTCTATTTTGCTGATTTCAGCTCTCAATTTGATTATTTCTTACAGTCTTGTTCTCTTAGGTGAGTTTGCTTCTTTCTGTTATAAAATTTTCAAAGGTTCTGTTAATTCACTAGTGTGGGATTTTTTTCAGCTTCTTTATGTAGGCATTTAGCTCTATGAACTTTCCCCTTAACACTGCTTTCATTTTGTCCCATAAATTTGGGTATGTTGTGTCATCATTTTCATTTAATTTTAGGAAGTCTTTAATTTCTCACTTTATTTCTTTCTTGGTCCATTGAAGATTCAGGTGAGCATTGTTTAATTTCCATGTGTTTGTGGGTTTTCTGGAATTAGTATTGCTATTGACTTCTAGTTTTAAACCATGGTGATCTGATAAGGCATATTGGATTATTCCAATTTTTTTTGTATTTGTTGAACTTTGTTTTGTTACCGAGTATGTGGTCAGTTTTTGAGAAAGTTCCATGAGGTGCTGAGAAGAAGGTATATTCTTTTCTGTTTGGATGGAATATTCTATAGATGTCTATTAAGTCCATTTGAGTCATAACATCTGTTAGTTCTCTTATTTCTCTGTTTATTTTTTGTTTGACTGACTTGTCCAGTGTTGAGAGGGGAGTGTTGAAGTTTCCCACTATTAGTGTGTGGGGTTTAATGTATGATTTAAGCTTTAGAAGTGTTTCTTTGACATATGAGTGCCCTTGTCTTTTGGGGCATAGATGTTCAGTATTGAGATTTCCTATTGATGAATTTTTCCTGTGACTAATATGAAATGACCTTCTGTATCTCTTTTGCTTGATTTTAGCTTGAAGTCTATTTTGGTAGATATTAGAATTAGCTACACCGCTTGTTTCTTAGGTCCATTTGATTGGAATATTTTTTCCCAACTCTTTACTCTGAGACAATGTCTGTCTTTGAGGTTGAGATGTGTTTCTTGTAAGCAGAAGAAGGATGGATTCTGTTTTTGTATCCAAATCTCTTAGCCTGTGCCTTTTTATAGGTGAGTTGAATCCATTTACATTAAGGGATATTAATGACCAGTGATTGCTATCTTTTGTTAATTTAGTTTTCATTGTTGGTGATGTTAATTTGTGCATTTTTCTCTTCTTTGGGATTTGCTGCTATGAGATCATTAATTGTCCGCTGCTTCTCACCCAACCAGCTGAGTGAGAAGCAGCAGAAATCTGTCTCCCATAGTTCTAGGGTTGAGAAATCAAAGGCCAAGGCTCAGTGGGTCTAGTGCCTCGGTCTACTTCTTAATAACTGGCACCTTCACCTTGGATTACTTCTTCCTGTGTGTGTGTGTGTGTGTGTGTGTGTACATGCATGTGTGTGTATGAGAATAATTTTTCATATATCTTTGGAATAGATTCCCCAAACACCCAGTTAAAAAATGTGTGTATGTGTTTGGGTAGGATAGGTGCTTAAGGAGAAAAATATCTGCAAGAAAAGTTGAGTACTTGTAATGAGTCCACTCTCCAACCAGCATGAACCCTTGTCAGCATTCTTTGATTTTCTTTTATTGGCATCTGTGAATTGTACCTTTAGAGTTCTGCTGTTGCCCTGGGATTTCTTTTGCTTCTCTTCTATGATGGTGGCTGTCTTCATTTCTCTTCTGTTGCTGTGAAAAAGCACTTTGGCCAAAGCATCTTAAGGGACAGAGGGCTTATTTTGGCTCACAGTTTTGGAGGGAGGGGATGCCGTCCATCGTGGCCGGAAAGCATGGCTGTGGGAATGTGAGGACAGCCTGTTGCATCGAATCAGCAGTCTGGAAGCAGGCAGAGAACAGGAAGCAGGGTCAGGCTACAAAGCCTTAAATCCTAACCCTAGTGACACATTTCCTCAAGTCTCTGCCTCCTGCCGGTTCCACTGCCTTCCCAAATGCCATCAGCATCTGTGGACCAAACACATAAGCCTATAGAGAACCTTTCATATTCAAACCACAACAGCCATGCTTTTTAAAACATGCTGAATCCATTAGGAATGGTTTGAGGCACAAGCAAAAGAACTCTACCTGAAATGTTTACAGAAGTCGAGATTAATTTCCCAGGTAGTGTGAAGTATGCGTTTGAAGACACTGGCTGAGGGACTCCATGACATCAGGGTGATCCATCTCTTGCCTCTCCTCCATGATTAGCACACAACTGTGCAGCCACCACGTCTGCATATGCAGAAGAAGAACAAAGGAAGGAGGTATGAGAAGGAACTTTACAAAGAAAGCCACAGACCCTAAATAGACATAGTCCCTTGACATTTTTCTAAGCCCTGTTCATGGGGTCAGCGTGGCTGAGCAGTGAGCTAACCCCAGGATCCCTCTGTAGCATGAAGTGCTGGAGAGGGCATCATCCTTGGCACCCTTTCCTAGAGCAGATTTGGAGATTGTGGATCACAGAATTTACAACATCCACGTTTTCACCAATGCCACCAAAGCAGTCTTCACGTTCCCACCAGCCGTTTATAGAACTGCTGGTTTCCCTCAACATCTTACCAAGGCTTGGTGTCGTCAGAGTTGCTAACGTCCCAGCGTAATGGAGGAAAGTGGAATTTTATTTTAACTTTAATTTCTGTGATTACTGGAAAGGCTCAGTCACTTTTGCTTTCTTTTTTCTTTTTGGCCGTGCTGGCAGTTAAAACCAAGTTCTTCTGCACATGCGCGCTAGGCAAGCCCTCTCCATCCACACCTCCATCACCAACTGTTTGTCGGACTGCTGAGCTGGTCTGTGGTTTTCTTTTGTTAATCACCAGCCATGACCTTGGCCATTTCCCTTCCCCCAGCAGGCCTCCCTTCTCTTCCTGACTTATGGGAGTTAGTTGGATGATTAGCAGACTAATTATTGGCTTGGAAAGAATTTTGAAACATTTCCATTTGTGACTTGTCATTTATTTTATTGTGCTTGACCTCACACGGAGGTCTTTTTTAAAAGGTTTTTTAGAGTTTTATTTTTTACTGAAATTGTATCATTTCCCATTCCCTTTCTTCCATTCAACCCTCCCATAGCCTCTTTTTCTTTTTTATCTTTTTGCTACATATATATGCATAAATATATAACTACGACCTGCTGAATCCATCTAGTGTGGCTTGTGTATGTGTAATTTCAGGGTTGACCACTTGTACTGGATAGCCAGTTAGGAGGCTCATTACTGGGAAAGACTAATTATACCTTTTCCAGCAGTCATTAGCTTGTAGATCTTTGCCTAGGGGTGGGGCCAGGTGAGATTTCCACTTCTACATTAGCTTGTCTGTTGGTGGTGTCACTTTTCAGGTCTTGTTTAGCAGCTATATTGTTGAGATATCACAAGTATAGCTTTTCTGTCACTTGTGTTTGAGACAGGGTCTCACTGTGTAGCCCTGGTTAGACTGGAACCACATGGACCGGTTGGCCTGGAACTTGAGGAAATCTGCCTGCTTCTGCCTTCCTCATGCAGGAATTAACAGTGTGCACCACCACAAAGGGCTGGCTCCTTGTTACTTCCTTGTAAACACAATGTCACATTAGACTTCCCGGTCCCCTGGTTCTTACAGTCTTTCTGCTGCCTCTCCCAGAGCCTTGGGTGCAAAAGCATTGGGTTCAGAAGCCTTGGGTGCAGAAGTGTTGGGGCCGGGCAGGCCGTGTTCAGTTGCTCTCTGCATTTTGGTCAGTTGTGGTCTTCAGTAATGGTCTCTGTCTGCTGCAAAATTATCTTCTCTCATGACCACACTTTAAAGCTTTGGGATAGTAAGAGTCAATAATGCTGTTTTTTTTTTTTCTGTACAGAGTGTTCTGCATTTTAAGGTGCTCTCTTCATGCTGGTTGGGTTTAATTATCTCTCTAATGAGTTTAAAGGCTCTCTCTTGTATTTTCTTCTAATTATTTAAAATTACTTTTATGGATTTTTTTTCGTTCTGAGTTTTATTTTAAATTATTTCCCACATAGATTAGCCAGTTTCCCCTGGACTGTTTACTTAATAACAAATTATTTCTCTACGGATTCAAAATATTCTTTCCAGTAGCTAAAAAAAATGTCCTCATAATATGTATCTGGTCTTGGGTATTTTATTTATCACTTTCTGTTGACCCATCCGGTCCATGGGCTAGTATTACAGTATTTTATTTAATATCTGTGATAAGGCTCAAGGGCATAGCTCAGTGATACAGCATGTGTTTAGTATCCATGAGGTCTTGGGGTAAACTCCTAACATGACCACCAAAAGCAACAGCAGCAGCAGCAAAATGGCACGTAAGAAGTCTTGCAAGCAAATTGTAAATATATTTCTCAGAATCAGTGACCGTTCTTGGATACTTTCACACAAATCCATTGACTTTGGCTGTGGTTGCATTGGGATGTGGATGAAAGGGGGCAGGGGGACCACTGAACCTCACAAAATGGATGCCCTGACCTGGACACGGTGCCTCCGGCCACTCCCTGAGCTATGCCATGGTGTTTCTTAGTTAACGCCAGGTTCTGTGACTAATACTGCTTTCATTTGTCTTATTTTCGATTAATCATATTCATAGTACATAACATCTTTTGAGTTTTATGTATTGGTATTGTATCAGATCATCTTACTGAATCCGTTTTATAGTCTATCATTGGTTTTCTTAGAATTGCCAGGGAAGCAAACCTCTTGCCTATGAATAATAACAAACTCTCCACTTTCCTTTCAAATATTTATCTGCCAATTTTTTTTCTTGTTTGGTTACACATACAATGCACATTTGTAGCACTAAAAATAAACATCATTATATTATTCCTGATTTTTGTTATTGTTTTTTCCCTAGATGTTTTGCTTGCTACAGAGTTTTTGTGGATTTATCAGCTAGATCTTCATAACTGCATAACCAGGAAACCTGTTCAGAGGCAGCAGAGAAATCCAGGCCACGTGTCGTGTCTGTCGTGCTGGTGTGCAGAAGGCTTTGAGGCCCTGCAGTTTTCTGGTTCTGTCCTGGGCAACTCCTGTTTTCACTATGGCAGGGTGGCCACTGTGGTTTTCATGGCGGCAAGGTGACCACTGTGGTTTTCATGGTGGCAGGGTGGCCACTGCAGTTGCCTTTCAGACATGGAGGGAGGAGAGCCAACAGGCATACTTACTGGTTGTCTGACAAGCCCAAATTCTCAAGACCATACTTTTCATCTTTTGGTTGGAGCTAGATTACGGTAGTTCCTTACCTACCTGAAAATGAGTGTTTATCTTTTTGTCTTCCTCCCTCCCTCCCTCCCTCCCTCCCTCCCTCCCTCCCTCCCTCCCTCCCTCCCTCCCTTCCTTCCTTCCTTTCCTCCTCCTCCTCTTCTTTTTTGAATAAGAATCTCTCTATCTAGCCCTGGCTGTTTTGAAACTTACTATGTAGACCAGACTGGCCTTGAACTCAGAGATCACCTGTCTGCTAGGATCAAAGGTGTGCACTACATCCCCTGGCCTGAGGATTCTCTCATCTCCAGCCTCAGCCATGAATTCATTACTTTGCTTCAGCATCTTATTTGCCATATCTGTGATGCCCCACAGAAGCAGTGCTTTTATCACTGAGAGTGGTGTCTCAACAGCAGTTCCCTCATGACTGCCACTGCACAGGACAGTGACTCCAGCCAATGCAGTGACTCCAGCCAATGCAGTGACTCCGGCCAATGCAGTGATTCCAGCCAATGCAGTGACTCCGGCCAATGCAGTGACTCCAGCCAATGCAGTGACTCCAGACAATGCAGTGATTCCAGACAATACAGTGACTCTGGCTAATGCAGTGACTCCAGACAATGCAGTGACTCTGGCCAATGCAGTGGCTCCGCCAATGCAGTGACTCTGGCCAATGCAGCTGGAGACCAGAGCGGGGAGAGGGTCTGCAGCCTCCTTCCAGTAACCTTGTGAAGGTCTTCTCTCCTGTCCTCAGCCCTCCATATTGCTGTCTATTGTCACAGCCGCGTGTCTTAGAGTTCTGCTGCCAGCTCTGTATGCCTCACCACCCAATTGTCCTCAGCCCAGAGCTCTCACCTGGCTGAGATCTGCCTGCACCCACCAGGCTTCTGAGAGGCCCATGCTGTGGTTTGTCTCCTGAGGGTTCATTTGATAAAAGTTTTGTCCCCAGTGTGATAGTACTGAAATGTGGTGGGGCCTTTAAGGGACGGAACCTGGTAGGTGACGACATGAATGCCTTTGTGTGAGGATGAGGGCTGGGTCTCAGGACATTCTGTCCTACAGGCCACTGTGACACAGACGGGCCCCTCCTGCTCTCTGTGTCCTCTCTAGTCAGGTAGCTCAGTGTTTTTCCTTGTACTCCAATCACGCCTTACTATCTGCCATGAGGGTCTCACCAGAGGAAAAGGAGCCCATTTTCCTTCTAAAATACCGAGCCTCGGTTATTTGGTTATGGCGGCGGTAGCCAGCTCTTTGGCAGCCTTCCTTGCCCTCCATGCGTGGTTTGCAGAACTCTCCCAGCCATTGGTTCTCAAACGCCCTGGTTTCTCAGCCTTGAGTGTACAACATATTCACCGGGGATGGGGGTGGTGATTGGCTAGTTAAACATTGCATTGTGCTGAGACTTTTTGGGTCAGTGGATCTGGGGTTTTGTTGGCCGGATCGTCTGTGAGACAATGCTCATACTACAGACTGGGAAACATTCAGAAAACCACTGATTGCAGTACTGAACAGGGGACCAAGTGCAGCTCACTTTTTGTCTTCCATTTTTGAAGCATTAAAGCCAGGAAATGGTTTATGCTTTGATTTTTGCCAGCTGGGGGTAGTACTCACAGCCAAGACTCCGGGCTGATGCATGGGGGAGAAACGTGGGGTTCCCGGGAAAATACCACATGAATGGGCACACAAGACCACCCGTCTAATGTAGCTGCTATTTTGAAGTGAGGGCCTGGTGCTCCAAGAGATACACATAATGTCATTGTGACCGCTATGTTTTCTTCTCTGTAGTTGTTTTTCTCACTACCCAGAGCAGACGCTAGGACTTAGCTGGAGTCTGGTGCAGCCAACCGGAGAACACCAATGCCACACAGTGTGGCTCAGAAAGACCTCGGAAAACATACCTCAAGCTGGTAAGGATAGAGGAAAAGCAATTTCAAGCAGCCTGCCTCTGTGTACTTTGAGCAGAAGTTACTCCAGCAGCCACAGGGAGGCTGAGAGGTCACTCTGGTGTTCCCAGCCTCCATCCACTGCCTTCTCATGCAAATGAGCCCTCCCAATTCGCAAGCCGTAGATGGCCTGGCAGGTCTCCGTGTGTGGTTTACTGGCTTGGTCTTTGAAATGTGTTCAATCTCAGACATGTGTTAAAAATGTGAAACTCCACTAAGGTGTAGGAGGAAGGCACAGGATATAGTAAATGCAAGTTCAGGGTTCTCATGGCAACCGTGGAAACATATTGGAGCACCCTCCTCCTCAGCCTGGCCCTCCTTCAGCTCTGCGGTTCTCCAGGAAGGGCACCATCTTCTCTCTCACTGAGCAAGCCAGAGAATGAAGAGGAATCCTGGCAGGGCCGCTCCCTCGCCAGCCCTCCTGCTAAGAGCGTGCACACACTCACGCACAGGCAGCTGACAAAGGCCTCTTTCTTTAGCTTCCAGTCCATCTGCCGTCCTCTATCTCCCCATCCCCCTTCAACTGGGCTTGCAGCATCCGCTCTGGTCCCTGCAATCTGTTCTGCACTTGGCAGAAGGACTGCCATGAACTTGGTTACTTGTTTCTTTATTATCCTGTTTACAGCACACCTGCGCTATAGGCATCGCAGAAGCACAGTTAAGATCCTCTCCCTCAGACACAACGAAGCAGGCTAGCCCCAGGCCACGTCCCTCCCCCACAGCTGCCATTTCTTACTGACCAGATTGACAGAGATGAGAATGATTTTATAACACTGTTGATGGTTTGGGGGGTGTGTGTGTGTGGGGGGGGTATTGGCCAGCAGACACTGTTATCTGAACCATGACCTGTAAATGAGGAGGTTTCTAGTCCACAGTACTGTTGCCGTGGTAATTAGCACGTTTGGTCAAAGTTACACATTCTGCTATGGTTTGACCCACTTCTAGGTACTTCCAGTGTGGAATTCTGTGGTCAGGACTCCAACAGTTTGTAATGCACGTGGCTGTAAACAATCCAACATTGAGTCAAGGGGTGCTGGGTGAAGGACACATTTATACATGGAATTCTATATAGCTCTAAAAAAATAGCCAAAGGAATCCTCTGTGTTCCTTAGGATATATGGCTATGAGAAAAAGCAACTTTAGAATGGGGTGTGAGCCTACGTATCTGCTTATCAGTCTTTCCCTGGGGTGGGGGCAATAAACACTGGCAACATTAAGTCATGACAAGCTAGCCAGTCTCCTGTAGGGAAAGGACCATTTTTTGTGTCCTCTGTCATTCCTTCTGAACTTCAAGCCAGGGTGCTACACTTCCCTTTCTGAAACAGCTGTGTAAGTCACTTCAGTGCCTGCTGTCAGCGCCTATGAGGTGCCTGGTGCATAGTGAGGCCTCACTGTTTGCTGATGGAGCGCGCTCCTCCTGTGGAGCCTGGGCTAGCTAGCTACTGCTGTGATTTCGGGTGCGTTTGTTACAGGCTTGACTGCCAGCCAAGAGTACTAGGAATCTGTGGAACCTTTAGGGGTTGGGGCTAATAGAAGGAAGTTAGGTCCACAGGACAAAGCCCTTGAGAGGGATTTGGAACATCCGCCCCTTCTTGTCTTTTTCTTTGCTTTCCAGCCTCCATCAGATGAGAAGCCAGTTCTCGCAATGCTCCCTTGCCACGATGACTCTCCACAGACCCTAAACAGTGGAGCCCGTCAGTCACAGGAAAACTGAGAGCCCACATTACCCTTTCAGCCTTGTAAATCGATGGGTTCCCTTATTTGTCAGAATTCATTCTTCGCATAAAAAAAATGATACCCAAACTCGACAACTCAAAAGAGCAAATACTTATTATCACCCTTTTCTGTGAGTTAGTAGCCAAGGCAGGGCTAACTTGGCTGGGCATGACTTGGTTAGTGCTTATGATGGCATGAATCTGAATGACCCCTTAGACTCATGTGTTTAGAAGGTGTGGCCTTGTAGGAAGAAGTGTGTCACTGTGGGAGTGGGTTTTGAGCCCTCATAGGCTCCAGCTAGGCCTAGTGTGGCAGTCTCCTGCAGCCTGTGGGTGAGGATGTAGGACTCTCAGCTCCTTCTCCAGCACCATGTCTGCCAGTATCCCGCCAGGCATTTTGTCCCAAGGATCATGGACTAAACCTCTGAAACTAAGCCAGCCCCGATTAAACATTTTCCTTTATAAAAGTTGCCGTGATCGTGGTGTCTCCTCACAGCAATACAAGTCCTAACTAAGACAGTGCACATGCGTTTGGTCTCTCGGGAGATGGCAGTTTTGTTACAGAGGGTGCTGTTTCAGCCAGTGGAGAGCTCAGCGGAGCCAGGCTTGCAGATGTGAGTCATCGGGCTCACACTCATATTGCCACTAGGCCTGGATGTGACATAGGACGTCACCTCTATTGCCCGAGTACTGTCTCAGCACGGCGGCTGGTCAGTAAGAAACGAGGTGTCAAAGAGTACCCTGAGTGGAAGCCACAGAGGCAGCTGGGTCACCCCATGACTGCTGCTGGAGTCTGTTAATCGGAATTAAGTCAGGGAGCCACTGAGTGACCGCACTCAAAGGAAAGGACTGTAGGAGGGCATGGGTCTCAGAAGGCATGGGCCATGGAACATTTGTGAGCCACTGTTCACACACCCAGTGGCTTCTGTGCTTCATTAGAAAATCGTCTTTTCCAAGGCCTTACAGGACTGGCCTGTGCCCTTCAAAGGCCTCAGTTTCTCCAGCCTCTTCTGCATGAGTTTTTCTCTTCTTACTTTCCTTATGTGATATTTGTGGACACTTTCGGGACCTCTGTGCATGCTGTCCCTTCTCCCTGAAACACAGGTCCCTCTCTCCGACCAGGAACTTCCCTGACATGGAGCTCCCATGTTTGCCCCATTTGACATTTTCCCATTTGAGTGACGTTTGCATTTATGCCCATCTCTTCCACAAAGCTCTAAGGCAGTGAGCACATCTTGTTTTGCTTCAATGGCATCCTCAAGGCCTACTATGTGAGCTCTGGGAGTGTCTGTGAAGGTGTGTTAGAATAGGAGAGTGGGCATGAAAGTCACTGGACCAAGTGGGGAGGATGTGCCTTCAGTGTGGGTGGGTGCAGCTAACCAGCCAGGGGCCACAGAGAACACACACACAGGAAGGGGAACCGGGTTCTCTAAAGCTCTCTTCTATGGCCTTCGGACATCAGAGACCCAGGCTTACCTGTTGTGTGACAGTTCCTGGGGAGTTGTGATTAATCATCCATGCATCCCAAAGAAGTCACTGACGGCAGACCAAAGAATGACTCCACTGGAGTCTGACCCCGTGAGCCAGGGGTCTTTCTGGGCCACATACAAGGACATAGGTGAAGGGCTACACATGGGAGCATGGGAGCTTTGTGGGCAGCTGCCCCACTAAAAGCCCATGGTAGCATAGGTGAGAACTCACAAACACACTCTCTTTGGAGCTATGGGCAAGGCTCAACGTCACCTCAGCTGTCCAGAGCATCAGTCCTCCTTAGCAATTCTTACTGCTCATGTAACCTAGGGGACAGAACTTGTGAGTCTTGACAGTTTCAGGGACTTCCTGAGAATTGTGAGTTGCTGATTTCACCAGCCTTCTTTTGTTTCCTTCTCAGTTTTAATGAGCCTCAGTCCAGGGTAGAGATTTTCAATTAAGAGGAGATCGCTACACTATACCACAGAAACTGTTCCTTCAGCCTCCACTTGTGCTGAATTATGTGACCTGCATCTCAGGGTCCCCAGTTGACCTGTGAGGGATGTGTTGCCTCCATAATCCCACGAGCCATTTCCCTTCCCATGTCTCATGTTACCTCTCCTCCTCTCTCTTTCTGTTTCTCCTCCCCTTCACTCCCCCTCCTGTCTACTGCTTCAGTCTTTCTGGATAACCCTGATTCATTCAGATAGTGATACCAAAGAAATACCAGGTGAATGGATTAAGTCACTCACTCCACAGTCAAGAAGGCCAAGGTGTCAATAGGAAGCCCGTGGAACTTTCGAATGAAAAAAAAAGGGGAAAATTTAGTGAGAAGACCGTCAGCAAAGATGAGGTGGCTAAGAATCCAAAGGCCCACACCCTGGTGTCTGTAGAATAAGATAGCTGTTGGCAACCAGGCCAAAGGAGAGGGCTGAGGAGTCCTTGCTAGAATCCAGTGAGGCTGGCAGCTGTGGGAGAGAGCCATAGGACAGTTTCTACAGGCTAGCGGAAGCACAGGGCTGTCTCCATGCTCTATAGTCCAATCTGACAGAGGGATTCAATTGTTTCAGTTGAGGTTCCCCCTTCCCAGACTGTGCCAAGTTGACAAAAATCTAACTCACCCGGAGTCCGTAGGTCATCTTCGTGGACATAGAACATGGTAGGAAAGGGGGCGAATGGTTTTAGAGGAACCCTTGTGCAGCTCACAACTACCGTCCTGCCGTTCCCGAGGATGGAAAAAGCCCACCAGCCAGCCAGAGCGTGATCATGGTGACTCGGCCATAGTCTCACTTGAACACCAACATGCCCACTTATTCC
Organism: Chionomys nivalis; assembly: GCF_950005125.1. Lineage (NCBI taxonomy): Eukaryota > Metazoa > Chordata > Mammalia > Rodentia > Cricetidae > Chionomys > Chionomys nivalis. The sequence continues at coordinate 27,898,432 of NC_080108.1, read as the reverse complement.
TTTACAGGAGGAGATGAGGGAAACAGTTAATTAATGCAAAAAAGGCCAGGTGCTGAGAGCCATGTTGTGTGCTGAAGTCTGGAAACGCATCTGGCACGTTCTTGAACCACATCTGTAACAACAGGTGCAATTGAAGCCATATCAAATGTTCAGAAATCCCTTGTCATTCTCCAAGTCACTCAAGACGTATCCCCCAAACAAAGAGTCAAACCAAATGAGGAAACAGCAGTCGGCCCACCTCGCATCAGACCATTCTTATCGCAGCTACTGAGGTCTCTGAAGCTTCCTTGAGGTGGGGCAGGAGCTCGCTCTCTGCAGGTAGGGAAGTAAGAGGGCCCACAGTGAAAGCTGCAAACCGTTTACATATTTTATAGTGCCAACAGAAACCCAGGGTTAAAAGGATGATTAGGGGTTAACACAGCCGAGTTGAAGCACTGAAGAAAATGAATAAAAGGGCTGTGGGGTGAGTATGAGAAAATCAAGCTAGACAGATAAGAGGAGGGACAGGGCTTCGTACTAACGATAAGCAGACCAGGTGTCCCCCAAAGTCCCCTGCACGAGGAACTTATGTTAGAAAAGACTCTTGTCTTTTCATACATTCTTGCTTCTACCGCCGTGCACGGTGACAGACTCCACTGTAAGGATGGCTGAAAGCAAGTTCCCACCTAGGTCCATCCCTAGCCACCCTATAGACAAGAACTGAATGTGACATAGTATGGCACTAAGAAGGGCTGTGGCTGTATCTCGGAAGCTGGGTTAGAGTTAACTTTCTGCCATGGTAAAGGGCGAGCCGACCCGGTAAATAGGGGAACAAAGACAGCACAGTGCAATCAATAGCACTTGAGATGCCTGCAAGGTAGGGGCAGCAACGCTGGCCAAGCGACGAAGAGCTGGCAGACAGTCGAGGTCAAAGCTGGAGCCGGAAATGGACTGAGGGGGCTTCAACTGCTCCTCCCTGTGTGGGCAGCTCATAACCAGCGCATGAACATCACAGAGCATTGTAGACCCTTCCACTGGCTTGGTCTATGATCATCCAGGGAGTGAACCAATCTCTAAAGTGGTTCCCTCTGTCTGTGTCCACTCCCTGTGCTTGCTCTGTGGAAACACTGGACAGAAGGAAATCGACCATCTTTTCCTTAACTGAAAATCCCTCCCAACTCCAGGGAGTTTCTCTCACTGTTCCCTTCCCCCTTTGTGTAATTTCTCACTACTCTTTAATTTCTTACTTTTTTTGTAATAATTCTTCATCAAGCCTGGTTCCGTTTTGCATACGTCCATGAGGACCTGCGCCATTAACTGTCTTTGGAATGAGACAATGAACTTGGGGCCACTGTCCTATATGAAGTTTGATGACTTCAAGGGTCTGGCATGTTGGGTATTCAGTCATATACAGCTAGGCTCTGAAAGAAAGTTCCTGTCTGACTAAACCACATTGTAGCACTACTGTGGGGCCCTCTGCCCATGCGTCAGGGGGCCTGTGGAGAGAGTGAGGGGCTCTGAATGTCTGTCCCTGTCACTCACTTCGGAACTGGGGAGTAACTGCAGGGTAAAGGGATCCAGACTTGGGCCAAATGCTCCTTGACTACCATGGGCCTTCTTGGTGACTGAGCACGGTGACCTTTTGCTCTTCTAAGAATGTTCTAAAAATTGTCCTCAGGCTTAATGTCATTTCAGAGCCATGTCTAAAAGCCCCTAAAAGCTTTTGACATTTCCCTCTTCCCAATGGACATGTGTTTCCAGTAAAAAGGCCACAGGCATCTATAGCGAGGAAGTATGGGAAGATAATGGCACTGTAACTGTGACAGCGTTGTAAGGTCTTCCTGGGGACACCCAGACTCCCGGTGCAATCAATAGACTAGTTTTAAAAATCATTTTGTTATTATCATTATTTTTAATTTTATGTGTACTGGTGTTTTCCCTGTCTTTGGAAGGCACTGGATTCCCTAGACCTGGAGTCACAGATGGTTGTGAACTACCACCTGGGTGTTGGGAATTGAATCTGGGTCCCCTATAAGAGCAGCCAGTGCGCTTGACTGCTGAGCCACCTCTCTCCAGCCCAGGAGTCTAGTTTTGAACTCTGACTTCAGTCTGGAGATTTGGCTGCTGTTCATTTCATCCCTGGGAATGCATACAATGATCCCAGTCTTGGTGGAAGTTCAAGTTCTGCTAGCCAGCACAGTATTCTGACAATCACGTCTACTCTCCCCAGTTCCTTGTGACAGCGCTCAGCTTCCCAAGGACAGACACTGGTAGCCCTCCTGCTCTCCTGTGGTTTCGTGCCAGCCCTGTACTGGGAGCTCTCTGATGGGCATCAATGTGAAATGCCAAAATCCTTTCACCTGATACCCGCTCTCTGGATCCGTCTACTATGTGGGAGCCACATCATAGAATAGCCAGTCTTGTTTCTCAGGCTATGACCAAGCCACCAAGCTGTTTGCTACTTCATGTCAATAGCTAAACTTGGGTCAGTTTTCTTCTTCGAATGAAGAACCAGCTGTGTTGCCTCAAGTTCTGCTCATGAGAGAAGTTTCTTTCCTCACTAAGAGACCATCTGAGTGGGTTTTACCCATTTCCCACCAGGGTCCTGACTCTGGCTCCGTCCTGCTGAGGCTGTGAATTCTGCCACCTCCGAGGTCCTGGGCCAGGTCTTCTGTGGTTTAGGGAGGGTTGGGTCTGTTTAAAAGCTGGCCCTTGACTCAGGTGGTCATTAATCAACCTAAATAACCCTCCTTCTTCTTCCTTCATTCAACAGATGCTCACAACCCAAGCGTCCCCTTCCCCCGGCTTGTGTTTCCCATCAGTGGGGGCTTCAGGAGCTGCAGAATTAACTGTGTAACAGGGACCACAGGCATATACAGAGAAACCGTGTCTCAAAAAAAACAAACCAAAGCAAACAAGAGAGAGAGAGAGAAAGAGAGAGAGAGAGAGAGAGAGAGAGAGAGAGGTGTCTAGCAGTATGATAGAGCCTTAGCCCTCTTTTTACACTTTTATTTTGAAATGGGTTTTTGCTGGTTAATTTCTGTCAACTTGACACAAACATAAACATATCTGGGAAGAGGGAATCTCAATTGAGGTAGTGCCTCTATTGGATTGACTGTGGGCTTGGGGGCATTTTCCTGATTAATGATAGAAGTAAGAAGGCCCAGACCACTATGGGTAGTGCTACCCCTAGGCAGGTGATCCTGGATTCTACATGAAAGCAGGCTGTACAAACCACAGAGAGAGAGAGAGAGAGAGAGAGAGAGAGAGAGAGAGAGAGAGCCAGCAAGCAGCATGCACACATGCACGCATACACACACACACACACACACACACACACACACACACACACACACCAGTTCCTGCCTCCAGGTTCCTATCCTGCTGGAGATGCTTCCTTGGTTTCTCTCAGGGATGGACCGTGATGTGAAAGTCTAAGCTGAAATACCCTTTCCTCCCCAAGTTGGTTTTGGTCAATATTTTTTTTTTTTACAACAACAAAAAGCAAACTAGAGCAAGAGTCTCAGGAAATCGTCCGTCCAGATCCTAAACCCACTGTACATATAGCCCAGCTGGGTCTTAAACTCAGTCTCTTCCTGAGTAGCTGGACTCATAGACCTCTGCTACTGTCCTCACCAGGATCTAAGGCTTGATTTAATTTCGATGCTATTTCAGTCTCATACACAACTGAAGGGGTTATGTTACACATTTAGGCGTTGAGATTTGGTCAGCAGAGTGTATGAAGATGCATGCATGAATCTACTCAGCTGGAAGGTCCCAGGCCAGGCCACAATTCATCAACTTTAAAGCTTTGGACTGTTTCACATTTTAATATCTGTTTCTGGTTGCATTGTGTCTCCTCCTAAAGATGCTGAACACCTCATCCCCCAACATTTTGAGCATGGTATTATTTGCAACTGATAAACAAGCAAAACTGGTGGTGGGCCCCTACTATAAGGCCTTTGATGTCCTCAAATAAGAGAACATTGAACACAGAGACAGATGTGCCCAGGAAGAAAATCAAGTGAAGAATGTGGGCATGCCAGGGACACACACAATCTGTGAGGTTAGAGGAATCCATCTGGGAAGCATATTCTTCCTCCAGCCTCAGAGGAAATCGGTCCCACTGACACCCTGACTTTCTGTCCACAGCTGCAGGTCCCACAGCCAAAGGTCCAATATTTTCAGGGTCAACCAACCTTGAAGCAAAAATATTTGAAAAAAAAATATATTTAACATGCACAGACACCCCCCCTTTCCTGCTAGTCTTTGCCGAAGCCCCATTGTGCCCTTCGAGAACAAACTTAATGAAGTGATGGCAGGGCCTTGTGAGAAGACTACTTTTATCCACTAGTTAAGACTGAGGGCACACCCAAGGAAGGCGGATAAAACAAATTCTGGACATTGCTTCTAAAATACTTCATTTCACCGAATGTTCACACATTCAGTCAGCAAACCTTTACTGGGTGCCTACTCTGCAGTAGGCACTGCACATGAACTGCTAACCACATGCATGAATAAAGGATTGCAGGCACAATGGAAGGGAAAACAGAATGTCCAGGTCAGGACAAGCAAGCAGCCAAGCTTCCTGGGTCCAGTCTAATTAGGTGGGGAGGTGTGTAGCAGGCTGGAGAGGGTCCCGAAGGAGACTCCAGGATCCAGCAAAGGCCCCTGTTAGGACTGGACATGGCTGCTGACAAGCAATGACTGACCTTCTCAGGCCGGCCTGGGGTCCTGCCTGTGTGACTGGCAGCAGTGGGGCTGGAAGCTGCCAGGCCATCCTGGAACTGGGCACTGGGAAGGGTAGGCCTGCTGCCTTGGAGTCTCTTAACAACAGCTTCTCTGAGAATGCATCAAAGAACTGCAGCAGAGAGAACACCACCCCGCTGCTAAGGAACCACTACAAGGCACTTCCTAGGCTCGCACAAGTTTATTTAAAGAGTCCCAGGAATGTTTCCGAGAAAGGTGACCAGACCATGGAGGGGAGATGAATCTCGCATAGCCATTGGTGCAGGGTGAGCTACAGAGGGCTGGTGAGGCTGCGCTGAGAGAAGTGGGATGCCAGCCAGCACCCCTTTTCTCAGCATGGAGTCAGCTGCTGGATATCTGACCTTCATGCACCAGGGGCTGACTTGTTTCTCAACACTGTGACTCACCAGACACAGCTGGGCAGTCTTGGGTCATCTTCAAGTGGGTGGAGGGGTGTGGGGACTGAGAAAGAAAGACCCCAACTTAGTTCCCTCTTCTTATGCTGAGGGCATTTGCTCTCCAATCAGGATGCTCCTTGCCAGGCCTGGGCTCAAGGATGGTCAGAGAGCAGGGTATGGTATAGCTGACCCAGTCTACACCAGAGTAGTCTGCTGGTGACCAGGCATGCTGGACGAGCACAGCCTCACTTGCGATGGGTCTTCTATAGTCTTCTGGCTGGATCCAAGGGCTGTTTTTGGTCACAGCTCTGTCACCACCATACTATGGAAATACAGCAACAGATTTCCTTATTCCCAGTCTGTAGTGACATTTCATTTGTATTTTAATAAATAAAGTTTGTCTGAAGATCAGAGAGTAAAACAGCTGCCCTGGTCAGCCTTACAGACCAGGCAGTAATGAATACACCTTTAATCCCCTTTAATCCCAGTAGCCACACTAGTTTGTCATAGAAACTGGGTTGATAGTGGTGTATGCCTTTAATCCCAGAACCAAAAAGGAATATAAAATGTGAGGAGCCAGCTCTCAGTCAGTCTCATTCTGAGATTCTTGGAGGCAGAATCACCATTTTGGACTGAGGTAGAAGCGGCTGGCTGTTTTGCTTTTCTGACCTTCAGGTTGAACCCCAATATCTGTGGCTGGATTTTTATTAATTGTGCTACATGAAGCATCAACTTGTGGTTTATAATTCTGTATTTTTACAATTGTTGTCCATGTAAGCAGATAAGCACATTAGAAGGGGACATCGCAGGGTTTGTCAGTGTGAAGTCTGACGGCCTCTTGATTGAGGCAGATGCTTCATTCTGTAGACGGCTCTTCTGTGCTCTTCAGGTCACGGGAACTACACCCACTGAATGCCAGGAGTTTCGCTCCTCTATGTTTGGACAAACCCATCTCTACACTTGGCCAGACCTTTCACAAAATTGATACCAAGTGACAACTGAGGTCCTGGCTCAGTCTCCCTGTTCTGAGAGGAGTTGGGAAAATGTGGTCACTCACGGGTAAGCCAAGTTCAGCAGAGCAGGAAGAAAGCAGAGACGAACTTGTTGCTTTGGGTGAGGTCTCCGGCCCCGTGGAAAAGCGACATTGTGTAATTATTTCTGAGTCCCTGAGTCATCCATCCTGCATGCCTGGGCCATGTTGATGGTCACACAGACTGTCCCTCAGAGCACCACACTGTGACCTGGCTTTAGTGGGAGTTGGACCCCCAGTATACCCAGTCTCCTGAAGCAGCTCTTAAAACTCTTGCCGCACAGGTACCTTACCCTTTCATTTCCTTTCTGAACATGGTGCTATGGCTTCAGGACACATCACCTTCGAATGCTTCTAAAGCTGACCCGAGGCCCAGGATAACAAATGTTGCTGGTCTTCCTGGAACCTCATGACCCTGGGGCTCCCTAGTATGTATCGGTAGTAGGAACCACAAGTAACCAAAGAGAGCCATCAGGTTCTCACTGTATTAGCCAGTCTCTGCCTCTCTGTGTTTGGAGTCTGGGGTCACAGATCTCCTCCCGTCACATCTACATCTTCCTTTTGGGGCAGGATCTCTCACTGAACCTGGAGTTCACTGATTGGTAAGCTCCAGGGATCCACCTGTCTGACCCCGCAGTGTTGGAATTGCTGCATGCTCTCACGCCTACCACGGAACTCAGCTGTTCTCACACGGCTTCTGGGGAACCAAACTCAGGTCCTCGTGTTGGCACAGGAAGCATTTTATTCACGGAGCCACCTCCCCAACCTGTCAGCCAGGGTTCTTAAGGTTACAGGAGTATCCTTGAAACCAGAATGGACCCATATCGCTGAAAAGTCTAGAGGCAGGAAGATCAGGCACGGTTGGTTCCAGAACCTACATTGATGTCCTCGTGGCTCATTGTCTGTTTATCCTTCATTTTCATTTGCCTTTGTTCTGGCAACGATTCCCGCGGGTTGCTCTGCAGGTTCTGCTGGATGCTCACATCATCCCTACCAAGTACCATTTCCGTTGGGGGAGACCAAGACTAAACTGGGTGGAGTCTAACAGGAGTGACGTGGGTCACATACCCAAGCTTAGACCTAGAGGAGGGAAGGAATGCATGGATTGTTGGAATGCAACTCATGTGCCCCCTCATGGCACAGGAGGGGCAAACCCCGATCCTAATTCAGAGGACAGAGGATGAGGATGGTGGGTCCTAAGGGAACACCTGAGTAGCCAATCACCAGAAGGGCAACCTGTTCCAGGAAAAACATCCAGTAGTGCAATCAATGCCCAAGGCTCAAGGAGAGCAGAGGGTGTTGCCTTGCTGCCTGCTTCAATTCTGGTTATGAGTCGGAGGTGCTGCTTATTTCTCTTCTCCTGAGCGTTATGGAAGTGCAACCTGATGGCCAGCAGGAAGCCTCTCTGTCCTGGTTGAAACTCTTCTGGGCTAGGATGCCCCAAGGATCACAGGATAGCAGTCTTCTATTGGGCTAAATCCCCAGACCTGCCTCTCCAAATATTTTCAATTCTTGATTGAAACTCAGATGTGAAGGAACCAGTGACCATGGACAGCAACTGTGTATTACAGTAACTCTGCTGTTTGTTTTATCTATCGTCTGTACTAAAGATGCTACCTAGAGCCACACCTCATCTCTATGACCCGTCTCTCATGACTTTGCACCCCACCTTGACGAGACTCAGTTGGCAACTTCTCTTACAAGGAGCAGAGCGCTGCCTTTCCCAGCTGTGTTAGCATCCATCCGAACAGTTTCTCCTTCCTTAGCGGCTCTGCCCTGCAAGGCAAAGGTGCGTTCACCCCCTGCCCCACTCGGCACGGTATAAGATTCAGCGGCCAGGATCTGGAGGGATGGGAAACAGAGGCTTCTGATGTTTATGATTATTCCTTTGTTGCTATAAAGCCTTGACTCTTTTTTCCTTTCAGAATTTACATGTTCCACTTAGCCAAGAAATCAATGGTATTTCCTTTTTAGGAAGGTACTTGGCCCCCATGGTCATTCAAGGCGTTTCCATGCCCCCTCTCTCTGTCTTTCGACACAAAGCTCCGGGCTGTGGAAGAACCCACTAGAGTGTGTGTGTGCTCTGGTGGGTAATTTCCTCATGCCCTAAATCCTGACAGTAAGACATTGGCATACAGCTGAGGATGCATTTGTCCTTGGACATCCTAGAGGCTAGGGATTTTTGAAGTCAACCTCCCTAGAAATGGAACAGAGAGGGAAACTGCCATACAGGCTCTAGGTATATTACTTGAGACAGATTTAGGTCTGGGGACTGGATCATGATTCTTTGAACTGTACAAGGAAGGATGAAGGGGTGGTGTCAAAGAAGAGGGGCTCAAGGGCTTGGCATGAGGGAGGTGAGACCAAGAGACGCTTCTGGTGAGCAGTCACTCTGGGGCAGGAGAGATGATCTGCCAGCTCCACAGAACAAAGACATGTCTTTGTCAATCAAATGCATTTATTTATATATTCAGCATAGGAATGAAAGAAAAATTTTCTGTTGCTTGGAAGTTATTAAGGAAGCATCTTTCCTAGTATATAACTCAAAATGTCTATATTCTTTCCTATACAAGAAAGGCATGTGTTATTTTAAGAAGTAAGTAATGGTATACCATGAGCTGAGTAGTCTGGCTGCGGTTTACAATACCTTGCAGGAAATCTGACCTGGTCAGGGATTTGTGCCCTGCAGGAACTGGCAACAAGCCTGCAATTCATAAATACAGCCACTAAGTGGCAGTAGGCAGCATGGCCTTGTGGTCCAAATACATAGGCTACTTTGATTTCTCTCCCCAGAGGAAGGGACCAGAGATTTCAGGTGTCCTGGTCTGCTTGGCACTAATGGGAGCTGAAAGAACCTACAGCGGTCCACGCCCAGTGGAAGGTCTTCATGTGATTGAGGCCATGTCCTGGAGAGAGTTTGGGCCCTGGTCTCTTTACATAGCTCTTCTGCTTCTCCTGGCCAGATGAGCAGCTTCCTTTTTTATGCTGGGAAGTCATAGGTCTTTTAGCTTCCAAAGGGCCTAGCCCTGAAGCTATGAATAATTAAAATACAATAACAAACAAACCAAGAAACAGTCACGGACAGATAATACCCATTATTTCAAAAAGCCAAAAGGGTAACCAGCTAAAACTCTTCCTGTTATTTCTCTTTTGGCCACTTATTTTTATCCAGCATCTGATTCATTTCTTTCTTTCTTTTTTTTTTTTTGAAATATTTATTTATTATGTATACAACATTCTGCCTTCATGTATGCCCACAAGCCAGAGGAGGGTGCCAGATCTCATTACAGATGGTTGTGAGCCACCATGTGGTTGCTGGAAATCCAACTCAGGACCTCTGGAAGAGCAGCCAGTGCTCTTAACCAATGAGCCATCTCTCCAGCTCCCCCTGATTCATTTCTTGTGGTCTCCTGGGGGAGGTTTAGAGTTGCATGAAATCATCTACTGAGTCAACCTTTCCCCTCTTCTCCTTTTTACATCAGTCTTCCTATGTACTCCAGTGTGGTCTTGACCACAATCCTCCTGCCTCCACCTTCCAAGTGTTGAGATTACAGGTGTGCGTCACTATGCCCACTCCTTTCACTTTAATCACATACACGGACACACGTCTCTGTCCCTTGTTCTTTCGTTTACCAATACGTTCCAGAGCATTGCCTCATGTGACTCTGCCACAGGGTTCTTCCTTCTCTTCTGACTGCATGCAATTCCAGTGCTTGGATATGCCCAGTGTGCACAACTGTCCCCTACTCATGAACTTTACAGTGGCCATGCTCCCAGCCCCTTTGCACATGTGTGTTATTCCTGTAGAAATGCACATGAAGCTGGAATTAGGTTAAGGGGCTTAGTACAGTTTAGATGATGACTGTCTCCCAAAGGCCTGTGTGTTAAATGCTTGTTCCCCAGTCTGTTAGGATGTGGGGTCTGGAAGGAGGAAGTTTGGTTATTGGAGGCATGTCCTCCAAAGGGGACTAAAGTCCCTTCAGGGAGCAGGTTAGTCTGTAGTGTACTCCCTGCCATGATGCCTTGGTTCACCCGCCGTCAGGACCAAGGCCAACTGACCAGTGGACTGGAACCTTGGAGACTAAGCCTAAATGAACTTCCCCCTTTAAGAAGCTCTTATGGTAGGTTTGTTAGAGTTGATGGAGACAAAGTAATAGGCAAGTGCCGTTCTAATAGGAGTTGAATTTTCTTCCTTAGATGTCATATAGTTTACACTCCTGTGGGCAGTGAGGGGGTCTGCCAGTTTCCCCCTGAATTCTGGAACACAACGTGTTCCTGAGATTCCAGCAGGTAAAAACAATGCCAGTTTAGTGTAGTTTCCGTTTGCTTTCTTTTTCTTTTGCGACGCCAGGGAGCGATGCCAGGGTCGCATGTAGTCTATGCATGTGCTCCATTGTGGAGACGCACTCCCAGTTCTACATGGGTTTGAAGGTGCTCGTACGTTGGTAAGATGGCTCATCAGTTAGAGGCGCCTGCAGCCAAGACCAATGACCTCAGTCCAATCCTTGGGACTACGGGTGGAAGGAGAGAACCAACCCCTGAAAGCTGTCCTCTGACCTCTACACCATCACACACACACACACACACACACACACACACACACACACACACCAAATGCAATGAAAGTGTTAAAAGAGGTAAAAGTCACTTGTATTTCCCTTCCTGTGAACTGCCCATTTTATTTTTAACTCAGTCAAATTTTCTTTAAAAGCACTTTGCAATATTATGTGTATTATTAGCAAAATCAACTATGATTGATCTGCAAACATTTTGCTTCGTTTTCTTTGCTTTTGGAGCTCATTTCCAGGCAGGAGTTTTCAGTTCTGTAGCAAGCTTAGGACGTCCCCCACTCCCTTCTTTAAAGCGTCATTAAAGAGTGGGGCTGACCCATTCTCTCCAGAGTGAGGCCGGGCCTGGATGTTTGATTCTATGGACACGAGACACAGTGGCTCCTGAGTGCCATATGTAAGTCTGGGAAAAGCCTGAAGGCAGATACCCAGAGGCATGCCCCCAAACGGCCCAGACACAGGGTATTGTGGGTACTGTGTATGAATCTTTAGGCATAGATGTCGAATTTCCTATAAGGTTTGGTCACCTTAGAGCCAAGCAAGATTGCCAAGGGAGACATCATATGCATGTGGTCCTAGCATTTAGCAGGCTGAGGGAGGACAGCGAGTTAACAGGCAGCCTCAGCTACATGGCAAGTACCTGTCTCAAGAAAACAAGGGCATAGGGACGGAGCTCCAGGTAGGTAAGTAGAGTGCTTGTCTAGTGTGTGCGAAGTCTGCACTGCTAAGCAGATGGGCACATCTGGACCTCACACTCAACAGTCACTACTATGGAACCATTTGCATTTAGAGAAAACCTGGGGATGAACTGTTTGCCAGTTGGGTCAATAGAATGTTTAAGGTGATGTAAAATAAACAGCAAAATATGCTCACCTCCAGGTGACGGGGAAACTCTGCCAACCAATCACAGCTAATTGGGGCGTGGCGACCTGGACCCCAGGAAGAAAAACTGGGAGATCCAGGTGCGGGCTCTCTCTGCCCGGTGCCCGCCGGACCGATTGGAAGTCGGACCTCCCAGTCTTACAGTGTGAGTTTCCCCTCTTTAAACATTAAAGTATAACTGTTATTCTTGAGCTAGTCTGGTTATTTATCGTACCGACCTAATTCTCTACATCCAGGAGGAGGGAGAATGGTCAAGAGTGGAGATGACCCGTTGGGTTCCTGGCCACCGAAGCTGCTCTGCTATGACGGGGCCTGGGAGAGGAGATAAGGGAGGAGGCTGAAAGGCTACAGGCCCGGGAGGTCCTTACTAGATCTGTCTCCACACTCAGCTTTTCTCCTGGTCCTACTCAGGAGAGAAGGGCTCTCTGCATCCTACCCAGTCCTCTTCCTTCGGTGACACTCTGATCTTGTGGCACCTGGCCTTCATCCCAATCCACCACTAAAAGGGGGGTAAAAGAAAAAAAAAGAACCGAGGTCAACTAAAAGGGGGCTCAAGTGAGACAGGGGAGCCCCTACCCCTTAAACAGGCCACCCTGTATGCCTTAGACCCACAGGCTGCCACAAGTACACAGAAGGGAAGGAAAGGTCAAAGGTGACACTAGCATCTACCCTTTAAGGGCTTCAAGAGGCTTGCTTGTACCGAGGGGCGGGGCGGGCAGCTGGTTCTCTGTGGGAGTAGTAGAGGTTAGGGGGCTTTTCCATTCCGGACAGCCAAGACAACACAGGTATCAGAGAGTCGGTGGTCATCAGGGACAGGGTGAGAAGGCCTGGTGGCCAGCAGGCCTCTGGGAATCGACAGTGGGGAAGCAGGACGAGGCTTGCCCCGCAGGAAAGGCTTTCTGGGGCCGCGATCCCCTAGGGATTCCAGGGATTTTGGCCAGGACTCCGCACAGAGCGGAGCTGGCAGAGCAGGGCGCGGTCGCCGCAGCCCCTCAGCACCGCGCGCTCTCCGGAGCCCGCCAGGGGGCAGCGCGGCGACAGGGGCAGGGTGCCGGCAACAGCAGCATCGCCTTCACCTGTTCTGCCCTCTGGGAACCAGACTTGTAAGGCTCCGCAACCGGCGGGTCCCAGCCCACTCCCAGGAATCTGTGTGCTCCCTAGGGCTCCACAGCGACTCCTGGGGCCGGCCGCAGCCCGCGTCCCGAGGACCTAGGTCTCAGGTGGGCTCATCTGCCCGCCCCGCTGCTGTCCCTGCGCCGCTCCCGGAGGCGCCGCGCTTGGCGCTGAAGCATCTTTGTCTGCGCTCTGCGCGGTCGCGCGGTCCTGAATCCCTTGAATCCCTAGGGTCTCTCCGGAAAGCGTTTCCGTCCCGCGTGGCCGGGTGCTGAAGGAGTGGGGGGCGGCCGGTGTGGCAGCAACGAGGGCGGTGTGGGTGCGGGTACTCCCGGGCCGCGCCGCGTGCACCCGGCAGAGGCGGCCCTGCGTGCCGTGCGCGGCGTTCGGGGCGCGCCCGCCGCTATCCAGCTTCCCGGGCTCATTAGCAGTCTCGGTGTGCGGCTCCGCGCGGGCTCACAAAGAGCTGCGGCGGCGCCCCGCTCTCCGCTCCCGGACCCAGTCGGGGGTGGCGGCGCATCTCGGCAGCAGGTAAGAGGGGCCCGGGGCGTCCGAGTCGCCGTGACCACAGCCTGGGTTGCTCGGTTCCGCGCGGGGGCCGGGGCGCAATGGGGGGCGCGGATGCTGTAGTCCCAACGCTCCCTTTCGGACCCTGTAGGGTTCTGGAGCGGAGGAGGGGCATAGCGGACAGGGCTGGCAGCCGCTGGGACCTGGGGGTGCTGCGGAACAGCGCCCCTCTCTCTCCGGACCCGCCGGACCCTCCCCATCACTGACCAGCGGCCGGGCGCGGCAGGGACTAGCTGGAGGCTCGGTCATCAGGGGCTAGCGGTGCCGTGGCGAGAGGCTACCTGTCTCAGTCAGAGGAACTGGTCACTCACTTGGGTCCCCCTTCACTGGCCCGGCCGCTAGTGCATTTTGGGTGGGGGAAGCCGGTTGGTACTGATACTAAGTCCCTGTGCTGGGCATCAACTCTGCTTCCAGGCAACCGATCATTGATCTGTACCCCCGCCCCCTTTCCCTTTATAATGAGGCCCAGGGGAAGAAACTCAGTTAAAAATTCCACACCCAGTATTCTCTGTGGGTGCAATGGGGGGACATGCCCCTCGGCCTGGCTACTTCCTGTTGGCAGGTAGAGCCTGGCAAGGGGATTTAGGCGTAGAGGATGAAGGCAAACATCGATCCCGGGTTCTCCAAGCTTTGTTTTTTATACTGGACAGTATGGGCAGCAGGCCTTTATATGCCAAAGCTGTGGGCGAACTTCCCCTGAGTACGGTAGGGATAGAAGCAGGTACCAGTGGGTCTGTGCAGGGGCCTTTCCTGGCTGCAAGGAACCTGCTAGTCTTAGAATTTACTTTTGGAAGACTTTTAATTCTTTGATATCTATTTGTATATGACTTGACAGAGGCCAGACGGAAATCTGAATTTAAATGTAGCCAGTTCACCCTGGGTGAAGTTCTTAAACCAGGCATATTATTCTTGGTCTTTCATCCCTGGGCTGGTTTGTCCCCGATCTCTTAAGCCCCATGTCCCCCTTTATGGATACTGCTTACCTTCTGAGAAAGGATAGTGGTCTCAGAAACAAAGACCTGCAAGCTTTAAGGGCCCAAAGGAACAACTTTTTCTGAAGTACGCATCTGCAGGTGCCAAGAACCAATGGGCAATCTTTCTTAGGGTCAGGGTCTTTCCAGTGAGGTGAGTCGGGGGTTTCTTGGCCAGAAGCAGCCTGGAGGCAGGGGACTCGGGTTAGAGTGGCTGGACTACTTTGTCCTGCACTCTGATTGCTGGGGGGTCATAGTGGGCTGCAGAGGGTCTCCTAGGCGTCGGAGCTGTGGGACAGAGGGAGGGAGGGGAACAGACTTGGAATCTGCAGGGACTCAGAGCAACATAGAAGGCAGTAGTGGATAACTGGAACTGTCTGTTTGTGAGCTGTTCTGTGGACACCACCAGCCTTAGTCGGCTTGCCCTTGGGGAAGTTTCTGAGCTGGGTATAGCAATGCACCACCCCCAGGCTCTCCTTACCCCTGTGGTGTCATTCCCACTGCAGCCTTTCCCCTTCTAAGGGACTGGACTCCACTGAATCGGATGGTCGGTGAGTAGGCGTGAGCCGGACTTGTTCCTTGCTGGAAGGAGCTGTCATCGAAGACCTTAGCTTCTGGTCGTCTTCCTCTTTCCCTTGAGAGGCAGCGGCAGGTCTGAGTGGTAGCTTGTTATCCAGTTTGCATCGGTATCCCTATGATAGTTCTGAAGTACAGCCCAATGGTTTTTTTTTTTTAAATTATTGAATAAAATATTAGTTTCACACTAATAATCGGTGGGGATGGTTTGTGAAATGGAGGTGCATAAATATACAATTCGCCAACCGAGCTAAGAAATGCTAGATAAAAATAAAAGATAATTGTAAAAGACACCAATCACACCCCTGGAGGCTGAGAGGGAGTGTTAAAACACCTTGACTTTTCCTAGACAAAACTGAGGAACTCAGAGGAAAAACATCTGGTGGAGAAGCTGGCATCAACCAGGACTTTGCTTAGGTTGGGCAGAGGTCGCTGAGGCCTGTTGGAGGGGCAGAATGGGGGTAGTACGCAGACAGAGAGGAATCTCCTAGCCCTCAACTTATTCCTCATGTTCTTCTCTTATCTCGGCCCTGAATATGTGAGGGTCTCCAAAGATACCACTGCGTTCTTCCCGATCCTAGGAAGACATGGGTGTGGAGGTCCTACACAGCCCTCACTGCCCTAGTCTGTGCCCCAGGTACGGTAACAGCCTGGGCCGTGTGCCCTCTTCTCCGGTTCCCAGTTTCTTGTCTTATTGGTGGCCATGAGGATGAGAGACATGTAAGTCACTGGTGGAGAGTGGTGTGACCGCTGGTTGGCGGGTAGGCATTCCTGCCGTAGGTTACCCTTGAGACAGTGGCCCACGGGGCAAGGGCCAGCATGGTGCTTACTCATTCCCTTGGAGGATGGCTGAGTGACAGCTCTGAGAGGGGAATCTCGCCTTCATCTCCTCCTCGTCTGTGCCTCACCCACCAGCTGGGCCAGGGCCAGCAGGAGTCTCCAAGCAGCCTGCTGTCACAGGCTGAGTCAGCACCATGGGCACTGGCTTCTCGCCTCTCCTGCAGCTGGTCCTCACTCTGTCCCTGTCTGGACCTTCAAAGGAGCCCAAGGAGGATGACACCCTCAAGGTCATAGTGTCAGGCTCTGTGACACTTCACCCATTGGTGGGTATTAAAGATGGGCAACCCCATCTGTGCAGGTTAGGGGTGTGTGTGTGTGTGTGTGTGTGTGTGTGTGTGTGGTGTTTGGGCACATACATGCTACAGACTAAGAGGTCAGAGGACAACAACTTATGGGAATTGATTCTGACCTTCTACTATGTGGGTCCTGGGGGATGAACTTAGCTCACCAGGCTTGGTAGCTTGTGCCTTTACTCACTAAGATGCCTTCCTGGTCCTGATTATGCTTTCTGTGCTGGCCCTGGGGTTTCCTAGGGTTGGATTTTGTTTATTTATTATGTATACAACATTCCTTCCATGTATGCTTGCATGCCAGAAGAGGGCACCAGATCTCATTATAGATGGCTGTGAGCCACCATGTGGCTGCTGGGAATTGAACTCAGGACCTCTGTAAGAGCAGTCAGTGCTTTTAACCTCTGAGCCATCTGTCCAGCTCCCTAGGGTTGGATTTTGAGATTAGTTGTTGATCAGTTGGGGCAATGCTGGTCTATCTCACTGTCCTAAGTAGTTAGTGATTCCCCACTGCCTACTCCACGCCTTCATTCTTGACCTGATTTCCAGTTTTCTTTTCCTAAGGGTGATCCTTCGAGGCTGCCCAGGCTGCTGGCAGACAGCCCTTACCTGATTTGCCTTTGTTTCGCC
This sequence comes from Chionomys nivalis, assembly GCF_950005125.1. Classification (NCBI taxonomy): domain Eukaryota; kingdom Metazoa; phylum Chordata; class Mammalia; order Rodentia; family Cricetidae; genus Chionomys; species Chionomys nivalis. The sequence goes on along the minus strand of NC_080108.1, from coordinate 27,881,839 downwards.
ACCCAGTCTGTCACAGTCTACTACCTTGGTCTAAGCCATAGTCTCCATCCTTGATGGTTTCAGCTAAGGTGGGCTCCTTCCCTCTTATCCCTTTGACCTCAAACTTGGACTTGAGATCATGCCTCTGGGCATTTTCATCTGCTTCCTGGCCTCCTCCATGCCTGCCTGACTTGCTCCATCATTTATTCCATTGTCTGTTCATACACCAGCTCCCTGACCACCCTCCATGCATTGGAATCACTTCCCCATTGTTAATGCAGCTTTGTGTCTTCTTAGCACCTAATACCCTCTCTCTCTCTCTCTCTCTCTCTCTCTCTCTCCACACACACACTCACTCACACTTACACACACACACATATTGCTCACTGTTTATTGTCTGCCTTTTACTACACGAATGTAAAGACTATTGGCTTCTGTATCCCCAGCAAGCAGAATTGTGCCTGGCACACAGTAGATCCTCAGTGCTCTCGTGGTATGAATGGCTGATTGGACCCCAGAGGCATCATTATCTTTGCCTTTCCCTACAACTAGGGCTGGAACCAAGACATCTTCACACTTGGACCTTGAAACCTAGTGCAGAACCTTGAGGTCGGTGACAGGGAGGACGGAGCCACAGTACTGCACAGTGGTTTGTGGAGACCAGAAGGGAATATGCTGGTGAGGCTAAGCCAGCCCACAGCATGGTCTTCTGGCTTCCCACCGAAGAGGCTTTTGAATTTTTACTGGCCTAGATTGTATTCAGTCAGGCAGGCCCAGCTACCAGAGATTCCCTTCTCCTCCATCTGGATGTTTCTTTCCTTTTTCTTTTTTCTCTAATATGTTATTCTGTTCCTCATCACTCTTCATTACATTTTAATGCACTCTGTGTGTGTGTGTGCACACGTGTGTGTGCTCACACATACACATGCATATTCAGCTGTGTTGAGGTTAGAGGGACAACTTTGGGAGGTCTTTCTTTCTTTTTTGGGTATATGAATCAGGTTGCTTAGTGGTAAGTGTCCCGATTATCTGAGTCATCTTGTGCACACCCCTGCCCCCACTGGATGTTTCTAAACCTGTCTTGTACCTCACATCAGACCCAGTGTCTCAAGGACGGTCAGTTTTTGCTTGTCCGTTCTGGCCAGTTCTCCCTGTTGGAAGCCTTCTTTTGCCTAACTCCACCGCCTGTCTGGCCTGGTAGTGCAAGTTGCCCTGGTTTCCTGAGAGAGGAAGGGGAGGTGGGAAGAGAGGGTGGGATCTAGAATAACAATGACTCCAGCCTGGCTGTGCCACTGTCCCTGGGGCCCTGTGCAAGTTGTTTGCTTGGAGCCTTTCTCACTATATCTAAAGTTGTTTTGAGGCATAAGTGAAAGTCAATACTGAATTGATGCAAGATTCTGTTATGATATCAGTGGCTTCAAGGGGTGCCTGTGTGGCTTCAGGCTGATTGTGGCTTTTTCTGTTTTGCTTGGGAGGTGAGCCTAGCACAGATGCTTCTGGAACGCTGCAGTGCCCTTCCAAAGTAAGATACGGCTGTTGTTTTGTGACTGAAAGAGCAAACAAGAAGGATAAAAGTATGTGGTTTGGATACAACAGAACACTCCAGCATCTGAAGGCAGTTTGGTGCAGAAACCAGTGGAAGCAGCTCCACACTAGATGCCTCTGTGCCGAGCCCTAGTTCTCTGGGTTTACTGATTTAAATGGCTTCCCTTCTCACTGGAGGTGGCTGGTCTTGTCTTACGCTGCAGCTGAGAGGCTGAGGACCAGGAAGCTGGCATTGGCCTGAGGGAGTGTAGGCACATGTCTTCCAGGTGTCCTTTGGGGGAATCATTTCCTGGGGTATGTATTTATAAACTGGACGAGCCTGGCTAGGACTTGGGATCCCCCACCTCCGAGGCACATACGGTTAGTTTGCAGCGTGCGCTTGGACCGTCTGTTGCCTGACGGCTGGGAGTCAAGTGCCGTGGAGATTAGGGAGAGGGCTGGGGGCCGTTCTGAACAGCTGCTATTGCTGGGGCCCTAGGTGTTTTCCATTTTACACTTTAAGCAAGCATGGATAATTAGCATTTCTGGCCTCTAGATAGAGAGATGTGCTTGGTTTGGAACCATTCAACCACTTCTAAACAAACCCTAGTTAGTAAATGCAACAAGGAGGGTGGTGCCGGCCTTAGAATTCCCAGTTGATATGAGTGCTTATATATGTGTGTTTATGTATGCAGATGCTTTATTTTTGTTTCATTTGTTTGGTTTTATATTCCTGAAATTGATTCCCAGCAAGGGAGTGCTAAATATGAATGACTCTGAACTGTTGTGTGCATTGTTAATTATATATATACATATATATATATGTATATATATATATATATATTTTATGGTTCTCCCCAGTTGGTTCGATTAACAATCTTCTTGAGAAATCCATTGTTTCCCAAACAGGAGAACCATCAATTGAGTGAGCGCATGCATTTAGGGATGATGGATTTCTCAGGTCTCTCTGACGCCAAGTGTGTGCATTGTTCACATAAAACACAGTTTATGTTTTTAGGTCTTTTGGTGTAGTAAGTGAGCCATGTGCTGTAACATCTGTCCGTGTTCTCCGAAGCTGCTGACAGCTGTCACGGGCAGGGTGGAGCAGAGGGAGACGTGTGTGTGAGAAGTTGGGAACTCAGGAAAGTGGGCTTACCCTCCAGCAGCTGCGGGCTGTCTTCGGTCCAGTGTGACTAGGCTTGTCCCGAGAAGGGCATGCACATCTATCTGCCCGCCATCCTCCCTAGCTAGAGTGACAGCGAGGAAGAAGTAGAATCTGGATGTTTGCACACGTGTGCATGTGCAGGTGTGTGCACATGTGTGCGTTACCTCTAATCTGCCTGCTATGTCTCAGATAACTGGTGTCACGGGACCCATAGCTGGTTCTGGTTCTGGTTCTGGCTGGTGACCGTGATAGCTACTGTTTGATTGATGGATGTGTTGGACTGATTCTGGCTGTTGGTCCTAGATATATCTTGTGCCCCAGAGGCAGGAGTGAGTCTGTCTTGGCATCTGTTTCTCCAGGGAATGGCACTGGGTATGGTCAGTTTTCTTAACCCATATCCCGGTATGCTTCACTTTGTGGTAAAGATTTCCCTGGGAACATTTTTCTCTTTTGAGTGCCAGGGCATTGAATTCATATTCTCTCTCTCTCTCTCTCTCTCTCTCTCTCTCTCTCTCTCTCTCTCTCTCTCTCTCTCTCTTTGTGTGTGTGTGTCGGGGGGGCTGCCATTAGATCTGGGCCCCATCTTTGTGATGTTTTGGGTTGGAAACTGCCAATCTTGACTTAGTTTTGAGAATTAGCAGATTTTAGCTTTGAAATTAATTCCACTTTTATTGAGTACTAATTTTCCTCTTGATCACAGTCAGATCTTTGCTTCATCAGCTGCACTTGGATTTGCTGTTTTTCAGGGCAGCGCCACCCCAGCTTACATTGATCCCACGTGAAGGGCTGCTTTTTGTTTGTTTTTGTTTTTTTAAGATAGGGTTTCCTCATTGTTGCTTTGGAACCTGTCCTGGAACTCCGTAGACCAGATTGGCCTTGAACTCACAGAGATCCACCTGCCTCCGCCTCCCCAATGCTGGGATTAAAGGCGTGTATCACTATCACTCAGCATGGTGGGCTGGTTTGAGAAGGGCCTGTACTGACGATGTTCCCTGCCCTATGCTTTGTGAAACCATGCCTTTAGTCCATGTATATGTTTTATCCATCATATGTGATATTTATTTTAGTTAAAGGAAGTGAGGGGTAAAGAGGTTTCTGGGCATTTAAAAGGGAGCCCCTGATCTAGCCATTATCAGTTACAGATGGATATACAGGGACTTGTCAGTGCTCAAATTGAGGAGTCAAATGCTTTAGTTGTCTCTAAGTTCCTTTGCTGAGGGCTCCATCTATCCATTCATTCATCCATCCACCCATCTATGTGTCCATCCACCCATCTATCCATTTATCCATCCATCCATCCATCCATCCATCCATCCATCCATCCATCTATCCATCCATCCATGTATCCATCCATCCATCCATGTATCCATCCAGTCATCTATCCATCCATCCATCCATCCATCCATCCATCCATCCATCCATCCATGTATCCATCCATCCATCCATGTATCCATCCAGTCATCCATCCATTCATCCATCCATCCATCCATCCATCCATCCATCCATCCATCCATCCATTTATCCATCCAGTCATCCATCCATGTATCCATCCATGTATCCATCCATCCATCCATTTATCCATCTATCCATCCATCTATGTACCCATCTATTCCTACATCCATCTATCCATCCATTCATCCTTCTATCCATCCATCCATGTATCCATCCACCCATCCATTCACCCAATTTTCTGAGTACTTACTGAGTCTGTCTTCCCTGTTCCCTATTTAGAGCTGGGTGAAGTTGGCACAGGGTGGGTTGGGGTGAGGCTGCTGGAGAGTGTCTCATGGTACCAGAGCTTGGTCCTAGTTTCAGATCCAAGCTCTTCCCTGGAAAGCACAAGCTGGGAGGTGTGAGAGCGCCAGGGCTGGTGGGAGTGTTCACAGACCTCCTTCGTGAGAAGGGGCCGAACTTGCCCTTTCAGAGCAGAGGGCCATCCCTTCATGGGGAATTCAGGGCACAGGGAAAGCCTAGCGCTCTGGCGTTAGGATTATATAGTCTGTGTAGGTTGGGGCTCAGATAGGTGCACAATGTTTGTGGCCCCTGATTGCCTTGGGTGTTCCTGAAGGGTTGGGAACAGAACAGGTAGAGTGATGATAATACAGGCTGCAGTGGACTTTCTGAAACCGTGCTTCTGGACCGGAGAGAGAGCAGGATCATGGGTAATGGCCACATTCACAGGTGAGATGACACACAGAGGGGCACAGGGGAGATTAGGGGTCGTTTAGGGATGTAGAGCCCTGTTGAGGTTACCAAGGGTTTTTTTTTTGAGGATATCGGAGAGGGTTGACCAGGAGCCCCCACCATTCCCAGAGTGCTCTTGTAGGAGGCCATGGCAGCCGAGCCCCAGACTCATGAGCACGAGCACGGATGTTTAATTTCACCCTTTAGAGATTTATAGGCTTGCTAGATTAAATTGCCCCTGCGCTTCTACAGGCACGACAAGATCTGTGACAAACCATACATCACATTATTAATTTGCTCACGTAGAGTTAACCTGTGCAGCTGAGCTTGACTTACTCTAGGCTGCGCCCAGGTCCTGGGAAATAAATGTCTCCAGTTGTCTGCTAAGAGAAGGTGGCTCTTGGGACAGACTTGGCGTGGGACATATGAACCTCGCCGTCTTTGCCTGCACACAGTCAGCCTTCACTTAGCTGGGATACAGGTCACTATTTCCTGGGCTCCCAGTAGCTTTCTGGTTCCTGCTGCTGTGTCTGGACTGGCCATGGTACAGGCTTGAGGCAGAGCAGGGCAGGGCAGGGCAGGGCACGGCAGAGCTGTGGGTAGTGGTCAGATACCCTGAGACCCTCTGCTGGGTAGGAGTTGGATTTCCAACCTTAACATCATGGCAGGCAATAAGAAGATATCTGAGTACCCCCGTTTTAGCCCAGAGACCCAAGGGCTTCAGCGTTCATTTCCCCTATCCCTTCATTTTCTGATAGGATGAAGCAGCCACTATTCTCTTGGGGCTGATGGGTCAGGAACAGCTCTTCCTCCAGTATGCCAGGTGTCAGCAGAGGTGCCCATCTTCGGAAACGCAGCAGCCTGTTGTATTCTTTGGCTCAGGGTTGAGGAGTGGGGGCAATGGGGACCTGTTCTTTCCCATGAGGCTCGTGGTTTGCTTGGCACCTTCATGGCCTCTTTTTTTTTTTTTTTTTGGTTTTTCGAGACAGGGTTTCTCTGTGGTTTTGGAGCCTGTCCTGGAACTAGCTCTTGTAGACCACCAGGCTGGTCTCGAACTCACAGAGATCCGCCTGCCTCTGCCTCCCAAGTGCTGGGATTAAAGGCGTGCGCCACCACCGCCCAGCCTTTATGGCCTCTTTTATTCCCAGGCACCACAGCTGGGAGTGGGCTGCTGGTGGTTGGAAATCGTGACTTGAAAGGGGAGGTGCGCCGTGATTGCGGTGGGGGCATCCTGTGTGCAGACCCTTCCACCATCTAGATGACTTTTATCAGACACCAGGGCTTTACGCCGTGGTTCGTATTGACTAAGTCTCCAGTCCACCCTCTTACACAGCATGGTGTAGTTAATGTCTCACCGGCCACAAGAAAACTGTTTTGCTGACGTTACCGCCTTGCTGTGCCCACATGGGGGTAGTTGTAGTGGGAGCCAACACTTTGTTCTAGATGTGGGCCTTTGTCGTGCTGACTTGGTCAACCAAGCCCGTGGAACCGAAGACGACCCACTGGAAATGCAGGCAGAGCTTACTCTCTGAGTGGCCACCCCTTACCTGGGCAAAATTAACGTTGATTTCCAGGTTTAGGTGGACTTTTGTCCTGTCCACCCAGTTTCCCACAGTGACGAGTGTGCTGTCACTCCCATCATTATTGGAAGCTATTCAAGCTGCTGGAGACATTTTCTAGAATTAGTACTAACTGATGGCCTGGACCTTACATCCCAGACCTTGGCACCTTGAGGTTCTTTTGTTTCTTTTTCACACACAAATTTAGTGGAATATATTTTCACAAATACTTAAAATCCAACAATGCACTGTGTAATCTACAAGAAAAAAGGTGGACAACCACAGAGGGATAATGATAGGGGACGCTATGTGTACATGCTTGCACACACACACACACACACACACACACCCCCCAATATACAGGCAAAAAGGTTCTGAACTCTGCCCAGCCATAAGGGAGATGCAAAGCAAATCATAACTGTAATACACCCCACATCCACCAGGCTAGCTCTGATCAAAAGCAGGCGGTGACAGGCCGTCAAGCAACTGGAATTCTAGGTGCTGACTAGGTATAAATCCTCACAGCTGCCTGAGGGAGGCACCTAACAGAACCAGCTAAACTCACATGTTAGCTTCACGAGCCATCTCCGTCCAGTCCAGCAGAGGTGAAGTGTGTACGAGGGCCCCGAACACTTTCGTGTCCTAGTCCTGTGAATGTCTCCTTCAGTCGCTTCCAACCTGATTAGGAATTTGTAGATGAGAACATCCTGGTTTCTCTGGCGAGGCCCTGAATACCACTCTAAGGGTCCTTATAGGAGAGTCAGAAGGAGGCTGACCACAGAAAGAAAAGGGCGACACGCCCATGGAGCCACAGATTCCTCCGATGCAGCTGCAAGAGACTGGATGGCCTAAGGGACAAAGTGTTCCCAGGAGCCTTCCATAGAGGTCATGGCCCTGCTGACATCTTAATGTCCATCTGTTAAAACAGCGAGAGCTTTAAGAATGTAACATGTGCTTTTGGGCACTCAGTTCTGTGAGGGTTTTTAATAGCAGTCACAAGAAACTAATCCAGCGGCCAAGAGACACACCCAGGTGTCCACAGATGCATGGCGGTGATTGTCAGCCTGCAAACAAGCCAGATAATCATCACAGAAGAACTGGTGAGAACGCCGAGTTTCTTCTCACCCAGAATACGGCACAGCAAGCAGGGAGTGGAGTGGAGACTAACGTGGGTGCTGTGGGACAGATGCGTCTCCCCAGGAGGTTGAGAACGTTCTAGCGGTATGTGGCATTCTACATGACATTCAACGGCAACTTCATCCATGTCAGGTGCTGCCCTTGCAGGTAGCAATTAGAGGTCACATAGGATGGAAAAGGACCTCCTTCTGGGGATGATAGGGTTCCCTTTATGGTGTAGAACTTTCTGTCGACATGCGGTTTTCAATGAGAAGCTTTAAGTAAAGCAGTACACTGCTTTGACTTTTCCTGGAGAACTTTAGTTGACTGACTGCTGGATTATTTGACTGCTGGAATGATGGTGTTTAATGAGAGATAATTAGCATTTTCCAGTACAATGAATGCTCACACCTCTATAGACATAACAGTATTTTGAAAATGCAATCAAGGTAAGCAGACCCCAAGCAGCATGCTGAGAGCCTTCTAGGTTTAGTTGGTATGAATATGTAACTTAGATAACATGAGCTTTTATTCCTGCACATAGCAGAAGTTTTGGTTTGATGGGTATCTTCCAAAGACCGTTTTTTTTTGTTTTGTTTTGTTTTGTTTTGTTGGTTTATTTTTAAGAGAACCAGATTCAATTAACCTAAATGTCAAAGCATCAGAGTGGTTTTATTGAGCTGGGAATCGAAGGGCTTGAAGAAGAGTAACAGGTAGGCAATGCATGGACGGACAGCTCCTGAGGGTCAGCCCACATCCTTGCAGTCCAGGAATCCTAGTCCGAGGTTCCCTTTACACAAGAGCTCATCCCTGATGCTAGAGGTGCTGGCCCTCTTTGTGTCTGTCTCTCCCTGGTATGACCAAAGCACCAGGGAATAGCAAGGCTCTGGGTCGGGATGGTAATAGATACCGTTTCCTGAGTGTGAGCCCATGGTGCGAGGCTTTGTGAATTCACTTCCTGGTGGTGGCAGCACTGAAGGAACCTTTAGGAAATGTGCCACCACCTCTTAGGTGCTCCGCAGGGTCTCGGGTCAGTCCTGGGTACAGACTTTGGGTTGATGTCCCCCACATTTCTTTCAGTTGAGCTCCCATGTGTCCTCTAGTTGACCCTTTCCAGCTGCCTTGACATTGTGCCGCTGTGGTGATGTCGCTGCGGTGTGTGTGGTGATGCTGTGGCTGTGGTGATGCTGTGACTGTGGTGTGTCTGGTGACACTTACTATGGTGATGCCACTGTGGTGTGTCTGGTGACATGATGGCTGTGGTGACACTGTGACTGTGGTGTGTCTGGTGACACTGTTACTGTGGTGATGCTGTTGTGTGTCTGGTGACACTGTGGCTGTCGTGATGCTGTGGAGACGCTGTGGCTGTGGAGACGCTGTGGCTGTGGAGACGCTGTGGCTGTGGAGACGCTGTGGCTGTGGTGACGCTGTGACTGTAGTGACACTGTGACTGGTGACACTGTGACTGAGGTGACGCTGTGGCTGTGGTGACGCTGTGACTGGTGACACTGTGACTGGTAACACTGTGACTGAGGTGACGCTGTGGCTGTGGTGACACTGACTGTGGTGACACTGTGACTGGTGTGTCTGGTGACACTGTTACTGTGGTGATGCTGTTGTGTCTGGTGACGCTGTGACTGTGGTGACGCTGTGGCTGTGGTGACACCGTGGTGTGTTGGGGATACTCTGACTAGAGATACTGCATGCTCACTTTCTTCAGTGCTTTTCATAATCACAGTGTAACCAGGAACACTGCAGAGGCATCACCATCACCGTGGTGTCACCAGACACACTATGATAGCATCACCACCACCGTGGTGTCACCAGACACATTATGACAGCATCACCACCATCACCAGACACACTATGACAGCATCACCACGGCAGGTGGTGATGGGCTAGCTAGGAACCCACTCAGTGTGCTTTGGTGGCAGTACCCAGCAGATCACACTTGCATCCTTTTTTCCTCTGCGCGACGTCAGAGCTTATCTGTTTCTTGTCATTGTGCGAGGACTTCTTGAATGCCAGTCTCTTCAGAACTGAGTGGTTGCCGGATGGAGAGGCAGGCTCTTGCCCTCTGACCCCTCTAAAAACTAAGGATACCTCTTCCTATTGTCAACTGTAATGTCAACTTTGCAGTTATAGTATCCACTCCCCTGACCATGGCTGGGGATGCTCTCTGGCTCTCAGCCAGCCACACTTTACCTTGAGTTCAGTGGCTGCTCAATAAAACATTCAGATGATGTCTGCTCAGCTTCTCTATCTGCTCTACCACACTGACACTCAAGGACCAGCCCCGGCTCTGCTTCAGCATCCTCCTCTGCAGCTGTTTCCGAAAGATGTGAAGAAAATAAGGTAGTGGCATGTGACAGGAGTCGCTCTGTGTCCCTGGCTTCGCTCTGGGCCACCTCACACAGCCTTGGTATCAAAAAATGCAGTCATTTAATCAGTATGGCCTGGGGCTCAGAAAGAGCATTCTAATGGTCCACCTGTATATGCATAATATTGGTTTGCTAGTCCCTGGGTCTGGGACCTGGGGCTGTCTCGTCGCCAGAACACGTGGGGCCCTCGGGAGCGAGCCTCCACAGAGAGGCCCCACAGCTCTCTTCCTGAGGATGTCCATCCACAATAGTATGTGTTTATGACACGGATGATCTTCTACTTTAGGGGGCAGGATGCTGTCCTGACTCCCCCCCCCCCACACACCACCACTAACACACAGAATACCAGAACTGAAGTGTAGAAAGGAAATTCTCTTAGTGTGTTTGTGCTTTCTCTCTCAGGTCCCTGCATCTACCTATGTGGTGATTGTTGATTAAACTCAAGGGGTGAATTGGTCCAGAATATTACTCCTTTTTAAATTCTCCCTTCCCTGACTACAGTGTTACCAACAGTTGTTTTGCCCTGGACAATAAACAGAGGAGCCGGACTCTAGCCGGAAATTTACCTTAACTGTGTTGCCCTCTCAGAGGCCAAGAATTCTCATTTGTATTGAAAAACTCAGTGACGTTTTTTCTGGGTTTTGGCACACATACCAAAGGCAGAGTAGGGGAAGACTGGCTTCTGCCCTCTCGGAACTTTGGATGTGTGTTGGGATGTGTGACTAAAAGGTCAAGCTCGGGGTACCGCAGGATGGCGTACAGGACATTGCCGACAGGAGCAAACTAGGTGGCACTGGTTATACTCCTCAAGGGTGGACTTCACCCTTTTGCCAAAGCCCAGTGTTCAGAGGGGAAACCGAGATGCTACTTGGTGCAGAACCCACAAATCCTGATCCATCCTCCGTGAGCTGCTGACAACATGCATACCTGGTATCATGTGCCAAGAAGGGAGCCAGGATGCTGAGGTTTCTCTTCCTGGACCCTTAACCACTATGTAGACACAAGAAAGAAGCCCTTTAGACAGGTCCAGATGAGCAACATCTGGCACACTGCCTTAACTGGTGACTAGATCAGTGATTCTCAACCTGTGGGTTGCAACCCCTTCGAGGGTCAGATACCAGGTATCCTGCATATCAGATGTTTATGTTATGGTCCCTAATAGTACCAAAATTACAGTTATGAAGTAGCAACAAAGTAACTTTATGGTTGAAGGTCACCACAACCTGAGGAACTGCACTAAATGGTGGCAACATGAGGAAGGTTGAGAACCATTGGTGGAGGTCAGCATAAGGAAGGTCTGAGCAGCTGTCATGGCCATGAGGAGGCAGATGACATGATGGGTGTTTTAGATAGGATCTGGGAACAGAAAAGGGCCATTTGGGGAAACGGAGGGAAGGAGAAGCAAATGTGGACTTACTTAGTTATAATGGACTGGTCTTACTTCCTACATTGTGATAAGCATATTGTCATTTTCCTGGACATCTCAAATCTTCAAAAACCATAAAACTGAAGCTGGGGTGGCTGGAGAGATGGCTCAGAGGAATAGAGCACTGGCTGCTCTTCCAGAGGTCCTGAGTTCAATTCCCAGCAACCACATGGTGGCTCACAACCATCTGTAATAAGATCTGGTGTCCTCTTCTGTACTGCAGGATACATGAAGGAAGAAACCTATATACATAATAAATAAAAAAAAAAATCTTAAAAAAAAAAAAACTGAAGCTGGGGAACTGGTTACTGGGGCAACACACTTGCCGGAAAAGCACAGGCAAACATGAGCAAGCACGAGGACCCAGCACCCCGGTGGTCACCTGTAACCTTGGCCCCTGGGAGGTGGAAGCTGGATCCCTGGTGCCAGCTGGCTGGCTGGACTAGCCAAATTGGGAGGGCCAAGTCAGAGGCCCTATCTCTCCATATAAGGTAGGAAGTGATCAGAAATACATTTGATGCCAAGCCTCGGGCCTTCAAATGCCTTTCCACACACGAGCCTATGCACCTGCAAACACATGGGCACTACATGCACATACATATGCACACCCACAATACAGCACAGCACCCCCATAAAATCTCTTGAGTCAGGTTGAGTCCTATTGCTGTGTATCCCTTGGTAGTAAAACCTTTGTCCTTGACATCATTCAGCTCCAGCTCCTGAGACGGAGCATCCCCATTGGACGTCTTGTACTGTTTCCAAGAAAACAGGGGCAGTTTGGTCTAGTTGAGGTAGTCAGATTCCACTTCTATGACAGATTACCCGAAGCAGAGAGGACTCAGAAGGGGAGAGGACTCATGGTTTCAGGGATTTCAACGTCTTGGTCCTATTGCTATGGGCTACTGGCAAGGCAGAGAGTCGCCAAGAAGGGCAGATGTCAAACAAAGCTCTTACTTCATGGCAACCTTGAAATAGGGTGAATTCACCTTTTGAGCAGAGCTCGTTCCTCTGAAGCCCTCTGAACTATTGTTCCATCAGTAGATGAATCCATTAACGAGGTCAGAGTCCTCACCATCTGGTCATCTCTACCTCGGATGGAGCATTTGGGAACCAAGCATTCAACCCTTTGACTTTGGGGAGTGTGTGTGTAAGGTCCAAGACATAACATTTAGAATATATATTTTTCTATGCCCCAAGTATCTGGTTGCTTGAAAACAATTTTCTCTGATACAGTCTCTGCCCTTACTTAGAAATCATTGCCAGGGGAAATAAACCCAGCCACAAGAGCATATTATCCATTTTCTGGTATCTGGTGCCGGGGGAATTGAACCACCCTGCCCACCCCACTCAGGGGAAGGCCACTTTTCATTTTTCTGATGACTTTGGACAGCTGTGCCTCTGACCTCTGCTTCTCTCTTATGATTAATCCCTGGAGCCACAGGGGTCTTTTTAAAAAATATCGATCCCAGTAGACAAAAGGCTCATGTGTGCTTGCTGGTCAAGCCAAGAGGCAGAAGGAGCTGGGTGTCTGCACGGGGGGGGGGGGGGGGGCAGAACTGGTGAATTATGCCCATGTGCACACTGCTCCATCTGCTTGCTTCCTACAGAAGGGGGCTGCATTAAAAGTGAACCCAGCATCTGAAACCCTGGGCTACAGATGGAAGCTTTGCTTTCTTTAAATTCTGTAGCGGTCTCCTATTGTTTAGCAGAGGCACATAATGAAGTGGAAGGGTGAAGATTGGATGGTCCTGTAAAGGGACTCAGGACTGTTGTGAAGCCTGAAAGGGTGGGTCTGGTTCAGTGGAGGGTCAGCTGGGTCTGCAGCCTGGGCAGGTGGCGGTGCCTTTCCATCACTGGCTCCTCCTGCCTGCAGCAGCAGTACCACCCTTTGCCAGAGCATGGGAGTGCTGAGTGACATGGGAATTGATAAATGGGGCTGTGTTGTAAGGGACAGAGGAAGCTAGCGGTGGGCTAGAAACAGGAAGTATGTCCCTTGGAAGACAGAAGACCACTTTCCTGGGAACTGCGGTAGCTAGGATAGACGTACCACAAAGATCTGTCCCTGTGTTAACAGCTCGGTCCTAACGTTCTGCTGTTGGGTGGTTCTGTGGACCTTTTAGAAGAGGAACCTGAGTGGGAGTCCCTTAGGCCACTGGAGGCAGGTGTTCCTCCATAGGGGATTGTGGGACTGTGTCCCCTTTCTCTTCTTGGTCATGAGGGGAGTGGTTTTCTCAGGAATGCCGCCTGGCACACCCACCTGAGACCCGAAGCAATGGGTGCCTCTGCTCACAGAGCGCAGTCCGTGAAACTGTGGCGGGAACACGCACTTTCTCTTCGTAAGTCCGTTCTCTCAGTGGTGTCATGACAGTGATTGAAAGATGACTGGCACAGGGACCCTGGGTGAGTCCGAGTTCCCCACTTGTCCCCGAAGCCTGTCAGAGGAGCCCATTCCTGCGGGTCCTGCCACTTCTCTGGAGTTTTGGCAAAATTAGATGTAGCCATATGAAAATGTTATTTTTATATGGCAAAGTGATCAAATATAGGTAATTTCCTATGCTTCAGGCTCATTTTAGCATTCAAGCAGCTTTGGTAAGAACATTTTTATTTTAAAAAATGTTATTTTTAGTTATTACATATATACAATTCAGTGCATTAGGGAAAAATAGGACTCTGAGACATGGAACTCTTTCCTCCTGGGGCCAAATTCAGCGCTTCCTTCCCTTGAGCTCGGGCACACAGCTGCCAGCGTCTTGTCTCCTCTGCTCTCTCAGAGGCCCTGTGTTCACAGGCCCCGCTTCCTGCACCCTGGCCTCTCAGCTGTCACACGGATCTGGTCCCCAGGGCTGGATGCTGAGCTTGCTCTGTTTGCAAGGTCTTGTTCTCCATGTTTCTTTCCCCCTTCCTCTTCTTTTCTCTCCTGCTCCTCATCCTCTTTCTCTTCGTTCATCCTTGTGATACATTCCCTGAAATAGAATTGCTGAGCAAAATCTTCACACTTTAGGGGACCCCAGGAATGTTTTATTGCCATGAGCAGTGTGAGAGGTTGGGGCTTTCTTCCTGGCTGAGCATCCCTGTGTGGCCTTTCTTCCCTTCTTCATTTCCTCCTTCCCTCTTTTTATTCCTTTTGGTGTGTGTACTCGTGTTTATGTGCATACGAGGGTCAGAGTTCAACCTTGGGTGTTGTTCCTCAGGCGCCACCCTCCTTGATTCTCTCTCTTCTCTCTCTGTCCCTCCCTTTCTCCCTCTGTTCCCCTCTCCCTCCTTTTTGCTTTTCTTTTGTTTTTGAGACAGGGTTTCCCTGTGTAGCTCTGACTGTCCTGGAATTCACTCTGTAGACCAGACTGGCCTCAAACTTAGTGATTTGTGTTATATGAGGAGGGGGGTGGGCCCTTGTTCTTTCCAGCCACCCAGCTAGCTTAATCGCCGAAATAATCACACAGAAACTGTATTCATTTAAACACTGCCTGGCCCATTATCTCTAGCCTCTTATTGGCTAACTCTCACATCTTGATTCAACCCATTTCTAATAATCTGTATGTCACCACGAGGTCGTGGCTTACCGGGAAAGATTCAGCATGTCTGACCCGGCAGCTTCATGACGGCTCTCTCTGACTCTGCTTCCTTCCTCCCAGAATTTAGTTCTGTCTTCTCTGCCTACCTAAATTGTCCTGTCCTATTAGGCCAAGCAGTGTTTTTATTAATTAACAAATAAAAGCAACACACAAACAAAAGGACCTCTTACACCACATTTGCCTGCCTCTGCTTTTCAAGTGCTGGGATTAAAGGCATGCACCACCACTGCCAACTGGCTTACCTTATTTTTCTGTTGGCCTTGAACTTGTAGAGTAGGCTAGGCTAGCTGGTCAGAGAACCCCAGAGGTGCTACTGTCTCTGCCTCCCCACACATGTTCTTTCCTGACCCCTCCCTCTGTCTTCTCTCTCGTGGATGACACCTCTGAGCATGGACCTGCAGTACTTCATGCCCACTGCATCCACGCAGCTGCCCTGTGGAATTTGGCTCTAACTTGACTGGTAGTGTCTGGAGGGGAAAGCGAGGACTTCTGGCTAGCCCCGTGGGAAGTTTTTCAGACTCTGTGGTGTTCCAGGGAGACACCCTCACCCCTAGATGGACTCCTGACTAGAACCCCGCGCTCTTGTGCTTTTAAAGATGCAATTAATTTCCCCCATCACTTGGCATAGACGGAGCCACAGAGGGCATCTGGGTCAGGCGATCACCGATAGGAGCCTTTGGAGCCTGGCTGGCGTCCTGACAACCAGAGTCGCTGGCAGCAACCCTGAGTGTCTCAGGAAAAGCTGCCTTGTCCTGTTCCCCAGGAGAATCTTTGTCCTCCTTCTGCAGAAGCGATGGATTGCTGAACCCGCTCTGCTGGGCTGGAAGCAAGAGCTTTTAGATTTCCTCTGGTTGAGGAACTTAAAATGGAACAATTTACATCAATTCCTGCAAAGTGGACTTTGTAGCCGTTTTCTATGCATGGGAGCACATTGCATGGGAATCTCTGGTGATGAATTATAAAGCAGTTCATCCCCCAACACCCAGATGTCTGAAAGACCGGAGGCTGTGGGCCTGGGGGTGGGGTCCATGTCTGGGGCAGCGTCCACTTACCCTGAAGGAGAGGGAGGTGCAGGATCTCAGCTTCCTGGGTCACAGGGTCATTTGAGGCAGGAGTGACTTATTCCTTTCAGCTGCACCCAAACGCTCAGGAAGAGTGAAGCAGAATTGACTCCCAGCAAGCTCGGGCCTTGTGCTGTTTGTGGGAGGTAGAGATTTTGTCTATTGTTTCATTATCTAACAACAAAGAGCTAATAATGAAGATAAACAGATGTGACAGCCTCTCTGTGAAAGCCTGCCTCCTCTAGCAATTATCCTCTGTCTTTGGAGGAGACACAGAGAGCCGTTTTCTGGCGTCAGGTCAGGAGATTGACAAGACATTGGTCCTTATGGGACAGGGCATCCAGCACTTTCTGGACTCAGGAGCCCTTTGCCTTTCATTTTGTATAAGCAGTTTTTTCCACTTATTTTTTTCTGGTTATGAAATTAATATGCAATAATTATAAAATTCAAAGCTCAGAAATAAATAAGAAAATGACCCCCCCCCATTTAATCCCTGCATGACAGATATTGTCAGTTTGGTGTATAATTTTTTTTCTCTATGGGAGTTTTTTAAACTTATGTTTTATGTTAATACATACATATTTATCATTTTTAATATTTTCAACAAAATGAGATCAAGTTAATGGTTGAGCATTCCTCATCTGAATGGTTCAAAATCTGAAGCTATCTGAGCAATGGGATGTCATAAGTGGAAAATTCCCTCTATGTAAACTTTGTGTCATGCACAAAAGTCTTTCAGATACCAAATAAAACCATATACATTCGAGAAGATAGAGTTACTTCATGTATGTTCTATATGAAGCATGACTTCTTCATTTAAACTTGGGTCACAGACTCAGATAAATCTCAGCGAATATTCCCAATTCTGAAACAATTAGCAAGCTGTACCACTTCTGGTGCCAAGCATTTTGGGATAAGGGGTCCGTACCCCATACAGAGGCTGTAAATGTCTCTATAAATGCAACCTCATGTGGAGTGATGTGTCTGACATGTTGTGCCTCGTAAGTCGTGCATGCAACCTGATGGATTCCAACACTTTTGATAGACAGCCATAGACTTACTGAACCCTTGAGTCATTGGCTGGTCCCCACCCTCGAAGGCGGGGTGGAGTACAGTGTCATAGCTATGTCCTTGATAGCCACTGGTGTGCTTCCACAACCTAGCTCTGGCCTTGCTGGGAGGAGAGGCTGAGCATCAGCTGTGAGTGGGAAGTGTATGTGCAGGTGTGTATGTGTGCAAGGATGTGTGCATGTTCATCGTGCCGGTGCATGCATGCATGCATGTGTGTTCACATTTGTATGGAGGCCAGAGCGTCGTTCCTCAGGATTTGCCCATCTTGTGTTCTAGACAGGGTCTCCTGCCTTGGAGCTTTCTGACTAGGACTAAGTTTCATGACTGCTCACAGGCTCTAAATGTCCACTTGCCTCCACCTCTAGGCCTGGTGATTACAGGCGTGTACTACCGTGCCTGGCTTTGTGGTGATAAATTTAGATGATGCTGGATGTGGGGTCTGCAGCAGCATGGCCTTGTTGCTCATGAACATAGAGGTCTGCAGATTCATTCACCACGTGTGCACACAGTAACAGCCTAAAGCAGACCCTCATCTGTAGTTCCCAGTCCTCGATGTCAGTCACTCAAGGTCACCAGCGGTCCTAAAATAGACCTATTTATCTGGATCTGAGAAGGGGCATAGATGGAGAGGAGATGGAATATTCATGTAACATTTTAGAAGACTGTTCTAATTGTTTTATTTCATTATTAGCTCTTTTGGTGCCTAATTTGCAAGTTGACTTTTGTCATTAGGCACAGATTTAGGAAAGAGCATAGACAGTATTCACAGTGACTTGTCTTTGGCATCCCCTTGGCAGATACCCCAGATATATATATATTATAATATATATAACATAACATGATATAATAATTGCATTCTACATAACATAAACATCACTTCTTTTTCACTGTACTGCTTTTTTATGAACAGAGGCCAGAGATAAGGCTTAGGGAGTAGAGAGTATTGCTGCACAGCCATGAGGATCTGACTTCGGATTCCTCCCACCCACATAAAAAGCCATGTGTGGCTTATTACACATGTAATTATAATACTTGTGGGCAGAGAGAGACAGAGAGACAGAGAGAGAGAGAGAGAGAGAGAGAGAGAGAGAGAGAGAGAGAGAGAGAGGATTGCTGGGGCTTGCTGGTAGCTAGTTGAGCTCCAGGTCCAGGGGGAGACCCTGCCTCAAAGAAGTAAGGCAGACAGTGGCAGAAGAGGATGCACAGCTTCCTCCTGCCTCTATGTGCGTGCGCGCGCACACACACACACACACACACACACAGTTAAAAACATTTGTCAAACAGCACAAACGGTGAACAATCACAAGCCGGATTCTTAGACTTATTAAGAATTTGAATCTCTTCTTTCACTGTTGCCTGCTTTCCTGCTGATTTTTTCAGTGTTTTTTCATCAATGTATTGGTGTGTTTAGCACACCAGGACTATGTCTCATTTGTCATGGACACTGCATATATTTTTCTTCAGATGTCTGTTTTCCTCAACCCTATTTAATGACATCTTTGGCAATGAAAAATCTTGTGATTTTTTTTTTGGTTATCCTGTCAAACATTTCTTTTATGGCTCCTTTTTTTTTAATTTATTTTATTTTACCGGTGAGACATCTCTAAGTGCAGATAAACACTCTCCATTTTTATTTTCATTTATTGACAGGGTCTCATGTAGTCCAAGGTTGGCCTTGGACTCATTTTGTCCCAAAGATGACCTTGAGCTCTCAACCCTACCTCTTGAGTGTTGGTGACATGGTTATAGGGCACCATGTCTGGCTTCCTAGTTCCTTTTTATACCCAACAGTCTTACGTTCCCATCTTCTCTTATTCATCTGCAATATATCTTTAGATATGTGTGAATTGAAGATACATTTTTTTTCCCACATGAACATTCAGTTCCTGAGCGTTATTTATTCACGAGCCATCTCTGTATCTCTGCTTTGATATCTTACTTCTTTCCTTTTGGTAATAGAGGTTGAATCCAGGGTCTCATGCAAGTAAGTCTACACTCTAGCATTGAGATACCTCCCACCCTCCCTCTTTAAGATGTAGGTTTGTTAGCTAATCCAAGGGCTTGAATATATAGCAAGTGGGTATTTGTTATTTTGCACATTGTGATAAAATGCAAAAATAAAACACAAAAGCAACTTAAGGGTAAGCGAGCTCATTTTGGTTCCTATTTTGTGGGTACAGTCCTTCACGGTGGCAGGAGCTGAGGGTAGCTGGTCGAGGGAGATGAATGCTGATCCTCAATTGGCTTTGTCCTTTGTACTCAACCTGGGACCCTGGCTCATGGGTTGACTTCCGGCACCAGTGGGTGAATCTTCGGCTTCTCTTGACCTAATCAAGACAATCCCCCACAGATGTGCCTGGTGGCTCGTCTACTCAGCAATCCCAGATCCTTCAGGTTCACCATGGTAATCATCGCAGCATGTGTAGGTAGCTTGAGGTGTTCTGTGTGACTTCTCCACATGTCTAGATGCTCTAATTTATTTGCTCATTCTTAGGGCAGTATTGGCTGTTAGCCCTGCTGTGACTTTCCTTGTGAGACCCTCGTGGCAGTTGTGACATCACATATCAGAATGTAGTGGACACGCCATGGGTCGTATTTATTGGCAGAAATGTCACGTAAGCACGGGACTGCTTTGTTATTTCAGTCTCATGGCCTCTTTGTTTTACTCCTTTTTCCGTCTCCCCCACTCTAGACTTTTCCTGGGGAGACGTGAACAGTGTCTGTTCATCCCAGATGGGGAACCCACAGCAGACCAAAGGAACGATCCCACCCAAATCTGACTGAGAGAACCAATGAGTTTATTGGGATCACTTACGGAGCATGGGTGACCCAATGGCAGGTGCCAAAGCCTCCCCAACATGTGATGGACTTCTGGGACTGAGTCCTGTTTGTAGGCGGTTAGCCTGATGTGAGAGTGCCCCCTTGGCTGCAGTTGTTACTGTCCGTATAACCTGGGGAAGCATCGTGTGAACATGGCAACCCCCTTAGCCTTCAGTCTTTGCTGTGCAGTTCATTGGTGGATAAACTTTAGAGGAAGCTAACTTATGCCCAGCCTGCTAGGGATTTCAGCTGGGTTGGCTCTGTAGGTTGATACAGGCCAGAAGAGACATTTCTTTCATTTCCTCCTCGGCTGAGTCTTTTGATTCTTTGCATCCTTCACTGGGGCTTTGCCGTTTGGCTTAAATATGGTTGTTACCTCGTTGGTTGGATTTCCAGTCAGACTGCAGAGCTCCTATCGCTGTTGTCCCTGGGATCACTGCCTTCCCTTGCACCATTTTCTAGCTGATATGGAAGTTACTACAAACCTGCTGGCTTTTGCATATGGAGACTGGTCGGTCACTTTGCCTGTTCGATTGTTGGTTTAATTGACTGTGGACTTGTCCATTCTGGCCCCTCCTGTCGGCTGTTTATTCCATTGGATACTTGCCCACTGTGGGGAGAATCTTGGTTAATTGTGCTCCTTGGGGACAGGCTTCATGGTCAGTAGACATCTTTGTACATGAGCCTGCATGTCCCCAGCAGCCCCCAGGCCACTCCAACTGCTCTGAAATAGGAGCAGGAGGTGGTCAGAGAGAGCACGCTTTGTTTTTGTGTGACTGGAGTGGGTGGCAGGGGAGGAGTCTTGTACTAAGGCTTCTCCAGGCCCGGGCCGTGGTCCCACTAGAACCTGCCCACGGACACTCATCCACGGAATCTTAGAGGCCTGTTCTACATTCTGCTCTCTAGAAGAAGCAACAGGCAGCCAACTCCTTGGGTGATTTCAGTGGATATGTAGTAGTGACGGTGGGGACTTCCAGGCCAGCAAGCGGCTGAGTGACTTCTGGTGACCTCTACCTCTTTCATGCCGTGCAGCCTCTGCACCATGAGGCAGTAGTAGTGAACAGGAGGTGTGTAGTGGGGACAAGCACAGCAGGGAGTCAGAGGCTGTGGAGGATCAGTGGTGTAGATGGATCCTAATATGGTACAGAGATGGTGGTTAGCCAAAGGAAGACCCCACTCTGGCTGGGATGACATGTGCTTCCTGGCCACACCATTCATACAAGACTCCATTCCCCAGACCCTGCGATGTATCACCCTTGGTTGTTTCCTTGGTCCCTGTAGCTTTGGTGTCGGAGTGTTCACTGCAGTAGCTACCCAATGCTGCGGGTTCTTAGTGTTTCCTGGCCAGTGGTAGGTGTTATTCTTGCTAGTTTAGGTTCCTAAGTCATTTCCCATTCCTCTTGTTTCGCTTTAAATTTTATTATTATTATTTTACCTTTTAAATATAGAATCTTTAAGACATTATAGCCATTAATACTGGTTCATCATCATTTTTTTTTAGTTAAAATATTTTTATGTATAAGGACATTTTGCCTGCATGTTTGTCTGGGTCTAAGGAGGCCAGCACAGGATATATTGGAGTACATGGAACTAGAATGTCAGATGGTTATGAATCTCTGTGGGTGCTGGGAATTGAACCTGGGTCCTCTGGAAGAGCAGCCAAAGCTCTTAACCACTAAACTCTCTCTCCGGCCCCTCTTTGTATGCTTGTGAAGAAGAGAATCAAAAAATGAAGTAAACCTGTCAACCTGGCTTAGCCTGCCTGGTCTCTTTATGATGTCTGTATCAGAGCTTGGCCACTTGGGGCCTGGTTGTTGGGCACTGTTAGGAATTATCCTCTTCCCATCAGGGGGGATCTGGCTCTGTCCTGCGCACTGCTGGGCAATCGCATGGTCTGAACTCACGGGGTCAGAAGTCTGATAGAGAAAGGAGAGGAAGCTGGCCCGGAGGTCTGTGTCCAAGCTTGGGGCTTGGACTTCATTTTATCAACAGTCTGTCTACTGGTAATCTGCTCCTCGTACTGTCCCACGGGATGCCCCATTTTCCACATTGTTCACTCTGTATTCCTCTGCTTACAGAGAGGGTGTGGGGGCCGAGGGGGAAGAACTATGGTCCAGGCTGTCTCCAGCCAGTGGAGCCCAAGCTTGGTCAGCTTTGTGGAGGGCAGTGAGCAGAGGACCAGGCTGCCCAAGGGCAGCCCAGATCTAGAGGCAGAGGTGCACACGGGCAGAGCTGGCTTCTGGGAGGTGGGGGGCCTTAGGAGACGTACACAGAGTTGGTAAGGGAAGGAGGAGGGAGACATGTCCTTTTGTTGGGGGTCAGTGAGGAAGACTCCAGGTTCTGTGAGCCTAGCCCTTAAGTGGGGAGATCACACCGGAAATCAATTGAAGGCTTCTAACGAGGCAGTCAATATACTTGACTTTGGGAATGACATAAGAAGCTGATGGGTTCAACTGTATGTACTGGATCAATTTGGCCATCTCTTAATGTGCTTTTCAGAATGGCCTGTTTTCAAATGAAAAGTGATTGATATATGGCTGGTCTCATGTAGTTAGAATGCCACTGAAAAAGGAGGAGCGGGTGATGTCATAGAGCCGTGGACAGGTAGACTAAGCAGAGTCCCCTTCTGTTGTGCCATTGGCTGCTGGGCTCTGAACTCCCATCTGCTGAGGACCTGCAGGTGCCTCTCTGCAGGCTGAGGGTCCTGTACTCAGAATTCCAGCAGCTCTGCATTTACTTTTTTTTCTTCAGGGAATTAAACTTAAGGTCTTGCATATGCTAGGCAAGTTGTCTACCGTTAAGCCAGATCCCCTCCCGTTTTTATAATTCTGGGGTACCCAGGCTGACCCTGAACTCTTGTAAGCTCTGAAACTTGTAACAGAAACTATGGCTAGCTAGCACCTTAGCCAGGTAGGAATATGCTTTTTTCTTTCTTTTTTCTTTTTTTTTTCTGGACACTCTTGCCTGAGTGAGGAGGCTTCTCTTCCTAAGGTACTATCCATTGCTGGATATTTTCTGGGGCTACCCAACTTTCCTGATGGCCCAACCCAGATGCCTGACACCAAGGTTTGGTGGGTTCCATCATTCTAAAGACGATAATTCCTTAGCCAGCCAAGTGTGAGTCCTGATTCTTCTGATCCATTCCTACCAGTTTGGGGTTGGTTCTAGACTTGTGGGGCAAAAGCTGAGAATGGGGCAGGTAGCTTTTTTGTGACAGTGAAGTTGGTTTGGTCGGGTACCCTTCAACTGGGGAGACGGCACTGGTCTAATAAGGGACTTGGCCAGCACAGCCTGGTCAAGGAAGCAGCCTTGGTCTTCTTGTGCTCGAACATTGCTTGAGGACAAGAAATCAGGAGTGGCTTCTATTAGGGATCCTGATGCCTGTTGGGAGCAGCTCTTCATGTGGGTGAATTTAACATCTGCCCCCACACTCATCATTTCCTTTGTCTAAAACTGTGCAGTAGCTCTTTGATTTTCAATTTTAAACCCTTATCTTCTGACAGCCCAGCTGACCCGGAGCACAGTGCTGGAGATGGGCTGCCTCTGCCGTGTTCTTAATGGGATAGGTTTTATTTCGGATGAGTGGACGGTGACAACCTTTAACCACCTCTGTGTGACTCTTCTCACAATAGCCCACTTCCCTCTCATTATTGAGAGCAGCATGATCGAAGCTCGCCTCACAGTTCTGCTCTCCTGGTGGCCTGGGTGGATCCTGGCTCATCTGCCAGGACCAGGGTCAAATAAGCTAACCTCAGCCCAGGAAGTTTGGGGCAGTGGAGAGGCCTGTACCTGACCTCAGGACCCATGTGGCTCTTACTGTCCTTTTCACCACCCAGAACATGTTGTATTCAGGTCAGAGCTGCTCTGCTGCCGGGTCCATGGACTTTTGGGCATTTTGTGCAAGATGCTTCCTGGATGAAGAGTCAGGGAGGGGATCCAGCCAGGGTGCTCATTGTGGTGTCTCAGCATTTAAATGACTTGTGTCTGTGGGTGTCTTAGCATCAAGAGATGAGTGCTCAGGAAAGGTGGAGCAAAGGTGTTGGGTACCTTCCCCCAGCGTGGCTCAAAATGTTTGTAGAATGAGGGGTGTCTTCCAGCTTAAGCCTGGGAGCCTCAGGGACTCTGTGGCATTTGTTTGGTTTTCTCCAGATGGCAGGTGTGGATGATGTGCTTCTCTTTGAGTCAGTCCTTAAGAAGTCTGCCTGAGTGTTGGAACCTGGGCTGTTGACTTACAGAGAAACGAGACTTTCTGAAGTCTCTTTCAAAACTGTCCTGAGAGCGTTGAGGGGTGTTGCTCTGTGGAGAGGGCTTACCCAGCATGCTCCAGGCCTAGGGACCACACACCCACCACTGCACACAAATGGGTCAGTTTTTCACGCTGTTAGAACTTTCAGCTTGTCATTGGTGGCAGTATTCTCCAGTGTGCTCTGTCTGTGAGTGTGGGCCTGCGCCCGTTATTGGCTGGTGCCCTGGATCCCATGCCACCTGCTCACTTACAGTCTAGCTGAGAAGGTCCCTGGTGTTCCGTGTGCTCACCGCCAGCCCCTGTAGAGCGCCTTTCTGCGGCTCTCACAGCTGCTCCTCTGAGGTCTTGTTCCTCGCATGTGGAATTTTCCCTTTGGCTATTCCAGGCTCATTATCACTCCATCAGTGGAGGATCAGGATTGAGTTGACTGGCATGGCCATCTTCTGTTCTTTTATCAAGGATATGTTTATCTTCTTAGTTTAAAAACAAATTTACACTAAATTGGGGTAACATGAAACCCATCATCTGATTCGGTTTTGTTTGTAAGGTTGGTGTGTCAAAGTGCCTTCCTTCTGGTATGTGTTAGTTGCTACCTTCCTTGCAGAACATAATTATTCATTCCTCCCCAGCCCTCAGCACCCATTGCTCCTCCTCTGTCTCTATGAACCTGACATTTCTCAGCACTTCATGTACGTAGACTCAAATAGTGTCTCCATTTTCTGCCTGGCTCATTTCACTTAACATGATGGCCTCAGAGTTTACTCCAGTTGTAGCTGTGCCAGACTTTTCCTTCCTTACTAACTGCTACATAAAAGTCAATACCTTTGTTTTTTTAACTGATACCTTTACAAACAGAAACTAGGTACTGTATGATGTTTAGATACATGTATACATTGTACAAGATTTAAATCAGGCTACACATATCCATTTTCTCAAACAAATATGATTTCTTTGTGATGAAACTTTCAAAATCCTTCTAGCCTTTTGATTATGTGCATTACTGCTTATAACAATTCCTCATTGCTAACTGGCTGTTTCCTTCTAAGGTTGAATAATATTTCACTTTATGGAGGTGCCACTGTGTGTTAATTTGTTCATTGGCTAGGTGCCAGGAGTAGCTCCTGTAGTAAAAAACAGCCCAAGAAACAAGAGATGGCTTTGTAGCTAGAGAGGGTAGGTGCAGATGAGCTCCAAAGTCGGCTCCCGAAGAACGGTAGCAACATGGGTGTTAGTTCCGGCTCCTACACTGGACTTTGTGGAATGAAAAAACAGGGCTTGTTTATAGAGAACACTGTATTCATCCTGGAGACTGTGTGCTGCCGGACCTTCAGATGGATGAAGCTGTGTGCTCAGAGCTGGATGGACCTCTGGAAGCATTCCCTCCTTCTCAGGCTCTGGAAACAGGAGAAAACTGTGTTTACAAGAGCTGGTGTGGTCGTGATTGGTTGCACCAGAGCTTGTGATGTCTGTGCCTTTGAAGCTCCCCTGTCAGATGAGGACATTGGTAAAATCTCTCTACCGTTGACATACCCAGAAATAGAGCTGAATGTGTTTAGAATTCTGGGAAGCACCATCAGAGGAATTAAAATGGGCAATGGTTGGAGAGATGATGTTGTGGGTGGGGAAATCCAGACTGGGTAATGTCATTTGCAGGAGATGTCCTTGTGGCATCTGATCTCTTTGGTCTGAGGGAGAGGATTGTCTTACTTCTTTGGGACCACACACAGCAAGCGAGTGGCCGTCTGTCAGGTTTTTTCCTCAGGTCTCTTTGTGAAGCTGAGCTGGTGGTGTCCATCTTTAGATAGGCAGGATAAGGAAGGGAATCACAATGTAAGATGCCCAACAGCATCAGGCAGGAAATGGAAGGCGCCAGTAATGGGAGGGGCTGTGGATTTGGCACAGCTTTTCCTGACCAATGTGGTAGGCAGTCGGCCGAGGCGCTGCCCCCAACAGGTGTGGTGTGTTTTGAGGTAAACGCTTCCATCAATATCCAGTGTCTAAGGAGTGGAAATGTTTCTGCCCAAGGAAGGTGCCTGGGAAGGTGTTTTTCCACAGAGTGCCCTGGGCTATGCCCCAGCTTACACCACACGACCTGGGTTAGCTGAAGGATCCTCATTGTGCTTCTCTGGTGATGCTGGCTGTTTGTGAAAGGGTACTTTGCTTTCACGGGACCCACAGCCAGGTTCTAGAGCGTTCAGAAGCCCTACTGACTAAGAGAGTGATTTTTCTCTTTCCATGTTTCCCGTGTAGTCACATTCATGTCAAGTTCGTTTCCTGTCAGTTGTCTAACAATGTCACTTGGGGTAGTTTGCTTTCTGTAAAATGGGAGCCATTATTACTTGAAACTTAGAAATTTAACCTTTCAGAATTTAAAAGTCTTGGGTTTAGGGTAATAGCTCAGAGTCATCCAGCTTTTTCAAAAAAAAAAAATCAGCATCACAAAATAATGTTTCACATTCTGTGCTCTTTAGAAAGAAAGAATGTTTCTATAAAACTCTAGGTTTTGTCATAGGAAATACCGATAAATCCATACTTAAAAAGAACCTCAAGCAGATGAGGTTTCAGTTTTGACTTCGGCAGAGGCAGGCTGGCTGCAGGGTGTTCCTCTGTGGCTCTGGAGTGGCCTGCAGCAGAGGTCTGGTGTGCTCCAGGGAGCCCAGGGTCCAAGAGTTTGGACTTCATTGGCTGCCTTCCTGCTCTTTGTTCAGGCTCGCAGGCGCCAGGGAAGGGCAGCTACAGCTAGCCTTGGGAAGAAGGGACGTGGCCTCCAGCCTGCATCATTTTTTTTCCTCCAGAACACATCAAATTGTCACTTACCCACGCTGGGGTGAGTGCCTACAGCTTGAGCTTGTCTGCCACCCTGCCTGGTAAAGATAAGATGCCCAGAGCCACTGGAGCTGTTTGGGTGCGCAGTGGAAGACATTTCATTTAATCCACCCTCTTACCCCCAAAACTATTTGCATTTCTGCCATGAATGGCACTAGCTTTCCTTCGGAGCTCTGTGCAGACTCCTTTTCTTTCTTCATTTTAATGGAGGATTTGAATGGAAATACACTTAAGAAAACAATAGGTAGCTGTCGCAATGGGTTCCTAACCATCTGCACCCAGTACCTGGCCTTGACAGTAGTAGGTCCTTTCTCTTGTCTGAGCCCCCCTGGAGATGCTCTGATCCTAATCAGAGCAGCTGCAGCTTGGGGGAGATCACAGTAGCAGAGGGTTGGAGACGGATGCACTCCCGCACTCCCGGGATAACCACTCTAAGTAATGAGGCTGAGTAGCTGCATGAGCCAGACATCACAGAGTCTCCAGATGGGTGCAAAGAGAGAGTGTATTATAGTAATGCATCTCTGAAATTCATTATTATATTATATATAATATATAGTACTATATATTATATACTATAACAAGCATTCCTGAAATTCAATATAGTGATTTTTATTTTTTATTTTTTTGTTTTCTGTTGCTGTAGTTATTTGTTTTCAAAGACGGGGCTTGCTCTGTAGCTCAGATGGCCCGGAAGTGGAGATCCTCCTGCCAGAGTGCTGGGCTTACATGTGCACACCACCATGCCCAGTTTTTGCTTTTAGTTTTACAACAACTCTCTCTCATACTGCATTGGCTTGAGATATTTGACTTCTCTGAAATGGGTTTGAGAGGAAATTATTTAAAGTAACATTTGTTTCTGGGTGAAAGCTCTGGAAGTATTTGCAGGACTCATTCTTGGATCTCAGAGAAGCCCTCCTCCTGCGCATGGAAGAGCCAGGCTGACTCGTGGGCAGAGCAGAGGAGAGCAGTTTTGTTTCTGGGATGATCCTTACAGATTAAGAAGCATGGGACACTCACAGGCATGGCCTTTCCTGCTTTGAACCTGAGCTATTGGAGCTGCATAGGGGTTTAAGTGTCTCTGGGCGGGGCTAGGACTGAACCTTTGATTTGGAATCAATGTGCAGCCTATAGAGTGCCTTGTTGGCCAAGCCTCACCAAGCCTCACTCCCAGCCTCTCTCATGCTTCACAGGTGTGAGTAAAAGAGTCTGGATCGGTCTGTAGAACCTTCAGCTCAAACCTCGTGATATTCCCAGGCTTTGCTTTGCTTTCTTTCTTTCTTTCTTTCTTTCTTTCTTTCTTTCTTTCTTTCTTTCTTTCTTTCTTTCTTTTCTCAGTTGAGTGGTGGTGATGCATGCCTTTAATCCTACCACTTGGGAGGCAGAGGCCTGTGGATCTTAGTGAGTTCCAAGTCAGCCTGGTCTACAAAGCGAGTTCCAGGACAATCAGGACTGTTAGACAGAGAAACCCTGTCTCGAAAAACAAAAATAACAAAGTACTTCTCTCACACATTACATTCTGATGACCACAGTTGCCCCTCCCTCACCTTTCCTCTCCCAGAGATCCATTCCTCTTTCTCCTCTCACTATAAAAAAAAGAAAAAGGCCTCCCAGGGGTATCAACTGATCATGGCTTAACAAGTTAGACAAGACTAGGCTAGGTATATAGCTAGCCTCGTATCTAGGCTAGATGCGGCAACTCAGCAGGAGGAAAAGGGTCCTAGAGCAGGCAAAAGAGTCAAAGACACCTTCACTCCCACTGTTAGGTATCCCACAAGAACACTCAGCTACACAACCATATCATATATACAGAGGACCTAGCTCAGACTCACGCAGGGTCTGTGTTAATGCCTGGATGGCCCGGAACCAGGGGCAGGACAATCCAGAGACTCAGGATAGAACCAAACATGACTGACAAAAAAAAAATCAATAAAATGTGATATTCTGTTGTACTCATAGATAGGTGCCTAACCTAACTGTCATCAGAGAGGCTTTATCCAGCAACCAATGGGAGCAGATGCAGAGACCCACAGCCAAACACTAGGTGGAGCCAGGAGGAACCCTGCAGAAGAGGGGAGGAGGCTTGCAGGGGTCAGAGGGGTCAAGGACACTATGAGAACTTGGCCCACAGATTCAACCTTGCAGGACTCATGAAGACTGAAGGCTATTCTTTCATTATTCTTCCTGTTCCAGGGAGACAGGAGAGGAGTTAGCTTGATTCTTGCAGGCCTTCACAGAATTAGAGAGCATCCTCCCAAGCCCCTGTCTTGTCTCCAGACCTTTGTGCTTGTTCCCTGGATCTTTTCCTAGATGGTACCTTAAGACCTCAGGTGTGTACTTCAGTACTACAAGGAAAAGATTAGAGGCATGGCATCGTCCCCATTCGTTCGTTTTTTTGTCACTCAGCTAATGTTGGTTGAATACCTACTGTATGCCAGGCCCATGAGAGGCAAGCCATAGCCAGACTGCATTCTGGTACTTCATGTACATACACCAGTACAGTCGGGATCAGGGATTATTGGGTTTTGTTATTTTCTTAGTTAGGTTGCTATTGCTGTGATAGAGACTATGATCAAAAGCAGCGTGGGGAGAAAAGTGTTTATTTGGCTCACGGATTCAGGGTCGTAGTCCATTGAAGGAAGCCAAAGCAGAAACTCAAGGCAGGAACCAAAGCTGAGGTCACAGAGGGTCACTGCTTATGGATGCTCTCTGCTGCCTGTCTTATACAAGGACCACCCATCCAGGGCAGCATCCATAGTGCTCTGTCCCACCCACGTCAATCACCAATTGATACCCCATGTACTCACCTGCAGGCCAGTCTGATAGAGGCAGTTCCTTAATTGGAATTCCCTCTTCCTAAATGACTCTAACTTGTGTTGAATTGAAACAAACAGCAAACAAACAAACAAACAAGCAAAGCAGTCACACATTAAGCAGAATCATCTGCTCTGGCATTTGCCTGTACTGGATATAGACAAAGACTGAAGCAATAACTTCTTGACCAGAAGGGGACAGCTTGGTCAAGTGGCTCAGTAGGTTTGTCCTGCTCTCCAAACCCTCCTGCTATGGCCACTCCAGTTTCTTGTCAATCCACAGCTTCCGTGATTAGGTGCTGGTGTTGTCTTCACAGTAGCCTGAGGAGTGGCATAGCAGGCGAGGTTCTGGTCTAGCTCATGCCTCACGGGGGACCAGAGGACTACCATTCTCTGTGTCTTCCACCTCCAGGAGCTTTTCAGGCCAAGGCATCTTTGCCTGTCCATTCCTTCCTCCTGGATGCTTTAGACCATCTTCTGATGTCATCCTGGGAGTGCAGTTTTTCAAGGCAGTTTCGGGGGGAGCCGTCCCTGGGAAGATCTGTGCCCTTCTGCCTCCTGCTATGTTACCAACAAGAGGTGGCATGGGATAACTGGTCAACCACTTGTCTTCCCACAATAGTTTCTAGATAGAGACAGTAAATCCTTCTGCAGTCCCAGTGTATGCTGGGTGTGAGGTGAGGAATAGGGTTTTCATAGCAGCCACTATCCTTGCCTGCGTGGTTTATTGTTGTTTAAAGGTAGACTGAACATAATAAGAATTTATAAAGTTTATTCAACTAAATAATGATTTGGGAAGCATCAAACTGGAAGAGGTTGAATTCTACCAGGCAGTGCTTACCAAGAGGAGACCTTTCCAGAACAGACATGGAAATGATGTCTAGAAAACATTCGTTGGTTACAGCCACACAATTGCCTCACTTGATCTAGCCAATTGGAAACGCCCTAATTACAGAATGAAATGTGTTGGCTGCTTCTGATCCACTGAACTTTAGTTCAACAAACATTTATAGGTGGGAGACTACTCTCATAGCCAGCTTGGCTACAGCTGGAATTAGCTAAAACAAAGCAGCTAGGCACACTGTGAGGTTTTTTTTTCTTATTTAAATCATTTGAAGTAGGAAGACTCACTTTTAATCCAGATCTTTTGAGGTAGGAAGATTCACCTTTAATCTGGACCACACCTTATGCTGGCAGCCTATGTAAAGGACACGGAGGAAGGAAACTTGCTTTCTTTGCCTGCTTGCTTTTACTCTGGCTGGCAAATCCATTCCTTCGCTAGCATTAGAGCCTACTTCAGGATTTTTGATGCATACTGAAGACCAGAGGAGACTTTCAGTCTTACGGACTGAACAACTACTGGATTTTTGGACCTTCTGTTGGTAGACAACCATTGTTGAACTGGCTGGACCACAGCCTGGAAGCCATTCTAGTAAATCCCCTTTCTGTGTCTATATATAGATTCCTTCTGTCCATTCTGTTCCTCTAGAGAACCCTGGAAAATACAATAGGCAACAGCTCAGGTTAAATTGTTCTTAACATCTGCAGATCCAGCAAGACTAAGGTCCTTTGTTGTGTCTTATTGGCTTTGCCTGCTTTGGGCAGGCTTGGTCATCATTTTAAATGAACGTTGTCATTCTAACTTCTGCTGCTATTTTAAAACTTGAGAATAATTTTACTGGTTGCAACATAAAACCACCCAAGGTTTACTCTTTGTGTTTGGAGTTGAAGCCCCTTTGGCGTATTCTGTTCTGCTCTAGTTTGATATCTTGGTCAACAAGGGGTTCAGTCCTCTTCTGGGCTTCAGTGACAGTCAGTCAGTGGGTTCCCTGTCATCCACATCAGAATGTCAGTGCTGTGGAACTCTTTGTATGTGTGCACGTGCGCATATGAGTGTGTGTGTGTGTGTGTGTGTGTGTGTCCTTTCTTCACGAGGAAGGCCTGGAGAGGACCCTTTAGAGAAATGGCCGCTCCGGAAACAGATTTGAAGTTTTTATTATGTCTGGATTGTAAGTTACTTATTTACTTTCTAATTGTGCTGCAATCAGAGGGGTTGGGGGTCCTGGGAGTTGCAGTTAACAGTCTCTGGCATGCTCTAGTTAGATGGGAGACAGGGAAGAGGTGGGGTCAGACTCCCCTTGCTCCTCCTCTAGTGTTCTCCATGTTCTATTTTTGTCCCTTTGACTTCAGTGCCCCCCCCCAACCCCGTCTTGTAGGGTCCCCAGTCCCTCTGTTCTTCACATCTCCCTTGGTCACACTGCCCACTGTGCTGCCTGCAGACGATGTGCTGTTTGCTTGTGTCCACGTTGTACTTTGTGGCTCCCTGTTTGTGTCTCTGTGGGATTTGACAGGGTTACAGATTCATCTGACTTTTTTATGCAGACATCTTTGCTTCACTAATTTCCTTCTGTTATAGGAATGTCCCCTGTCACATCCTTTCTCCTCTTTGCTTCCCATGACATGGGGGAAGTGTTAGGAGGTCCTGCTGTGGTGCTGGTGGGCTGGTCCAGGGAATGATGTTTCTTGTGTCCCTCTGTCTCTCTGGCCTCAGCGCCTTCCCTGTGCTTGGACTCACTTACATTTCCCCATATTTCTCCCTTGGCAAAGCCGACCCCACAGAGGTGGTAACAACTGCACTCATTTGCTGCACCTTTAGGAGGGAGCGGGCTGACCATTAGAGCCTCACGAGCACAGGCTATCCCCATGTCTCATCTCACAGCATTTCAAGAGGTGGAAGGCGGCTCTTCCCATTCCCTGGGGGTGGGAAGTAAAGCTCAGTTAAGCAGCATGGCCAGTATCGCAGAGCTGGTAAGTGTCAGAGTTAGGACCGTACCTGGGCTCCAGGGCTAACCCCCTCTTCTCTGTTCAGGAATGACTAGTGACCCACTGGAATGGTGGCTGGCTATGGGTATGGGGCATGACCTACACATTGCACGAGAGGAGGAGGAGCAATGCTGGTGTAAGCCCCCTTCCCTTCATGTCTTCAGGACATGGAGGATCATGGGAGACATGAGCACTGGACCTAATCTCTGGAGGTTCCTCTTTCCCTACTTCTTTCTCTATCTTTCTTGTGTGGATGGAGCTTTTTTTTTTTTTTCTACAAATGGGTGAGTTGGGTGGGCATGGGTGCACGGGAGCTTCAGAGACCCGACTTCCAAGAGGAAGCCGGCTGGTGGCCATTGCCAGCTGTGTCGTTCCGTGATGTCGCATGAGGGGTGACAGTGCAGCATTCTGAGTGTGAATGTGGCCACTGCGCAGAGGGAGGCACACAATCCCCTGTGCCTCAGGAGTTCCCAAGTCACTTTAATGTTTCCGTTCCTGCCAGCGCTCTGTGAGGATGAATACACACGTGGTGGAGGGCAGGGATTTTAGAGATTCTTTTTCAGTAGAGCTCCTCTCTTTGTTGAAACAGGAAATAGCCTGGGTGTGGGTGGCTCTGAGGAACAGGCTGTCTCCCGGCCCCACAGGCAAGCCTGGCTGTGGTGATTCAGAGAGCAGAACCTGCTCCAACCCTCAGGGTCAGGCTCCTGTGTGGCTGTGGGGCCCTGGGGGCCTGTAAGGAGGTCTAGGAGGCTTTGACTGCACCTCCAAGCTGTAGCCTGAAGGTGAGCTTTCAGGTCACTCTCAAGGTTTCTGGCTCAGCTTGTCCCAGCGCAGGAATGTAGGAGGGTATGAAATTCATCTGTAAGTGCATGGTGGGGGCTGCAGATGGAATTGTGACTGACGCATCCCAGATTCTGAAGTTGGGCCCCCGAGAAGCCATTGATTTTTCTGAACACTCCATCTAGGGGTAAACCTGTCACTGAGTTCACACTCCCTGGGTCACCGGCAAGTACAGCTGTAAGTGTAGGGGTACATACCAAGGGGCACAGCAGAGGAAGAGGACGTCTGCCCCAGTGAGTGATGGCAGTGGCAAATACTGAGCTTACTTTCGGAGGTGTGCAGGTATAAGTGAGTGGGTACAAGTGGCTTCTGAGGTCATCCATGTTGGTGTCTACCAGAGCTGGCCTGGTATGTCTGAGGCATGGCAGTGATCCATGGGAGTGGGGCAGGGCAAGGGACAGGAGAAAATCCAGAGGCCATGGAGCAAGACAGAGGCTTCTCTAGGCATCCTGAGGATTTGTACTCGGGACAGTTGGGGTGCAGCAGAGGATAATGGGATACCACTTCTGGTTGAAGTTTTGCTAACAGATTTAAGGAGATATAATTTATATATTATGAAGTTCACCCCTGTGAAGTGTCTAGCATGGTGGCTTTAAGTATCCTTATGACATTCATTGTTCCCTAACTCCAGAGCCTTCTACCTGTGCTCAGTTCAGTGACGCCCTGTCTATTACTGTATTGTCTTTAAATAGGTGTTTGATGGGCTTTGCCTCATACAGGCCTGTGACTGTTCTGCTTATACAGGGAGCGGCTGTTAGTACTGGTGGGTGCACCTGAGAGGCTGTGCAGAAGGGACTGCGGGCTAGAGTCAAAGCAGGGATCGTAGGGAGAAACCCAAGAGCTGGAGGTTGACACCAGAGCAGGAGGTCAAGTCCAGGGTGGGACGGTGAGGTGAGGTCAGAAGTGGAAACCAGGTTGGCATGTGGGAAGGCTGTGGAAGAAGAGTTCATCCGAAGATGGAGCATGCCAGCTCAGAAGGAAAGGATGGGTAGTCCAGCTGGAAGGGGGAGGCTGTGGGTAGAGCAGGGTCCTGTAAGGGGAGATGAGGCCCAGTTTGGACCAGCTGAAAAACAACCACCTGTAGGCATGCCTTGGAGATGTTGGTTGAGGCGTGAACTCAGAGGCTGTGGAACAGTTGGCCTAGGTGAGTGTTGCTTGGTCCATGGTCTTATCCTTGGCACCGTGCACCTGACGTGACAGCCTACCTGAGGTAACTGCCAGTCCAAGGGCCTCAGCTCCCAGAGGTGGGCATGGCTGTCTGAAAGACAGAAGCCAGTGTTTTGAGGACTCATTGTTTCTAATCTTTGCTTGTCTGAGGAGCGAGGTGCCAGATTATCCTCAAATGCCCCCCAAATCCATGTCTCTGCAGCGTTGGGCACTTCACTCAGTGTGCAGGGAATGTGTATGTGGAGAATTTGCACACAACTTGTCATGGTTCTTTGGTTTTCTTTCCCTTTGACCATCTTGAGGGTGTTTCTAGAAAAGGAGAATTTTCCTGTTGGCATAAAACAAAGTCCCAACTTTCTCATGAGCTGACAAAGCGGAAAAGGCAGCGGGTAGGAATGCAGCCATGTGGTGACCATGGCTGCTCACTGAGCCCAGGTTGCTTCCGACACAGGATGATAGACAGAGAACGTGCAGGTCCTGACTCCGTTGGGACTTGGCTCCGAGACTCTGAGTCCATGACTGGCTGGCTTGGCAGGACAGGGCGAGAGTAAAATTCCCCCAGGCCTGTCATTCTGCAATGGACTCACTCAGGGGAGGCTCTGTCAGTGCTAGCTCTCCTCACTGGGCAGGTCAACCTGGAACTCTCCTGAGTTAGAACCTTCCAGGCTGTTGTTTGCCTGAAAAGGCCAAGCATCAGAATGAGTTTCCACTAGTCCCACTCTCTGTTGGGTCTGGCTCCTGCCCCTCCCACCCTGCACTCTGAGCCACTCAAGGCTTCTAGGTCAACACTTTCTTAAGTGCTTTGACACTTGGTCTGAACTCTTTAGTTTTTGTTGTTCCCCATGCTTGTCTAGATGGCCCTGTCACCTTCAAAGCTTTCAGAACATGGACAGTGAGCAGCTGCCCATAGTGAGGTTAAGGGTGGGGGTTGTTCACAGAAAATGTCTGGATCCCAGAACTATTTGAAAGGGACAGGACATTTTGAAGAGATGCCCCTGTTGATGTGAGAGCTTGTGGCGGGGAGCAGTTCCTCCCGTATAGAGCCCTGCTTTCTGGTGAGGGGAGGCAGGCATGGCTACTGTCAATGAAAGATGGTGTATGCCCGTGCTGGGAGTGTCATGAGGCAGCTTTAAGCTTGGAGGGAAGGCTAGGGACACAGATGGTGGGTTAAACAGTGAGGTCAGGAAGCATGATGGGAGAGAACGAGGGGCTGTGCAAAGGCCCTGGGATAGACCCCTGCTTGTCTGTTCAAGGAAGAATAAGGAGGCCAGATCGTCAGTGGTGAGAGCATCTGTGAAGTTCAACAGTGGAGCCCGTGGAGAATTCGCGAAGGTGATGGAAGGAGATAGGTCCAGGATGCCACTGCAGCTTTGGTCTGAGTAACCAAGAACTCCCACTGTCCACTGGCGGGAATACTTTGGTGGAGACCAGAGTGTCACCAGTTCATGCAGCGAGGGCATTAAGTTGCCTTTCAGAGTCAGAGTGAGTGTGGGAGATTCTAAAAGACTCACTTGGGGCCGGGATGCCCGAGGGGTTGAGTGGTGTACGGAGGAGGCTCTTGCTGGCTGCTGTTTGACTATTGGAATCTGGGTCATCTTGCTGTCCTGTATGCCTGCACCTGGTTCCCTATGCCCTGGTCCATACAATCCTGCTTATGTCTCCAGTAGAGTCTTCAATACTAGGTAGAGAAGGGGCTCCCTGAGACTCCTGGGAAGGAGCTGGCTGGGGACACCTGTGTGGGCGTACAGAGCGTCAGGGCAGGGCTGGTAGCCAGGCTGTAGCATGTAATGTCAGCCGTTGCAGGTGGTGATTCCAGGGAGAAGGGTGTCCCTGACGATCTACCTCTGCCTTTCCCAGTGAGCCGAGTCACCCCCTGAATGGTCAGGCTTGGCTGTGTCCGCCGGGTCAGCATTCATAGTGAGGGGAGCCATGGCAGCCAGTACCGGGTGCAGAGAAGTGCAGGCTTGGGATGTGGGCGCCCACCTCTTTGTTCCCGGTGGTCTGGGGGTCAGGTATGGGGGAGAGGGAAGCAGCTGGCCCTGGGAACTGAGCTCTGTTGGCTGCTTAACAATTGTGGGGATTGCAAGTGCTGCAGTGGCCCACACTTTCTGTAAATGTCTTCCTGGGTGGGCCTGGAGAGTGGCCAGCCTGAGAAAGATGGGCAGGATGCCAAGGTGCCCATAAAGGAGGGTCGTCTGCTGGGTACCGGTGCATGAAGGAAGCCAGTACCTAAGCCCTGTCCCAGGTGGCCTACCATAGGTCGCACACCCCATCATTGGTGTGGGATAGGGAGCTACTGAATCATGGGGCCTTTGCAGCTGTCCTGGCTCCCAGGCAGCCTCCACTCTCCCACGGGGCATTTCTGAGGAAAATTGTGGATGTATTTTTAGCCTCAGGAACACACTGCAGGTGGCATTCGCAGGTTAGTAAGGACAGGTGTGCAGTGAGACAGTGATGGCTGCCCGTGTTTTAGAGACTGGTAGGCAGTTCCTGGGCTTCTGCTCAGGATGCATGGCCAGGATCCAGGGAAGGCTTCTGTGGTCAGGGGAGACTTTTTCTATGCACCCCCTTTTTTTTTTCCTGAATCATTTTTATCAGAATATTCTGGGTGGAAGGAACTGCTTCATGAGTGTCCCACTGATCTGCACCCTACGAGCTCCACCCCGAGGGAGATCATTGCCTTCTGTTCTCCCGGATCATCATGGACCTCACTGACACAATGACCTCCTTCTATAGCCTCAAACCGCTCATGGACCTCAGCGCCAGTGAGGCAAGAGCCTGGGGGTCGGCCTTTGCAGTGTACCACCACATGGCGGCCCATTGACATCACACACCATGAGAGTCCCTGGGCAAAGCAGGTTTCTCATGCTCATTGGAGTGGGTCAGATGAGTGTGGGGGGGGTTGACCTGTGTCTCCCCACTCTTTTTCCTTAGGCATGATAGTGGATCCCAGAAATTGGGAGGCTCCAGCTGGGTAGCATGCTCCAGGAGCAGGACAGAAAATCTGTCTGAAGAAGCTGTAGGAGAGAACGCAGCAGGGGCCTGCCTTAGCGCTCAAGGAAGAGTTGGTTCCCAGGCAGCTCCTCCTTTGAAAGGGCAGGGTGTGCAGGAAGGAACCGAGGGCATGTGTAGGAGGTGGTGCCAACTCAGTGTCTGGGCTGCAGAATCCTCCGAAGCTCAGGCGGGTGTGCAGGCTTCCCAGGCTCTCCCGGGAGCAGAGCTAAGACGGGGACCAAGGTGTCTGTCTTTGCGGTTCAGGGCTGAAAGAACAAGCAAGCCGCGGAGGACATGGTGTCTCTTGCTCACCTGGTGGCTCTCTTCAAGCACTGGCACTTGAGCAAGTTCACCGTTTCTTTGCGGAGTCCTTGTTTGTTGCATTTGGCAGAAGCATATCTTATCCACATGTCACATATACCGTTTTAAGAGAAGTATCTCGAATTGCACGGAGCTCTGAGCCTTGTGTAGTATTTTGCTACTTTGGGAAAAAGCAAGCTGGGAACAGATTCCCTAATGTGTGTGGGATGTATGTGTGTAGAGGGGTGTGGGGGGTGTGAAGGGATATTTTGTTTATTTCAGGGTCTTCATGCAAAAGAGTTTGAGAAGTCTGTCCCTCACATACTCAGTGTAACTCCAGTCTGTAGGCCAATTAGTGGTCTGTGCTGACCTTTATGTGTGACCACAAAGGGCTCCCCTGAAGATGTCAGGAAACTCATGACCAGCTGCACTCTGTATTTCCAGATGTTGCCTGTTGAGGAGAATACTTGGGTTCTGACTCTGCCCTGGGTCTGTGAGGAAGTGGGTTGCCTTCCCAGCCCACTGACTCCGTGTTTGTGATCTTTCTATTGCAGTTCTCTGGATACCGAAGCACTGCTGAAGCTCTGCCAGGTGACCTTGTGGAGGCTGGACTTTGTGAGGAGACTGCCGGTGAGTGGGATGTGTTTTCCAACTTCCGCGTTTCCCGATGTGCCCTTGGGACAAGTCCCCATTAACATGCCTAGCCACAACCTCACCTCTCTCCAACCAAACTCTCATGTACTCACGCCGATTTCCAGCGCTGTCTGGTTTGAAACGGTAACACCTACTGTTGTCACTTGGTATCCATGGAATGGCGTCAAGGACCTCTGTGGGTTCCTGGATCTGAGGATGCTCTAGTCCCCCGTGTGAAGTGCTCAAGATTTACATGGGACATGCATACATCCTCCTTCGATGACTTCTGACACTTCATATGTTGCAACTGCTATATGAATACTCGTTTTATTATTTTGGGAATGGCAAGAAACATAACTGCATCCATGTTCAGTGTGGACTGGGCCGTTGTAATCCTAGTATGACATCACAGGAGCCCCAATACTGTACTGTAGGGAGACGACAGGTTAGGAAAAGGCCAGGCCATGGCCATACCGGTAATTCATGTGGTCTCTGCTGTTCTCTGGAGGGGTTTGGTAGGTAAGAAATGTTTTACATCTTTAAGACTTTTGGAATAAAAAACAGTTTTGATCTGTGGTTGATTGGGTCTACAGATGTGGAGCTGCACATCTGTATATTTGAAAAAGGTACAGAGAGCCAGCAATGTGTGTAGGACAAATGACCAGCAGGCTGCCAATTGTGTCCAGCCCATGGGAATGACTGTCCCTGTCTCTGCTGTCAGGGTACCCTCAATCCTCCATGATGTATTATTAGAGACCCTCCTTCCCGGACAGTGGTGATGAGCCCACGGCATCCATCACCTCTTTCAGAGATTTTCAGGAGCTGTCAGGAAGCGGGCAGGGTCTCTGTGCCTTGTGTGGGAGTAACAGTTCTTACGTTGTTCCACACCCAGACCATTCATATGCAACTCAGGCAGCCAGCCCAAAGGTGCTGTTGCTGTGGGCAGGCTCCTTTATCAAAAAGCAGGCTGGGGGCTCTACAGAAAGTCCCAAGTGAATGGTACAGGGTCCCTGGGCTGGTCTGAGGGACCTGCAGCTATATGATGTTGGATATAAAGATGTGTCATCTCAGGGGCACCTCCTGCTGGGGAGTTGGAGTGGCCAGCTATGCAGGGTGGTTTAAACAGCATGACTTTGTAGTCTCTCAGCTTTGGAGGATTGAAATCCAAGACCAAGGTGCTAGTCTGGTGGTTCTTTTGAGGGTTCTCCAGGAAAGGGCTGGTGGCTTGCTCAGTTCCTAGACTACATCTACCTTTTGGGGTGTGTCTTGACCTGCCCCAGGTCAGCCTGCCCTTGTCTGTGTACTGTCTTCCCTGCACCACATAATGATACTCTTGGTCAACAGTGCGACACACACACACACGATTGGAGTGGACCTGGTTAATTTCTACAGCCTAGTGACCTTGCCTGGGCTGTCATGCTGTCACTGCACGGTGTCCATCCACGTGTATGCAGGGTACACTGCCAGCCGTATGAGAGGGCACATGCAGCGACTTGGTGATGACGGGTGCTGCTGTTTGGATCTGGAGTGTCCTGGATCGCTGGGGTGGTTCCATCATGAAGTTGTGGAACCTTTAAGAGATGAAACCTAGTGTGTGTGTGTAGGGGGGGTGTCTTCAGGTCATTGGAAGTGTGTTCTAGAAGGGACAGTGGTACCCAAGCCCTTCTGCCTCTTCTTCCTCCTGTGTTCCCACATGACGAATAGCTGTGGTCCACCATGTGCTTTCTGTCATCATGAGTTACATTGTCATAGGTCTAGAAGCAATAGGGCTACCAACTGTGGACTACAGTCTCCAAAACTGTGAGCCCAAAGAAACCTTTCCTCTTTATAAGCTGGTCATCTCAAGCATTTTGTTATAGTAGTAAAGCTGGATAACAAAGTATGGTTTATTATGTGATTGGCTTATATATATTTGTAGCATGATTAATAAAAACTCAGAGAGAGATACTGGGGTTCAACCTAAAGATCAGGAAAGCAAAGCAGCCAAGCCACTAGAGAGATCTTACCTCTATGAAATCTTCAGAATGAAAGAGAGTTAGTTCCTGTCTCATCCTGCCTTATATTCCGCTCTAGTGCTGGGATTAAAGGCATGCACCACCACCATCTGGCCTCTATGGCTAACTAGTGTGGATGCTGTGATTAAAGGTGTGTGCCAGCACTGCCAGGCCTGTATGGCTGACCATTGTGGGTGTTTTGCATTCTGATCTTCAGGTAAGCTTTATTTATTAAAATACAAATGAAATACCACTACATTATTTACATCCACATTTCTAAAAAATTATGTGTGCCATTTGTGTGTGTGTGTGTGTGCATGTGTGCGTGTGAGTTGAGTAGGAGTAAACCTAAGGCCTCTGTGCATTAGGTTTCTCTTCTGCTGTTCAGGCACATTCCAACCCTACACTTCATGACCCATTGTGGCAAAGATTTTAATGCATAGCTTCCCCGTCTTGGAGCTCTACCATCTAACTAATACATTTCTGTAGTCAACTTCCTAATGCCGGTCAGGACAGTCAGTACCATGCTACAGATATAAACATCCCCCA
This sequence comes from Chionomys nivalis, assembly GCF_950005125.1. NCBI lineage: Eukaryota > Metazoa > Chordata > Mammalia > Rodentia > Cricetidae > Chionomys > Chionomys nivalis. Next base: position 27,840,799 of record NC_080108.1, on the reverse strand, counting down.
GATGTGAGGGGTAGGCAGCCACTGTTGATTACCCTTCCGTCTGCCCTGCCCTGGTCCCTGGATTTTCCAGACTGAGTAAGTCTTCCCAACAGCTCGGATGGTTTTTTGAATTCTGAGCAGTGTTTTCTAATGGGATGTGTATACTTTAGACATACTGTTATTGCACTCTTACAGGGCATGGGGAAGTCTAAACACAAGCTTTGCATATCCTGGGAAATGACATTTGCTCCACTGGGGTGATCTGGAGCTGAGCCAGCATTGCTGGGTGTATGTTAGAGGAGGAAGGACAGCCTCCTGCCATGGGTGCAGGGCAAGGAAGACAAGGTTGGTGGCTGGCCGTGGATCCGGTGAGGGGCAGTGGGGCTGAGGCCCTAAGCACTGAGCATGCAGATTCCCTGCTCTTCCCCAACAGTGTCGTCTCCCCTGCAGTTGTCCTGCGTCCACAGGGCATCACATCCCAGCTTCCCAGCAGCAGGGCCCCTTGACCCTTGCTCACCCCTGCTGTGACAAGACCTTGGGCTTTGCTCTTTGGTGGTTTTGGAGGTGACTGGGGAGGGGGGTGCTTTTCTCTCTTCCCCCCATGCAGGGGTCATCACCCTGTGTGGCTGCTGTGGCTGCTGCTTGCTGCTTTGGTGTCCTGTTAAGGGAGACCTGCATTTCAAGAGAAGACACAGAGAGGTGTCAGCTGCCCCTTTCTGAAAACCAGAAGTCAGCATGGCCACTTCTGGTTTGCTCCACCCTTTTACCCTTCATGAGTGAGACCACCTAGATACGCTGTGCACCACATCTGTCCCCATCTCCTTGGTGCCCAGGAACTTTGAGGGCTAGTCCTCCCTGTGGGTCTTAGAGGACTCACCAGGAATGTGCTATTATTGGTAGGATTTTTAAATTGGGGGAAAATACACATAATACAAAAATTCCATTAGCCATCTTAATAAAATGTATTTTATTTACTTGGTATGTTTATATGTATGGGTGTTATGTGTATGTGTGTATGTGGTGTGCACACCTATCTAGTCCAGAGGTTTGGGTGTCCTCCTCAATGGCCCTCCATCTTAACTTTTGAGGGCAAGTCCCCAACTGAACCTGCTTGATCACTGATTTGGTTAGCCTAACTGGCTTCCTGCTTCTGCTTTTCAGGGCTGGGATCACAGGTGTATCCTGCCGTATCTTGGGTCTCATGTCAGTGCTGGGATCCAAACTCAGCATCTGTGCTGACTGAGCCATACCCAGCGCCTTAACTTTATTTTTAAAACTGATACATAAATGTAAAACTTGTGTATATTTATGGCGATTGCATGATATTTTGATAAGTTGTATATAACATAATGTTCAAACGAGGGTAAACATCTATCTCTTTAAACATTTGTGCTTTTTATGGTATTCTTGTAGCTTTTTATAAAAAATGAAGTTTTGTAGTGTGTATATGTAGGTCAGAGAGCAGGGTTTGAACTCAGGTGGTCAGGCTCGGTAGCAAGCCCCTTACTCTGCTGACCCATGCGGCAGGCTCTCTTGTAGCTATTTGGAACACACAGTACTTTACTGTCCTCATCTTGTGCCGCAGCGCGCTCCTGATTGGTGCACCTGCCTCTGGTGACCACCGTTCAACTCTCAGCTTCCCTGGGATCAGCTTCTTAAATTCTCCATGTGAGCGACTTCAGGCAATGCTTGTCTTTATGCAGCTGGCTTATATCCATTATTGCAATGATGTCCAGTAGTGTCCACACTGTCTCAAGTAACAGGAATTCATTAACTTTTATGGTAGCTGGTTGCTGTCCGTTCTGGTTTGCTTTCTGTTGCTGTGGTAAACAGCATGACCCAAAGCAACCTGGGGAGGAGAGAGTTTGTTTCAGCATACAGGTTGTGGTCTGTTGTGGAGGGAAGTCAGGATGGGAACGCAAGGCAGGAATCTGAAGGCAGGAACTGAATCAGAGACCATGGAAGAACACTGCTTACTGTCTCACTCCCAGCCTCAGGCTCAACTGCTTTTCTTATACAGCTCTGGCCCAGCTGCCTAAGGATGGTACTGCCCACAGTGGACTGAGCCTATCTGTATCAATCATTAATCAAGAAAGTGCTCCCACAGATACATCTACAGGCTTTTCTGATGGGGACAGTTCCTCAGTTGAAGGTCCCTCTTCCCGTAAAGCTGACAACCATGGCGAAACTATAGTATACACTGTGCTGGCTTTGTGCTGTTGTATCAAAAACCCTGAAGAAAGCACTTAAATGAGTAAAGGCTTATCTTGGCTCCTGTTTTCAGAGGTTTCAGCCCATGGCTAGCAAAGTGCATTGCTTATGAGCCTGTGAGGAGGTGGAACATCATGGCAGAGAGCTTGCTCAGGAGATAGCAGCTGAGGGGGATGGGGGAGGGAAAAAGGGAGGGGCACCGTGGAGTCACAGTGTAACCTTTAAGGACATCCATCCAATGACCTGCTTCTTTCATCCAGGCCCCACCTCCTGAAGTTTGTACTGTGCCCTCCTAATGCAGAGAAATCAGATGTGAGGCCTTGGGGACATTCCAGCTCCAAGCTCTAGCAGACTGGAGCCAGGTTCTTTCTTTCTTTCTTTCTTTCTTTCTTTCTTTCTTTCTTTCTTTCTTTCTTTCTTTCTTCCTTCCTTCCTTCCTTCCTTCCTTCCTTCCTTCCTTTCCTTCCTTTCCTTCCTTTCTTCCTTCTTTCTTTTCCTTTCTCTCTCTCTCTCTCTCTCTCTCTCTCTCTCTCTCTCTCTCTCTCTTTCTTTCTTTCTTTCTTTCTTTCTTCCATCATTCCTTGATTGAACCATTCATGGTTTTTGCATCCATGCTGTTCTTGGTGCAGTATGACCCTCTTTTCTCTCTGGTTACCCCAAGAGGAATCATTTATTACCCTTAAGCAATTGCTCCTCCCTCCACGCTGCCCCTCACAGTGTCTGGAGACCTCCAGTCTGTTTTCTGTTGCTCTGACTTTGTGGCGTTGCTAGATATGCTAGCTATAGATATGCCAGATATTTCTGGTTAGGAACCACCAGCTGTGGTCCTCTGTGTGCAGCTGGCTTCTTAGACTCCTCCCATCCTGCAGTGCTGGATGCTGGCTGGAGCCAGGGTGCTGGAACTGGGGTGCTGGAACCGGGGTGCTGGAGCCGGGGTGCTGGAGCCCGGGTGCTGGAGCCGGGGTGCTGGAGCCGGGGTGCTGGAGCCGGGGTGCTGGAGCCCGGGTGCTGGAGCCGGGGTGCTGGAGCCGGGGTGCCAGAGCTGGGGTGTTAGTGTGAGACCCCGGGAGGGAAGCGTTCTGTAATCTCCCACTGTGGGCTGCTCCCCTCAGCTGTCACCTCCCACATTTCTTCCCTTGCAGCTGCCTCTCCACGCACTGTGGCTTTAGCCATGATGGTTGGGATAAGAAAGCGTGGAGTCTGGGACGCATGTAATAGGCCTAAACTTCATGAGCTCGGAACATAGATAGCCTGATGCTGGTAAAAACCATCTGAACACAGGAACAGTTCCATCAGCAAGTGTTGAAGGTCAAGGGATTTGAGGAACACTGTTCCGGAAGTGAGAAACAGTGCCTGTTTCGACACAGGAACGTAGGAAAGTCCTAAGTCAACCCATCATGGGAAGCACCCTGCGAGGTGAGACAGCAAGACTAGGGGGTCACCACTCCTTCTCCAGGCCTGAGAGGAGGAGTGTTTCCCACTCTTTACTGTGGCTCCTTCAGGGACAGCAGAGTGGAGATGTGGTGGTAAAGTTTGGGCCCTAAGACCTGCTGCCTGTCACTGGAGTCTACTGCTCCGGGTGACAAGGTCTCAGGTGGCTCTGGCTTCTCCTGTCCCTTCAGATCCTAGGGGAGAGAGGCATTTGCACTCGAAGCTGCCAGATAGGTCTAAGAAAATTCATACTGGTTTTCAGATTGCTCGGCGAGTTCCTGCCTTAAGATGGGGTGACTTACGGCTCTTTACAAGTTGGGGGCCCCTCTTTAATTTCCTTGGTAATTTTCTGGAATTGTGTTCTTTACTTGAAGGATTAACTCTTTTATTTTTAACTCTTTTATTTTTTATTTTTTTTTTCTGTCTGTCACCCATTCCTGCATGAGTTCCAGAGCCCAGAACTATGCACCTATCTGTACATTTATCTGAGAGTTTGACAAGATGTGAATGAAATACCCCGAGTGCTGACTGGCAGGGCCAAGACATGCGGTCTGCTATTGGAGGGCTTCTCTGTGGTTGATGGATCTGATGGATCTGACTGCTTAGGAGTTTGGCTGTGGTTTATATTTTGGGGTTCATGTGCTGGATGACTGATCCCCAGTATGATGATGGACCTTGAGAGGTGAGACTCACTGGGGGTTGTCCTTAGAAGGCATTAGTTTTCAGGGTGCCGTACCTAGTTGTGACTGGGTGTTAAGGTGAGCCCCCCTGATATACTTGGTCTCATTGTCATGCAGTTGTTTTCTTGTCTTTGACACAGCCAATGGTGCACTTAGCTGAGGTTGATGGACTTGGAACTTCTAAACCCACGGTCTAAATAAATCCCCTTTCTCTGTAAAGTACACAGTCTCAAGTATTTTGTTGTATTAGTAGAAAGGGAACTAAGGCAACCTTTGGGTGAGGGGTTCTCAGAGTACTCAGGGAGAGGAAGAATCAGCCTGCAATCACTGTTTCAAATGCAGGGCTGTGATACCGGGCTTCTCATCGGGTGTGTTGATCTGTCCTTAGACAATGTCCCTGTCGTGGTGCTGAAGCCAGGGCCCCTTGTAGCATCCAAGTTGCCTGATTGCCGTAGGAGAAAGTGGCTTTTCTGTGCTTGCTCCTAGATTTTGGGCTCTTATCCTTTCTCTGTACAAAACTCCGATCTACCATGTCCACAGCCCCCCTGCCTTGCTTTGGGGATTACAGTGTGGGGTGCCCACTCATCCCGAAAAGCAGACTCGCCCCCATTCCCACATCTTGCTGATTTGGTTCTCACGAACAGGTTTTAAGTGGTTGCCATCTGTTCTCCTCTTAATTATTTTTCCTAATTCCATCAAAAGGAGGAGGAAGGACATTTTCCCCGAAGTCCAGATCTCACCGAGGAAGCATGGCTCTGCAGCCCGCCAGGGCAGAGGAACGCGACTGCCATCCCTGAGGGTAAGGAGCCAGAGGATGAAGCTGGCCCCTTTCAACAGGGCCATGCCTCTGCCTGATGTTCATTCAGTACTGCAGTGGCAGGGGCCTCCAGGACCCTCCTGACAGATCCCTGCACCCTGCTCCGTGGTGGCAGAGACTGGACGGAGCTTCTGTGGTTGACCAGGGCCAGCCAGTCGCTGTGAATACCTTGCCCATGTGGTGCATAGTGCTGGCGGATGCCACGTTGAGACCTTTGCTGGAAAAGAGTCCCCCATTCTGGTGCATCCGCTGGCCTGGTGTGGCTTGTCACTGTCCAGTGCCGCTTTTTGCCCTATGTATTATTTTATTTATCACCCACTAGGATGTATACTAACTGAGCAGTGAGTCCTTTCCCACTCTACTGTCCCTCGACACGTGTCCTGCAGGCGCATTTCTTCCTCGGCTAGGGAAGTCAGACGGGCTTTGGAGCTTTCTGCTATGCAAAGGCAATGAGAATCTCAGCTGCTTCCCAGTGAGGGGAGGTGTTATTCAGCGGTGTGGTGGCTGATTGCAGAGACCTCCAAGTCTCCTGCCTAGCTACAGGCTGCCCTGCCCTGGAATGCAGTGATGGGGGAGGGCTGTGCACGCCCCTCCCCTCCTCAACTGCCCCCCTTCTTGTCATCAGACCTGCACCTGCTCATTCCTTCTTGCCAGTAGATGAACCTGAGGGGTGTGGTGTCTTTAGAAAAGGCAGTCTGGCGGCTGATGACCGTGGTGACACTTTGAGCATCCAACAGGTGTTCAATTCTGACTTCTCCTGGAGGAGATACCCTGGAGATGATCTTGCTGAGAACATACTTAATCTGGTGCCCATGCTTGCTCTGTCCAACCCAGATACCCCAACAGCCTCTTGGCTGGCCTTTTGAAATGTCCCCAGGGAGAATTCTGTGACCACAGATGGTTTCTCCTTGGGCAGAAGCTCTTTAGCTCTTCAGGGTATAACTGGATGCCACCCCCCATTTCTGGATACTCAGGAGATTTAAGAGTGGGTCACGAGACACTGGAGATTTAGCATCTGGCTACCACTTCTAGAGTCTGACTCAGGAGGCAAAGCAAAGCCCTGGTCTCCTCCTTGGGCCATTGGCCTTCTTGCTGATCTTGCTCTAGGCTAGGATATTCAAAAAGCCAGCCTGGGACATCTGCTCTTTGGTGTGTGTTGCCTCTGCTGGCCAGGTCAGTATCTTGGGCCACAGTGACCACTGTGTCCCACCTCATGACCTCCCAGGAGAAACCGCCTGATCGGTCTATTCTGTAATTCCTAGACCCCAAGAATGGGAGGTTATGGAGTTCTGCAACCTGTCCCACATTTTTCTGGGGAAGACTTGATAAGGTGACCTGGCTTTCCTGTCCCCTATGTCCTGGCACTCATATTGCCACCACTGAAGGCTATAACCCCCAGCCCTTCTGGTGTGGCCTTGTTTCCTTCAGCATGTGACTGGAAAGCCAGCCTCGCTTTGTGGAAGTGGGACATGGCATCGCATCTAGATTCACTGCTGGGCTCCCTAGGCTCAGGAACCATTTCTCCTCAGCGGTGGCCTGGAGGGTCCTTTCAGTTCAACGATATCTGTGAGTGAACTGGGGCGTCGTCTGCATCAGGCTTAGAGATGGGAACATTTTATTTCTGTTTGAATCACCAACAATTGAAAATAATAATGTCAGTCTTGGCTGTATATATTCGAGATTCTATTTGTATCTTCGGAAGCAACCACACAGTATGTATTTTGGGACGTTATGCTCAAGCGTGCAGATGCTCACGTCGAGGGAGTCTCAGTGGGAGAGCCTCTGTGCTGGCAAAGGGGTATCTGGGACAGGTCTGCATCTGGCCCTCCGCACCTGACTCCTGGGTCTCAACATAGCTGTAGGGAGCAGCCATGGAACCCAGCCTGCTCTCCCAGTTTAGCAGTTGGCTCTTGCTCATCCTCAGTGCCCAGGATGGTCTGCAGGTGCCTGAAGCCACCGACTGTGCTACCTGCTCGTAGCTGAGTGAGGTACCTATTAGTCACAGTAGGAGACCAACAGTAATGAATAACCCATACATTACAGCAGTTCATTCACAGTCTCTGAAGTGTTCATATTTGTGGGCGGCAGTTGAGTATGGGTAACTGGACTTAAAAAGTAATATCTCTAAAGAGCAGGGGTTGGAGCACAGGGCCGTCAAATTCCAGGAACAGAGCCATTGGTCAGCCGTATAGCTGCCCTGGGGTTCCAGTCGCTATCTGACTCTGGTGCCAGTCTGTGGCATGGGGCAGGATGGGTGCAGGCAGGGTGGTCCTTGAGACTGTGCTCACACTTGTCCATAGTTGTCCACACTTGCAGTGGGCTCCAGGGCCACTGCTGCCTGCAGATGGGTCAGCTTCCCCTGGAGTGTTTCCATACTGGCTAGTGTCTCTATTCCTAGGGCAGTGCCTGGCTGTGGGGACAGCCTCCCCCTCAGGATTTCTAAGTTGGGGCATGTGGAGCATCCTGAGATGTGTGTGTATCAGCCCCTTCTCATGCTGCCCCCATCATCATCGCAGAGGCACACTGAGCTTTGCGGCAGTGACGCAGGGTGGCGCAGCCTCCCTCAGGGATGCGGATGGAAGCTTGGGTCCTGGTGTGGTAGCGTTAGAAGTAGGATGATGTCTGAGGGGTGGGTTCTAGTGGAAGATGGTGAGATTGTTGGGGGTGTGTCCTCAGAAGGGATTAGGGACTGAAGAAATCAGTGAGGGCCTCAGAGTGAGTGGTGCTGAGGACCTAAGTTCAATTCCCAGCACCCACTGTAGGGGACTCACAGCCACGTGTAATTTCAGCTCCAAGGAATCCAAGGCAGTCTTCTGACCACAGCAGGCAGCTCACTGGTCAGTTCTCTCAGAAGCCAGTCCTTGGACAAAGAGTCATGGTGGTTCCTCCTTCCTAACTTCTGTCCTTGCCAAGTGAACCCCCCTCTTTCTCCGGTACACACCTTCTCCAAAGGTCGACCAACAGACTGGTTGGTTGCAGACTAGTTTTAAGCTATGAACTAAATTAACCTTTTATTCCCATAAAAGTTCCAAGCCTATGTTATTTGTTTTTTAGCAACAGACAAAGACTAATAACATACTTTAGATGCACCAAGACAGCCTTCAAATAAGTAATCCTACCCTATTACACATGAACTTTGTCTTTCTCAGTCTGGTTTGTTTTATTAATATGACCGTCTCTAGTTGTGTTTATTTTCTAGGGACAATTCCTTTTTTCTTGCAAGTTGGTGCAGCCACTATCAAGGTCAGTATGGAAGGCTAAAAATAGAAATGCCACTCAAGCCAGCTGTTCCTCTCTGTGTGCCTCTGAGTTAGCACATCACAGAGACTCTTGTGGGTCATTGCTTCAGGACTCACACAGAAGAGCCAGGAAGCAGCCCACTGCCCATCAGTAGAGGAACACATCCACTGCAGTACCTGCATACAGTGCTTCTGTCCTTCTTATCAGTGCTGGCCACACCCTACTAAGCCAATGGGGGCTGTGTTATGTCATCTTAACCAAGGTCTGCTCCTAGGGAAGAGGTGGAGTCGGCTGCTGTCTTGCCATACCAGGAGAGCAGAAACTCCTCCCTACTTGCTTGGCTCCAGAGTGTTGCCTGAACCTCTCCTGCTTTCCTTCTTTTCTGAAGTGTTGGGCACAAATGGTCAGGCATCTTAGAAGCCCCACTCCAGGGGTCCAAAGCCCACACGCCACCTGCTGCTACTTGAACAGAGCGTGTTTGGGGAGTGAGGGTGCCATTGTTGGTCTTCTAGGATACTGCAGAGCGTTGCACACATGGCCCCTTGTGACAAGGGGCACCTGGGTGTGGTGGTGCACACCTTTATTCCTAGCACTCGAAAGGCAGAGGTAGGTGGATTTCTGTGGGTTTGAGACCATCCTGGCCTACAAAGAAAGTTCCAGGTCAGCCAGGACTGATAGAAACACAGAGGAACCCTGTTTTGAAAAACAAAACAAGGAAAGAAAGAAAGGAAGGAAGGAAGGAAGGAAGGAAGGAAGGAAGGAAGGAAGGAAGGAAGGAAGAAGGGAAAAAGAAAGAAAAGGGGCATTTTTCTTTTTCCTGAAGGTGAACTGGGACAAGAAGAGATTTTTTTCTGCAGCGATGCGTTTCTTTGAATTCTCGTGTATGACTGACAGTCCCTGGAGCACAGGTGTCTCTAAGGAGGTCAAGAGCCTGAAGTGGCCTGGCCCTGGGCTTCTGCCACCTGGTGCATCTGCCCCAGTCCTCTCTGCCCTGCTTCTCCCTGCTGTTGTGCCAAGTCCTGCCCAGATGGTGACAAGAACCAGTCTGGTCTTGTGTGGATGGGAAAGTTAGCCAACAGCTTGGGGTCTAGGAGGGCTTTTCTGTTGTCCTGGGGGACGGGGTTCTAGGGCTGGAAGGGCCATGGGCTTGAGCACCCACAGATTCTGCTATCATCAGGTGGCCTATAATTAATTCCCCAAGTGTACAGTTGATGGCCACATATTCCTGAGAGGCTGAGGGAGACAGGAAAATAGGCCCTAAAGATGCTGAGCTTATACAGAAATATAAGTCTGTTCCTTTATGCATGGCCCCAAAGACTCTATTGACGTCACAGTAAGGGTTTTGCAGTGGGGACGTTATCCTCCATTATCTGGATGGGCATATGTCATCATAACTGTGTTAGTTAGCATTGTGTTACTGTATAGAGCAGGCTGAACCTCAGTGTGGCGTCAGGACTGATCAGTGGATCCTCCCACCGGTGGCTCTGCTTGGGTCTTGCTCTGTTTGGGTCTTGCACTGTTGACCTCTGTTCACCAATAGCTGTGGCATCTTGTGGGCACCAGCTCCTCTCCCTGAACCCAGTCACAGTCATAGCCACTCACAGCTTCTGGGAGATACAGGCTTACCCCTGAGCTCTTCTGAAACACTAAACCCTGGGAAATACCTGATGGACTTGGGGTAGCTCTTTGGAGGCAGCTGAACCCCAACCTGGGAGTGAATAGTGGGTTTGCTATTGTGTATGGTTGAGCGTGGTAAGCTGCGTGGTCCAGCCCCAAGCTGGTTGATTCAACTCTTCATCAATCCACTTTGTCCTGCTGTGGGGAAGATGGACCAAGATTCTAGAGAGATTTCCCCAGGTGTCTCCCCTCCCACACTCAGGGATGAGGTTGCTGCCCTCAGGCTGTGCGCCTGTTGGCCGGTTCGTTTCTTACGCACACCTTCAAATTGGCCTAGGCATGGTTGGGCTGGTATCCTGTTGCCCACCATGAGGAATGAAAGTTAGAGTGCCTAGTCTCCTGGGCTGTCATCATGGCAATGGGCCTTAAAATCAGGGGTGCTGCCAGGCATTGGTGGCACATGCATATAATACCAGCACGTGGGAGGCAGAGGCAGGCATCTGTGAGCTCGAGGTCAACTTGTATCCAAAGCTACACAGAGAAGCCCTGTCTGAAAACACCCCCCTCCCCAAAAAATCAGGGGTGCTGCTCTGTGACCTTGCAGGGAGCACCTGAAGGCCGAAACCATGTTGCAGTGCTCACTGGGGTGGGTTAGCTTCCTGTTGGAGGCCAGGCCTGTGTACCCTAACCTGTTCCTAGGCTCCACCTAAATCTCTGGTTTTGGAAGTGAAGAGTCTGCTGGCAGCTTATTAATAGGCAAGGCAGCTTTTCAAGGAACACTGAGGAACTGAAAGTGTAATTTTGTCTCCTCCTGGGAAGCCCCATCCTCTGCTGGAGACAAAGGGGTGGGGATCCCGCACCACAGAGAGGTGACAGCAAGGTGGGTTATACCAGTGCGGTGCATCTGCATCGGCTGTCATTTGACTTCACTGACAGCAGACAGTGGCTGGTGCCTGGGGAAGGGTCTGACTCACAGGGCTCTGAGCTTTGCAAGCTCGGAGGAGCCTTCAGCCTTCCGAACTTCTCTGGCTTCTCTATCTGTGCTATGCCCAGGGAAGGTTAATAATCCGCCCCCTTCTCTTCTCCTCATCTCCTCTCTCCCTTTCTTTGCTCCCTCTCTGTTTGGTGGCCCGACTGCACAGGTCCTCTTGCTGATGTTGGCTGGAATAAATGTGAATGAAGTCTGGGTGTGGCTGTGCAGCCCTCAGCATCTGTGTGGTAAAGTGCGTTTCAAAGCGGAAGCTGAAGAAGCTGTGTGGCATTGGACACCCTAGATCATGTAAAGTGGCTTCTCAAGAAGTTGACGTCTGAGGATCAGGGAGGTTTTAAGTATGGCATGAGGAAGGACCCAAGCCTGCAGCTTGGATGTCCTCGCTTGAGGGGACATGACAGAGATAAGAGGCAACGTGAAGGTGCTTTGGTTTCAGCCTTACTTCTTGTTTCTTGTTCATGTGAGAAGAGGAGACAGAGAGGGGGCAGAGAGGATGGCTGAGCTACATGGTAGGCCCAGGATGGTAGGTACCCCAATAAGTCGCCTGCTCATTTGCTTTGGATCAAAAGAGCTGCCCTCTCCACAAAGTGCCTGTGTGCCTGCTTGTGTGTATCTGTGTGTGAGTTTGCCTGTGTGTGCCTGTGTGTTTGAACACGCCCGAGTGTATTTGTATGTGTTTGTATGTATCTGTACATGTCTCTGTGTATCTATATGTGTCTCTGTGTGTATTTGTGTGTGTGCCTGTGTTTCTATATGTATGCCTATGTGTTTCTATGTGTGTACCTGTGTGTATCTGTACATGTCTGTGTGTATCTATATATGTCTCTCTGTGTATTTGTGTGTGTGCCTGTGTTTCTATATGTATGCCTATGGTTTCTTTGTGTGTGCCTGTGTGTATCTGTACATGTCTGTGTATGTGTGCACCTGTGTATGTATCTATGTGCCTCAGGCAGGGGAATACCTGTGAGCATAGAGCTCTCAGACAACTCTGAGAAGGCAGTGAATCAGGGCAGACCAGCTTCAGGGACCGGGGCATTTGCAGAGGCTTGGGAGCTGTTCCAGCATGTGTGGGCAGGTGTGTGAGGCCGCCAGTCACAGAGGGAAGTGCAGCCTTGTGGGAGGCCTCCTGTTCCTTTGGTCACTGTTGATGAAGTTTTCGCCTTAGAACACTTTTAGATGTGAGGAGAGCTTGCAGTTGTGGTAAAATAATTCGGAGAAACACCGTCCCCAGTCACAGTTCTCCCAGCATCTGATGCCACAGTGGGCCGTTTGCCACAACCATGGAACCCACATGGATCAGGGGCAGATTTTAGACTTTCTTTGTTTCTGATGATCTGGGCAGTTTTGAGGATTAAGGGACTGGACCTTGGTAGACTGCACCTCAGTTTGGATTTCCTTAATGTTTTTCTCCTGCTTATGAGTTATGAGTTATAAGGGAAAACCCCACAGAAGTGAAGTGGTACTCGAATATCACATGCTATCATAATCAATGTAAAACTACCCTCTTCCTCTCCAAAGGACTCTGTAGGAGGAAGCTGTCTAAGGGATGAGGGTCATAGGGAGAGTGTGTGCATAAATGATTTGGGATTTCTATACGGGAGAATGCTGCTTAGTTATCAATTCATTCAGACATTCATGGATTCCTGGTTTCGCTGTTGCATTTTGCATCGTAGCCCTCTGTATCCCTGGATACCACATCTATGGATTCAACCACCTGTGATTGACAGCACTTAGGAAGACAGCATCTGTGCTGCACACGCACGACATTGTCTCCTGTCACTCACTGTGTTCTCAGCCACTCAGCATCTACGTTGCATTAGGGATTATGAATCCGCTGGAGTGATTGAAAGCTCACAGGATGGTGCACACAGGTTCTGTGCAGTCAGCGCAATGCTGTATGTGAAGGACTCATGCTTCCTATGACTGTTGTGTACAGGGTGTTCTGGGTGAGCCTGATGGGCGCCAGGGGGCCTCCATGCCACAGTATTGATTTTTCTGCTCAAATTGTTCAGAAATACTAGAAGTTCGGGCTACCTTCTGGACCACCTTGACAAACCATTGCCTTCTCATGTTTTAAGCATTTTTGTTTAATGAAAAATTTATTTATTTTATATGTATGGCTATTTTGCTCTGTGTGTGTATGTGTGTGTGTTGTATGTATTCCATATGTCTGTATAATACTCAAGGAAATCAGAAGAGGGTAATGAATCCCCTTGAACTGAAGTTACAGATGATTGTGAGCTACCACGCAGGTATTGAGGACTGAACCTGGGTCCTTTGGAAGAGTACCCAGTGCTCTTAACTACTGATCCATCTGTCTGGGCCTTGGTGATTTCTTATGTTTGGGCACAAGATATTTCAGTCTTATCTTGCACATCGTGTTCATGAGGTCAACCTCTACCTCAAAATAAAAGGGAAAAAGTGGCTATGCATATAGTTTGGTATTAAACCACTAGCCTGCCATGCTTAAGACCCTTGGTTCAATTCTTAGTGCCATAAATAAACAAAAAGCAGTCTGTATGCTAAGTGTGTTTATTGTTACCAAGACACTACTGCTCTGGGCTTTTCCCCTTCAGAGCTAGGTCACATATGTGTGTTCAGACCTATGTGGCCATGCATAGGTACCCTGGCTCTTTGAAGGCTGGCCCCATCAACAGTCACAATCACCCGTGAGGGTTCTGTGTGTCCATCGTCAGTGTGGAAAGGAATACTGGTACCACCTGACCCTTAGACAGGAACACACAAAGGACCTGGCTGAAAAAATATTATCCAAGTATGAAAAAAATGGAATGATGTGAAATATCTGATCACTTACCAGTGAGCTTGAAAAATAAGGCACAGACAGACACGGTTCAGTCCTCCACAAGTGTGACTTCTGGATGTCAATTAAACCCATGAGCTGAAGTTGTTATTGATCACTGAGGTGAGCTGTGTTGTCATAGTGACTGTTGCTCACTCTGGGTGAGCTGTTATTGTCATGCTGTCAGGCATTCGCGGTATTATATTGTCGTCCTGACTGTTGATCATGCATTTGCGGTGTTATATTGTCACCCTGACTGTTGATCATGCATTTGCGGTGTTATATTGTCGTCCTGACTGTTGATCATGCATTCGCGGTGTTGTAATGTCACCCTGACTGTTGATCATGCATTCGCAGTGTTATATTGTCATCCTGACTGTTGATCATGCGGAGAATTACATTGATTATGGGCGGCTGCTCTTTGTTGCAGTCAGTATATGCCCTGTGTTGCACATGCCGTGAAATACTGTGCTACTGTGTGCCCGCAGCTTGGGTTCCCGTCTCCTGAGAACTTCTGCAGTTACGTCCCCTATCATCTCAGCAGTCCCGAGAAAAGCAAGTCTCTGTTTTCCCCGTGTGGCCGAGGAAAATCAGTGGTGCGAACATTGCCAGCTTCGAGCTGCTGATAAGACAGGCTCACATGGGGCTGGAGAGATGGTGTAGCAGTTAGGAGCACCCGCTGCCCTTGCAGAGGACCTGGGATTAGTTCCCAGCACCCATAGCTGGAGACTCACAACTGCATGTAACTCCAGCTCCAGGGAATCCAACACTGTATTCTGGCCACAGAGACATCAGTATGAATGTGGTACACGTGGTGTACGCTCATATACACATACAGAATGATAAATCTTTTTATAAAAGCATCTCACATTTCTGTATGCAGAATACCATAAGTCTGTACCCTGTGTTTGTGTCAGAGGAGGGGAGCAGAAGTGGTCATATATGATTCCCTTACCTAGTCTCCCCTAGCAGGGATCTAAGAGTTTTGCTATAAAGAGGCCTCTTGTCATTGGTTGAGATTCCTCTTCCCTCGTAGTCCCATTTTCTCCCCTCCTGGGCTTTGACATAAAACATCCCTGCAGAGTTGCCCCTTCTGTACTTAGCAGATGTCGCTCATGGCAGCTTTGCCCTGAGCTTCACAGCCTGCTGTCTTGGCTCCTTCCCTGCACATTCCAACAGCTGCTGGAGAGAAAATGTCCCTGGCTCCCACTTCCTCCTCCTTCTCCTGTCCCATTTTTCAGCTTTGTTTAGCCGAGGCTTCTGGAAGGTCTGTCTCTTCTGGCTGTCCTGTCCCTCCCTCCTGCTCTCACGCCCACTCCAGACAGACGTACACCACTTCTTGCAACACTTCCGTGGGTGCCTTTGGCGCGGGAGCTGTTTCCAGCAGGGCCATCAAGTCGTCCATTTCCCTGGTCCAGTGGCCATCCCTGAATCCTCTTTCCTTTCATTCTCTAGGACCATTTGTATTGTCATCTTCTTCCCAGAAACTCAGCCTTCCTTGGTTCCAAGCTCCCAGAAGCCTGGAATTTTCCTTCACCTCATAGGACTGAGTTTGCTCGTCTCTTCCCTGGCCTCAAAGTCCTGGAGTGTTCCCAGAATCTATGCATGGGCATCCTTTCTCCTCAGTCCACATACACATGGTTGTTACACACAACCTTGTAGGGTTAATTGCCATCGGGCCCATGGCATGGCTCAGTGGACCAAGACACTTGCTGCCGAGCCTGACAGTTTGATCCCTGGAGCCCACATAGTGGAAGGTGAGAACTGTCTTTGCAGGTTGTCCTCTGACCTCCACACATGCGATATGTATTTTCTAATAAATAAGCAAATGAGTGTGAAACATGTTCCATCCACATGCGAAAGCACCCCACATCCATAATTACCCTTGACCTCTCCTCAGGACTCCAAAGTGGTGAGTCCGGTTGACATTCCAACACAGCAGGTACCATGCTGCCCCCTACCATCCTCCGGCTTCACATGCCTCTACCGCGTTCACTGGGAGTCAATCTTGACAACCTTTTCTCAAATCCTACAGCGAGTCTGCTCCAGAATCCTGTGGGTGCTTGCCTTTGCCGTCCCTGTCATCTCCCATGCATTGCATCGCAGACAGGGTTCCTATTTCTAGTCTACCCCACATCTCTAGGCTGTGTCCTACGGTCATCTTGGTTTTCCCTTGAGATGCTAAACTAGATCATGTGACTCCTGCGTACAGAATTTTCTATCACCCTTCTTGCTTGGAGGAAAAGCCAGAGGCCTGGCCGTAAGTTATCTTCTCTGCGATGTTATTTCTAAAAACTTTGCCCTTCCAAACTTTCTTGATTAGCTTAGCACCTTCATGTGTTGGTTTCAAATTACCTTCAATAGAGAAGGCTTCTGCAGACCGGCCCAGTTGGTATGGACCCTCCTGTTTCTGCTTTTGTGACTCCTCACCCAGTGGGAGCATCTTCTCCATTAACTCCACAGCTTATGTATTAATCACGCCCTCCATCACTCCAGAGTGCAGGCTGGGGAGCGCAGAGCCCTAAGTCAGCCTCATTCAGCTCCAGGTCTGTTCTCAGCATTTGGCACATGATAAAGGAGGTGCCCACTGTCTGCAGGACAAATGACAAGTTGCACTCGGCAGCCAGGGCCTCCTTGAACTCTGCACCCTGACACCTTCTTATGTTCATGCTAGTCTTGCGGCCCAGTCATTCCTGTCACAAATGCCCACATGTCTGTTGGTCTCTGTCTGAAGCCTTGGAGAGAAGTCTGGGGTACGCTGTGAGTGTGGGCAGCCTCTGCATGTGATTAAGGCATTATTTTTATATTTACTTATTTGTTAGCGTGTATGTGTATGGAAGTCAGAACATAAACCCATGTAGCTGGTTCAGGCTGTTTGGGACCCCCAGAGCTTCTTGGGACTTGGCCATCTGGCTTCTATGGAGTCACACCCAGGAGAAGGCCTCTTACTAGGGTGGCACATGTGGACCTTGCTGTCCTCCACGGGGCAGAGGGACCCTGGTCTACCTCATCACAAGTGGGTAACCCATCTTGGGATCATCTGATGATTGAGCTGCCCTTGATATCCACAGGGATTGGTTTCAGGAGGGCTGCAAGAATATCAGGGCCCTCAAATATAAAATGGGGGAGTATGTCGAATTCAAATGCATTTCTCCACTTGCTTTAATTTTTATCAAAAATTATTTTATAAGGAGTGGTATGTGGTAGCACATACTTTTAATCCAAGATCTCAGGAGGCAGACACCAGAGGACCTATGTGAATTTGAGGCCAGCCTAGTATACATTGAGCTCCAGTACAGCCATGGCTATGTAGTGATATTCTTTAAAAATATCTTAGTGTATACTAATTGAAAAAAAAGAATGCTTTTCATTGTGACATTTTCATAAGCGTAGACAAAGTACTCTGATTGTATCATCTCCAGGTGACACAGAGTACTGAATACAATGTGAGTGCTGTGGAAATAGCTGGCATGCTGTATTGTTTGGTGGATAAGAAAAAAAATGACACGTTCGTGGGCCAGCAAGATGACTCAGTGGGTGAAGGTGCTTGCCACCGATCCCAAAAACCTGACTGTAATCACCAGGACCCACATGGAAGAAGGAGAGAATGGGATTCAGGGTGACTGCAATTGTCCTCGGATCCAGACATGCTCTGTGCCACCCCGTCCCCCAATATATAAAATATAATAATAAAAAGACATGCTCAGAAAAGAGATACGTTTTTCTGGGTATTCTGCCCAAGGCTGGTGGACTCCTAAGAGGCACACTGCTGGGCATGCTGCCTTGCTCTACTTGCTCATGGGTAGAATCTGGAGCTGTTGGCCCTTTCACACTCTCTGCTTTTCTTTCAGCCCCACAGAAATGCCAGGAACCTTTTCTTGGTTAGATAGCAGTGATGCGATGGTTTTGTATTTGGTGTTGGTTTGGTTTTAGGGTTCTGTTACTCCTCAGTGCATTTGCTCTTGATGCACCTGTGGGCTTCCAGTGGTCCACAAGGGCAGCATTCTCCACCATACTACCATACCGTGGGTTAGAGCCTGCCCCGGAGCATGTGAAGGGTCATGCTGAGAGTAGATGCACGGGTGGATTTGCTGAAGAGCCAGGACTGGAGTCTTGCCCCATGTTCCCACCACACAACTTTCTGAGGGTTTTATAATTAACATTAATGGTTGTGCCGTCATGGCTTGTTTAAATTACCCCAAGAGGAACATCATGTCTATTAAAGAAACTTGATTGTAGCTGCCCACCTGCTCTATTCAGGGACACACAGCTTTTGTGGGAATTCTTCTGGGTAATTAAGAGGGTCTATAATCTGGCTTTATAGTCATTGATTGAACTGTAGATAACAATGAAGTCAAATAATACTTTTTTTTTTTGAAGCAACTGTTTCCATCTTCGGAAGCATGTGAGTGATTTGAATTAGAAAGAGTTCTCCACGTGCTGCTCAGGTGTCTAGGAAGGCATGTAGCCTCCGGGGGTTCTGGGCATGTTCTCACTGGGGGTGTCTGGGGAGCAAGGATGTGTGGGGTTGTTCAGGGTCATTGTCCCTCTTTTAGTTTGAGCCCCGAAGGAGCTCAGGGCCACACAGGAGCTGCAAGATCTGCAGAGGGCTGTGCCCACCACCTGTGCAGAGTCAGAAGCTGCCTGAGCACAAGAGTCAAACTCCAGTGTGTGCCACAGCCAGAGCAGCACCGGTCTGGGATTGTGGGGGCTCAGGCACAGGTTTGGCCACCAACTTGGATATCTTCAGCTATATATAACTTCAGGTACAGTTAGCTTACATGTGTGGGTGCTATGCTGGGTGCCAGCGTGGCAGAGGCACTCTGGGAATTCGTGTTCAGAGGGCAGGGAGGCGCCATTTTATTTGTCTACATATTATGGTATCGTGTTTTATATCAGTGTGGGCACTCAGGATGAAGATGGCACAGAGGGGTCTAGCTAGTACCAGCAGCAAGAACAGGCAGCAAAGGCCAGGCTTTGGAAGGCTTGACGAAATCATGTCAACAGTTTGGACATTGTCTAGTGAGTCTTAGAAGCCACCACTGTAAGGGCTTTTTAAACAATAGCACATGTTAGCTTTAAACTTAAAACATACACACACACACACACACACACACACACGTTCCTATCTGGTCAGTTTCAGGTGGACAGTCAGCACCATTGAGAGTGACACATCTCACAACTGTGAGTGGTTCAGGGTATTTATTTTAACCTTTCCACCCATCTCCTGAACCTGCTAAGCAGGACTTCCTCTTTTCTCCCCAGCCCTTCCACTACTATTGTGTCTTCTTTCTCTCAGAATTTGACTACTTGTGGAGCCATACCTAAGAGGCATAGGTGCGATTAGACTTAGAATAATCATCAAAAATATGTGGGTACCTGAGAGGCACACCTGGGGACATCTAGCTTATGTGTGTTTGTGACTGGCTTGCTTCACGAAGTGTATTGTCCTGAGGGCCCATCCATGAAGCATGTGTCAGAATTTCCATTCTTTTGCTTGTTGTGTGTGTGTGTGTGTATGAATGTGTTTGTATTTTTGTGTGCATGTGGAGGCCAGAGGTTAATGTTGAGTGTCTTTTGATGTCATGCTGCACCTTGCTTTTTGGGAACAGTAAGCTGACTGGTCAGCAAGCCGTAGGTCCAGTCCTGACCCTCCTGCTTGCACCTCCCTGCACTGTGGTTACAGATGCTTGGTGCTAACTAAGTCTGTTTTTTTTTTTTTTTTTTATGTGGGGGTTGGGGATCTGAACTCAGGTCCTCAAGCTTACATGGCAAATACTTTCCCCCCAAGCCAGCTCCCAAGCCCCATAGTTTCCAGTCTGGTCAAGGCTGAATAATACTCTGTTTATATATGGATCACGTTTGTTTACCCACTCCCCCCGATGAGCTTCTGGCTGTTGTGAAAGATGGAATCTCTGCTTCCAGCTTCTGTGCACACTCCCCCAGCAGTGGGATTTCTGGCTTCTTGAAGACATACCATACTGTTTCCCATACTCGCCACGTGGGTCAAAACCAACACTCTTATCACATCCAACACCAGGTGAGCATGGGAGGCAACTTAACATCAAAGTGGCCATCCTCTGCCCTGGGATCACAGGAGACTGAGCAAGACAGAAATCATCATTGGGTCAAGGCACAGCGATTTAGGGAGTTCTTGTCAAATGTATAAGCTAGTCCATCCTGATGCATCAGAGGAACCTGGGAAAAGTTCTAAGTGCAAATATGGGTTAGGATGAAATGGTGGCACTTTGGGCCCGGTCATAGACTCAGTGACTCAGTGTAAAGAGCACCCAACCTGGCAGTGCATTCTCCAGGCTGGGGATGGACTGTCTTCCCCTGTAGGTGGTTTTTCTTGCTGGAGAGTTAATTACCATCCTCTAATGAGTGTATTTTGCATGTGGTGCTTGGCTCGGGCTTGATTGCCCACAGCTGCCCCAAGAGAGGCAGCGCTGCCCAGAGCTCGTGAACACTGCAGCTCTGTCTGGAGTTGATGGCCTTGGTTTTCTAGGCTCATCTGACACGAACCTATATAAATTTCGGAGACAGCCCCAGACTCCACGGGCCTCATTAGACTTCAAAACCAAGAGTAGTTTTTGATGGTAATTCCCAATTTTGATTCTACTACAAAAATGTCCTTTTAATATCAGAGAATTTCCAAGGCTTTCTTCCATGTGGTCCTGCTGACATTCTTAACACTGTTTTGCTCACTCAGTAGCTACTTGCTAAGAAAGTATTTTTTAAGCTTAACTTTCCATTGTAGAAAAAATTATATAAAAGCAAAAGCAAAAAAAAAAACCCAAAAAACAAACAAACAAACAAAAAAAAAAACATGGTGTCATCTGTCCTTGAGAGGGTTTAGCTACTTTCTCCCCAAGTTCTTCTGCTGAAGTCTCAGACCCTGTGCCACAGAGTGTGGTCTTATTTGGTAATAGGCATTTCAAGAGTAATCGAGTTAAAAATGAGGTCACCACAGTGACTTCAGCCAACTCACCCGATGTCCCTATAATAAGAGAGCATTGGAACATAAACCTCACAGGACAGCCACATAAATTCTTAGGAAGAAAGGGCCATGCACACATTGAAGAGAGGTGCCACGTGCACACTTAGGAGAGGGGACCACGTGCACACTGAGGAGAGGGGACCACTTCAGACTGTGGAGAGAGGACCATGTGTAACCAAGGAGATGAAACATGTGCAGCCAGGGAGAGGAGGCATGTGCACACTCAGGAGAGTGGCCATGTGCACACTGAGATTAAGGACCAAGTCAACAGGGAGGGGGCAGTGTGTGAACAGGTGGAGGGGGATTGGCACTCCAGTGAGAACCAATCTATTCCCATGGAATCAGCATTAATCTCATGGGAGTGTGGAGCCTCTGCACCTGGCTGAGTACTCGCTTAAGATTCCATCACTCCAAAGCTCCTACATTAGGTTCCAACTTTCCAGCATCTTTGGGGAGAAGCCATTTCTAAGCCATAGCCGTCAAGAAAGATGGAATGATTAACTGTGGCCCCAGCATAGAGAACCTTTGCCCCAGTGAAGCCAAACCTGTCATGTGGCCCTGGATGCACACCACCCTTGGGACTAAGCTGCACCCAAGAGGAGACGAAACAAGCATCATTCTTACACAACCAGGAAGTGGAGGATGAGAAATCACAGTAAAAAGTGGTCCACATGCTTACTGATGGGATCTATCCAGGATACCTTGAAATACCACATCCCCATCTGTGTTTAAAGCTACCCAATTCTCCCAAAAAAAAAAAAAAAAAAAAAAACATGCCGAGTGAACAAAGCCAGACACGAAAGACTGCATATTGTACAATTCCGTTTATAGAACATTTCTAGAAAATGACTAAATATAGCCCCAGAAGGCAGATGAGTGAGTGAGTGGTTGCCTAGGTCTGGAGCTGTACATGGGTTGGCTTCAGACAGGCATGTGGGAGCACCGGGGCGCCACGTGCTCTGAGTCATCATGCAAAGCCTGAGACGTGCAATGCATTCATGAAAATGGTCCCCACTTACAGTGGGGACTGCTGGGTCTATGAGCTGCTTGCCGGTAAAGTTTTATTTTAGGGTTTCTGTTGCTGTGATAAAACACCATGATCCAAAGCAACTTGGGGAGGAAGGGGATCATTTCAGCTTATAGCTTGTAGTCCGTCACTGAGGGAGGTCAGAGCAGGAACTCAAGGCAGAAGCTGATGTAGGGGCCATGGAGGAACACTGCTTAATGGCTTGCTCCTTGTGACTTGCTTAGCCTGTTTTGTTATAGCACCCAGAGGCACCTGGCCTTGACCTGGATGGGGAAGGCTGAGTTGTTGTGGGATAATGTTTTTTTTTTTTTTTTTTTTTACACTATGAAGCTGTGTCTCTGCCTATGGTGCCTTCTGATTGATTTAATAAAGAGCTGAATGGCCAATAGCTAGGCAGGAGAGAATAGGCGGGACTTCAGCAGGGGCATGGGAATGAACTCAGGAAAAATCTGAGGCATGTAGTGATTAAATCTGAGACATGGAGAAGTAGGACATACAGTGTTGGGGAGAGGTCACAGCCCGTGTGGCAGAACATAGATGAATATAAATGGGTTAAGTTACAAGAGCTAGTTGTGAATAAGTCTAAGCTAAAGCCTAGCATTCATAATTATACGAAATCCCCATGTCGGTATTTGGGGGCTGGTGGTCCAAACAAACTCTGACCAAAAAGACCGACTACACTGAGCATCTTTGGAAGGAGAACTGGTTAAAGATGAATGAGATCCTGGGGTGTACAAAGGGGTGGAAAAGCTTGTCTCGCATGAGAGTGTTAGGGGTCTGAATTAGTCAGGGTTCTCTAGATTAACAGTGCTTACAGAGTGAATCTCTCTCTCTCTCTCTCTCTCTCTCTCTCTCTCTCTCTCTCTCTCTGTACACACACACACACACACACACACAAGGATTACAGATTTATTAGAATAATGTACAGGCTGTGTCGCATCTAATTTGGCTGCCTATGAACAGAAGGTCAAAGAATCCAGCAGATGCTTAGTCCCTGAGACTGGATGTCTCAGCTGGTCTTCAGTAGATGCTGGAATCCCGAAGAAGTTGGCTCTAATGCCCGTGAAAGAATGGACCTGCTAACAGACAATAGCAAGCAGGCAGAGAGCCAAGCTTCCTTCTTTCTTCCTCTAAGTCCTTATACAGGCTTCCAGCAGAAGGTGTGACCCAGATTAGGGGTGGGTCTTCCCTCTTCCAAGTTCCAGGTTAGAAATGGAACTTCATACCTCAAATTAACCAAAAATCCCTCACAGGTATATCCCGCTAGTTTTGGGGGTTTTAATTAATTCCAGATGTAGTCAAGTTGACAACCAAGAATCGCCACCTCAGAACCTGCATGGTGTCCAGCAGTTCTCAGTGCTGTTTGTCCACTCTCACGAATCGACCAGCGTTTTAAAACAACGCTGACCAGAGTTCAGATTGAACTGGTCTGGGACATACATTCTGGTGGTTACTCTTGGTTTACAACTTACCTTGAAGTGAGGGATATTCTAATTCTCTAATTTCCTTTTCAGTCCTCAGCTGGGATTGCCTCTATACAGAGGTACCAGCCTGTGTGTGTGGCCACACAGTAGGGCAGTCTGTGGAGGATGCTCAGCCATTGTAAAGATGAACAATGTGCTCCTCGTTTTCTCAGGTCCCATTTGTTGCTACCTCTGAATCCTGAATCTTGGTAATTATAAAGAGGAGATTATTTCAGCTGTTAGTTCCACAGGCAGCGCATCCCGGTGAGAGCCACACAAGATATCAAGCCCTGGTGGGCAGCGGGAGGGAAGGAAGGGGTGTGTGGGAGCTAGAGAGCAGAGTGAGTTAGCAGGTAGCCAACCCATCCCCATGAGAAAGGGGCCATCCGTGCACAGGAGCTCAGCCTCCTGACTCACACTTCTCACTGGACCCCTTCTCTGCACACTGCTGCATCGAGGGAGCAAACCGGCTTCGCACCACAACCCTCACAACCTTCCAGAGGTAGCCAGTTGAGTCTTCTTAACTGCCATTTTGAACTCATGGACTTGAATACATTAGATAAGTACCAAACTGGGCCCAGGATTACTTTCATTTGGGTTCAGATGTTTGACCTTTGGCAGTGATAGAGTGATCAACATGGTTCTTGAGATTTTTGACATCCCCACAGCCATCTTTGATAGTTTCCTGGCCTTTTCAAAGCGAAGCCATTTATTTCCATACCCCTCTCACTATCTTATTAGGGAAGCGTCCTTTATAGTTTCGATTGCTAAGATACTGATGTTGTCTTGTCAGAATCTAAAGGCTACAGAGTCCTTTTTAGATTGCAGTTTTTACCACATACTGGACTATATAAGGGTTTGACCTACAGATCCCAGTATGCTCTGAAAGCTTTGCAGGTCTCTGTGGCTGTCGAGGCTGGGGAATTCTGTGTGGCATTGCATGTGTGGTTGGCATTGGGGAAGCTGACTGGATGTTGTGGGTGAGGTGAGGTCCAGCGCTCAACTGAGTAATGACCACTATGCCGTTTTTGACTGCGTTAAGATGAAATACGTTTCATCTTGACCGTGTTAAGTAAATTTGGCCCAAACCAGCTTAGTGATGACACTTGACCCAAAGTAGCCTTTGTTCATAGTGAACTGTGATCCAGCTTGACAGGGAAGCAGAACTCAAAGTAACAGCTACAGATAACGAAGTGGCTGAGTCCCAGCCAATCATAACAGTCCCTCAGCCAGTAACAGCAGGCCCTCAGTCAATCATAACAGCCAGCCATTCAACCAATCATGACAGCAGGCCCAGCCAATTGGTGGCAAGCAACAGCCAAGTTATAACCATATGCGGCGGATGCCCAGCTGCAGCCGTCAGGCGATTGCCACAGTAGCGCCTGCGTTCTTCTGGCTGTAGGTACAGTTCACTACACATGGTGCCGAGTTCTGAGCCACGCTGGGTCAGGAGTGCTCTTCTGGTACTTGGTCCTCAGGGTCATATTTTGAAGAGCGCTATCCTAATTCTGCTTTTCTGCTCATTTGAGGTGTCTGTGGTGATATGGTATTGTCAGGGTCCCTTAGGGGTGGTGTGGAGACAGGCCCTTTTATGCGTTGCTCGTTACTCAGCAGTGGAAATAATCACACAGCCAGGCCTGCTAGTGGACTCACATAAGATTCTCAGCTCTACCCTTACCGTTCTCAGCATCCACTCCTTCCCAGGTAAGGGATCCTTCCCTGTGCCCTGCACTGTGCTGAGGTCAGTCGTGATCATGTCTCTAGCAAGACTCCATTTAGTTTGCCCAACCCTACACACCTGTTCAAAGTCATACTGCCCACAGGTGTCACAGCCAGGGTCAACACAGCTCTACTACCTGCTGCTGAAGAAAGAGGTGAGGAAGTAGGTTACAGGTCATCAGGACTGGCTGTGACCTCATTGACAACAGACTGACAGACTCCAGGAGAGCATTGGTCCCGCTGACACTGTGGGGTGAGCTGATGCATTCATTTTAAAGCTTAGTGTATTAAAATCATTTTTGATTTATAAAAAAGTACAAGGAAATGGTAAAAAAAAAGTCTTTAATGCCCTTCATTCTGTCCCCTTTCTGTGTTGGCATTTCTACACACCTTCACTCTGCTCCCTTTCGGTGTTGGTATTACCACACACCCTAACCCAGTATCCTTCACTGTTAGTATATAGCAAAGCTACTGTGTGAATGTAAAACCAGGAAATTGATATTGGTATAACTAACAGAACTTACATTTCACCGGTCACTAATCTGTGTGTAAGTATATGTGTGAATGTGTTTGCATTTCTGTGCAATCGTATGTCAAACTTCATGGAGCCATTTGACTGTGCCACCACCAAAGGACACTGTGGCTGTCCCTGGCAGTCACACACATAGTCTTCCATCATTCATAACTCTGGGTTATCTCTATTCTCCATATCGCTGCTACTCATGAATGACTTATGGAGCCCGACAGTAAGGATCATTCCAGATTGGCTTTTATCAGGTGGTGGTATTTCTTTGGGGTTTAGGGTTCACTCGAGTTATTGTGTGTATTAGTAGTTATTGCTTTTTATTGCTGAGTATTTCATGGTATGCTTCTGTCATGCTGGTGTGTTTGCTTATTAAAGGACATTTGGGTCATTTCCATTTGGAATTTAGAACTGTTATGAATACAGCGTCTGTGACTCTGAGGATGGACAATGTTCTGTGTATGATTGAGTTTAAAATTTAAAACCATCACATTTTATTTTATTTGCACATGGGTATTTTGCTTGAATGTGTGTCTGTGTCTGGTACCAAAACCAAGAAGAGGCATCAGATCTAGAACTGAGTTACAAGCAGTTGTGAACTGTCATATGGGTGCTGGGATTTGAACTTGGGGCCTCGGGAAGAGCAGTCAGTGCTCTTAACCCGTGAGCCATCTCTCAGTTCCTAGAAGAGTTTTATCCCTCATGAATCCATTCCCTGCAGTTGCTGGACTGCACTGTGAAGATTTTTTTTTTTTTTTTTGGTTTTTCGAGACAGGGTTTCTCTGTGGTTTTGGAGCCTATCCTGGAACTAGCTCTTGTAGACGAGGCTGGTCTCGAACTCACAGAGATCCGCCTGCCTCTGCCTCCCGAGTGCTGGGATTAAAGGCGTGCGCCACCACCGCCCGGCTCTGTGAAGATATTTTTAATTGGAAAGGGAGTGCCGAGCTAGTCTCCAGATGTGAGACTGGTCCACACGGCCACCAGTGCTGGGCAGATGCCCTGGTGTCCCATCCCTACCAGCACTTGAAGGTATCACTGTTTTCAATTAAGCCATTCTTGGATGCATGCTTTGATAGCCCGTGCTTGTTTTACTTTGTACTTTTCTAATGGCCCATACTGTTGGGTGACTTATAATGAGGTTATTCTCCACCTGAGTCACTTCCTAGGTGACACCCATGTAGCTTTTCTCTAGAACTTTCTTTTCTAATTAGATTTCTGGGAGATTAAAATACCTGCTTTAGGGGAAGTTCTTTATCTATTCTACACACAAGTGCATGGGATGTGCGATTTGCAAGGGTCTTCTCAGCTGTAGCAGGCTTAAACTCAACTTGGCAGAGAAAAGAGTTTTAATCCCGATGAGCTCCCATCTTTGCCATTTCTGCCTTTCGACGACAGTGCATTCGGTGCTGTGGCTGACGCCCCACTTAATCACAGCCCTCACGGTCTGGGCCTCTTTAAGAAGTTTATTAGTATATATTTATGCTTTTAAGCCCATGATCTACTTTGAGTTTTTGTTGGTTTGTTATGAAGTGTAAGGTTCATCAAATTTCTCTCTCCTTCTCCACCCTCTCTATTCCTTTTTCCTTCTTTCCCTGCTCTCTGGATGTCCAGATAGCACCGTTTCTTGAAAAGGTGCGTCTCTCTTTTGATTTACTTTTTGCTTTTTTTGAAATAATTTGCTCACATTTATTTGGGTCATTTTTCACTGTTTTGGGTCATGTTTCACTGTGTCTTTCTAGTAAGTCTTACTACTGTGCAGGGTGTTCCCCCTCTCTAGGAAGACAAACACATTTTTAAATTAGTTAGTCTACAGCTTTCCTATAGTAAGTCTATCTGCACCTACAAACATCTTCAGGACATTCAACAAGGCTAAACTTAAAAGTGGTTTTAGGTGGCGTTGACATTTTATCCAGTTTTGGTTTCCCATCCACGAACATGGTATTTCTCTCCATGGTATTTCTTTAGGTCAGTGGTTCTCAGCCTTCCTAATGCACAGCTTCTCATGTTGTGGGGACCCACCCAACCATAAAATGATTTTCATTGCTACTTCATAACTGTAATTTCTACTGTTATGAATCATAATGTAAACATCTGACGTAGGACCCCACTTTGGGGTCGTGCCCACAGGTTGAGAGAGAGCCACTGGTTTAGAGCTTGCGTGTATCTTGGCATCTCTTTTAGTTTATAAACTCTGGGCATGGTTTGTTACGTTTGTTCATACATTTAGTATGTATGGACATCTCATTATTACTCTGGAGGAAATTGTCAGTGCTAATTTCTACTTTAATTTTTACGTTGGCTTACTTGTCAGTGTTTAGACAAGGTTTTAATTTTCTGCATTCTTCCTTGGTTCCTTTTGCTTACTTAACTGCATGTTTTCTCCCAATGCTCTCTGGGTCGCACTTGATCTATTCGCTGTGTTTTCCCTTTGCTTCATTTGTGTGTGTGTTAAAATTTCCACGAACATTTTCCCTTTGACATATAGATTATTTAGACATTTGTTGGCTAATTTACAAGTTATTGGTAATTCCCCCATCCCATGTTTTCCCAGTTATTGATTTCTGTGTGCTTTTAATTATTTTGAGTTCACTCAGGTTTGTCTAGTTGGATGTTCCATAAACCATTAAAAAATGTGTTGAAATATGCCTCATCTATAGTGGGTGTATAGCCAGATGCACCTAGCTAGTATGAAAACACCACAAGGCAGAAGTACATTTTGTAACCTCCTCACCAACAGAGCATACAACACAGGCCACTGCAGAGTATGGAGGACTGAACCTGATGCTCCCGTTCCTGCCCCAGCATCCCAGAGAGGACCAGGACAGGAAGACAAGCCAGAATCTGCAAGTGAAAATGTGCTTTCTACCAAGTGAGCACCTGACTGTGATAAGCCACGTTGTTCTGCAGCTTGTGAGTGGAGTCAGCAGGAGCCTAATGATTTCGTGCTTAGGCTCGCTTTTGTATCCTTGATGATTTCCTGCCTGGTAGTTTTAGCAATTATTGAAGGTGGTGTATGGAAGGTCCAGAAGGTCACTGAATTTCTCCTCTGGCACGGTAAGGGTTTATGTTAGTGAGCCAGGAAGTGAATGTTTAGGGTTGCTGCATCTTAGTAGGCTGAGCAAGTTTTCATCATGTGATGAATGTTCCTTGTCTTTGCTGATTTCCTCTACTCTGAAGAGCCTCCTTTGCATTCTCATGACAGGTCTTCCCCACCCTTTTACTTCCAGACTAGATTTGATACGTTCAGAGTGTTATGACTTAGATTCCACCCTTTTACTTTCAATCTACTTGGGTTGGTGTGTTGTTTGTAGGCAGTGTATAGCTGGGATATACTTATCTACCCTGACAATCTCTTTTATTTAATATTACTAGACTATTAACATTTAAAATGGTGGCTGACATGTTAGAGCTTAAATATGCCTCTTACATTGTTTTCATTTTGTTTCTCTTCTGTCCTTTCTCTCTCCTGCCTTTCTGTGGTTTACATCAGCCTATCTTACAGTCCTGCATTGCTTTAGTTACAGTGTACTTGGATATACAGCTTTGCTTACTTTTCTTTGTGGCTGTTTGGCTATTATTACTGTCTAGTGGTGCTGTAGTTTCATTACTTTGAGCAAAGTGCAGAAGACCTCTATCTTATTTCCATGGGTTCATTTATTCTCTCATTCTTTGACTAAATGTCTGAAAAGGGTCAAGTTAAGGGGGTGTCAGGATTTGGTTTGGCTCATGGTTTGAAGGGACGCAGTCTGCCATGGTGGGGAAGGTATGACGGTATCTATTTATAGTGGGAGCTGGTCACTGGGATTCTCCCTACCTCCCTACTTCACAGATCCACACATCAGGAAGCTGAGAATATAAAACCTCAAGGCCCACTCCTAGTAACTCGCTTTCTCTGGCAGGGCTCAACCATCCAGAGATTCTGCAACCTTCCAAAACTATGCTACCGTCCAGGGGCCAAGTGGTCAAACACATTTCACTCTCAGTCCATAAAATCTCACCCCTGACACTACAAGCTCATGGCTTTGTAAAATGTAGACCACATTCAGTCCACTTCAAAAATCCTCATAGTTCTAGGGTTTCAATATCATCCAAAGGTCCAGAGGAGAGCCTTTTCTTGGACTCAAGGGAATCTCTCAACAATGAGTCCCAGTTAAGAAAAACAACTGAGTTGCATTTTTTTAAAGATTCATTTATTTATTATGTATACAACATTCCTCCTATGTATGCTTGCATGCCAGAAGAGGGCACCAGATCTCATTATAGATGGTTGTGAGCCACCATGTGGTTGCTGGGAATTGAACTCAGGACCTCTGGAAGAGCAGTCAGTGCTCTTAACCTCTGAGCCATCTCTCCTGCCCCAGTTGCATTCTTCCATTACACGTTGGTACAGAGTAAACCTCCTTGTTTCTTTTTTTCTACGTATCATCCCTAAAGAGAAGAATTAGAGCATAGAAAGGAAGACTGGACCAAGAAAGAACCATCACAACCAAAAGCAGCTTGGGAATCAAGGGCTGGTTTCAGCTCACAGTTCTCAGGTCCCACAGTCACCAGGGAGTACAAGCAGGAACTCAAGGCGGGAGCCTGGAAGCAGGAACTGATGCAGAGTCATAGAGGAGTGCTGCTTAGTGGCTTGCTCTCCATGGCTTGCTAAGCCTGCTTTCTTTCTTTTTTTCACTTTTTAAAAAAGAGAACAAACTATCTTTTTTCATTTTATATACCAATCCCAGTTCTTACTCCCTCCGCTCCTCCCATTCCCTGTGGTTTGTTTACCTTTGTGATCAAGCCTAGGGAAGCTCCTTCCCCACAAAAGGTCTTTTTCTGTCTGGCTACCCTACTTTCCAGGCACCAGCCTTTCAAAGGAGTTTGCATTGTTGTGCACAGAAACTCCTGATGGGTGGGGTCTTGCCCTCCAGGTATCTTTCCTCTAAGCCCACTGTTCTCTGCTTGTTTGTTTGCTTTCCCATTTATTTATTTATTTAGAGGCAGGGTCTCACTATGAAGCCTTGGCTGGCCTGGAGCTAGGTCTGTAGGCCAGGTTGGCCTCAACTCACAAAATTAGTATTATGCCTTCCTCTTTGTTTTTTAAAGGCAAGGTCTTTATAGTTCTGGCTGGCCACAGATTTTGTAACTGAGGGCTGAATTTCTGATCCGTCCACTTCTGTTTCCTAAGTGCCGTGATTACAGCCCTGTAAACCACAGCTGGTTTATGCAGTACTGGGGACTGAACCCATGACTTTGTGCATGTTAGGCAGGCACTCTAACCACATGCATAAACCACTTTTTATTTATTTTTTTTTTAAAAAAGCTCCAATTTCTTTAACACATTTAGACCCTCCGACCTCCGACCCTCCTTTTGCCTTATATGTCACTTGACATTCAGACTCCTTTTCTCCCCAAACTGTGTATTTTCCACATCTTTCTGTTTTACTTACTCAACATAAATCTGGCAAAGGGCAGTGAGCAGTAATCATGGCACAGCCTGGATGACTTTCTGTATTAAATTTTCTTCTGCCAAACAACTTCTGCCTCTCCTTTCCAGTTCATTGTCACTTGTCTTTTGTGGCCCGCAGACCAGTTTCCATAGGGTTCCCTGGTGGTCATTGTCCTGTCCTGTTGGTGGTCTGGTCATCTGTTATCACAATGACCCCCTAAGCTCTCTTTGCAGCACAGCAGAGCTTCTCTAGCCTGCAGCTCCAAATTCTTCCTTCTGCGCATCTATCCAGACTCCTGCAAACAGTCAGGTAGGCACAGCAGAGACCCCTTCTCAGGACCATCTTCTAACCTTATTATTTTACTAGAAAGTTTATCAATCACAATTGCTATTCAAACTTCGAATTTTTAATACCTGGTAGATTGTTTCAATATTTAATTGTGTTTTTAATATAAGAAAATATATTGAATGAGTTTTCTCTTGTTATTTTCCCCCTTGCTTTGGTTTTCTTCTTCAGGAGTTTTTACAATTATTAGCTCTTCTTTGCTTCAGCCAACTTAATTAGTTCTCAATTTCTATAGGGAAGAAAGGATATATATGTGATTGTCTGTCTGTCCATCTCAATGGTATTAACCTAGGGCCTCTTTACACATGCCAGGTAGGTTCTTTAATACTGAGCAGCTCTCCAGCTCTCTTGACTGGCTCTCACTAAGTTGCCCAGCCTGGCCTTGAACTTGTGATCCTCCCACCTCAGCCTTCCCAGCTGTGGAGATCACAGGCCTGCGTGGTTTCAGCTTCCTAAGCTTTGCTCCCTTCTGTCCCCTTTTCCTCATGTCACCTACTCTGTCTGTCTGCTCACGTGTCCTTTTGGGTAAAAATTTCATTACTAATGAAACATTTCTAATTCCTGCCTGAGTTCTTTCTCCTAGTTTTTGTGTATTTCTAATTTGGGTTATGCTGGTTTCCATGTCTCTTTTTTTCATTTCTCATTCCCCTTTGGAGCACAGGTGACCCTTTGACCTGCTCAGTGAGCATGCATTTTGAACATTCTCTGTCTGCTCATAATTTCCTCTTTTTCTCGTAGTGTTATGTGGCATGCAATTTGTCTTTTCATTGCTGTTTCTCAAATGAAATAAAGTCCCAGTTTTTAGGAGACACAGTTCATAGAACTTTCTCCTCCACTATCTGTATCCCATAGACCCTAATCCCTTGTTCCTTCCCCCACTTCTCCTGGATCTCTCGTTTCTGAAGACTTTGACTTGGTTAACTTGGACATACCCCCAGTAGTATTTTCATAGGTAGGCCACTCCAAGGGCCTATAGTCCCCAGTCCCCACTGAAGTCACTCCTCCGGTTCCCTTCCGCTTCCTTCTTCTCCTCCTCCTTCTTCTCCTCCTCCTCTCTTCTTCTTCTTCTTCTTCTTCTTCTTCTTCTTCTTCTTCTTCTTCTTCTTCTTCTTCTTCTTCTTCTGCTTCTGCTTCTGCTTCTGCTTCTGCTTCTGCTTCTGCTTCTGCTTCTGCTTCTGCTTCTGCTTCTGCTTCTTCTTCTGCTTCTTCTGCTTCTTCTGCTTCTGCTTCTGCTCTGCTTCTCTCTCTCTCTCTCTCTCTCTCTCTCTCTCTCTCTCTCTCTCTCCTTTCTCTCCTCTCTCTCTCCCCGCCCTTTCTCTCTCTCCTCTCTCTCTCCTCTCTCTCTCTCTCTCTCTCTCTCTCTCTCTCTCTCTCTCCTCTCTCCTCTCTCCTCTCTCTCCCCCTCCCCCCTCTCTCCTCTCTTCTCTCCTCTGTCTCTCTCTCTGTCTCTCTCTCTGTCTCTCTCTCTCCTCTTTATCAGGCTTCCTGTTCTTTATCTGGGGGCTCCCATTCATCTTAAGTCCCTGCTGCATTCCTTGGATGGCTGTGGAGAAGCCCAAACTACGCAGGTCCTAAGGACTGTATTTCCTACCTTCCTGTAATTCTAGGTGTGTGTGTGTAAAACACTCATTCATTTTGTGTAAATGTGCCTGAGTAATTCAGGCTTTCATATTTCAGTTGTTGCTGTAATTGTCTTACGTAGATCTAGGGAGATTTGACGACAGCACCCCTGTTTTCCCAGATCCTGTAGGAGGCCCTCTTGTTGCTTGTGCCCTGAGGATGCTGCAGCTGAGCACACAGCTCTTGGCAGCATGCCTTTTTCTTATCTGTGGTTCTACCATGTGGACAGCTTAGCTCAAGAAAGTACCTGAACGTGCATTTGGAAGCAGAGTGGTACCACCTACCCACTTCTGGAGGGCAAGCATCTTGGGAACAAAGCCTACATTATTCTCTTATTGTGTTCCAGAGAAGTGTGGCTCTGAGTCAAAGGGAGGGACAGAAGCGACATTTGATCGCACCGAGGCCCATGGACATGAGGAGGCTATACCTCTACCATGGGGTGGAGCAGGATCTCGAGAATTGTTCACTGTTGTTGGCTGACTTCAGAACTTTCAGAGATAGTTGGAGGTTAGCAGTGGTATGGGAGACCCTGTCCCTGGGCAGTGCCTTGTGGTCCTGGGTGATGGGAATGACTTTTTCAACTTGTTAGGCAGTGGAGGTTTTCTCAGCCTTGTGTCTGTACTGGCTCGTGGCCCTCTGAGTAACTGTGCTTTGGTTTCCTCTTTTAAAGCTTTGCTGTCTGTTTAGTCCCCTTTATGTTGCTATGGCAGCACTACAGAGACTGGACAGTCTATAAGAAAAGAGTATGCTGGCCCCTGGTTCTGGAGGGCAAAGAACATGGCACCAGCATCTGCTCTGCTTCTTGTGGGAGTCACGTGTGTGTCAACTCACAGAGGAGAAGGCACGTGTGGAAGAGAGGGATACAGAGCTGGTGTTCTTTGTACTACTAACTTGCTGTCCCGAGAAGCAGCCCATTCCTGATCCAGGCATATACAAGAACGAGATTCCCCGTGAGGCCTCATTTCCAAACCTGCTGTATTGGAATCTGTTTTGAGCACCAGTGTGGTAGGAGCAGCCCACATCCAAGGCTTTGCATCTTTTCATGTGCAGTGAGGACAGAGGTAGGAGGTGGCGTCACAGAGGAGCAAGGCTGGTCTTGAGCGTCGGGACCTTATCCTCTATGATTCTGGAGGTCAAAGCCATGGGGCGTTCAGAGAATGGGATGGCTTCTCTGGTGCTCACGGGGAGAGAGAGAGACAGAGACTTCGTTGGTCTGACCAGGAGACTACTTAGAGTTAAGGATAGAGGGACGAAAATGTTACAAAGCTCCCTGTGGAGTCAAGGGATGGACTTAGGTGTGTTTTCCAGAATGTTCCATGGTGGGTATGGAAGCCACAGTCAGAGCCAGTGTAGCACTTCCTCACATAGACTGAGGTGTGGTGTCTGCCACAGAAATGCCAGCCAGCTCTTCTCCAGGAGGCGATAAGTGGGGCTCCCTGACCATCTGCCTAGTTTCTGAGATGCCTACGTTAAGCTTTCTGCTGCCTGTATGATTTCCAGAGGGTTTGCCTCTTGTCTATTCTGGGGTCCCCTTTAAATGTCAGAATAACATTTAACCCTTCTCATCTCTCTGTAAACCCCAAATAATGCCATGCTTGCTGGGCAAGTGGCATGCAACGGGGTGGCAGCTTTGTCAGCACACACAGATGCACCTGACCTTACAGCCCGTGATTTTTACTTCATTATTTATCATTCTAGGTTTTACGTAACAATTTATTTAACATAAACTTATTTATATAATTATACCGTCTTAACCACATAATATGTTAAATGCATAAGTCTGTTGCATAATTACTGTTATTAAAATGATAATTTCTTCTTTGTATTCCTACTCTGTGTGTGTGCGTGCGTGTGCATGTGTGTGTGTGTGTTTGTGTTTGCTTTGATTGGTCACAGAGTCTTGTATTTGTTATGACTCTACACATTAGCTTCACTCTGAGTCCCCTCATCATCATCTTCATTGTTATTATTTGTAATAAAATCACTTTATTCTAATTAACTCACAAATAAAAAATCACATACATGGATGGTGCAAAGAAGCCACTCAAATACATGCCTAGTCCACTCTCTATCCTCAGTGAACTTCTACATCTAGAATGACTGTTCTGAGCAGGGGTTATTAGAGGACAGTTTCAAAGCTACTGCTTATGCTTCCTGTGCAGTTAATTCTCTCTGCGTCTTCTTACTTTAAGATGCCCTTAGTATTTAACTTGGTGTCTTATCATCAACAGTCATTAGAAGCAGAGAAGTTCCCCACATAAGGGAGGCTGAGGACATGTGGATTCTTGATGCTGGGTGGGTAGCAGCGCTGGGAGAGGACTAGGTAGGTGAAGCAGGATGGAAGCTGGTGTGGAAAGCCCAGTCTTAGGGCTCTGCCTCCTTGATCAGGTCTCATACACACAGGTAGCACTCACAGCCCTCAGGAGTGTGGTCAGTGGACATCTCCTGGTCTCCGAGACTCCCTCAGGCCACACCTCAGGCTCTCTCAGCCATGGAGCAGCTTGCTCAGTGCCCACTGCGCCTGCCCTGTGTAATCACTTGAGTTGGAAGTGTCACCCCAGCCCCTGGCCTGGGAATTGCCCTGGTCTGGACTCCAATTCCCAGCCTGCCAAGTGCTGACCTCTCCCCGGTTGGGTCAGGACAACTCCCACGGAGTATTTAGGCTCACACCGGAAAAAGGAACACATGGTCTTTGGGGTTTGAGTGGGCTCCTCTCCCCACCATGGTGTCCTCGTCCACCTGGAAATGTGGCATTTATTAAATGTGGGCATTTTTTGATTCGGTCTAATCTGGTTTGATTGGAGTTTTTTGCACCGGTGGAGAGGCTATTTTTAAGGATTATTTTTAACAGATGGAGGTCCCCACCGAGAGGGTCTGTTTTTTCTCGTGGGCCCAGGGCCATGCTGGAAAATGCCCTTCCCGTGTGCCCTCTCTGCCAGGCAAGGTTGGCTTCAGGTGAGTTCCTCTTTTAAGGTGCATGGCTGATAGGGTTTTGGGGTGACCCATTCGCTTTTTGGGCTTTGCTGAGCCAGGCTTAGCTGAGGTAAATTTTGATTGGCCAGGAACACCTGCCATTCAATATTCACAGCCCTGTTTTCGACTCAAGAGTTGTCTCAGAGGATGTTCTGTGACAGACTTGAGTCACACAGGCAGGCGCTTCTAATGGGTTTCTTGGGTGGGACCTCCATCTGTTAAAAATAATCCTTAAACCTAAGTACTCTGAAAGTGGTCCTGACTCTCCCCAGGGAAGGGTTAGTGCTTGGCAGGGTGGGAATTGGAGTCCAAGCGCTTGGCAGTCTGGGAATTGGAGTCCAAGCGCTTGGCAGGCTGGGAATTGGAGTCCAGGCCAGGGCAATTCCCAGGCCAGGGACTTGGGTGACACTTACAACTCAGTATTACAATCACTACTCCTGTTTTTCATATGAATTATTCCAGGGCTTATGATTTATAAAAATATAGCATTTCCCCAATATATTTGAAATGGGTGCATTTTTAGTGAAGATTTCTTTTATGAGTCTACTTGGGTGTTTTAGAGAAGTCACAACTGGATCTGGGAGATGCTTGTGCAATAATGGCTGTTAAAATGGGAAGTCTACCTGTGCTCCCTGGAAACCAGAGGCACAGCAGGAGCACTGGTGGCTATCCATGCATGATCCCAACACAGCAGAGGCCATCAGTACAATAGGCTTTGCTCTCCTAGGGGAAGAAGAGGCTCTGTGACTATAGAATTGGGAGTTAGAGCACAGGCCACCCCCAGAGTCACAGCAGAAGGAGCCTGATAGGGCCAGAACAGGGCTGACAGTCATGAAATTCAATTCCCCCAAGGAAGGAAAAGGTAAGTGTAGCTCCTAGGGAGTGACCCACAGTGCTGGCTGTTGAGGGAGAAGCAAAGGAAGCTTGAGATCAAGTACTGTCTTCTAAGAGTGGGGTGCAAGGGCGTGGAAGGGAGGAACAGCCCAAGGCGGGAACATTGCCTGACAAGACCTTAGCCGGCAAGAGTGAGAATCTGCACAGAGCTTAGAAATGGCTGCTCACAGAACACGCTGTGCTTCAGGGTATGGAGGAGGTGTGACTGAGTAGATCCCTCCCTCTGCTCTCACTGGTCTTCTGAGGGCTGGTCCTAGCACACTACAGTGAGCACACCCAGCACCTTGCCCCACTGCTCTCCAACAGGACACGAGCAGAAGCCAAGACACACAGATGGAGCACAATTAAGAAGCAATGATAGGCACAGAAAACCACCATGACTCACAGCTCAAAGGGTCAGAAGTTAAGTTCATCTTCTGTTACGTAGCAAGTTTGAGGCTAGCCTGGGCTACAAGAGACCCTGTCTCCAAACAAGCAAGAAACAAACAACAAAACCAGGAGAGAGCGTTTCTGGGTGCAGTGGCACAGGGCATGTGTGGAGGTAATGGGACAAATTTTATTTTTGTGCTTTTAATCTTGTTTTTAATAACATACTTATTTGTGCCAGAGTGTGCATGTGGGTGTCAGAGGACAACTTGGGAAGTCCCATCTCTTCTACCATGTGGGGCTTGGGGACTGAACTTGGGTTGTCAGTTTTGGCAGCAGGCATCTTTGCCTGCTGAGCTATTGTACTGGGCCCAGAGTCCAAGTTTCATCAGTGCTGCTGTAGACATGTTGAGGGTATAAACAGTCCAACGGTGAACAAGTGACAAGACGTGACCTTCCTGTTGACAACTGCCACTTGAACGTGACACAGGAAATGTCTTGCAATATGCAAATTATATCTTGGACTAAAATACATCTTCCATATTTGTTTATTGTTTTAATAATTGTAGATCTGTCAAGGGAATACTTATCCTTGCTGGTTATTGTGTGATAATTACTGAAAATATTTTTGTTTCACAGAAGACAAAGGTGACAGATAACCACATGTGCCACATAGCTGTGGACAGGACAAGATGGTGGAGATACTTTTTGCAAAAGTCCTGTTAGATATTTATTTTGTAAAGACCAAGACAAAGACGGATCAATGTGGCGGAATATATACATACATACATATATATATGTATATATATATATGGCATGTTTTATAAAAAACGGAAATAAAAGTGGTCAGTGAAGAAGGAAGGAACTAGAATTGGCTTACTACATGCCCTGAAGGTGGGGTGACTTCAATAGCTGACAGATCCAGAAGACCTTATTGGTGAATATATGACCACGGAAACAAAACCACAAGGCTCCTGAAACATTCACAGAACCGAATGATGAACCGAAGATATAGGAAGAGGGGTAGAGAGGGCAGTAAATAAGGTAAGCAAAGTCCAATGATAAGGTGCATGAAACGTTAAGATAAAACCCAGTGTGTGTAAACTAAGAAATTAGCAAAGTAGTAAAAATAACTCTTAAAGGAATACACATACACATGCTTACACATACACAGACCACACCATAACATACACTGTAGAAATAGCACAAATAAAGGCTGTGGAGACAGTTTCAAGAGGAAAGTGCTTGCTGTGCAAGCATGGACTTGAACTGGTGTTCCAGTGTGTAGGGGCCTGGCAGACTATGCATGCAGCTCTAGCACTGGAGTGTGTCCAGACAGGAGCATCCTTGGAGCTCTCTTGCCAGTGAGCTCCAGATTCAGTGAGAGAACCTGTCTCAAAAACAAAACAAAACAAAACAAAAAACCAGAATGAGGATTGACATCTGATGTTGATGTTGCCATTCTGGTGTCCATTAGTGTATGCATGCATGCACCATGTGGTGGTTTGAATAAGAATGGTTCCCACTGGCTCGCATATTTGAATGCTTAGTTCCTAGTTGGTGGAACTGTTTAGGAAAGATTAGGATGTATAGCCTTGTTGGAGGAGGTGTGTCTCTGGGGATGGGACTTTGAGGTTTCAAAAGCCCATGCCCAGGCTCAGGCTCTTTCTCTGCCTCCTACTTGTGGCCAAGATGTAAGGTCTCAGCTACTGTGCTAACATCATTCCTGCCTGCCTGTTGTCAAATTTCCCATCGTGAGGGTCATAGACTTGCCATCTGAAGCTTTAAGCAAGCCCCCAATTAAATACTTTCTTTACTAAGTTGCCGTGGTCATAGTGTCTCTTCACAGCAATCAAAAAGTAACTAAGATACAGCTAGGCATGTATACACACACACACACACACACACACACACACACGAGAAACAGCACAATAGAGATGAAACCAAACCAAGCTATTGCATCAATAAATTTAAGACAGTCTCATGTAGCCGAAGCTCGCTAAATCCCAGGATGGCCTTGAACTCCTGATCTTTCTGCTTCCACCACTAGAGTGCTGGAATCTACCTGTTTTATACAGGTATTTGAACCTGGGAATTGAACCTGGGGTCTTTTGTGTACAAGACCAGCACTCTACGAAATGAGCAACATTGTTGGCCTCAAATCAATAAATCTAAGCAAATTTAACTCGTCGATCAAGCTGAGACTTAGCTGTTCATCCACTTTGTCAACCCTCCACGAAGAAGGAATCCTGTCTACATTGGAGTCATACAGAAAGGCCAAGAGTAACAGCAGCGTTTACAACAGCGAAACCCAAGCAGACCCAGGCCAGAGGTGCCAGATTAAATAGCAAATGTTGGATGACAGGTCAACGTGTTGAATTTGCAAATGAAACGTGGTTAACTGTGGTTGAGTGTGCTATGTATCACATGGTCAGCACCTCCACAAATGGAAATCACAGTCCGGAGAGGGAGGCACAAGCATGTACTAGTTCCAGGACAATGGGACAGCCACTCTGAGACACGTAAGGGGACAAAGAAATATGTCTCAAGCATACCAGACTTTGTACCATGTTAATAAGAATACAACCGTATTTCAAGGTTGCATTAGACACTTATGAAATCTGACATATATTAGATTACAAAGGAAACCTCAATAAGGTCCTTATCATGGAAATGATATAGACAATATTCTACAGTCACAATGCAATAAAAGGAAAAATTAATCATTTGGTTAAAAAAAAAAGCAAAAATGGCCTACAGTGTGGGGAAAAAAAAACAAGATTAAATTCTCCTCAATATGTTCCTGGGTGAAAAAATAACCAATTTCCATAATTTCCAGAATATGATGATAATGAAGATGTATCAATGTATGAGGATCTGAATAAAGTTGTAGTTATGATCTCAGTAATAGTGTTAACAAATGGGCTCTTTAAACATCTAATTCCCAGAGTTAGAGAAAAAGAGCAGAGTCAACTGAAGCTGAGATGTGGGAAAGACTGGGAAGTCATGGACGAGAGAAGAAGAAAATGGAACCAGTAAATACCAAGTACTGATTATCATTGGAGGCCAAGTGAACAGCCCTCTGATGAACGTCGGGGGGAGTAAAAATGCAAACATACAATGCTAACAGCACATTAACAAAACCATGGGAAGTGACTTAGTGCTGTGCGTGGGAGCAGCTGTGAGGGCCTTGGAGAGAACAGATACTTGTGCTAGGAAAAGACTATCGATCCAGACTGACCTCAGCAGACACGGTGTAAATGAGCCAATCTTCCTTTGGAAGAAAACAAACCGAACCAAACCCAAGTTTCTGTCTGCATAACCCAGATAATGTCATTGCTGCTTAGAACGTTTCAGAGCATAGAGAAATATAGAAACTTCAAGATTATGCACTGAAAGAAAGCTCCCTACCAGATGATGTGAAATTTCTGCACGGTCAATAGAGAGACTGTTTTACAAGTGGATTTGGAGAGAGATAAAGTTTAATCGATGCCTATCATCTTGCACCAGCGTATGTTCCAGTGGTCCCAGATAGGTGGCCACCACGAGAACCAGAGGAAAGCTTTGGGAACCTCGCACTTCTCTGACAGGCAGAATCATGATTCAGAATCCAAAAGCAAGGCAAGAAGATGGGTCAGTGCAGCTACTTTAGGGGAAATGGAGAACAAATGCCTCAAGCCGAAGGAAAGCCCAGCTGATAAACCCCTAGGAAAGATTTGCTGAAGACAAGTGATGTCAGTGTGAGGAGGCCTCCAAAGCACAGCTAGTAAATCCAGGGGTGGGGAATTCCAAAAGAAAGTGGACAAGAGATCCCAGCAAGTAATTTACAGAGAAATAAATGCAAATGAATATTTGAGTGTAAGGAAATATACCCATCTCTCACAGAAACGGGCATTAAAATGTAGGTACTTCAGCTTTGATAGTGCCCCTCTTGGTGAGCTTGCGGAGAGCTGCTCAGCTAGCGCCTGCCCCTGCCAATGGGCTGGAACACACTAGATCCATGCATGTCTGCGGCGCACAGGGTCTTACTTCAATGGGGCTTCTTTTACGCGGCCCAATAAACTAGTGGATAATTTCCTATAAAGCTCTTGCATGCTTGCATCAAAT
Source organism: Chionomys nivalis (assembly GCF_950005125.1). Taxonomy (NCBI): domain Eukaryota; kingdom Metazoa; phylum Chordata; class Mammalia; order Rodentia; family Cricetidae; genus Chionomys; species Chionomys nivalis. Next base: position 27,799,564 of record NC_080108.1, on the reverse strand, counting down.
CAGTTCCTAGGAATTTATTCTTTTCTTCTAAACAAGTGACATCTGCCTGGAAGTGACCTTTTCTGATTTCGTTGAGCTTGGGTCTTCATGTTCTGACAAGCAAACTTGCCAGGTGGAATCAATCATATCACATGTCTCCTGCAAACAATGGCAGCTGGGCAGGTCCACCCACGGCAACCCTTGTCCTTTAATAATAACCTCTGCTTCTTTCTCTCTTTGGTTAGGGATGAGGGGACGGACAACATAGTGCCACTGGGCTTGTGTAGTCCCCTGGAAGGGTTGAGCTTGGCGTATGCCGTGACTGTAGATGCTCGCTCTTCTGAGGGCTGCTGGGAGGGCATCATTGGTAAAGAGCTTGCCCTATGAGCGTGAGGCCTTGAGTAAAGATGCTGAGCGAGGCAGCACACACCTATGCTCCCAGCACTGGGAGGTGGGAAGAGGACCACCTCCGAGGCTTGCTGGTCAGCTTCTATAGCCCAATTCGTAAGCTCCAGGATGGTGAGAAACTTATCTCAAAAAAGGACCAGATTCTTCATGACGTGTTATCCTCAGACCAACACACCCCACCCCCAGCCCTGCCTCCCAACAGACATGCATACACACTCAGACGTTGCTGTCGCTTTAAGAGATTCTTTGTCCAACTGTGTCGGCTTTCCAATCCTATGACAGAGTGACTGAGTCAAACAACTGAAAGAGAAGAAATGTTTATTTGGGGGTCACAGTTTCCCAAAGATCGATCCAAGGCTGGCTGACTCCATTGCCTTGAGCTCACACAAGGCCCAGATAAGGTAGGGAGCAAATGGTGGCCAGGAAACAAAGGGAGACAGAAAAGGGCAGGTTTAAATCACTCTCCAAAGGTGCACCCCCAGTCCCATCTTCTAGTACCCCATCCATTCAGCTGTGAACTCTTAGATGGATTAACCATGGCTGAAATTAATTCTGATCGATAGTGCCACTGGCTGGACATCAGTCCTTCAACACATGACATTTTATATGCAAATCACAACATGGCCCTAATTTGTGAGGGTTTTTTTTTCTCCCCTCTTTAATTATGAATGCATCATATGTTTCAATTTTATGAAACAATTTCTGTAGCAGTTGAGTCCATCATTTCCCCTAGCAAATTATTTCATGACATTAATAGCTTTTCTAACATTCATCCGCTGAATCATATCCATTGTGTTTCCTATGAGATGCAGGGCTCATGTGTTTTTTCGCTTTAGGCTTTGGACGGCTGTGCTTATACATGAGTGTGGCCTGTCCTCCCTCTCTCATCATCCTCACTGGCTTTTCTCTGGTGCACACAGGAGGCCCATCATATTCAGTGCCTCGCCCTCTTCAATTCTGGGAAGCCATTAGTATGTGACTGAGAGGATTTGTTCCTTGGTGGATATCTTGAGACTCCCTGCTAGCCAGATACAGTGTCATGAGCAACTTCTAGCCACTTAAGAGACTGGGGCAGGAGTGTCACTCGAGCCCACGAGTTCAAGGCCAGCTTCCACTACGTTGAAAGTGGGCATAATGTACTGAATAAAGGTCTGTTCAGAATGGGATAATGAACTTCACCAGCTGCTCATTTCACTCCAGCCTCCGAACCTGGGATCTCAGTGGAATGAGGCACAGTCTTCAATGTGCGTATGCTACAGCCTCGTGCATGCAAACAACTTTTTGCATGGTCTCCAATGCGTGCCTGCTACAGCCTCATGCATACCCAGCAAACAACTTTTGCATGGTTTCCATTGTCTACCTACCACAGCCTCATGCATGCTCAGCATACAACCTTTTGCACAGTCTCCAATGTGCTTGCTACAACCTCATATATACCCAGCGTATAACATTTTGCACAGTTTACAATGTGTGGCTGCTATAGCCTCAAGCATGGCCAGAATACAAACTTTCACTTTTCCCAGCTTAGAAACACCAAACAGTGCACATAGTGAGGGCCTTACCAATAGACTGTCAAAAAGTTGGTGAAGGGCAGTTGTACTCATTCACCCCCCCCCACACACACATCTTCTGCCTGTTGGCAGTGAGACTAAGCTGGGGCCACGGATTCAGGTGCACCTGGGTCAAACCTCAGCTCTTTAACTTAGGGGGACTGTGTGTATAACTCTGTGGATGGGACCTAAGATGTAGTGGCATTCCAATCTTGCCTGAGGATCAGACAAGTAAAACAGCCGCACTGGTCAGTCTTACAGACCAAACAGCAATAGCACACACGTTTAATCTCAGTATCCACGCTAGCTTGCCATAGAAACCAGGCGGTAATGATGCATGCCCTTAATCCCAGAACTAGAGAAGATTATAAGATGGGAGGAGACGGCTCTCAGACTCAGTCTCATTCTGAGATTCTTGAAGGCAGGATCACCACTTTGGACTGAGGTAGAGGTAAGAGCCAGTGGTTGGCTGTTTTGCTTCTCTAACCTTCAGATTGAATACCAATTTCCATCTCTGAGATTTATTAATTGTGCTTCACTAAGATACTCTCCAAAGCCAACACTCAAGGGGAAAAAAGTTGTCTATCTCCCCAGGATATGGCAATGGCTTACTCGAGAAGTAGTTAAGGGTCAGGTGGCTTAGCCTCCATCTCTATCCCTCTGTTCCCACCTCCCATCTCATTCAAGAGTAAAGCCACTGTCACTTATCAAAGGATGGCTTTGATATCCACCTCCCTACCACTGTTCATTAGTTCCTGTCATACAGCTGCTTACCCTAGGTGTGTGACATCATGGGAGACTGAAGCAGTGCCCAGTAGTTCGCCGAAGTAGAACGCTGCCTGCCATCTTTGCTCAGGTGGCTGAGTGTCCGCAATACGGACACTTGCTGTGCTTCAAGTGTTCTGGAGATAGGGGAGGGGATGCTGGCCCAAGCTGAGAGCATGGAGTCTGGAGGTAGCTGTGCTGCTGCTGGCTGCCCTGGGGCTGCTCTTATGAAAAGGCAGAAGGAAGAACAAAGAGTTCCCTGGTGTCCAGCTGTCAGGCCTGTAGCTTGTTTGGAGGGCACCCAAGGGAGCCGTGAAGGAGGTTCATCTCCCCATCTTCTTTACAGAAGTTGTCGGTAGCTTGTGAGCTGCAGCAGACCCAGCTGTGAGGATGCATACGTGAGTACTGGGGCAGGGTGTATGTCCTTCTGTGGTGGGCCAGCAGCTGCAGCCTGCAGAAGGGAGCAGTCGTGCGGTGCTCCCCCAGGGCTGCAAGTGGGTGGTGGGCTTCCTTCTGCATAGCTTGCAGTTTAGCAAACAGATGAAGGGAGTTTATTAGCGGCAGGAGCTGGGCTGTATTTTTCCAAACCCATTAAGGATCTTGAGCAGCCTGAATTGCTTAATGGTCCTGAAAGCATTTGATTAGTACAACGGCCTCTGTACAGCAGGTCCGGGATGCAGAGATTTCAAAACACCCTGGGTCTGAGGCCCTGGGCTCTCTGTGGTGTCAGCATAGCCTGAATCTCACTGCCACCTGCCATCTTCCAAGGGTACTTAAGGCTAGCCAGGTTCTCAGCAGTTTCTAGGGTATACTTTGGCCAGCCCTCCTATCCCCCTCCCTGCTATCCTACCCAGGAGCCCCTGCAGTCTGGACTTCTGGTACCCCTCCTGCTGCCTAACCTTCTCTATAGCATTTGCTCTCCAGTGATGCTGTGGTCCTAGCTGCCCTGCCTCCTAGGTCTCCCCCGGTTGTTCTGCTGTCCCCACTCCTCTTCATTAGAGTCGGTGGCTCTCCAAGGCTCTTGTCACTCTTGTCACACGGGGAGAAGGTAATTTAGTCTCCTTTGGGACTCTGTGGTATCAGGTATAGGGATTTTTTTGTTTTTGTATTTTTCAAGACAGGCTTTCTCTGTAGCTTTGGAGTTTGTCCTGGAACTAGCTCTTGTAAACCAGGCTGGCCTTGAACTCGCAGCGATCCACCTACCTCTGCCTCTCGAATGCCCGGATTAAAGGTCTGTGCCACCACTGCTCCACAAGGGTATCATTCTTCCTATGTCATTTGATTTGTCCATCTAAGGCACCCACTATCGGCCGCAGTCGGGGACTGATGGTCTCTCTAGGTGTACAATACTCCAGGCAGTTTCAAGATAGTGTAACTTCTCTGGGGCGGGGAGTGGCATATCAATTAGGAGCCCCTTTTGAGTAGGGTCCAGCTTCTATTTCAAACCCTCCCTGTCTATGGCAGCATGTTGCTGTATCTGGTGCAGTTGTCCATACTTGGCAGGAGTCTCATATGTACTTTCTCGTCCCTCTAGAGTCTTTCTCTGAATGCATCAGTGGCCACCTGCCTGTGTTATTAGCAGATGTTTGTGGGGGCACCTGTGGCCTCATGGCTGGGAGACTGAGTGAGGACATCTGTCTGGAGCCTTCTGACATTGTCAGTTTGACCTGACCTGTGACTGTAAGCAACTCATCGGCTTCTGGGACCTCAGATGCTTGGGCCTCAGGGGAGATGGGCAGAGGAGGTCGGAGATGAGTCTTTTTGATTGTTCTTTCGGTCTTTGCATCAGTTGTTGAATGGAGCTAGGGTGAGGGATCAGGCCCACACCGCCAGAGCCAGCTGACCCGCAGAACAGTGTTTATTTGTGCTGCTGATTAAAACAAAATTTATTTCCAAAGGCTGCCTTAAGATTTCCCCTGAGCACAAGAGGGTGAGAGAGGATCAAAACTGTCTTTTAGAGATGGGAACCATTCCATGTAGCCAAAGTACTTGGTAGATTCACTGTTGACCATTAGGCTCAGGGCCGTACCAGAACTCCGACTGAGTTTACTTTCTGATAATTTCCACTATGTAAGACTGGAAAAGTGGACCCGCCACCGAGGTAATAAAGGATTTTATGTTTGTTTTAAATTGTGTGGCCCAGTATTTCGATATGAGTACGGGGACTTTGTGGACTCTACTCACCTTGAACTCCTGTGTTTTGGATGAACAGGTCATGCTACCTGTCTGAGATGCTTTCTCACCCATTAATATGCTTCATGCAAGTAACAAACCACATTTCACAGGGACGGGAATCTCTTTTTCTCTTGCAATTGAGAAATCTAGTTGGTTTTAGACAAGATTTGACCTTGTGATCATGGTCCTGTTTTCTTTCCTCTACGGTGTAAACTTCATCCTAGAGTTTGTTCGTATATTCTCATATGTTCTGATACATATATTCTGCCTGTCTATATTTTTATTTCAATAGAAGAATTATCTAAAATCCTCAAAGTTGTCATAGCCTATTAAAACTTAATCATTGGACAAAGAATTGATGTAGACAGACACACAAACAAAAACAACGATTGTCATGATAGGGGAAAGTGATGCGGAGGTACCAGAGAACCATGACAAACTCAAAATGGGAATTACTGAGAGCACACATCCTTCCTAAATTCGCAGGAGCCTGCCATGGCTGCCCACAGAACCGGTGTCAGCCCGCTCGAGAAGCCAAACTGAGATTTGATAGTGGGCCATTTGGCAATGACGCTAGGTTGCTGTCATCTCTGTAACAATGAGAAATGTGACCTGACTCTGTCCACACAGGTGGAAGCTGTGCATGGGGCCCCCCTCTGTCGTAGGGTTTTCTGGAAGGACGGAACCAACAGAATGAACATCTATTAAAAGAGGATTTATTTTGGTGGTTTACACAGTATGGACTAGGTAGTCCAACAATTGTTGTATCCTACTGGAGAGACCGAGAACCCAGGAGCTGTTAATTTCTTGAAGCTAAATGTGCCAGCACCCTCATCTGGTGCTGGAGGCCTGGGGGATTCCAGGAGAGCTGCTGTTCTTCAGTCCACATTAAAAACAGCTGAGTATGGGCTAGAGAAGTGGTTCAGTGGTTAAGAGCATTGCCTGCTCTTACAAAGGTCCTGAGTTCAATTCCCGGCAACCACATGGTGGCTCACAACCATCTGTAATGAGGTCTGGTGCCCTCTTCTGGCCTGCAGACATACACGCAGACAATTGTATACATAATAAAATAAATAAAGAAATTTAAAAAAAAAGAAACAGCTGAGTAATTGGTTTTAGTGGTGATATGGATATGCTACCCGCGTCCTGCCCAACATGAAGCTTGGGTTTTGGGCCATCCATAGCAGCATTCTGTGTCTTTAGTTTTCTGGTGCACCATTTCCTAGAGTCTCTTAGCATATTAAAAAAAAAAAAGACCTAAACTCAGAAGTGACTTTTTCCTTTTATGCTTGTGTGGGACCTAGAAACTTCCAGGGAACAGGATGTGAGCAAGGTAATCACCTAATCACTGTGTCAATCTCTGGGTGGGCCACTTGGCCCACGATGATTAATCTTGATTGTCAACTCGATTGCATTAAGAAGTACCTGGAGATTAGCATCACAAACCCTGGGTGTGTCTGTGAGGGTGTTTCCACAGGGAACTCAATAATGGGGAAGATGCTCCTGAATCATGGCACTAGGGTGAAGGTGGACCAGGTGGAGATGAGGCACCCGCAGCCCAAGTATCCTTTTCTTCCTCTTCATGTCTGCCATGAGGTAATGGTCTCCTCCCTCACCTGTGTCTGCAGCCTTGCTGTTCAGCTTGGGGTCAAGGCTAAAGTTAGAGCCAGTCAGCCACCGACTGTCTTCCACTGTTTATATAGGTTTTTTGGTCAGTGATTCAGGAGTAATTAACACATAAGTTCTGCTAGCAACTGAGCTCCTTTGGCCTATGTATGAAAGACAAGTTCTAGGGCCCGGGAACAGATCACTGGGAGGCCCATGTCTGGGGAATGTGTGGGTCCAGAGTACCTGTGGGATGGTTTTTAGGAGTCTGTTCACTGGACCTTCTGATCCAAAGCACTGAGGCCATCTTGTGGTCCCCACTCCTGGGCCAGATTGTTTCTTAAGGGTTAGCTATGCTAGAAAACCCAGGCCACCTCAGAAATGTGGTCTCCCCTGCTAACTTCCTCTTTCAATGTATTTCAGAGAGTGCTCAGACCTTCCTGCTTGGTGGGAGGCATAGGCAGCTGATGACTTTGTCTGTTGTGGGTGCAAAGGTACAAAGTGGGAAGCTATGTAGTCAGGTACCCTAGGCATGGTGATTGGTACTACAGATTCCAGACTGGGTGTGGGTGAGGATGGTGGCAAGCATCATGGCAGGGGTAGCTTCAATTTGTATGATTCTGATGGCCTTAGATTTGTGCTTTCCACAGACTGTTTAAGCCACAAGCCTAACTCCTACCTCACTTAATGGCTGAGACTGTTCCTGATCAGGGACCCTGCTGTACATGTGGTATGTCCCCCTCCCCACAACCCCCCGCCTCATAAAACAAAGCAAGCAAATAAACAAACAAAAATTCATCAAAAGCTTGGTCCTTAAGCTGTGAAACTATTGGGAAGAAGTAGAACCTTCTGGATGCGGGGAGAAATTATGTTGGTGGGGAGGTGCCTTTGCTTTCTTCCCCCTTGAGTCTAATGGCTCCCGTGTGGTGCCCTTTGTACCATGACTGTTGCTCCACCATCCAGACTCAATGCAAGTCCTAAGGCATTGAAGCTAGGACAAAGCACGCTTTCCTCCATGCTGACTGCCACAGTCACAGAATGCCCAGTCTCCTGCTGGCACCAACCTCAGGCTTCCAGGTGGCCTCTGGGAGTTGAATTCTCTCAAGGAATGTTATTGTCCCCAAAACCAGGGAGGGATTGGGGGAACTCCAGGGTCCGGTTTCCAATGAAGACCTGAGCTTAGGAGTGGCCATTGCTTGGTGGGAGAAACAGATCTGCTTGGGATCTGCTTTGGGATGGCGTGACTTGGGTTCCAAACATTGTAGTGCAAGGTCATCTGTCATCCCAGCCCTTCAAGAGCCAGAAGACCTGAGTCTGGGATGGCAATGGCTGGGAGGCTTGGGGCAGCAGATGCTTCAGGGGACAGGAGGCAGAAGGAGGGACTGGGCTGGTCACAGCCTAGTGAAGCTCTGTCCCCCGGAGGTGCTGGCGTACGAGCATGCGCTAAGGGTGGGCACACTTTCCTTCACATTTGCATTCCTTACTTCTCCTCCCTTGGTCCAGCTGGAGGGTGATGAGTGATGAGAAACAGAAAACATAACGTCATTTGCCAACAGATCAAGGTCAAAAGAGAACAGGACAAACCTGGATTGATACTCTGTCTTTTTGTCCTAAGTGTTCTGCCCAAAGGGAAGCAAGCTTGGAATTTATTAGGATGCTGTATTGTGTCTGTTGTTAGATGGTGGTGAGAAAGGCAGCTGTTTTCATCAAGATCAATTTGGGATGGTGCACTGAATGACACACGCTCCGTATGTGTGTGTGTGTGTGTGTGTGTATGTGTGTGCATGCTGAAGCACATATTTGGAGGCCAGAAGACAACTTTTAGGAGTCAGTTTTCTCCTGAAACTGTGGGTCTCAGGGACTGAACTCACATTGTAGGCCTAGGTGGCAGGAAACATTACCTGGTAAGTCATCTTGCCAGTCCAAGATTCTGGTCTATGTTCTTGGTGAAGATCTACAATGAAACATCCTCAGTAGTTTGATGGTGGGATGTTAGGATGGACCTGGATGGCTGGGTCAGCAGGCAGCGTCCTGCCCTGTGTCCTGGCCTTACTCGACACTGTCACCGCTGCTTTCTTCTCTGTCCACGTCGCCTAGAAAAGGGAACTGAGGCCATGTGTGAAGGGTTTGTTAAAAACTTTCTGAGCACATTTAAAGCACCAGAGACCAGTGTGGGACCCTCTCAGCTGCTTCCACTGTTGCCTTCCTGTAGCATACTGTGTCCGTAAATGTGCCTTTCCCTGTTATTTTCCGCGCTGGGTGTGAGCACTTTGTTAATGACACCGGGTCATAGCGTTTGGTTTTTAGCCATCACCGTCTTCTTTGCTTAACCTTGTGCTGGGGAGTTTCCCCCATGGGACTTGTAGCTGGGGCTCACGGCGTCAGGGCTTTCTGGTGCTGCTTGTCGGCTCCCGTTGATGGATGCTCAGCTGCTTTCCAGTTCCTGGCTGTCACAAACAAGGCTGCCATGGATATTTATGTGTGTGTCTTTGTGAACGTGAGCCAGACGTGTGAGGCGTGTTTTAACAAGGCGTTGTGGTGGGACTGAGGATATGAATCTTACATTTTACTAGAAGTAGCCAAATCGCTTTCCAGAGTGGGTGGGTGTAGCCAGGAGCCTTCCCAACAGTTTGTGTGAGTCTCCTCTTTGCCCTTTCCTTGGCAACACTCAACATTTCAGATGTTTTTAGTTTTTGTGAGTCCGAATGTATTCCCTACCTGTGGTGGTTTGAACGAGAATGGCCTCCATAGGCTCACAGATTTGAATGTTTGGTCCCTAGTTACTGAAACTTTGGGAAGGATTAGGAGGTGTGACCTTGTTGGAGAAGGTGTATCAATAGGTTTCAAAAGCCCACAGCAGGCTCTGTCTCACACACACGTTACCTCCCACTTATGGATCAGGAAGTAAGCTCTCAGCTGCTGCTCTGGCACACACCTATCACCTGCTGCAATGCTCCCTGCCGTGATGCTCCTGGACTCATCCTCTGATGCTTTAAGCCCCAATAAATTCTTTCTTCTATAAATTGCTTTTGTTGTGGTGTCTGTACAGCAATAGAAAAGTAACCAAGATGCCGCATGAGGCCTTGATTTTTATTCCCTGCTTGCCACTGAGATGGAACACTATTTGTAGATTTATGTTCATGTATTTGTAATTAATTGTATCTATTTGTTCTTCGGGGATGCCTGGACCTACCTACTCTTTGCCCCATTTCATCTTTCCTTGTGGTCAGTCTGAGCCATTGTTTGAGTTATATATTGCAGATGTATTTTCCCTTTTATTCCTCTCGGAGTGGCACAGGGCTAAGAGTGTGAATTTCAGGGCCAGCCTGCCAGGATTTAAAACTAGGTTTGGCACTTCCTCTGTCGCCTCGGCCAAGGAAATGAATCGGCACATGCCCGGTCTCCTCATCTGTGAATGGGGCTTTGAAGGTTTCGAGATTTGTGTCTGTGAAGCAGCATTTTTTTGGTCCTTTTGTTGCTGATCTAACAGAATACCACAGGCTGGATTGTTGGGGCTTACAGGTCCTGCTGTCTGGGAACGGCAATAAGAAGGCACTCACATCTGATAAGAGTCCTATATCACCCATGGCAGAAGATGAAAGGGAACGGCAGAGAAGACAAAGAGGGAGGAGGAAGAGAAGAGGGCTAAGCTCCTCTTCCATCAGAAACCCATTCCTGTGACAGCTACACCCCTCCATTGAAATCCACGTTAACGCATTCATGAGGATAGAGGCCTCCTACCTCTGAAAGGTCCTGCTGCTCAACACTTGCCTTAGGGTTAGATCTCCAATGGGTAAACTGTGGAGTGCACAGTTGAACCACACAGATGGTGGCGAACTTTATCTGGCCCTACCCTGCAAGGTCACATGGGAGCCCTACACAGGCATTGCCACCCTGTCCACAGCCCAAGTGAGTTCTGTGTCCAGTGCTGCTGTACTTGGCTCTCAGCCTTCTGTGCAGCCCTCCCGTCAGTCCCCAAGCTGCCTGAATAAAAAGAATGAAATCCCAGCTTCTCTCCAGGGGATGCCTGGGAATTGGAAAGCATCGGGCACAGCAAAAATAGAAGCTTCATTTGCTTCAGAGAAAATGACAGTAAGAAGGGCAGCTAGCAGAGGCGGCTGGGGAGTCTGGGGGGCCCTCAATGGTCCTGGGCACCTTGAGGTTGGATGCAGCTGTGCTGATCTGACAGCAAGCTGTCCGTTCCCTTTCATCCTGGCCTCCCACTGGTACCACTGTTGGTCTGTGCCATCCACAGTCTTGGCATCCAAGATCCAGCTTTTAATACCTCAGTATTGTACTGTCCTCTGGCGAGACGCCAGGAAACAGGATGAGTTTAATGTGGACAGTCATTGGAAAAATATGCCAGAGATTATAGGGTAGTCAGCCCTGCCAAGAAGGGCAAGGGAAATGTGCTCTGTTCCCAGGATAGCATGGGCCGCACATGGACAGACTTACTGGAGGGCAAAGTACAGCCGAGGCAAGTGATCACTAGTTCCAGAAGAGCTATTAATGCCTAGCTGGGATTTGCAGTCATGCCTTGCTCAGGACATGTTCCGAGAAGTGTTGTAGGGAGGCCATGAGTTTGTTTCCCGGCCGCCTAGCAGCTCACACCTGACAAAAATCACAAAGAAACCATATTATTTGCAATACTGTTTGGCCAATAACTGAAGCATATTTCTGGCTAACTCTTATATCTTAATTTAACCCATCTCCATTAATCTGTGCATCACCATGAGGTTGTGGCCTACCAGCGAAGTTTTAGCGCATCTGTCTCTGGTGGTGGCTCTGTGGCTTCTCTCTGACTCCGCCTCCTTTCTCCCAGCATTCAGTTTAGTTTCCTCCACCTAGCTCTGTTCTACCCTATCAGGCCAAGCCGGTTTCTTTAATAACTAATGATATTCCCAGCATACAGAGGGGAATCCCATATCAGGGAAGTGTTGTCATTGTGCAGATACTGTCTACCCGAGGGTACAGTGACATTATTGGGCATATGATCTCTGGCCACTGTCATTTGTGTGCCACATTACATCACACAGATTCTGTGATGCCGTCACGTGTATAATCTCAGCCTATTGTCATTAATGGGGTGTCATACTGACCAGATGTCATTATACACCACATGACTGCATTTGAGAGTGCCTTGGGGTATTCTCTGCAGAAGCAAACACTGTGCAAACCTTAGAGTAAGTTCTGAGTGCTGCCTGGTTGGCACATTTCTGATCCAGGAAGGCTGGTCGTTTGAGAACAAGTTTCTGAGTATTCAACCAATTGCAACAGTCCATGCCCCTACCGTCCACTCTTCCTTCATGGTGGCTGCCATCACCCTTGAAAGAACTAGTGTGAGCCAGTGAAGACCTCTGCCACCCAGTCTCTGCTTTCAGAGGAAGTGAGAGGTTGGTAGCTCAGTGCCACCTCCAGGCTGAATGATATCTTTCCTAGTCTGGGACTTTGTAGTCATTTTCGTGATGACAGTACACACAGTATTTTTAAGTCATTTCAATGGCAACAGTCAGAAGCACCTGCTGTAACAAGCAGTTGTTTTTGAAATTTTGAGATCATCAAAGACTCACTTTAAATCCAGCTTGTTCCCAAAACATTTGCACAAATAAGAGGCTTGAGATTTGAGCTTTTTATTCTGAAGATGCAGCTTGCACAGGGGGAAAATAACACACTCTCATCTTTATAAATAGAGTTATTAGCATTGAAGACGTTGCTTTGCAGTCAGCGTAGGGACTTGGCTGTTCAGAATTTGAACATCTTATTTATAAACAGTACCTGGGTTTCCGCTGTTGCTGTCTCTCCATCCCACTGGATATGAGGACCTGGGGACCATTTCTGACTGAGCTCAGCCTCTCTTGGCTCACAGAAACACTGCTTTGATCAACTTTTGGAGTTGTGCCTCTGAGCTTCTTTCTTTGCTCTGAAAGATACTTGCTCTGTCCAGCTGAACACTGTCTTTGTGTATCAGATCAGTGAGAGACCCACACCCCCAGTTCTACAACACATGTCCATGGTCCGGGGAATCCCCGTTTTCCTCTCCTGAGAAGTTCCATCCCGAGTGGTCTGTGGGTCCAGCCCCGTCTTTGGGGATATGACCCATCTTGTGGCATTCTTCTCAGGGCAGTCTGGATGGCCTCTCGGATAACAGGTCCCAGAAAGACTGTCTGTTCTGTAGTCCACCTGTCCAGTGCCTGCTTCTCTCAGAGGCATCCCCAGGGCAAACAAGTCACCCAAGCAACAGTCCTGTGGGTGGCAGTGTATGGGTGTAGGGGTGCCAGGTTATAGTTGTAGGGATGCAGGAGGAAGCCTCTACCTTTGATGCTTCTGAACCTAGACCAGTCCTTCTGGCAAGGACTCCTTGAGCCATCGGATCCTGATCATGGATGTCTGCAGTGTGTGGCCAGGATCCTGTTCACGGATGCCTGCATGGTTACTGCCCCTCTTCTTGGCATTGTACTCATTCTCCACCCCAATACAGAGTTCCAGACATCCCCAGTCCATGTGTCTGGTACCTAGCCTCTAACAACGTTGGGTTTTCCAGTTAGCACAAGGAAGTTAATACATAGCTCTGTGGTCAGCCGGCTATTGGAGGCAACCCAACCAGTCGTCTGCTTCTCTAGTGGTGATTCCAGTGTTCCTGGGTAGGATCAGAGTTCTCAACTCTACCCGGTGAGTTGAACGTGTTCACATCTCTATTTTCCTGGTTCCTCACTCCTTCCAGGTCTTGGACTTTATGAAGCTGTAATGGTCTGCCTTGAATGTCCTAAGAAGATGCTTTCAAGGGTGCTTCTGATGTGCATGTACCACCCTTGTGCGTGCCTGGGCTCTTTCCTGGGGACCTTGGCTTTGAATGGATGGTTCATTGAGCTGCCCCATCCTGCCAGGAGTGAGACAGGGTTCTGTTGACTCTCTCTCTCTCTCTCTCTCTCTCTCTCTCTCTCTCTCTCTCTCTCTGTGTGTGTGTGTGTGTGTGTGTACACATACATGATCTAGGACTTCCCAAAAGCCATCAAAAGTAATCAGCAAATTTTGAATCAACCCCTCTAAGGAATTTTTACTTCTAGAATGCCTGGAAACACAACATTACAAAGGCTGTGTTTGATCACAGACTAATTTATTCCCAGAATCTTGGATGTTGAAAAATATAGGATTAATGGTGGCAATTGAAGTGGTGCCCTGTGCAAAAGTTAATGAGTCATGGAAACTGATGCCAGAAATCACAAAAGTTACTTTCTGTAAAAACCCGGGCCTTGGGAATGTCATATGATGCCAGGTATCTGGGTTTGTTCTCTATGTCTAACTCCTGCCATAGACAGGATGATAGCCCAGGGTGCCATTGCTTCTATGGTGGTTCCTAAGGCAGGGTGCTCCAGGAGGCCATGTACCTTGGAGGATCCTACTGTCTACACGGGGAAGGAGGAATCCTTTGGCTTGAATTTGCATGTCTTTCTGGGGGAAGTCAAGCTGCAAGGTCAACTGTCTATCACATCCACCCATAACCAAAGCCTAGGAGTGGCGAGATCTCCTGGAATGCAAAGTGTCTTAGTCTGGTGGGAAACCTGCAGATTTAATGTCCAGCCTGAAGGTTGCAGAAGACTAGAACATTATTCTGAAGGTGGCTGTGGGCTGGAAGGGGTGAGAGCAGGTACTGTCTAGTCATAAATGGCTAAGGAGGTCCCCCATGCCAGACTCCTGGGGAGCAAGAAAGGAGAGGAAAATGCACTCGAGAGTGGTAGGGTTGAACACCAGATGTGAAGAGAAGCCCAGGTAACCGCAGCAGGCACGGGGCTTCCTTGTGTCCTTTTAAGTCACTGGCAAGAGCTGAAATTTCCTGGTGACCCAGTTAACTACAGGGATAGCTACTGACTCTCCTGGCCTTCAAAGACCTTCCCCTGGTTTCATGAAGGTCCCGGAGAGGGCACGAGAAGCTGGTGGTGGTGCTGGATCCAAGTGGTAGGTGACCTTGCATTTGAGTTAAAAGACTGCTGGGAAATTGGAGAAGATAAACTTAAAAAGAATGCAAATGAATTGCATCAGAGTGGACAGGAGCCCTGACTCCATATCCACCAGGGATGGCTGCATGGAGCCTAAAAATAGAGCCTTAGAGACTGGTTCTAAATTGAGTTCAGATGTGGGCCTGTTTCCTCGCACGGAAAAGTATTTGTGTAAGGTATAACACATACCACTGTTTCCAAGCTGGAGGATTTTGTGCTTTCTTAGGGACTCTATGTGGAGCAGGCGGGGGATGTGCTGCTTCCAGATGAATGAGACTCTGTCCTTTTCCAGGGCCTCCCAGGAGAGGGAGCGCTGTAGAGAAAGGCTCTCTAGGGAAGGAGGCAATGGCAGTTCTCCCAGCGCAGGGGAGTGAGTCATTGGGCAGCTTCTGGTTTTCTCCCAGGATTCTGCTCCAGGGCGGGAGAGACTAGATCCAGGGCACACAGGACCTCTGCAGACCCACAGTGAACTGAGGATGCAGATGGTCCAGAGTGGGAAATGATACATGCTTCTAGGGAGGAGTGTAGCTTGTGTGGCTTGAGAGTGTCGGGTCCCCTAGAACTGGACTTACAGACAGTTGTGAGCCTCTATGTGGGTACTGGGAATTGAACACAGGTTCTTTGGAAGAGGTGTCAGTGCTCCTAACCACTGAGCCATCTCTCCAGCCTGGAGTCTAGCTTCCTAGCCAGTCTTTCTGGGAAGACGAAGACTTTCTCACTTAACTACCATTTTCTATTATGCTAATCAGCACAAAAGATGGGTGCTTTAGGGGGGGGGAAGAAGCTTTATTTTGTCTTGGTTCTGGAGGTTCAGAGTCTAGAGTGCATACTGGGATGGCTGTCCTGCTGGTAGCAACCCCAGGTGGTGCATGCATGGCCTCGAGTGGTGAGCAAGAGAACAAGGGTGCTTGCATGTTCGGATTTCTCTCCCTCTTCTGATAAGCCCACCAGGGTGAGTTGTGGGAGCTCAGGATGACAGGTCCTATCCAGGTGATCTCCCCTAACTCCCCACCCTCCCCCAAACACCATGGTCAGGATAAGTTTTCGTCTCCAAATATCTCAGGAGAAACCAGACTCCAACACTACTTTTGTAAAGGACAAGCCGTGTTCAGACCTCAGCACTGGTTGACTAGTTTGGGACCATAGAGCCACCTCTTCACCAACTGATGAGTGGATGTGTCACTTCCTGCCGTGTAGTTAAAGTGTTTCCTCCAGGGAGCTGTAACATGTATTCTATGAACTAACTCCATAATTAGTTGATTTTGAAGGTTTCCCGGTAGCAAGCTTGTGCTGTATTACAGGGACTCTGATGGGAGCGTGGCTCCAGGGCTATTCTGGGGATTTGGTGGGTTTCACCTTCCCAGCTGTCTTTTAATAGCTTTTATTTTCTTTTACCTTATTTTCCTAATGTCTTTATTAATATGTATATATTCTGTTCCCTCTCTTGCTACGTCCCCACTGGGGTATGTGTGTGTGTGTGTGTGTGTGTGTGTGTGTGTGTGTGTGAGAGAGAGAGAGAGAGAGAGAGAGAGAGAGAGAGGGTGTATGTGTGTGTCTGTAGAGCAGAGGTTAGCCTTGAGTGTCATTCCATAGGTGCCACCCACCATACTTTTTGAGACAGGGTCTCTCATTGACCTGGAACTGGCCAGTGAGTTCCAGGGATCTCTTTAGCTCCACCTTCCAGTGCTAGGATTATAAGCACAAACCACAGTTGCTTTTGTTATGTGGCCTCTGGGGATGGGACTTGGATACTCCTGCTTGGGCTGCTGTTAAGCCCTTTGCCACCTGATGGATCTCTCGGGGCCCCATGGTCGTCGCCTCCGTATTCATGCTGATGCTGTACAGCCTTTGACGCCCACACAGGAAGCAAGCAGCCCATACCGACTGCACTTTGGGAAGTGAGCATGTGGTTGAAATGCCTCACCTCTAGTGCTCACTTGGATGGGAAAAGGAGGCCTCTTCAGAGATCCAGAATCTGCAAGGCACTGACTGAAAGGCTGTGCATGCACCAGACCTCTGGGAAGGACCCACAGCCATGTGAATACCAGGCCCCTGCCACCCTAGGGAGGGCACAGAGTCTAAGGGTCTGCAGATCCCTTAACAGTCTTCTGGAGGATTCTAGTCCCTTCTCTCTGGACATGGGGCATTTGCACAGGCCATGTTGGGGCAGATGAAATTCTTCAACACTAGGATGACCTGCTCTAAGAATGTCTGCTGAGGGAACTGAGAGAGTCCCTACCTGGTCTTGTTGAAAATGTGCTAACACAAGTCCAGACCAGGCCTTTGTCACAGAGTAGAAACCATCATCTCCTTGTGCCAGGAACAAGACCTTTTTCCCTAGTGAATGAAGCCACCCCCGGTGACCTCAGGCCCACAGCAGGTAGAGGGTGAACTGGCCACTCAGTGTAGCTGCCTGTGAAGCCTCTGTCCTGGCTTTCTGCTTTGGAAGACTTCAGGAAGAGGCCTTTAAAAATGGACCAGAGGAGCTGAGGAGACAGCTCAATGAGGAACCATGCAGGCATGGGTTTGGAACCTTGGGCACCCATGTAAATATCTTTTGTGGCCTGTGCCTGCAACCTCGGTTCTGGGAGGGCAGAGATGGAAGGGCATCTCAGGTACCTGGTTAGCCAGTCTAGCCGGTTAGTGAGCTCAGGATTCAGAGAGACTATTTGTAAAAAATAAGAGTGACTGAAGAAGATGCTTGATGTTGGTGTTTAACCCTCACGCGTGTGAACACATGCACACACACACACACACACACACATACAGCACACCACAGAGTTCCAAAATAAAAAGAAACAGGAAATCCTTTATCATTTCATCCTGCTTTAGCTGGAGCAGATGGAGATGGGGATTAGAGACAGTTCCGAGGACAGATAAACCACTCTGTCTTGAACCCCTCAAGTCTCTTGGCTTTCCTCCTCAGCTTTCATTTGTAAAGAGGTCTCCTTTTAAGGAAAATGGAGGGCCCTGTCCTCTTCTGGTTCCCTAATGGACCATCATGGCCAGGAAGGAGGGCTGAGACCCTTGACAGAGAAAGTGACCGATGTCCTTTCTCTTCCTTTAATAACTCCAACCCTTGCAGGGACCCCAGCCTTCTCTGAAAGTGTCACCGAAGAAGGGTTCTACAACCGTTGGGGTCAAGCCTATTTGTGGGAAAATGAATATTCATGAGGTCTTTGAAGAACTTTATTAATATGCAGGTAGCCTCTCCTTCTAGAATGGTACATAAGCCATCATTATATGCCCAACACGCTTTTCTTTTTTTTATTATTATTTATTTATTTATTTTTATTCCTTTTTAATTAAAATTTCCCATTTCCCTCCCCCTCCTCCCACATATTGCCCCCTCCCCCCACTCCCCCCATCCCCACTCTTCTCCTCCCCCCACTCCATTCCCCCTCCCTCTCGATACTGAAGAGCAGTCCAAATTCCCTGCCCTGCGGGAAGACCAAGGTCCTCCCACTTCTATCTAGGTCCAGGAAGGTGAGCGTCCCAACAGGCTAAGCTCCCACAAAGCCAGTTCATGTATTAGGATCGAAACCTAGTGCCATTGTCCTTGGCTTCTCATCAGCCTTCATTGTCTGTCATGTTCAGAGAGTCCAGTTTCAACCCATGCTTATTCAGTCCCAGTCCAGCTGGCCTTGGTGGGCTCCCAATAGATCAGTTCCACTGTCACAGTGGGTGGGGGTCCTGACTTCCTTGCTCATGTTCTCCCTCCTTCTGCTCCTCATTTGGACCTTCCAACATGTTTTTCTTAAGGCAATAATTATGCAATGAAATGGCCAAAGAAACATTTTAATTACTTGTTTAGGGTTTTTTCTGTCATCCCAGTCATTCGCTCTTACAGGTAATTCTAAGCCTTTCATTTAAATTTGTGTGCACGGAAGAGCCCTATATAAGCGTCATCCTCATTTCTGGAATTAAGTCTTTTTTTTTTTTTTCTGTTTCTTTTGCTTTATTCCAGGAAGACTGGATCACCAGGAGGGGTTTCAGGACGTTGTCAAGACACTCATTTTTGGTAAGCAGTCAGAGGCGGTATTGCATGGAGCCACAGTGGCCTCACTTGGCATTCCTCCCTGGGATTGCCTCAGCAGAGGGATGCTGCACCGTGGCAGACGGATGAGTGCCGTGTCCATTTCCAGGGAAATGCATGGGTATAGTTCAGTGCTCCTGAGCACAGACCTTATAGCTGATGTTGACTTGACTGCCAAGGTGTAGACAGACCCTGAGCCAGCACTGATCCTTTACTTTGTCTGAAACTGGTCCTTGCGTACCACCCCACGACAATAGCAGTATGCGCTTTATCTTATGTGTCCTTTCTCTCTCAGACTGGAGTTCCTGAGCCCTTGTGCTCCCAGGGAGTCCCATGTACTGAAGGTTGAGATCAGCAGCGGACCCATCAGTATCCAGCATAGACAACTGCTATGGGTTCAGGGTCCTCATTATGGAAGTTAGACGTCCCAAATGTGCTTGAATCAACTCAGCTTTCTGAACATGAACGTGTAAAGCTCCAGGGTCAACTCTCTAACATTGCAAATAAATCAACAGTGAAAACAACTCTGCCCAAAGCAAAACAAAAATAAAACAGCAATAGTATATAAAGCAGAAAGTCTATCGAACGTTCCCGTGTCTAAACACTCTGAAATTCTAAGTACTTCTAGTCTCGAGCATTTTGGATAAGGGTCAATCAACCTGTAGTCTGCTTTGAGGAGGCAGCCATTGTGAAATTCCAGGAAGCCGAACACAAGACATCTAATTTAGATCAGAAAGAGACCTCTTCAGCCAGGTGGTTCCAGGTTGCCATCTGCCTGTGCTCGCCCTACAGGACCTGCGGGATGGAGCTTGAGGCTAGCCAAGAGTTTGCAGAGGGGAAGGTGGAAGGCGGAATTCTGGATAGCAAGGGAACTGGCTTATCTTCCTGGGCCAGAACTGCACCAGCTGGCCTGGTTGTAGGGAACCTGCTGGATGGGTAGGGATATGTTTGGAGAGGAGGGAGCAGAGGTGGGGGTTGTTAAGGTCAGGAAGCCAAGCATTGCAAGGTCTCTGTGTCCTGACAAGAGAGCTCTCAGAACCTCTGCTCAGCTCCACGGTGCCCCCTGGATTCATGAGAAGGAACAGCAACTGGACTAGGTTGGAGTAACCATACAATGGCACTCAGGGAGGTGGTGGTTTGTGGTGTTCAGGAGAGGGAAATGTGGGTATCCTACCTGGGAAAGCTGTGCGGCAGTTCTGAGGATGCAGGGAAGACTGACCAGGCCAAGGGTAGTATTCTGAAGGTCAAGGCTGCCCTCAGAAGCACTGCTTTGCCTTGCTCTGGGTAGCAGAAGTCCCTGGACCATAAATAGTGAGGGCTTTGTTGTCTGTTTGTAAAGTAAGATGACAGTCTATTCACTTTCAGCATCTACCTTATGTCCGAAGGACTAATCACGAGGCTGCGGGTGCTGAACACGGACAAGAATTCCTGTGCAGCACACCGGATGTGTTCTTGTCACAGATGTCGTGGGTAGATTATGGGGTAGCTTTTGGCTGTGCCGTATTCATGAGCAGTCAGGAGTTGCAGAGCAGTCAGAGCTTCCAAGGTGCGGCTTCGGTGCTTTTCTGTGGCTTCTAAAGCATCTTGGCTGAGTGCTTCTGAACGTTCTCTGTCGTCCGTTTTTACATACACTGTTGGTTTACCTCATGCTCTTCACAGGCTTTTCCCATCCCACCTGATTTTGTGCTAAGAGTGGCACACACGTTTCACCCTTACCCTCAAGATGCATCATCCTTTCTCACGTCTGAAAGTGTTAACACATTTAGGGGCCAGGTTCTGTTAAGGGGCAGGGTTTTGTTTGTAACTTGTGGTGGAACTAGCTTGTGAAAGGTGGCCTTAATAATGAGGGTGCAGCCTCATGAATTATCGTGAATTTCTAATCCTGTGGAACCAGTATATCCTTCACCCTCCAGGAATTAGTCACTGTGAAATTGACACCTTCAAGTCTTTTGGAATGAAGTCCGGGTATGTTTCAGCGTAGGGTGGTTCAGTTTATACCTTCAAAGCCCAAGGTATTTTTTCCCTTCTGTGTCTGCTAAAAGGCCTGATGGGATTTTAAGTGTACAGAAATACTGACAGAGGCTCTATACCAGTTGCTACAGCCAAGGCCCCTCCAAAGCGCTCTTACTAGCCAGTATGATAACCCATCATTTAAGTGAATGTGCCCAGCATCCTCCCTTACAGTGTCCCTGAAGGCAAGCATATTCCTTCTTAGAAAGAAAAGTGGTGATGAAATGAACATTTTTAAATGTCAATTATGCCAGAATGAATCTCTGCTTGGAGAGCCACAGAGAGAAGTGGAGCCTGGCTTTATATCTTTTTCTGCTGCAAATGGAGCCATTTTATAATCTCAGAATACTAATACCCATGATGCGTCTGGTATGTTGTGGTAGAATAACTTTAAGAATGTGCTCCCACTGTCAGTAAAAGTTTGACATCCTTTTCTGTTTTTCTTCTGGAAGAATCAATTTGTAATCCTCATTATTTTGTGTGTGTGTATTTATAGGATGCACAGAGACTAAGATCATAAACTCAGTGGTTTTCCTGCAGGATCACTGCTAAGGGAGTAAACTGTGTTGAAATCATGGAGGGCTCGGAGTGTATGAAATGAGGTATTGTTGCGATCATGAAGATGGCTGACTAGTATAACCATAGCTGCTCCTGTCCCAGCACAGACATGCACCAATGCCGTGTAAAACCCTGCCGACCATGTTTGAAAAAACAAATACAAAAACAAAAGCCAAAATCACAGAGCCAGAGCACTAAGAGAAGAAGATGCCATTAAGGCTGGGACTGTGAATTCTCGATGGGATGCTGCCGTGATTGAGACTGGTATTCGTGTGGAGAGAGACAGGGGTATAGGAGACACACAAAGTGACTCTATGGTAAGACTTCATATGCAGGAACCTGGGACAGGGTAGAGCTAGGCTATGGTCCCAGTGGAAATGGTTCCCCTAGGTGCTTTTCCTATTGTTATGGTAAGATACCCGACTTAGGTATTTTTCTATTGCTATGATAAAACACCATGACCAAGGCAACTTGTAACAGAGAGCATTTAGCTTGGATTACAGTGTCAGAAGATTAGAGTTCATGGTGACTGGGTGAAGAAGGAATAGCTAAAAGCTCACCTCTTGATCACAAGCACGAGGCGGAAACAGTTCATTAGGAATGATGTGGGCTTTTGAAACTTCAAGCCCACCCCCAGTGACACGCCTCCTCCAACAAAGTCATTACTTCCTAATCTTTCCCAAACAGTTCCACAAGTATGGATGAAGTATTCAAACATATGAGCAAGCCTGTGAGGGCTATTCTCATTCAATCCATGACAATACCTAAGATAAAAGCAACTTAAAGGAGGAAGAATTTATCTAAGCTCATGGTTCCAGAGGTCCATTGTGGTAGGGGAGGTGGAGGTCCAGAGGTTCATTGTGGTAGGCGAGATGGAGGTTCCAGAGGTTTCTGTCCATTGTGGTAGGGGAGGTGGAGGTTCCAGAGGTTTCTGTCCATTGTGGTAGGGGAGGTGGAGGTTCCAGAGGTCCATTGTGGTAGGGGAGGTATGGGAGGACATTGCAGATCTGGAGAGGCAGGCAAGTTCAATTCATATTACAGTGTTCATGGAGCAGAGAAAGTACCAGAAGCATTAGTTTAACCTCCTGAGGCCTTTCCTTAGTGACATACTAGTCTTCCAACTACACCCCAAGCTCCTACAGTGTCCACCACTTTCCAAAATAGTGACTCTAGCTACTGGGCAAGCATTCAGCACATGAACTAGTGGGAGATGTTTTATATTTAAACTATGACATGCAGGACATTGATTGGTTAGATAGAGAAAGATAAGATGAGATGGCACATTATAGCTTATATAGTGAATGTCCTTGGAGTAGAAGGATAAAAGGTTCAAGTACATGGAAGACATTTTCTTCTCTCTCTCTCTAAAATAACAATTAATTACATGTAAGTAAACATTTTAAAGAGAACCAAGAAAAAGATAACAGAGTTGAAAAATAGGCAAATAGCATGCCTAAATGTCTTATAGACTAATGAACACTTCCTGTCTTCAATTGGGGAATTGCCAATTTAGATAATGAGATACCATTTCACACCCATATCTTGGCAGATTAGAATAAACCAAGGATTTGATGAGCAAGGGGGTATTTTCATGCCTTACTTGTTGAGGGCAGGTCGGTTAAAAGCCCCTTCAGAGAGCAACTGCACAGTTTACAAAAAGAACAAAATGTGGATCCCTGTGATCCAAACATTCCACTCTTGGGTGTATATGCTTCTTGTTGGCCACGAATTAGTCAAAGTTTTCCAGAGAACCAGAAGTCATGGGACCAATCTCAAGATGTGGCAATATATTAATCTACCATTAGTGTGTCTTAGGACTTACTGTTGATGGGTTTATTATATTACAACAATTAGCTCATATGTAGCAAGGTCCTGTGATCATCCTTCACAGTCTGGAGAGCCCAGCAGAGCAGAGCTCATTGGCACACAGTTCTAAGAGCTAGAGCGCAGAGTATTGCTTCCTGCCCAGGTCCAACAGACTCACAGCCAGAGTACAGAGGACAGAACTCAGGTGTTCTGGCTTGAGAAGTCAGGCAGAGAGCAGATTCTGTCACCTTTCTCTTCTAATCAGGTCCTCCATGGGTTGTTGGAGGTCCCCTAACCCACAGTTCAAATGCACATCTTCCCAAAATACCCTTAGAGAGGTGGCCAGAATGCACGATGGTTAGCCAGGTATGGCCCAGTCAAACCGACACATAGAAATAATCACAAGTCACAGTAAACATTTTTTTTTGAAATAAATTAAAACAAAATAGAAGATACTATTTTTTTTGTAGGAGAGAATGCCTTTATTAGCAGTGGGTCTAGTGGTTTGGGAGGTAGAGAGAAAGAGAGTAACAGTGGTTAAGTAACAATGTTTTGGGTTCATGGGTTTGTGCCTCATGTTCTCTACACTTTGTTCTATGAATCTCATAGCGATGATTAAAGAGGAGGTTGTTGTAGGACTGAGGAGTTAACTCAGTTGCTAAAATGCTCACCTTGCAAGCATGAAGACAGGAGTTTGACTACCAGGATGTGCATACAAAAGGCTGGGTATGGTGACACAAGCTTTGAATTAATTCCAGCACTGGGGAAGTGGAGACAGGTGGATCCGCAGGGGTTTCCAGCTAGCCCAGTGAGAAACTTTGTATGGAATAACAAGGTAGGGGCTGGCAAGATGGCTCAGCTCTTGGCTCCTAAGCCAGATGACCTGAGTTCATCCTGGGACCCATGTCTCGGAAGGGGAAAAGTGAACCCCTCAAGTTGTTTTCTGAGCTCTACACTCTCACTGTGGCACTTGTGTGTCTATACGCACCTATAAATAAACATATAAATAAATGTAATAAGAAAATTAAAAAAATCAAAATCAAAATGCAAGGCCTATGGTACCTAAGGAATGAGACCTGATGTTGACTTTCTGTGCACTTGTACCTGCCCGCACATAAACACACACACAAGACTGTGTGTGCATGTGTGCATCCCCCCTGACACATGCGTATAAAAGAGGTCATGGCAAACACCCACATGTGGCTCACCTCCCCACTCTGTAGTGTGTGTGTCTTTGTGCCACCTTTTGCCAGTGGATCCTCTAACGGACTGAATTCCTGGTCTCACCTTTTTTCAGATGATCCTGCATTTGTCTCTTCCTTGCAGTGTTGGGATTTCTCATGAGCCAGACTATGCTAACTGACCTGTCCCTGTGTTTTTAGTGTCTGCATTTCGGGCTGCTTATCCATCTCTCAGGCACTTCTGAACATCTTCCCGAACAACTCGCCCTTTCGGGTGTTGGCTGGAAGTTTGGCCCCACAGCCCTGCTTGTTGTTGTTGTTCTGTTCCTAATCGCTAATATTGGCATGGACTCCCGTGACCACTGATGCCCATCCATAGCCCAGGACTTCATGGGTAATGGATGCGATGGAGATATGGGATCATTCTTTGATGCTAGTTTCTCAGATGTCCAGAAATGCATTTCCCTACTCTAAGTGGGAACTGAGGAGTTGTGGTTCAGGTGGGGTGTGCCACTGAAGGAACCTCTCTGGTGCTGAGTGTCCTCTGGAGGACCCGACCCATAAAAGAGACATCTGATTATTTGTTCTCAGATTTGGAATGTGCTTTCAAATATTTGGAAACTTCTACTCTGACACCGACATTTTTTTTTTTAAAGTTGCATTGAGAGAGAGAGAGAGAGAGAGAGAGAGAGAGAGAGAAATCACCACCATCCCTTTAAAAAGATGAAAAAATGTTTTAAAATAACCCAGAGAACTGCAGCTAGGTTGAGTCCGGCATAATTAGTGTGATTAAACTGAAGGAAGCCATCCTTTTATGGATGTAATTTTTTATTAATGATATTCAGATCAAGTTAATTATGTCCAATTCTAATTAATGACAGCAGTGAGCAGGCAGCCTTTCCTTACTGTATTCTGTGGAGTCCCATGTGACGGTGCTGAATAGTTCACATATTCCCAGCTGGACAGTCCCCCAGAGCCAGAGTAAATAAAGGCTTTGGGAGACTTTGTAGGTGGGATTCTTGGTCTGCCAGTCAAGGCTCAGCCACAGGCACAGCAGGGTGGATTTTAAGATACTGGAAGGAGCAGTTTAGGTGGTGGTGCAATCTGTGTAGGCAGGCCTGGGATCCATAGGGAAGGCGGTGAGGAAGGTTGGCTGGAGCCTCATGCTCGGCTCAAGCTGCAGTCCACGGGCAGATCCTTTCCCTAAAGGACGCCTCTGTTCTGTTATGCTGGTTCCGTGAACCGGGACAGGTGCTACTTGGGCGGGATTAGGAGGTGTGGCCTTGGAAGGTGTGGCCTTGTTGGAGAAAGTGTGCCACAGGGGGTGGGCTTTGAGGTTTCAAAAGCCCAAGGCAGGCTCAGAAGCCCCCTTTTCCTGTTGTCCGTTGGTCCTGGTGTAGAACTCTCAGCTCCTTCGCCAGCACCGTGCCTTCCTGTGTGCTGCCAGGCTTCCTGTCATGCTGATCGCTGACTAACCCTCTGTAATCCTAAGCAAGGCTCCAGTTGGATGCTTTGTCTAGTAAGAGTTGCCTTGGTCATGGTGTCTCTTCACAACAATAGAACAGTGGCCAGGAAAGTATTTGGTACAAGGAAGTGGGGCATTGCCATGACTGGCCTGACGGTGCTGCTTGCTGGCAGAATGTGGAATGGGGGACTTTGGGTTATGAAAACAGCAGAACTCAATGGGACACACTGATAGGAACATGGAAGACAGCTGTGGTGAGAGCAATGTAGATCATGATGACCTGAAGAGGTTTCAGGGTTAGTAAGTGACCTAGAGACTATTCTTTTGACATTTTGGCAAAGAATGTGACTGCTTTTTGCCCTGTCCTAAAACTCTTCCTGAGGCTAAATTGAAGAGCTCTTGATGAATTGCTTTGATAGAGGAGATTTCAAGATAGTCTAGTTAGCATTGACTGTGGTACTGTCTTAGGATTTCTATTGCTTCAACAAAACACCATGACCGGAAAGCAAGTTGTGTGAGGAAAGGTTTCATCAGGCCCACACTTCAGCATTGCTGTTCATCACTGAAGAATGAGGATAAGGATTCAAACAGGGCAGGATCCTGGAGGCAGGAGCGATGCAGAGGCCATGGAGGAGTGCTGCTTACTGGCTTGCTTCCCATGGTTTGCTCAGCCCACCTGCTAATAGAACCCAGAACCTACAATCCAGGGATGAGACTATCCACCATGGGCTGTGCCTTCCCCTATTGATCACTAAGTGAGAAAATGCCCTACAGCTGGATCTTATCTAGGCATTTCCTCAGTTGAGGCTCCTTCTTCTGAGTCTCTGGCTTGTGTCAAGTTGACGCACACCCAACCAGTACAGGTGTGGTTCTTCGTAATCACTTTTAGGCAGATCTATAATGAAAATGAACAAGCTAAGCAAGGAAAAATACCAAAAGTACAGCTTGAGGAGAAAAGGAAAATCGGGAAGTGTCATGAAGCTAAGCAAAGTCCATTGCTCAAGGAGATAAAAAGTTTAAAGAAAAGCTGGATGCTAAGTGGAATAAAGGGGTGACCTCAGGTTGAGACTCCACCCCACTAAGATTCCAGCTTCTCTAAAGAAATTAAAGAAAATCTTCAGCATTGAAGGAAAACACCACAACACCTTACGTCCAACGTTAGAAGTCCCCAAGTCTTTAACAATCCCAATACCATTCAAAGTCCACAGTCTCTTTTGAGACTGTTCTAGTTCTGTAGCTGTGAAAAATACTGACAGACAGAACCCAGGAAGGAAAGGCTTCACTTCATCTCACACTTTAGAGCTCAATTGTTGAGGAAAGCCAAGGCAGATACTCAAGACAGGAGCTTGAAGGAGAAGTTGTGGAGGAGAACCAACTGCTTACTGGCTTACTCCTAGGCAGATATCCAGCTGCCTTTCCTATTTAACCTGGGCCCACTTGTCTAGAGATGGTACTGCCCACAATGGGTGGACCCTCCTACATCAGTAAGTAATCAAGAAAATGGCCCACAGTTGAATCTGACAGAGGCAGTTCCTCAGTTAAAATTCTCTCTTCCCAGGTTTGTCAAAGGGACAACCAAGAATATCCTTGCTGTTTGACTTTCCCTTGGGACCGCCAACTCACAAATAATGACATGGAGACTTCTTTCTACTTATGGAAGCTTGACCTTAAATTGATGTCTCCAACTCACTCTTTTTAAAAAAAAAAAAAAAGTAATTTCAGAAGTCTTTATTTTACAGATGCAGTTGTCTATATTATGAGCACTGTTCTCAAACTTAAAATGTAATATTTCAGCCTAAATGACACATATCATAATCTCTGTGATATAATAAGTAATTTTCCCGATTTCTCTGTAGCTCTGTGTGTGTTCAGAGTAATTTTAGTAGTTTAGCATCCAGCTCTTTCTATGCATCTTAAACAGCATATACTGTTATGGAACATTTAATATCTTTGTACTCCCTCACTAACATCGCACAGTGGTTACCATTCTTTTTTTCTTTATTTTTCTCTGCTCCCCTCCCTGTCTCTCCTCTCCCCCTTCAACCCTCTCCCAAGGTTCCCATGCTTCCAATTTACTCAGGAGATCTTGTCTTTTTCTACTTCCCATGTAGATTAGGTCTATGAAAGTCTCTCTTAGTATCCTCATTGTTGTCTAAGTTCTCTGGGATTGTGGTTTGTAGGCTGGTTTTCTTTGCTTTATGTTTAAAAACCACCTATGAGTGAGTACTTGTGATAATTATCTTTCTGGATCTGGGTTACCTCACTCAAAATAATATTTTTTGGCTCTATCTATTTTCCT
Source organism: Chionomys nivalis (assembly GCF_950005125.1). Taxonomy (NCBI): domain Eukaryota; kingdom Metazoa; phylum Chordata; class Mammalia; order Rodentia; family Cricetidae; genus Chionomys; species Chionomys nivalis. The sequence continues at coordinate 27,771,733 of NC_080108.1, read as the reverse complement.
GCAAAATTCAAGATGTCGTTATTTTTTTCAGCTGTGTAGTACTCTATTGTGTAAATAGACCACATTTTCCTTATCCATTCTTCAGTCAAGGGGCATTTATGTTGTTTCCAGGTTCTGGCTATGACAAATAAAGCTGCAAACGTAGTTGAGCACATGTCCTTGTGGCACGATTGAGCATCCTTTGGATATATACCCAAAAATGGTATTACTGTGTCTTGAGGAAGGTTGTTTCCTAATTTTCTGAGAAATCGTCACACTGATATCCAAAGGGGCCGTATTAGCTTGCATTCCCACCAGAAATGCAGGAGTGTTCCCTTTCCCCACAACCTCTCCAGCATAAGTTGTCATCAGTGGTTTTGATCTTGGCCATTCTTACAGGTGTAAGATGGAATCTCAGAGTTGCTTTGATTTGCATTTCTCTGATGACTAAGGATGTTGAACATTTCCTTAAGTGTCTTTAAGCTGGGGTTATATTTAGGAAGTGGTCTCCTGTGCCAATGTATTCAAGTGTACTTTCCACTTTCTCTTCTATGAGGTTCAGTATGACTGGCTTTATGCTGAGGTCTTTGATCCATTTGGACTTGAGTTTTGTGCATGGTGATAGATATGGGTCTATTTTCATTCTTCTACATGTTGTTATCCAGTTATGCCAGCACCATTTGTTAAATATGCTTTCTTTTTTCATTTGCTTCTTTGCCAAAAATCAGGTGTTCGAAGGTGTGTGGAATTAATATCCAGGTTTTCTATTCGGTTCCATTGGTCCTCCTCTCTGTTCTTATGCCAATACCAGGCTGTTTTCAGTACTGAGCTCTGTAGTAGAGTTTGAAGTCAGGGATTGTGATGCCTCCAGATGTTCTTTTATTGTACAGGATTATTTTGGCTATCCTATGTTTTTTGCCTTTCCATATGAACCAACTAGCTCTTATAACTTAAATTAATCTACATTTTGCTCCTGGCTTTGTTACCTCTCCTTTGTACCATATATCTGACTTGCTCCCTGTTCCACTGGCATCTCAGCATGCACCTAGATTCTTTCTCCCCCACCTTCTCTCTCTCTCTCTCTCTCTCTCTCTCTCTCTCTCTCTCTCTCTCTCTTTTCCTGGAACTCCCGCTTATCCTCTCCTACCTAGTGGTTGGATATTCAGCTCTTTATTAAACCAATCAGAAGTCACCTTGACAAAGATGCATCTTCACAGTGTATGAAAAGATTACCCCAGAACATATCCTTCACAGAGACTGAAGGAAAAAAATCTCTTAACTCTAAGCCCATAATTTTAAAAAAGACAACAAAAAACAAGTTATGTACGTTCAGTTCATAATAGCATTCAACTGAGGAATGGGAGTGTAGCAACGACCAAGACCTACCAGGCAAACAGGGCAAAGATCAAATCTTACAACTTCACGTCCAGCATCTGGGGCTTGTGATGGACTCGTCTGGGCTCCCACTACATTGGGACACCCTGCCTTCCCCAATCCCTATTGCCTACAGTACAAGAAACCTCTCTCTTGGGACAGATTCAGTATGCACTTGACGTTTCCTCTGACTACGTTTGGGTGTCCCCTTCCCAGCTTCATGTAGTTGTCTCTCAGGGACACCTGACACTGACAATATTGCCTGGGTTCAATGACTTTCTGCAAAATTTAGTGCAAGCCTTCATGTGTCTCTTGAATCTCTCATGCCTATAAAACTAGTACCACATAAATAACAGTAATGTAAATCTGCTCAGGATGTAGCCCGACCTCTTGGGCCACAGTTGCAGAAGCCTGTGTATTTCTTTGAGATTGACCCTGGGGATACATTTGCCTGCATACTTGCATTTGAACAAGGAGCCCCTATAGTGGTGGCCTTAGTTTAGACCCTTCTAATTTGGTTTCCATTTCACCAGTCAGACCCTTTAATGCACAGCGTGTTGCCCTCAGGATACAGTGTAGAGCATGAGGCATTTTATTTTTAATAATGTTAATTGATAACAATTGATGCTGCTTACAACCTGCCTCGATTGGAACTGTAAATTCCTCGCAAACTGTGCTCTTATTTCGCCATTCCCCTTGCTCCCCTTTATTGTAAACCCGGATAAAGTCAATGTGCAGCAACCATGCCACAGGCCAAATTCTATCCTGTTTTAAAAATGTCTCCTCTAAACGAAGTAGCTCATTACTTTTTAATTCAGTACCACAGTCTCAGGACAGTGGCAGGATGAAGTGAGGTTCTTTTCCAGAATATAATGAGTGACCTCTATTCCCCACTCCTGATAGAGTCTCCATTGCCCTGTGAAGCTGTCTGAGCTAGGCTCCACCCCACTGTCTTGGCATGTTTGTCTTTGGACTCCCATTGGAATGGCTCAGCTAACTCCATTTAAAGCATTCTGGAGATTTCCTAGTCCATACTTTTAAACTCTTCCACATTCTTTCTGCAAAAACCAGCTCTAAAGGCCTGCATGGTTGGCCTTTACCGTAGCAACTGTCCCTCTTTTCATACCAATTTCCTGTATTAGTTATCTTTTTCATTGTTTTGGCAAAAGTAACTTGAGAAAGGAAGCAAGGGTTTATTTTGACTTGTAGTTTGAGGGCACAGCATCTGTGGCATGGTGGCTGGAAGGTGGCTTCATGATAGCAGGAATGTACATCTGGGACTCCTCGCGTGTTGGCACATTAAGAAACAGAAGACAGGCTATAATATCTCAGCGACCACACCCAGTGGCCCACTCGTTGTAGTGATGTTCCAGCTCCTCAATGGTTCCATCACTTTTCAGACATGCCAGCAGCTGAGGACCAAGTGTTAAATACTTGAGTCCATGGGGAATTTCCCATTCAAACCACAACAGCCTGCCACGCCCAGAGGTTCCTAGAATCCTATCACCATGTGGTACTTTGGCTAATTTTTGAATTTTAAAATAGTGGGTGGACTATTTGGGCACAGCTTCTTTCACACCGTGGTGTGCTTCTGAGTCATCTGCTGGTAATGAGTGTGACTGCTGGCCTAAGTTTACATGAGATACAAGAGTTCATGTTTTCTTCCTTTGGTGGGCACAGGACCTTTTCCACTTTGTGGATATTATTTCTCATGGGAATTTTCTTATAAGCTGGGTGCACGTGCTTACGTTTCTAGGGAGTCTCTGCAGGGATCAACTGGAAAGGCTGTGGATCTGGATGTACTTGTGCTCTAGTGAGCAGGACTAATCCCTTTTCTGAAGTAGTTGGTTCAAATGCCATGTTCGGCTAAGCGCAAGAGTTGAGTTTGCTTCACCTCTTCCTACTAATTGCTGTTGTCAGTTTGAATTTTATATCTGGCGGTTGTGCAGTGAGATCCTGTAGCTTGAATTTGCATCTCTCAGAATACTAATGGAGTTCAATATCCTTTTAGAATTTCCCTGATTGTGTTTGGAACTCTCACTTGACGTTGCTGTGCAGGAACCTTGCTCCTTTTTTTTTTTTTTTTTAGCAATTTGTTAGAGTTCATAGATCCAACCTATGTTACATATATATATTTACATATATGTGTGAGTATATATATATATATATGTTGGAGACATTTTCTTACACTCTTTCTGTCTTGGTTCCAATGGAAATTTTTGATGAAGACAAAAGCCGCCAAGTTATCAAGCTTGTAATTCAAGTTACTGTGGTAAATGTCCTATTCAGGACATCTGTGCACACTCTGAAAACTTGAAAGCACTTTGCAGTTAACCTTTTGAAGTTAACTATCTATCTAGCTAACTAACTAGCTAACTAACTAACTAACTAGTTGTAGCAGGCTTTCTTGGACTACCAGCCCAAAAACCATGACATGGAGACTTATTATTAATTATGATGCTCAGCTTTAGCTTAGACTTGTTTCTAGCCAGCTTTTTAAACTTAAATTAACGAATTTCTATTCATCTATGTGCTGCCCCAAGGCTTGTTCACCTCATTTATGTACCGTCCATCCTTCTTTCCTGTTTCTTCCGTGTCTACCTGGCCAGCCCCTGATTGCTCCCTTGCATTCCTCTCTTTCTCTTCCCTTTTGTTTTCTTTCTCCATCAGCCCCTGCTATACCTCCTCTGCCTAGCTATTTGACACTCAGCTTTTTATTAGACCAATCAGGCACAGCAACCTGTCTTTACATAGTTGTTCAAATATTCCGTAACCATAAACAAATGCAACACATATGTATTTAGTTAAACAAATATTCATTCCGCAATAACTAATTGGTATGTTGGGTATTTTTCCTCCATGTGTGTCCAAATGGAGGACATAAGAGAGTGTCAGATCCTCTGGGATTACAGTTATAGTCGGCTGTGAATCAGCATATAGATGCTGGGAATCAAACCCAGACCCTCTGGAAGAGCGGCCAGTGCTCCCAACTGCTGAGCCATCTTTTCAGTCCCTGTGGTTAAGTTTTTGCTTTGCTGTTTTAGCTTTCTCTTTGAGTTGCTTTTCTGAGTGCCTGAATTGATGCTGAGTAAATGATGAAATAGATGCCAAGATTTGCTTTCCTTTTCATGGGTGGGTGTCTGGTGGATCCAGCATTATTAGTCAATCACTTCATGGCTCTCTACAGAGAGTCTGGTTCCATTCCTGATGTCTGAGGTCTGGCAGTTTTCAGCTTCCTTCTTACTTCTCTTTCTGCCCCACAACTGACCATCCTAAGAAGACCTGGACACTGTCACTCTTGGTATCAACCACAGCTTCAATCCGTGTAAACACACAGACCCCTCCAAGACCTGTTTTCCCAATCACCAAGGACCCTCCTACATCCTCCCACGCTACTGGTGCCCTGTATGGACTACATGGCTGCCTTGTTCTCCTCTTGGTCCTGTCTCACGTCTGAACTACTTTTGGGTGGGAGGCTGATCCCACCTGCCTTGACCTGATCTCAACCCCGTGGTGTCACACGTTCACAGATGACATCACTGTGACATTCGGCGCCACTGCCCTATATGCCGTGTCTGAACACTGCTGAAGCTTGATTACCTCACCTTTAAAACGTGCACGCACTGTCGTGGTTAGTCCTCTAGCTGTGTTCCTTAAGAGTGTCTTACTGTGTTTATCCATGAAGTTAGGCTCAGCCGTTTCCTTGTAAAGTGAGATCCATTCTCTCAATTTCCACATAAATACTTGTTGCCAAATATGAACCCTGCAGGTGTTTTGATGACATCCTTTGAGGTACCTATCCATCTAGAATAAGTTGACAAGAGTCTAATGAGAAGTCTTCCAATCAATGAATTTTTAATCTCCCTTCATTTTGGTCTACATTTTTTTTGGTGGGGTAATTTTGTGTATAGAACACCTTTTTTGAATTTTGATATTGTTGTTGTAAATGTATTTTTAAATTGTTATAATAGGTTTCATGGCTCATCTATAAATATTTTTTCATGTATTTCTGTTGCATCCAGGAACCTTACTAGACTTGGTTAATAATTCTGACAATTATTTGTAGGTTGTTTTAGCTTTTTATAACTGTGAAGTCATATTGTCCATGACCAATAAGACCAATAAGAGCTCCCCCTTTGGACCTATGGAAAATCCCAGTTTGGTGATATCTGTCTTAGGGGAAATTCTTTTGTTATTTCCTTTCAAAAGTTGTGACTATGTTTCCTATTTTCTTTGAAATTGTTTTGAAGTACTTTATACAATTCAGAACAGCACCTCTGTTTCAGTGTTGGCTTGTTGCAGGTCTCTATCAAGAGGGAGTGTAAAGTTCTCTGAAATGCTCTCTGTATCTGATGACATCATAAAATGTTTCCTTGTCAGTTCACTGGTGAAGTGAGTTATATGATTCATTATTACAATAACCTTGAATTTCTGGGTCAAATCAACCAGTCTAATATAATGTCAGTTTTATATGTAATTCCTTTTTAATTTTCTCTGTTTTGTTTAATATTTTTATTTGTAATTTTGTTCAAAAGTGATAAGTGATTTTTTTTCTGTGGTGTTAAGGCCTGTGTTTGGGATCAGGGTAAGGGATACCTCATAAAATGTTTGGGGGTACTTCCTCTTTTTTGCTTCCAATGAGTTTGGGTAATGTTGGTGGCTTTTGTTGATTTATTAGCCTGACTTTCTTAGTTTGCTTTCCATTGCTATGACAGACACAATGACCAAAGACAACTTGAGGAGGAAAGGATTTGTTTCACTTTATGCTTCCAGGGGACAGTTCTTCACTGATGGAAGTCAGGGCCAGAACTGAAGGCCATGGAGAGGTGCTGCTTCCTGGCCTGTTCCATGCTTTCTCAACTCCTTTCTTAGACAACCCAGGGCCATATGCCCAGTAATGCCCCCACCCACAGTGAGCTGGGCCCTCGAACATGAATCATTAACCAAGAAAATGCCCCATGGACATGCCCACATGACTGTCTGGTGGTGGCCATTCCTCAGTTGAGGTTTCCACTTCTCAAGCGACTCTCTTTTGTGTCAAGGTGACAAAAGTAACAAGCACACTGGTTGTTCAGAGGATTTTACCTGGGAAACAAAAAGTAATAAGCGCCGGGCAGTGGTGGCGCACGCATTTAATTCCAGCACTTGGGAGGCAGAGGCAGGTGAATCTCTGTGAGTTCGAGACCAGCCTGGTCTACAAGAGCTAGTTCCAGGACAGGCTCCAAAGCCACAGAGAAACCCTGTCTCGAAAAACCAAAAAAAAAAAAAAAAAAAAAAAAAAAGTAACAAGCACATTGATTGTCTGGAGGAATTCACCTGGGAAGCCAGTGCGCTTTGAAGTTGCTTGAGAAGAGGGTTCTAATGGCAGATTCAGTTTCTCTTGGAAATACCGGGCCATTTGGAGTTTTCTTCTCATACTGGTTCGGTGAGTTTGCTGTTCTAGTCTCTTCTCTGTTGCTGTGATAAAGTGTGATCAGAAAAAGCAATTGGGTGGGGGTGGGGAGGGAGGGACTCATCTCCACTTAAAATTCCTTATCACAGACCATAACTGTGGGGAAGTCAAGGCGGGAGCTTTGAGCAGCTGGTCACACCGCATCCAGTGAAGAAGTGAATCTATGTCCTCTCGCTTGCTTGGGCTCAGCTGCATTTCCCCACACTTGCACAGTTCAAGATCTTCTTTCTAGGGAATAGTACCACTCACTGTGAGCTGGGCCTTTCCATATCAATGAACTTAATTAAGAACACCCCCACCATATACATGCTGTAGTGGTTTGAAGGAAAATGGCCCCCCACAGGCTCAAGGGGTGGCAGTATCAGGAGGGGTGATGTTGTTGGAGGAAGTGTGTCACTGGGGTTGGGTTTTCAGATTTCAGAAGCTCAAGTCAGGTCTAGTGGCTCACAGTCTCTTCCTGTTGCCTGTGCACCCAGATATACAACTCTTGGCTCCTTCTCTAGCACCATGTCTGCCTGCATGCCACCATCACAAGAATGGACTATACCTCTAAACTGTAAGCCATCTTCAAATAAATGTTTTCCTTTATAAGAACTGCTCTGGTCATGATGCCTCTTCACAGCGATAGAAACTCTAAGACACATGGCCATATGCCAATCCAATGTAGACAGTTGTAGTGATATTTCATTTGTATTTTAATAAATAAAGCTTGCCTGAAGATCAGAGAGTAAAATAGCCCCGCTGGTCAGCCTTACAGACCAGGCAGCGGTGACGCACACCTTTAATTCCAGTAACCACACTAATTTGTCATAGGAACCAGGCAATAGTGGTGTGTGTCTTTAATCCCAGCATTAGAGAGGAATATAATATGGGAGGAGACAGCTCTCACACAGTCTCATTCTGAGGATTCCTGGAGGCAGGATCGCCATTTCAGACTGAGGTAGAGGTAAGTAAGAGTCAGTGAGTGGCTGTTCTACTTTTCTGACCTTCAGGTTGAACCCCAATATCTGTCTCTGGGTTTTTATTATTCGTGCAACAGGTAGTCTCTCATTGAGACTGTTTTCCTATGTTGGGTCAAGTTGACAACACTTACCATCACGTGTGTTTTCAGTGATTATTTCTTCATCTCATGAAAATGCCGTGCCTACTGGTGTTGAGTTTCTCACAGTGTTTCCTACTGTCTTACAAGGGCTGGCCACATTTTCATGCTGGGGTTGCTTCTCTTTTTCCCAACTCACCATTTTCATGATTTTTTTGGAGATGTATTAATTTAATTCCCTCTGAGGAATCAATATATGTCTCTGTAGAGTCTTCCCCACCTTTTTTTCCTTTTGAGAAAGATCTTGCTGTATGTTTGTAGTCCAAGGTGTTCTTGAATTTTTTTTGTATTATTCCCCTCCCACAACCTTAGTTTTTCTTATTTTAGATTTGTTATGAAATTCATTTTTTCTGTTGTTTAAAATATTTCTTCAGTTTTATTTGGGACTAAACATGTTGTTACTTTAAAACTACACGAGAGAGAAAAAATAGTTATGTACTTTTCTACTCTTTTCCTAATATGTGAATTTAAAGGTGTAAATATTTTACTGAACTGGCTTTGTCACTGTTATTAACGTTATGGTAAAACATAAGCATACAGCTTATCATCTGAATGTCTTGAAGCTTGTGGTTCAGTAGGATTTTTGCATTTCAAAACCAACCTCTAAAACATTTTCATCTTGCCTGCCTCCCCATATTCAATCCTTTGGCAAGACCTCTGTAAAATTCTGTATGAAGTGACCTTTTTAGTTTTCTCATTAAAGTGAAGTCATAAATTCTGTTGATTTGTTTTCAGCTTTAAAGATAAATAATGGCTCTCAGTTCAGGATGTCTCCCCTTTTCAAGGCTGTATAGTAGTCCAGTGTGTGAGTAAATCATGTTTTATTTCTCTGTCCATAAGCAGATGGACATTAGCTGGCTTCTGTCTGTGGCTGTTATGAACAAGGCTGCCAAGAACGTGGGTGTGAAACGTAGTTTTTGCACGTTTTGTTTCTTATTATTAACTAACTAAAATGTGTTTAATTGTTGCAGTTCATCATTTGATCGGACGGCCATTTTAAAGGAGCTTATTCGCAGGTGTTTTGCATTTTTTCCAAGTTTTATTTGGTTGTTTATTTCTAGCCCAATTATGTTGCAGCCAGAAGTGCCCTTTCGGTGCAGTGTTTTGAAACTTGCTTATCACATTTAGACTTTCCCTGTATCATTAATTTTGATGAAGTATTCTGTGTGCACTGGAGTGTGGGTCCTCAGTTCAGGAGCATGTGTGGTAATGAGTGAAGGCTGCTAACTGTAGTGTTTATAGAGTTGCTTTTATTATTAACCTACTGGTCGCCCATCATTACTGAGAAAGCTCGCTTCACCTCTGACTTCACGTTTGACTCTGTGACCCTGCCAGTCCTTCTCCTATAAAGAGTGAGGTCCAGTAACTGAACACATACCTGTTGAGAACTCAGAACTGGTAAACACACATCTGTTCAGGACTCAGTCTTGGTGGGCACCCTTTTAGTACAGATTCATGTTTCCATTGGGGCAGCTTCCTTTTGTGACGTCTACGTGGTCTAATGGTCAACACAGTGATAAAGACTGGATAAGCTTTGGCATAGTTTCTGTGCACAGAGGTGCAGCCTGACAGAGACACAGAGAGCCAGACACTCCCTTAACCACCACATCCACTGTGTTGTTACTTGCCTCTGGTGATACGGTACAGACGTGGCAATTGGTGAGCCCAGGCTCACACGTGATTGTTAACTGGAGCCTGCACTTCAGTTGTATTTTCTTAGTTTTTACCCATGACCATATTAATTTCAATAATTATGCCCCTGGAGGCCCTTTCAGACAGCTGTGTAAACCTTACTTGTTTTGGTGACCTCGGCAGTTCTGGAGAGCCCAGATCAAGGATGACACACAATGTGTGATGTTGTTCTTCTGGTTAGAGGGACAGTCACTCTTGAGAAGTGCCATTTTGGTCTTGTTAAGTTAGGATTGTGTGGTTCATACTGATGACAGCAATCTTATCATGTGGAAGGAGGCACTGTCTCCATGAGAGGCAGACAGTGTCCATATATTACTTGGAATTCTGTATGGGAATATTTATCTATTCTTCCAAATTATTTTTTATTTGCTCACTTGTTTACATTACTATAAACTCAGAATATTCATTTTATACTTTGCGTTATTGGTTTTTTTTAATATTTATTTATTATGTATGCAATATTCTGTAGGCCAGAAGAGGGCACCAGACCCCATTACAGATGGTTGTGAGCCACCATGTGGTTGCTGGGAATTGAACTCAGGACCTTTGGTAGAACAGGCAATGCTCTTAACCTTTGAGCCATCTCTCCAGCCCCACTTTGCATTATTGTTGTGAGGGGCGCTGGGCCCCTTTGTTTGTCCCGACTGCCTGGCTATCTTACACCCGAAATAATCACACAGAAACTGTATTCATTTAAACACTGCCTGGCCCATCAGTTCTAGCCTCTTATTGGCTAACTCTCACATCGTGATTCAACCCATTTCTAATAATCTGTTTGTCACCATGAGGTCATGGCTTACTGGGAAAGAGTCTAACCAATGTCAGTCTCAGGCAGGAGCTTCATAGCATCTGCAACTATGCCTTTCTTCCCAGCATTCAGTTCTGTCTACCCCGCCTACCTATGTGCTGCCCTATCAAAAGGCCAAGGCAGTTTCTTTATTCAACCAATGAAAGCAACACATAGACAGACGAACCTCCTATACCAGGTTATGAACCAGACCTACATGGCTGAGCATTTCAACTCTGAAAATCTAAACTATGAAATGTTTTAGAATCAGAGCCTATGGGGACAAGAATGGAAGGTCAAGCTGGGAACAGATGGGGTTGAGATGGTTAATATTAAATGTCAGTCATGTTAGAACAACCTGGGAGATTGTCCTCTAGATATGTCAGTGGGGATGATCTTGACTGTACTAACCAGAGGAGAAGACATCCCTCCTGTTGGCGGCACCATTCTGTAGGCCAGGTTCCTAGAGAAAGGGAGCTGAGTGTGGGCATTCATTTCCCTCTTCTCTTGACCGGACATAATGTGACCAGCTACTTCAGGCTCCTGCTGCCTGACTTCTCTGCCCTGATGGACTGTACTTTGATATGTGAGCTAAACTGGGCCCTTTCTGCCTTAAGTGGCTCTTGTCAGGACATCTTATCACAGCCACAGAAAGGAAACCGAGATCCTTACTGCGAGTAAGGTAAATTACCTTTAGACTATATGCATGATCTGTGGAGTAATTGCAGGTCCTATTTTAGACCTGATTTGCATTCTCAAGGTTCTTACTATGTATGTGCAAAGGTTCTCAAACCCTAAACAAGTATGAAATTTAAACTACCCGTGATCTTAAGTATTTCAGGTGGGGGGGGGGGGATACAGAAGTGCCGCTGTCTGTCCTGTTCATATGGCTCCAGTGTCTATCCTTTCTTGAGACATGTAGGCTTACGTTCACTTCTGTGTCCCTGGGAGCTTGACTCATGGTTCTCTCTGCTGTATTAGCCATAGGTTAGAACTTCTTGGTTCTCACCAGTGTATTAGCCATAGCTCATAACCTCTCTCCCGAGGCTCCTGAGACTGCCAGAAGCCTGCTTAGTTCTGTTGTCAGGTTCACTGTCTTCCTCTTCCTTCAACCTCATGGCTTGCAGATACCTGAGTTGCCAGAGAGCTTGAATAGTAGGGAGGTAATTCACTGAAGGGTAAGTTACTGAGGTGTGTTTCCTGCAGGTTGCCTCCTCAGCCCCTTGGGTCCTAGTTGCTGTGGCAGCTCTCTGGTACTCTTCAAATGTTATCAAGAGCTTCTGGTTGTGTTTTCTAAATCAGATGCAGTGCAGTGCATCATAGCAGATGTGGCACCTCCTGGGAATGACGTTTCTGTCTTTTCCTACCAGGTCATGGTGGGTGGTTCTTGCACTTTATAGTCATACATCAAATATCAACATAAAGAAAAAACAATGATCGCAGAAGATCCTGACTGTCAGCAAAGCTCTTTAAAAGATTGACACATTGTGCATAGTTTCAGTGTACTGTTTAGTACGCATATATGGTTTAGGGGGTCACATGAAGGTACTTGGCATGTCCAGCACTTCAGACACTCATCTTGGTGGTGAGAACATTCAGAAATCCTCCACTTTAGACAATTTAGAATGTACAATGTGCTATTGTTAACTACGACCACCATACTATATAATCAAATGGGAGAACTTGTTTCTCCTTTCAGATACAACATGGTCCTCACCAACCAGTCTCTCCTAACTGTCAACCTCTTCCCCACCCTCTAGTAGCCACTGCTCTAGTCTGTTTGCATGAGAAAACCTTTCGTAGATTCACAAATGAGTGAAATCATGCAACGTTTATTTTTTCTTACCTGGTTTGCTTCACTTAACATACTGTCCCCCAGAGTCCTTCATATTGTCACAAATAACATAACTTCATCTGAGTAATATTTCATATGCTAATGGTATTCTATTTTATTTATCCATTAACCCACGGATTGTATGTTTAAGATGACTTGAACATTAGCTTTTCTGAATACTTTAACAATAAAAGATAACGTGTGTAGTGGGGATGTGGAGGAAGGGATTCCTGGCACACTGTTGGTGGGGTGCTGCTTACTCTAAACCCCGTGGGAAACAGACTAACAGATGCTGTGTGCAGACCTGGAAGGTTCTGATGAAAGGGTCTTGCAGAGAGCTCCTTCAAATGGTCCTTCAGCCATGGACACCTTATGACAGGCAATTAGTGGTGCAGGCTTCTGGTTAGTCCTTAAGTGATGTGAGCCTTTCTGCACAGGTGTGCCGAGGACCCACAGCAGAGATTGTGCTGTCTTGTTCACGTCTGTGGTGGGAGAGCTCCCTGCAATGGACCTGGTGCCCTGGACCCCTCAGCCGGTGCCCCAGTTTCATGTCGTCTGCAGGTCCGAGGAGCTTCTCATTCCTTTGTCGTCGTCCAGGATGAAAAGAAGCAAGTGCTAGGAACTCTCCATGGCCAACCCTTACCCGCCATGTTGTTACTCAGCCAGCACATGGCTTACCTCACCTTCTTCTGATTTGCATATTTCTAGGCAGCCCACAGCACTTGAGAAAGGAACCTCTCACACATCTTGCCCCTGACTGAAAGCCATTTGTCTGCACAGGAGCTAATCCTGGGGTCTGCCCCAGCCAGCTGGGCCGAGGTCTCTGAGGGGAGTGTGGGTGCTGATCCATGAGCATAGAGAGCTATTGGTAAAAAAAATGTGTCAATTTTAGCTCCCCAGTCATTCCCATTGCAACTCAGTTGAGAGCTGGATATGACAAGCGTTTCCTCTGGAGGTATGATGTGATTACCTGCACTGAAACCATTCTAGCACTTTTTACTGCGCTGCTGCCTGGGAGGCTCTGATTGCATCCATCCCATTTTCTGTTTCTCTGCTCCTTTGGCCCATTACAGAGTGGGAGGGATGGCATATCCCTACAAGGCCTGTATGGAGAATTAAGTTTCATGGACCGATGGATAAGAGGAATGAGCTAGTGTCCCACGGCCTGGGGTATACTCTTGCCAGAGGCGTCTTTCCAGCAGCGACAGGCAGGTGGGGAAGGGTAGCTGCAGAGTGGAGTCTGGGCATGGGGGTGTCCTGCAGAGATGCTGATGAGCAGCCCCTGACTGTGGATGGCAGAGCACTGATGCTCAGAAACCAGTGAAGCCCACCATCACTTTCTGTGCAAACAGCAGGGTTGAAGAGGCACCGGAGACGGTAAAGCCTTAAGCAGGGGGAATCTGAGGCTGAAGAAACATCAGACAATATGAGCTCTACTCCACTAAGGGGAGGTTACAGCTTAGGCCTCTGCACTGCCCTGGTATCACCTTGGGTCACGTGCACTGCCGCTGGGTCTCTCACCTGGCCTTCTGTCTACGGGGAGATTATAGCGTGGAAGAGTGGCAGGGGAGCATTGTGGAGATTAGCCAGGACTCATGGAGGCTGATGTAACCTTCCTCCGTGTGGTAGATCGGGGTGACCTTTGGTCCAGCTGTGGTGTGATAAGGCCCTGCAGCTGTGTTGCTGGCAGCGAGTTGGAGAAGTTGGACGCTGGTTTCACAGCTGTGTTCATTCCAGTTTCTCCCGACCTTTCTGGGGCTGCTTCATATCTCTCCCCCCTTTTCTCTCTGTCTCTGTCTCTATGTCTCTCTCTGTCTCTGTCTCTCTCTCTGTCTCTATGTCTCTCTGTCTCTCTCTGTCTCTGTCTCTGTCTCTCTCTCTGTCTCTCTCTCTCTGTCTCTCTCTCTCTCTGTGTACAGGTGCCTTGGAGGTCAGAGGTATTGGATTCCCCTGGAGCTAGAGTTACAGGTGATAGTGAGCTGCTGGACATGGGTGCTGGGAATAGAGCTCAGGCCTTCTTCAAGAGCAGTATGTGATCTTAATGGCTGGGCCTTCTCTGCAGCCCTTTAAAACCATTTGGATAATTTTGTGTGACACCATGGCAGCGTGTGTGTGTGTGTACCTTATATTCTCTCTCCCCTTTCTTATAAAGACAAACAACCCCCCCTCCAAAAAGGAAAACTTGGGAACCAATCATTGGGGTCCACCGTAATATGATCTTATCTACTCAACACCATAAGACCCCACCTCTGAACACCATTAGAAGAAGTGGTTTCCTTTCTCTACAGCTCAGTTCCTGTAGTCAGTTGGATGAATTGTTTTTTCCCCATGGAAACTTCATTGTGGGGATTAAATTCCAAGACCTGAGCCTTTGGGACACACACATATTACCTTAGGCTTAGAAATATACACAGCAGTGGTGAGCTTTATAGGCAGGGGCAGCATCCCAGCGTCTGTGACGTTTGCCATGGGTCCCTTCAGGAGCTCAGCCTCATTTGCGTTAACTGCAGTAGAGGCTTCCCTGAGCCACTTTTCTAGGCCCCATGTAATGAATGCCTTCCTGCTAATGAACTCTTAGATTGTTTCCTGATGGCTGCTCTCACAAACAGGATGCTTGTGGGCTAATGGTTCTCTCGAGGAAACAGCAAGGAGGTGGAGTGGCTGCCTGCGCAGCCCTACAGATGCCGCCATGTTGCTTCTAGAGTGGACTGCGGCATTTGCCGCTGATACCAGAACTTGACTCAAGTGAGATTGAGGATCTCAATTCTCGAGTTTCCCAGATTCCTTACGAGGTCGATAAATACCAGCCTGTCTCTCTGGTCAGTTGTCTTTCTGTACTTTTTCTTAGTTCCCATTGGGTTAGTTGCTTGCTTGCTTCCCTCCCTCCCTCCCTCCCTCCCTTCCTTCCCCTTCCTTCCTTCCTTCCTTCCTTCCTTCCTTCCTTCCTTCCTTCCCTCCCTCCCTCCCTCCCTCCCTCCCTCCCTCCCTCCCTTCCTTCCTTCCTTCCTTCCATCCTTCCCTTCCTTCCTTCCTTCCTTCCTTCCATCCTTCCCTTCCTTCCTTCCTTCCTTCCTTCCTTCCTTCCTTCCTTCCTTCCTTCCTTCCTTCATTCCTTCCTTCCTTCCATCCTTCCCTTCCTTCCATCCTTTCTTTCCTTCCTTCCCTCCCTTCCTTCTTTCCTTCCTTTCTTTTTTCTTCCTTCCTTCCTTCCTTCCTTCTTTCCTTCCTTCCATCCTTCCCTTCCTTCCTTCCTTACATCCCTTCCTTCCCTCCCTCCCTTCCTTCTATCCTTCCTTTCTTTCTCCTTCCTTCCATCCTTCCCTTCCTTCCTTCCATCCTTCCACTTCTTTCCTTCTATCCTTCCCCTTCCTTCCTTCCCTCCCTCCCTTCCTTCTTTCCTTCCTTCCTTCCTTCCCTCCCTCCCTTCCTTCTTTCCTTCCTTCCTTCCTTCCATCCTTCCCTTCCTTCCTTCCATCCTTTCCTTCCTTCCTTCCATCCTTCCCCTTCTTTCCTTCTATCCTTCCCCTTCCTTCCTTCCCTCCCTCCCTTCCTTCTTTCCTTCCTTCCTTCCTTCCCTCCCTCCCTTCCTTCTTTCCTTCCTTCCTTCCTTCCATCCTTCCCTTCCTTCCTTCCATCCTTCTCCTTCCTTCCTTCCTTCCTTCCTTCCTTCCTTCCCTTCCTTCCTTCCTTCCTTCCTTCCTTCCTTCCATCCTTCCCTTCCCTTCCTTCCTTCCTTCCTTCCTTCCTTCCTTCCTTCCTTCCTTTCTTCCCTTCCCTTTCCCTTCCTCCCTCCCTCCCTTTCCTCCTTCCCTCCTTCCCTCCCTCCCTCTCTTCCTTTCTTTTTTCCTTCCTTCCTTCCTTCCTTCCTTCCTTCCTTCCTTCCATCCTTTCCTTCCTTCCATCCTTCCTTCCTTCCCTTCCTCCCTTCCCTCTTTCCTTCCTTTCTTTCTTTTTCTTCCTTCCTTCCTTCCCTCCCTCCCTTCCTTCTTTCCTTCCTTCCTTTCTTTTTTTCTTCCTTCCTTCCCTCCCTCCCTTCCTTCTTTCCTTCCTTTCTTTCTCCTTCCTTCCTTCCTTCCTTCCTTCCTTCCTTCCTTCCTCCCATCCTTCCCTTTCCCTTCCTCCCTCCCTCCCTCCCTTTTCTTCCTCCCTCCCTCCCTTCCTTCCTTTCTTTTTTCCTTCCTTCCTTCCATCCTTCCCTTCCTTCCTTCCATCCTTCCTTCCATCCTTCCCTTCCTTCGTTCCATCCTTTTCCTTCCTTCCTTCCTTCCTTCCTTCCTTCCTTCCTTCCTTTCTTCCCTTCCCTTTCCCTTCCTCCCTCCCTCCCTTTCCTCCTTCCTTCCTTCCATCCTTCCCTTCCTTCCTTCCTTCCTTCCTTCCTTCCTTCCTTCCTTCCATCCTTTCCTTCCTTCCATCCTTCCCTTCCTTCCATCCTTCCTTCCTTCCCTTCCTCCCTTCCCTCTTTCCTTCCTTTCTTTCTTTTTCTTCCTTCCTTCCTTCCCTCCCTCCCTTCCTTCTTTCCTTCCTTCCTTTCTTTTTTTCTTCCTTCCTTCCCTCCCTCCCTTCCTTCTTTCCTTCCTTTCTTTCTCCTTCCTTCCTTCCTTGCTTCCATCCTTCCCTTCCCCTTCCTTCCTTCCCTCCCTCCCTCCCTTCCTTCTTTCCTTCCTTTCTTTCTCCTTCCTTTCTTCCTTCCTTCCTTCCTTCCTTCCTTCCTTCCTTCCATCCTTCCCTTCCTTCCTTCCATCCTTCCCCTTCCTTCCCTCCCTCCCTTCCTTCTTTCCTTCCTTCCTTTCTTTTTTTCTTCCTTCCTTCCCTCCCTCCCTTCCTTCTTTCCTTCCTTTCTTTCTCCTTCCTTCCTTCCTTGCTTCCATCCTTCCCTTCCCCTTCCTTCCTTCCTTCCTTCCCTCCCTCCCTCCCTTCCTTCTTTCCTTCCTTTCTTTCTCCTTCCTTTCTTCCTTCCTTCCTTCCTTCCTTCCTTCCATCCTTCCCTTCCTTCCTTCCATCCTTCCCCTTCCTTCCTTCCCTCCCTTCCTCCCTCCCTTCCTTCTTTCCTTCCTTTCTTTCTTTCTTTTTTCCTTCCTTCCTTCCTTCCTTCCTTCCTTCCTTCCTTCCTTCCTTCCTCCCATCCTTCCCTTTCCCTTCCTCCCTCCCTCCCTCCCTTTTCTTCCTCCCTCCCTCCCTTCCTTCCTTTCTTTTTTCCTTCCTTCCTTCCATCCTTCCCTTCCTTCCTTCCATCCTTCCTTCCATCCTTCCCTTCCTTCCTTCCACCCTTCCCTTCCTTCGTTCCATCCTTCTCCTTCCTTCCTTCCTTCCTTCCTTCCTTCCTTCCTTCCTTCCTTCCTTCCTTCCTTCCATACACATAGGGGATGTTGTCACTGCAGTCTATGCCGTTAACACCCACCTGTAGAAACTATCCCCGTGCTCTGTATTTTTGAGATAGAAACAATGGATCTCCCTTCCTGGTTGATGGTGTTTGGTACAAAGTTAGTTCTGCCTTTTTAGCAGATCTCTAAAACAGACTTCTTTGCACACCTGGAGCTTTGTTTTCTCTGGCCAGCCCCTGCGTACCCACTCTTGCCTCACACCCTCCCCCCCCCCCGCCGCCTCTGCCAGGAGTTTGTAGCTCTGTGGTAGACTCCTCATGCCAGGGACAGCGTGAGAGTGATGTTCGCGTGCCTGGCTTGTTGTACTTGATGCTACTCACTCCGGGTTTGCCCATTGCCGTAAATGGCAGGGCTACCTTCTTTTTGAAGGCTGAGAAACACGGCCACATGTGTGTGCCATATTCTCTTACCCCATCCACCTGCCAGAGGGCATGGAGGCTGTCTGCATAGGTGAGACATTGTGAATGACTGCGGTGAACAGGGAGGGCAGACGTTTCTTTCACACCCCGAATTCACTCTTTGGATATATACCCAGTGATAGGATTATGAGGGAAAATTATAGCTTCCCTTTTAATTCTTTGAGGATTCTCCACACTGTGTTCCATGCATGTCTTGCTAATTTCCACTTCCGCTAGCAGCTCACAGGGTACCATTCTTCTACCGCCCTCCCGTGTCTTGTTTCCTTTCCCCTTTGAGTCAGCAGCCTTCCTCACAGATGTGAGGGAAGTTTCACTTGCTCTTGCCTGATGGTGGGGTGTCACCCCTTTGCTTGATGACTTGATGTCCGTCATTCACAAAGGCCTTCCCTGTGCCAAACACCCAGTATTCTAGAGACATCTGTTGGCCATGTTAGCCTTTCTATAATTTATTTTTGTGAAAAGTTTGGGGGTAGATATGGCACTTTAAGTAAAAGAGTTGCAGTTGTACTGCCCATCCCAATTATTTGAAAATCCATCATTATCATTTCCTACATCCCCACATGTGCCAGGCTGTTGTGGACGGTCTTCTTGGATACTTCTGCCCATCCTATGCTAACAAAAGCTTCCTGTGTAATTTTATTTTTTTGACCTTCATTGTTGTCCAGTGACTTCCTCTGCTGTTGGGGCTTTATTATTTTCACTGGGGATTCTGTTGATGTTGCATTGACTTTCTAAATTGATTAAAATCAAATTAAAATATTTACGGTATTCTTTCATTCCAGGAATATAGTGTATATTGAGACAAAATTTTTATGTCTCTATATCGTTTCTTTCTAGATGCTTTATATTATAACTTTGTTCTTGTGAGATGCGTTTTGCTGTCAAATCTTTCTAACTCCTGGCGCAGAGGATTCTAGTGAGTCTTCGTATTGAGGACTTTGGTGTCTGGCTGAACGTTTCTCTTGGCTGTACTGTAGCATCTGTTCATTCTGTAAGACCCCCCTCTTTATCTGACAAGTAGTTCCCCTTCCTCTTCCTCTAAAGTTCTCCACAGCGTGAGGCTCGTTCTATGGTAGCAGCTGTAGCTACCACAGAACACAAAGCTGCGGGAGGATGGGGTGGCTGTGCCCTGCTCCTCGCCTCTGCCCCTCCTCTTACAGAAAGCCTTCTGTTGCTTCCCTGTCGGTCACGACATTCTGCTGCGTGTTGCTGTGAGATCGTCTTTACAGTTTCAGAAAGTGACTTCTCAGTCTGTTTTTTTAAAGACTGTCTGTCTGTTTGTCTGTGTGTGAGTGTGTGAACCTATATGCAGGTCCCCCAGAGGCTAAAGTAGGGGCCAGACGCCCTGAACTAGAGT
Source organism: Chionomys nivalis (assembly GCF_950005125.1). Lineage (NCBI taxonomy): Eukaryota > Metazoa > Chordata > Mammalia > Rodentia > Cricetidae > Chionomys > Chionomys nivalis. Next base: position 27,752,359 of record NC_080108.1, on the reverse strand, counting down.
TAGAGGTGATGGCGAACTACCTTATGTGGGCCCAATTCTCTCTAAGAGCAAGACGTTCTCTTAACTGCTGAGCCATCTCTCCAGCCCCTTCATTTACTCTTCAGTGTTTGCTTCTTTGTTGGTTGATTGGCTTACAGAGCCTAACTTCGTTGCAACAGCTGGTCCGTGCCGTTTCTTTTTAAGCAGGAACAGGTCAGGTTTCGTCACACTTGGTCCTACAGAGGTCTAAGACACCGACAGATGGTAGAGGAAGGCCAGTGGTGGCGATGCATCTTAGCTGACAGCCATTTTCATTTTGTTGAACTTAAACATTTCTCATTCACAGCAGGGGAGGAACCAGAACACTAGACACACACCGCCCTCACCTATCTGCTCAATCTGAGTTAACTTTTTGTTTTTATTAACATTTGTCCACCCCCCCCTCTTTTTTTTTTGGAAAATCTTAAAGTCATTATAGTCCTTCATCATCATTTTTCCAGGATGTAAAAGCCACACAGTTAAAACAGTGAGAAGTTTATATAAACATAGAATAATGGAGCATGGTAAACAGAGGAGGCACCATGCTGGTGCAGGTCTGGGCAAGAGTTCTGCAATGGGATGGAATTTGCCCTTAAAGATTCACGTGGTAGAAGCTTCATCTCCAGCTCATGGTCCTGATGGGAGAAGTTGGTCCAGGAAGAGGGGGTTCAGTTATGATCTTGTAATGCACATCTCTGTGACTGGGGGTTCCCGTGTGCTGGTCAAGCCTGATGACTTGACCCATCCTTGGAACCCATGTAATAGTGGAAGGGAGAATCAACTGCTCAAAGTTGCCCTCAGACCTTCCCATGTGTGCGCTGGCACTCACACCTCACCCTCGCACTCACATAGGTTGTACATATAATAGTAATAACTTTCGCAAAGGTTAGGGCTGAGGGGAATTGTGAAAAGTCTGCCCCTGGCCTCTACATGTACACTCGTGCACACATACACACTCACACCACTGAGATGAAATCATGTCAACTCCTACTCCAGATCACCTCCCCCAGAGGCCCCACCTCTAAATGAGACAGGTGGATCTGGAGGTGTGGCTCGGTGGGAGAGTGATTGTTTAACAGATGGGAGGCCTTGGGTTTAATCCGCAGCACTGCAGAAACAAACAACCCCCTCGATGGAGCCTCCATCCCTCCTACACATCTCCCAGTGGGGTTTCAGTTGCAGCACCCTGGGATACTCTCTCGAACCATCCCCAGGCTGTGGTAGCACAGTGACAAGCTAGAAGCTGGTTCTCAAAAGAACAGTTTCTAACAGGCAAGGGCCTGGGCTTGTGTTATTATTCCAGAGGCCAGCCTGTGATAACCCTACAGACACTTGCTGGTGCTGGGGACACGGTGTGTCCTCATGTCTGCTGTGTCAGGGCGTCGAGGAAGGGCAGAACAAACTGGGCTGCAGACTGAACACTGCAGTTGCTCTGTCTGCTCTGGTCCCCACTCCAAAGCAAGTGACTGCAGGTAGGTGGGGGCAGCACACTCCGTGTGATTGTGTTGCCCTTCAAACAAACAAGAGGAGTCCCAAACTATTGTTTCTCTTCCCCTTTGGACGGCGGTGCAAAGAATATGACTTATTTTCCTCCATAGAGAGGAATCTTGGTGTGCTCCAGGCCATGGGGTCCCCAGAGGCTTCTGAGTGGCGCTGGCCTCAGAATTGTTATGGGGTTGATTTCCTATCCTCTTCTTTTTCCTTTTTTGGTTTTTCGTGAGAGGGTTTTTCTGTGTAGCCCTGGGTGTCCTGAAACTCACTCTGTAGACCAAGTTGACTTTGAACTTACAAAGATCTGCCTCCGTCTGTTTCCTGACTCCTGGGGAAGGCTAGGTTCACAACCAAAAGTATAAGGTTTCCTATCTTCTTATCGCTGGATCCTAGACTAGGCCCTCTCTCACCGAGACTACCGTCCTACCAATTACAACCAGTCGGCATGAACTTGTCAGCGCAGCACAACTGTGATGGATTTTGGAATGCTAAGATGATTGTGAGACCCCAGACAGAGTCGCTGTAGGGATCAGAATTGCCACAGCATGGATGAAACAGTGGAAAGATGTACCACCAGGGAGAGGCACCCTGCTTCTGGTCATACTTGCAGGCTGGTGTTGATGAAAAGACTTTCTTTGGGTGGGTGGCTTCACACCCTATACCAGAGGCTGAATTGCTTTTCTGCTACAATGATGTCATATCTGAGACAGCAACTATAAGGGAAACCACTAGCTGACTATGCCAGCCCACTGTCCTTGCCTAAGTCACTGACTTTCGTGGAGGTCATATCAATGAATTAAGTAAGACTATAAGAATCCACAACCCTGCTAAGTTTATCATTGTTGACAGTGTTGATTTCTTTTTCTTTTTTTTCTTTTTTTGGTTTTTCGAGACAGGGTTTCTCTGTAGCTTTGGTGCTTGTCCTGGAACTAGCTCTTGTAGACCAGGCTGGCCTCGAACTCCCAGAGATCCGCCTGCCTCTGCCTCCCGAGTGCTGGGATTAAAGGCGTGCGCCACCATCGCCCGGCTGACAGTGTTGATTTCTATACCCCCCCTCCTCAAGCAAAGATGGGAAGTGGTATTCATTTTACTATCTTGGGAATGCAAAGAAGTTCTAGAAACTTCCATGTAGCTCTTCCTACAATAATGGGCCTTGTTCCATGAGTCAGATAAGTGCTGAGTGGATTCTGTCTGTCAGTTGCAAAATATGTTCCTCTGATTGAATATTCAGGAATTGGGTAAAATAGCCCTGGAGTGCAGCAGCTGGACCCATAGTGAGTCAGAAAGTAAAGTAGAACATTACTTTAACTCGTGGCTATAATGATGTCTTGGGTTACCATAAACTGTCTCTTATATAGCCAGCATCTAGGAACAACCTTCCCCCGGGTTCAACTGGTATTTTCACCCCAATTCACAGTCTTGTGTTGCCAGTCCCTTTTGGGAGGACAATGGCAGTCATGCAGTTCTTCCTCAGGAGACTTAAGTCCCTTTCCCCAAGTCACCATGAGTGACTATTGCCAAAGACCTCTCTCTGTAGGACAAAGCATTGTGCTTGGGGTCACAGCCCGACATAGCTCTTTTTGGCATCTGGCCTCCACTATTCTAAACATCTGGAAACCTATCTGAGTTGTGGCATTCCCCACCGTCTCGCCCAGAAAGCAGAGCAGCCACGGGTCTTTTAGGGGTGCAGTTATTCACCCCGTAAGTCAAAGCCTTTGTGAAGGGTGCCTTCTAGGCCTTCTCAGGAGTTTAGCTAGGGTAGATCATCCCAACAGGATTGTCTTTGGATTTCTTCCTCCATGGTTTGACAGAGAAGCTACAGTCAGAAGTTATCCAAGGCAGCCTACCTTTATGTCCAGAAGTCTTGAAGCCCTCTCTCATATGTTAAATTTGGGAGCTGGGGTAAGTCCCTCCATTCAAGAGCTTCGCCCAGCCTTTCACTTTTCACAGTCTACCTAACACCCTCAGGCCACATTACCACCCACATTCTCCAGACTTCTATTTCTGCAAGGTCTTTTCCTCCTGGCTTGCACGTGCAGCTGACCTCAGAGCCATTGGACTTATCCCAAGTTATAGGTGTCACGGTAGCAAATGGTGATGGGGTTTTTTGAATAGTCGTAGCATCTCTTTGAAACACCATCCTACCATCCTCAAGTAAAGCTTCCGTGAGGTTGTCAAGGTAAAGGTTTCTCCTCAGACACTGTAGAGAGCCATGTGGAGTCACACCTGATGGCTATGTGTAGAGAGCTGCGTGGAGTCGCACATGATGGTGCTGGCTTCCGCCCTCCGCGATCCCGAAAGCGAGTGCTCTCTGTGATAATCAACTCCTAATATCAACTAGGCCTGACTTATGCTGTGATCACGCAATGATTGTCAGCTGCTTGCATATGCGTGGACCTATGGGCAGTGCCCACCTGGCAATCCGGGATTGGTTGCCCATGCCTACTTAAGGGCTGGGAGAGGTTTGCCCGGAGAGGAAAGGAGAGGGGAAGGGAGAGAGGGAGAGAAAGAGAGAGAGATTTTACAATTGTTAACAAGGTCCTGAATAAACTGCTTAGCAAGAAGAGCTCCAGTGTGTCGTGCGTCCTCCTTGCTGGACGAGGGGGACCGCGACAAGACACCTTTGGGCAGTTCTATCTGGAGGCAGAGGAGTTGCTGGCATTGCTTGGACTTTGTTATCAGCTTCATTTGGACCTAATTAGAAATTCCTGTTTCCAGTTTCAAGGTCTTCTTCCTGGTTGCTGTTGTGACGTACAATTAACCAGATTGTGAATTCTTACCACTCAGCAGTTTGCATAGCTCAGTGTCACGTGTGACTTCTGGCAATAATGACTATTTGACCACAAGAAATTCTTCTCTCAGGGCCATTATGGAAGCTGTTTCCTCAAACCAGGACTTGGTGAGTCAGGTACCCAAATGAGTTCAAAAGAATCCAGCTTACCTCAGCTCATGTAGTCCTGACTCCAGCCTTGGCAGTCATCAACAGGAAGCTCCTGGTATTTCTAAAATGGTGACTGCTGCGTCTTTGACATAGCAACTGCAGTTGGTAACTGGACCAAGTGTGGTGCCGTTGCATGCTGTGGGACACAAGCATGCCTTTTTCCACGGGCAAGGGTTCAGCATGGCACTCAAGCCCAGGAACACCATGGCAAAACTCAGTTGCAAACCCAACCTCTAGGGAATTTCTCTTAGGACAACATTGAGTTACAGTTCCCTAGCAGCCTGCATCCAGGCGGGAGATAGGAACAACACAGCAGGTTAAAGAGAGAATTCCATGCAGAGATTGATTAACGATAACAGAACAGTATTATAAGGCACAGGAGCATAGCTGGATATGGTTGTGCCTGCCTGCCTGTATTCCCAGCTCTTGAGGGACTGAGGCCGGAAGGTTCCCAACCAACCTGGGCTGCATAGTGAGCGAGACCTTGTTTCACAAAACAGACTAACAAAAACACACCAAAACCAGAAAACAACACAACCAAGAGTAGACAAGGAAAAAGGAAAAAGCCAAACAAATATTCAAACATAAATATAGACAGTAAGCAGACTCTTAAGGCTAAAAACGTGGAAGCTTCAGACTTGCACTGCTGAGGCATGTTCAGCCTGCACACAGCACAGAAGCTGCGGGCTCAGCAAGCCGCAGCTGGTCTGCGGTTTCTGTTGGACCCACAGACTACACTCCATGGTGCAGGAAGGGGCTGGAGGCAGAGGGGACAGTTACAGTTCCGACTCCAACAGGACAGAAGCCATGGGGAAATACAGAACCTGTCGATTGAGCAGTTTTGCTCTCCTGACCAGATGCTCGTGGGTTTGAGGGAGCGCAGCAGGCGAGACCAAAGCTTCGAGGTTGTAATTCTCCAGGCCTGTGGCCTGAGCTGGAAATGGCAGGGGACCGCTTCTTCCTGCATGCGCTGTCATCATCAGGAACGTGTAGAGCTGAGGGGAATTCTGACGCTCATCACAGAGCATACATGGAAGGACGCGTTCTGAATCGCGAGGCAATAAACTGATAAGTGCCGCGATCCCTCTGTCATGTCTCGTTTTGCCACATACTCTGCCAATGTGGTGGCCACAAATTGCCCTTTATAAATTGTACAGTTTCCTTTGAAGTTTGATTCTACACATTCAGGGCTACTTAAAGCACAGCATATATGTGCATATGTTCATGGAAAGCTTAGCATATACATACACACATACATACATACATACATACATGCATATATTTCTTTTTAAACTGTATTGGGTTCAGAGTTATAAGTAAATCTTGTTCATTTAAATTGTATGTCTCTGCTTATTCTTATCTTTTTAACTTGATCTCTGTGAATGTTTCCCGTGTGAATAACGGTTGTCAATCTCCCCTTCACTCACCAGCATGGGCATTTTGGGAGTGTGTTGCTAATTGGATCCAGGAACTATTTCTTTCTTATCTTTATATATTTCTCTGTTTATATCTATTTTCCATAGTCAATATCACTGTACCTGTTTCATTCTTGTTAGCACCTGCTTGGTAGATTGTCTCTACCTCCTTATTTTTGGCATTCCTCATCTGTTTTGTTTTGGGCACAGGGATCCAGGAAGCTCAAGTCTGAAAGTCTGTTTTTCAATGTGTGCACTCAGACAAAGTATGAAGAACAATAGACTCACATTCTAGGGCTGCCAAGGCATGCATCCATAGGCTGTGCTGCTTAAATAATGGACGTGCATTTCCTTGCATGTTCATTGTTACTCTCATGTGCCCTCACCATTCATAGGAGAGCCCCCTTGGCTATGTATGGAGGTACACGCCTATATCCCAGCACACAGAGGGCTGAGGTAGGAGGATCGTAACCTTTCTACCAAGCCTGACCTTTCTACCAAGCCCCTGTCTCAAACAAAACAACACAGTAGGGGGAAAAGAGGAGTGTCCTTAGACCAGCATCGTTGTCCTTGGTATCCATGGGAATTGGTTATGGAACCTCCTCGAGTACCCCAGATCAAGGACTGCTCAAGTCTTCTATGCCATAGTGCAGTGTTTATATATAAACTATACACGTCCACTCGTGAGATTTAATTTCTCTTTAGTTTACTTAAAATCGAACAACAGGGATGCTATGTATGTGGTTGTTAATGGCTTATGGCTTATGGCAGAATGCCTGTATGTGTTTGGAAATAGCAAAATTTCTCTCCCGAATGTTTTCAGTCCTAAATTGGTGGAGTTCTTAGGTGAGGAGGCCCCTAAGAACAGAGCCCTGGCTGCAATGATCAGATTCTAAGATGCGTAAGAATTATCCACAATGCTTTATGCGAAGACAGGTTCTCAGGCTTGCTTCCAGCCTTTCCAACATAGTGGTTTAGGAGCTGCCCGCCATGATTTTCTATCTCAGATTCATTTTAAGAACAAATATCTCTGGTTGCCTTGGAATGTGGGAACCCCAGAGACTTGGGAGAGTGAACAGACCATTCATGGGCTCTAGGTCCATAAGGCAGGAATGGTATCTATCTACTACAAGCTATTAATTATCGATTATATCACTCTACAGATGTTTTAGGATCTCACCTTTAGGTTCTGGTAAACTAGTGTGTTTGTATGTGGATGACAAGAATCTCTGTGTATTTAAAGATTGGGTGAGCAAAATAACCTCTGATAAAGATCTCTACTGTGAAATAAATAAGGTCTGGCCTTTGGAATATGCACCCAAAAGGGGAATCCCATTCCTTACTAGGGTCTGAATGACTGAGCTGGCGACAGTATAGCACCTATTACCAAGCACCACTGCCCGGGATCTGCTGCCCAGGGTAAGTTATCCTAGCTCGGAATCCCAGGATGATCACACCCACTGAAGGCAAGGTGGAAGTGGGGGTGGTGGTGGCAGGCATGGAAGTGATGCTGCCTTCTGTGTCTATGCAGTGAAGAGACTTTCCTCAGAAGGGATTGGATACCTGGAGGATGTGGTGGGAAGAATAGAAACGACGATACTTTTGCTGGAAACGTGATGTTGTCTTATCTGCCCTGGCTTGTGGTACCCTTGCCTGATGTGTGTTGAGGTCAGAGTAATGTCCATGCATTTATGGTACAACTTTGCATGTCAGCTTTGCTAGGCTGTCTGGCTCTGGTGGTTGGCTGGGAGATGCACCACTGGGCTTTGAGTAAAGTACTCTCCTCCCCAGGATGGATGGATTTATCCATCCACTCAAGGATCTCAGAGGAAAGTTCAGAGTTCCCATAGAGGAAGGAACTACACTCTGGGCTGCCTTCAGACTCGAGACTACATGATGAGACCCTACTAGAGTCTTTAGCTTGTCATCTTTCACTACAAACATCAGACTTGGCAATCTTCACAAACACATGGGCTATTTCCTTGGAATAACTCTCCACAGGCCCCATTGTTTCTTCTCTGGAGATTTCCCACCAGTTCCTCAGCTTTTCAGTTGGTGATCCATATTAATTGTCTCATCAGCGTCTACCTTGGGACAATCTCAGATTCAGGAAAGAGCCACGTGCTATTAGACTTTTCATTCCCCAAATGCCACTGCCTACCCTACTTGGTCCCTTGAACTCCCCATGCACAGGCCTGCAGCTCAGCACTTTGGCTGCCCCTCTGAGACCCCAATGCTGAGTCCTCTTAAGTCACAGACCCTTCCTTTGGACCATTCCAGCCCTGTGGTAGGAATCACTTCAGTGGTAGCTAATGAATAAAGATAGGTCAGACAGACAGACAGACAGACAGACAGACACACTGAATGAACAGCTGTGGTATATGTAGTGTTGTAGTCAGATAGCCCTATTGCAAGGCCTGGCTTCCTGCATGTTAAGGGATTTTCCCCACCCCTCCACCTGAGCAGCCTGGCTCTAAGAATGTGTCTGGTCCTCACCCTACACTTTGGGTCAGAATTGGAATATAATTAGGATGTTCAAGTGATACATGTACATGGGATGGGTTCAGAAGCTGTGGAGTAAAAGCTTTCAGATGCCTGGAATTGACAAGATGCCTGCCACTCAGCTCTCCAGTCTTTGATGTCTCTCTGGTGCCAGACACTTTTTCTTATATGTCCTTTCTTGATTCACATTCTGAGACATCTTTCTCCAAATTTCTTCCTTCTCCACTGTTCTGATATTTCCTTCCCTCTTAGACCTATGGGTATTAACCTGTTTAAACCATCTGCTAGGGTTGGCCAATCCAAATGTTAAAAGATAGTCTTCCGCAAGTCCACCCTTACTTCTGATGGTGGGCTACAGATTCTAGGCTTCCAACTAGCGATCCTAACTTGATAATTTTCTAGAAAGATTCATGGGCCTCAAGAAAGCACCAAACTTAAAGATCTTACTACACCCTAGGAGACATATAGGATGAAGATTGTAAGACTTCTGTACTCAAAACTTCTAGTAGTCTCAGGGCTCTGCAATTCCTTACCTGTGCTGAAATGTGATAATCGGCAAGGTATAGCCACCAAGAAAGACTCAGTTGAGCTTCCTTGTCCAGGGTGCTTACTAGGGCTTCACTGAGTGGGTGTGACTGATTATGTCACTGTTGAACTTCATCTCCAGCCTCCCTGTCCTTCCTTCCAGAGGTTAGCTTGTATCAGGTATCTCAGATTCAAACTCTACAATAGCTGGACTGGTCTCTTAAGGGTGAGAAGCCTATACCCTTGAGGTGTAAATTCAGGAACCCATCGATAATAGCAGAAACACTTCTTCCCCTGGGAAATACCCAGGACTTAGGGCCTCCCTCCTAAAAACCAAGCGCAGAGGTTACCTAGTTTCTTATTACATAAAGGCTGACTGCTGTCACTTGGTGTTAATATGATGCAAATGAAGACTACATGACAGCAAGGGATGGGGAAGGTTACACACATGTATGTGTTTACACCTAGTGATGCTGAGAACCAGGCTGCCTTCTGCAGCACAAAACTGTTCATCCCAACAGAGTGATGATGTGCCAAGATAGAATGATAGATCTCAGACCTGAATGTGTGTCAAAGCATGGTGGTGGAGGGGTAGATTCCTGTATCCTGCCATGAAGTTTCAGCTTGCCTAGAGTGGTACCCATGATTTTCCAGTCCCAAGTTTCCAGATGATGCTGGTCCAGGGGCCATACCAAAACACCACTGAAATAGACCACATTAGGTATTTCTTGCTTTAGAATCTTGACTGGTTTAGATTACAATGATAGAAGGAAGAATTTGGCAGGAAGAGATTGCTTCCACACACAGGCTGTCAACACCATCCTTCCTGCCCTCTGTCTCTCCTGGGGCCTCTGCCCAGCTGCCAGTGGGCATTTGAGCCCCAAATCTCATGGCTCATTGTATGGTGATAGAAGTTGGTGGACATGCGTGGACAGATCCTACATAGGCTGCTGCCTCTGACTTCTTCAAGTGCTCTGGAGAGGGACATCAGTAACCTAGATTTTGGAGTCTCCACCTCCAGGCAATCACCTAACATCTGTCCTGTCTTTGAATCATTAAAAAAAGCCAGACCCTGATTCCCCTAGGTTTCTGAACCTCCTTCCCTGAGACATTGTCTTTCCTTTGGTCTGGTAGAGGCCACACCCTTATCCAGGAATTCTGTGAGGAAGGACAGGGGACAACAAGCACACATGGGCTGTATTTGCGGGTTCACTGGAATATTTGGTAAATAGCCTTCAGATTTTGGAAATGAGACACTCTGGGAAATTGTTGTATTTGGTAGATTTTGGCAGGAAACAGGAATGGAACTTTATTTCAGGCAGGGTCCGGTCACCCAGCTCTATCTTTGCATCACAGAGGATTTGAAACTGGGGGTTCTTCCTCTTGGTCAGTGACTTGGGGGAAATCAGGAATAGATTGCATCTTAGTCTCTCTCAGATCTGGAATCTGTCTATCCACCTTTCTTAGAAGTCATCATAGACTTTAATTAAAAAAAAAAGGTTTATTTGTTTATTTTGTGTCTGTTGTGGCAGTGCAGATATGCATGAACCAATACTTTGTGTGTATGCAGTACCCCCAGAGGCCAGAAGAGGGCGTCAGGTCCTCTGGAACTGGAGTTGGAGGTCATTGTTGGCTTCCCAATGTGAGTGTTGGGAACTGAACTTGTGTCCTATAGAAGAGCAACAAGTGCTTATAACCGCCCAGCCGTCTCTCCAACCACATGGACTTTTTATTATCAGTTTGACAAATGTGGCCGCTGACCGATGGGCAGGGGTCCTGTCACTCATCATGTGACAAGAAATCTGTGCGACACTTTGGAGTTAAAGCAGGGGCTCTTGGTGGCATTTGAGGTTCCTGTTGGAAGCATACACCCTCAGTTCTAACCCCTGCAGCATCATACCTGCTTGGAGCTACTCCAGCTCCCAGATGACTGTCACACAAAGCGCTGTCAAATGTGAAGCAGTCCAGAGGTGGCACCAGGCGACAGAGAGAGCTGAGATGGAGTATGACAAATCAAGGATAATAATGGAACTCTTTCCCAGTTGCAAGCCAAGGACCAGTGGCTCCACCCCTGGTGACATCACTCACCTGGTCCTTTGGGGTGAGGAAGGGACTCTTGGAAGCTAGAAGAGTCAAAGGTCATGTGTCCCAGCAGGGACACTCCAGACTCTTGCTTCCTTTTAACCTGTCAGCTACAGCTTGCCTCTCTACAGTGGGCGTGCTTTTTATTTTTGACTTGAAGTCACAGCCAGGGCCTTTTCTTAACAATGCACACTGTCCCTTACTGTTCTTGGGAGGACATAGTCATCAGGAAGCAAAGGTTCCTACAGGGGGTTCAGGGACACCTGCAAAATGCTCTCCTGGGGAGAAAATCCCAGGAGGCCACAGGACACACAGGCCAGGAGGGAGAGTAACTGCCCTGAGCCCATGTTAGAGATCAGCTGAGGAGAATCTGGTAGGCTCCCTGTCGGCTGACCCCAGAAGCGTGGGCATAGGCCATGATTCCCTTTACCTTAGTCCGTCTCCCCACTGGGTTTGTAGCCAGATGTGCAGTGGTGATGCCCACATCACTTCTGCAATAATCCTCTGCTCCATTCCCACGGGGGAACATCTCTGTAAAGTCTATTGTCCATAAATATAACTGGAACATTTAAAATAAGCAAGGAGAAACTGATCACGTAAAGATAGCCCTTGGGAGATTTTTATTCAGATTTGGCAAAGAGTAGACCACATTGTATCCATTTGCACATTTCATTTCCGCATTCTGAGTTCTCATTCTCCTCCTGTTATCAGCCATCCCTGAGCCCCTGTGTGGAGCTGCAAGAGGATGCTACCGAGAGACCCAGCTCCTGCTTGCACTGGATTTGGATTGTGTAGGTGTGAAGGTATCATGGAGAGAAGCATCAGGGACCAGGCACACAGTCTGCAGGAGTTTACTGGGAGGATGACTTGGGTATGCCTATGTGGTCGCAGGGTCGCTGTCACCAAGGGTGGAGAATGCAAGACTGTGAAGGTCATTAGTATCCCTTGTAAGTGAGAGCAGGCAGCGAGAGGCAACTGGAGATGGGTAGGACTGGGAAGAAGTTAGAGGGATTAATTACCCTTCCAAAGGATCATGACCCCCTATGCCCTGAGTCTTGTCCACACTCTCAGGCAGTTCTGCACAATCCTTGAGATTCTGCCACAGCTGGACAGATGCCACTGTGATTCTCTCTGTACCTTCGCATTCAAGTTCCATTTCTTTCTTCTATAGCACCTCTGAAAAAGTCCCTTCCTGGGCCCCTTTCACCCTAGATGCAGAAGAGTAGCTGGGAATTGATAATGAGCTCAGCTGGGGAGGACCAGAGAGTGTGGGAACCAGAGCCCCAGGCCTTTCTGCATGGTTATTTTGGGGGAAAAAAGAGTTTATATATTTTCCTGCCATGAATTGGGTTCCTATCCTGTAAAACTGAACAGTTTTGTGGCAATTCCTGTGACTCAGGTCCCCTGGATGATGACTAAAGTAGTATGTTAAGCATGAGGATGGGCACCCAGCTCCTTTACCTGGTGTAGGGAACCTGAAGGGACGTGTGCATGCATACATGCACACACACACAATGCACGCATGCACACACATGCACACACATGCACGCACGCACACACACATGCACGCATGCACATATGTACATGCTTCTCAATCTTTTGCCCATCTGTGTGCTTGCTACTTGAGATAATGGTACTCTCACTGATAAAGTCAGTGATGGAGCCCCTGCCTGAAGTGTCTGTTGATTATACAGCTTTATTCCAGGGGTATGTTAGGGTGTAAGGAGAAAGCCATACTAGGCGTATGCATGGAGAATGAGGGCTGAGAGGATTCTGGGAGTCTGTCCTGATTCTCTTAACTCCATGTAACAGATTAGTGTGAGGGAGTAAACTCAGTGAGGTCTTTGAGGGCATGTGCGATCACAAAAGAAGGTAGTGTCATCTTACACACACCAAAGGCCTCAGATGTTCACGGCCGTGGGAGGCTCGGACATGGGACTGCTTGGCCAGCCTTCAGCACTGTCCTTCTCCCAATCCTTCCTTATCTCCTCCCTTTTCTCTTCACCTGCAGCTGTGCACCCCGAGAGGTGACAGGACCCTAATGGGCCATGGACCCTCTCTGGTTTCCACCTCAGTGTCTCCACCGTTAGCGATGTGTTAGTCGTCCAGAGACTTCCAGCGTTGGAACCCTACTCAGAACCAGCCCTAGGATGTGACCCACAAATTGATATTTTTAGAACTGGTGACTTAATTGTACCAGGAAGCCTGGGTGGAAGTCCTCAGAGCTGGTAGCATTTGTGCATTTCCCCATGGCATGGTCTTTCCTGCTGCGGCTAATGATGACGCCACCCAGCCGAGCCAGAGTGACAGCAGCTGCGTTTGTTTGAAGCGACTGAAGTAAAAATAAAATGACTTTGAACTTAAAGTGCCTTTCAGAATCAATATACAGATCAATAACAAGCACACGGTGCTGGTCAGATGGTGTCACCGCGCCATGGCTAGTCTCTTTCACTGGACAGAATTAGAGGCTATGTCCTGGGGAGGCTGGCCCGTGCTTAGATGCCCAGGGTTTTGGCATTGAGTGCTCTTTGGGATTTTACTCCCCCTTAGTAGCAATGCTGGTTCTTGGGAGATGGCTTAATGAGCAGGGATGGATGAAGTCTGAAAATGGGCCTTTCTGGCCAGAGGACTGGCATATAGGCTAACGGGCTGAAGGAAGTACTTCACCTCTGGCTCTGGACAAGGAACCAATTCCCTTGTAAACATTATGGAGATTCCCACTTCCCCTTCCCTTGCTGCTCTCTCCTCAGCCTGGCTTTCAGCTGAGCAAAACTATGGAACTGGGTGTTAGGCTAAAACTCTGAAACTGCCCAATTGTGTGGAGAGAGGAGCCAGAACAAGGAGTCTTTGGTAGCTGGAGACTATGAAAGAGATCTTGGAGAGGACAGCTACCTATTACCTACTACTTACCTACCTACGTACCTACTACCTACCTAAGTAACATTTACCCATCTACCTATGAGTCTGGACCAGCTATATGCATTGGATAAAGACACAGACCCTTAGCCAGGGCTTCACAACTAACCTGCAGTGTGAGCCATGGTCCTGGACCCATATTTAACCCCTAGACAATTCGTGTGAGGCAGAGACTCAGGGGTCATAGCCAAGCTTTTGAGACTGAGTTGGCATCCGAGTCACCTCCTGAAAATAGTAGGGTGGAGCTAAGGTCTGCTCAGAGTGGGTAGATTGCCCCAGGAACCAAACAGACGGAGCTGAGGTCTGGCTCGAAGTGGGTAGATTGCCCCAGGAACAGAAGGACATTCACATTCACTCGAGTCTCTAAAGTGAATTCTGACAATGTCTAGGGTGAAACCCAAGTTTCTTTGATCTACAAAGCACCAAGAAAATCTACATAATTCTCCAGTCAATCACGATTTTATTTTTTAAAAAGTGACCAGTTCTGAAATTGGGAAGATAACAAATGTCACCCTGAGGTGGCCTAGATGTTGTAATTGTCAAGGACTTTAAAGTGCTCCATGAAGTAGATGTTAGCAATTTTTTTAAGTGAAAAGAAGGAAATTCTTATTAGACAAATATGAAGTTTAAAAAAGAAGAAAATGGAAAATTTCAAACTGAAAAATATATATGAAATTAAGACGTCCATTGGGTGGTCTGGGAAGCAAAATAGACATGCCATAGGGGAGAATTATTTATCTGTAAGTAGTTGAATAAAATTGCCTCCAAGTAACAGAAAGAAAACATTTTCAACAAATAGGAAGGCCTTGGAGACTATTAGAATAATACCAGAAGTGCAAAGATTCACATCACTGAAACTCCTTAGTGAAAAGAAAGCTGTGTGTGTGTTCCCTCTACACACACACACACACACACACACACACACACACACACACACACACAGTGGGGTTAGGGTGGGCACACACACACCTGAAGTTGGGGGTGGTGTCATATCCTTACTATCCCAGCATTCAGGAGGCAGAGTAAGGGGGATCATGTGTTCTAGGCCAGTGGAGCTACAGAGCAAGACCTTGCTTCAAACAACAATCCATACCAAACTACAGCCATGTGATGAAATAAGAACCCCAACATATCTCATGTCAGTGAAAGATGCAGGCTTACAGACTGCAGAGGCTCAACACCTCCAGCAGCAGAAGCCAAAAGAAAAAGCACATAGACACACAATCATCATCTCTTTGAAGACGGAGTCTAAACACAGTATCTTCACAGCAGGTTCATTGTAAGTGGAGGAAATGGGGCTCAGCGACTGGATTTCTTATTAGAAGCTGCTGAGGCCAAAAAACAGTGGACTGGTGTCTTTAATGTTAAAACAATAACACCAACAAACCGTGAGCCCAGGAGCCTGGATCCAGTGACTGAATTCTTCAGGAATGAAAGTGAAGCAAGACTTGTCAGATGAAGGGAACCTAAGACGATTTGTCTGCAGGGTCCCTGCTTTAAGGAAATGGTTTAGGAAAAGCACAGGTAGCCATCATGTCGAGATGGGAGATGCTGTTTGAAGTGTGTTGTTAAGTGTTTTGTTTTGAGACACTCATGCTTACACAAGCTCCGAAGGCCATGGCATCACTATGCCACAATTGTGTGTGTGTGTGTGTGTTCTTCTAATCAGTATTGTGTGTGATGACTGCTTTTCCAGAGGCACTTTCTTTCAATCTTAGGAAAAAAAAACAATGAAGACTATGAAGACCTAAGTAGTTAAAATTGACTGACTTCACCTCTTAGGCACTTCACCACATATGTGAGTGTCTTGTGCAAACATTATCCTTTTGTGTGTGCTAATGTACATAGATATAACATATATGATGTGTAGTATAAGAGGCATGGGTAAGGTGTATATTGGTAATAAAGCTTCATATTTTCCTTAAAGTGGTAAAATTTTCTCAAAGTAGAACATAAAACATTAGGTGTGTATAGTGTAATCCATAGAATAAGCATTAAAAATTATACAAAGGTCTGAGTGTGATGGTGCTTGCCTATATGCCAGCATTCAGGATGCTGAGGCAGAAGGATTGAGAGTTTGAGGCCATCTTGGGCTGTATAGTGAGAACTTCTTTCAGAACCCCAACATACAACAAAAAGGGAAATTAAGCCAAACGGGCAACAAATAAAGGGAATACTAAAGAAATGTAAATAACAAAAATTAGGCAGGAAAGAAGCAGATGGACAAAGAAATGAAGGAAGCAAAGAGAAAAATGACCAAAGGGGTAGATCTAAATTCAGCTAGGTCCATCAATATATTAAATGTAAATATATTAAATATAAATGTAAATACATTAAATGTAAATGACCTAAAAGTCAGCTAAGAATGCACAGACTAGGTTCTAAGAGTGGCTTACCCATGCTTTCTCTATTAAGAAATCAACCTTAAAGAGATTTAAAGTAAGAAGGTAGAAGCTGGAGCTGGAGCTTGGTGGAAGAGCACTTGCTGAACATGTCCAAGTCCCTGGATTTGATTTCTAGTACCAGAGAGAAAATGGACGTGCTCAAAATAGAAGGCTAGTAAAAGATACATTTTTCCACCTTTAACTTAAAGAAGGCTGGAATGGTTGTTTTAATCTTGGAGAAAGTCGACCTGACGGCAAGGAGAATTACTAGCAGGTAAAGAGAGACAACTATTGATGATAAAAGGTCTAATTCACCAAGAAGGCACATGTTTTAAGTGTGACTGTGACTAACAGCAGAGCCCCTAAGTGCCCAAAACAAAACTGACTGAAGTGTAAGGAGAAGCAGGCGATAACTCAGCGGTGCTCTCTCAGTAGCTCGTACAACAAATAAGGCAAAGACAGAAGAAGTACAGAGCTGATGGACAGTCTGACCAACTAGAACGTCCTGTGGTCATCTATAGAAAATTCTACGCACTAACGGTAAAATAGATTGTGTGAAGTGAGAATGGAGCCATCACTAAGGTAGATCAGATTGCGTATTATAAAACAAATCATAATAAATTTAAAATAATTGAAATTTTGCAAAGTATGTTCTTTGATCATAGTGGGATTAAACTGGAAGCCGTAGAATAAAGACATTCTCAAATATTTAGAAATAATATAACATACTTCTAAAAGACTCATGGGTCAAAGAAGAAATCTCAAGAAATGAAACAGCTTGAAAGAAGTGAAAATTAAATTCAACTATGTTAAATATTGTTGTATGCAGCTAAAATAGGGCTTTGAAGGAACTTTATATTATTCAATTAAAGATGCACACTCTTCATCGGCATAAGCTCTTGCCTAGAGAAATGGACCAATTCATTAAAAAAAGATGAAACTACTAAAAAAACTCATTAAAATAGATGACATAAATTTCCTTTTTTCCATTAAAAATGTCAAATTTATGGTTTAAAAAACTTCCAAAAAAATTCAGTTAACTTAAATGACTTCATTGCTGAATTCTTCAGATATTTCAAAAAGAAATAAGATAATAATGATGATCCCATCCTCCATAGCCTTTTTAAGAAAACGGAGAAAGCAATTCAGATGTGGACGTAGCATTCCTTTCATACGAGAAACAAAGCGTACAGTATAAAAATTTCATATCAAATGCAAAATTAGATGTGAAAAATTCTTCACCAAGTGCACTCAGCATATCTAAGGTAAACACATCATGGCTAAGCAGGTTAATCTTGTACATGACTGGAGTTCAGAATTCAACTGTTCATTAGTGAATTTCGTGGTGGTAACAGTGAAAAGAAGAACAACCAAGAGTGTCTCAGTATGGGTAGAAACACTCAATAAAATTCAACATTCATTCTTGCCAAAAACAAAATGTAACCCATAAAACAGGATTAGAAGAAAAGGAAGAAGAGGGAAGACAAGATGGAGAGGCGGGAGGGTCAGACAGAAAGGGAGCGAGCAAGGAAGAAGAGTAAGACGGGGGAGGGAGGGCAGGAGGGTCAAGGATAGACAGAGGGACTGAGGAAGAAGGAGGGACAGAGAATATTGCCTTTGGCAAGTCTGCATGCACACAATGGAATGAATTAAGCCAGCTCCTCATCAGGTTGCATTATTGTCTGCAAAATCCCTGCCACCTACAAAATACTCCTGGTTCTAATGAATAAACTCAGTGAAGCTAATATTCAATACTCAGTGATATTTCTCTGCAAAACCCAATAGCCAGTTGTAGAAAGAAAATGGCATTTCTGGTAGCATGAGGAAGGCAAGAAAGAAGGCAGGCCAGGGCCAGGGCCAGGGAGGAAGAGAATATCTGTATTAAGAAAACATGCAGAATGTTCATGCTGGGAAGTATAAAATGATGTTGAGAGAAAGGGAAGATGACCTCAATAAATGAAAAGATTTATCACATTTATGCATCTGAAGATTCAGTATGGCTCAGATCTAAGTTCTGCCCAGGTTGTTCGATGGAGTCAAAGCAACCCTAATCAATCAAATACCTCATAGGGATAAAAAAAAAATAGATATTGAGAAATTGCTTCTAAAATATAGAGAGAGGGGCAAGGGAAATTGAACAGCTGAAAGAACAGTCAAATTCAAAGTTAAAAACAAAAAAGACAGCAGCCCTGATGGCTTGCGGAGATTCCACAGAGCTAGCTCTGAGTGATGTGCACATTATCTTTATGGATGATCTTAGTGTTCCAGGCTGCCATAACAAAGTCCCCACAGCGGTGACACCAGAAGCACAAATGTATGGCCTCACAGTTCGTTGGTAGGTCAGTTCCTTCTGAGCCTGAGGAGGGGACCTGTCCTGCTTTCCCTCTAGAGCTGTCTCTAGATGTTCTCTTTCAGAAGGACACAGTCATCCCAGATCCGGGCTTGCCCAAATGAACATATTGAGAGAGTCACATCTGCCATGTCCAGACTTCAAATTAGGGTTGTATCCTTAGGTCCTATGGGTTTTGGCATTTACATGTGTAGGTTGTGGTGGGTATGGGGATGGGACCCACATGTACTTGGATTATTTTAATTTGTCTCTCGCAGGAACAAATATGCCACCCAGTGGTTAACCTCAGCATCCACTCCCTTTCCCAGAAGCTCTTGAGAAGTTCTTGTGCAGAAGAATCCACTGTTTTTACTGGTTAGAGACAACCAGCGAAGAAACTAAAATTTCTGTGTAGAAGTCTTTACACACATTGATGACATGTATGACATTAGCTATGGCTTCAGTATAGGTTACGTGGTGAGATTCTGGAAAAATCTGTTCCGTGGCCTTGGTGCTGATTGAGAAGGGCTGACTGTAGTTTGTGGCTGAGTTCTCAGGCCATTCCTGGGCACTCTTTCTGAGGTAATGATGTGGTGGGAAAGCCACCTAAGCATAGCAATATCCCAGAGGAACGAAATAGTCCACACAAGTTAGTCTACACGGCCACCCTGTGCTCCTTAAGAAGGGCTGAGACCTTCATACTTCCTGCTGTAGAAAAGCCCCCTGACCCTGTGGATGCCTGGGCTTCACAGGGCCTGCGGGGAGGCACTAGTTTTTGTTGTTGTTTTGCTTTTTAATTTTTGGCTATAGCAGCACCATGAAGATACAAAAAGAGGCAGGGGGTAAATTCTGTTGTCTATGACTCAAAGGCCGTGCTTGCTAATACTCAATGCGTTTTCTCAGTTTATTCCATCTGTACATGGCTGTAGTTGAGCCCCAGTACTGCATTCTCTATGTTAAAGTCTGTAAATGTTACCATCGCCACACAGTTGTCTTGGGGTTGTGCCAACACTCATTTAAGTAGGATCCTGTTAATGAAGGTTTAATGTGTGCTCAACAGTTTTGTGCCTTCCAAGGAAAACATACCTCTGTGATCCTAAGTAGATTCTGGGGTCTTGCTTGAGAATGGTAGACAACAGCCTGGGTTCCAGAAGAAGAATTTATGAACTGGTCCCTCTGAGCTCAGAGTTGCCTATGATCTGGAAGAAATTATCTGGTGATTTCTATCTATAGAGTTCCAGCTGATTGAGTGTTTCCTAAGATCATGTCAATGCAAATCATGTGTAGTCAAAGCTTTTCTAATTACATTAGAAAGCAACAAAAGAATGCTATCTCTACAACACACAAGGCCACCCTGGAAGACAGAAGTGCTGGCACCAGCCTGGCTGTGTCCACATCTTATCTGTATGCTATGCTTGTCCCCAGCCTGGCCTGTGGCGGCTGAATAGCTGTTTCCGTCTGCATCTGTTACAAGCTCTTCTCAGAGCCAGCCAGTGCGTTCTCCCGTGTAGGAGACAAGAGTGACGTGTAATGAGGACATTGCTACTCTCTCTGGTCGACAATGAGCCTTTATCCCCATCTCATTAGGATGCTTCAGGAACCGAGGGCTGAGCAGTGGCAGAGGATGTGTTTCCTGTTGATTTATGTGCTGTCATAGGATTAATTGAGTCTGGACACGGGGTCTCATTTTCTTGGACATGTAGCAGGTAATCGTGCTTCTCCTGTACATTCAAATAGCTTTCCAGATGGTCTGGTATGAAGGATTTGTCTCTAATATGACTAATCAGAAGCAAAGGACCGCAATATGTTTGTGTACATGCTCTGCAATTGAAGCCTCTGGACCCCTATTGGTAGGCAGTTAACTGTTTCCTGGCCACACGCCTGCCTGTGTTCATCTGAGGATGTGGGCCACGGAATGCAACAAAGGTTTTGAGGTGCTCTGAACAGAGGCCCTGGGGTTGGGGAATGGCTTCTGTCATATCCTTCGGAAGCCTTACAGCACCACTTATGCAAGAGCAGGACACTGCATTCAGTAGGGGAATGGATTCTGTATCAGTAGACGCCACTAACAAAATTACTGCAGATGGGCGTGGCTCAGGCTGTCTGGGGGGATGTCAAAGGTCAAAATGCTGGGGCCTTGCTATTTGCTGGGATTCTCCTGTGATTCATAGATGGTTCCTTTGCACTGGGCTCTTACATGGTGGAAGGGAAAGGCGGGTCTCTTCAGCCTCTTTTATAAGGCTCAGAAGGCTCAAATTTTCTGGCATGACCTCCTTATGTCTCCACCTAATGCCATCCTTTTAGGGGTTAGGGTGTCAACATAGGAACTTCTAGGGGACTCAACCATACGGTCTATAGCAGATTGTCTACTTCTCTAGCAACTTTTAAAATGAAACTCACAGTGAGCTTTTATTGCTTATAGTATTATGTTAAAATAAAAAAGGAAGGGCTGAAGAGATGGCTCAGCACGTAAGAACACTTGCTCTTGCAGAGGACCCGAGTTTGGCTCCTAGTGCCCATCTTGAGTTGCTCTTAACCAGCTGTAATTCCAGCTCCAGGGGATTGGATGTCCTCTTCTGGCCTCTGCAGGCACCTGCACCCCCACCACACACCCACACACATACACACAAATAAATATAAAAGTGTAACATACACTATAAGAAAGGAAGAGAGGAGAACACAGAACTGTGTTTCCAGTAAGTTCTTAGCTGTGTGAAGGGATGGGCTTAATAAAGAACAGAAAGGAATACACCACAGAGCTGTCTTTGGCTGGATCACTTGACACTCCCCTTTCTTGTTAAATGCACATGGCAGTGGGTCACCATTTTCATCACCAGAAGTAATGAGCCTCAGAAACAGTCACCCCCTCAGTATAAAACTCTGCCCACATCATTGTAGCAGACAGCATGCTGGATTGCTCATACCTCTGGCTCTCTCCCGGCGAAGGGAGAGAAGCTCTTTGAGGGCTTCCACAGAGCAGCTGTTCTCCCACAGTAGCTGCACCCCTATATGTGCTATGCAGTTAAGCAATTGAAATCTGTCCACCAGTTGTTGCCTGAGTTCACCGATGATGGCAGCCAAGCAGGTGACGTTTTTGTGGTTCTATGGGTGCTTCCTCTAGGCATCAAGGGGCTCCCTGAAAAAGTTTCCTTGAAGATGGGGTGCAGAAAAACAGCAACCTTTGTCATCCAGCTGTAAAGTATCCCCATGCCGCATGTGATGTGTTGAGACCTTGTTGAAATGCGCACTGCCTGAACATCCCAGCGTGTTGCTTCCATGTCTGTTCCGTGACTGTAGACCACAGAAGGAATGACTTATGGAGACCAGGACTTCATTTGGCTGCTGCTCTGGAAGCTGGGAAGTCTAAGAGCAGAGGGACTGGTCCCTGATGAGGGTATAGCATGGTGGAGTATTAATAGGGGACAGAGGACTATGTGAGCTCACGTGTCTTCTTAAAGGCTACTAGTCATGTACAAGTAGCATTGTACAGACTGAGCAGGTTACAGTGTATGTGCTTAGGAATATATATGTGTGTATATATGTGTGTGTGTAATATATATATATATGAACACATATAAAAAAACAACTATTATAAAAAAAGAGGCTATGAATTTGAAAGAGAGTGAGTATATGGAATTCTTTAAAGAGAGGAAAGTAAAGGGAGAAATTATGTAATTGGATTGGATTACAATCTCAAAAAAGATAAAGTAAATAATTTTTAGAAGATACTAATAACGTCATAGCTGCCTCTAATCCAGTCGGTTATCTCCACAAATTGACTTCTAAACATCACTATCACATAAGCATTTCATCGGAGATACAGGCATGAGAAGCTAGCTGGGCTGTTTCCTTCTCAGGAGTCATTGTTCCGCAAACATCTCTGCACACTTTTGTTGCCTCTCTGCTCCTCGGCCACACCTTGTCCTCTGGTATGGGAGTTGTCTGCTCTTCTCCAAATGGCCCCACTTTGCCAGACTATCCACTCTTTGCCCTGCTGGTGGCAGTGGGAGCCACCTATAAGCTGGACACAGTCTACAGGAGCTCCCCCTTTCCCTGTGCCCCATGAGTGTGGGGTAGGGTGTATAGACAAAGGTACTTTATTGCTTGGTAAAGAGGTCAAACCCATCTCACAGAGAGTAGGGGGTCCCCAGAGACCTACTGTTCAAGTCATGTCCTAAGTCTGCTTGTCTCTGAAGCACTCGCAGCTCCAGGCTAGGCATGACACGCCCACCCAGAACATGCCACGAGCATGCAGATCCCCAAGTTGACATGTGCCTTCAGAGTGAGCGTAACACTTTGTTGGGAAGCAGCCCTTTGCTTTCTGCCATGCCCCCTCTCCTATGTGGACTGCTGCCTAGACGCCCTCGTGTTCCATTGAAGAGATGTATGTTAGGCTCAGTGTCACCTGCCACAGCCACTCTCCTCCTGTGCTGGTAGAGCCACGTGAGACACAATTCTGACCGTGCATAGTCCCCCTGAACATTCATTTAGAGCTTCCCTTCACTCCCTGTTTGTCGAGTTCAGACCTGAATTGGCCACTCTGCTGTGGTATGAATATAGCATGTTGCCTGGGAGGTCGATATGTTGGAAGTTAGATCCTGTGTGATAATAGAGGGGTGATGGAGTCGTTAAGAGATGGGGGTAGAGGAAGAGCCTTGAGTCACTGGGAGTGCTGTTCTCAGTGGGGATTAAGGTAGCTCTTAGGAGATCCCGAGTTAGCCATTGAGAGAGAGAATTATTACATCATCTAGTTGGTTCTTGGCGTGCTCGTTGGCTCTCTGGTTCGTGTCCCCTCGCTTTTGATCATACTCCACCACACCTATGCCATCTGCTCTTAGACTTTTACTAGAACTGAATTGATGCTGGTGTCTTGGTCTTGAAACCTCCAGAACCGATGTAAATAAACCACTTTCTTGTATAACGCTCCCCAGCCTCAGGTATTTTGTTGCAGTAACAGAAAGCATACTAACAAAACTCTCCTATGTAACCTCTTCAAGACCTGCAGGCAGATAGGGCAATTCAGTTCCCTAAGTTTGGACACCATCTCAAATATTTTGCTCAAAGTCTCCCAGAAAGTTTGCGTCCGAGTTTGAACAAGGTAGTGTCCATCTTTAGTGGGAGCGCACCGTCTTTACACAGAGGGTGCCCAGAAGGTGAAATGAAAGTCTGCAGATTCTTTTGAAAGGGCATCATTCCTCTCCAAGGTGGCCGCTGTGGGTCCTTTTCTCTTTACAGTCACTGAAAGGAGGCCCAGATTAGAGCCATGATGTCAAACCCGGATGCCACAGCTGCATTTCACAGTGAAACATTTGCAAAAACAAACAAAAATTCAGATCCTTATCACTGCCCACTGGAATCATAATGTGACTCAAAAGAAAAAAATCAGTAATATCAATGCCATCTTTCCTTCTTTAACATTCTGATATTTGTCATTGTTGTTTTAAGCCATTGTAAATAAAATACTATTTGTTCTTTCTGAAAATTCCGGTGTCTCACTTGTCTTTGCAGCCCTAAGAAAGCACTAATAAAGCAAAAGCATTTCATTTAAATGAGGAATAAGGGGGTGTGCTGGGGCTGGAGAGATGTCCTAGCAGTCAGGACTGCCACCACCCCAGCTCTGAGGGAAGCAGAGAAAGGAAAAGCCAGGGCCTACTGGCTTCCAGCCCACTTGAGAGAATACAGACTCCAGGCTGAGCGAGAGATCCTGCCTCCAAAGTACAGGCAGCGGGTGACAGAGGGGGACACCTGACATCTTCATCTGGCGTCTGTGTCCATGCATGGGCATGCGCACCTGTATATGTGTGTGAGCACGCAGTGACAAAAAATAGACACCCTGAATGGATAAGTCTTTGAAATTAGAAATAAATCCATGTATTTGCTCCTGTAATAAAAAGCATGACTAGAATTAACTCATAAAAGAGTTTACTTGGGAGGCTTATGACAGACAGACCAACGTGGTGGCAGGAGCAGGGAGAGCATCACATCCTGAGTGCTATGACATCAAATCCCAAGCAGATTGCAGACTGGACGTGGGACAGAGTCTGAACTCAAAGCCCACCCCTGGTGGTGTTCTTGCCTCAACTAGATTCACCTAAGCCTCCCCCAATAGTGCCACCAAGCAGAGACCAAGTGTTCACACATGTGAGCTTATGGGAGACATTTCTCATTCAGATGACCACGGCGAAGGATGCGTCTGGTACCATTTTTAGTTACTCCCACAGGGAAGAACATAGGAAGGTAGTCAGCAAGATGGCCACGGGATGGGAAGGAGAACCAAGGCTGTGTGTTCATGCAGGTGGTGTCATTGGCCTAGGGACACAGCAGCCTCAACTAAAAGCAATCAGCAGTAAGTGAAAAGGATGTAGTTTTCCTCGACCAATATTACCTTCCCTATACACCAGCAAACCAGGGAAATAAGGGGAGAGAAACTTCATTGCAACAGGAACATAACGTGTAAGGATAAACTTAACAAAGGATGTTGACAAACTTGGAGGCCAGTACAAAGCCATTTAGGACTTAGGTAAATGTGGGGCTGTTTGTGAAGTGAACCTGGACGAAAAGATCCAGTATTGTCAGTGTGGAAATTTCTCTGCGGTTATCGCTAACTGAAGGCTGTACCAGCCACGATGACGGTGAGACACCGGATGACACTGGCCTCAAGAGCGCTTAAGTTCATCTGAGAGAGCAGATGTGAAAATAACTGGGAAGATGACAAAGGAGAATAATGGAGAAAATTGTGTTATCTGGTGTTAAGATCTCACCGCCATGGTGGTTAAAATGTCATGGGGCTGGTACTGGGGAGAACGAATGGCATAGACTAGCCAGTTGGGGAAAAGCTGGGCTTACACAGAGGTTAGTACAGACAGCCTGTCTCACGACTCACAGACTCTCAAGTTTATAATGGTGTGCTAGTGTAGCCATGCGACTACCCTGCTTCTCGCCACCAGCCTAATGTTTAGAATCCACTCGGAGTTACTCAGTGTCTAGTGGGATGCTAACTTTGTGCTAGAGAATTTTCCCCGGCTGTAGGGAATACTGGTATTGGATCATGAGCGTGTTTGGGGTCAGGGAGGCTGTGTGTCAATGCTCTCTAGGTTAGATGGATTGAATTCATTATTTTACTTACACGTTTTTTTTTCTTTCCTTTTTGTTAGAAACTTTTATCCCTTATTCATGTATTATAAAAGCAGAACATTCACAAAAGGAACTATGTACTAAATAATTAACTCAGCACTGAACCTCTTTCTCAGTGTTTCTTATAATCAAAAATCAAGATTTGTGCTTTGTGCACAAAACATGTTCCATATCTCAAAGTAAATATGTTTGGTGGCACATGTCTTTAATCCCAGAACTCGGGAGGCAGAGGCAGGCAAGCTCTGTGAGTTCAAGGCCAGCCTGATCTACAGGACTAGTTCCAGAATAGCCAGGGCTACACAAAGAAACCCTACCTGGAAAAACAAAACGAGCAAAAAAAAAAAAAAAAAAACCAATGAAAAGATCGTTCACAAGAATTTAAAAGTTTCTAGCAATTAATTTATTTAGTAATTTTTTGCAGAATTTATAGAGATTTATATCTTTTTCTCTTTTGAGATCAATTAACCCAATCTTATGACCCTTTGACTTGGCCACCTGGGTTGCCCTTGTGCAGAGGGCAAGAGTGAACCTATACGCCATAGTGTTCAATGCAGAGTGCCTACCTAGGTTTCTCCCCTAGCACCAGAATGAAACAAACCAGCGAGTCTGTGAGTCCTGGGGACTGTCTTCTCCTCTGTGTCCTCAGACCCCTCTGGCCATGGCTTCCCTGCCAATGAGGCCCTCAGACAGCAGGGTCACATCCCGTGAACAGCTGTGCGTTCATAGCTCTCTCAGCAAATGAGCTGTCCAGATACAGGGATACGGGTTTGGTCACATAACAAGTGGCATGCATCTCGGGTTGGCCATGATCCATGTGACTCTGATAGTTCTCTCTCCCTTCCTCTCCACAGTGGCTGGTTCCAGGTCATAATGGCTGTGTGAGTGTCTGCCATGGCCCACCGCAAGCGCCAGAGCACTGCGAGCAGCATGTTGGACCACAGGACCAGACCAGGTCCCGTCCCCCATGACCAGGAGCCTGATAGCGAGGACACAGAGCTTCCTTTGGAGGGCTATGTGCCCACGGGCCTGGAGCTGGCCACTCTGCGGCCAGAGAGCCCCACGCCTGAGGATCAGGGGTGTCACAACCATAGCCCTGATGGGGACTCCAGCTCTGACTATGTGAACAACACATCCGAGGAGGAGGACTATGATGAGGGCCTCCCGGAGGAGGAGGAGGGCGTCACCTACTACATCCGGTACTGTCCTGAGGATGACAGCTACCTGGAGGGCATGGACTGTAACGGGGAGGAGTACATAGCCCATGGCGCACATCCCGTGGACACTGATGAGTGTCAGGAAGCCGTGGAGGAGTGGACGGACTCAGTGGGCCCTCATACTCACAGCCACGGGGCTGAGAACAGCCCGGAATATCCAGACAGCCACCTGCCTATCCCAGAGGACGACCCCTCCGCCCTGGAGGTCCATGACCAGGAAGAAGATGGCCACTACTGCCCCAGCAAAGAGAGCTACCAGGACTATTACCCTACAGAGGCCAATGGGAACCCAGGTGGCGCCTCCCCGTATCGCATGAGGCGTGGGGACGGCGACCTGGAGGATCAAGAGGAAGACATTGACCAGATCGTGGCTGAGATCAAGATGAGCCTGAGCATGACCAGTATCACCAGTGCCAGTGAGGCTAGCCCTGAGCACATGCCTGAGCTGGACCCTGGGGACTCCACAGAGGCCTGTCCACCCAGCGAGACTGGCCATGGGTCCAGCAGGCACGAGGCAAGGCCCAAGTCGCTGAACCTTCCCTCTGAGGCTAAACACCCTGGAGACCCCCAGAGAGGACTCAAGACCAAGACCAGGACCCCAGAGGAGAGGCCAAAGTGGCCCCAAGAGCAGGTAGGCCTTGACTACCCCCAAGAAAGGGGTAGAGGGCCCTGGAGAGTGAAGCCTAGGAGGGATGATGGCAAGTGGAGGGGGGATTCGCTGTTATACAGTTCACAACGGAAGCTAAGTTAATTTGGGGATGCTCTGGTCACTTAGGAGTCCATCTCTTAAATTCAGGAACCCGAATCACCAGAGGACTGACTGGCAGCTCTGATCTCCTAGGACATGCTCCGCCCTCAGGAGGTTCAGTCTGTCTTCCACCGCCTGAATCTGCTCCTGACAGGAGAGTATGCATATTACCTTCTGGTTCACTGAGGTGGCTCCTCAGGCCAGCAGAGCATTGGTCAGGGTGGTGGCAGGGGATGCAGGCTTTCATGAACTTCCCTACCTAGGCAGATAAGTGCGTCTCAAAGTTCCCACTGCAATGTCTACCAAGCTCTCTTGACCTGACAGGGACTTAGCTGTGAAAATGAACTGTCTTGAAAATCGTTATTTGAAATTTGATAAAGTTGTAGAGAATAATACAAGGGAACCTAAGCATAGCCATGGTTTATTTAAGCCACACTGAAGCAAGTATGTAGTCTAATAAACCCATTTGAGGAAAACACCATCCCAACCCCCCAAATAGAAAAAAAAATCACCGCAAGTAGATGTAATTACTGTATCTGTATAAAAGAATTTCTTCTTGGCCCTTTATTCGCACTGCTTCCGTGGTTTGTAAAGCCTCATTTTCTCCCAGAAGATCTTGTGAGTTTGAATATTTAGTCAATACATACTGAATTGAACACACATACATGTGCACACACACGCACAGCGAACGCTTATGTTTGGAATGTAAATCACATTGACTTGCTGTGAGATTCCCCACACATCTTGGTGCCTTTTGTTCTTGCTAAGTTAATAAGTACCAGCTGACTTCACTTTGGGGGTGCGCCTGTCATTCACAGCAGTTCTGCCTTCACGGGGGGGCGGTGCTGTGGGATATAAAGTGCTATTGTACTAGTGAATGTTGGGGGCAGGGGTTCTGCGCCCTGGTCTGGGCTTTAGGCCAAAGTGCCCACATTTTTATTCATTCATTCTCAGAGCATGGGCTTGTCCCCAACAGCAACGATGGCACTGCAGGGATGGATGTGGGTTGTACGGAGCTTGGGACAAGCTGTGCTTTGTTGTCGTAAGTGGCCTCCCTGTCAGAGGTCTGTCAAGAGAAAATTAGCTTGGAACCTGGTGGTGGAGTGAGAAGACCTGGTGTTTTTCTCTTTTTTTTTTGCTTCATGATAAGCAGATGCTAAGTTAAATGAAATTCCATAGTCCTTTGGGTTAGAGTGTTGGGGGCGGTGGGTGAATGAGTGGTGGTGGCTATTTAGAAGGGCAAGTAGAAGTAAGGAAGCCTCAGGCCATCATGGGAGACGAGAAGGAAGTCTGTTCTTTTGGAGAAAGGTTTGAAAGGAAAAGCAGGTGTCTTATTCTCTAAGACCAGGGTGTCCTGAAGGCAGTGCTCTTAGCCAAGACTTTGGAAAAACTCCTGAGGGCTAGCTAATGATTATACAAGGTTGGTTTTTTTGGTTTTGGTTTCCTTAGTTTTTTGTTTTTGTTGTAATGACTCATTCATTAATTTATCCAGTCATTTACAAACTAATCCTATCAAGAGAGAGCCAAGCAGGATCTAGCTCTAGGCTGACCAGGCCCTCACAAATGAATGACCTGAGCACCTTTGGCAGACTCTGTTGGGCCCTGCCATGTGGGTAAGGTGTATATCCCGTAGCCCTGGTTAGCTCATTTCACACAAGGACCTCTGAAAGTGGGCATGAGTATCGGCTGGCGATGGAATCGCCTTGGAAACCAGATTCTCTAGAAAATGTATTGACACTGGCTACTTCGGATATTTCATTTGAAGTCACAGCTGTGTTCATAAAAGGAATCTTTTACTCCCTGAGGGACAGCCAAGCAGTGCCAGGAACCATCTTAGTGCCTGGCCTAAGACCACCAGTCAGAGTGCCTCTGAGTCCCTGGTCCAGTTCTTGGAGCCATCCCCATGGTTAGGGTAGCACGGCCTAGAGCTGAAGTTGCAACAGCAGAAGAGAGAGGACTCCACAGCCCTGGCGGCTGTGTAGACTTTCTCTGTAAAGTGTGCCTACATGGTCCTCACAGGAAGCACCCCAATACTATTCGATCCTATTTGCATTTCAACAAGGTGGTACATTTCAGACAGAGAAGCAAACTGTGGAGATCTTTAGCTGGAGGGACATAACAGTGCCGTGCACCGCGCCCCCGTGTCTGTGCTCTGTGCGCTGGCACCCAGTTCGCGAGCTTCGGGCAAGGGGGCTGGAAGTTAAAATACACAGACAGAGAGACAGCGACACGGGTCATCCTTGAATTCCCCAAGAATGCCCCCTTTATTGTGTTCAGAGGCGGATTATATAGAGATAGCCACGTCCCAGCCAAACCCACCAGAAACCACTCTCCTGCCATCAGGAACTTCTGAAGGTCTCGTGCTCAGAGCAGCTGTAGGCACTCAGATCAGGAGATTACAAGAAATTCAGGATCTGGGGTCTCACTGCTCCCAACATGACAGCATCCTTTATGTCTCCCCTACTCATTTTAAAGTTTAAAAATGATAGTCAGGGTTAGTTTTTGAAGTGTGGTTTGAGTGCCCCTAATCTGAAAATACAGAATCCTAAATACTCCGAGCAGAAGCCTCTTGATTGCTGACATGGGCTCTAAGAGGAAAATTTCATACCCGCCATCCCAAGACAGGTCACAGGCAAAGCACACGTGCACTAAAGCATGTTAGGTTACCCTCAGGCTCTTCATGTAGGAAATACACACGAATTCTCATGTTCTGGGTCTCATCCCTAGCACATCTCTGCAAAGTACGAAAAATACCGCTCTCAGCCGTTCTATGCAGGATGCTGTCCTGGAGAGCATCCTTCAGTCACAAAGGACTCGAAGTCTCTGATCTCGGGAATTCCTGGAGCAATCCAAAGATTTGGTGCTGAGGCTGTACTCATGAGACAAGTGAGCTGTGTCTTAGCTACTGTTCTGTGCTTGCAAAAGAGACACCATGACCAAGGCACCTTAGAAAAGAAAGCATTTAATGGGGGCCTGCGTACAGTTTCAGAGGGTTAGTCCATGACCATCATGGTGGGGCGGGTTAGTCCATGACCATCGTGGTGGGGCAGACATGGTGCTGGAACAGTGGATGAGAGCATGCATCCATGTCTGTAGCAGAGAGCATACTGGGATTGGCGTGGGCTTTTGAAACCTCAAAGCCCACCCTCAGAGACACATTTCTTCCAACAAGGCCACACCTCCTAATCTTTCTGAAACAACCTACTAACTAGGAACCAAACATTCAAATATATGAGTCTTTGGGGGTCATTGTCATTCAAACAACCGTATAGGGGTTGAGCTCTATGTGGGGTAAGTAGCTCTCCCTTGTATGGCTAAAAAGGGCTGATCTTTGCTCCTGGGGTTGCTCAGCTGAGCTCTTGAGGAACACTGTAAGAACATACCTGTTCAGGGTCAAAGATCCTGTTCTGTGTGTGTGTGTGTATGTGTGTGTGTGTGTGGTGGCCTGTGTTGAGGGGTTCTCTGCATGGGCTGCTGAATGCCTGGGTTTAGTGAGTGCTACCTAGCTTGTTTTGGAGCCTCCTCACTTTTGCCCCCATATCTGCTGCCCTATATGGTGAGATAAAGCACCCTGAAAAGTCCCCAGAGCAATTTAGTCCTTTGATTGGGGATTTCAAACTGTTCTCTGTCCGGAACCTTAGCCACTCAGTTGATAGCACTGGGTTTACAGCCTAGTTCAGCAGCTCTGTGCCGTGGGTCCAGTGAACCAGGTACATGTTTTGCTTATTTGTTGTTTTCTATTTATCGCCAACCCAACAGTGTTTTCTAGCAAGGGCCCTCTGATAATAGGAAAACAAGAAAATCGATACCTCGTAGCCAGCCTCACACAACGGCTAAAGTGAAGTGTGATCCAGGGCCTTCAGCCACATTGAGTGTCACGCCCATCATCATGCGTTGCAGAGGTGTTTTGTCGGTGACATTTCACCGAGGCTGGTTTAAAATTGCACGTGAATGGTGACTCTAAATAGGCAGACATGGTTCTGTGTGCATGCCTGTCCTTGACCTGTTTCTGGTGGAGTTAGGAGTACTGTGCTCATTTTCGAAAGGTACCTCGCCGTGTCCTATCTGGTGGTATCTGAAACAAGGATTAACTCCAACTGTAAGAAGAGAACCAAGAGAGGAGGTCTGGGGGATTGCTAGCATCTAGGTACCTCTCTGATGTGCTTGTAATGGTCCCTCCCTGATCTGCATGCAGTGCTCCCTCCCTGATCTGCATGCAGTGATCCCTCCTTGATCTGCATGCAATGGTCCCTCCCTGATCTGCATGCAATGGTCCCTCCCTGATCTGCATGCAATGGTCCGTCCCTGATCTGCATGCAATGGTCCCTCCCTGATCTTCATGCAGTGCTCCCTCCCTGATCTGCATGCAATGGTCCCTCCCTGATCTGCATGCAATGGTCCCTCCCTGATCTGCATGCAGTGCTCCCTCCCTGATCTGCATGCAGTGGTCCCTCCCTGATCTGCATGCAGTGCTCCCTCCCTGATCTGCATGCAATGGTCCCTCTCTGATCTGCATGCAATGGTCCCTCCCTGATCTGCTTGCAATGGTCCCTCCCTGATCTGCTTGCAGTGGGCAGGAGGGGTACAGAGGGCTGGGAAGAAGGACATTAGTGTTTGCCTTGTGCCCAGAGGGTCTAAACTATCCCAGTTCAGATAGTGTTTTAGAAAGTGCCTGCAGGACAGGGATTGGGGGGAATCCCAAGGCTCTCTCCAGTCTTAGGAGGACAGGACATCTGACCTCTTCCCCTCTGCAGCCCTCCTGCAACCCATCTTCCTCATCCACACATACCTTCTGTGTCTGCCTGTGGGCTGCTTTCTGTAGCCCATACTGCATGCACTGGGCCTCTATTTCTTGTAATTACTCTTTTCTCCAGGCAATGGGACAGGGTGAGCTCTGTATCTACTTTAACAATTTCCCAGGATTGTTTTTGAAAGAGAAATCCTGTGGGTTCTGCTTGATGTTATTGCCTGCCCCTTCTCCCAGAGCTTCTGAACATGATACCCAGGGCATGTTGGCCCAGCCTGCACAATCGTTCTCTGTGGCTTTAAGAAGGGGCTAGTGACTGTTATTGTGAGGAAGTGGTTAATTTAGCAGAAAGTGGGGATGTAGGCAGGGGTTTAGAAAGTCAGGCTCTAAACTATTTTGGTTTCCAAAAGTTAATGAACTGACTTTTATATATACTTTTTATTTTCAATTCACAAATTAAGGGAGTTCAGTGTTATAATTTCATCATGTATACAGCTTAATTAGAGCATTCTTGATTCTTTATGATAATTGTGAAGGCAGGGACTGGGGAGATGGCTTGATGCCCACATGTGATGGTCAGAGTTCCAGTTCCCAGCAGCCAAATGAAGAAGAAGAAGGAGGAGGAGGAGGAGGAGGAGGAAGAAGAGGAGGAGGAGGAGGAAGAGGA
The DNA here is from genome assembly GCF_950005125.1 of Chionomys nivalis. Classification (NCBI taxonomy): domain Eukaryota; kingdom Metazoa; phylum Chordata; class Mammalia; order Rodentia; family Cricetidae; genus Chionomys; species Chionomys nivalis. Next base: position 27,719,246 of record NC_080108.1, on the reverse strand, counting down.
GGAGGAAGGACTTTTATCCCAGTACTCAGAAGGCAAAGACAGGTTCCTCCAGGCAAACTGGCTAAATTAGCTGAACCGACAAGCTCCAGGTTCAGCAAGAGATCCTGCTTCTGTAAGTCAAGCAGAGAGTCATGGCTCACTCTCAAAATCTGGTCCTCACATACATGGGCATGCACAGGCATGTTTATTAGCACAAACATGCACCTAACCATGAACATGCTCACAAACACATGTACATACTCACACCCTCTAAAGTTGTTAGTCTGTCTACAAATAGATGTCCAGAAGGTATCCTTTCCCTGGTCCTTATAGAGAGTTAAGTGTGTGATGTTTGAGACTCCCACAGCCAGGAAACCTGGATCTCACCTTGCTGTGTTTTCTGCTCCCATCTGTGAGGTTGATGCGCGCTGTGGCTTGCTATGTTGCCAGCATCCTGACAGACAACTGCATTGCATGCTTCCAGCCCTTGCAAGGCCCGAATCCACAATCTAAAGTGTAGTTCCTCCTGAATGCATGTTGCATTTGCACCAATGTAAAGTCAAAAAATAGAAAAGTCTGGTCAATAAGTCGAGGCCCTCCTATTTTGTAAAATCTAACGTTGAATGTTAATTCTACTCTTTCTCTTCCCACATGTTTTTTAAAAACACAAACATCACATTTTTACATTCCCAAAAGCTTGGCAGGGAGAAGCTAATTGGATCCTTGGTATCATTTTACTATGCTATTTGGTGAAATGTCATTTAAATTTTGAATCACGGGAGTTAGCTTTCGCATCTGCTGCAGTGGGCTGCTCCTATGGGGTTGAAGTCAATTGTTTATTATTGAGGACTAATCACATTGACTGGCACTGAGGGCTCTTTTTCTTCTTAGGAGAACACAGCTCTGGCAGGGGCCCTTCCATGCTAGCCATGCCAGCCTGTATGGAAGGATAGGAGTTAAATACGGAAGACATCCCCTGGAAGCTGCAGCCTAATATTGACTTAGCATTGGCCATTGACTTGCTTTTTTGACATGGCACCTTTGTTTCTTTCCTCGTTGAGATGTCAAGCTAGTTTTCTGAGAATGTGTGCACAAGGCTTGAGGTTAAGTGTTGGGCAGCTAGGGGAATTCAGAGAATGGTCTAGGCCAGGCTCCTGGGAGGACTCCAGGTCTGAGTTGTGGATAACTCTAAGTAATTGCTTTTGAGCCCCCAGTGGGTTGTTCCTATGGAAATCTGTCCATACAACTTCTTTCCTTCAGATTAGCAGGAGGGAAAATTGCAGCTGTCTATCTGTAACTGGCAGAACCAGTGGTGGAAGAAGCAGTGTTGACACAAAACAGCATTCATGAAGGGGGCTAAGGGATTCTTGTTCAAGACTTGATCAGAACCAAATGGGATTCTCCCTCGCTATGTAGTACGCATTGCCTTGAGCCATAGAGCTCCTGTGTCCCCTTGAAGGTCCTTAGTGGGACCTCCCCACATGTGAGGCAGGTGCACCAGAGGTAAACAATTATGTGGCATGAGGTCTGTGTGGCCCACCCTTCATTTACTGCTGAAGGGTGACCATCACGCGGCAGGGTACCACGGAGCTGGACTTGGTCACGAACAAGACAGGATATTTAGACGTCTAGAGGGTTCTTCTCACTCTTTCTTTTTGTTGGTCACTATTTTCATTTCAATCATTGTCTTGGCAGTGCTGTGTGTAGCTCCCATATACACATGCTAGGCAAGAGCTGAACCACCACTGTACCTGTCAGCTGCCATTATTTTGGAATTATAGTAATACACACCCGAAACTTGACATTGGGCCTGTTTTGAAGTGAGTGCTCATTCAATGTCTTTAAATAAATGCTCTGTAGCCGTAGCTGCCATCTAGTCCCAGCACAATCTCATTGCCTTGAAAGACTCTTACCCTTAAGCAATCTTCCCTTGCCCTAACCTCTTACAATGGGAAATTTGTTTTCTATCGTTAATGGATTCATCTAATCTAGATATTTCAGTCTATGCTATGCTGCCTGGCCTCTCCCTTAGCCTGCTTTAGGAGTTCACCTATGAGGCAGCGATATGGGGGGCTTTATTTTTTTAGGGCCGAGGACATTGCATGGGGCGAGTGGAGCATGCCACACCTCCTGTCTCCAGCCATGAATGGCACTGGGTTGCTTCTGTGGCTAATGTCAGAGTTGCCGTACATACGCATGTGCAAGTTTTCAGGGGCTCTTTTTCTGTCTGAGCTTTGTGGAGTGTATAGAGAGGAGCAACATTTCTGGGCTGTGTGATCACCAGGGCTTGACTGTACAGTAGTATTCCCTATTCCCACCAGCAGTCAGTGAGGGTTCTGCTTACTGTGAAATTGGAAAAAGATGTAGTCATCCCAATCCTGTGGCAGGCCAGACTTGGTCGCTCCGAATCCCCAGGCCTGATTTCTAAAGGGTAGCTTTTGTTCACGGTAAATCTGTTTACAGCCTGGGTTATCCCAGGGAAGGATGAATCTTGGCACAACCCCATAAGTCCAGTTTCCATGATGCCTGTGGGATAAGTCAAGGGTAGGGACCTCATTGCGTATCTCCCTGTCCTTAATTAGAAGTGCAGAACACATAAACACTCAGGACTGGCCATGTGTGGCAGGACAGTCCTTTCACAAAGGTTGGCACACAGAGGTGAGTTCAGAACAGTTGGGATTGTGCCCTGAAATGCATGGCAAGGCACGCCTATCCACTGCCTGTACTCTGTCGGGCTCTCTGGAAAGGCCACAGGCAATACGCAGATGCCATGTCCGGTTGGTTATGCTGGTCTATAGTGGAAAAGATCTCAGAGAGCGAGGCCTAGAGTCCGCAGCCAGGTCGGAGAAAAGGCCCCGGTCATCAGTGCCTGGAAGGGTGGCCAGATTGACAGATAGTAACAATAAAGGGGTCCTTCAAATGAGAGAACTGAAGCTGTGTCTGGAGTTTGGGTTTTTACAAGATGAAAAGATGGTGATAATAATTGCCCGGCATTCTAAACAACACTGAGTGACCCTGAACTATGTGCACACATAATTGAGAGGGCAGATTTTAAGCAGTGGAGAAACGGAAGTTCGGGCAGATGATGAATAATTTTTAGTATAATGTGTTTCGTGAAATGCTTGGCATGGGAGTGCATGACCTTTCTTCCTCCCATTTACAGACCTACCTACAGATTTTAAAAGACAGATTCTCTGACCAGCTGGCGGCCTCTAATGTGGCTGCTGTGACACTTTTAAGCCGTACATCTCTTTGCAAAGGTGACCCCCACTATGGGAGTGGCTATCACAAGGATAAATACCGTATCCCAGTCCCATTTTCCTCAAGGTAAATATTACAGTAGTGGCCTGAATTGTAAGAGGAATGAAGAAAATGAATAATAGCAGAGTTTTTTTTTTTTTTCTCCTGAGCCCCATATATGTCAGAGGGTGAATTCTCGGGCTTTCTAAAGAACATGTCCATGTTCCTGAGACAGACCCTGGCAGATCATGCTTTGTCTTGTCCCCATTCAGAGCTGCCCTCATGCAGCAGAACTCGAGTCAGATGGAGGAAGAAATCTTTGTAGGGCTAGCAGGTGTTCAGGGCAGGCTGTCTCCTTTTTAAAAACAAAGTCTGAAATGGTCCCTAGAGGACACGGTCGTCTGAGTCATCCACGCGCCCTGGGATTTGTCTGTGGCAGGGTCATGCAGGAGGGGGAGGTGTGACACAGTGAGATACTGTGACTTCTGCAGATCTAAGCTGATGTTGTCTGTTCTAACATGTTTGTCGTTCAGGAAAGGCTGTTGTTCCAGATGGCGTGAGCTGAGTGGGTGTGAGCTCGTTTACTGTGAGTTCGTCTCAAGCAGTGTGGGTTAGATGACTGGGTTTTCAGTCGAGTTAAGCAGACAAATCAGAATTGACACTTGCAAAATGCCAAACTTTATTTTGCACCAACTGGAGCCAACATAATTATTCAGATGATTTATGTGCATTAGTGTTTTTATTAAGGGTGTTTATCTCTGCATTGAGCAGCTGTCCCTGGGTCTCAGCACAACTGGCTACCCTCAGAACTCCACAGTAGGCTCCTCCTCCCGAGAGCACATTTCCTATTACAGCTTTGTACGAGCCAATCTCTGTTCTCCTGTGATGGATGATGGTTTGGGCATTGTTAGTAGTTTGGAAGAGCCCTGGTCATGTCTTGTTTTGACAAGTGGCTGCATGGATCCCAAGGGAGTGTCCCACAGAATTTAGGCATCATCCTCACCCAAGAGTCCTGGAGCCCCACATTCATGGAGGCCTCAAACCACGTGAATTCCCAATGTTGCCAGTATGCTGGGTGGGGATCAACAAGCCCACCCTCTTTCCTCTTTGAAAATAAGCCTGGCTGTATATGGAAAGATGTGGTGATGAGCAGCCCACTTGGGAGTACATTTGAAGAGATGTTGATATGGAGGAGGAGTGGGTCCCCAGAGAAGACCGTGCTTTTCCATGGATGTCCCATACTGTAGCTCCACTTCAAGCTGTCCCAGAGGCAGTGCATAGGGGAGGAGTTGACACTTCTGTGTCCCCTGGCTAAGTCATGAACTCTAACCCAAGTTATCCAAAGGCCTAATGGCTGGTCTGGAGAGGGAGTGCAGCCCCCTGTGTTCCATTCCCCATGTCTGGTGTAAAGATGTCTCTGTTTGTCTATCTATCTGTCTATCTATCTATCTATCTATCTATCTATCTATCTATCTATCTATCTATCTATGTATCATCTATCTTAAGTTTAGGCACCACCCCAACATGTGTGGTAGGTTCTGTTTGCTGCTTGGTAGTTTCCTTCTTGAAAGTTTCTTGGGGATGAGTAGAGCTGGTCAACCACATGGTGGGCCTTCAACAAAGGGGGTCCTGTCTGTGCAGGAACTCATTGCCAGCATCTTCCGGGCAGTCACATTCTGGATACAGCCAGAGACAGGATCCAGCACTCACCAGTGTATCAGTGTGACTTCCTGTTACTGCGTCATGGTGTCATCATCCTTCTGCTTGCTGTTACTTCCTGGAAGTCCCATGATTTAAGGTGCTGCTCACCAGAGCTGTTTGGTTTGGGTGGTGACTTTGGTACCTTGGATGTTGCATCTGTCTTCTGCATGACTTAAGAACTAAATGCAGAAAACATACCGTGAGTGTGAAATTGTATTGTTTGAAGTAAGGGAGTTATAGGTTGAGATCCTATTTCAAGAGGAAACCTACGTTTCATGCCGTGCTTTATTTTTGTAGTAGTAGTAGGTTGATGTGTTTGTGTTTGCATTTATTCTCACTTGAGAACCTAAATTTATTATAACAATAAGATTTTTAACTCTTGAATACTATGAGAGGAAGGTACCACCATGGGAAACACTGTAGAGAATCACTCAAAAAAGCTAAAATGGATTCAACATCTGACCTAGTGGTTGTAACTATGGGTGTGGGTCCAAAGGAGGCAAAAACAAAGTCTCAAAGACATAGTCGCACATCCAAGCTCCCAGCAGCATTAGTTGGAGGAGTCAAAGAGTGGAGCAACCCAAGCTGCCTTCAATGGATAAATCATACAACCCGTGGAACACCGTTCAGCCCTAACAAGGGAAATTCTGACAGTGTAACATGGATGGATCTTGAGGACATTGTGCTAAGTGAAAGAAGCCAATCGCCAACAGATGAACACTTTGTAGTTCCATGTATTCCAGGCATTTAAAGTGGCCCAATTCATAGATCCAGAAAACTGAGTGACTGGGCACTGCCATGTAAAGACAACTGAGGAGAGGGGGATTGTAGCTGCACGGTCAGGTTGCTTTTAAACATTCACTTTTATTTTTACTTATTGATATGTGTTTGTATGTGTGCGTATGAGAGCCCATGAAGATCAGAAGAAGGTGTCAGATCCCCTGGAGCTGGAGTTAAGGACAGTTGTGTGTGGCCCAGTGTGGGTTCTGGGAACTGAATTAAGGACCTCTGGAAGATCAGGACAAATATTTAACTGCCCAGCAGTCTCTAGAGCCCAGGTTTCAGTCTTGTGTTATGTATGAAGTGTGACTTGGAATGGATGGTGATGATGACGTACAACAACATGGATATACTTTTTATGCCATTCAACTGTACACTGAAAATAGTCCAGGTGGTAAACTATGTGTTTTATTAAAATAAAAGTAATAGTAAATAATAAAAGCCAAATAATTAGCAAACACTTTAGAAATATAAAAGTATACATATTTATCGTATAACAGTTTAATGGCATGTGGATGAATACTTGGACACTTTTATATGTGTTCCTATACATGTGTATGATATAAGATTGAATCTCATTGACTATCCAGGTTTTTTAAAATCTCAGCTTAATTTTCTTCTATATAAACACAGTGAACGTTCCTGTTTCCAGGTTTGCAATGGCTTGGAGCAGCCGAGGAAGCAGCAACGCTCTGATCTCAATGGACCCGCTGACAATAACAACATCCCAGAGGTAATTTTCTTCCAAAGATGAGAGTTCTGGACCAGAGTTCTCATGATGAAGTTGCTGGCTGTGTTATGGTCAACTCACTCTCCTAGTTTTGGGATCTGGGGAGAGGAAGTTCAAATCAAGTTTAGTTTGGGACCACTGTCTGAGGAAGAGATGTCAGTTCTCTGTCCTGGGAAGAGGGGACTCACATATCCTGAGCACTCACAACTGCACTGTGTACTGTTGGTGCACTGTTGTTGGTGTGGGAATCCCTGGTGCTCCCTATGATAGCATGGGGATCCCTGATGCTCCTCAATGATGGTGTGGGGATCCCTAGTACCTTGCAATGATGGTGTGCAGATCCCTAGTGCTCCCCGATGATGGTGTGGGGATTCCTGGTACTCCCTGATGATAGTGTGGGGATTCCTGGTACTCCCTGATGATGGTGTGGGGATCCCTGGTGCTCCCTGATGATGGTGTGGGGATATCTCGTGCTCCCCGATGATGGTGTGGGGATATCTCGTGCTCCCCGATGATGGTGTGGGGATATCTTGTGCTCCCCGATGATGGTGTGGGGATCTCTGGTGCTCCCCGATGATAGTGTGGGGATCTCTGGTGCTCCCCGATGATAGTGTGGGGATCTCTGGTGCTCCCTGATGATGGTGTGGGGATCTCTGGTGCTCCCCGATGATAGTGTGGGGATCTCTGGTGCTCCCTGATGATGGTGTGGGGATCTCTAGTGCTCCCTGATCTGGTAGAAACTCAAAGGTAGTCTGGATTTCTCACAAGCACAGTCATTTTTTGACAGGCTTCCCTGTGCTGTATAGGTGGTCTATGAGCAACCCTACCCACTAGATACCAGCAACCACTACTCTGTACCTCAGTTACGACAACAAAATGTCACCAGATATTGACCAGTGTGTCCTTGAGAACAAAAATCATCGTGATTGAGAGCCACTGGTCTAAACCAATAACATGGCTATCTAATTCAAATTAGGGCTTTGGCAAATTACCTTTTCTCTGTGGGGTAGTTGAGACACGATTGTCAAGCCCTGTTGAGATAGTTGTAGCCATCCCATCTCCTTTATTGTGGTCCTGAAGACATTCCAAGGAAATTCTCATGCCCAGTGGTTTGAGAACCACTGGGCTGACTGCTCTTGAAGCTCCTTCTAACTATGATGTGCTAAGTTAGGGCTCTTAAGAACTGACTTGTGGGCTTCTGTGACCCTTCCTAGCATCCTGTGTCCCCCATAAGACCAGCTTGCTGTGTGGATCTGATTTCTTAGGAACACCAGCCATTCATGGGGTTAGACTGTTCCAGCCCAGGGGGTATACATCTTGAGATAGTTCTTATAAGTCAGCCTTTTGCGGTTATTATGTTTTATTCTCTTTGTTATTTCTCAACAGACAAAGAAGGTGGCATCGTTTCCAAGCTTTGTGGCTGGTAAGTTACTTCAAATTGGATCTCTCGGGAGGTGGTTAGACTTTATGGAAAAGCAAATGGTCCTTTTGTGCATGGGTTTCCTCCAGAGACTCTTCCTTGGAAAGCATTGTTTCCAACAAGGTGCCCGCAGGCATTTGACTCGTTGGGTGCTGCATTAGCACACTTGGGAGAGGGGCTTCCAGCTCATCTGCCTGATTCAGTGTAATGAACAGCTAGGACCATTCATTGTGTTTTCCCCTCACTAACTGCATCGCCAATGACACCGAGGGCTGGCTTAATGCACTGAGAGGTGTCTATCTGAGCAGTTCGCTGGGATCTACTTTTCATCAGCGTGGTTATAATGACATCCAAATGCTGGCTGTTCCTTTTCACGCCCTCTTCCACTTTCCCTCCTACCCTTTCCAGGAGTAGCAGTGCCTGTTCATATTCCAGAAAGAGCAAAGCAGACTGTCTTGATTGACTGGTTCTGTGTCAGTGTTTGGGGTGGGGGCGCTCCTGCTCAGCTTTTGATGAAGCTAGCTTACAGTGGCTTCATGTATCAGGTGTCCTTGGGTCCAACATCAGAGCAAAGAAGTAGGCCTTTTCTCTGCCAGGAGAATGTTTCTTGCCTCTAATGTGTTATAATAAACAATGTGAGTTTTATTAATTCTTTCAAATAAGCTGATAATTAATTCCTATGAATATTTATAGGAGCAAAGTAAATGGATCTTCAGAAACAAATGGCTTTAAACCTTTGCCATTCTGCTTTGCATTTATGGTAAATAACAGAAGCCATCAAGTTCTCCTTTAAGGATGAGCTCAAACCAGGCTTAACCAGTTCCAAATGGTTCACTGTGCTGACTGTTATTACCAGCTTAATGCCATTTAATTTAGAAGAGTATCAGTTTTAATTGTGAGGACTTATCTAGAACCCAAGTAGACGACTCCATTTTGCCCAACACAAATAGACTCAAATGGGTTTTGCCCAGCAGTTCACTTGTGGACTTGTGGCTTTAGGTGTATTTTTTACTGGCTCCAACTGGCTCCAGCTGGTTTCCATTAGATCACAGCAGGTGATTGTAGTCACCTGGCTGACTGTAGTTCTTCCAGGGTCTTATGATTGACAGAAAGAGACCACACCCCTCTTGTCACTCCCCAGTGGGGCATGGCTGGGTTCTGATCTGAAGGAGGCAACATCAATGAAAAATATTGCATCTCTCTGCACCACTTTTCTTGTTGGGCTGAAGCTAAAATAGACATGACTTGGTCACAACCATTCAAGGCTATGGGGCCTTCTGCACCTAAGAAATGGATTTGTCAATAAACATGGCTTCATTTGGAAAGAATTTCAAACTGTCAAGGTTAGCAGAGACAGCGCAGCAACCTTAACTCTGCTGGGGGCGGGGCGCATTCCAGCAGCTATCCACGCATTCCATCTGACTGTGTCTTGGTACTTTCTAGAAGGCTCATGTGTCTGGAGCTCCTGAGACTTTTTTTTCCCATGTTAGAATGAGATAGAGCCGTCACACCAGCTCAGATAGACACACTGCTTGTGGACCACTCACATCAATATGGAAAGTTCACACTAGTGTGGTCAACTCACAAATTAGCCCCAGTTTAGGAGAGGAACTAACTGGTCATTATGAAAATAGGAAAACCTTAATCAAAAGCCCATCTCTTCATCCAAGAGAATTCACATCCAACAAACGTGACCAGCAGTCACAAAAAATGACAGAAAGAGATAGTAATGAGTATCCCAGGAAAACCTGGACTCTTATGAATTTAAGGGCAGCATCTGGTGTTAGACACCTTTACCAAGCTGGGATGGGCGTGTGTGCAAGGACCCATCTGACATTTGCTTAGCAGAGAAGCATGTTAGTGGTGTGAAGAAATCTTGAGGGAGCCACTGACCACTCCGTGACTGTAATGTCAGGTTAGCTTCCTGGCTTCGCTTGGTCTTGTCTTCTGGTTTGTAATCTCATTGCCTGGATGACCCCAGCCATTGTTTCCTGTTCCAGCAAGGAAAAGAAAGAGAAATGCCCAAATCAACCCTTGTCTCTCTCTTCACATTAAGGAATTTCAGTGCCACAAGTGAGTAAAGGGGCTGGGAACGTGTCTCAGCTATTTAAGTGCCTGCCGTGTAAGCATTAAGACCTAAGTTTGGATCCCCAACAAAAGTCATGTGTTGTGATACATATCTGTAACCCCAACACTTTTTGGTGAGCTTGAAGACAAGCAGATCCTAGAAATTCATTGCCTACTAGCTTACTCAAATTCATGAGCTCTGGATTTGATGTTAAAAAGTAAGATGGAATGCGGTCATGGAACATGCCCAACATTGACTTCTGGCCTCCACATACATGTGCCTGCATGAACACATACACATTATACATACACAAGAGTGAATGTGTTATCTGCCTGAGACTGTATTTTGCAATATCTTTCTAAGCCTGTTCACCAGGCTGCTAAGAAATAGTTTTTCAGCTGTATCAATGATCAGCCTTGTTATGACGAAGATACTTTGATTAGCAGACCATGTCTAGGTGGGGGAATGTCAGCTCTGTCAGTGAGCACCATTGCTATGATAAAGAATGGCTCTGTATCTAGGTGCGGGGATAAGAATCATTAAGGGTGTCACTCTTCTAATCAGTATGTCTCTTGGAGGGTCCCTGGAAGCTCCGTGTAAGTGGTATGAGAACCACATGACCGCGAGAACTCTTGACAACAGGAGGTTTTTTTTTTTAAAAAAATATTTATTTATTATGTATACAATATTCTGTCTGTATGCCTGAAGGCCAGAAGAGGGCGCCAGACCTCTTTACAGATGGTTGTGAGCCACCATGTGGTTGCTGGGAATTGAACTCAGGACCTTTGGAAGAGCAGGCAATGCTCTTAACCACTGAGCCATCTCTCCAGCCCCAGCAGGAGGTTTTAAAACTGTATGAGGTCCATACGCTCTTCATAGTGGGTGCTTTATACCCTCACAGCTGAGCCATCCAGCAGCTATGGACATAATTCTGTGTGGATTCTGTGGTAACTTTTAAGGCCAGAAGAATCCTCACACTGTTCAGATTATTTTTTAAAGTTTTCAGGTAGAGATTTTATTATTTTTTTTAAGTGAATCTGATCCATCTATAAATTTTTTGGTGTAAAGTTCGAGGCCAGCCTGGTCTACAAGAGCTAGTTCCAGGACAGAACCAAAAAGCTATGGAGAAACCCTGTCTCGAAAAATAAAAAGAATAAAAAAATAAAAAATAAAAAAAATAAAGATACAAGCAGAGGTCACGTTTTGAGCACCCTGTACTCAAGCAGCTGACTGGCTGTGGGGGACATCATTGGTGTGGAGGGTACTACCTTTGCTGTATTTTCTGGCTCTGGGTCCATTTGGGGATGGTTCCCAGGTCCCGACTGAAGCTACTTTTGCCATCCTCTCCCTGCCCCCCCCCCCCATCTTCCCTGGAGACTTGTCTGTGGCTATTTTTCTGTGTACATTTTTGGGTCAGCTTATCTAGGTACATACACAAAATGCCCTCTTGGTGTCTTTATTTGGCGTCCATTCAGTGTGTCTAGTTAGGGGGAAGTACCAGCGTCTAGAACACAGGCGTCTCAGACGTCCAGAGAGGCTTCTCGCCCCATCGGGTCAGACGTGTTTGTCTTTAAAGCTTGTCTGGAAACTCTGATACATGTCCTTTTCCTTTATTCTTTGGTCCTTAATCCCGCTTGTTGTTTTGGTAAATGTTATCTTTTTGCTTCCTTACATTTTCTGACTTGTTTGTAGGTACAAAGAAAGCTATTGATTTCTTTTCTATATTAAATTCTAAACCATTGGTTCGATCAGTTTTCTTAGTTTTATTTTCCCCTAAATAGATTTTTATTTGTCTTCTTGGCTCTTCCGCGGCTTAGAATCATACCATCTACAAATTAGAATCCCTTCCACTCTCCTTTCTTGTTCTCCATAAATTCTTCCTCTTATCTCATGGAGCTTGGCAGAAAATAAGAAACGGTGTTATATAATAATGAGATATGCCCACTAGTTTTTTTTTTTTTTAAAAAATGTAGCATCCTTTTAAAAGATCCGTCCTTTTGGTTTGCTATAAAATGTTCACACATACCAAGCTTAGAAAGTCAGACCCATTGCCATGCACCCTCCCTGGCTTCAGGCTCACGGTGCCTACCTCCTCGTGACCCATAGTGCTTAACCCCCACCCCACACTCCCCAAGTTCTCTAAAACAATCCCATTTTTTCCTGTAATAGTTCACCTATGTATCTCTAAAATATGGGAACGCTATTAAAAACCATTGCAATGCCGTTGCCACAAATGAAGCTATCGGTCATTTCTGTGCGTTCCTCAGCGCCAGCTAGTGCTTGCGTCCGCCCATGCACAGTGTCCCTCTCAATAGAGATCTAAACCAGGTCCCCAGTGAGCCTGGCTGATACATTTTATAATTGCCCTCCTCCTCTTACAGATTCTCCACTCATCTGATTCTCTCTCTCTCTCTCTCTCTCTCTCTCTCTCTCTCTCTCTCTCTCTCTCTCTCTCTCTCTCTCTCTCTCTTCCATTGCTATGATAAAACACTGTGACCAAATTCAGTTCAGGAGCAGAAAGGTCAATTTGGTTTACATTTGCAGACGACGGTCCATCATTGAGGGAAGTCAGAGCAGGAACTCCAGCAGGGCCTTGAATCAGAAGCCATGGAAGAATGCTGCCTGATGGCTTGCTCAAAGACCCTGTGCTTACCCAGCTTTTATATATAATCCAGGTCCACCTGCTTGGGGAAGGTACTGCCTATACTGAGCTGGGTTCTCCTCCATCAGTTAGCAATCAAGACAAGACCCCACAGACGTGCTCACCAGTCAATCTAATCTAGGCAATTCCTCAAGGGAGGCCTCCCAGTCACTCTTCCAGATGATTGTAACAAGTTGACAAAGCTAACAATGATTGCTTGCCTTTACATAGTGGTCTTGATGACACATGTGGAATTCTTTGTATCATTCATCCAGTGCCACTTTATTTGCACTCTGGGATTGGTTGATTGTTCCTGATGGTGTCATCTGCATGGCCCTCTGCCCATGTCTAGGAAAATGGTCAGGGTATAGATAGAGGGCCAATCATAATAAGTTTGATTATTTCGGTAGAGCTTCTTAGATAGTATTACATCTGGCTGTCCCTCTTTCCTTTTTGATCAGCAATAAGCTTATCACTGTCTAGATCCATTTATTGGTTCTTCTGATAGAATCATGTCCCTGCTGTTGATTGTTTGAACTCCTATACAGATGAACTTTTCCTGATTCTAATGCACACAAGAAACACTGTCTTGAGTTTTTCTCTTTAACAATGTTTAAGATAATGGGTTTCCCTACCAATCTATAAAGGTGAATGGCAGACTTCGGGGCTGTAATTGTGCATCCTTGACTTGCAGCCGAGTAGGGTGGCCCTGAAGACACCTTCCTTAGGGATATTTCCACATGTCTAACCAACTGATGTTGTGCTGTTAGTCCCTCAGTCTTAGCATGGCCTCAGTATGTTCTAATATTATATTCTGGCATAATTCAAAACTGTTTTGTCCTGGAATGGAATCATTCGATCCTTTCATCATGGAGCTGGGGGAATACTGTTGAGAAAACACAGTCTGGGTACAGTCGGGCTTCCCTGGTGAAGAGCTTCGGAAGTGAGAACATGTGTGTGCAGTGAGAACATGTGGTGTGCAGTGAGAACATGTGGCGTGCAGTGAGAACATGTGGCGTGCAGTGAGAACATGTGGCGTGCAGTGAGAACATGTGGCGTGCAGTGAGAACATGTGGCATGCAGTGAGAACATGTGGTGTGCAGTGAGAACATATGTGTGCAGTGAGAACATGTGGTGTGCAGTGAGAACATGTGTGCAGTGAGAACATATGTGTGCAGTGAGAACATGTGGTGTGCAGTGAGAACATATGTGTGCAGTGAGAACATATGTGTGAAGTGAGAACATGTGTGTGCAGTGAGAACATATGTGTGAAATGAGAACATGTGGTGTGCAGTGAGAACATGTGGTATGCAGTGAGAACATATGTGTGCAGTGAGAACATGTGGTGTGCAGTGAGAACATATGTGTGCAGTGAGAACATATGTGTGAAGTGAGAACATGTGGTGTGCAGTGAGAACATATGTGTGCAGTGAGAACATGTGGTGTGCAGTGAGAACATGTGGTGTGCAGTGAGAACATGTGGTGTGCAGTGAGAACATATGTGTGCAGTGAGAACATATGTGTGCAGTGAGAACATGTGGTGTGCAGTGAGAACATGTGGTGTGCAGTGAGAACATGTGGTGTGCAGTGAGAACATGTGGCGTGCACATATGACAAGGCTCCCAGCAATCCCATCTCCTGACAGTTACGGTCATGCAAGCCCCTCACCCTGGTCATAAGCTGGGGAAAGTGATTACTAGGATGTCGCCCCCAAAATTAGGTTATAGGAAGAGCGCGGTGTTCGCGTCACTCCATCTTGCCTGTTCTCGAAGAGAGCCAAGCTGCTCTGCTGTGGTCCTGAGCTGCCCTACAGAGAGGCCAGCAAGGAGGGGATCTAAGTCTCTGCCAACAGCCACGGCAGGGAACTTGGAACTGGCCTTTCTTGTTCAGGCCTTAGGAATGTAACAGGCTTCCCAGCTACCTTGACTACAGCCTCCACAGAGATCCTGAGCCAGAGGCCCCAGCTGAGAAATAGCTGTGTTCCCAAGATAATAAGTGTTTGGTGTTTAAAGCCACTAAATTTGGTGGTAATTTTTATGCAATTATACTCAATAAACAATAACTAGTGTGCTATATTTTCAAAGTTGCGCCGCATACTGATTCGCCCTGTTATTTTGCCAGGGCTCCAGGGCTCTTGTATTCATGTTCTCTTGTTCCCGTGTCCCAGGCTCTGATTCTCAAAGTGATTATGCATTTGTCTCATTCTGCTAATCACACTCCAGTCCCAGAGATAACAGTATCAGCGTTGCCGAGGACGCAGGGCTGTAGGCTCAGTTAGGATTTCCTGGCCTTCATTCTTCGCAGCAAGGTTCAGCAGGGGCGTACCACCAAATGGCCTCAGGAGGGGAGGGAACCGTCTCCACGGCCCATGGGGAGTCCCTGGTACCTCTCTTCCCACAGCAGTCAATCCCAGACCAATACTGTGTCTTGCGGTGGCTTTTTAAAAATGCTTGACTCATGTTTAGTTGTTTGAATAGGTCACAAATGAACATTCAGATTCCTTTGTTTCATTTTTTCTTTAATTCTGAGAGCTAAGCTTTTGTCAGTATGACTATGAAAAGTACTTGCATGGGTCTAAAGTCACAACTCAAGGTATGCTGTGTGCTGAGGCATCCAGTCCTGGATCCTTACCTCCTGTCTTCTCTCTGGATACTTCTCCATATAGACAGCCATTTGTAACATTTAACATGGCTTTCTTCAGATTTCTAAAATGCTCTGTTCCTTATATATACCTCTAAATGCACACATAATGCATAAACGTCTTTTAAGCTTTAAATAGGATTTTATCGGGGGTTATACGAAGTTTCTTTACACACTTGGTTTATGCTGTGGTTAATGTTTAATGTGTATTTGTTGTGAACTTACCTTCCTCTGTTTAGGTAATTGGGGTGTATTTAGATTTTTTTTTTCTCCATCATGCCTTCCTTCTAACCCTAGCCATGTGCCCAGGAGCTGCATGGTGCTAGTGGCCTTCCAAACTGCTCAACAGGACCCCACTGTAGAATGGCTCCTGCTCAGCTGTGCCTGAGGGCTTCCCAGGTTTTTGCCTTTACAAATAATGCTACAGAAAAAAAAAATGCCCAGACACAAGCTAATGCTTATGGTGTCCTCAGCAGAGTCGGGGACTGGGATGGACTTGGCTTTGGCCTTCTCTGTCACAGCTTCTCCTCCTGCGGCCACTGACCCTTGCCGTCCACTCTGTGTCACTATGAGTTGTCCCTGTCCATGACAACCCTGCCTCTGTCAGGTCTGAATTTACCGGTAGCACCATTTATGAGCAGCACAGGGTGCTCTTCATGGTGGCGTCTCAGAGGCCCGAGCTGCTGCAGAGTAGAGCCTTGCTGGGCTAGGCTGGTGTGAAGAGAGAAACACTGTAGACCCCAGAGCCTTTCCAGGGAGAAAGAGAGGTCATTCTTTCCCCTCTTTGGGGCTCCTTCAAATGGGTTGGCTTTTCATGGACCTGTGTGGCTTCCTTGATATGTGTGGTCTAATGAGACCCCCTAGAGTGATATGTGAGATCTGTGGCCTTTCTGAGGCTGTGAAGACAGGTGTCCCTCTACATCATAATCCTTACAAGATCTGGAGCATCTTCTTCCTCGCTCCCTCCTACTGCATCCATCTGCCTGCCTTGCGAACCTGCACACTGGCAATCCTCCTCTTCTCTTCGGAGCCGGAACGGGGGAATGGCTCACAGTCTGCCCCTGCCCACGCTCCTCACCCTATGGGCTGGCTCCCACCTGCTAGCCCTTGAAACGGCTCCAAGGTCACCGCTGGCTGCCTTGTCAGGATGCCCAGTACATGGGGGCCCCTTGTAGATGGCCTCCTGCCAGCCTGGTACAGATGGGCTTGTCTCCTCTCTCTCTAAACCCCTTCCTGTCATGATGCCTGGCAGAGCTGGTTCCTGGGGTCTCCTTCTGCCACCTCACTCCCTGTCCTCCCCACAGTGACTCGCCCATGCCGGCAACTTTAGTTGGCATCTCTCACTGATCACTCTTATTCTGTCGTCTAACCTGGGCTGTCTTCTAAGCTGTTCTTGGAAGGTGCCCTGGCCCCTGCAGCTAACCTGGTCCAAAAGCCTCACCCCAAGGCCAGTGCTTTTGCAAGGAACCCTTTACAGTGAGTAGAAGCTCCAGTCATCTAGGCACAGATGGAACTTCTTTCCAGTTCCCCTCAACCACACCTCACATTCAGCCTGAATTTGGACTGCATCTTCCAGTCCCATCATCCTCATGGTCTACCCCAGCATCCTCTCCTGCTTGCTTGGACCCCTGCAACGGTCCATTAGCTGCTGTCTGTTCTTCCTCTCTGTTTTGTCCCTCTGGAGAAAGTGGTGTGGTTGGGCTGCTCCCCAACTGTTAGGCCAGAGTGGCCATCTTTGGAATGGCTCCAGAGTCCTCGTATCTAGCCAGCGCTTTTTCTATACTCTGAGTTATTCCAACTTCTGGCTCATTCCTCACACTGGGTCATCTGGACGTCCTTTAGTCCCTCTGAATTGCGTCTCCCTCTGCCATCTCAGGACGTTTGCACCTGCTCTTGCCTCAGCCTGGAAAGTTCTCTTCTGTGAGGTACTGATACCGTCCTGTGTTACAGACTCCCACCCACTGGCAGCCCTCCTCAGCCTCTTCAAGAGGTCAGGCCTGCTGCTCCTCCTTCCGGGGCTACACCTTCCCTTCCTGGCACTCACCACAGTCCTTCATGATGAGCTTGTGTTGGCCTGTGGACTGGTGTCAGCCTCATCCTCTAGCCAGTGAGCCATGTTTTGTGACATCACAAGTCCTCCCAGGCAGGGAGGACTGATTTGGGGAAAGTCATTTGACCTTGCTGAAATGGTCTTTCTCATCAAATGGAACAATGAGGTTATTTCCAGGGGCTTGTGAAGGACTGATGGCTAGGACTCCTGCTTTCACACAGGGCTGGTGAGTGAGACCCGGCAGCCGCACCCAGGGCTCCCAGCTGCACAGAGTTCTGTCCACTTAGAGCTGTTGTGCTCCAGCCCCACAGCTCTGCCCTCTGGCACCCAGGGAGAGGAGGGCAGTTTTGGAGCTAGCAGCTTCTGCCCACTCCTAACATTGTCCTCCCCAGGTAGCAGAGATGGGTGATCTCAGGTACAGCTCCATGAGACCCCAGCAACTCCCTGTCCACAGAGCCAGCAAGAAGCCTCAGGTCCAAGTACAGACCCCAAGGTCATGGATAGAGCACGTGGACTCTCCAGGGCAGGAGCGCAGGCTCTTTAACCATGCTGAAAACAAAGGCTGCTTTACATAGGGAAGGAAGAACGGTGTCCCACACCCCTGTCAACTGTACACACGGGACAATATGCTGTGTGACTCAGAGGTGCGCCGGGAAGGGGGCACATTGCCCTCTGGGGACTCGGGCTCACCTGTCTGTTAAGCCTTTGGCGTTTCTCTGCTCGCCGTCGCCCTCTGCTGGTGTTAGCTAAGGGTTGCTGCTGGAGTTGGGCAAAGGAAGAACAAGTGCCCTTCACACACAGGGCTGGCTCTGTGCCCTCCACTGCTCCAGTTGTGCGGAGCAGCAGTCCCGTCCACAGTTCTTTCAGGAGCATGAGCCTCATCAAGGTCCAGAAAGCTGGTCAGGTCTCCTGGGAGCCGACCGAAAGAACCTTAAGGCGGAAGCCTCTGAGAATGGGAGTCAGATTTAGACCCGTTCCTGCCCTGACCTCCCACCAGAGGAGAGGACACTTACCTAGCTTAGGCTCTGGTATTGGCTGAGTCTCACCAAGGGTAGATAAAGGCCCTGCACCACCCACAGAACACAGTAGTACTCTTTCCTCCTTTACACACACACACACACATTATTACATTGGGCCCCACTTGGGGGATGCAGGCCTATGAGTTATGATACAGACATCTCTGACCTGCGTTCACTGGAGAGAATTTAGGGCAAGGTGGCCTGTGATAGAAAAACTGAAATCCTTCAGCCTGAAGTCCCAGAAGTCAGGGTGGCAGCATCTGGGTTGTGATAGTTCCTATTCCTTTGTGTTGCATGGCTTCTGACCCCCCTGACTGGTACATCTGGACAAGGACCATTGCTGCCAACAGCCAGCTCCAGCCCTAGGGCTACGGTGCCTTTGATGGAAAGAAGAGCCCCATGAGGCCCTGACCTTGGAGAGCTGCAGGGACGGTTGAGGCTGTCTTGCCCTTGCGGGCAGGGTATGAGAGACCTTGCTTGAGAAAGCTACTTTGGATCTCTGAATTCCAGAGGGTCGTTGGATTGGGAAATTCCTGACTGGGGAGGAGTTTCCTGATTCCACTCTGCTCCACTGTGGCTGTCTTGCAGTTTGAGCATGCCTGTCCCAACCCCGGGGGCTTACTGAGTTCTCTAGGCCTGCCCAGGGGCTGAGCAGGGCCCTTGCTTCACCCCCTGAAGTCTCAGCTGTATACTCAGAGAAAGTTCAGAGGCCCAGCCGCAACAGATTTGAAAGTCAAAGCCTTGATTCCTCTGTTTCATTCTTTGAGAATTAACTCTGGACATTTTCATACCCCGTTACCCCATCTTACTCTCCCTCTCTCACTGAAACCCTTCCCCAATAAGTCCCCCCTTTCACTCCCTTTTCATGTCTTTGTGGTGTTTTGTCTTCATGGTGTGTGTGAGAAACAGACACAGAGGAAGGCAGAAAGACACACACATACAAGGAGAGAAAGGGGGGGAGAGCGAGGAAGTGAGGGAGGGAGAGAGAGAGAACCCACCGTGTTTACTGGCAGCTTATACGCATAGGTGAGGGTTTATTTACTGGAACATGACAGCTTGCTAGTAGTTATGCCCCTGAAGAATGACATCGTCCATGAGCAACCATTAATAGATCCTAGGGAGGGGAACCATGAGCCCTCCCTCTTCCATGATGAGATGTCGAGCAACCCAGTCTTGTAGAAGGTCAAACCACAGCTGCGTTGAGTTCACAGGTCAGGAGTTTCTCTGAGTGTTGTGACCCCTCTGCTCCCTCTGTCTCCACTCGGTGAAGTGCTGACTCACACACGCCATCTCCCTGGGACAAGGCACCTGGCCACCAGATGCCAGACCTGCCTCCCTCAGGTGCCAGCAGTTCCCTCACACTTCTTCTGTCATCTGAGTTTGGGCTAAGATAATCACAGGCACTTTGTTGCTTTAGTAATTTAAGGTGTCTTCCACGGCAGCTATTGTTCTCCACCAAGAGCCAAGAGCTCCTCAATGCTGGAAGCTCACAACCCTGCCATTCCCCAGAGGAGTACAGGGCCAGTGTGTGAGGTTCTGAGCCACAGCATGTGCCACTCCCTTCCCCAGCAACTGGTCTCTCTCTCTCTCTGTCTCTCTGTCTCTCTCTGTCTGTCTCTCTCTATCCCCCCCCTCACACACACACCATGTGTGTGTGTGTGTGTGTATGTATGTGTGTAGCATATGTCTGTGTGTGTATATGGCATACTGGTGGGTAGCACTGTGGGATAGGAGCCTTACAGTCTAGGAGGAAATTCTAGGTTAGGGGAGCTCCCCGAGAGTCCGTGCCAGCCTGACACCCACCAGAGAGCTTCAGCTGGATGGGTCTTTCTGACCTCAACAGTCACCATGCTCTGTGCTACGGTGGGAGGCTGAAAGAAGTGTGGTACCAAAGACATCACCCAAGCAGCAGGATGCAGCTGCACTGGCCATCAGCAAGGTGACAGTGACGGTGGGAGGAGGAGCAACCTGTGGTGTGACCATTTGCCGGGCATCTGGGTGCTTGCCGGATTGCCAATTTGAACCCAGAAAGCTCGAGCTTATTGATTGCAGGAGCCCCCAGGACAGCCCTGTAGCATGGCTCCTTTCCAAGGCTCTCCAGATGGAACCCTGTCAGCCAGGCCACATTGGCTGTCGTGGTGAACGGTGTCCACCTCTGGACACAGGCTTGAGGAAGGATGGCCCGCCCATCCTCCTTGACTCGTCACACTTACCTACAGAGTTCTACAGTGGGGCACGCTTCTTCCCCCAAGGACGTGGCATGGTGGGGGAGCTCAATGGCTTTATACTGGTGTAAGGGCTATGCCAGCAGACCGGAAGTCACTGGAGCATCCGTCCATGCAGGATGGTCAGGGAGAGCCTGACCACCAGCGGGAACAGCATTGTAAGCCTACATTAAGTTGCCTGTTGGCTAACTGTAGTCACACCTAATGTTATAAATAAAACTTTAAGAGGATACACCCTACCCATTCATTTCCATTTGCCTGCCTCAGCGTTTGCATCTCAAGTGCAGAAGTCAGCCCTTGTAACAGACAGGACAAGCCGTGAAGTAGTCACCACCTGTCCCTTACAAAGCCTGTTAGTGGATCCCACACTAGAGCTGTGATGCCCAGATAGGAACCATGAACCACTAACCTGCAGCTTTTACTGCTTCCATTTATTAAAATAACAGTCATTCCTTCCTTGATGTCTATGGAGAACTGGTTCCAAGATCCCTTTGGCGGCCAGTCTACCGCTGCCCGTACCCTTTGTCTTTTTCACACCCTCGCTCATGCTCACATTTATCTGTGCACACCTTTAAAGCAGTGACAACAATAGGTGTGTCATGTGAACGCGGCTCCACTGTAGCTTCTCAGGGAACAACCACAGCGGAAGGTCTGCACTTGGCCTAGCATGGATACAACCATCTCGGGTCTCACTTCATTGTGCATGCTCTGAAGGTCATAGACACAGGGCATCCGCTGTGCCCTCGGGGACAGCCAGTCTTCAGCCGCAGTGCTCAGAGCACCAGTGTCCAGGGGCCTTGCACTGGATGGTTGAGGCAGAGCAGGCCATCAGAGCATCTGTGGTGCTGCCATAGTCTAGAGGCAACAGATAAGATCAGGGCCCTGGTGCCCCGCTGAGGCCTGGTTTGGGTGAGATGAGAAGCTGCAGGCTGGCAGCAGACTGGACAGGGGAGGAGAGAAAGTCCCCAAAGAGTTCAACATGGCCCTTCACGTACTTCCATGAAAATGTGGTAAGCGCCGTCGTGTTTGGAGGCAGTCCTTTCTGGGTCCCAGCAGCTGCGTGTCACCCTGGAAGTGACAGTCGACTGGGGTAGAGGTCCCCTCATCACACCATCCATGCAGAGCCATCCGGCCATGTGTCAGTTGCGTGACTTGTACTGGCCTCCAATGAGCTGCAGGCCAGCTGCACAGCTCCGTCCTCCCGCTCCACCGTCCTGGTGACTATGCACCTTGTGCCGGGCCGGGCATGTGAGCCCTTGGTTCCTGGTGGTCCCCTTTCAGGGCGTCACTCACTCTGTACCTCCTCAGTTCCAGGGCCCTGCGAGCCAGAAGACCTCATCGATGGGATCATCTTCGCAGCCAACTACCTGGGCTCCACCCAGCTGCTCTCTGAGCGAAACCCCTCCAAAAACATCCGAATGATGCAGGCTCAGGAGGCTGTCAGCAGGGTCAAGGTGGGGGTACTTCCGGACCCTGAGGGCTGCTTGGGTGGGTCCCTGGGAGGGGAGCTCTGAAGCGTGGGACTACAGTGGGCTTCAGGAGCTTTGTCCAGCACGGAAAGCAGGCGTAGCCCAGCATCCCAAACCTGTAGCCTGGCTGGCCAATGCTCAGCGGGGCAGAGTCATCCCTAGCTCCTTAAATGTGGTCCAGCCAGTCACTGGGAACAGTTTTTTAAAGATAACTGACACTTCTAAAGCATCCCAGTCTTTAAGCATATTTGTTTGGAGCCTTAAATCCGGTCCCAACCATGTATTTTTAGCACCAAAGTGCTTCTAGAAGCAAGGAAAATACATCAACTGTCACTCAAATGCATAGCCTCGAGGAAAGCCGACACACGCAATGCTCTGTAGGCTTTTGGGCCTGTGTGGTTTTTCCAGCAGGTGATGATGAGCAGGTGGAACATGAGACCATACCAGTGAAGCTAAGTTAGGACAGGGGAGGGGACATGACAGTATGAGCTGGTGTCCCACCCTGGATAAGGTGGAAGCTGGATATACTGTCAGCCTGTGGGAATGAAGAGGAACAATGCCCCCCACCCCCACTACATGCTAATCTCCTTGGATGGAAGCAGAGGGCACCACGAGACCATCTATGCTGGTGAAGATAAGCCAAGTAGGGAGGACTTGGGCTGGACCCAGCCTGCCCCTTTGGGCCTTATGGCTCCTGACCCACCTTGGCCTCTTTCCTGGTCCCTGATCCCATCCTCGGGTCTATGGAGTGGTCAACAGTCATTTCTACGCCTGGGGGTGGCAGGCATGAATGGTTTCTCTTTATTGTGTGTTCTCAGCAGGGTGGTGACTGTCCATTGGTCCCTTCAGGGGACTTGCAGAGTTTGAGTTTTCTCTGGTAAGCACAAGGCTGAAATAACCTTGCCACAGCTTCCTTCCTGATGTTCTTTTCTCTTCCACGCTGCTCAGAGGGTGCAGAAGGCTGCTAAGATCAAGAAAAAAGCGGTGTGTAGAACCCATGTGAGCCTGAAATAGCGGTGTTTGTGTGTGTGCGTGTGTGCGTGTGTGCCTGGCTTCCTTTGTGCATGGGGACTTCTGGTGGGCATTTAAGGAGTACCACAGAGCGTAGGTTTTTCTTCTCTGTTAGGAGAATGCTGGATTTGGGAATGAAGCCATATTGCTTACTTTAATGAGCTGTTCTTATCTACTGTCTCCCATGTCCTGGAGCATGGTTCCTGTCTGCAGAACTCTGTTTTGCATGGACACTCCTGAACAGGACATTTGCTTGGACAGCATAGAGTGTCTAGTACTCGGCTTGCCTTATAGTGTTAACTGCGTTGTTCTGATATTTGGGCTGTTAGTTTTCACCCACTAAACTGGGAGAAAGAGTAGTTTGTCTTGGAACTGCACTCTCTCCCAGATGTGGTTCAGGGGCAGAGCACCTGCCTAGGGAGCAAAGGTCTTGGTATGTACACCTAAGAAGAAATAGAAGGAAAAAGAAGAAAAAGGAAGGAAAAGAAAAACGTTTAAGCCTGGGCAGACTTTCAGAACTTAGGTTGACAGTCATTGGTTTGTTGACCTGGTCATTTCGTAAATGCTGGTTATTTTCTATGTACTTGTATAAAACTCCAGCAAGCTTGGTGCCATAGGGCCTTGGTAAGCCCATGGGAGACACAGCACAGTGTCTTGCTATCCATCCCACTTTCTTTCCTTACATTTACACGACGAGAAATCTAGTTTCCCGTGTCCTCAAAGTGGCAACATTCTCTGGGGCTGTGGCCAAAGAACCACACCTGCTGGGCTCCCTTTCCCTACAGGAGAAAACGGAAGGGAGCGGCGGGTAGGAGATGAGGGATTCTATCTCAGTGCCGCTGTGAGGTAATCAGTATCTTCAGAGGTGTGAGAAACAATTAGACGCTGCCCTGCTTAGGGGCAGGCCTTGAGCAGCTAGCTACTCAGCTCCAGGGCTGAGTCGCTTCCAGTGGAGACCCCAAAGTGTGACAGTTTCTCCTGCATCTCCATGTCACTGTCAGGCAATGCCCAGCCCTGTCCTCTGTCTCTCCTGGTGGTCTTTGGAAGGGCAGTCATGTGATTATGAACATTTAAGTAGAAAGGAAGGGCTTACATCTGAAGCAAGCTTCTTTGAGAACATTTTCCACTGTCCCTGTCTCCAACCTCAAGAATGTCCCTGGAGGGTAATGACAGTCACCATCACCACATCCAGCAAGAATTAGCCAAGGGACCCTGCTTGCTGCTGCTGGGGGTAGGGCAGTAAGACCCCAGTCAGGCACCTGCTATGGCAAGCTGCCTCTTTCCCCTGTGCCTTGTGCCCTGAGAGCTCACACTCAAAAGGGGGCTCCCCTCCAAGCATGCATGCAGGCTTCCAGTGGCTGCTCCATTTTGGTTTAGTATTTCCTTCCGTGTCACCTCAGGGTCGCTAGAGGACAGTATAAGGCAGTGAACAGTGGTGGGCCTCTGGGGTGTGACGACATCTGTGGTTCTGTCTTAGAATTCGGAAGGCGATGCTCAGACGCTGACAGAAGTAGACCTCTTCATCTCCACCCAGAGGATCAAAGTTTTAAATGCTGACACCCAGGTAAGCTCCAGACAGACAGCTGTCCACATCACCATAGCCAGCTGCTGCACCTGGGGCCTCAGCAGAGCAGGCGTCCAGCTGCAGGAGAGCTTTTCTAGGGAGGACCGTGCTTCTCTTCCTGGGTTCAAGGTGCTCGTGCCAGAATGCCGTCTCCCAGGGACAGGGGAATGGGCCATCAAGAGAGCTAGTAAGTTTATTCCAAGTCGCTGTTTAGAATGAACTGGAAGGGAGAGGGCAGCAGGACAGTGATTTGAATGGAAAATTGGAGCACTGCTGATGGCTGCAGGGCGGGGACAGGTGAGCGGATAGAGGCTGAAGTGACCAGGCGTGGCCAGGGACAGTGAGGTACTACAGTGGCAGCTTCTGTCTGAGAAGCCAGAGCTGGGGAAAGATTTGGGAGCTCTGGCTAGCGGCCAGCATCTCAGATACCAGTGTTTCATTGACAAAGACTCGGCCCCCACCTTCCCAGTGCTGTGGCTGATGAGCCTCCCCATAACCTTGGCAGCAAATAGACCACTGCCTCATCAGGTGTATACAGAGGAAGAGAACTCCAGAGGTCAGAGCCTCAGAGACACCAGATTTCTCTTTGTGACAGGAGAACAAAGGCACAAAGAGCAACTGATTAGTTTCTCAGAGCCTTTGTGTGCAGCCTTGTTCGGAAGGGGTCATGGGCATGATGCCCAAGGAGATGCCCATCAAGTGACAAAAGACATCAAGAGTAATGGGCCAGGCCAGGGACCACTCTGGAGACTTGCTGACCACAGGCAGGCTCGCTACTTCTTCTTAGAACTTGTGGCAAACTCATCATTGGCTTTGACACAGGAAAGCCGGGAGGACGTGGAGTCAGCCTGTGTGGAAGCATACGTGTTACTGAGATGCGCTCCAGCACATGGATGCTTCTCCTCCATGGCTGAATAGCCCCACCCCAGGCCACTTTGTCCAGGACCATCGTGAAACACTATGTCAATTAGAGCTGTGGCCCTCAACAAGGGCCACTTCAATGCCCCCACCCTGATATTTTTGGTTTGGGGATCCAGTTTGTAGAGGCCAGTGATGCCAGTACCATCATCCAGTGTACAGGACAGCCCTGCCTTCTGCACTCGAGTGACCTGGGCCCAAGGTTACAAAACTCCGTGTTAGCCTGGTTGTTTGAGACGAATATTCTCGGTGTTCCCTGATGTGGCCTCTCCTCCTCAGTGCTCCCTGACGTGGCCTCTCCTCCTCCCTGGCAGGAAACCATGATGGACCACGCCTTGCGCACCATCTCCTACATTGCAGACATCGGCAACATCGTGGTTCTGATGGCCAGACGCCGCATGCCCCGGTCAGCCTCTCAGGACTGCATTGAGACCACCCCTGGGGCCCAGGAGGGGAAGAAGCAGTACAAGATGATCTGTCACGTGTTTGAGTCAGAGGACGTAAGTAAGGTTAGGATGTAGGGTGTGGGGAGCTGGCTGCTCTCCCGAAAGCTGGCAGCCCCTTAGCTCCAGAGTCCATCCCTGAGAGGAGTCGGTGCCTTTCCTCACACTTGTATCTGTGAATAAACAGGTTTATTTCCCTTCATAGCACGGGTGCTTCTGGAGCTGTTAAATACATCACAACTATCTAACCAAAGAAATCATTCTGCATAGCCTCTCGCTCAGAGATAAAGTTCATCTTTGCCTAACTTTTCTCTTATGAAAATGCACATGCTTACATGCCAAGGTTGCACAAATGCACACACTTACATGCCAAGCATGCATACATGCACATGCTTACACGCCGAGGATGTACACATGCACACGCTTACATGCCGAGCATGCACACATGCACACGCTTACATGCCGAGCATGCACACATGCACACGCTTACATGCCGAGCATGCACACATGCACACGCTTACATGCCGAGCATGCACACATGCACACGCTTACATGCCGAGCATGCACACATGCACACGCTCACACGCCGAGGATGCACACATGCACATGCTTACATGCCGAGCATGCACACATTTACACGCCGAGGATGCACACATGCACACGCTTACACGCCGAGGATGCACACATGCAAATGCTTACATGCCAAGCATACATAGAAGGATGTGTCTTCACCAAGGTTATGTAGGCTTTGCCTTTGCTGTGTTTTTTTTTTTTAACCATGTAACAACTTAAAACATTTTTTTTCAAGTTTTAAATACCATAGCAGAGCATGCACACATGCACATAGCAGAAAGATCCTAGGGTGACCAAAGCCTGTAATCCCATTCCTCTGAAGCTGAGGCCGTGGGATCGATCATGTGTGTCAATCAGAATTACCAAACAAACAAAAACAACACCAAGAAACCCAAACAACAGAAACAGAACCTGAGGTGACCGTGGGATAGGGGGGCTCCAGTGTTTCGATGAGGTCCTTGGCCTCCAGGAAGGCTGTGGTTGAGCTGTTATCTTTTCTCTGTTGACCTTCTGTGAAGAGGCCATTCCAAGCTTTTGTCAGTGGTGGCAATATTGTAGGAGCACCAATCTCTGCAGGGACTAAGGCATGCTCGTTCACAGGAGGGCTTGCAAGCATTACTGGATCAATGTAGGGTCTGGGTAGTTCAACATTTGAAACACAGTGTAGAATCTTTCTCTGAAAACAAGGTTCAGACCAGGGTATGAGAGCTGTTATCTTTTCCCTAAGTCACCGACTGAAAGTGCTTTGAAGCAATGGAGTTTTCTACTAGAAGCCTGCTCTTTCTGTTCAGGCCTGCTAGTGCATGAGTGTGCACCACCATATGAGGTTCTGTGCACAAGTGGACAGACAGGTCCGTGTGCTTGGGGATGTCCTAGAGAGCCGCTGTGGTAAATGTCAACTGAGATGTGGTGTGAGCAAGAGACAGCGGGCAGTGGGGCTTGTATGCAGATCGTGGAGGAGCAAGGAATGGGAGGGGCCCAGGCACAGCCGGGGCAGACATCTTTTGGCAGAGACTGAGGTAGGAGCTGTCTTTGTGACATTAGCTGCCATCCACCGGGCAGGAGATCGAGTTGGGAGTGCAGTGAAGGTAGAACCCAAATAATACTTGAAGGAGTGAGAAAAAAAAAAAAAAAAACTGCTCTGGCTCTGTCAGGCACCCCAGAGCAACTGCTCAGAGAGGGGACACGATGGGAAGTCTGTCCAGGCAGTCTGCTGAGGCCCGGGTGTCCCTCTGTAAGGTAGGATTCACTGCCCTGGGGCTAGGGCAAGGCTAGATGCTACTGCAGAGATGACTGTGGAGATGTGAGCCCGGAAGCCAGGAAGATGTGAGCTAGGCACGGCCTCCTCCTGACTTCTTTAGGATCTTGAATCCACCTGCAGGAAGCCACCAGGCACCGAGGCCCTTGCACCTAGCCCTCAGCTCAGCTGAGGCCTTATAGCGGCGGCCTATACCCACAGGCCTGGCTGGGAACTGGAGCAAGCAAGGAGCTCTTGTGGGAAGGGCTGGAGCGGGGCCTCAGCTAGTTGGCTCCTGTCCAGGCAGGAGGGAAACCAAGACACAAGGGGAAGGGGTAGGGTGGGAAGGCATCAGGGAAGGTAGGGACAGCAAGGGCAGGTAAGGACAAAAGGGGAGGTGGGAACTAAAGGGGAAAGTGGGGGACAGCAGGCAGTGTAGACTCCATGGCTCTATAGATTGTGCTCTAAGAGGGTGATCTTTCCAAATGGCATGGCTGACTTGAGTCTCTCAGGCATTTCCTTGGAATAAGGAGAGGGCGCATCTTACAGCAGGAAGAGTGAGTTGGAGGGTTTGGCGGTGGGAGCACTGAGATCCCCATCCCCAATCTGTGGCCCTTCCCCTTTGCAGGATGGGTGGCACAATCCTCCCTCTGCTGTTTTCCTCTCAAGACCCCCATCTGCTCTTGCGCCAGTTCCTTTCTTATCCAGGCCGGCAGCGCCACCTAGCGGTTCCTGGGCTGCCGCATCCACCCACTGCTAATTTGCTGATGTGGGAACAAGAACATTGTTGGGCAGGCAGTGCAGCCTAGAATCAGTGAGTATTTAAAGCAAGGCCTCGTGTGCGGAGACTATGATCCATCCCAGCTTGATTGTAGATATACTTATTCATTCGGAAGCACTTAAAGCAAGCATTGTGCAGAGGGAGAAAAGAGTTGAAGCCAGACCCCCTGTTCTCGGATCATACTGAACCAAGGTTTTTGGAATCACCCTACAGAGTAGGCAATGGCAGGTGTGTGGGAGGAGAAGCAGAGGAGGACTGGGGCTAGGTGGAGCTCACGCAGCAAGAGGGTTGGATGGGGGAGAGAGATGTTGGATTTGCTATGCACTGAGATGTTCCCCAAAGTCCCATGCCTTCCTAGGGCTGCATAGCTTGGAGCATGCATGCGTGGTCCGGGAGATGGCCTCTTTAGATCCTGCCTCCCCGTGTCCTGTTTGTAGCGCAGGCAGGGAGGCTGTCTGTCATCAGCATCCAGGCTGCTTGATAGGTTTCTTCCTGGGGCATAGAAAGATGCGATCTTCTCGAGAACATGGAGTCTGTTCTGGGTCCCAGATCCATGCCTTGTGGCCCTCAGCTTGGCATACTCTTCCATACCAAAGCATTGTGGCACGCACACCAGCCTCCACCTCTTAAGGGCTTCTAATTCCAGAGAGATAGAATAGACAGCTAACTATGTAAGTGTCACTCCAGGGGGTGGGGTGGGATCTCAACTCTGCTTTTAGAATTGAATAGGCAAAATAAAAAAAAATATATTACAGTTCCTAATTAAAGCAAGAAAATTTTGTATTTAGCAAATCCTTCTACTTTGTCATTTTCCGTGAGTTTACAAAAGCCTTGCTCTGTCCCAGTATCTGGACTTGAGGTAGTACAGACAACAGAGAATCCTCGTCATGGTGGCCTGAGGTGGGATGTGAGTGACAGACAGCTTTTGCCAGCCTAGAGCCAGAGTCACTGCCTTCATCGTTTAAGCCCAAACAGGGGCTCCTTTGAAGACATATGGGCACCTAAGTGGAGCCTGTGTATCCATGCTTTTGTCTAGCAGGCTTGTTCCTCCCACAGGCCCAGCTGATAGCCCAGTCAATCGGGCAGGCCTTCAGCGTGGCCTACCAGGAGTTCCTCAGGGCAAACGGCATCAACCCTGAAGACCTGAGCCAGAAGGAATACAGCGATATCATAAATACCCAGGAGATGTATAATGATGACCTCATCCACTTCTCAAACTCAGAGAACTGCAAGGAGGTAAGCCACATTGGCTGGGGACCCCCAGGAAGTGAGTTTACCAGGGGGTGAGCCACATCGGCTGAAGGCCCCCAGGAGGTGAGCCGCATCGGCTAGGGGTTCCCAGGGGGTGAGGCCACATTGGCTGGGGGCCTCCAGGAGGTAAGTAAGCCACATTAGCTGGGATCCCCTCCAAAGCTCATTCTACTAAACCCTGCTCTTCGAACTGAGCCGCCCAAGAGATGGGCCAGGCATCCTAGGCTGTCTCAATGCCTCCCCATCTCAGCCCACCAGACAAGGATGGGCTCAAGGTATTGGTCCGCACACTCACCAACGTGTCTAACACAGAGGCCCTCAGAAGGCATTTTGCTCCTGCCTTGGAGCTGTGCATGCAGGTGTGAGATGAGACGCTTGCAGTGGAGACAAAGATTCCAATCAGTCTTAATGGCCCCGAAAATGTGCGCCTTAATGTTGTTACCACTCAGCTTAGCGCAAGGAGATATTTCTGCAAAGCTCACAGGAGGCATCTTGAGAATAGGGAGCCTGGGTGAGTCTGGCAGTGAAATTCTGGTAACAGAAGCCCTAGCAGGTCCCAAAGGCCTTCTTTGGGGGCTTTGGAATGAATGAGTCTGCTCTTTGGGAATTAGTGAGGGGATGATTTTGTGTGTTTATTGGAGGAGTGAGTGAATGAATTATTCTGGATCCTTGTTGAGTGCATGCCCGATCCTGGCTTCTTGACTGTGTGGCGAATAGTTAGACATCGTTAAAGCAAAGAAGAAATAGGACTTTGCAGATGAGAGTAAAGGCTAGACCATGGGATAGCCTCAGAGGCTTTGGTGGGTGGGAAAACTTCAGAGCCCGGGAGCTATGCTAGCATCCCAGAATCCCTGCTGAGTTGGGCAAGGGAGGGACTCCTTGCTTCTCAGTTCCCAGAATGCTCCGGGATCCTAAATAGTGTTAGAAACTGGTGCTGGGTGAGTTCAGAGGAAAGGAAGTTCTCTCAGCCCCAAACCTTTCCTAGCTGAGATAAACGGGCCTTTGCAGGACAGGATCCATGGGACCGAGGCCAGCCATGCCTTTCCCTGGATTTGGCTACCAGTATGCCCCCTCACAGTGTCCTTTCTCTCGCAGCTGCAGCTCGAGAAGCACAAGGGTGAGATTTTAGGTGTGGTCGTTGTGGAATCAGGCTGGGGCTCCATCCTGCCCACTGTGATCCTGGCGAATATGATGAACGGTGGGCCTGCAGCTCGCTCAGGGAAGCTGAGCATTGGGGACCAGATCATGTCCATCAATGGCACCAGCCTGGTGGGGCTGCCCCTGGCTACCTGCCAGGGCATCATCAAGGTGCGTATTCTGGGATCCTGTGCAGGTGGATCTCCTCAGCCCCGCTGCCCTTGATTCATGACCCTCACTTGAGACTGAAGCCCAGAGAGACCCAGGGATGAGTTCACGACAGTCAGCTGAACCCAAGAGTAGCAGCACATACCTGAAATCAGAGGAAGACCCAAGCTTCACCAGCATAGGAAAAGGAAGGGGTTATCTCATTCCTCAGCCTGCTGTGCCTGGGATATTCCCAGGTTAGCCCTGCAGGGGGCATGTCTGGAAGTTTTCTTAGTCATGGCAGCCTAGAATGTGGACTGTCTTAAGTGGACACGGTTACTGGGAGGCTGGTGTTCTTTCTGACCACCTGACCTGTGAGCTTGAGAGGGCTTTGAGAGGTGCCAAGGCAGAGGAACACATGTAGGTGGGGTCAGGTCTTCATATGGCCCAGTTCAATATTCAAGGTAGGGGGTACTGGTTTTAGTAGCAGCACTGCAAGCTGTGCTTGAGTCCCCATTCTTCCTAACCATGAAACTAGGGTAAGCCTCTCTGGCCTTTTAACATGAGGAACTTTTCTAAGACCAGAATGCGACATGAGGGGCTTTATGAGCCTACCTAGAGTAGCCTCTATCCAATGGGACAGAGAGCCACAGACCCAGCCTGGCTTTTTCAGAGCTACGTGTCCTGGGAGCCCTGTATGTATCTGCATCTCTGGGTGAGTTAAATTGCAGCCATGAAAGGCCAAAGCACTCTGGCCTGGGGTGCTGGGGGCAGACCTGGTCCTCTCTACAGCCTGGAGCTGTTCTTGACTCCTGACTAGCCTGTCCTGATGCAGTCCCTGATCCCCCTGTGCCTGCTCAGGTCCTCACTGAGCTGGCATGTTCCTCTTGGGGAGGTCAATCTGTGGAGTGTTTTTGACTATACAATGGAGTCTTCATAGCCCTCGAGAAAAGAAAGTTCTTTTGTATACAGCCTGGTGACAGCCGCTCCCATAGCCCCTGAGTGTGACCCTGGTATTCAACCCCTCAGTTCCTCTTCGTGGGGATCAGCTAGTGACATGTCCCGGTACTCTGCAGGGCCTGAAGAACCAGACACAGGTAAAGCTCAACATTGTCAGCTGTCCCCCGGTCACCACGGTCCTCATCAAGCGTCCTGACCTCAAGTACCAGTTGGGCTTCAGCGTGCAGAATGGAATCGTGAGTCTACCCCACACTCCCTGCCCGGGATACCCACTCCATGTGTAGCGACTAGGCACTGAAGACTGGGGTGCCGCTCTGTCTAGGGAGAGCTGACCAGGCCAGCTCTAGGGAGAACATCCAAGTCAGACAGAACTGGATAGAATATGCTGGCCAAGGCAGATAGGGAGGGCCAGTGTGTGGTCTGGGATCTGTCAAACGTAGACCAGTGTTCTCTTGAGGTGTATTCTCATCAAGTGCTTACTTGTAAGGGGAATGGCAAACCTTGTCAGCTAGGGTAGCCTGGACACACACAGCCAAATGCTGGCGTCATCCTCACCATGTTCAACAAACACATCGTTATTTATTGTTTCATTCATTCATTCAATTCATTTGCTCATCCATTCAGCAGACATGGGTAAAACTCTGGCTCCCTGTGAGGCTCTCTGGCAGGCACTAAGAAGACAGGAGGCCTTCCTGAAGGAAGGGATGCGGGGCCAAGCATCTACCTGCTTCCCGAGCATAAGTTCTTCCATTGGGCACTATCTTCTCTGACTTGCTTGACCAGCATAAACTCAGGCTCCTTTGTTTACCTAGCGTGAAGGTCCCGAAATGAGTCCACTAAATGAGTCCAGAAGGAACCTTGTTCCTGATTGCTCACACAGCTGAGAGAGCTTCAGGGTGATGAGGAGAGCATTTGCAGGGGAGACAAGGGGATGTGGCGGCTCTCCAACAACCCCGCAGAAAAGTACTAAGACAGCATTCTAGAAAGACAACTACCAGTGAGAGAAACTGTCTTCACTGTTTCCTGTAGGGTCACAGAACCTGGGTAGTGTCACAGGTCCCTTTCTGTTTAGGTTATATAGCCTGCAAGGCAGATTGTGTACCATGGGGCTGGAGAAGGGGGCATTGGTAAGAAGTAGGGAGAGACTCTGGCTTGAGCCTGTGGGGGCTGAATTAAGATGAGTGAGAAGAGAAGGGGACCCCTGTTGTGGGCCAGGTGGGATATGAGTTCCTTCCTTAGAGGCCAGGGCAGAGGCAGAGGGCAAGGTGTGTGTGTGTGTGTGTGTGTGTGTGTGTGTGTGTGTGTGAACAGGGGCACTGGAGGTACCAAGGGGTTTGCAATACCCTATCACTGAGGAGGCCTGTAGGGTGGAGGGAAGCCTATTGGGGGCACTGAGATGGTTGATAGAAGTTTAGGGGTGCAGAGTTCAGAAGTCTGGCTCTGAAGGGTTTGGAGTTGATGGAACAAATGTATAATTTTGGGTACAAAATTGTTAGTCTCCAAAGGTCATCGGGCATGCAAGAGGGGGTTTTGAGGTGGGCTCTGTATGCTCTAACTGTTCAGTATGGACTCTAGGGAGTCTCCACGCTGGAGACTTCTTGACTCCTTGGGAGATCCTGTGGGACAAGAAGGGAGAATCCATATGGAAATAGCCTTAATCGGGTCATGTGGGGCCTGTCTGCAAACTAATGTGTTGTGCTTGGGGTGAGATGAGGCTGAAAATGGGAAAAGCACTTATGCAAAACCAGCCGCGAGGTAGGCAAGCTTCTCCAGGAGGCTCAGGGGAGTCTCAATCACCATGCATAGCAGAGAGGAACTAGGCTCCCTGCAGGCTCAGCAGGAGAGATGGGCTGGCCAGCTACTGGTGGTGGTGGGGAGGGAGACTGAAATCCAGGTAGGGCTGGGTGCTTCAGGGACACCCCAGAGCTTCACAGACTCCTTTGGCCAGATCCTCATCATTGCCCCTAACTGAGACCCCACCTCAAAACCTGCTCCTGCATGCCCCATGGCCTGGCTAATTAACACTCTGCTTCCTAGGAAGCAGCTGGAGGGAGGTGTGTGCCTCTCTTCCCTGTACGTGACATGTCCCTCTCCTCTCCGTGGCCTCTATGGACGTCACTTTTCTAATGCCTTAGTTTTTAGTGAGTTTTGTGAGTGAGTGGATGCAGTACCATTTTCTGGCTCAGTGTCACTTCTCCAAACTCTGTGTTTATCACCGAACTCTCTATGAGGTGGGAAAGGGTCGGACCGACTGTCTTCCTCCGAAGAGCACTGGGGTGTGGCTGATGGAGAGATGCTTGCTCTAGGCAGCACCAGGAAGAAGCTTTCTGACACCCACACTGTGCTGCTGGCTCTTCTTTTTAAAACCGCACTCTAACGCACAGATGGCCTCGCTCATGAGTCACGAGTGACTCTTTGGGTTCCTCTCTGCAAAAGTAGCTTCTCTTCCCGTATCTTTGGGACACGGCGGAACACGTGCAGGGTGTGGTGGCCATGTGTGTGCTGACTTCACCTGTCCCCATAGATCTGCAGCCTCATGAGAGGGGGTATTGCGGAGCGAGGGGGTGTCCGCGTCGGCCACCGCAT
The DNA here is from genome assembly GCF_950005125.1 of Chionomys nivalis. NCBI lineage: Eukaryota > Metazoa > Chordata > Mammalia > Rodentia > Cricetidae > Chionomys > Chionomys nivalis. The sequence continues at coordinate 27,684,676 of NC_080108.1, read as the reverse complement.
CATCGAGATCAACGGACAGAGTGTGGTGGCCACAGCCCATGAGAAGATAGTCCAGGCTCTGTCTAACTCAGTGGGAGAGGTAAGACTCTAACCCGGCCTCAAAGTCCATCTTGTTCACCATGGCATCCAGGATGACTGGGCTCCTGTTTTTTCTATTTATAACAGCCAACCTGTGAGCCATATTAGAGACTCTGAGGGAAGTAGCCCTTTCAGGACAGCCTGACCTGTGGGATGCTGGACTCACTTCCCCATGCTGGCTCATGCCCTACTTTAACATCTGTGACCCAGCTACCCTCCAGTGACCACTGGATGCCAACTGAGAAGCACACTATGCCCCCACCTCATAGTGTCCATGAATAGGAGGAGCACAGTGGATGCAGTGCTCCCAGGCATTCGGGGCAAAGGTCACTGGGCAGAGGCCACCAGACACAGTTCCCAGCACCTTTTCTGAACAGAATCCTGCAAATCCAGCCCTTATGCCAGGCGGCTCTGGTCACCACATAACTGCTGTGTCATTGCTGTCCCTTGTGCCCAGGGTCAGGCTGCTTTTCCTTTCCTGTTTCACTAGTCTGTAATCATTCCCTAGTTTAGCTCTTCTTGGGTCATCTCCATGGTAACAAGAGAATGGCCAAGAGGGTCCCAGTGGAGGGGTGCAGCTGTCCTCAAGGATCTCCTAAGTGAGCATCACAGTGCGTGGTGTGGAGCAGGCTAGATTGGGTGATGCCACAGTGCACAGAACAGAGACTTAGTCAGTATGGGCGAGGTTTGTGGGATGGAGATGTGTGTGTGTGTGTGCGCGCGTGCATGGGTGAGGTGGTGAGCACGTATAGTGGGGAGAAGTTGAGGTGAGGGTGTGGGTGTATGGGTGTGTTTATATAATGTTTGGGGAGTGTGTTTAGTAGGGGTATGTATGAATGTGGGTGCTAGTGATTATAGGGGTGTTAGTACAGATGCATGCGAGTTTGTGGTGTGTTTTAATGTGTTCACCGATGTATCTGAGAATAGGTGTGTTAAAAGCGGGGTGTTTGTATCAGTGTCTATGTAGATGAGTGACTAGATCTGTGACTTGTGGGGTCGACGTGTGTTTGTGACCTGTGCATGCATCAGCGGAAGAGAGATGGAGTACGGTCACAGGTGTGGGAGAGCGGGGGTGGGAGTGTGAGTATGGGTGTATGGGAATGCGGGGGTGAGGCTGTGTTTGTGATGTGTGCATACATGTACAAGAACGGGTGTGCATGAATACAGGGGTGTGTGTGTGCACGCACATGCGAATGCCTTTGTGAATTTGCAGGGTAGGCATGTGCTTCTGACGTGTAGAGTGGGTGCACGTGAGTCCAAATACATACGTGTATGGGGGAATGGGATGAGTGTGCCAGTGGGAACGGTGACAGGGTGGTCACAGTGAGTGGGACCAAGGGCTTTGAGAAGGTGTGGGTTGCTAGGAGAGAGGGTGATACTGGTGCTCAGCAGAAGCGTTGGGGGAGTTGGGTGCCAGCTGATGTTTGGTTGGATTCTAAGGTCCCTGCCAAACTCCCTCTGGTGGCCACATGGTGACCATGCAGGTAAGATGGTCAGGGCCTCCTTCCCTGTGGGCAGGGAAGGGTGTGAGTTGCTATTTCCTCAGGATATCCTGGTTAATGTCCCTCAGTGACAAAGTCAGCATCTTGTGAAATACCGAGGCCAGCACATTCCTTGGGCTGGCAGTAGTGATGGAGTGATGGCTGACTCTCAAGGAGACGACAGGAAGGAACCGTTGGCTGCCTCTTACTAATGTCTTCCAAGAAAAGAAAATCCAATTTTCCTAAGTAGACATTTAGAAATGACCGTCCTCATGGGAGTGTTCAGCTTCACACCTAAAGAAATCAATCCCGTGGAGGCGTGGGCCTGGGAACCCAAGAAATGATTCTGCCTCCTCAGGCCTGAGCATAATTGATACCCAAGGAGGCAGCAAATGGGGTTGAGTGACAGACTCCATTTAGCTTGTGGGCTGAAGCTGCGTCTTCCCAACTGGGGGATTAAAATGTCTGCCTGCATTTTCCACTAACCCCCAAGCACATTTGGAGACTGAGTCACTGGTAAGCAAGAGGAAGAGCCTTCCTCCTCCACATTGATTGTGGGTGGGGTAGAGAAAGGCTGTCCTGGGATGTGGAGGAGCTAAACCATGAACGCAGCAAACATCTGTAGATTTTAGCCTGAATGAGCTGGGCAGAGTCGAGTTGGGGTTTGCTTGCCTGGAGCAGAGCAGATCTTGGGGGGGGGGCAACTGAGACCCTGGCAGCCTCTGCAAGAACACAGCACACCTGAGCCCAGGAGCATGGCCCTGTTGAGAGGAGCAGAAGATGAGACGATGAAGCTCACCTGCTCTTTGCTTTCAGGGGCTCAGGATCTTCCTACATCCCACCGCCCTGGAAGCAATTCCATGGTTAGCTGGCTGTATACCCAGCCTATGGAGAGCCAGCAAGGGCAATCAGGCTGTTAAAAGCATTTGTTACTTGCTCCTCAGAGGATGAAGTCTTGGACAGCTTGTCTTTCTGGCCTTTTCTTAGCCCCAGAATTCTTGTATCACCCAGTGTTAGCGTGTGCCCCTGACAGACACCCAGCATCCTCCTTGTGGCTCTAGGGCATCCTACGGGCAAACTAGTCACTATTGGAAGTCTGATGCTTCGTTCTTCTGGTGTCAGTGTGATGAGATTGAGAGGGAAAGAGCTGCACAGTGCACAAAATCCTGGAAAGGGAGTGGTCTCCCCGTGTCAGCCTGGTCTGTCCCTCTCAGAGCCTCCCCCAGGAACTGGACAGCTGCTGTTCATTTTTACTTGATTGGGAAGTGGTGGGCAGCTCAGCCTTCCTCTCTGCTTACAGATCCACATGAAGACCATGCCTGCGGCCATGTTCAGACTCCTCACAGGCCAGGAGACCCCGCTGTACATCTAGGTACACCCAGCCTCGCCATGGAGCAGGGACACCAGGCAGACCCACCTGGGCCCAGAGGAGCCAGAAGCCAGGACAAAGCCCTGACCCCTCATCCCATAGCCCAACCAAGAACTCTGGCTCCCCTGAAGGGTCCTCACCACCTAGTTTTCTTGTTTTGGTTTGGTTTTGGTTTTGCTACAAAAAAAAAAAAAGGTACGTCCTTACCAAGGGGGAGTTGAGGGACAAGCCTTTGGGACACTTACCCGTCCTCTGCCACATTCTCATCACGGCTGATGAAGGGTGCTCACAGGTAGTTCTGTGTGCTGTGCTGTGTTCTTCCTCCCTGAGGCTTGGAATGGGAATGTGGTGCCCGCCCCTGCGGCTGTGAAGGGAGCCCTCTGTGATGCCGCTGCAGCCATCTCCTCCCTTTGGCTGGAACACTTAGGGTCCAGCCGAGTCCTAAAGGGCCCGTATACTGGCGTAGCCCCCATCTGCACCGGAGCAGGGGCAAGCTGGCTCCTGGGACCCCGGCTGAGGCTTGTGCCACGTATGGGAACCTGTGATTGATTGTAAGTATTTACGCAGCAAGGGGATACTCCTGAGTTAAATAAAAAAAAAAAAAATGATGGTCACAATGTCAAAACTCCATATTTATTTAGCAAATATTACTGTTTGGACTTTGACCTTTGGCAAGCCATTCTTCAGACATTTTGGTTTTCCGGCGACCTGTGACCACAGCTGCTTCTCCTGTCCTCGCCTGTTCTGAGTCCCCTGAGACCCTGTGAATTTCCCTGGACATCTTCACGTGGACTCCTTCTCTACCACAAGGCTCCCTGTTGAGGGGGGCAACATCCTGCCAGGAACAAAGGCAGAAGCATGGGAGACATCCCTATTTAAAAAAAAAAAAAGTATACCCCGTAGCCACACACACACACACACACACACACACACTGTCCCCAACAAAGCAAGCCCACAGCAGAAAACCCCCACCTCTTCCCTCCCTGAAGGGAACAGCGAGAGTGTAAATTACTTGTCCAGTGAGGTGCTTGGCCATCCCGCGCGGAGCAGTGTTAGTGTGTGGAGCAGAGCGCAGCGGCTGGCTCTGTTCATTAGCGATCAATGTGACCTGACATCATTTTGTCTGGCAGTCTCTTTTTTTTTGGCTCAGGCCTTGAAGAATACACTGTGACTTAAGAAGCCTTATTACACAGTAACTAAAGCTTTAGGATTACTGTATCGAGGAGTAACCTGTGTGTTGCATGCAGCCGACCCTAGGAAGACTTCCTGCATATCGCTAATAAACCTGAAGTCATGACAGAAAAGCACTTGGTGCGCCTCATTTGTCGGCTGAGCGGCCCCGCGGGCCTCTCCTTTCCAGCTGGGACTGTGGCTCTGTGAGTCTGCCTGTGGTCATATCACCCTCCCTGGTCTGGAACCTTCCCAGCTCTCACAGGAAGTTCGAGGGCAGGTGCTAAAATCACCAGGTGTCACTGTGATGGTATCATGTCACCAGGTCAGCTCCAGAGTCCCTACTCACCTGTTGCATAGACAAGACATGGCTGGAGATGTCTGCTGACTACATAAAGGAGCAAGCGGAGACAAGCTTCTCCAGATCTGCCACCTCTGTGTGTGAGAGGAAGTCGGCCCATACCCTGGCATTTCTCCACATGTGCGATACATACATGTAGAATATTAACATCTGGGCTGCGTTGTAATTGCTCAGTGGCCACAGGTGGGCTGTTCCCTGACATGAGTGAGGAATAGAGTAAATTTGGGATTTTTCTCAGGATGTTGGGGTGGGAGACGTTGGCAAGCCAGTCTCTGACCTGCCAGAGCAGAGCTGGTCTCACCGTCGTGAGCTGTCGGCCACGTGCTTTCATTGCTTGTGATTCTGCAGGAACCTCCCGAGGGACCTGAGCCATGTACTCCCCTCACTTCTGGCCATCGGGGCGCGTGAGAAACAGCCTTTCACTGTGAACTCTGGCTCCAAACAGGGGCGGTGGACAGAAACAGCATCAGAAATGGAACACAGAGGTCTCCCCACTCCCCAAAGACAGAAGGCCCGAGAACAAAGAAAATGCTTCCCCATGCCGACATTCAAAAACTGCTATCTAGATGGCTTGCGTTCTTGCAGAATGAAAAGAACAGTCCCTGGGGTGAAAGCTACAGAGCAGAGGAGCTGGCATCTGCTGCCCGCCCAGCAGAATGCCCTTGTGTGTCCTGGACAAGCATGTGCCCAGCATCCGGACAGATGCACTGGGATGAGATGAGGGTACCACATCTACCAACTGTTACACAGTGGGTGTGGGGTGTGCATGGGTTTTCTTTCACCTGTGTGCAGGCACGAGTGACCATCTGGGCACGTGTGGAATGTTATCCTCTGTCATACCTAATCTTATCTTTGGAGACAGAGCCTTTTACGGAGCCTGGGGCTTGCTCTTCCAGCTGGACTGGCCACCTGGCAAGCCCCTGGGATCTGCCTGTCTGCACATCCCAGCAGTGGGCCACAGGACCACCTCCCCTCCTCCTGGAATCCAAATCAGGTCCTCATGATTGTCTAGTGAGTTCTTTACCCACCCAGCCCCTGGTACACAAGTTCAGGACCTTAAATGGAAGACGTCAGATTATACCCCACTTCCAGGTTCTTTTGAATGTCAGGTCCACAGAGGGGCAGCTGTGGTTTGGATCTGTAGGCACAGGGGACTGCCTTCATGCCTCAGTCCCTGGCACTGAGTTTGGGTGGACAGTTGTGGTGGCCCACCAAATCCAGTCCCTCCAGGACCCTCTTAGTCCCAGTTAGACCTCAGTGACCAGAAATACTTTTTATTAAAACACTGATCATTATGAAAACACCTTGAGGTACATTAAATAAATACAAACTTTCAAGTTGTACAAACAGGTCTCTGGAGGCCTGAAAGCAATTTCCTATAAATTCTGTATCAGCTGCATCTGTGAGCTGCTCTAGCAGAAGGGGAGGAGAGAAGATCCGACATGAGCTTTCTGTTCCAGGGTCGGTTGTAAGCATTTAATTTTATCATGGCCTCCTTGAGACCTTTAGTCCTCATGATGGGGCCTCCCACCCTGCCTTCCTTGAAGTAGAGTTGATACCCACAGTGGGTTCACATCAGCATCTTCCTGCCCCTAGGCAGACACTTGAAGGATGTCTTAGAAGGTACTGGCTGTTTTTTTTATTTATTTGTTTGTTTTGTTTTGTTTTTTGGTGGTGGTGATGGGGCAGGACCAGGCAAACCTGGAGTGAGAGCATCTCCTCCCAAATGATCACGGTTGGACCCAGTTCAGACATCAGAAAAAAAAAAAAAGAAAGAAAGAGAAAAAATAATAAAAGAAAGAAGAGAAAAGAAAAAGAAAGAAAAAGCTTCCAAGACAAATGTGCAAATGTGGAGGATGACAGCTTTTGCTTTATGGAATCCACATATTGCCTGGGGTTCCTAGTATACTAGGTCACCACTGAGGCAGAGCTAAGGGACCCAGAAGAGACAAGACAAATCGCAAGAACATCATCTAGTGGCTGTAAGCCTGGAGCTGAGCATTCCTAGTCCTCATGTGGGCTGCGTGGGGCCCTGCGAAGGTGAATGCAGACTGACCTGTCATCTAACAGTCTTGTTCTGGGAGCCAGGGGTTCTCACGCACCTAGGAGCATCAAGTTCTGTGGTTTCTGTGTCCGTAACATAAACTTGTTAGCCGAGCCATCTCATAACCTAGCCTGAATGGTTTGTGCATGTCCCTTTCTTGAGACTGCCTAAGACTCAAGGCTTCCAGGAAGTGGTGGCCTGCAGCCGAGGGAAGGTGCAGGTTGAGGCGAGAGTGCTGCAGGACAGACAAGGGCCTGCTGCAGACGGGCAGCGTGAAGGCCAGAGTCCTGCACTGTGTCTAGAAACCCTTCACCCTGGATGTATCATGAAGATACCCTAGAGCTTGGGTCAGTTGGGTGGGGCCCGGCCTCTCTTGGATCTCAGCTTGATGAGAGAGCCACAAGTGTTTAAGCACCTTGTGGCTTGGACCCTCCAATCACGAGACACCCTGCAGCTGCCCCACTTCACCTCAAAATGCTACGCGGCCAGGCTATGGAAGTTTTTTTTCAAGCTGATAGGCTCAGGGGAGGCCATCCTACCTGTAAGGGAGTTGACAAAGTCCTCACTTGAGAAAAATGAGAGGATTTTATAGTCTGGATAAAGTGCTTAAAAACTCATCTCTATTACGTCTCCCGTGGAAAAGGCAAGGTGGCCATCATGTGCCTGATTTATGTTCTCCAGCTCCATAACCGTAGGAAGGCCACAACTTACGGCAATGGTCAAGTCATCAGAGCATGGAAAGCCGACCACCATTGGGTGTCTCCCAAGCCATATGGGGGCTGAAGGCCCCAGCTTCCAAACACACGAACGTCCTCAGTATATTGGCTACAGGGAATTGGGGGGCTGGGACATGGGAGTAGAAGCTGAAGGACAGGCAAGCCCAGGCAGAGTGGAGAGAAGGGCTTCTTAAGCCTACCAGCTGGACACTGACCAATGGTGGTCACACTCTGGTCCACCCTGGCACTTTCCATAGACTTAGGGCCTCGGTGCCGATATCGAGGCTCACAGGCCAATTGGGGTACAGTGATCTCACGTGCTTGGAGCTGCTGTTTTGGATGAACCAGATATGGGGGTTTCCATTTTTCCAGGAAGTTCTTGCAGGCAGCTGGACCCATTGCTGAGACATGGTTACTGTTGATCGGGCCAGAAAATGAGGTCTGAACAGCCAAGAAAGTCTGGGGGTGGTCATCTTTCCCCAAGTCACCTGGCTATGCCCCAGTTGGTTTTGCTCTGCTTCTGTATTCTCCCAGAAATAAGTGACTGACCATCTGCATCCCTCAACACAGGTGTGTCTGCTGCCACCTGAATCGAGGAGGGGCAGCTCTGGCTCACGAAGGCACGCGCCTTGGCCAAAGGTGCGCACGTAGCAGAGATAAACGCATCTTAGCCCGCACTGTGACCTACCCAGCTCGGTTGGGTGAGGTCAGATACTGGGGGAAGCCCTCCGAGGGGTGCAGAGAGGAGCCTATTGCTAAGACGCAAGTGACAATTAAATTATTTGCTGTGGTTAAAGAATGGGAGGCCATGGGGGAGGGGCGCAGGGAAGGACGTGGGGGTAGCAGCTCACAGTCAGAGGCCTAGAGGGGAGGCCCAGGACACAAGGAGGCGGGCATCTCAAGCCTTCACGACACCTGCTCGCTGTCCAAGCGTGCCTAGGAAGGGTTTTCATGGTAGATTTATTTGCATGATTGCCCAGTGATCAAGAATGTGGGTCCAGGCTGTGCTAACATTGCCTGTTTCCTTTGAAAGGAAGTGATGGGTCTGGATTCTTTTAAAGGTTTCACTGCAAGTGATACCAGTCACATGGCAGACGGCTCCATCGCTGCTGCCACCTGCTGTTCACGTAACACTGAACTGGGCCCAGAAGACAACCTTGTGCCAAAGGCCTTGATTTGGAACAGATACAGTGTCCTTATGTTCCACAAGTGTCACCTGTCCCTAGACAGGGATTCCGGTCACATTCTTCAGTTCAAGGTGCTATCCCCCCTGACGCAAGCAGAGCTTGCTGAGTTAGTGGGACAGGGGGCAAACAGTCCCCGGGAAGACAGCCGATGGGAGAAAGAGTAACAGTTCCCTGCCCGGGCCACCAGAGAGTCTCGCCTGGGTATTCTGTTTGTTCTCTGCCCTGCAGGCCAAAGGCCCCTCTCTATCAAACACGGTGGCATCATGCAGGACTGGACTTGCAGGCACTGGGTCCATCAGTGTCTACATCCAGGTCTGTAGCTGCTTCATAGCTGGTCCAGGACGCCAGCACCAAAGATGGCCTCTTCCACCCTGGGCTCCTCCGAGGTGACCGTTGAGCGGACGGTGCCCACCACATGTCGCACCTCTGAAGGGAGGGTACAGTGTGAGTGTTCCAAGAACTTAGCCACCAAGACCCTGGTGTCCGTGTAGCCCTTGCTCTCCACTAAGGAGTGCGGCCGTTCTTTGGAGACGGACTGTAAGGTCTCCGGCTTGGTCCCTTGGTCCGTTTTCCAGGTATCTTGGTTGCCAGCAGACGGGAGCTGGTGCTGACCGGCGGCCATAGCTGGACGCGATGCGGAGACTAAAAATGAAAGTGAAAGAGGAAGTTTGAAAACAGCTGTGAGCCAAACGAAACCAAAGTTCTAGAAAGAAAATGGGCAAGAGTACGTTGCGAGTTCTGTTTCAGAGAAGGCCCCCCGAGTGTGACCCGCTTCCTGCCAGCATGGGGGGAGTCGGGGTTAACCTCTCAGGATTGAGGTGGGGAGTGAACTGAGCGGTGGGTCCGAGAGAAGGGCTGCTGAGGGGTTGCTGAGCTCTCCCCAGGCTTCTCCAGCTCCATGACTTTTGTCCTTTGTGGTCTGATGGCCTGCTGGGACAGAGGAGGAACATCTAGACAGGTTTAAGACTAGAGCTGGGGTGGCAAAGAGGTAGTGAGATTCCTCCCCCGTGTTAGCATAGACAGCAAGCCTCTATCCAGGGCCTTCCTCCAGTGTCCTCTAGGCTGGGCCTAGAGAAATGACTCTGGCTCCTTTAGATGTCATAACCATCACTCCACCTCAAAATTAGGACAAACACTGCTTAGATGGCATCTCCAAGAGCTAGGCATCCGTGGGTAGTGAGATATGGTCCACTGACGGAGAACCACATTGAGAATCAGCTTGCCTAATATATCACCCAAAATAGACATTCTGGGTGGTCTGCTCCAGGGTCCTGGGGGTACTAGCTAAGTAACGAAATACATGATGATGTATAAATCTCTTAAGCAGAGCTAATATTGCCTTAGTAAAGCAAACTAAAGCAAAGCTGGGTGCAATGGCCCCAGCCTTCGCACTCTGAGGCTGAGACAGGAGATTGAGGACAGTGTGGGCTACCTAATGAGATGTTGTCTCAAAACAAAACTAAATGTAAGTAAACGAGTTAAACATATGTGTTCTGTTAGTTACAGGCTTTGCTATAACTACCTTGAGATAGGCACTCACATTCTGGGGCAGCTGGATGCAGAGGCAGCGAAGGACCCCTCGTCATGACTCACTCCTTCACAGCAGGTGAATGTCAAAATGTTTGAGGGGTGCCTTACTTCTCTCCAGCGCAGCCCAGGACAGTCCTGTCTGCACCTCAACCAGAAGAACATCCAGTCCCCACAGGAAGGGGCAGGAAGGATCACTGGTAAAAATTCACCAGCTGCCTAGGGCTGAGCAGGATGTTAGATGGCGGACGAGCAGACGTGTGGATAAAAGGAAGTCACCTGTAGTTCTCTCCCAGGTTCAGGTCCCACAGGAGCCCAGCAGGTGCCTGGGAATACCCTCCAATCCCGAGGCTCTCCAGGGAAGCGGAAGGTGTATGCCTTCAACTTGGGGAACAACTGCAGTCTCATCTCCCAAGAGGAGACTGAAGTCTCAGGCTGCTGTGTGGACCTCAGGAAGGAAAGGTGGCCACCTCTCTCTTGCCCCATCCTTGTGGCTGTTTGTCACAGACCATGAATTCCAGCAAAGAAAGCTATCAGAAGGCCAGAGAAGAGACCTAATCCCCTCCAGCCATATGAGACCCTTTTCAAAGCTCCATGACGGGGAGTGGACACAGAAACCCCTGTGCTGCCTTTGGGGGTGGCATGAACAGAAGCTCTGGGGATGCAAGTTAAGGAGCAAAGAGAGCATTCCAGGTTTGAGCTGACCTTTCTCCATGGAGGTGCAAGGGGTGGGGAATGTAGCACCCAGATGCTATAGGCACAAAATTTGATGTTTCTACCAAGAAGATGTTCTCAGATAGCTGGCTTCTGTCACTTTTTTGGTTCCTTCCAAAGGCTGCTCTTCCTTGGCATGGCCAGACTCTAGGCTGCCTGGTGTTCAGCTACATGGGGCACTGAAGTGAGGCTGGTGTGGGCATCCCCATGCCCTCTGTAGAGTCCTTAAAAATGGACATCAGAAGAAGTTTGTGCTGTGATGCAGTCAAAGGCCACTAGAAAGTCCTTACTGGTAGAAATTACTCCCCTATAACATCAAGGTTGTGTGATCCTCCAGACTCGAGGACATAAGAAAGACTCCCAAGGAAGCTGGTATGGCAGATGCTTCCTGGGCAGCTGGCCGCAGGAATCCTGTAGTACTAGATAGTGCCCATTTGGAATAAAAACAGCTCATGGTAACTAAGGGCACTAGTAAGTGCTGCCTATAGTGGTCTGAGTAGGTATGACCCCATAGACTCGTGTGTTTGAATGTTTGGCCCATAGGGAGTGACATTATTAGAAGATGTGTCCTTGTTGAAGGAAGTGTGTCACTGCGGGAGGTGGACTCTGAAGTCTTATATGCTCAAGCTATGCCCAGTGTGGCACACAGTCTCCTTCTGCTACCCGTGGATCAAGATGTAGAACTCTTGAGTTCCTTCTCCAGCACCATGATGATAATGGACTAAACCTCTGAAACTGCAAGCCAGCTCCAATGCTTTTCTTCCTTTGTAGGAGTTGCCATGGTCACGGTGTCTCATCCCAGCAACAGACACCCTAAGGCACTCCCTGAACAAACTCAGGGCAGAGGACATACCACCTACACACAGTCTTTATTCGTGCTCACCAGCTCTGACCTGGACCTCTGAGCACGCATGCAGTTCGGTGCTGATGCTCAGGTCGGAGCTGCTGGCCACCTAAAGGGATCTCATTACCCTAAACTCTTGAATCCTTCCACCCTTGCCAGAATGATGCCTCCCTGGCAACACAGCAAGAGCCCAAGGCTCCCTTCCCCTCCACCCCAACTCAGGGCCCTCAAGTGTTCAGATGACACTTCCCCAGATCCAATCTGGGCCTCAATTGTCAAAGGTCACTTGTTCAACGAGTTGGGTACACCCTGAGAGTACACGTGAGCCATACCTGCTTCACTGAATGCGCGGGAGGTAGGGTCGCTGGCGGAGCGGGCCACACGCCCTGGGCTTGGCTGTGCCTGTGTGCTCAAGCTTGTTGCTTCTGGAGACATGTGGTGAGAAACTGGAGTAGGTAGAAGGGGCGGTGGGGTGTCCAGAGTGCCATCGGGGGAGGGGTGGCTTGGACCCAGTGAGGTGGCACCTTCCGATGTTGGGAGACTCGTGCTGCTAGCAGGTACTGCAAGAAAACAGGCGATTAGGGAAGTGGTTACAAATTCTGAATGCAGAATCAGCCGGATACCTGCCCTCCAAACCCTACCTATTATAAACTCCACAGTTAGAAGCAGGCCAACACTGAGGCAGGTCACCAAACCAGTACCTGGCGTGCAGTCCCTAGATCAGATATGCGAGACAAACATAGCCCACGTGATGCTTGTCTTGGTTCCCAGAGTAGGCCCTGGGCAGCACCATCAACCTTTCCTGGGAACAAGCAGAAATGAACCCATTGGGGGTGTAGGTCGGCGATAGGCTCTGATTTGGCGCAGAGAGACATGGGGGCAGGATCCAGGGGGAGCCTGGAAGCTCAAGCCCCAGCTGGACTCTAAATTGTGAGCATCACCACTGTGGACCAGTGAAGCTGGCCACGTCTGTGTTTCCTTCCCACTCGGGGGCCAGAAGCCTATGGGTTACGCCAGGGGCTGTTTCACGCATGAACATCAAACCCCAGTGGGTCAACACTTCCTTCACTCGCTTGGAATTACTGGCTCTGTCCAGGGGCAGACGCTGCAAGGTGATAACCTGCCTGAGGGAACCTGCTCCATCACAGCAGCACAAATTCCAGCAGAGGTGGGATGCTTCAAGCTTTGTTCCTTCCTTCTCTCCCACAGGGCCCAGTCAGTGCCCCATGCCCCACCCCCCCCCCGCTTGTCCATGAGCTCTCCCCAGACCAGGACTTCAGAGACACCTGCCACTCAGTACTCACTGCCGACTGCCGACTCTTGAACCAGCCCGTGGAACATTCTAAAACATTCTTGTCTAACCACCCCACCCCCTCCACCCCCAGAAACAGTTGGTGACAAGTATCAGTCCATTTGCAAAACAAAAATGGTACCAATACATCATATATAAACAAACAGCCGGATCTCCGGGAAGATTAACCCTTCTTTTTGGAGGGCATAGACTCAGGAGAAGGAAATCCATAAGAGGACGGCTGTTTCGTACACCCTCTGCAGTTTGGAACAGAGAATTCATGGGCAGGATGGAAACCGCAAAGGGAAGGAAGAAAACTGTAGCCGGGCGATGGTGGCGCACGCCTTTAATCCCAGCACTCGGGAGGCAGAGGCAGGCGGATCTCTGTGAGTTCGAGACCAGCCTGGTCTACAAGAGCTAGTTCCAGGACAGGCTCCAAAGCTACAGAGAAACCCTGTCTCGAAAAACCAAAAAAAAAAAAAAACAAAAAACCTTTGTGTGTTTTGGCCCATGGAATCAGCTCAGCAGGGCTCGTGGGGGTCCACAGACTGAAATGGAAATTGCGGAGCCCGTGCGGGTCTGTGCTAGGTCCCCTGCTTGTATGTTATGGTTGTCGTCTTGGTGTTTTGACAGGACTCCTGATCCTTCCCTGCTTTGGGGACCCTTTTCCCCCTGCTGGACTGTGACGCCCAGCCTTGATGTGAAGGTTTGTGCCTAGTCTTATGGTATCTTAAGGCCTTACTAGGTTGATGTCCCTGGTGGGGCTGCTCTTTTCTGGGAGGAGACAGTGGAGGGGAGGTAGATCTGGGAGGGAGGGGGAGGCTGAAAGGAGTGGAGGGAGGGGAAGTTGCAGTTGGGGTATGCTGCATGAGAGAAGAATAAATCATTTCTTTTTAAGTTTTGTGCTTGCATAACGAACATGGTGCCCCCAAAGCGGAAGCAAAGCAGGGACGAATCTGCGCCATGTGTAGGAAGGTCATGCAAGGCCACACACACTTTCTCATGACTTGATTTAATAAACACTTTTTTCTCAAAAATCTACTCCCAAAATATCTTCTAAGGAAGAAAACACTTCAAATGAAAGAAGTGAATCAAATCCAGATACACACATGGACGGCAGACCTGTGAAAGTTGCTCAAACCCAAGGCTGGGCATGTTTATGCCCTCGGAGGGCGGGAGAACCCCTCAGGAGGGACGGCACCCTGCTCTCACTGGCTGGTGTAACTTTCCTATAACGCAGTTTGGCTGCTCTATTAACACTTAAAATACACGCTCCCTTGGACTCCACAATTGTTCCCAGGAGTTTATTACCAGACATAATTTGACAACTACTCAGAGATGAAGAGGTTGTTTAAAAAGAGAAGCAATAATTGATCATATCAGAAAACTTCGAAGCAGAAAAGACATTTATTAACCCCAGCCAACCTCTGCTAATTACTCCCCGGGGAACTACATAGTATTGTGCCAAGATCATCTGAGACAAGCCGAGCTGTGTGGCTCAGGCCTAGGCAGTGGTGTGCCAAGATCATCTGAGACAAGCCGAGCTGTGTGGCGCAGGCCTAGATAGTGGTGTGCCAAGATCATCTCAGACAAGCTGAGCTGTATGGTGCAGGCCTAGATAGTGGTGTACCAAGATCACCTCAGACAAGCTGAGCTGTGTGGCACAGGCTTACACAGTGGTATGCCAAGATTATCTCAGATAAGCTAAGCAGTGTGGTAAAGACCTACACAGTAGTGTGCCAGGATCACCTCTGGTAAAGTTAAGCTGTGTGGTGTCATCCCTGCCGTCCCTGATACACAAGAGACTTAAGACAGGAATACTGTGTTCAAGGCCTGTCTGCACTACATAGAGTATTTTTCTAGCTTACCCTTGGCAATTTAGCGAAATCCTGTCTTAACAAAAGAAGTAAAGAGAGCACTGAGGATGGAGATCATTGTAGAATGCTTGCCTAGAATGTGCAAGGCCAGTACGGCTCCCAAATATAAATATACATATACGTGCATACATACATATATACATACATTACATACACACATACACTAGTATCAAATATTAGTACTGCTCCCAAATGCATATACATAAACATACATATGCACACACTAGCATTAAATACTTGTGCTGCACGCACACACACACACACACACACACACAAAACCCTTTGGAAAAGATTTAAGTCTGGGGGGTGGGCCTCTGCATTTGAGCGCAGGTACCTGCAGAGGCTAGGGGCATCAGCTCTCCCTGGAGCTGGAAGGGTGGTTTTGTGCTGCAGGATGTGGATGCTGGGATCTGAGCATGGGTCCTCTGCAAAAGCAGCATGTGCCCTTAACTGCTTAGCCATCTCTGCAGCCCAACACCAAAATCCATATTTTAAATAGCTTCGATTCATGCTGTCTTAACTCTTCTTGATCCAGTTTTCTTACCGTCAGCGCTAACACAATCAATTCATAGACAGGCAAGTGTGACTTCGCTCTGAATATATATATATATATACTGGAAACACGAAATCACAGTAGATACTGAAAAAGCTCCAAGCCCAAGACCAGTGACTGTTTTTTCTCGCTGTCACCAGGGCAATGCTGCATGCCTGTTTTTATGACTGTTATGATCCTAATGGACTTCCGATTTTTCATCCAAAGAACCCACACCAGTTTTCTTAGTTAATGTAGAATAATGCATTTTGCCTGTGCCACGTGGTTTTGGGTTTTTTTTTTTTTTTTTGACTCTCACTAATGAACTTCACTGTGCCCCCAGGTTTTCACTATTTTGAAGAATGAAAACACCTTCACTTTTAGAGCTGCTTTCCTTATGTCAGACCCTAGGGCACTTCCAGAAGTGGAGATTACTCCAACAACATAAACATGGTTTGTAGATAAAGAGCCCTAACGTGATGGGCTATAACATGCCAGCCAAAAATCTGAGTTGTAGCTCCCCTGAGGTCTTGCCAATGTTCAAACCTCATCGCTACATTATTACTCATGATAGTTTAAAACCAACTAGAATCTGCGAAGAACTGTAGAACTGAAACGCATGGTAACAAGGAACAAGACGAATGTAAGAGTGAATCACATCTCTATCATGTGGTCCATCACACTCAATGACTACGGGACTGGAAATCCCAAATGCAATACTGTTCCTGAGTGAAGGGAATGAAATCCTGAGGCATGGAGCTGACCCTCTGTGTGTATGAGTTCTGCATTTGTCCACTCAACCAACAGTGCTTTAGAAAACGTCTGTGTCTATGCTCACTGTGGTAGTTTGAATGTTATTGGTTTCCATGATCTATCTCATAGAGAGTGGTACTAGGAGGAGGTGTGGCTTGTTGGAGTGGGTGTGGCCTTGTTGGAGGCCTTGTGGGAGGGTAGACTTTGATGTTTCCTATGCTCAGGATACTGCCCGGTGTCTCATTGTACTTCCTGTTGCCTGTGAGCTGTAGAACTCAGCTACACCATGTCTGTCTGCACACTGCCATGCTCCCTGCCATGATGGTACTAGACTAGATCTCTTAACTGTAAGCCACGACCTCAATTAAATGTTTTCCTTTGTAAGAGCTGCTGTGGTCTCAGTGCCTCTTCATAGCAATAGAAACCCTAACAAAGGTATCAGGGGCTAGGGTATTGCTGTGTTAGGCCTGGCCATATTTTTGTTTGGAGTAACATGGACTTTGGGAGTTTGGGTTAGGAAAGCAATGGAATGTTGTAAGCACTACTTAATGAGCCATCCTAGTAGGAGCATGGAAGACAGCGGTGCTGAGTGTGACTTGATGAACTGTGGGGCCTGGCTCAAGAGGTTTCAGAGGAGGAGAGTGTTGGTATGTGGCCTAGAGACTGGTCTTGTGATATTCTGGTGAAAAAAGTGGCTGCTTTTTGCCCTTTTCTGAAGAGTCTGCCTGGGGCTAAAGAGTTTAGATTCATTCCTTTGCCAGAGGAAATCTCAAACCAGCCCAGTATAGACTGTTTTGTGGTTACTGGTGATAGTTCTAATGAAGATTTATAATGAAATGGAGCAAGCTGAGCAGGGGAAAATACTTCTGGAGAAAAAGAGCACTAGGAAGTGGAATGGAGCTAAATTCTGTGTTCAAGGAGATAAAGAGATTAAGGAATGAAATAATGGGAGTATTGACCTCAGGGCAAGATCCCACCCAGATAAATTTCCAACTTGTGAAAAGGAATTAAAAAAAACTTTAGAACTGGGTGTGGTGATTGCACACTTCCCAGCACTGGGAAGGCAGAGGCTGAGGGATCTATGAGTTTGAGGTCAGCCTGGTCTACAGATCCAGTTTCAGGATAGCCAAGCTTAGGTAGTGAAGGAAGGTTAAAAACAGAAGGTTGGTGAAGATATAATTGAAGGAGGCGGCCATATTCCAGCCCCAGCAAGTGGCAGAACTTGGCAACTTTGGCCACATGGTTCTGGCTTTAGAGTTAAAGATAGAAGAAATGAGTTATGGAATTTACCTCTGTGCCTAAGGAAAGCCGCTGAGGCCAGGCTTGTGTCAAGGGCCTAGAGAGGCCATTGTGTGAAGCTGTAAAATTGAAGCCTGGATTGCCTTGGAGATCCAAAGATGTTAGAGATGCCAGAGTCTTGGGATACCTGCCAAGAAGAGCTGCAAACAGGGAGTGGAACCAGCCCAAGAGAAAGAAATGTGTTGTGATCAACAAAGCTGAATGGAGTTGAAGATCTGGAGAGCGTTTTGACATCAGACACGGAGATGCAGAGCTTGGAGTTTTCCCATCTGACTTTTGGTCTTTTCTTTAGTATTTTCTCACTATGTTTTCTTTCCTGCATTTTGGAATGGTAATGGATATCCTGTGCCATTATATGTTGGAAGTATGTGATCTGCTTTTTGATTTGATTTTTATAGGTCATTATAGCTAAGAGATTACATGAATCTCAGAAGAGACTTTGAACTTTGGACTTTAAAACATTGTTGAAACTGTGATAGACTATGGGGACTTTTGAAGTTGGACTAAATGAATTTTTCATTATAATATTGTTATAAGACTATGGGGCTCAGAGAGTGCAACGTGGTAGTTTGGATGTAATTGGTCCCCATAACTACCTAGAGAGTGGCACTATTAGGAAGTATGGCTTGTTGGAGGAAGTATGGCACTGCTGGGACAGGCTTTGAGGTCTCCTATGCTCAAGATACTACCCAATGTCTCAGTCTACTTCCTGTTGCCCCCAAAAATGTAGGACTCTCAACTACTTCTCTAGCTACACAAAGCACAGAGGGACCATGTCTTGAAAAAAAACAAATCCAAAACAACAATAAAACCAATAACATTGATGCATACTTTAGAGGTGACTTATTTTAAAGCATATTGGAAGACATGCATTTATTATATGAAGTATTTTGTCATTTTACATAAGGAACTCAAATCCCTTATATCTTTGGGTTTTGACATCTGATGGGTCCTGAAACCTGTCACCCAGCGATATCAAGGGATGACTGTGCACCTAACAAAGTGTGGTGCTAAACATTATCAAGGGGAGTTGAGAGAAGTCAGAAGTGGTCCAAGGAAGGGGACTGAATTTTTGTTTGGGAATGCTTAGTTGTAGGTGAGCAGTCTTTCCAGGTTGTTGTATGGGTTTAATGTGGTTTTTATAGAATCCCAGCAATGGTTTTTGAAGGTAAAGATGACTCATTCTGAAATGCACATGGAAAATTACAGGCCCCAGGACTGAACCACTGTGCATTAATTAATAATGTGGGAATGACACTCTTCCAGATTTTTCAGTTCACTTGAGGGCTGCTGTTATGGCCAGCATGGCATTGGGAGACAGCACACAAATTAAGGGGACAGAACAGAGAACCTAGAGATAGATATACATAATTATGTCTAAGTGAATTTTTTTTTTTTTTTTTGGTTTTTCGAGACAGGGTTTCTTTGTAGCTTTGTAGCCTGTCTTGGAACTAGCTCTTGTAGACCAGGCTGGCCTCGAACTCACAGAGATCCACTTGCCTCTGCCTCCCGAGTGCTGGGATTGAAGGCATGCGCCACCACCGCCCAGCTAACTGAATTGTTTTTATTCCAGTATGGGAGTTGAACCATGGCCTCACATTTGACAGTCAAGATCTATACAACTGAGTGACACCCTCACCATTTTCTAACATATATATTATTACTAAAGCGCAAGAGGAAAAATGTACTGGAGCAATTGAACACACATAAGAAAAAAAAAAAACGGACATAAGAAAAAACCAGAGAAGAGACCTTGACCCAGCCTCATTGTGGTACAACAATGACCAGGGCGTAGGTGTCTTTCCAACAGTTAAGTCTGCTGGCCTAGAAGACCCCCAAGGTATTGATTAACTAGTACAATCCGGAGCCCCTAGTACTTGGCATCACCACCAGAAGACTGGGTACTGGAAGTACTCCCTTGGCCTTATGATCAGCTCCAGAGCTCACTGATAAGTTCCTGGGCAAGGAGTACCCAGATTCCTCTGTCCAACTCTGCCTATCCTTGTGTAATAGCCAGAGAAGGGTTCCAGCTACCAGCCAAACCATTTCCATCATAATTTCTCTAGAACAACTTGTAATGTGTAGGCATCTCATGGTTGGGAGCTGTGGGGCACAACCCAAGAATGTAGCAAACTGGTATGATATCACCTTCTAACCACACTTCACCAAACCCCAGAGAAACTTCTGATGACTCCTTGGAGTAACCCAAGGAGGGGCATGATCATCTCTGAATCCCATGATCACAGAGACTTGGGGCTCCTTCTCTAAAGGATGGCTTCTTCCTGTTTTTCTTAGACGTTAACTCTGTACTGGAGGCAAGGATTAATTGTGGTTGGTCATGGGATGTCATGAGTTATGTGACAAATAAGCTGTCCCTATGAGTCTGGATCAAGTCCCTGAGAAAGAGATTCTCTGAACCCCAGTCTTCTTTTTCCCTTTGATGCTGGGGTACATCTGCTTGTCTGATACCCATCCTTCAGGCCAGGTCAGTACCATGGAGGTTCTAACGTGTTTAGGAATCTGGCCTTTCACGTTTGCCTTTCAGAACTGTCAAGCTTACAACGTCTAGTTTATCCTCTGCTCAGGCTGTCCTTGGAAGCCTGTTAGTCCAGCTTGCCCCCTGCTGATGGAGGGGATCGGTCACAGTCGCCTGGAACAGATGCTCAGGGGTGAATACTGCAGTCACGTCCTAGAACTTCATCAAGTTGAGACGCTTATAAAAGGAAACCCATGTGCTAAACCCCCTGAGCATCACAGCTCAGCTTCGCCTGCCGTGAATACGCTGAGAGCACACAAACACACAGCAGCCTATGGTTGAGTGCAACTGTCTAATTCAAAGTCTCGTTCATAAGAGTGTGCTGATCGGCCACGCAGTTTACTGAAAATATAAAATCCCAGAGTTGAAAGCAGTTTCCACTGAACAGCACATCACTTTCTTACCGCCATAAAGTAAAAAAAATCCTTAGTCAGATCATTGAGTGCCTGGAACTAAATATTCCTCCTTGGTCCTAACAGAGTGAGCCTCAAGCTGGGTGGTATTTTTCGCCAAATCTCCTTCACATCCTCAAGTGATGGAGAAAGGATACCAAGGGAAGAGTTGACTAAATATTCCAGAGGAAGTTGAGCTCTCCCGGGGACACAACTTACTGGATCTAGGCTGGGGAAGAAGGCTGTGGCTAAGGTGCCATGCTACATACAGATAGAGAAGAGGGGGTGGGGAGAGGTGAGGAGAAGGAAACAGGAGGAAAGGGATATCTTTGGAAAACACACAAGCAGTGCTTCGAACCGAGAGGGGTACAATTACCTGGTGTGCTGAAGCCTGCAGCTGTGTTTGGGTCCCCGGAACTGGAGTCAGCCACCTGGTGATCGACACTTGGAACCTATAGCAAGAAACACGCGGCATTACCCTTGCTCAGGAGAACACCCGCCCAGGCAACCCCCAGTAACACAGCCGGTCCTCTGAGCCCTCAAATTCCTTTGGTGCAGTCAACACAGATTCCAAATTATCAGGACAAAGCTTTCCAGAAAATTCCAAAGGGTGAAGTAGGAATTTCCGTGTACCATGAACTATGCTGAATTCATGAGGACGTGTCTGTTGGGCTTGAAGTACGAAGGAGAACGTGCAGGTTGTGTGCAAACAGCACTCTATTTTATGCAAGGGCGCTTGAGCATGTGTGGACTGTGGCATCTGGGGAGCATCCTGGAACAAATACTCTGAGGAACAACTGTGTATTTTATGAGGTTGGTGTATGTGAGAATCGAGAATTGAGAATTCAAGTCATCATTGCAGAGACCGAAGCCCATTTCTCTGGCCTTCTGCACCCAGAGTACCTTCCGGGGCACTGGCATACACTGAGTCTATTCACCTTCTACTAGAGCACGATATAGAACCAAGACAGGTTTGCTGGATAATTTTGTCCACTAGAATCATCAAGAGGGGGGAACCTTCTTCGAGAAAACGCCTCCATAAGATCGGGCTGTAGGCAAGCCTATGTAGAGTGTTTTTATAGTTAGTAATTGATAGGGGAGGGCCCAGTCCATTGTAGGTGGTGTCATCCCTGGGCTGGGTGGTCCTGGGTTCTGTAAGAAAGCAGGCTGAGCAAGTCAGGAGGAGTAAGCCAGTAAGCAGCACCCACGCCCCTCCACGGCCTATGCATCAGCTGCTGTCTCCAGGTTCCTGCTTTGAGTTCCTTTGATGATGTACAGTGACATGGAAGGGTGAGCCAAACAAACCCTTTCCTCCTCAACTTACTTTTGGTGATGGTGTTTCATTACAGCAATAGTAACCCTAACGAAGACAAAAGACCAGAGGATCCTCCATGGTCATGGTGGGACGTAAGATGCCTTCTCTCACTTTTTCCTTGTGGTTCCAATAAAAATAAACCATGGGACAAATGGTCATGAGACCCGGCTTGCTTCACCCCAGCATGGCTAGGGCATGGACTGAGCACTGGATAAATGGATGCATCCCAAGTGAACTCCCAGCCTACCCTTGACTTGCTTACACTTTTTCTTCCTTTTGTTACCTTGCCGACTGAATGAACAGGAAGCTCCTTGGATACTCTCTTGGCTGAGCTTTGGGTTACGGTCCAGGTGCACGCAGGGTGGGGGTGCCAGTCTGACTGCCAACTCACAGTGTGACAGCAATGACATGCCATTAAGAGCTACTCTGGCTTGGTGGAATGTGGACTTGGCACGTTCTCTTCAAGTTTAGGTCAGGGGGATCCTGCCACTCTCCTCCTGGACTGCCTTCATTGGGGTTTCTATTGCTGTGACCAAACACCATGACAGAAAGCAACTTGGGGAGGAAAGGGTTTATTTGGCTTATACTTCACATTACTGTTTATCCCTGAAGGGAGTCAGGACAGGAACTCAAACAGGGCAGGGTTCTGGAGGCAGGAGCTGATGTAGAGGCCATGGAGGGGTGCTGCTTACTGGCTTGCTCTCTATGGCCTGCTCAACCTGGTGTGTGTGTGTGTGTGTGGTGTGTGTGTGTGTATTCCAGGATTGTCAGCCCAGGGATGACACCACCCACAATGGGCTGGGCCCTCCCCCACTGATCACTAATGGAGAAAATGCCTTACAGCTGGATCTCATGGAGGCATTTCCTCAACTGAGGCTCCTTCCTCTCTGATGACTCTAGCTTGTTTCAAAACCAGTCAGAACATGGAATGGCTCAGATCTGGAGAGGCCTCAGGGAACAGGACACAGGAGGCTGAGCCCCCAGTCCTCCTGCTCCATCTCCCCCTGCTTGGGCTGTGTGTGATGCAGTTTCTTCGACAACAGGCACAACTCTTCCAACTGTGCTTCAGGCATCTGGCATAGGCCCTGGACGACGTGAGACGTGGCACACCCTGCCCATGTGCCACATTGGCGCCTACCCCTTCGCCAGCTCAGGAAACAATATCTGACTTCTCGTGTTATTTCAGAATTGCTTTGGGGACACACTGGCAAGTAATGAGCTCAAGAGGAGACTGGCGAAGGTGAGGCGAGCCCCTGCGGCTTGGTCCGATTCCAGCTCAGGTAATTACATTCCTGCCTTCCGTGGCGCCAGCTACTTCAATCAGAGGGCCGATGTTCCTCAGCTCTCTCTGCAAGCTACGGTGGAGCTAGGGCAGGTGACCCAGCTGTGGTACCAACACAAAGGGTGTGAGCTGCTGCCTGTTGTGGTGGTGGGGAAGCGGGGCGGTGAGGAGAGCTGGAAACCAAGCTATCGCCAGGGAGGAGAGCAGCCTCCGTGCGGCCTTTCATCCCACTGATAGGCTTTGGAGCAGCAGCACACATGCTATTGTCCTTCCTAAGCCCCCAGGACTGCTGGGGAGGGAACCGAGGGAGAGAGAATTCACGCCACCCTCATGTTACACACACCTTTCCCCCTATGGTATTCACTACACGCCCGTAACCAATTGTGAAAATGTCTGCCAAGAATCTTCCACTAAATAACAAAAAGAAAATGCCTAAAGGGCTATTTCATTCCAGAAGTCTCTCTCCAATATCTAACCCCATATATATGTTTATGTATGTGTGTGTGTGCGCGTGTGTATATATACACACGCGCTACACACGCGCGCGCGCGCACACACACACACATATATGGAGGATGGGGAAGGAGAGACAGGGAAAGAGAAACTTAGAAACCTGCTGCTTGAGAAAGCAAGCTTTGGCAATAAAGAAATATAAATAAAACAAGAGAAATAGAATCCACAAAGGGACAAGGTCAAGAGGAAATTGGATTTGCTTCATATTCTGCAGGGCATCACTCACTTCCCTCTGGCTCCCGTATTCAAGCACCAGGAAATGTAGTTTGGAAAAGAGATGGCTCCTGGGAGCGCATCTGTCACTTCTGAGTAGAGTGTTAGGGGTTTAATTTGAATCTAATGGCAGAGGCCACCTCAGTGCACAGAACTGTGGGGGAAATGGCCATTTGGCTCAGCGGCACTCCAGAGGCAGGAAAGGGGACGGACAACTGTGGCATGAATCTAAATTGCGATTCGAGTTCAGCCACTAAGGCTCATGAGCAGGGATCCCGGCAGGGTGAAGAGAGTGAGGATTGCGAGAGACAGGCTTCCTACACAACTTGCTCTGGACACCCCCAGCCATGTGAGACTGTGGTGGTTTTAATGAGACATGTCTACCATAGTCTTGGGCTATGCCCAGCTGGTGGCACTGTCTGGGGAAGTTTAAGAGGTGAGGCTTTTTTTTTTGCTGGAGGAAGTGTGTCACTGGGGCAGACTTTGGAGAGTAAACACCACACTACTTCTAGCTCTTTCTGTTGGCCTCTCTTTGTTTCTGTCTCTACTGCTGTCTCTCTGCCTCTCTCTCTCTCTCTCTCTCTCTCTCTCTCTCTCTCTCTCTCTCTCTCTCTCTCTCTCATTTCTGATTTGTGCTGGCAGTTCAAGATGTGAGCTGTCAGCTTGCTACTTCAGCTGCCTTCCACCTCTCCACCATGATGGACGTCTATAAGCTGGCCTGGTCAGGATGCTTTATCAATGCAGCAGAGAAACAAACAGGGAGGGACAGCACCTGGGACTTGCTGGCTCCGAGATGCTACGTGGACCAGTTGTCATAACTGAAGGATCAACTGGAATTTAGGCAGATGGGAACCCCTGCATGGGAATTCTGTCCTTTCCTGTGATGTGTTTCTCACTCCTGGATGAAGCCACCCATCTAGTACCACATTCATGAAAAGCTACGGTTTGGGGGCAATGATCAGCTGTCATGGAGAATGAGGGTTTTATATATTCAAGGTCATTTTTGAAATGCTTCACTTGCAAGTTTTAAAATGTAGAGGTCATTTCCTTTAAAATACAATTTATAGGACCCCCAGCTGGTGATACCATGCCTGCCCATCTCCTTTCTCGTAACTTCCAGTATCATATTAGACTTCCCTTCCTAGCTGAACTGCTACCCAGTCAAGTACTTCTGGTTGAGCCAACCTAGACACTGAATTTGTCAAAGGCACTTCCAGTTTGGCATGCAAGGTCAGAAAACCTACACCCAGTGCTACAGCAGACGCCCCCACTCCCCCTTGTTCATCTCTGCATGCTGCACTCCCACCACCTCACCCACCTCTGCATGCTGCACTCCCCCACCCTGCCCACCTCTGCATGCTGCACTTCTCCCCTGCCCCTCTGCATGCTGCACTCCCCCTACCCCCACCTCTGCATGCTGCACTCCCCCACCCTGTCCACCTCTGCATGCGCATTCCCTCCACCCCGCCCATTTCTGCATGCTGTACTCCCCCCACCCTACCCACCTCTTCATGCTTCACTCCCCCTACCCCCACCTCTGCATGCTGCACTCCCCCTACCCCCACCTCTGCATGCTGCACTTCCCCCACCCTGCCCATTTCTGCATGCTGTACTCCCCCACTCCGCCCACCTATGCATGCTGCACTCCCCCACCCCACCCACCTCTGCATGCTGCACTTCCCCCACCCTGCCCATTTCTGCATGCTGCACTCCCCCACCCCGCCCACCTCTGCATGCTGCACTCCACCCGGACCACCTTCCTTGTTTCCCATACACCACAGCCCTATCCAGATGGCCAGATACAATTCTTCCCTAAAGTCCCAGGGAAGGTGAACTGTCCCTGTCGTGTCATCACAAGGATTGTCAACGCCATGCAGACTCATGTTTTTATACCCTGCAGCTAAGAAGCATAGCCACCAGTGAGCCCTGGAACGTGGAGGATCGCCTCTGTGACATTGCTGTGGAGCACAGACTGGACTTGTGGGAAAGTTCTGCGCTCCGTGGCCCGGTCTGCGCTCTATGCGCTAGAACCCAGTTCACGAGCTTCGGGAAAGGGGGCTGGAGGTTGAGAATACAGACACAGAGACAGACCGACACACGGACCTCCAAACGCTGGTACCAAAAGCCCCTCTTCATTAGCACCATGTAGGCTTAAATACAGTGCAGTCAATGGCCAACAGGTGAAAATCCCATCTTCTGACCCTCTAAGCTGGGCACAGCTTCTAGTAACTTTAATTAGAAGGTTCTAGGAGGGAAGAGCAGCTGAAGGCCAGGACTCATTAATCCCAACATCCAGCTAAAGGCCAGGACTCATTAGTCCCAACAGGAAAAATGACATCCATACCTAAGCCAGAAGGGAGCGTGTGCTGACCAAGAAAGGGAATAGGTCTGAATGGGCATCCTCAGTCAGACGACTGAAAACAGCCTCTCTGGTGCACACTTGGCATCTCAGTTATTCTGGAGGCTGGAGAGGAAGCTCCATTGAGGCTAGGAGTTCAGGGCCAATCTGGACAACATAGACTGACCCTGTGTCAGAAAAACAAAACTTAGCAATGGCTGCCGTCTCTTACTCCCCTGCCGTCTGTATGTTGTCACGTCGGCCCTGTCTCTCTATCGAGTTTGCTCCACTCTAGCCAGTGCTGATAGGCAATTTATACACCCTCTGGTGTGCAGGGCCAAGCAATTAACCGCCCCCTCATTCAGGGAAACCGCTCATGCTGCGAAGGGGCAGCTCCTTGATGTCTGGTCAAGGGAGATGGACCACCCTGGAGGAGGGGGCAGGTGGCTGACGCAGCCTTCCCTCTGTGGTTGGTAATAGGTTTCCCTCACTTCTGGACTCCCAGAGATGTCTGTGGAATTGAAAAGTGCCCTGACACCTGAGCATCAAAGAAAATGGGCCTGGGAGCTGTGGGTCCTTAATCAACAGATGTGTCCCTGCTATACAGGTGGCCTGGAGAGGGGCCACAGGACATGTCACACACATACCTGGCTGGCTCCAGAGCAAATGGAGTTTGTGCCAGTACCTGCAGGGGGCAGGCTTCAGAGCTTTGACCTTCAGCCCTCCTTACCCAGGTTCTCTGAGAGAAATCATGGAAGGCAGCATTTTCCAGTGCCTTTGGGAGAACAGTGTCATATTGATCTCAGAACCATATATTAGCCTGAAATATATTGCATTCTTCAGGGAAAGAGAAAACTGGTGATGAAACATGAATCAATATCCTTCTCGTGTGCAGTGTGGGGTGGGGGCACTAAACATCACACTCAAAGTCTGTAGCTACGGCCCGCACCTGCGCTTGGGTCTTGCAAGGCCAGCATGGGGCTCCTAGAAAAAGGGTCTTACTGTGAAGCCAAGGTTCTAACAGGGCGGTGCCCCAGGCCTGACACTGTCCACAAGGAAGGGCCCATGGAATCATGATCCATCCACCCAGCCTCCTCTTCTGAAAACACTAAAAACACTAATACTATCTCACAATGGGAAGCAAAGAGGTGGTTCCTTAGCACGAACGTAGAATTCTCTGATAGCAGCAAGCAGGCTTGCTGGAGAGTGGGAAATGACAGAGCTTCCCGCCCAAGGCAGCAACGAAATTACACACTACTGCAGACATGGCTTTGAGGCCCCTGCTTCCCAGGATGGGGTTGCCCATCTGCACCCCATCATCACCTCCTCACTTCTTGGTGTCTATCAACAATGGAGGAGCTTGCTCTGGTTCTAGTGCACCCTCCTCTGGGTCCTGCCATGTGGGTTTGGTGATGCCCCCCCCAGACCTGTTACCACACTTGCCTCTAAGATTCATCATGGTAATGTTACTGTCTTCACCACAAACCTTGACACAGTAATCTACCCCAGTTCTCAAAGTGAGTTCCAGTAACTCCTGGGAATGGACCCGGGATTGGGATTTGATTGACAAGGTTTTGTGGGACTGGGGGATACCCACTGGAATCTACAACCCATTTTCAGACCCTCCCTGGATACCCGAATACAAGCTAGGTACCTCTGAGAGCTAACGCCCGTCATCACAATCAATATCTTCACTGTTTTTATTGTAAACTGAAAGGTAAACCTCATTGCTTTGTTGCAGGTCCCTGCTCAGCTTGGAAAGTCCAGGCAAATGGCTGTCCACGCTGAGAGATTACAGGATCTCTCCTTTACCAAGTCTCTAAGCAGCCTTCCTCCCAGGCATTTCCTACACAGTGACTTTTACCATGCACACAAAAGAGGCCAGAATCCGGAGTCTGGAGCTGCCATGTGCAGCCACTCGAGGCATTTCAGGACTGGAGTGGGCACAGAGGCATTATTCAAGGATCCTCTGGTTGTGTCAGGGCGGGAGGGATTCACCAGGCTGACCCAATATAAATGTATCTTTTCCCTTTGATGCCAACAGCCCAAACATTGCCCATGCGTCTCTCTGATCACTGCATGCATGCGCCCTGCTGTCTTTTTACCTGTCCCCTGACTCAGCCTACAGAAAGTGACCCACCTTCCTGGCTCAGATTATCCTTGAGGCTGAGCTGCTACAGTGGACAGACAGCACTCCACAAACAGAGATTCTTCATGGGCCCCACATCCTGTCGGCGGCTGAGGTTAAACACCAGTAACCCTAATTTTCCTCCACCCCTGCATGTCGTTCTGATGTCCAAGGTGCAGGGGTCAGAGCTTGAGGTGATGTCAAAAAATCTGAGCCCTGCACCAGGGCTATCATCCAGGGGTCAGTCAGTAGGGAAAGGGGAGCAGAGTGCAGACATAGCTCAAGCGCCCTATAGAGCCTCCACATTGTGGTATTATCCAGCTCCATGACTTGTGCTTGGGACAGTATTTAACACATACCTGACAAACCCCATCTTTGCCTCAATCCCTACAGCCTCCACTTAAGGCCTCCCTGACCCCATGACCTCACCTCTCTGCCTGACTACAGATTTCACACTCAACAAGGACAACAATAATAATGGCTAATATAACAACAATGCTATCAAAATATGCCTAGAGACTCCCCTGACTTCAGGATTTACCACGTTCCCAGGCCTCTTCTGAATCAGCACCGTTCCCTTTCATCCAATGAACTTGATACTAATGTGCTTTTTTTCCCCTCATCATTTGTCAGTGAGGAAACCAAAGCTTTACAGACATACTCAACACGCCTGCTCGTGGTTAGGAACCATGTAGCAATGGGAGCTGGCACACAGCTCAGAGAAGTCCTCACATCCCTGGCCTGGGGCTGCCTGACCTCTTACAGATCCATCCGATCATGTCTGCAGCGATGACCAATACAGATCTTGGTCCCCTAAGTCCTTAGTCCCCAAGTCCAGCTCCCCCTGCTCTGGTCACGAGTTAGAAGCTGTCCCAGCTCCTTCTACATTTTCTCCAGACACACTGGGCAGCATGGAACAGAGACAAATCTGAGTTGGGCTGTGTGTCTGCCTGTAGGAATTAACCAAACGGGCAAGTTCACATATTGATGTGCCCAGGCTTGGGCTGGACTCGGCATCCTGCATTTTACCCAAGGCTCACACATTGCACGGTACATGCAGATGCTTCATCACAGGGCAGTGGCTGGTGTCAGTGACACCGTCAGCACTGTCAGGGAGCTTTCTGAGGACAGGCCAGGAAGTGTGGTGTGCAGAGGAGATGATCTTGTCAGGGCCCAGGCCTCACCTGGCTGGCGGGCGTCTGACCCACCACGGCCTCGTATGGTGGGGGCAGCTCAGCAGGATACAGCATGCTCGGGCTGTTGATGGCGACATCGTATATGGTGCTGAATGGGGAGGAAGCGAAGTCCAGGTGGAGGCCTCTAGAAAACAGGACAGCCCATCACACGGTCATCCCCTGAGAACAGAGCCCAGAGTCTGACATTTCTCTTCAAGGGTTGACTGTCTAATACTTGTCATGGTGAAGATAAAGGCCTGAGTCACGGGGCAGGTTTAACTTTGCTCTTTCTTCTGAAAGATGCCTGTATTACATTGACCACTTAAACTCTGTCTACTATAATTAAGACAGTGATAAAGCTGACGAAATTTCTAATTCATGTTCCACGCTCTGTGGCGACTGTCGCTCAGGAGCAACTCTGCATACAGAAGAATACAACAGAGTTCATTATTGGCCTACGGTGTCATTTCAGGTGACACCGCAAAGGCAAACAGAAATCTTCTGTTCAAGTCAGGCCTTGTGGTGTTTGCCTGTAATTGTAGCACTTGGGACAAGGAGACAGGAGCATGGTGACTATGAGGCCATTTGGGGCTCCCTAGAGAGTTCAAAGCCACCCTGGCTATATAGTGAGGCTGTCAGCAACAACAAAATATAAATGGAATATAGTTAACCCATCGCCACCACCAAAACCCCAGAGAACAAAAATAAGAAAAGAAAAATACTGTATTTCCAGGCCACACAGCCTTTCTTCATTGCCTACCCTTGTAAGGCACATGTCTCTGTACCGTCTTTTATTCTGTTCCCCTCCACACCTCCTTCTCCCCTGCCATCACCATTTCCTCCTCCCAAAGACGCTTCCTGTCTGGCTTCTCATGCATCACAGGCCACCGAGAGGAAGACTGACCTGTGGGCCTCCGCTGTGGGCGTACAGGTGTATTCTGGAGGGTAGTAGGGTGGAGGCGGGAGAGGGGCAATGAACTCATCGAAGTCCAGGGTCTGGTGGAGAACAGTGCCATGTGGAGTCACGCAGGCAGCACTGGCCGAGTGGGACCTCTGTGGGAAGAACTGGAGAGCAGAGAGAAGCAGCGTTATCCCAGAGCTTGTGTGGCTGGCCGCTAAGGGAGCTAATTGCAAACACATTACCTATCACGGTTTAGGCTGCCAAGGCATGACTGCTAAACACACTCTGTACAAAGGATAGCTCTGACCTTGCTCTGCTCCACTTCCAATACCGCTATGCAGGATGCCTCTGATGTGTGTGCGTGTGTGCGTGTGTGCGTGTGTGTGTGTGTGTATGTGTGCGTGTGCGTGTGTGTTAAAGAGCTGGGAAGTCCTATGACGCTGATGCCTTAACACTGCAGTCAAAGGACACTCGCCATTCATCCTTCCACGCAGCACCAGCAAGTCCCCATCACAGTGCATACTTGGTACACGCCCTATACCTAAGTCCCTTCTCCGAGTCCTGCAAAGTGCTTCAGGCCTGCACTGTGAGCCCAGCCTGTCTCACATGCTTCCTTAGAGTTCACTATGGGCCCTATGAACACTGATACCTAGGGATCCACACACTTTGTAGGACATTGCCCCCAAAGGTGAAGAAAGCCCACCATGAGCTCTGTGGGGGCAACTGTGAATACTGAGTGCTACTTAAAAATATCAAGGGAAACATATTTTAATAAAACAAATGCCCTCTGCCTGCATTTCTGTTTCTAAAGTATTAACCAACACTTGTTTCTTTCTCCATCCTCGGGGCACTCCTACCAGAGGTCACGTGTTCTACGGAAATGCCCGAGACACTGCTTCATCTATAGGTATAAAATGACCCACACTGCATGGGCTCCGGGGCCTTTCCCAGAGCGTGTCAGTGAGGTAAGAGAAAAGAGACAAACACCAAGAATCACAAGTACACAGTTAAACACAGCAGCTTCGTTAGCAACTACAGCCCTCCAATCAGTGTGGGACAGGGCATCTACCGAGCATTCGTCAGTCAGGTGAGATCTAACCAGGCCTTGAAGACGGGTGGGACAGCACCTCCGGGCTCTAAAACAGATGGCCAGTGAGTGATGTGTTTCAGAAGAGGAAAAAAATTCTTAATTCTGGGGATTTGCAGGAGCCATTGAGGATGTTGGAGCTGGGTGGCAGGGAACCACCTACTGGTGGTAGAGATAGGGTGGGCTCATCCAGACATAGGGGCGAGCAGTTGGAGAATTTCTGAACTTGCAGGGCCGTGTCCAAGGTTCAGAATATGGTCAAATGCAGTGAAATCAGTGTGCTCTGGGCTGATGGCTACATCAGAATGAGGGATGCATGGACTCAGAAATGGCTACTGCCAGCCTTCCCAACACAGAGCACATTCCCTGCCCTTCCAGTTAGGCTGACTGGTTGCTGTTTCCCTAATTGTCAGAAATTAGAGGGGAATTGCTGGCTGTGAGCTGGTCATCCTCTGCTTCAGAAGCTATTAATCCTTGTGCTTGCTGCTCAGTAGCCAGGCGGCGAGGGGAGGGCAGATGTTCTGGGGGTCCAATGAGGAACTATTTTGAATTAGTCTCTATCAGAAATGAGAAGAACCAATTGTATGCTCAGAAAAACTCATGAAATGCAAAAGCATTCAACACCAATGGCCTGACACAAGTTAAGAGAGAGTGCCTCCTTTCTGAGCACGACTTTGGCTTTGCTGGGGACAGCTGGTTTCTTTCAGAAGTCGCCTTGTTCATGGAGTTCTAATCCCAGCAACAGAAAAGTAACAAATATGCTGTCAGCCTGCCTGTGTTTTATCCCCCTGTTCTTTCCTGAATGGGGCACAGAACATGATCAGCCAACATCAACGGAGCAGATGGATGGATGGATGGATGGATGGATGGATGGATGGGTGGGTGGATGGGTGGACACCTCTCTGTTGCAGTGCCCTTGCTCTCCTGCCCCCGCAGAAGCAGCCAACGGAGCAGTGAAAGAGAAAGCTGCCCGGCCTCTGCTCCTGGCATGTGGGCTCCGTCTTCTGCAGGAGCTATTTTTAGAGCAGCCCAGATGAGCTCTTGCTGCTGGAAAATCTCTTACCATCAAGACCTCTGTGCACTGAATCCCATCCACTTTCCAGCTGCCTTCCAACCAGTGCCAACTGCCCCCTGCTCCGAACAAGGTCTGCTCAGCCACCCTCCATACCACATGTACTTTGTTTCCTCTTCCTGGCAACTTAACCCCTTCTCAGCTGGCAACCTGCCAGCCCTCCTTCCATGTTCGTGACTGGAAGGCCTGTCTGCCAGCCTGCACTCAGGATTCATGCTCTGGGGCCTCATGTCTACA
This sequence comes from Chionomys nivalis, assembly GCF_950005125.1. NCBI lineage: Eukaryota > Metazoa > Chordata > Mammalia > Rodentia > Cricetidae > Chionomys > Chionomys nivalis. The sequence goes on along the minus strand of NC_080108.1, from coordinate 27,652,244 downwards.
CCTTCATGGTCAGGTATAAAGCACAATTCTACAGCTCCTGGAGAGGGTAGAAACTCCTGCGTGGTTCTGTCTTCCCTGGGCGGTCTAAACCACACGGAGTCACCAGCACAGCTGTGTGTGGAAACTGGCCGCGCTGCTTACACGTTCTCCCTCCCCACCAGGGTTTGTCACTCATACAATAGCAGTGTGCACCTGAGACTTTATGTCCTGTCTGTTATGGGAGGGGGGCTTCTTCCAGGAACACCTGAAAGTGAGGGGCACCAGGAGCTGCCGTTACTTGACCCTGGGTAGCTTCCCAAGGCGCACAACATGGAGCCCCTAAAATCCGGCTCAGCTCTTACAGTCTAGCTTTCTGCAGTGTGTGTGTTTTTTTTTTTTTTTTCGAGACAGGGTTTCTCTGTAGCTTTGGTGCCCGTCCCGGAACTAGCTCTTGTAGAACAGGCTGGCCTCGAACTCCCAGAGATCCACCTGCCTCTGCCTCCCGAGTGCTGGGATTAATGGGGTGTGCCACCACCATCCGGCTCTGCAGTCTGGATGAGACTGTGAAGAGGTTAATGCACCTCAGACTGCCAGAGTCTGGTCGCCAGACACTGAACGGCCACTGAGACCCATGTGACTTTGCACCTTACTGACCTATTAATCTCAGCGTCCCTTCCCCTGGTGCCACCAGGATTGTAACATGAAATGCCACCCCGTGTCACAGATCCACGCAGCGGTGTCAGAAGGCTCAAATGAAGGCCTCTATGATGGCCATTATCTTTCTTGTCTCCGTGCCCCATCTGCAGGGGAACAGGATGGAGGGCAGGCTTGGGCAGCAAGGGTCTGGGTGCCTCAGCAAGGTTTGCCCGATGCCTGGCTCGCTGCCTTCCCTGCCCCCGGCTTCCTCCCGGCATTCTGGCTCTTTGGGTGACTGTTTGCTAAACTCCTGGGGAGTCACGACTTTGAGTATCCTGCACACCTTCCAGCTGCACGCTCGCCGTTATCAGGGCCTGTGCACACCCGTCTGCACTTTCCAAGTGGCTCTGCTTAGTGTGACATGTGAACAGACGTGAGCAGATAGGGCACTCGAATGGGATGACTGTGTAACGGCTGCGGCTGCTTCCGAGGCTAAGGTGGCAGCGAGGGACGTGGGGAGGACAGTGATGCAACAGAAAGCAGGGAAATGAGATTACATTTAAAAACAAAACTAGAAACGACACGAGAGGCACTTAGGAGGCAAAGCACCTTCTCCAATGGGCTGTGTCAATAAGCGGAACCGCATCACCGCACAGTTACTATTTCTGCGCATGTTAGAAGCGCTGGGCTTTAGCAGTTCCGACAATAGGAGTAACACTTGCCATCTCATGCATTCATGGTGTTAGTTCCATCTGCGGCTAATTATCCCCAATATGGATGCGTTCGAATTATAAGATGTGGGTACTTAGAATCCTAAAGCCCTTAGAGTACAGCTGAGCCCCGGCTGGGGTCATGACCTTGAGTTGCCTGTCTCCGTGAGCCAACTAGAGATCTGCCTGGTAACTCCTACAGTAAACCAAGGAGGCCACAGAGCAAACGGGTGAAATCTGTCAGTCCATGATACCAAGTTGGGGCTCTTCTGAAAAGTTAACGTGACAGTTACATATGAGCCGCAGCAGAAATGGCTGAGGTTTCATCTGCTAACCCTCCAGGGTAAAGTGAACGTGGCACTATGGCAGAATGAGTGCGCATGGATGGTTCATAGCTGCCTTCGCTGCATGGCTGCCCCTGAGGCAGAACAGGAGGATGCTCTCCTTTGACGCCAGGTAAGAGAACCAAGACAGGGCTGTGCTGGATGGCTTTATGTCACCTTGACAGGAGTTAAAGTCACCTGAGAGGAGGGCTCCTCTATTGAGAGAATGCCTCCACAACTTTGGGCTGCAAGCAGGCCTGTAAGGCATTTTCTTAATTAGTGATGGATGTGGGAGGCCCCAGCCCATGGTGGGTGGTGTCATCCCTGGGCTGGTGGTCCTGTTTTCTGTAAGAAAGCAGGCCTAGCAAAGGCATGGGGAGCAAGCCAGTAAGCAGCACCCCTCCATGGCCTCTGCATCAGGTCTTTCCTCCAGGTTCCTGCCCTGTCCTGTTCCTGTCCTGACTTCCTTCAGTGGCAGACTACATTGTGGAAGTGCAAGCCAAACAAACCCTTTCCTCTCCGGCTTGCTTTCTGGTCATGGCGTTTTGTCACAGCGGTAGAAATCAGAGCTAAGACAAGGGCCCAGACTATGGTGCTAGGAATAGGCTTTACCCTCTCGGCCCACCATCCCTGTGTGGAAGGCATGTCAGTATGGCAGAAAGGGGCTGGGTGCATGCATCAGGAGTGCCCCACAGTGCTCTCTGAAAACAGCCTCGTGTGTTGGTTATGAGGATGGGCCAATGGGAGGTTGCACACATGCTGGTGGAAGCTGCTTGCCAGTAGCGACCTTGTCATGAATTAGTGCTTCTTAGAGGAGCTGTGGCTGTGGTATGACACTTGCCAAACATGTACAAGACCAGGGATTCAATCTCTAGTACCACACAGACACATATACACACACGCGCGTGCATGCGCACACATACACACACAGATATACACATATACACACTCATACAGTCACATAGACACAGACACACACACATAGATACACACTCATACAGTCACACAGACACACATACACAGATACACACATATACACACTCATACAGTCATATAGACACAGACACAGGCTTAAATAATACTTCTCAATTTGAGAATCTCAAATAAAAATAACAGAAGAACGACTGGTCAGTAACATGAGCCACAGCTGAGCTCAACAAATGGAAATGCAGCCAGAATTGAGATGTCAAAACAAGTTACAGTAACACTGAGGTCGTGGTGAGTGGCGCATCACAGAACGGCAGCAGAGATTTCATAGGATCCAGTGGGATTATGTTTCAGACACTGACAAACTGATTCCGAAATTCACAGGGAACGACAAGGGGATGGAATTTTCACAACCAGCTTGAGAACAAAGGAAACTGGAGGAGTCTCGCTCCCATTTTAAAAGGGACTATAAGGGGGCGAGCAAGGCTCTGTGGGATTGCTGTAAAGATAGACACGAAGGCTGATGAGATAGAACTGAGAGGCTCTAGATAAACCCATCTGTGGTCAGCTGTTTACCACCAGTGACACGGAGCCAACTCTGTGCCTTAATCTTTGCATTTCAACAAACGGTGCCAGGAACCACACAAAACTGGACCGCCCCAAACGATATACATTGCAACCAACTCAAGATGTTCCTCAACGCCAAACTAAGACTGCAAAACTCTCAGGAGGAATAATTTTATTTCCTTCGGAGACAGGATACCAAAAGCAGAAGCAGGAATGGAAAAAGGAGACACATTGGGCATCATTGAAACTAAAGTGTTGTGGTTTGGGAGCTACCACCAAGGGTCAAGATGATCACCAGAGCAGGAGAAAACACGCACACACCGCACATCTGAGGAGAGATCTGTATATCCAGAGAACACAGAGAACTCCATGATTCAGCAAGAAGAGACAATTCCAGTTTTGAAAATGGGCAAAGTCAGTCTGTTTCTCCACAGAAGATCTATAAGTAGCCATTAGACACACAGGAAGAGAACCACCACCATTAATCACTGGAAAAGGGCAAATTTAAACTACAATGGAACACCACCTCCCAACCACCAGGCTGGAGGAGGGGCAGGGCCGAAAGGCACCGATTCATATGCAGTTGTATGAGCTCTTAGATATGATGGGTACACGGAAGGATCACCACGAAGCTTTCGCGGTTGTCTCGTCCATGCAGATTTCTTTATGTACCGCTGTGAGATTTAGCTTCGTCCAGTGATCACATATTATTCCTTTAATTAAATGACTCAATGAAATGAAGTACAAAGTCTGAAAAGAGATCTCAAAGCATCTCTTTAAACAGCCTGCTTCCATTTTTTGAGATGTGTCCACAAACCTACCGAGTCAGCCTGTTTCTTCTAGGGCCAGCCATACTCCATATGGCCACCCTGTGTCAAAAAAAAGTCACTTTTCTATATTATATGATCCATCCTCTCGGCAGTTCCGGCAGGATGGAAGGACTCGGATACTTATAGCGCTATGAACAGCTCTTCCTTCTGCCCCTTTGCCCCACCATGCTGCTGGACCACACAGCTCAGTCTGACCAGGAGACCAGAAAGCTGCCTGTGCCTCACCAGCAGGAAGCTCAGTTACTCCTGTTTCTGAGTCAGGAGGCTTCTGATGGCAGCTTGTTGTGGCTTAGATGTGGTCAGTCCTTCACGGTCCCTGTGTTGGAGGCTTGGTCCTTGGCTTGGTGCTTCTGAGGGGTGGTGAGGAACCTTTCACAGGTGAGGCCTCCTGGGAAGGATGGGGGTGGTGGGGATGGAGTTAGGTGATTGGACACAAGGCCTTTGGAAGGAAGTAATGTTGGGCTTTTGTTCAGAGAGCTTGTTATGAAGTATAATAAGCCTTATCTCATCCATCTATCTTTGCCCATTGAGATGACATCCACCATGCTGTGACACAGGGGAGGAGGGGTCTTAATGAGTGCAGGCACCATGCTGTTTTGCCCCTTTGACCTTCTAAACCATGATTAAATAACCTCTTTATAGGAGTTTACCCTAGGGTATTTCCTTATAACATAAAACTAAGACATAGCCTTTGTGTTTCTGTAATAATCTGCTTGCTCACAGCACACCACAGTTAGTAAAGTACAGTAAAGCAGTACTGCACTTGCAGTCAGTGCTGTGATGACATCATTACTGTGAGGTCATCATAGTGATGCCGCAGCTGTGGCGTCACTGGTGTGATGTCCAGTAACTGGCTGAAACTCCTACCATCTTGAAAAACGAAGACAAAGCTGGGGGCATCGCAAAGTGGTAGCGCTGTTTCCTACTGTGCACAAGGATCCCAGCATTGCCAACAAAAATCAATGAAGATCAGCAGGTTGTCCTGGGAGACCACTGTCATGGGCGAGGAAGCTACTGAATGAGTAGGTTCAGGGATGTGCTCAGAAGCACCATATAGGCAGAGGCAGTGGGGCTCAGATGCAGCCATGCTGGACACACGACCTCAGGCCTACTTCCGCTCTACGTGGCCACCAATAAGGGCAGCATGTACTTTGGCGTAATTGTAAATGCTTACACAGCTAAACTATGCCTTATTCTTCTTCAACTGGCGATTTTCATTTTAGTGTTTAAAGGTGGGGGGAATGCAAACTGCAGTCATCAACAGCCTTTAGTTCTGTTAGTTTGGTTGAATTGGTGTGATATTTACAGATCAATAGCAAAATCCACCGAGGTGGGTAGAGCCTTCTGGTATTTATATTTAACCTTTCCTTTAAACAGCAAGCTGGAGAAAATTGCCAACACAAGGCCTCCATGAATGAGGCCAAAAGTTCATCGGGCTGAATAACTGCTTAATTAGACACCTTCCAGAACACCACGACCTCTCAGAAAGGTCAGCTCGCTATGACAGCTGCGTGGATGTATGGTGTGAGCACCAGGCTGTGCGCCACATACAATTAGGACCAACGGAGGTGTAACATATTGGTAATGATGCTCTCTGGCCTTATATCTTGATTAATGGATGTGCCGCTAAAAGGCAGATGAGGAGGAAGATTTAAGAGAAAAACCCACTATAGGGATAACCTGTCTTTAGTGAAATGCTTAAAACATTGGGTAGAGGGCACAGCAGTCATGTGGGTCAGGTTGAAAGACAAAGAGACCTTGTATGGCTTGTCCCGGCCAAAAATTGTGGTGTTGGGAGGTGGGTCTAGTGGGAAGTGCTTGGGTAAGAGCACCTAAATGGATTAATGCTATCTAGAGGGAGTGATTTACTCTAATAAGCAGGGTTAGCTACCACTGGGGGACAGGGCTGTTAAAAAACAAAAACAAAAAGGTTAGCCCTTGTCCTTGTTCTGTCTCCCACACGCACCCACTTTGCTTCTGCTATTTGCCACGAGGTTTACACCAGAAGCCAACCACATACAGTTGTGCAATCTTGAGGTCTTCACCTCCCAGAACTGGATGCTTAAGTATACCTACTTTCTTTGTAAATTACTTCGTCTTGGCTATTCCGTTACAGAGAGAGAAAGAGAGAGACAGAGAGACAGAGAGAGAGAGAACACAAATGGGAGGGAGGAAGGGAGAATGAGCACAAGAGTGACTCCTACCCTTAGCACTAAAAACCAATACCCATTTCTTTTTATTATGAGTTTCAAAATAATGTATTGAACTCTAGGCTGTGGTCCATTCATGCTGAGACCACAAAGAGCCATCATGACTTATGAAGTGTGCATTTAGAGATGTTTATTAACAAGAACACAACCCTGCTCTGGCCTTACCACTCCCATGGGAGCAGATGGTTGGTTTTTTTTTTAAAGACTCTGACCATGACACCAGATGAGGGCCACTGGACCCTGACCTCAGGGTTAATTAGCAAATTTCAAAAGCCAAGAACAGCAGTTTTTCAGTTTGAGAAATCATCTTCTAACAACTCCAAACTTCTTTTATTACAGAGAATTCTGAAGAATAAGGACAGGCCTTGTTCTGAAGGTCCCAGAGGGTGTCCAGCACGGCAGGATTTCAACTTAGTCAGGGACATATTCCAGGTGCTTGGAGTGGGGGGGGGGGGCTCTATCATAAACATGGAACTCTCCTGATGTCTGATGTAAGGCCATGGCAGCAAAGATGCAGAATCACCCTCTTCAGAGTGCATCCATCACAAGGTGACTCCAAGGGTCTCTGAGCAGTCTGGACTGATAGAACCCATGGTTCTCTAATCAGAGGCAGAGAACACGTACGCACTGGACTCCAGCTGGTTAGAGGAGGGAGGGCTGGGCTGGCCACTCTGAGAGGGCCTGGGCAAGAGCGGGGTCACTCACCATCTGTAGGACATCAGCAGACACCATCTGCATGCAGCACATGGCTGTGGCCAAAGCGCACACGATGGTGGAGAGGACATTGAGGGCACACACGCTGAAAAGGAGATCCTGAAAGAAGAAAGGACGGAAAAGGGTCAGTCCTTCCTGGTCACCCAGATGCAGAATCCAGGGCACACAGTAAGCACGGGGCAGTGCCACGTGAGCAGAATGCTCGTTTCGTATGTGGCTGTATTTTATTCACGCTCAAAATTAGCCTTTAAAATACACACATTTGTTTGTATTTTCACTCTGCTGCTCAAACTGTTATTAATACTAAAACTATGTCATCCATAATTTTGGTAATTCTTAGGTAGTCTGTAAAACAGCTGAGAAAATATTGGAATGTTCATGTCAGAAGGTGAGTAATTTTTATCAGTCACAAAGTATAGCTCGACAATGATGAGTGTTTAATAAAATGTCAAGTTTTTAAGTGACTTTTTTTTGTGTTTATGGAACTGTAGATTCCCATGTAATTGTCAGAAATAATGCCAAGTTATCATGTGTACCCAGTGGTAGCATCTTGCAAAACCACAGCTTAGCTTATTATCCCAGCCAGGATACTGACAGCACAGTCAAGACATGGAACACCCCACCACTGTGGCTCTCCTGGGTTGCCTCTTAAAAAGAAACTTCCTTCCCTCTGCCTGCTTCTCACTCCAAATACCTTCTGTCAACCACTAGCTTGCTCCTCAGTGCTTGTTTCAAGAAAGTTACATGAATAGAATCACAGAGCCTGTGACCATTTGCAATTGTTTCTGGTTTTCTTCTTCATTCAGCACAACTGTCTTACGATCCACATGGCTGCTGTATGCATCAACAGGTCCAGTCCTCTTTATTGGTGAGTAGTATTCCACTATATGGATATACCACAATTGGTTTAACCTGGGAAATCTGCAACTTGGGACGATACGAATAAAGCATGCACATTTTGTGCAGGTGTTTATGCGAATGGAAGTCTTTATTTCTCTGTAGCAATTATCCAAGACAACAATGGCTAGGTATAGTTATTGCATAGTTAGTTTTGCAAGGAACAGCGAACCATTTTACGTTCACGCCCATAGTGCATGAGTGATTCAGCTTCTCTGCAGCATTGCAAACGTTCTGTGTGGCTTCTAGCTTAGCCGTTCTGATGGGTCTGTGTGGATTTAGATTTCCAGCCCTATTTCCAATTTCCCTGATGTGTAAAGATGTCGAACGATTTCTTCTCACTTGCTATTTGCCATCTGGTTCCTCTTTAGTAAAATGTCTTTCAGGTTTTGCTCATTTTCCCATTGGCTTGTTTGCCCTTTCACTCCTGGCTTTTAAAAGTTCTTTATATCAGTTCTTTTCACGGGCACACGAGTTGCAGATTATTTTCTCAAACTGCAGCATGGCTTTCCAAGAACTTCCCATGGTGCCTGGGTTTTGGGGTGCAATAACAAAAATGTCACCAGATGTGTGACTACAGAAACAAGACATTAGTTTCCTACCTTTGTGGGCTAAGGGTATAGAGCAAGACATTGTATCTTCTGGCTATGGCTTTGCCTCATGGGAATAGGGCAGCAAATTCTCTGGGTTCTCTAAGGACTTGAACCCATGGAGAACTCCACCTCAATGACATCATTTTGTCTGGAGTCATGATGCTCTAATAATGTCATAGTAGGGTCAGGATTTTAGCATAGGAATTTGGGGCGGAGGGGACGTCCAATTCATTGCCAGTTAACTTTTCATAGAGCACAAATTTCCAAAATTCATATTCTCTCTCTCTCTCTCTCTCTCTCTCTCTCTCTCTCTCTCTCTCTCTCTCTCTCTCTCTCTCTCTCTCTCTCCCTCTCTTGCCATGCTTTGGATGCCAAGTCTGTCTAGCCCTAAATACTTAAACATTTTCCCACGTTTTTTTCCCTAAACAATTTTAGAGTTTTGTTTACGTCCATGCCCATGGCTCATTTTGAGATAATTATTGGATAAGGTTTAAGTTGCAATTCATTTTTGCCCTTTTAATTTTAATTTCTGTATGCTCATTGTGAGTATATAGAAATGTGGTGTGTGTGTTTATGTGGTATATTGTGATCTTGAATTCATTAGTTCCAGTCATTTTAAAAAGACACTTTGGCATTTTCCACGCAGAGAATTAAGTTCTCTGCAGATGTTTCTCTGCGCTTCACATGCTGCTAGCCACTTGCCTTGCCTTAGAGCACTAGCTGGGACTCTGACCCCTGGGAGTTGCAAGACTAATGAGATGACAAAAGCAGACACCTTCACCTTGTTCTCCATTGTACAGGGTCTACTCCATGGCATTGCTCTCTGCCTTATAAGGTCTATCCATGCACTGCTCTCTGTCTTAGAAGGTCTATCCATGCATTGCTCTCCATCTTAGAAGGTCTATCCATGCATTGCTCTCTGTCTTACAGGGTCTATCCATGGCATTGGTCTCTGTCTCAGAGGGTCTATCCATGGCATTGCTCTCTGTCTCAGAGGGTCTACCCATGGCATTGCTCTCTGTCTTAGAAGGTCTATCCATGGCATTGCTCTCTGTCTTAGAGGGTCTATCCATTCATTGCTCTCTGTCTTAGAAGGTCTATTCATGGCATTGCTCTCCATCTTAGAGGGTCTATCCATGGCATTGCTGTCTTAGGGGTCTGCTTCATGTCATGGTTCTTTGTCATAGAGGGTCTGCTTCATGGTATTTAACTGTCCAAAGGCAATTCATTCTTCTTTGGGACATTCATAATGAAATGCCATAAATATTATTTACAAAAATCCTATTTTTACAAAAAACGGGGCTGGAGAGATGGCTCAGAGGTTAAGAGCACTGGCTTCTCTTCCAGAGGTCCGGAACTCAATTTCCAGCAGCTACATGGTGGCTCACAACCATCTATAATTTAATCTTGTGCCTTCTTCTGGCATGCAGGCAGCACACTGCATACATAATAAATAAATCTTTAAAAAAAGACCCCAAAGATTCACAAAATTGACCAATGATCCATCACCCAACTCTAGCTTTTTTGAATAGACAAAACACTATACACATCCCAAGAGCTACCAGTAGAGATTCTCTTCACAGAAGAACAGTATTCAGGTTAGATACAGTGATCTATCAAAGGGTGAGCATCCCTGAGAGGAAATAAAAGATGATTCTCTCTGTGACCGACACTGTGCATGCATGCAGGTGTCCGTGTCCATCTGACTGTCTAGTCCACCAGAATTTCCAGGGCTTGTTCCTATAGTCATGAACCAGTGTCTTTAATTCTAGAACATCTTTTAGGAAGTCTGTCACTGGCAAAGTCACTGTCTACTCCCTTTTCTTGGAACCCTCAAGGCCAACTTGCGAGATAGAAAAGGGATGTGATTCTGACAATATTATGGAGCGTAAATTTAGCTCATGGCATTCCATGGTTCTCAAGGTTGGAGAGTCCAGTGTAAGTGGAGCCAGAGGAAGGAGTCTGGGCTTACGGTCTAAGCAGCGCTCAGTCTGTGGCTAATGGTTCCCACTGTCATCCCCAACATCGCGACACCTATAAACAATGTGAGAATCCAAGTCTGCCCAGCCCTGTGAGCCCAGGCTCTGTGTCTCTAATCCTCTCGGGTAGCTCTGTTCCTGGCCTCTAGGAGTTTCTTCCCTAACATATGGTAACAGTGTTCAACAGAATACCCAAGGGACATTCTTCACAGACCCCATAGGAACCACAAGTCCTTTACTGCATCACCATACATTTTGTCAATTTGGTGGTTGCTTCATGCAGGAGGTAAATCTTGTCCCTGGCTACGCCATGTTGGGAAGAGGCTTTGGGTGGCATTTTTGTTTTGGATTATGGCAGAGCTGAGCAGGCCATTAAGTTGCTACGGCCACTCCATATGCCCCTTCTGCTCCTCAAGCCACTAAAGAAGGAACAGGATGGGGGTTTAAACATGGAACAGAACACATACACAGTTCTAGAGAAAGGATAAGGAACTCAGCCTGTGTTTTTAACTCATTTAACAATGAATTACCAATGAAAATGTGTGATGTTGGAGTGGCAACAAGAGCTTCATTTAAAATGATTGAGAAAGTAATTTGAAGGCTATAGCATAGAACCTGAGCTTTAACGGGGCTCAGAAGTTTGGAAACACTAAAGAGACTGGTGATATGCTATTGTAGAGGGGTGTGAGCCACAGCCCACAGATATACGGAGACGCTGTCTGAGCCAGACTTCAGAGCCCAAGTCAATACAGTGTGGCCATGTTTTGTTGATGAGTAGGGGGATAATAAATGAGGACGAAGAGATGACAGGAGGCCATCCTTGTTAGTGTAACCTGGGACATCAGCCCCGGGGTCAGGGGGTGATGGGAGATGACCATTTCAAACAAGTATCATCTGGGACATGGGATGTATCATTCCACAGACAAGCTAGAGAGTGGTTGGCAAAGCAGATCTGTAGCTCATGATGGTGTCCAGATCTGGAAGAGCAGAATTGGAGCTGTCCCATGACCTTGACCTTGAGAATGTTCCTCACATGTCCAGTGACCTATATTTACTCCCATTTCTAGATCCATCACACTTCAGGGGTCAGGGTACCCCAACCAGTGCCCTGAAGGATACACATGTCTGCAATGAGATCACCATTTTTACCTTATGGGAACATTAGAGAATACTCTGGAAGATTATACCAGACTCTTCATTATATATTTTACATGTGTCTAAGGGTAATTCTAAATTATAACTAAAAGAGTAATCCCCATCAATGCAGCATAGCTAGAAATAGATTGAAAACTGGGAATTTCAACTTCAGTGACCACATGACCCACTGTCACTGAGATGGATGCCCTGAAAGTATCCACTAATTTCGCATCCACTTCCACCAGCCTTAAAACCTCTCATGAATACACACCCCGAGGCGAGCGCTGCTTTATGTCTTGTGAAATGTGTTTATGTGAAACACATTCCAGAATGACTTCTTTCCCACCGCTCCCCCAGCTGCTTCTCTAACAGCACAATGCTGGAATTGGGTTTAAATGTTGCTTTACAATCCCTTTCTGGTTTAAATGACACCTTCACCGCCACGGCAGCTTCCTCGGGGCCTCACCATGAATGCTAGAGTTCAGTTTGTAAAATCCTGGTCCACGGTCAGTGATATATGTCAAGCATGGAGACAGCGCGTCTGTCAGTCCTGATCACGAAGCTGGCCGCCAGACACGTGCCACCACTACCTCCCAGGTTACTTCCGAACCAGATCTTAACTGCTCTCTCTGTGCAGCTCACTTCCGTGGGCTGAGTTTGCAATAAGCAATTCTGGAGAAAGAGGAAAGAGGTGACATGTGCCCCAAAGTGTAGATTGACTATGTAGGCAAGGACTCCCCAAGTTCCACATTCCTTGTCCGTCACCAAGCTTGCTGTGTGCACAGGCCTCCAGACTGGGGTCTTTGACTGAGGGCAGATCAGTCAGTCAGTCACTCTGGACAGTGCTTCTGTTGGGAGCATTCAGACTCCCTGTCTCTGAACCAGGACTCTCCTGTCTTCTGTCAGAGAAATAATAGCAACCAAGAACGGGCTGATTTGTTAGTTTAAAAGGAGATAAAGTCATAGACCCTACGGGAGAAACAGAGAACATTCCGACTTCCATCTGGAAGGTCAGCATGTCCAGAGACCATGTCTTCCACCACTGTAGATGGCAGAATGGCTTGTCCATACACATTCATTTGAAAATGTATAAGCTACCTCACTGTACTCTTTTGAATTTTAAGTTCAGACTTGAAGGAAACAATGTATTTAATTCTCTTATTTCTAATCACACAGAGAAAAAATTAATTTAATTTTTCTATAAAGTAATGCAGAAAGCATCTCAGTAAAACAAGACACACAAAACAACCTTCTCGTTTCTGGTAGTATAATCAATGTGTGTGTGCATATGTATATACGTTGACTTTCGTTTCCCACATTCTTCCCAATGAATTTGACGATCATGAAGCAGATACTGAGCCACTTAATTTGCTTCTGTGGAAGGCAGTGGTTGGATCCTGGATAGCCTAAGTTCAGATCCTAGGAAAGGGGCTAAAACTAGGCTGCCCTATACAGAAGGTGAGTGGCATTTCCTTATACAACTTAAAAAGAAGCCAGTCACGACAATCACGACAGCATGGCACAGGCCGGCCCACTATCTGTGAAGTTCCTATCCGCAGATTCAGTCACCCGTGGATGGAAAAAAGTCACAGGGGGAAATGGTTCAACAGTGAACATGTACAGACTGAAATCATTTATTTATTTCTAATTATTATGGGGGTGTGAGAGGGCAACTTCGGGGAGCCGATTCTCTCCTTCCCCTGTGAGCTCTAGAGATGAACTCGGGCTGTCAGACTTGCATGGCAAGCACTTTCCCCCACTCCATGTGCAGACCGTTCTTCCTGTCATTAGTCTTTAAACGACACAGTAGAGTAATCATTTGCACAGTGTTTCCATTGCTAGGTACCCTGAGACTTGTATAGGACACACGCTGACACTGTATATTTTCTCTAAGGCACTTGAGCATCTTCAGATATATCCTGCAGATACCAAGGCATGAGGGTGTGGCAGAGGGAGAGAGAGGAAATAAAGACATATTCAGCAAAGAAATATTAGAGCTCGGTCTGTGACTAACCCGGCAAAAATAGATTTTGATGGAAAGAATGAATGAGCCAGTAACACCAAGATAAATCACTGCTTATACAACATGCATGAAAAGATTAATAAGGTGAATGAGAAAGAAAACTTAATACATAAGCATACCATTATGCTTAGACAACAGCAATGGACTTCCTAAACAGAAACAAACCTCACAGAAACGACAAAAGCAAATAGCCGATAAAAATCCATCCGCGGACATTAATAGCTGTTCACAGGAGAAGAATGGGATAGTGGACAAGTATCTGAAAAGCTCATCATGGATGGCCAGCTGGGTCGGTGGGCAAATGTGCTTGCTGCCTGACTTGAGTTTGATCCCTCAGACCTAGGTGGTGGGCGAGAACTGACTCCTTCCACGCTGTCCTTTGACCTCCATACATGCACCAGCCATCCATGATGCACATATGAGCGTAAACACACACACACACACACACAAATAAATAAATAATGGGAAATAGAGAGATTTCAGTAGTAGCTGAGAAACATACATCAAAACCACAACATAACCTGCTGGACAAAGTCTACAAATACCCTTGCCAAGTACCGCAGTGAGCCAACATGGATGCCGAGACGTTTCAGGTGCAAGTAAATGATTTGGTATTATCTTTTATCGTTGATTATTTCCACTTCTCCTTGGGGTGCACTCACCTGTGGCTGTAAGGCGGACACACAGGTGTTTGCTCTGACCAGCTCTCCTGCCAACATCAACTCTCCTTCCACAGGGCAGGGTTGAGCATACTGTGGTGTACATACAGATGGGAAATTCCCGAGCAGGGAAAACAAGCTACCAACACACAGAGCACATGAGGGTTTCGTGGAAATGAGCTAAGTTATAAAACCGGAGTGAGTAAGGTGGAACAGAGCTGATAAAAAGTAGGAAAATGGACAAAGAGCAGAGGAGTTCACAAAAAGAGCCGGGAGATATGACACCCGGCATATCAATAGGAAAGGTTGGGGTCACAGTCAATGACACCAGGCCCATCATTTATGTATGGAGAGCCATCAGCAATGTCACATCGTTCCCAAGGGAGAAATTACAAAACAAAAAATCTGCAATATGCCACTGCAACTTCTGGATGAAAACATAAAACCAACCTGCAGCTCTGAGGTAGAGGAGGGTGGGTGTGCTCGATTATTTGTGAGTTTTGCACATGCAAATTTGGCTACTTGCTAAGATTTATTTTTAACTCCAAAATGTCTCTCTCCCTCTCCTTTCCTGTCTCTGTCCCCATTTCTGTCTCTCCTTCTCTGGATGCATGTGCACTGTATATTGTGCGGGTCTGTGGTGTGTGTGTGTGATGTGTGTGTGTGCAGTGCACGCACCCATGGGTATGTGCGTGCATGTGGAGGCAGGATGTTGCATGCCTTCCTCTATCCCTCTATGACTTGAGAAGGGGTCTCTCAGTAACCGGAAGTTTGTCCTCTGGCTGAGCGGTGGGTCAGTGAGTACTTAGGATCTGTTTATCTAGCTTCTCCCTGCTGCTGAGGCTATGGGCACGTGTAGGCAGTTATGCTTGGTTTTCACTGGAGTGTGGTGCATCAAATGCAAACTGGGGTCTTACACTTGCAGAGCACCTGCCACTGAGTCATGTCTTCAGCCCCTACGGACCCCCCCACTTACTGCCCCCCCACTGACCCCTCTCCTCAAAGAAACCCTGTCAAAATCATAAATAACCATGCAAAACACGGTTCTCTATAGATCAGTTGGCAAAAGGTTCTGACCAAGGACTTGAAGGAGCCAAGCTCCGTTTTTTACCTAGGAGTAATTGTTTCCTGTGGGATTTGGTGTTTATAGCGATTTTAGAAAATATAATTTTATGAACAAAGAAAATTAACTGCATTTCTTAAACAAGGCAAAAGGCATAAATTATAAGAAAAATGTTGAACATTTGTATTAAAATGTTAAGACATTTAGTGAGAAAAAGGCATTAAAGCCAAAGAAAGAAAGAAAATTAGGGTGCAGATGGAGGTTCTGTCCGCAGTACACTCCAAGAAACAATTACTATTCAGAAGGCAAAAGGAATGTTTACAAATTTAAAACAAATTACAACTGAGTGCAAAAGCAGTGAAGGAGATGAACAAAGTCGCTCAGTGGTCTTAGCACATGCAGGCTGCGGCATCGCCTATGGTCAGGAGGATGCACAGACCAGCCCTGGGATGATGTCTTGGCCTGCTCTTGGGTGCCCACAGCAGAAGGTGTGCAAACACGTGGAAACAGACAGAGGCATGGGGACCTGGACAAAGTGGTGGCGGGAGCAATGCATCCAGCCGCTTCGGGGAACAATTTAGCAGTGCTCAGTGAAGTGGAGGACGCACGAATTGCAGGACACAGTGCTTTCCTCGGTGCCCAGGAGATATGATCGCGATGCGTGGCGTACTACTGTTTGTAAGAAGAACACATCGAGAGTCCACATTTCCATCAAGGAAATGCTGTAGGTTCACACAGGTAAAATGAAGCGTAGAAGTGAAAATGATCTGGATTCCTTCCCATGATGACTCACAAGCAAGGACAGATGTAGGACAAATACAAGGTCACAAGTGCCATTTATGTGCAGCCTGGGAATATGCCAAAACATATAACATGTAACATATAACATAGAAGCAGTGCTCAGGCTTCTGGACCCCCAAATGTGAGGTTCGTTCTCACCAGCAAACAAGTAGGCAGGTCTCCAGCATCAGACACCAGCAAGGGCGAGTCTGATCCAGTAAGGTTCCTAACTACCCAGATAGCTTAGATCCCACAGGCTAAGCAGCTGCTTGAGCGCTTCTGCCCAGCACCTCAGATATCGATCTCTAGTCCCAGGCTGCTGTTTGACCGGCTAGTCACAAACTGAGCTTCCAGCAGCCCACTCAATGGGTTTGATTTGCTAGAAGAACTTAGAACCTCAGAGAAACACAAACGCATAGCACTTGATATCTGAGTATACCTATGAGATGGTAAGGCGGGGAATATGGGAGGGCGGCAGAGTGCCATGTCATCTCTGGGTTTGAGTCTTCTGGAGATTCCTACAAGTTCAGTGATTTGGGAACTTGGTCTCGATAGTGAAAGCAGGTCACTGGGTTGTGTCCCTGGGGACTCTGCCTTCTTGTGTTCCTCCTGTCTCTGCTTTCATCTGCCACAGAGAGGAAATCCCCTCCCCTGATGCTCTGCCCATGCTGCTCTGCCTCACAACAGGTACAGAGCCACAGAGCCAAGTAACCATGGGACAAAAACCTTCTCAGACCACAGGCCAAAAGAAAATCTTCCTCGACACTGTTTCCGGCAGGGTTTGCCATGGCGACGGGGAGGCTCACCAAGACACATGCTCAAATGTTGACTGGAGAACGGTAAGCAAGCAGGTCAAAGAAATCAGCAAAGCCTAGAAAGTCCCAGAGTTAGCCAGAGTAGGGCCCAGTTACCATCACGGGCTTAACCAAAACAAAAAAAAAGAGGGAGCCATATTATCAAGGTCTAGCCAAAAGTGTAGCCAAGAGAGTAGTGCTCCTCCAGAGAGCAGGGTGTATAGCCAAAACCTGCCAGGGAAAACGGGTGGCTGGAAGAAAACACGTGGCCCACCCTTTCACCTTCTCTTCTACCAGTATCTCACACGGGGAAAACACAGCTGGGATGGCAGAGAGAAGTGAGCTCAGGTATGCAGTGTGCAGGGCCAACCCTGGCGCTCACAGAGAGACTCAGCACAGGTCCTGGGGCTGGCAGGCAATAAACAAATAGTCCATCTGTCTCCAACTCTATCCGGGATACATTAATCCAAACAACAAAGTTGCTAACACAGTTGACTCCTTTATATGTAGTTTTGTTTTCTTTGGTTTCAATTACCCATGGTCCAAGAGCACGAAAGAGAAAATTCCAGGAAAAAAAAAATTACCGCACATTTAAAATAATGTATTATGCCGTATTTACACAGATGCACTATTTTGCTTTCAGTTCCTGTCAATCTCTCACCATGCTTACTTTATAAATCAAACTATGACGTGAACACATATGTATAGAGAGAACAGGCACATGTACCCTGGAAGCACCTGTGATTCCAGGTAGCTCCTGGGAGCCCTGGTCTATGTCATCCACATATGAAGGGCACTAGTGTTTTGGTAGAACGATAACTCTGACTTTGGTTAAACATTTTACGTATATAAATGGATGTTGTATAAATATTCAAAAAAGGATTAATATACTGTAAGATTTCTTACCCACCAGGTCTCATCTATAATATATGTGTCTACCTATAATCTAACTAGCTTTTAGTGGCTTTACAGTGGTCAGGTATTGTTTTGAAAATGAAAGTTTACCCTTGTAGTGGTTTGATGGAGATAGTCACCATAGGCACATGTATTTGAACACTTGGTCCCCAGTTGGTGGCACTGTTTGACTTAGGCTTAGGAGATGGTGCCCTTTCTGGAGGAAGTGTGCCACTGGAGACAGGCTTCCAGAGCTCCAGGCCTTGCCCAGCTTCCAATTTGTTCTCTGTGCTTTGCGTTTTCACTCCAAAATGTACGTTCTCGGCCTGCTGCTGCAGCCCCACGTCTGCCATGAGGCTTGCTGGTGATGGAGCCATAGAAACAGACAAACCCTTCCTTCCATAGGTTGCCTGGGTCGTGGCGCCTTATCGGAGGGACAGAAAATAGCACGTGCAATATACACTGAGCTCTGCGGTGCTCGAGGTTCGTGTTGTAATCACCGAGTGATGGGGAGATGCCTTTTGCTTGTGCAAAGCTTCTCAGAACAATTGTGGGACTCTGTCATAACTCTAGCTCTACTGAATCGGTCTTAAAATGATAGGTTTTCTTGAATAACCGCCAAGGTAGCATAAAAGGGATGAAAGAGATTAGTGAGATTCCAGGTGACAAAGGTTTAGAGCCAGTCTGCCCTGGGACTTTATGGCGATGACTACCTCTAGGCCCCTTCTTCACCAACACGATGTGAAATAAAATTAAAAGTCTGGGGGTGTGGCCACTTGGGCACTGGAGACGCCAGCTGGTACTGCAGCTGAGGGAGGAAGCCCGCCATATGAAGTGCCACCTTCCATGGAGTGCGTCATGTCAAGCCAATGCGCCTACCAAATTGTTATCTGGAAAACGTTTGGTCTATTCCTGACCTCATACCCAGGAGATGCCAATGGTGAGAGCACCACCCTTGAGGTCTTTGCTATTCGTGATGGCGTCACCCTGAGTAGTTCCGAAGAAAGTGCTGGGGACAGGCTGGGGACAGCAAGGTTTGTGCCTAGAAACAAGGGGTGAGGCTGAGGGTTAGATGGCTGCCCCTGGCTGTCAGTGGGAGGTCTGCTAGGCTTTGGGCCAGAAGGGACCTGGCCAGATGGTTGGAGCGGGATCATGTTGATCCTCGGTGTGTCCCTTGTACAAGAGTGTGTACATGTGCATTTATGTATGTGTGTAAATGTGCCTGTATGTGCATGTGTTTGTGTACATGTGTGTATATGTGTATACTTGTGAGTGGGCATGCATTTCACTTGTGATGCTTGAATGTGTGCATGTATGTTGACATGTTGTGGCATTGAGATAGGTGTCTGGCTCTACAGAGATTGCAGAAGTTGAAGGTGAGGCACTCATGATATCTAGGCATAAAGGCACCTGAGTGGGAGGTCCTGAAAAAAGAGGTTTGCTGTCTGTGTCGATGAAAGGGAAGGGACTTCACCCCCTCACCCCAGAGCCCAGGGAAGGCTTGGGGGCACCACTATGTAAGGGTGAGAGGTAGCCTTCAGGGCCCTTGGAATAAGGCCAGGCACTAGGCAAAACTGAGGTATGCAGGAGCATGCCATCCTTGCAGAGCCTGGCCTGGAGGCAGGGAAACTCAAAGGAGCAAGTCCTATCCCTCCACAACAGGAGGCAGTACTGTCCTCCCAAGGCCACTCGTGGGTGATTTGTGAACTGTGACTGGAAGTGGTGACTGATGTGAGTTCTGAGAGGTAGCCGTGACCTACGGCCTGTGACCTGTGGACAGCACTATGTGAAAAAGACCCGAGGTGAAAGGGCAAGAGGTAGGTCACAAAAGGGTGAGAGCGGGGGTCAGCTGTGACAACATCTGCAGAAAAATCGCCTGTGTCATTCATTTCTGAACTATTAATTCATTTCAGGAAGAAAGCGTATCAGCAGAAACTATGATGCGATTTGTTGTATTTACATTTGAAAATACTTAGTTCAAAGCAAAACAGTACATTTAAAAGACTATTAATAAATATGACTTATAAGACATAATAAATATGTCAATAATATAGGTATTTTAGAAAAGAATACAAATGTAAGAAATCAATTCGGCTTGTGTAAACGCAGTGTAGTGTTAGTGAGCACTGTGGCCTGAATATTTTTATCTGCAGAAATGCCTGCTTCTAGAATGTTCTTGTCAAGGGAATGACATCAGGAGATGGGCTCTTTGAGACAGAAGGTCAGGGGAATGCAGCTTCTGTGGGATTACTACCCTCGGGAGAAGATGCTGGAAGGGCTGGAAGGGAACCACTTTTCCCTCTCTCCCCCATGTGTGATGGCAAAAATGAGAAGCCAGTCACTCCTGAGTCCTCTGGAAAAGAGCCTTTGCCAGAGCCTGGCCATGCTGGCCCGCACACCTGGGACTTGTTGCTCCCACGATGATGACAGTGAGAAAAGAAAGGTCTGTTGGGGCTCAGGGATGGCTCCGTGCTTGCTGTATTCAGACAGGTCTCTAGCATAGAAGCTACAAGTGTTCTGTGTTCAGATCCCTACAAACAGGCACAGCAATGGGTGTCAGGAACCCCAGTGCTGGAGGGGGCACGGAGACAGGAGAATCCCCAGAGCTCACTGGAGAACCAGTCTAACTAAATCAGTGAGGCCCGAGTTCAATGGAAGTCCCTGTCTCAAGACATACCATGAACAGCCATGAAAGAAAATACCTTCTGGCCTCCATAGAAACATGCATGGGGAAAGGCACCTGCATGCATGCATGCATACATACACACACACACACATATACACACACAGACACAGACAGACGAACAGACACACATGCGCGTGCATGCATACATACACACACACACACATATACACACACAGACACAGACAGACGAACAGACACACATGCGCGTGCATGCGCGCGAGCACACACACAGACACAGACAGACGGACAGACAGACACACATGAGCGCACACACACAAAACTCTGTTGTTTCAGCCAACCAGTGTAAGCATTCTTTTACTGTGGTTCACACTGACCAAGGCGTGTGTGTGTGTGTCTGTGTGTAGTTCCTATCATTAAGAGCATCTCTAAGGCCACTTGTCTTCCGACTCTAGGGCCTGCATTGCAGCATTCTGCACTTCTTGGGGGTACACATGCTCCCACAAATAACAAGACACAGCCACCTGCACGCCCTGAGCAGTACAGCGAAGGCCTGCACCTGGTATTCCCAAATGCAACAGGGAGATATTCAAACCATCCGCCCTGTAAGGTGCCTCCCCTCTTCGCCTCCTGTTGGGAAAGCCAGGAAGGTATTGGAAACAAGGGGTAATTTCATCAGCTGCTTTAATTCTGACATAAGGAAATCTTTTATTTTCCTTAGCAATCCCCTTTCACGCAAAGACGAAGGTGTCATGAAACGGCTCGGGTGTTCCAAGCTAATCAGTCACTGGCTGAAATAACAACGATCCACAAGGTGCTTTCTCGGTTTTCATGCGGGATGTTTTACAAGGAGAACTTCAGAGGAAACAAAGGCCTCGCAGCTGAGAGCCCAGTGGAGCAGGTAGGAAAAGGCCAGGCAGATCTCGCCTGCGTGTTAAAGGCACTCTCACGCATACTGCAACTGTGAGCATGCAAGCCCGAAAGGCGCTCTCACGCATACTGCAACTGTGAGCATGCAAGCCCGGGAGCGGGCGCGGTGCAACTGTGCACCCAGCACCACGCGGTAGCACCACAGGAATGCTGGTTTTAACTAGCACCATATTCCATTACTGTGTGCCGTCTCGCGCTGCCAAATAATTCCCCAGGGACACACAGAGGGGCAGCATGTTTGTGCTCAAGACAACCCTGAGTCTATCTGTTTTGCTTAGGAATTGAAGGCCAATTAGCTTTGCGCATGACTGAAAGAAAATGTCAATATTAAAGGACTCAGTTAGCCCTCTAAGCCCATGATCTTCAGGCAGGGATCGCTCTAGACTTCAGAATCAGGCAAAGCAGTCAATTACTGTCCCTTCATTAGTTATTGATGCCACTGTCACTGTGTAATCAGGCAGTGTTCTAGCAATTCAGTGCTCGTGTGTCCCACCCCCTTTACTTCCAGGGACAGCTGGGCAGAGGATGGTGTCCTCCAGTGACTGATGCACTCCTGCAAGAGATGGCTTTTCAGTCACTGGTGACGTCCCACCACTATCCTCTAGTGGAACAAGGGAGCAAGGCCTCATGAGGAGAGCTGGGGGAGGACAGGAAGCCAGGAGGAAGCCCCTAGAGGTGGGCCTTAAGAGCAGCGACTGGCTAGGCAATCACCTAGTGAATTCCATTTGAATGGAAAGAGGTCGGGCAGGTAGGGAAACTATTGCAGCCCGTCCTCTTGGCCAGTGGCATTACAGGTCCGCACCTATGGGTGTGGACAATGACGGCTCACCTGAAGTAGGTCAGCAGAGATGGACACGGGGAAAATAATGTAAGTCCCATCGCCAGGTTGCTCAACAGGGGCAGTGAGGGCAGTAAGGTCGTGGCCCCTTACTGTTCTATAGTGCCCTTTATTCTTGGTGTTGACACAGTTGGTAGAGATGGAATCTTTGCATCTACCCCCCGGCCCCTGTACTCATGGTACACATATCCAATGAGGGTCCACTCAGTATCAGCAGATAAAGATGGACACACAGGTCCAACAGAGCAGCGTTTTTGGGGGACAAAGATTGTAATCTGGGTAAACTGAGACAGAGGAGACTTGAATAGTGTCCCATGGGGCTAATGCTAGAGAAACTTCTTCCAGGGACGTTGCGCAGTATTGGCATTCACTGGCCAATACATTCCTCAACTCACACCCTTCCTGTTGGCTAAAGAATTACTATTCCAGCCCGGCGGTGGTGGCGCACGCCTTTAATCCCAGCACTCGGGAGGCAGAGGCAGGCGGATCTCTGTGAGTTCGAGACCAGCCTGGGCTACAAGAGCTAGTTCCAGGACAGGCTCCAAAATCACACAGAAACCCTGTCTCGAAAAACCAAAAAAAAAAAAAAAAAAAAAAGAATTACTATTCCCAGCGGAAGAGACTGTAGATACTGACTTCAGCTGTTTATCCAAGTCTACTGGAACATTCTGTAGCTTAACCCTTAGCAGGTATGAGTACAATAGCCTCTTGTTAACATCCTGACTCCACTTTAGAAGACTCTAGTTGGCATTATATCATTTTTGTCTTACCCTATCTTCTAAGCTCATGACCTAAGTGTGTCCAGGGCTCTAACTCACCCCCATCAGCTTACGCTCCGTGCTCTAAGCAGAACTTGACACCCGGGTCCAGGCCTGTCTGTTGTGATGCAGACTCCCTGAGCACCGACGGACCTGCTCCAGCATAAGATAGCTTGGGTCTCTTGCAGGCCGTAGTCTATGGAGGGTAGCCAGCTACTGTGGGTCCCCTCTCTGCTCTCTGATGAATCCCCTTTGCCAGGACTGGACACTGGCTTAGTTTTCTGGTACCTGGTTCCTACCTTAGGGAGGGTACTTACTGACTTCATTTTGTTAGGTACCCATGCCTGGGCCAGTCAGTTGTGGCCAAGTAACATGATAGGTAGGAGGTATTGAACCCAGGTGCTCACCAAGCCTGGATGATTGAGCTCAGCACTGAACAGCAGTACTCTCTAGCCCCACTACTATGCCATTGTGACAGAAGACAGAACTGTAGCTGCTGTCTCTCTCCAGGAACTCATTTCTTGGTCACATCGTACAGGAAGTCTCCCTCATCTGATTCTCTTACTCCGGGGCACGTGGCTTTGAGTGCTTCTTCGCTGCTCTGGGCTTGAGTATCTGGTCTGCAAGGCTGGGGCCAGGTTAACCTTCCAATGCCAATCTCTGGAACAACCTCTGCCCTGTGTGTGCAGTCACCTGCCTGTGGCATCAGGATGCTCCTTACTGGGGGAGGGGTCTGGATTACAGGGCATCTAGGCCACCGGGGGAGGTGGGACCATTCATTTTCCCGTCTCTGTGACTGACTGTCACAGCTGGACTGATTTTGGTCACCTAGGACATTCATCCCTAAAGCCATCCCGGAAAGCAGACAGTCACTCGGCTATTCAGCTGCAGACATGTCATGAAGTGCTTCAAGGAAGCTACAGTGGCGAGAGATGATTATTCCTGTATTTAAGTTCCTGTTGAGTGGGAACAAAGTTTTAATTGCTTTAAAGTATGCCTTGGAGTCTCTCATTAGCAATTACAGCAGCAACTGATAACTATTCATAAGAGAGAAACTTTATAGTTCAAATTAATCTCTTGATAACCAAAAATAGAAAGAAAATCCCACTCTTTTTATTTAGATGATTGAGGAATATTTAAGATTCAGAAAAAATAACAGGGCTTATTTCAAACACGATTTTGGGAGGAAAATGCAATCTCAGCCCTTGAAGAAAACTTTGCAAATGAAGATTTGTCAGGCTAGTAAATTCCAAAATACAGACACCTGTAGATCTGACCTGCTGCTGGGTTAGCTGGAGATGAGCCTTCAAGGGGCAGAGCCGCGGAGCTCCCAAGTCCTGCGTGGTAATGCCTATTTCATAGAGAGGCATTGCCATTTTCTCCCATGTCAAAATGGCAATTTATCCTTTACATGACAGCAGAATGGCACCTACCTCGGGTGACACATGGCCTTTTCTCAGGAGTCTATCAAAACTCAAAACTCCTTATTCTCGGAACCATAAAGCTTTGTCATTACATTGTAAAGTATGAACTTCACTCAGTGGCTATTTCCTGGGCAGAATCCATGACACTGAAAGCTGGGCTTGGGGAACACATCCATCAGAAAGTGTTCCTTGAGGAAGAGAGCGAGCTCAATACGGAACACGTGAAACTATGGCTTGTTAGTTTCCAAGTAATTTTTCCAAAGACACGGAACATCCATGAGAGTGAGCAAGTTTATTTTTGCAAATTCAGAAAGGAATCAGTTACTTGCTGGGCTTTGCCTTGTTCCAGCCTCCCCCGTGCAGCTTGCAGTAGCTGAGCAATTATCTCCTGCCTGGCTGGGAATCCCTGCTCCACCTTTGAACGCCGAGATGATTCTGGGATTTTGTGCACATGCCTCAGGGTCTTCATCTGTTAAATGAGAGCAATAATACTCTTTCTAGCAGGGCAGTTTCAAGGGTAATATTAGTTCAGAAGTGTGCTTCCAGCAATGCATGGCACACAGCAAGGGTCAATAAACAGTACCTACAATTACAGAAAACTGTTAATCACCTGGGTGCCTGAGTCTTAAAAACAGGGGCCCGTTGTTGCGGGAGGTCCTTCCGCTCCTCCAGCCAATAGCCCCTGAGATACCAGCCCATTGGGGCGTGGTCTCTCTCCCTTTAAAAAAGTGGCCATTTCCCTCCTCGCTCTCTCTTACTTCCTGCTCTGCTTCCGGTGACTAGACTCCCTTCCTGATTGTGCAGAGGGCTGTTGTCTGGGACGGTGATCTGTAAGTTTTTTTCCCCTTTAAATAAATAACTATTCTATTAATCATAATTCCAAACTGGTGTGGGATTTGTTTGTGACTTACGCCTTCGCCTTCAGCCTGTGAGGAAGAACTCAACAGAGTTCTTTAGTCCTTATTGCTGATGTTCAAGTAAAGCAATGCTATTGACTATTAGACAGTTGCATGGCTTAAGTGTCCCTACCAGAACATGCTGAGACATCATCCCTCTCGGGAGGTATTCAGATGTGGGACCTTTAAGAGGCAATTGGTGATGATGAATACGTTAACCATGTAGATTGATGAATGGGCTAAGAGACTGTCTCCAGAGCAGATTGTCACAGAAGCCAAACTGGTCTTTCTTCAGTGGTACTATCTACCTTGTCAAGATGCGGTACCAGGTCGCCACCAATAAGGGAGATGCCAGCACCAGGCTCCTCGACTTCCCAGACTCTTGAATTGTGAGACAATTAACTCTTAATCTTTGTTGATTACCCAGTCTTGGGCATTTTATTACAGCAACCCAAAATAGACTAAAGTCACATTCATCCAAAGAATGCTCTTTTTCTCCTTTAGAGCGAATGATTGAACAAAGTTCAGGTGTCTTCCGCCTTTCACTATTCTGTTTCCCTGGCTCTCGAACGTTCTCATGGTGACGTGTTTTACCCTGATAAGGTTAAGAATGAGCAAAAGCAGTTTGATTAAAGTCTAGGAAGATGAAGAATGAAGTTAAAAAGAATGAAGAGGCACTTGTGGGAAATAGCCATAGCACAAAAAGCCATTTAAGTGATCTTATTAGCCTTTGCCTCCGGAGTGCTTGGGAAATGTCTGTCACCAGAAGTAACATTCCCAGTGTATTTAACTAGCAGTCCCAGGCTCCCTTAAAGCTATCAGCATGCCTCTTTCCCCACTCTGCCTGACTGGATGGTTTCCTTGAATTTCCTCCAGGGCCAAAGCAGATAGCAGTTCATTTAGGGATACAGGAAGAAGGTTATTAAGGATCATGGTCTGTGTGTGTGCACGCGCACATGTGTGTATGTATGGAGGTTAGAGGTTAATGCTAGCTGTCTTCTCCATCACTCTCCACCTTAGTTTTTGAGACAGGGTCTTTGACTGAACCCACAGCTTGTTAATTCATCGAAACTGGCTGACCACTGGCATCCTCCTGTCTCATTTTCCCAGAGCTGAGATTACAGGCGTGTGCTATCACCTCCAAGCAACATACGTGCTCTAGGGGACTGAACCTAGGTCTTGATGAATGGCAAACACCTTACCAATTAAGTCACATCCCAAGCCCAACCGTAGAGGTAAACTTCAGGGCAGGGTGGTCAGTGCTTGAGTGTGGGATCAGGCTGAGGAGGAACGCAGAGGAAAGAGCAACTGGTGGCTCCTTTGGGTCAGCCGTGCATCCCTCCCCACAGCACATAACAGACAAAAAAACCCACCAAGAACCAGGAAGGACCTGTGCCCTGTGAGAGCTGTCTGCCAGGAATGGTGATATATGTTGGGTAAGAACCCCTGCCCCCCGCCGCAACCGTCAAGGTAACCCTGGCACTTTATCGCTGGGGCCCAGGCCAGGAGGCTTCAGAACATCTCTCTTCCTTGCCTCCGGTTTTGACAGTCACATCTCTGAAACAGTATCTGCTGTAGAGGATGTTTCCTAATCCCCACAGTGGGTGTCTGAGGCCCGTATGTATGACGGCTTCTCTCGGTCGCGCTTGGAGTCGCTGTTGATGAAAAGGATGGTGGTCTGAGTTGTGATCCCTCTGCAGTTGATCCCATAACCCAGATGGCATAAATGACTGATGAGCAGGCAGTGCACCCAACATGGATACGCTGGACAAAAGCATGACTCATGTTCCCAGTGGAACAGAGAGCGGTGGTATGGAATTTCATCACACCGTGCACAATGGCGCACTGTTCCAACTCTTCAGTTGTTTACTGATGGAATTTCCTCTTCAAGATTTTTGGACCAAGGTTGACTGTAGGTCACTAAAATCTCAGAAAACAAAAGGATGGCGGAGCAGCACCAATTAAATCAACCCCCGCACTCCTCTTCCTCTGCTGGCCTCTAAGGGTTCAGCCTCTCATTGGCTCTTGGCCTCCAAATGGAGCCTCTTCGTCCTGGCTCCACAGATGTTGGAAGATCTGTTTCCACAATAAATCTAGCTACCAGGGCTGGAGAGATGACTCAGAGGTTAAGAGCATTGCCTGCTCTTCCAAAGGTCCTGAGTTCAATTCCCAGCAACCACATGGTGGCTCACAACCATCTGGAATAAGGTCTGTTGCCCTCTTCTGGCCTGCAGGCATATACACAGACAGAATATTGTATAGACAATAAATAAATAAATATAAAAAAATAAAATAAATCTAGCTACCCTTCTTCCCTCTGACACCACTTTCTGTCCCCCCCCCCCCACACACACACACACTGGTTCTAGCTTTTACTTTTTCTCCTTTTAGAGAACAGGGTCTCATAATGTTGCTCAGACTGGTCATGGACTCCTGGGTTCACTTGATCCTCCTGCCTCAGTTTCCCAAGAAGCTAGAATGAAAGCAGTGGACCAGCATACAGGAGGTAGAGGAGAGTGGAGCGGAGGACAAGAACAGAAAAGAGGAGGGGGAGGGGAAGGAGAAGAAAAGTAGAGGAAGAGAGAGATACGGAAGGAGTAGCATAGAGAAGAAGAGGGGAGGGGAAGATGGCAACCCTCAGCTCTCTACCCTGAGCCACCAGGACTGATGATGATGTCATCCATTGGTTGTTATGGGGAGAGAGGGGCAGGAGCTGAGATGCTAGGTCCCATTAGGGAGAAGTTTAGGGAGGGTGCTGGGGACCAATCCCAGGGAGTCCTGCTTGTCCGTCGAGCCTCTGTGACTCCGCACAGATGGAAGCTTTTAAAGCTTGCTTGTCTGGGGCTCCTTATCTGTGAGGAGTGTCTAGGTCATCCCCGAGTGTGGAATGACTGACAGATCTGCAGTAGCCTGGAGCAGCAGCAGGCAGCGAAGGTGAGTCAGTATTGGGTTGTCAGAATGTTAGGTGTTTAGCTCTTGCAGGTGACAGGCATCTGTACCTAAGTGGGTGCATCTGGGTTAGAGTCAGCTTAAACATGGAAGGAACCAACACGGAGATAAGGACTCATGGAACTGTGGAAGTGGGTGAAAAAACAGAAACTAGACATTTTTAAATAAGGAGACTAAGACAGCTGATGATTATCTATAGTCAGAAAAACAAACTAAATTATATATGTATATATACATATACATACATACACACACACACACACACATATATTTGAAATAGGGTCTCATTATGTAGATCAGGCTAGGTTTGAACTCACAATCCTCCTGCCTCAGCCTCCTGAGCGTTGGCGCTGTCTCAGGCTTAGATTCGTGTTTGTAACACATACAAAGTTAAACCCCAAATGTGAAATGCCAAGTTTTGAGACATAAAATCTAGGTATGTTTGTGAGTTCAGTACAGGAAAACATTTCTTGAAATGCAACACAAAAATGGCAATCGCAAAGGAACTGGAATTTTCCTGCTTTACAACTAAAGGCTTCTCTGTGACAAGCAGCACCCAGACAGCATGGAATGACGAGGCCCGGACAGAAGATGCTAGAATGGTAGAGGGTAACAATTTAGAATAGAGAACAAATAGCCTACGAGGGAAAATTGACGAGACTGGCCATCCTCCCGCTAGAGACACAAAGAGCGACACGCCTTGTGTGAAATGATGGCATTCAGAAGGAAGGGCGTCTCTTCTAAGCCCCATGAGACTGAGTCAGTTTGGTTGCCATGGAGAGCAAGCGGGAAAGTCTGGCAGGTGTACTCTTCCCCCACCGCAGGTACGCATGCTAGAGAAAATCTAGCTTGTGCTGCAAAGGGCACATGGCTGTTGAGTGCCCACTGCTACAGCGGAGAAACTGGAAACAAGCTAGATCCATTCACAGGAGACAAGACCGTGGCCCCTATCTACATGGTACAGACACAAGAAGATGGGTGGGAAGAGACAGTCGTTCATTGCACCGCTAAGGTTTTATGTAAATTTTGATGAGGTGTGCAGCTGTGCAGGGGAATGGCTAAAATCTCCCCACAACAAAGGTTGACTCTAGGCCATCATCGAACCTGTAGAGGGAAGGAGGGAGCAATGAGGGGGGATCTGGGTATGTCACCGGACATTATAATAAACCATGGTCTAAATGCTTTACCCCCAAGGTTTCTGTGTTCAAAACTTAACCTCACGCAGAAGACCTGGGTTCCAGCCAAGCTCCCAGATAGCAGCCCACAACTATCTGTAATTCTAGTTCCAGGGGATCTGGTGCCCTCCCATCTGCATGTTCAGTTCCTGGAGACCTTATGCCTTCACCTGACCTTTGTAGACTTCTGAATACACGTGGCACCCCTAAACTCATGCAAGTCCAGACACACACATTAAACAAACAAACAAACAAGATTAGACTTAACCTTAAATGTATATGTTGAAGGCAGTTGGAGGTATGTTCCTTACAGGTGGGGGTGGTAAGGGCTAGATGAAGCCAAGTGGGTGGGATATCCTTCCCTAAGACAGCATTAGTGGCTTTTAATGAAAAAGGAGACATGAACTCAGACACTGCTGTGTCCCATCATGTGATACCCTCTGACTTACCAAGACCAAATGCCACACTTCTGGATACCCTGGCATTTAGAACCATGGGCCAAATATGCTTCTTTTATACTTTATACATTTCTGGATCTCAAGAATTTTGTTACAGCAACAGGAAGCACACTAACACAAGCGTCACGGCTAGACAAGCCTAGAGCTCTTATTCTAGTGTTATTACACCATTCTCATCTCGTGTGTGTGTGCGTGCGCGTGCACGCACACATGTGCGTGCTGAACTTGTTAATTGATTCTCAGGGCAGGGTGTACATTATTCAATTCTAAGATTCTAGGATGTGCCAGCAGGTGCATGGGACAAGGGACAGCCGAGGCATCCATCTGAACAGCAGGGCTTCCTTGACTATCCACAGGTCAGCCACAGTGGTTCAGGCACCACTGCGTCTCTGTCCCCTAGCAAGTGGACTGCACTGGGAGCAGAGGATGGACCACATCAGGTATGGAAGCCAGAAATCTAGTTGACAGAATGCTGCTCAGTTCCTGGCATTATGGGATTCCCCTGTCCTTCTCTCTAGAACAAAAATAAAGAAGTCCACACTGCTAACTTCACACAGGTTGGAAGACAATACAGTGTATTAAAAGAGCTGTGCATACAAGGCCACAAAAGATAACACTCAGAGAAGCCCACCAGGTTCCTATGAAAAAAATAAATATCACACTATCAGGTCTTATCTTGCCCCTAGGTTGCTTCGTCCATGGTATGTTACATCCCATGCCACAGGCTCTCTCCAGAGGCCCCTCTCAATTTGACCACCTCCCCTGTGGCCTTGATATAACAAGAACACACAATAATTTTATTCAGCGCTTCCGTGATTACATCATTCCTCGGAAGTTCCTGTAGCCAGTTGCCTATTGATTGCTGAATCACATCAATGCCCGAAAGAAAGCTATGAATTCTCTCTCTGTCTCTGTCTCTCTATCTCTCTCTCTCTATCTTTCTGTCTCTCTCTGTCTCTGTCTCTCTGTCTCTATCTCTCTCTGATTCTATCCTTTCCTTCTCCCCACTCACCTATCACGAAGGCTTTGAGAGCTTTCTTCAGGTATCCCCATACAGAGAAAGCGCACTTGCTTCCGCTCCCGTGGTTTGCTCTTCCACCATTGCCAGGCTGACTTTCTCACGGCCTCATCCTTCCCTCATTCCTGCACATCTTCTCCTATGGCACATTTACCACTCCTCCTCACAGTCTCCTCTCATGCCGATCCCAATTCCAAGCTCTGAAAATAACCTGTTGTCCCAGGTGTGGGCTCAGCCAGTGCTCTTTCCCCAGGCTGCTTGCTCAGCCACAGACATGGTCTCCAGCCTAATACTCGCCTCCTCCCCCAACTCCCTCACTCAAGACACTGGAGCGACTGGGATGCTTTTAGTGTCCAGATGAGATCAGTGAGTCCTAGTCTAGCCGTCCACTGTGAGCAGACAGTCCCCTGTCTCCAGACCTTGGAATGGAAAGCACACATCAGCCAACCTGCAGCATGAAGAAAGGAGCTGCAGGTTCCTGTGAGGGGAGAAGGATTGCACCTATGTCTCCCACAATGCACCTGAGCCCTCCCTAGACTGCCCCCTAAGGCTTGGATTCTTTTGTGTCACAGCACCTGTGTTAGGTAGGGGTGGCTACAAAATTCTTGTTAGGAGGAGAACTAGGGCAATAAGCTGGGTGGACAGTACACGGGGGAGGAGACTGAGAGGGCTGTCACATCTTAAAGGGACATTTCCAGGGTGTATCACATTAGACCTTAAACTATCTGTGGTCATTTTAAATAATGAGATTGCAGCTCACAGAGATGAAGAGTGTCTTTAGCATTAACCTTTCCAAAAATGACCCCATTTGTATCATAACTGATTTCTTATCTAGCCTCCCAGACACCTAGTAGTCCTGGCTCTTTAAAATTAAGGTGCACCTCTTCACGTACTTCACAGAACTTCATATAAACATTCAAAAAATTTACACTATATTACTTGGTGTTTGTATCGCAAAATTTCTGGAACATGCCAGAAAAGACTAGTTCCTCTAGCTTTATTCATGTCTGTGGTGACGAAGGATCCTGGTCCCTAGGACTTTTGTATTCAGGTGTGGTAAGAAGGGGGGGGGGCAGTATATGTGTGGCCAAACATCTGTGCCTATATCGTCACCACGTGTGCAGCTGTTCTGGCTGGAGATTATTAACAACAGATCCTCAGATGCACCCGAGCTCTTCCCACTTTCTCGGCTACTGCCCACCCTTTACTTGTAACTGCTCCATCCATAACCTGTGAATGTCTAAATTGTGTGTTACATTTATTCTGTGGAGGAGGTGCATGTGCTTTGGAGGTCAGGAGAGAACTTGTAGGAGTCTGCTCCCTTTTTCTACCACATAGGTCCCAGGGACTGAACACAGATCACTAGGCTTAGCAGCTACTATCTTACCTCCCGAGCCATCTCAGC
This sequence comes from Chionomys nivalis, assembly GCF_950005125.1. NCBI lineage: Eukaryota > Metazoa > Chordata > Mammalia > Rodentia > Cricetidae > Chionomys > Chionomys nivalis. Next base: position 27,620,034 of record NC_080108.1, on the reverse strand, counting down.
ATACCCACACCTAAAATTTTGCCCACTCAGCAAAATAATGGATATCCCTCTTGAGACAGAGGGAGAGACTGAAAATACCCATAATCCAACGCTTTTGCTTTGTTACGGCAAATGCAACACACCACCCAGCAAGGCTCCATTGCCCTTGAACATCCAAAGGCTACTGTCTCAGTGGCTGTTCACACAGTGCCTGCCTCAGGCACAGAGAGGTGCTCCAAAATCTTCCAGAATGAAGAAGTTAATCCTTCTTACTGAAAGGTATTTTTGCTGACTTCAGAGACAGTCACAGGGTGCTTGCTGAACCATGCCCCTCGGTGTAAGCCACAACTGTCAGCCTAAGATGGTCTTCCTGTCACTGTGCAGGAGGCCGCACAAATGGTGGGCAGGGTAGCAACTCAGCATGGCAGTCTTGGTGACAGCCCAGGTAGACAGGGTCAGAATCCGAGCTGCTGGACAGTGTATGTGGTGTGTGGGGAGACGGCTATCATGCATGTAGTGTCAGAAGTCATGTGTTGAGGGATGGCAATGGCAGGGAATATGGGTTTATTTTTCTTACCCTCAATAGAGTAGAAACTTAAAAAGTAAGGAGGTGAGAGCGAAAGGTTCGGCTGTCCTAGTCTGATTTGGAGGTGGTGTGGTACAGGGGAGAACCAGGTCTCATGGTAACCTGGGGCCATGCTCTGTGTTGGGGCAGTAGAAGCTGGGATTGGAGAAGGGTATGTTAAGAGCAGGGAGAGCCAGGGCTCTATGTTTACCCACGAAATGTTTCCATTTCCTTGGCACAAGTAAGAACACGATCAAGATTGAGGCATGAGTTGGCTTTTCATATCTCCAGGTTTTTAAGGAAATTATCTTGGTTTCTCCTCCCACCCCAAGCTTTTTTGGAGACAAAAATACCTTTAAAGTAAGAGCATACACTCTTGGGAACTCATTGGTTTCTTGAAAAATGTTGATCTCCTCGCCTGGGGTTTAGCTTTCCTTGGATTATTCAGCTCAGTGTAGCTTGATAAATTAAATCTGGTACATGAAAGAAGGTGTTTCAGTCTGTTTTGAATTAGAATTGGGTCATTATAATAAAATCACAATGGCTTCCTTGAAAATAGCAAGGAATTTAGGGGGATAAATATAGTATAGCACATTATGGGTATTCCACTAATCAATTTTGATTTTTATGACTTTAAAAATCCTGTAAATACTGAATAGAAAATGCCACAGATTTGTGTTGGGTTTGACCTGTTGAGTACAATCTTTAAACACTATTTTTTTTAAAAAAACAAAAACAAAAAAGAAAACCGTATCATTTCTTTGTCATCTTATCTTACAACAAGAATAGGCAATATCTCACCCAGAAAGATCCACAGACTTGCGTTTTCAGTTACTGACTCACCACTGTCAAAGTTTTGGGAAATCAGATACCCATGTCCTCATCTTTAAACCCTGTTTCCTTACTACTCAGAATAAATGCCTACAGCTATGCCCCTTCATCAGGGGCAGGGCAGGGATCATGGGGGACTGAGCTCTACAAAGGAGACTTGCTCACTGCTGTGGAATAATCCTTCTGTACACTGTGAGTATGTATTACTTTCATTGGTTAATAAAGAACTGACTGGCCTATAGTTGGGCAGGAAGAGATTTGGTGGGAGAGGCAGACTAGGAGGATGCTGGGAAGAAGGGCAGAGCCAGGAGTCACCAGCAGATGCAGAGAGAAGCAAGATGGACATGCTACACTGAGGAAAGGAACCAAGCCACATGGCAAAGTGCAGATAAGAAATATGGATTAGTTTAAAATATGAGTTAGGTAGTAACAAACCTGAGCTATTGGCCAAGCATTTATAATTAATATTAAGACTCCATGTTCGTTATTTGGGAAATGGCAGGTGGGAAAGAAAAGTTTGCCTACAACTCATTGCCCATATCGGTGGGCCCCTCCTGACCTCTCCCAGGTTGTGGTCTTCTTTCCCATGCCATGAGTGCTTGGCCAGTAGGATGCCATCATGCTCCACTCTGTAGGGATCTGAGAATCCTGGCCTGACACAATGGAGTTCTGGGTCCCCTCAGGTTGTTGGCTCTGTTCTGTCCTCAGCTAGAGAATAGGACATTTTGCCATGGCCATGGTATGATGTTTCAGGGACTATCAATATCTTTAAGAGAGAGGGTGTTTCTGCCCCAGGGTTCTCTATTAACTCTTCAGAACAGCATCAGTGTGGCATGATATGGTGGGGTGGGAGAGGAAGAGCAGGGCAGTGTAGGAGGCAGAAGAAGATTTAGGGGCTTGGAGGCCTCCACACAAGCAAAGACTACACGAGGCATGAGATGCTCAATGTCTGCATCATCTTATTCTGGATTCCAAGTCCCTTCATCATCAGCCACACACATAGCGCTGGGCTCTTTCCCTGGCTAGCAAATTATTCCTCTGTAAACTCCATGTACCACACAGGGGGCAGGGAGGGCAGTATCACAGGCAAGTGCATTTAACCAAACCTCACTAATTCAGTCCCAGTCATTCAAACACTACCAAAACCAAAGCTCTTTGACTGCCGAGTCGATTATATGGGATTTTTGCCAGCATCAACTGAGTTCCTTAGAAATGCAAGATGTATAATCTATAATTTGATATGGACACTTAGACACAGAGTGTTACTAATCAGATAAATAAGACCTCAAATGGGACTATACAAAAGATCAATGAACCCACTACAATTGCTGACCTAAACAGATAGATGGAGGAAACCAATCAAGGAAGCATTTCTCCAGCCCCCTCCTCCACTAGGTATTGGAAGCATTCTTCAAAGGCTAAGTAGGGGTTCCATGACCATCTGTGCAGATCAGTCCTGCCCAAGGTGACCCCATTCCCCACAACCCAGATTTGTTCTAGGGCCCAAGAGCTCTACCACTAGCAAAGCAGCACAGGGCCCCCGAGGAGCCCTTGCTTCCTCGGAGGAAGCCATCCATCATAGCATGTCTTAAGTTTTCAACAGCAATGTCGGGCTAAAAATGACTGCGCCAGTAATTACAAGAAAATGCGACAAAGCGATTAGATTTATACGTCTCTCGGAGGAAGAAGTACCTATAATTGTGAAAAGAAATTAGAACGTCTTAAGTCAAACCTATTCGAAGAGCACAAGTTTGGGTAGCATCGAGGGTCCGGAATCTGCCTTAGTACTTTGATGCATCCACACTGCTCAGAAGAAAGATCTCAGGAAGACCTGCGAAGAGCAGGATGAAGAGAGAGGGCAGTTGTGGTCCAAATGCCAAGCCCCAGGCCCAAGGGCTCCAGGACTACGATGGAGACTGACAAGGGGGCTGCCGGAGTCCAACATCACACTGAAAGCAAAGGGAAAGACAGTGGATGCAGGGACAGCTGGGAGAGACGGCAGAGAAACAGAGTGAACCGGGGTGGAAGACGCAGTTTGAAATGAGAAGAAAGAGGCAGTCATGAACTATAGATAAAAATGGTCCACAAAATATGTCACTGTTGTAAATACACTGAACTGGGGGTGGGGGACAGGGGATCGAATACATACTTCAAAGAAATGTGCACAGGGTGGGAGATACATACTTCAAAGAAATGTATACGGGGTGGGAGAGATGGTTTGGGGCCCGAGTCACGCTGCTCTTGCAGAGGACCCGAGTCAGGTTCCCAGCACTCATACTGGGTTGCTGACAATTGCCGTAACTGATGGATCTCATGCCTTCTTTAGGATTCTAGGGGTGCCTGCACTCATATGTGCACACCTACACGCTGAAATTCTTTTGTAATAATAATAATAAATCCTTTAAAAAGTAAAACTGTCTGAAATAGAGCAAAATGTAGACACATATACCCAATGGCCATGTGGTATCAAGACACGCCTTAGTGGAACTAATAGACCTAATAATTGAAAAATGCTATTGAAATCACACCCAAAAACTGTCATACCAGCTCTGCGGGTCGGGAGAAGATGGACCATGAGTAAGAGCATACAGGTACCTGACGAGAAAGATGGAAGCAAGGTGGGTTTGGTCATGCTGCAGTTACAAATATCCCATCAAGACATTACTTCTCATTCATATTATACACCCAATGAGTAAGTTGCAGGAGGCTCTGTTTCCTGCAGTGATCTGATCCAGCTGATGGGGCAAGACAATGAAAAATTTCACTTTCCATGGCAGAGGGAAGGACCTCTAAAGATTCACCCTACAGTCAAGGCTTTGGAAATTATACCTATAAATTTGCTCACGTGCCCTCCGCAACCACAGGGAGCTGAGAAATACAGCCTTGCAATGTGTGGGAAAAGCTATAACTTTTTAATGGATTAGTTACAATTTATTTTTAAAATCAATTAAAATTATTTTTAGTTTACACGGATGTGCGTGCATCTGAGCATATGCGTTGCACCAGGTGCCTTCAGGAGCCAGCAGAGGTCAGAAGAGGCATGGGTCCCCAAGAAGTGGAGTTACTGCAGGTTGTGCGCCACCGTGTGGATGCCGGGAACTGAACCCAGGTCCTCTGTGAAAGCAGCAGGTACTTTCCGTCCCTCAGCTGGAAAGGCTAAAAAGATGTCAGGAGGATCTTAGGACTTTCTCTATGTAAATATTCAGTGACAAAAGAGAGTGGCATGTCCTAAGATGGAACTGCTGAGGGAGCTGTTCTCAAGAATTTCATATTGGCAGCGATAGAATCTTCTGGAACAGTATCCAATACACTTCATAGAGAAAACAGGCAAAAGCAGCACTTTACGGTTAGAACAGGACTGCAAAATCCCAACTGAAGTTGAGTCCATTCAGGCTTCAGGTCACAGGGCAACCCACCAAATTCTAAGAGAAAGAGGGAACCTCCAAGGAGAAGTAGGAGAGCCAGCTTGGAGTAAATGCAGTCAAACACCAGCCCTAGCGGAAAGACGGGCAATGAACAGGACCACACAGGTAAGTCACCAGACCGATGAAAGCAAGAAGAACCAGTCTAGCGGAAATACTACGAATAGGGAACAGTGGTCTGCCAGGAGTAGTAGCTCATCTATGAAATTTCTAGCAGTTGATAGGCTGAGGCAGGAAGATCACCAAAGTTCAAGGCCAGCCTAAGCTACACTGTAAGACCCTGTCTTGAAAAAAAAAAAAAAAGTCATAGAAATGAAAAGTGCTTTAGGAGCATCAATATAACCAAGGGATGTGACCGAGAAGAGTTTGGGGTGTCAGGTTGGCTCAGCACAGAGAAGTCCCTTTCCACGCTATCAGACTGCAGACAATGAGAGTGTAAGATCAAAGATGAAACGGAGAACATATGCTAAGCGTTTAGTATTCTGCTGTGCTGCTGCCTGCACCAGGGAGGCTTCCTCACTTCTGCCTGAGAGCCACAGGATTAAGTAGAGCTGGAGGATTAAGATGTGCTAAAAATTTTCCTGAGCTCTGCTTGTACTCCTGCCTGTTTCAGCGGAATCCCTTTCCTCTTATCTCAAGAAAGCAAAGGCTTGCAAAGGTATCCTAAGACATGATTGACACCGCTATCCTGTTAAACTGCAAGAGCCCATTTTACTAAAGAATGACCTAGGGGGCAGTTTGAATCGCGGTCCGACGGAGGAGTGGGCGCCGGGATCTCGCTGCGCGTCCGCCTGGCCTCGACTCTTTCTCGCTTGTCCGATCTTCAGCACGGTCCGAGATGGCTGGCGGTAAGGCTGGAAAAGACTCCGGAAAGGCCAAGACAAAGGCGGTTTCCCGCTCGCAGCGGGCCGGCTTGCAGTTCCCTGTGGGCCGTATTCATCGACACCTGAAATCTAGGACAACCAGCCACGGACGTGTGGGCGCGACCGCCGCTGTGTACAGCGCAGCCATCCTGGAGTACCTCACCGCAGAGGTACTAGAATTGGCAGGAAATGCATCAAAAGATTTAAAGGTAAAGCGCATTACCCCACGTCACTTGCAGCTCGCTATTCGTGGAGATGAAGAATTGGACTCTCTGATCAAGGCTACAATTGCTGGTGGTGGTGTCATCCCGCACATCCACAAGTCTCTGATTGGGAAGAAGGGACAACAGAAGACCGTTTAAGGATGCCTGGATTCCTTACTATCTCAGGACTCTTGTTCTTAACAGCTGTCCAGTGTCGGTGATTCCAGTGGACTGATCTCTGTGAAAAACACAATTTTGCCTTTTGTAATTCTATTTGAGCAAGTTGGAGGCTTAGTAGTTAGCCTTCCAAACCAACCAAATTTCTGCATTCAAGTCTTAACCATATTTAAGTGTTACTGTGGCTTCAAAGAAGCTATCGATTCTGAAGTAGTGGGTTTTGATTGAGTTGACTGTTTTTAAAAAACTGTTTGGATTTTAATTGTGATGCAGAAGTTATAGTAACAAACATTTGGTTTTGTACAGACATTATTTCCACTCTGGTGGATAAGCTCAATAAAGGTCATATCCCAAACTAGTTTTAAACCTGAAAAAAAAAAAAAAAAAAAAAAAAAAAAAAAAAAAAAAGAATGACCTAGGGGCTGTCTGCAATAGCTGCACCTCTACCTATGCTTAAACTGCAATAGAAACTTCCCTTCAGTAGCCAAGGACCTAGGGACCACCCAGGGACGCTCACACAGACAGAATCCAGAGACAACTGATGGTTACATAGATGGAATTCAACACCATGGCTCAAACTATAGAAGCTGTAGGATGGGGTTGGACTCCAGAGCTTTAGCTATGTCCACTGCCTGCTGGAATACAATACCTGGTATTTGGTTTGTTGAGAGCCTGATTTCTATAAGCAGATGACCTACGTAGATGCTGTAAGAGGACGACAAAATACAACAACATCCTCTCATGGGCGGGAGTGGAATTTACTATCCAGTGATGGGAATCACTGGGCAATTTGGAACAAACAGTATTTATAAGCTTTAATGTCAGGAGCAGGGAATGTGTGTTCCCCCTTCCCAACTCCACTTGGCAGTGCCCTGAAGTTCCCGGTTATAGCAAAGAAGGTGAGTGAGCCATCCAGACTGGGGTGTGAAGGGGTCATTCCAGGAGTTGATGGACTGGATGAAGGATGTCCAGAGAACCAGTAAAGCACTGATCCCAGGCGTGTCTATGAAGGAGAGCTGCCCACAAGTCAGTGGAGCAAGTGGGGAAGTCTATTCTCAGTGTGGTTAGGGCACCATCCAATCAGCCTAAGCCTCAGACACAACAAAACATGAAGGTGAGGTACCTATTCTCAGTCCTGATGTCCTGCCTGCGACATCAGAGAACTTCAAGCACTATGAACGCCAGGACCTACGCCACTGAAGGTTATAATCTGTTTCCTTGATCCGGAAGCTTTTGGCTTGGACTGAGCTTCATTGCCAGAATCTTAGAATCTTCAACTTGTGGACAGCCTGCTGGGAGACTTCTCAGTGCCCATAGAAAGACCCCCTGACTGTATTTATGTCTATAAGTGTCCTGCTGGGTCTGTTCTCTAGAGACCCCTGGCTAACACAGAATAGGAGATGTAAAACGACCTCTGTATTACAAAGGATCAGCTACCAAAGAGTCCCTACTGCTAGAAACTGACTTTAGCAAGACCACGGGACCCAAGATCAGTAGCAAGCATCAAATTCAGATATAACAATAAGAGATTCTAAAGTATTATGAAAATAAATGGGGAAAAGGGATAAATAACTCAGAATGTGTGAAGAGCTATAAACTGAAAATTACATGCTGATGAAGATAATAAACACTGTTGGAATAAAAGGAGACCTAAGTAGACCTGTTCAAAGTAATGTGTGGGTTCCACACGATCTCAATCAGAATCCCAGCGGGGCGACCATAGAAACTGACAGGCTTGTTCTAAAATGTATATGGAAATGCTAAGAACCTAGGATAATAGAAACAAGTTCGGAAAAATAACAAAACTGGAAGACAGCAATAAGCCACAGACAGACACTCGGGTCCAATAGTCTCCATCTCGCTGCTCTCAGGCAAAAGCAAGTTCTCATCCCAGTGCCACTATCCCCTATAGAGACCTCCATTTGGGGGTGGGGCAAGGTCCCCTTCTCCTAATTCCCGTCACTGCTATGACTAGATCATTACCCTCCCACCGTGGTCCTCAACCCTGTCTCCCTTGAGCCTTCTGCCATCAGCTTTGACAGCTTCTGCCTTGAGTGTATTTTGCAAAAAGGATCAATAAGAAGTTTGGGAGAGCCTTTCTTTTGTCTTCAACTCTTATCGGTATCCGGGGTATCTGCATCTACACGAGGAAGAGCCACTGACAAGGTTCAAACAGTCAGCTATGCTAGCCAGCCTTGGCTCGAGCTCCTGGACTTCATTCCATTTGGCTACTCCATAAACAAATTTCCCATTGCCTCTCCTCATCAAGAGACAGTACACAAGGATGAGACTTCATAGTCCAGGCCATCCTAGGCTTGAACCTGCACCTTAGAGAAAACATCATTCCCAAACTTCAATTCACATCTCCTTGGAGGGCTTTATATAAGTAGACCTTGCGTCTCACTGAGTAAAGATTCCAAGAGGAAGTCCAGGGCCTTGGGGCAGCAGACCAAAGACTCCATAACCCATTAGCTTATAAAATAGCAGGATGGTTTGGCTAAATGTCTGCTGATGGTTCACTGTTAGAAGCTGGATCCTTGGGGCTGGAGAGATGGCGTAGCAGTTAAGAGCACTTGCTGCTCTTATAGAGGAACAGAGTTCGATTCCCAGCACCCACACGGGCAGTTCATAACCATTTATAATTCCTGTTTCACCCTGCTCTGGCTTCCGTGGTCACCAGGTACATACAGGCAATTTTATATTTGTACATATAAAATAAAAATAAGTAAATATTAAAAGCTTCAGGGTTTAGGAAGCAAGACTTCAAGAGTCCTCGGGTCACTGGTAGAAACCCTCCTGGGGGATTGTGGGAGCCTGATCTTTCCTCTTTTGCTTCCACTGCCTTGCCAGCAGTGAGGTGAGTGGTTCTGTTACACGACACACCCCTGTCATGCTCTGCAGGCTCACCACAGCCCAGAGCAGAAGACATTATTTGATCACACACTTAAAACTCTAACACTATACAACAAACTAAACCTTTCCTCTTCCAAGCAGATTACTTGGATATTTTTTATAGTGCCATAAAGTGACACACACAAGTGGTCCTCAGAGCCTGAGATGCCCTGGAGGCTTGCTGGCTTTTCCAGGAGGTGGTGGTCGTACCGTCTTTGTAATTACCTATGGTCTGATTATGTTCTTTACATGCAGAGAGAAAGCATACCTGGGCTCAAGCACTAACTTACACGATATCAGAAAGAGATCTTACAGCAAGCAAAGTCTGTTCATTCCCCATTGCAGTGGGCTATGAATGGCCACGCAGGCACTGGACACTGCTCCTGAGCAGACCCCAGCATATGAGATGCGTGGACTATGAAGATATGTAATGGAGGGCCACAAGAAATAGTTGGTACCAGAGAAGCATCCCTGTGAACCTGCAGCTCTGGCTTCCCCCGTTTTCACAGGCTGTCACTTTGGTGGGTACTAGGAGCCAGAACTTGGCCCATTTCCCCATGTGGATAGAGCAGGTATTGGGGAAACTACCTCCAAACTAAGCATAGGTACATCCCATGTGGCCACTGTCCTTCTTCTTCCCAGGTTGGAGGCATCTGTCTTTAGAGCCTGGGGTCCACAGAAGTGGTTTCCTGCCATAGGCCAGAGCTCTCCACCGTGAACAGTCTCCTCACCAACAAAAAGGTCCTTTGATGGCAGCACAGCTTCCACAACATTTCAGCCACTTCCTTCCAAGAAAAGGACTGGGTTGACTGTATTTTTAAGCAGCCACTTTGGGTTTTCAGTAAAATAGCCCTTGAAAGAAGACAGGTGTGTGTGTGGGGGCGGGGGGGATAATATAGATAGCATTTCCACAGATCTCACTGTCTGGCCCTGGCTGGCCTGGAACTCACAGAGATCCACCTGCCTCTGGAGTGCTGGGATTAAAGGATTGTCATCGCGCCCGGAAAATATACTCCCTTTAAAAAGGATCAAATTCTTTATGTAAGAACCATGGGCGATGATAAGATTCCTTCCTTTATCATTTAGTTACATTTGCTTGTTTGTTTATTTATTTGTCCTTTATATGTTGGTTGCATGAGAACACCACTGTGTGTGAGAAGGAAAGGAGACATCGTTCTGGGGTCAGTTCTCTCCTCCTTCCATGTGGGCTCTGGGGTTCTAACTCAGGTCACTAACTTGATGCCAAGGGTCTGTACCCACCAAGCCATCTCACCAGCCCTACGTATCATTTTAGAAGTCAAACGAATCACCATGTAGACCTTGATGGAGTCACAGCAGAGACTGTAATCACGGTAAGCTCATCTGTGAAGAGTTCTTTCAGCCATTCTTATCCTGCTTTGATTTGTCAGAGGCAGGAAAATGACCTGGCAAAGATGGAAACAGGGACCCAGATATCAGAGCTTCCAAAGGACAATCTACAATGCTTTAAAATACTTTTCCTGGAAGGATGATCCTCAGCATCCAGCCACCTGGATGAGTCAGGAGCTGAAAGGATTCGCTATGCTAATAAATCTTCCTCCTGTCTCCAGGAGAGGGAAGAGCCTGCAGCAGGCACCTCCCAGCCTCACCTTCAAGGTCAGGCGCACAGCATTGCAGTTCTCCTGCAGCGGGTTCAACTTCAGTGTCTCCCCGAGGTTGCTGCATCCGGATGAGTGGTGCTGCAGTTCACAGCAGACGCACACCTCCACGCTGTCGAATTTTATCTGAACAGGAACACAGACAAGTCTCGCATTAGCACGGCATCTGGCCTCCGAAGTATGCTCTGAGGTATGTTATGACACAGCAAGGACACGTGAAATGGCTCCATTGGAAACAGACCAGGACAGCTAAAACAATTTCCATTGACCAAGGCCACGAATTACTTCAACTTCTTTTCACAAAGCAATCATTAAAAAAGAAAGCGGAGCTGGAGAGCTGGCTCAGCGGGTAAGGGGTGCCTCATGCACACTGGTTATCTGAGTTTGAATCCCTAAAGCCTAGGGGAAGCTAGGCAAGGTAGTACATGCCTATAACCCTAGTGTTCCTATAGCAGAACGGGAGGCAGAGGCAGGAGAGTCCCTGAAGCTCACAGTTTGGTGTGTACAGCGACAAAGAACATAGATTCTTAAAATCTATCTTGAGAAAATTCTTCTCTCATCCAATACATTCCAAATGCAGTTACCCCTTCCTCCACTAGAGACACTGTTTTAAGCAAGGTGGAAGGGGAGGACAGATTCCCAAGGTTTGCTCTGGTGGCACATGTGTATGTCTTCTCTCTCTCTCTCTCTCTCTCTCTCTCTCTCTCTCTCTCTCTCTCACGCACGCACGCACGCACGCACACACGCAGAAAGAGAGGAACATTATTTTTCAAGCAGTCTTTAAGTTGCATGAACTGCAGGTGAGCTACAGAATAACCGCAATCTGAAAGTCGCTCCGCCATTTACTGCTCTGTAGAGATGAGCTTTGCCTCGTTCTTCTCTCATGGCCAGAAATCTCCTCTTACTCCATCACTCCATGGTCCCTGGACGTCCTTTCCATCCACCAGCATGCAGCCCATCTTAATCTTCAAGGCTCGGTGGGGTTTCCCATCCCCACCCCTACCTAATAGTTGTTTTGTTTCCCTGGAGTTTCAGCTTGTTGTCATACTACATGAACGGTCACTGTCAGGGGATTCTGAATAAATTAAAATAGCTCAGAAAATTAAGGGCCATGGGAGGAAACAAATGCATTCATAGAACTTTGAAAAACAGTGGCAAAGCAGGAAATAAGGTATGAGATTCTCCGCTACAAGAAAAAGAACAGATTTGCCAGTGCCTGAGCAGAAATGGGATTTTAAAAAGAAAAGAAAAGCAAACCCGGATATAAAATGCCTAAACAGAAAACAGTCACTTAAACCGGTGGGATTTTATTCAAAGCTGATGGAACATGAAACAAATTCCTTCCCTCAGACTAGCAGGTGCCCACTTCCAATAAATCCTGACAAACGCTTCACACCAGGTGACTCAAAGTGCCCATGTTATTTTCAGACAAATATTGGCCCGCTGTAACTGTAACAAATGAGTTTTCATCGTATGATGTACTGCGAAGGATGGCGCCATAGGCATCCATGTATCATGCCTGTCATTCCTAATCACTGGATGTGGGCAGGACGCATCCACCACATCCGCAGAGCTAAGGAATGTGCAGGGATTCATCAGGTGCTGGCTCTTCCTACAAGGCATGCCCCCTGCAGGTATGCAGCTCTGGTCCCCAGATGTCAAGTTGCCTTTTCATTTGAGATGCGTCCCTGAACAACGCCCACACTAAGCTCTTTCCCAGAGTTCCTGTAACTCTCCCCCACAATGCTTACCTAGGCTTCTAAGTGTTTATCCACAGTGCTTCTTCCTTTATGCCTTTTCTTTCCTCGCGTGCAAGCTTGTAGCCCCAGAACCTCCACATCAATCCACAGGAGAACAGCTTCGGATGCATCCCAGGACACCCTCAAGACTGGGGACTGGGGATTTTGTGACTAACCTACTGATGGACATTTGAGTTGTTCCCATTGCTTGGTAGTTGTGGTGGTTTGAACGAAAATGACCTCCAAAGGGAATGGAGCTATTAGGAGGTGTGGCCTTGTTAGAGGAAGTGTGTCACTGTGGGGGTGAACTTTGATGCCTCTGGCTTAAGCCTCCCTTAGCATGACAGCCACTCAACTTCCTGTTGCACACAGCAGCACATCTGCCTGTATGCTGAATGCTCCCCATGACAATAATGGACTGACCTCTGAAACTGTATGCGAGCCATCCCAATTAAATGTTTGCTTTATAAGAGTTGCTGTGGCTGTGGTGTCTTTTCATGGCAACAGAAACCTAACTAAGACAGTAGTTAAGAGTAAAGCTGCTTAGCCATCCTGCATTCCAAGTCACATACATAGCATTTCATTTGAGGATAAATAGACCTCTGAATGGAGCTACTGAGCCTCTAGGGGTCTTTGTAGTAGATTATGCAGGAAAATGTCTACTGTGTGTGTGTGTGTGTGTGTTCTAACCAATTTACATGCCACCAGAACAGTGTCAGTGTCCTTAACTTTCATATTCGGGCTTCATAATTTTGGCAAGAAAAGTAATGAAGGGAAAAGTTCACCAAAATGAGAGACTAAGCCAAGAAGAATGCACACAGGCAAGAGATAGAGGAAATTCTAAAGCAATAAGAAAAGAGCAAACAGACCATCTCTGCTACCAAGCGAGTCACACTGAAGCAGGAGACAGAGGCTCTGGAATCTATTCCAAAAATGGGAAACAAAGCTCGCCAAAGCCACTGGGGCAGGCTCATATTGACAGATTCTCAGTCCTTCTGGAGCGACCGAGGAGAATTAGAAACAGGAATGTAGGACACCATACACAGCATAATAAAACCATGATAACTCCAGACTCCAGGAGGCAGTACACACATACACGGTTCTGTTAAATATGTGGCTTGCAGTCCCTACAGTTTCTCATGGTATAAAATTGCCCTTTTCATCCTCTTAAGACAATTACTGTAGGGCAAGTTTTCAGCTTTGGTGATGTCCAAACGTTTACTCGTATGTTCCAATCACTAATGTAACAGCTTTTCCTGAGCCCTAGATGCTAATGACGTTCTACTGATTTTCTCTGATGCCCTTATATGTTTATCACTATTTTTTGATGCGCAAGTCTTTTATCGTTAATTTTTGTGTAAGATGCAAGACTTTGGTTGAGGCTGATGATCTGTGCCTAGAGATGTCTAACTGATCTAATACCTGCAGCAAGGCCTTCTCCTCTGCATTGCTTCAGATCCATGTGAATCCACTTCTGGCTTCACTGGTCTGTCTGTCTGTCTCTACCGCACACAGTCTTGATTACTGCAGCTATAATCCAGAAATGGAAAAGAAGTTCCCTCCCCATTTTATTCTTTTCTCCCATTTTATTTCCTCCTCTTACTCCTATATATGCTTTAGAATATGACTGTCGGTGTCTATAAAAACTCTCGCTGGGATTTTGATAGGCGTCAAATAACCCTGCGCATCAATTTAGGAAGAATGGACACACTGATTTTTACGTTATGTTTGAATTCAAGAATAGGGCACATCCCTCCACTCGCCTTGATTTATTTCACTACTGTTACAGAATTTTCAGTGAATGAGCCTGACACACGCTTTGTTAGATTTATACGTATTTTGAGTGACTAGAAATGATACTTCATTTCACATTTCAGTGTCTTCTTTCTCATTCCCAAGGTAGACCAACACATCGAATTGTGGGTTTCAGCGTGTCCTGTCACCTTTCCAAACCCATCTGTTAGTTCTTTGTTGGTGTTATCTATTTGCATTGTTTGCTGTCCTTTAAAAGCTTTCATTTTGTGATTTCACACAAAGACATCAATGCCATCTAAATCGAGTTGGTTTTACATTTTCCTTTGCGATCTCTATGCCTGTAATTTTATATTCTTGTCTGACTACATAGGCTGGAACTCCCATCGCTGTATCCATGCTGAGTAAGACCTGAGAGAATAAGCAGGCTTGCTGTGTTCTGCATTTCAGGGGAAAAGTACTCATTCTTCCAGCACCAACTGTGTTAACTGTAGGATTCCGCAGCCTCGTTTCCAGCTTGAGGGCATTGCCTAGGCCTATTTTTCTAAGTCTTTTTTTGTTTGTTATATTTTTCTTAAAAGAATGAGCTCACTTTCTTAAATTCCTTTAGACATTATTCAGTGAGGAGAAGGCTACTACAGTTGGTGTGTGGAACCTGAACCTGCAGTCGGGTTAGGCACAGTTGTCAGTACATAAAAGAAAATTCTTCCAAACAGTCACGGCTGCTCTCAAGTTCTACAGATCAGATCAGAGACTTCTGGTTCCTTTTTTTTTTTTTAAATGGAAAATCGATTTTTTTCATACAATATTTTTTTAAATCTGATACGTTATTTTTTTAAATCACAAGAGGACGTTCAGTTTTGCCAACTGTCCTTCCTGCAACAGCTAATATAACCATGTGGCTCTGCTTCTCGGTCCTGTTGAACGAGTGGATTAAATTGATTGGCTTTGTAATGATATGTATCATTTAGAAACATGAATATGTATTTCCTTTTGCTATTTTGAAGGACTTCTGTGCATATATTACTGAGTAATCTCCAGGTCTTTTTTTTTTTTCTGCATTGTCTGTGTCCTTTTGGTAGAATTGATACCAGTTTCATTAAACCAACCAAGGAGTGTAACTTTCTCTTCTATATCCTCAAATAGCATGTAGAAATGATATTAATTTTTAAAATGTTTGGTATATTTGCCAGTGAAACCTTCTGGATTTGGCTATTTTGTTCTGGAGAGTCCTGAAATTATGGTGGATTAATTTTGCTATTCCTCAGTGTCTCTATTATTTTTTGTTAAAATTAATCATATATATATTATAAGTCTATGGGGATTTAGCGCACTGTTGATTTTACATTGTGAATTTCGTTGCCCCAGTTTACAAATCTGTCATTCCACAAACCAATTCTTTTGTGGTAAAACACTTCAAAATCTACCTTTAGCAATTTTTAAATATACACAGTACTGTCATTTATTATACATACCACTGCTCAAGAGCTCGCTAAGGCTTATTCCTTCTGTCTACCTCAATGGCTCTCAACTTTCCTAATGCTATGACTCTTTAATACAATTCCTCACATTGTGGTGATCCTCCCGGCCATAAAATAATTTTCATTGCTACTTCATAACGGTAATTTTGCTACTTTTATGAATCATAATGTAAACCAGCTGATACTTTGATGGTTTTAGGTGACCCTGTGAAAGGGTAGTTCAACTCTCAAAGGGGTCGTGACCCACAGGTTGAGAACCACTATCTAACTGAAACTGCCTATCTTTTGACCGGCACATCCTTTTCATGTCTCCTGCTACAGGGATTATTATTCTGTTCCTATGAGGTCATTATTTGGATTCCAATGTAAGTGGCTCACATGGTGCTTGACTTTCTGGGCCTGGCTTGTTTCACTTAGCACAGGACCCATGTTTCTTACAAATGACAGAATTTCCATCTTTCAAGGGCTTACAAGTACCATGGGATGTAACCATCGATCTAACAATGGGTTTTCATGTTGTTTCCATATTTTTGTTATGAAGAGAAGCAATGAACCCACCTCTGTGTGCCGCCATCCTTCCAGCACACATCGTTTATATCCTTGGGACACAGACCAAGAAGTAGGGTAGCCAGATCACATGGCAGTTCGATATCATTTCTGCAGAACTCCTACACTGTTTTACAGAGTGGCTACGTTAATTGTATTCCCACCTGCAGTAAATATATTGGTAAAATGGCGCGTGATTTCAATAGACTGAAGAAGCAGGTGTCACTTTAAGCCAATTAAGAACAGGAAAAGAGTTGTTTCTTAAAAGTTCTCACAGATAAACAGCAAGCCTTGTTAGACTAGAGAATCGAGGCAGGTACACAGCTGGTTCCTGGATGGAGAGAGCTGCAAACCCTCCAGATGTGAGCTTTCCCAAGGAAGACATGGCAGTGTGATGGGGGTTCAATCAGAATCCCAATGCTGCAGGCTGATTGGAAGATGGTACTTTAGAGATCTTATAGAAAAACAACACATGCAAGAATTACCCAGAATGTTCTTTACAAAGGATAACCATGGGAGGGGTGGCTCTCAATCTCATGTTCAAGGTGCTGAAATCAAAACACTAATATAATGGTTTTAAAATAGAGACCAGTAAGAGAGTGTCAGAAAGAGGATCAACGACCCAGCAGAGTGCGATACAGGAACAATGACATTTCAGTCTGGTGTAGGGAAAAAATAGTCTACTTACAAGGAGCGAGCTTGGTGGTGGTGTGAACTCATGCAGCCACTATGGAAGTCACTACGGGAAGTCTCAAAAACACTAGAAACAGACCCAGTCCATGATCCAGCTATTTCACCCCCGTCTGTCTACCTGAAAGACTCGGAGTCAACCGAGTTCAGTGGGTATAGGTGCACTGCTCTCAGTAGCTGTGTTATGGAACCAACCTAGATGCCCAACAACGGAGGAGTGGATAAAGAGAAGGCGATGTGCATATTCAGTAGAATTTCATTCACAGGTACGGGAGAATGGAATTGGGCAATTTTTCAGGAAATTAGAGGCAACTGGAAATATCGTCACCTTGAACGAAGGCAGTCAGTCACACAGTACCACGTTTCCTTTTATTTGTGGTCCCTACATCTCACACAGAAGCATAGAGATGAATTAAAGTAGAAACGGAACTGTATGGAACAAAGGAAACTAATGGGAAGGGCAAGAGTTGGTCGGGGGATACAGGGCATTACTCAATGTTTAATATATAGTTAGATGTAAATATGTAATATATATAAATATATATATATATATATATATACACATACAACAAAAGATGCTTAAAGTTTAGGCAAGAATGTATACAAATTAGAATTCTCTTGTACATTCCCTTGTATATTACTGGCAAGAAGGCACAATTGTGTGGCCTTTGTGGGAAACAATGTAGCAAGTCCACTTGGTGCATACACTGGGTGAAAGGAACCACAGTTGCAGAAGGCAGGCCACTGTGGGATCCTGCTGGGTGGGGCAGGAAGGAGGAGGGAGACATCTAGTTTTCCAAGACGGGAATTGTGTAAAGAAGCGGAAAATGGGCTTCGTGATATTGTACACATGGTTAAGGTAGGAAATTTTAAGATGTGCTGTAGTGATATTTAATTTGTATTTTAATACATAAAGCTTGCCCGAAGTTCGGAGTGCAAAGCTAAGGCTCTAGAGGCCCGGAGTGGTGGCGCACACCTTTAATCCTAGGACTCGGGAAACAGAGGCAGACGGATCTCTATGAGTTCAAGGCTACCCTGGGCTACACAAGATGGATCCAGAAACAGATCCAGGTGGGTTGTGGTTCACACCTTTAATCCCAGCACTAGGGAGGCAGAAAGAGGAACATAAGAGGGAACAGGCAGGAACTCACTGGCGTGTGGAGCTTGAGGTTTGGTAGAGACCCAGTACAATCTAGGCAGACTGAGGATCACCCCTTAGGTCTGAGCATTGGTAGAGGTAAAAAGTCTCTCTAGTGGCTTACTGCCTCTATAGCCATCTCTGGGCTTTTATTATCCATGCTACAAAGTGTGTTTTCTGCCACAACTGAAAATTAATATCTGGTTTTCACAGACTTATTAATTAAAATAATGACGGCAATAGCACTAGCACACGACATTGGCTCTGTCCGATCTTTAGCAGGGTCCCAGAGAGTTATGTGGTTCAATGATACTTTGAGCACTCTGTGACCTTCAACAGGTGACAGCTATATCCCAGCAAACTATTGTAGTTAGGAACACAGACAAGCCACGGACGGATTCCCGCACTCAGCCTCACCTACCTCAAGCATGCTCAGAATGCTCCCATTAGCTGCAGCTGGGCATGGCTGAGCACAAAGTCACTGCTTTGCTGACCCACAGAATCTACTGAATAATGAATGGAAAACACAAGAATAGGTAGGCTTTCAACGGACATAAAGTAAAAATCCTTGTGACTTTGGCGTGCCCTCTGTGAGCCAACAGTTCACTCTCGCTGGCCTCTGTCTCCCCTCTCCTGCCTTGCCTCCCCTGGGCTAATAACTCAGCTCCCAGGTTCAGTCTTCCCCCGGCCTGTCCTTTGGCAGCACCTGAAGGTCACATATCTAGTTTATTTGTGCTTCTATCAGAGGACGGCAGGGGTGGAGCATCCCTCTTTTTGTTGTCTAAGCCCTTTCTACTCCCAGACAGGCTGATGGACCATAAATAAGGGGGGCAGGTTAAATGCGCCAAAGAGATTCACAAAGAATTACTGTGGTTTCATTTGCAAAGCTCTGCTGTGTCTTTTCCAGTGACCCCCAACGCCAAGGGGGCACTCTTGAAATAAATCTGTCAGCTGCCTGCACACCCAGATGTCAGGGTCAGGGAAATAATCATGAGCTTTCCCGAACTCTTCTTGGAATTAATCACCAACTCGGTGAAATAACTGATGGGAAAGATTTATTCGGATGTCCCTTTCCCGGGGCCACTAGAGGGTACTTTGGAGTGAAAAAAAAAATAAAAAAAATATGCTTTTCAGCTAAACCAACCTGCCTTCCTTTCCCCGGGATTACCCTGCAGTGCAGAAACAGTTTTGGCTTTGGCATGAGCTATTTCAGTGTCAGTGACAAGCACAGAGGTGGAGCTAAGATTATGTAATGCTTTGATCCACGTTCATGAGATGGTTGAGAATAAACCACACTTATCTCTTACTACCCGGTGAACATCAGACACCCCACCCTGCTGCAATGTAAAAGCAAAGCTGACAGAGTCAGCACAGTAGAGCCCACAGATAAGAGGGACTGGGTTTTTTTGTTTTGTTTTGTTTTGTTTTTTTAAAGATGGACTTTGGGAGCTGGAGAGATGGCTCAGAGGTTCCAAGTACTGGCTCCTCTTTTAGAGTACTGGGGGTTTGATTTCCAACACTCATACTGCAGCTAATAACAGCCTGTAACTTCAGTTCCATGGGATTTGACATCCTCGTCTGGCCTCTGTGGGTACCGGGCATGCATATGGTATACGCATGCAGGCTAAACACCCATGCACATAAAATAATAATTCAAAAAGTAAAAGGTGAACTTCTGAGCCAGGTTGGTGGTCTGCACTTGCGATTCCTGAACTGGGCAGGCAGAGCTAGAAGAGCGACGAGTTCAAAGAGAGCCTGACCTACGGAGTAGAACCCATTCTACAAACTAAATCAAACAAAAGCACAGTAAAGGAGCTGAAGTCCAATACAGCCAGGCTCACAAGTCCTGCTGCTGTGTTCTCACCCAGCCACACCCGCCTCCTTGCCCAAGGTTACAGTGTAACACAGATTTGACAGTGGGACTTGGCTGGTACTGATAGGGTCACAAAGAAAGAGAGAAAAGCAACCATGTGGCATATTCCCTGTAGTTTCTTACAGTGGGTTGATTAGTGCTAAATCAGAGGAGCCTTTTTAGGGACATGTGACTACCCATGGCATGCATGCCAGGCACAGGGTGCTTACTCAGTCACTAGAAATCCATGAGCCACTCTGTGCCGTCAGAACTTTTCCAGAACTTGGAAGCTTTACTCAATTAGAGGGGAACTGAGGGTGTGCACATCATGGATTATGGGGTACATCATAGCTATGCATCTAAAGGAAAGGACAAACTTGCCGGGCACCCATGTGTCCTCAGCTCGTCTTCCAAGACCCGCTGTTACTGTGTTAATAATGTGCTTTTACCGCTCGTACCGTTTCCTCTGTGAAACTGGGTGTGTCACATATGTAACAATAAATGGATCCCACTGTATAACTGAATCTGATAGCTTTTGTCTTCTGAGTAGGAAATTGTAACCATTAATAATCAGAGTTAATACTGAATGATATGTATTTGCCCTGGTCATTTTGTTGATTTTGTAGTGTTTGGTGTTTTCTATTCCTCATTGGCTTAACCGCTCTACTAGATGTAACTCATGTTCACTCCACTATCTTCGATAATCTAAAAGAAATGAAGGGATGTTTAGATGCTTATGACCTACCAAAATTAAACTAAGATGAAATAAATTATTTAGAGAGAGCGAGAGCAAATGTTCACACTGAAGCAGCAAATAAAACCTCCCAACTGAAAACAAAATCTAGGCCCAGATGGAGCCACTGCTGAATTCTATCAGACTTTTGAAGCAAAACTAACACCAATAATTCTCAAACTAGTCCACAAAATAGACAGCTAAAATTAGCCAGATACCAAATCAAATTAAAAAAAAAAATTTTAAAAGGGATAAGAAAATTACAGGTCAATCTCTGTACTGAACATAGATGCAAAAATCCCTCAATAAAATATTTGTAAACCAAATGCAAGAACACAACAAAAAGATCATTTACCGTGATCAAATTGGCCTTATCCCAGAGGTTCAGGAATATACACAGATCAATACATGTAATGGATCACACAAATGGACCCAAGCATAGAAATCACATTAGAATCTCAATAGACACGGAAAAGGCTCTTGATGAAACCTGGCATAAATTTATGAAGAGACCTCTGAAGTGATGAAGAAAAATGAAACACATCTCAATACAGTAAGGGCTAAGTATGACCCACAGACACGCTGCGCCATGTGGGAAAACGTGAGGCTTTCCCACTCAAACCATGAACTCTCCTCTCTCCACTCTTGCTCAACACAGTACTTCAAATGCTACCAAGGTCACCAAGACAAAGAAAGGAAATGAAGGAATACAAATAGGAAGGAATAAGCCAAAGAATCTATATTTTCAGATGCAATGATTCTTTGTATATAAACCCTGAAAACAATTTTCCCCTTTTCTGTAGGATGCCTGCCTCCCTACCCTGCTGACTGAACCCAATTCATTTTAGATTTTAATTTTTAATATTGCTGCCTCTTTATAGTACCAAAGGGATAAGCAATCATGAACAGGCATCTCTAAAACTGCGAGTCCAAATAAGCCTTCTCTCTTTATAAGTTGATCTTCACAAACATTTTGTTCAGCAGTAGAGAGCTGACTGGCACACTTGTGCTTGAGTGTGTCGGTGTATGTACTAGAGTTCATGAATGGAGTGTGGGCTGTGTAAACATTGCAGAGTTCTTGAACGCTCGAGATCAGAGGACGTGTCTGAGGAGGCTTTTCTGTAAAACCTGCAGTTACTCAGGCTGCAGAGACGGGTTGTGCACACAAACAAGACAACCTGAGCTTGGACTGACAGTGCTCGTGTAAAAAGGTGGGCATAGCAGCACACTCTTAGAACCCCAGCGCTGGGGACGGAGACAGGCAGATCTCTAGATCCTCTTAGCTAGTTCGCCTAGCTCAATTGGTGATGGTCATCTGCTGTGAGAGACCCTATCTAAACAAAAATAATATGATGGGCAATAGAAGAAGACAGGCCAATGTCAACCTCTGGCTCCACATTTGAACCCACATATGCATGCACAGACTGTACATATATATGCACACATACTATATTCTGAGAAATGGGGAAATAAAGCTTTAGTTATGCAGTATGAGAAAGATATCAAAGGAAGAGGAGAGTAGGGCTCCTATACCTGATACCAACAGCATGCCAGTCAGCCCCTAACACACACATACATGTACACACACACACACGCAAACGCACACACACACAAGCTATTTAAAGAGACAGGGTCTCACTACATAGCCCTAGCTAGCCCTGGAACTTACTATTTAGACCAAGCTGGCCTCTGCCTCCTAAGTGCTGAGATTAAATGCATGTGTCATTGTGCCCGGTGCTTATATATTTTAAATTGGCAACTAACACTATGTATCTTTAAACCATATAACAACATGTTCTGAAACACACACACATGCACAGAAACACACACAAAAGCTTAAGTGCAGCTCATTAACAACTCATGACTTCATATACAGCATTTGTGGAACAGTCCTTAATAGCTATTTTTTTCTACTTTCTTCTGAACTCATTTTACCCTACTGCATGATCTCACCCGTGTGTAGACTCTAAAAGCGCTGACCTCATAGACACTGGGGGTAGACTGAGGATCACCAGAGGTAGTGGTTGGGTAGGGCCTGGGGAGTTGCTGGTCACAGGCTCAGTCACTGCAGCTAGACAGGAGGGAAACAGCTCAAGGTTTGCTACACAGGAAGATGATGACAGTTTCAAAACACCACTCTCTAGGAGCCAGAGCAGGGCCACCCCGTCAGCCCTGACCAGGGTCTGTGTGTGCTTGGCTCAGCATCACTTTCCCCTCAACACTGGGGTTTGAGTGTTCTCATCCAGCTCACGTGATTGCAGAGCAGGGGAAGAGTAAAGGGCACGGCTAGCCTCAGCCTGGCCCCTCCGAAGACAACTTGTCGAAATTCACCCCTTAATTTACCCTTTAAAATCGAGTGGGCGTTTGTCAGTGTGTTACTTTCATTACGGCGATTCCGGCCATGAAGGGAGTCTGCTAATAAGAACCAATTACTACTTCTGACTTCTGATGTTCACACCCCAGAACGCAGGAAGACAGTCTAGGAAAAGCATTCGTTCGCTGTCAAAAGCTGGAAGCTGCTGCATTCTTTTCTTTCTTTCCTTTTTTTTTTTTTTCTTCTTTTTGGTTTTTCGAGACAGGGTTTCTCTGTAGCTTTGGAGCCTGTCCTGGAACTAGCACCTGTAGACCAGGCTGGCCTTGAACTCACAGAGATCCTCCTGTCTCTGCTTCCCAAGTACTGGGAATAAAGAAAGGCGTGTGCCACCACTGCCTGGTGTGTCGGGGCATACACAAGTGAGGATGGTGGGAAATGCATTACAAACATCCATTCCTTTAAGATGGACAGTCTGAAGGGAATTTGTTAGTTTAGGTTTGTTAGTTTCCCATTGCTGGGATAGAGCACCATAGGCAATGAACTCAGAAGAAGGAGAGATACATTTTGACTCCTGGTTAATTGGCCATGTGGTTTTGAACTGTGATGAATCACTATTTCATAAAGATATGTAGCAAAGGGGGTTGCACTCATCACAGCCAGGAAGCCAAAATGAAGGAGGAAGGGGATGTGGTCAGGGTTCCAATATCCCTTTCCTAGGGCACATCCCCAGTGACTTAACTTCCTCCTTCTAGGCCTGACTGCTTCCCATAGCACCGCGGGCTGGATACTACGTCTTTCACACGTGAGGCCGTTGAGGGACATTCGGAATCCAAACTGCAGCACTATGGCTTCATATTTATTTGCATGTGCATAAAATATTTAGGGAAATGTTCCAAAGGATAGGACTTTTATTCCTTAACTCAGTTAATTAAGCCTAAGGTTTTCCTTCACCTTAGGGGTTCCGTTTTCGTTCCTTTCCCCTTCTTCTGGGTCTTCGCTAAGTACTCAGACTACCTGTGAAACAACGAACCTATTTCAAGTCAGAGTCTTTAATATTTCAGCACATGTGCGCCACCCTGATAAGTGATGGAGAGAGAAAGGGAGAATCCGAAGGTAAGACTGGGAGATGCCAGCTGGACTGTACTCCCGACAGTAACGCAGCTGTCAAGTGGGGTACCTAGCCGGCCTCACCCACTCTGTAGGAACTCAAGCTTGTCGTCAAAGGATGTGGCATCAGTCCTGACTACTCTCACAGGCCCGTGTATGTGGTGGTACCACCAAGACCGGCATCTATCACGAAGTCAGACATGCTCCCAAGCCAGGTAGAAAAGCCAGGCTGTCTTGGTATCATCAGAGAGGAACTGAGGAGCTCCACGTGGAGACTCTGTCTATAGAGCTGTGGTGGAGGCTGCAACCTCCACCTCCTCCTGGGATTGCTCTCCTTAATTATGTGGACTGAGCTACTGAGCTGCGCTTTCTGACAAAATCTTATCAATTAGCACTGCCGTCAGAATGGCTGCACTTTGCTGGCAGAAATAGAGAGAGGTCTGAATCGTGCTAGCTAACAGGAAAATAAGAATCACTGAATATCTTTCTTGATGGAGACTCAAGCAAAAAAAAAAAGAAAAAAAAAAAGAACAACGACAACAACAACAACAAAAAACAAACAGTGAGATACCTGAGAAGAAGGTTCATGGTCAAATTCACTAGGAAAAGCAGTGTTTCTCAAAGGCTAAAGATTGGGGAGGTGGAGGCAGGAGGACCAGAAGTTCAATGCCTTCCTGAACTTAGCGCCCACACAGGAGTCCTCGCCTCAACAAACAAACGCCAAAACTTCAAAATGACTGTCCAGCTCAAATTTTTCTGACTGGTGGCATTCTAGGTTTAAAAAAAAAAAAAAAAAATCAAGCTTACCCTACCCTCCCTCATCTTCTTTTCTGTGCCTTCACTGTAAAAGCCCACACAAGACGTGCGGTGTGAGGAGCCAGGGGAAACCTGATGGGGGGGTGGGGACACCCGCCCTCCTGGTGCTGGACTTCATTTGCAAGGGGCACAGCAGGACCCAGGTTCCCTAGTGCTCAGGCCCCTCTTGGTCCTCTAGTCACAGATACAAAGGCCTGCCTGCCAAGTGGCATCCCTTCCTTCCCAGACTGTAAATAAAACACAATCAAGCACATTTTTATGGTTTTTTTTTTCCTAGTCTTGAACTTAATAATGTAGTACAGTTTCATGCCCGTCAGAGTTCTCCATGGGAAAGCACGGCTCACAGAAGTGAATGTATTTCTGGGAAAACTGGAAACACTCACACAGTATCTACAAATAACAGCTGTTCCTCCATGCCCATGGGATTCTGGGACTCCAGGACATGCCCAACTCCAATCCCAGAATCACAGAATCTCGAGTCCTTCCCCAAAAATGGTATAGTATTTGCATATGAACTGTACCTGTCTATTTTAAATAATCTCCAGGTTACTTATGATATGGAATGAACACAATGCCTACATACTTCAGGTACATGGACTCTGCAAAGTACTTGGTCTAAAGCAGACTCAATTTTAACCTTTTGGAATTTTCTGGAACTTGTTTTTGCCTTTTGGGCCAGGAGTTCATGTAGCTCATGCTGGCCTTGAATCAAAGTCCTCCTGTCTTAGGCTCCTAAGTGCTGGGTATTTTTGGAGTGTTCGTGAACTTAGGGTGCTTGGATCTGAAGCTGCAGGACCAGCGGTAGTAGGGTTCTGGGTCACTGATGGAGTTAAAGTGTCGCAAACACGCTAAATAAAGAAGTTGGGCAGAGTGACCGACTGGTTGACCTATCTTGGGCCAGGGGGACAGTTACTTAAACTTAAGGCTTCTTTTATTCCTCAGTGCTGGGAGGACAACATTGAGTTTGAGGGTGAAATTTGAGAACTCAACATCATTTTCTATTTCTAGCTTCTTTTGAAAAATGCTATGTTCCGGGCCTTACAGGCCTCTGGGTCTACAAGCTGCTAGTCCCTCAAGATGAGGCTTCCTGGCTCCAGCTGCCCTGAGTCTGTGGCCCTCACAGATGTCTCCACTTTAAGAGGTGAGGTACCCTCTCCCATCTCTCTGCCATGCTCCCACAGTAGGCTCCTGCCCTTTAAGGACGCATTAAGGGATCCAGGGAGACTGACACAGTATGGGGGGTTGTATCAGTTATAGGGCCTGGCTGTCAGTTTCATGCCATCTAAAAGTGAGCCAAGAATGCACACAAGGAGGATCTCTCTCCCCTCTCTCTTGGACACACAAACACACAGTTTAGCAAACATTAAACCCCTGTTAAAGGGGACAGAGAGACGGCTCAGTGGTTAAAAGCACTTGATATTCTCTCTCTCTCTCTCTCTCTCTCTCTCTCTCTCTCTCTCTCTCTCTCTCTCCCTCTCCCCCTCCCTCCCTCCCTCCCTCCCTCCCTCTCTCTCTCTCTCTCTCTCTCTCTCTCTCTCTCTCTCTCTCTCTCTCTCACACACACACACACACACTAGCAAATAATAAAGTCCTGTTAAAGGTGATAGAGAGATGGCTGTGGTTAAAAGCACTTGACACTCTTCCAGAAGGCCCTGGTTCGATTCTTAGCGCCCACACAACTATCTGTAACTCCAGATTCTGGGCAGTCTGACACCCTCTTCTGTCCTCCTCCGGCACCAGGCAGGCATGTGGTGCACAAACATACATACACACAAAACACCCAAACATAAAATAAATTAATTAAAAATAAAATAGTAGAATTTAAAAGCCCTGCTAGACCCAACACTCACCCAGGACACCTGGCTACAGCAGTGTCTTTGCTTCAGGTGAGAGGCAGAGGGAACAGGGACTTCACCCAGTGCCTGCAGCCCTCTCCCAATCCCCTGAATGGGGGACTTCTCAACCCAAGACATTCCACAGACCCTGACAAATTAAAGGCAGTTCTCTGGAGAGCTCTCAGTTGACAGAGGAGTGGCGAGAGTGAAGTCCCAACTGGGATTCAGCAAAGTCCAAGGCTTGCCCACGTAGGCAGCCAGCCACTAACTTGAAACACTGGTGTGATCCAGCCCAACAGGTGTGAAATGGACCACACACAGTGATGTGGGGGCTCCTTGGAATGCTAAGAGATTTATCCTAGTTCCTGTCACTGAGGTAGACGGTAGTCACCCTTCTAGTTCCTTCTATGCCCCAGTGAGCATTGTGCGAGGGAGGCTGACACGTGTCCTCCTACTAGTGCCTTTGGTTCTTTTTTTAAAAATATTTATTTATTTATTATGTATACAATATTCTGTCTGTGTATATGCCTGAAGGCCAGAAGAGGGCACCAGACCCCATTACGGATGGTTGTGAGCCACCATGTGGTTGCTGGGAATTGAACTCAGGACCTTTGGAAGAGCAGGCAATACTCTTAACCTCTGAGCTATCTCTCCAGCCCTGTGCCTTTGGTTCTTTAGTGGCTGGAGAGACACTGGAAAGATCTAAGGGTCCCAGCCCTGGGATCACAGAGAAGAAATCCCACCAGAGGGCAGCATACTGTGTGTGCTGCCAGGCAGATGCAGCAAAAGTACTCAGGACCTTAGACCTAGTGAGGAAGCCTCGCCTAGACTCAGGGAGGTCAGAGCGGCACGCTTGCAGCCCCTCACTCTCTGCTTCCTTCTCCGGGACCACAAGGCCTTCCCTTCAGTTCCCAGACCACACAAGGTAGCCCTGGGCCTTTCCTGAGCACCTGTGGAGCCCTAGTTCACAGGCCACCTGCTCAGAAGCCCCTAGCCTGCAAGCATTCCACCTCCTCTCTCCTGCGCGCAGTTTACATAATGCTGCCCCATTGCAACATGAGCTCTTTCTGAGGCAGGTGAGTCATAACACTCTATCTTGTTACCCAGCACCAGGAATGTGCCAGATATGGGGTCTTCCCTGGGTCAAAATGCGCCATCCAATGGGCAAGAGGACAGCATAGACGCGGGTCCAGCACACTGAGAAACATTTACCTCAATCGTTGCTACGTTACTTTATTGACTTTTATTCTGTTAGGAGTATTTTCTCTGCAAGGAAACTTTTGAGTTTGGAATCAACTTTGAAATCTTCATTTTTGCCATGATATCTGTTTGTCCACAGCAAGGCAAATTCACTCAATGATAAAGTATAACTTCTTGGTATAATGATATACCCAAAAGAAAAATTATGTATCACTATAACAGAGCACCAGCTGAAGTAAAATACTAAATTTCTCACGAGGCCAAGAAAATTCAAGACCATTCCTGACTCGTATTTAGTATACAGAAACAAACAAACAACCTTTAGCAGTTCCAAAGCCCATGATGAAAGCAATGGCTAGCAAGACCTCCGAAGGACTCTGTACCGCCAACCAAGTTTTTCTTTACCCTCAGAGCCAGGCACGTCTAACTGCCCCAGCCTGAGGCTGTGTCCTCTTCTAATTTACTATTCATGGTCAGGAAGCTAAATCAGGGTTTCCCTGGTTACTGAGGGGCTCTTCTGAGAGATGTGGCTATGTAATTGGTGTTGGCTTGGTTACTGGATGTTTTAGGTGCTGAGATGAGCACACTGGTAGTAGATGCTGCCGTGAGCCTCAGAGAGAAATGACCTGGCTCTGGATAAAATGAGACAGTCTGAAGATTAGGGTCCTCCTCAAGATGTGCCACCGAGTGTCCCCACCTGTGCTCCTGACACCGACAAGCCCAGCAGCAGTCTAGAGAGTAAATGGACCATGAAAACAGTAAGTGCTGAAAACACGCATGCACGCGTGTGTGCACGCGTGCGCGCACACACACGCAATGGACTCATGAAATGAATTAGGCCACTTCAGCTACCTGCTGGACTGTCGCACAGAATTTGCCATGAATATTCTGTCTGAATCACCACTCAACAAATGTTTCCTGAGCTGCTGCCATAGCCCCGTGTTGGATACAGACGTGAGGATATTTGGGGGCAGCTTGCAGAACAGGCAAGCAGGCAAGCGATAAGGAGGCGATGTTTTAGAAAGAGGAAGGTGAGTACCTCCTGCCTCTGCCATGTTGAGCACAAGGCAGAGGCTTAATGGCTTTAGAGGAAGTCTGAGGTCTGTCTGTAAGCACCTGAAAAACTATGCCCATGGCAGGAGCCCGATTTTCTGCCTGAGATGCTAAACTCATGTGAAACCTCCTGTCCACGATGGTATCCGGCTCCTTGTTGGTGGCACACAGCACTTCCATGATTCTCAGTCTCCTTTCCACGCCCAGGAGCCACCAGAGAGAAAGAGGAGCTGAAGGAAAGAGGGTAAAGGGCTGGCAGCCTCCTGGAGAGAGTCCATCTGCAGACACTGTTTTAGACCAACAGACTGAACCACACTCATTTTGCCTTCCCATGTGGAGGTGGGTTACAGACAACAAAGTACATAATTCTGCATGTCTAAGTCATATTGTGAATTTTATTTTTATATGAGAGATGTCAGTAGGACCACAAATACCTCCCACAAAACTTTACCAATAAAAAAGAAGAAGACCTTAAAACAGACCAAAAAAAGTTAACTGAAAAGGATATAAACTGTGTAACTTCACTTAGATGAATTACCTGGAATGGCCATCACAAGACAGAAACAGAATTCGCAGGGGCTGGAAGGAGGGGTCATGAGGACATACTGCTATATGACACCAAGTTTCTCTTTGAGGTTAAGACAAAATTCTGGAAATGGGGAGATGTTATAGTTGCACGTGGCATGAATGTTCTTAATGGCACCACTTTTTATAAGTAAAATAGTTAAAATGGACCTTTTATATCGTGTCTAGTTTACCATAATAAACCCACTCCTCTTCATAAGCAGAATGGTGGACCATTTAATTGTCAGTTTACAAGAGAAGCCAATGAAAAATAGAAAAAAAACAAAATATATAAATGATCAGTGGGATAGTAGACAAAAATCCTGCATGTAAAAGAGCACAAATATTTAAAATATATAGAAATATCCCAACATGTTTATTAAAGAATAGTATGCACTTGGAGTCCATACTTCTTAACAAGCC
This sequence comes from Chionomys nivalis, assembly GCF_950005125.1. NCBI lineage: Eukaryota > Metazoa > Chordata > Mammalia > Rodentia > Cricetidae > Chionomys > Chionomys nivalis. Next base: position 27,590,222 of record NC_080108.1, on the reverse strand, counting down.
GAGGCAAGAGGATTGTCTGAACCAGGCATTTGAGGTCAGTCTGCTCGATACCGAGAGGAGAGTCTATCACACTAAATCAGTGGTTCTCGACCTTTATAATGCTGTGCCCCTTTAATACAGTTCTTCATGTTGTGGTGACCCAATGACAAAATTATTTTCCCTGCTACTTTACAACTCTAATTTTTATACTGTTATGAATTATAATGTAAATAGCTGTGTTTTCCAATTGCCTTAGGTGAGCCTTGTGAAAGGGTCATTTGATCACTTGACCCACAAAGGGGCTGCAACCCACAAGTTCAGAGCCATTTACTAGATGCTTATATGAGAAACAAGGAAGGGTCTCATATGAGCATCCCAATTGTTCACTCGAGAAGCTAGATAAATAAGAGCAAGCTTCTTGATGGCGCCAGAGTTCACCTCCTGCTTCCTGACTGTGTATTCAATGACCTTGCACTTGGCTGCAGGGATTTGCCCCTGTGATGGACGGAACACTCACACTGAGAGCCAAAGTAAGTCCCCCCCCGCTTCCTTACATTGCCTTATTGGATACTTTATGGGAGCAAGAAGAAAAATAACAACTACACTAGCTTTTCTCGAAGAGAGGAGACTATTAGAACATGTATAGAAAATATAGAACAACTGTTAGCCTAATACCAAACCATACAGTCATAGTAGGGAAGCGGGAAGGAGAGGAGAGAAGTGAGGGCAGGGAGCACAGGGGAGAAAATTCTACCAAAAAGCATTTAAAAGACCAAACCCAGGAATATATAAAAAGGATTATAGATCACAATCAAGTGACACCCATTTAACCAGTACATCAAACTGAGGCAAGCAGGATAGTTTAGGGTCATGGGACCCCACTTTCGTTTGGGTTATGTGCACACAATATTTTTTAATTTAGTGCATTTGGCAACCTGCTTTCTTCACCTGTATGTTCTGTAATTACAAACGACTCCCCCAACGATGTTTATACTCCCATTTATAAACAATGGTGTAAGTTTTCCCACCCTGGTAACAATCAGATTTAGACAGTTTCAAGGATATTCCTCATATATTTGGGTATGAAGAATTAAAGGACCAATCTGATCTGAACTGGCTTTGGGATAAGTGCAGAAAGGCAAAACTGTGTCCTCTAGTACTTTGTAGAGAGAATCCTCTGCTGTGGGATAATGCTTTTGTACAATGTAAAGATTTGTCACTTGTATTGGTTTAATAAAACGCTGACTGGCCAGTAGCCAGGCATGAAGTATACGCAGGGCAACCAGACTAAGAAAATTCTGGGAAGAGGAAAGTCAGAGTCAGTCACTAACTAGATGCAGAGGAAGCAAGATGAGAATGCTGCACCAAGAAAAGGTACCAAGTCACTCAGTTAAACATAGATAAGAATTATCAGTTAATTTAAGTTGTAAGAGCTAGCTAATAATAATCCTAAGCTAATAGGCCAAACATTTCTTAATTAATATAAGCCTCTGTGTGTTTCGTTGGGATCGAATGGCTGTGGGACCAGGTGGGACAGAAATTTCCATCTACAAATGATGCCCAAATGTTTGGCAAGAATTTCCACATAAAGCCTGAGAAAGTTTTTTTTAAAAAAGGATTCTAGATAGAAAGAACAGAGTAAAGTGCAGCTTCTTGGTAACTGTCTTTACTTTGGTAAAGACTTTGCTGGCAGCAAGCATAGACATGACTCCCTTAAGAGAGGCTTCGTGACTCAACCTTAGCAGCAAAACCCTTGCAGCTCTTTTAAGAGGCTCTGCCATCAAATACTTAAATGGTGTCTACAAACAGCCAGCATCAGGTTTTTTTTTTTTTTTTTGGTGGTAGCATGAACCTAGAAACTCCACAGAGTTGTGGCAATAAATCTGGCTCCCGCCAGTCATGAAGTTAGACTCTCAAAAAGCTAAGGAATGGGGTGGGGCCAGCCACCAAACCTGCAGCTTTAATCCTAGCCATATCGCTTAGTGTATTAAAGACTCATATGGCTTTCCGGACCAGGCCGTGCAGGAGTCGCCATCATGGGTGTTGACATCCGCCACAACAAGGACCGAAGGGTTCGGCGCAAGGAGCCCAAGAGCCAGGACATCTACCTGCGGCTGCTGGTCAAGCTGTACAGGTTTCTGGCCAGGCGAACCAACTCCACCTTCAATCAGGTTGTGCTGAAAAGGTTATTCATGAGTCGCACCAACCGGCCACCTCTGTCCCTGTCCCGGATGATCCGAAAGATGAAGCTTCCTGGCCGAGAAAACAAGACGACTGTGGTTGTGGGGACGGTCACAGATGACGTGAGGATTCTCGATGTGCCCAAACTGAAGGTGTGTGCACTGCGGGTGAGCAGCCGGGCCCGAAGTCGCATCCTCAAGGTTGGGGGTGAGATCCTCACCTTTGACCAGCTGGCCTTGGAGTCTCCCAAGGGCCTTGGCACTGAGCTCCTGTCTGGACCTCGGAAGGGCCGAGAGGTGTACCGGCATTTTGGCAAGGCCCCAGGAACCCCACACAGCCATACCAAGCCCTATATCCGCTCCAAGGGCCGGAAGTTTGAACGTGCCAGAGGCAGAAGGGCCAGCCGTGGCTACAAAAACTAACCCTGGATCTTACTGTTATTAAAAAGCTTTGGATGTTGAAAAAAAAAAAAAGACTCATATGATCAGAAAAAAATTGAAAAAAAATATACAGTAAAGACAGATTCAGACCAAAAAAAAAAAAAAGCAAACCTCTAACACAGTATATTTAAAAACATACAAAGGCTTGGGAAAGAAAAGAAAAAGCATAAAGTCCTTTTAAAAAGAAATAGAGTAGCCAGGCGTGGTGGCAGAGGCCTTTAATCCCAGCACTTGGGAGACAGAGGCAGGCAGATCTTTGTGAGTCAAGGTCAGTCTGGTCTACAGAGTGAGTTCCAGGACAGCCAAAGATACACAGAAAAACTCTGTCTCAAAGAAACCAAACATTAAAAAATAAAGGAAACAATTTTAAAAAAGCCAAGTGAAGATGAAAAACACACAGAATCAGGATACTGTATGTTATTGTGCTGTTTTTTTTTTTTTTTTTTTTTTTTAGTTGCATGAATGCTGAAGAAGGAGGAGGAGCAACAGCTTCTAAAAGACATTTGATTGTAAATGCTGCTGGATTAATCCAACCTATATATTTTGAAAATGCCCACTTCAAAATTTAAGTAAAAAAAAAAATGTTACTTTGGATAAGAGGTTTTGCTTTTGTTTCCACAGAAAATGAGAAGCTGTGGATTTATTCTTGGTAAAAAAAAAAAAAATGAAGTTTGATTGAGGAAGACTCCCTGATAAATCTTTAATAGGAATGGATGGCCCAGATGATCCAACATTTCAGAGGACCTCTGTTGCGGTTTCCTCTGAGTTCTACGTCCATAACAGCCTCAAGGCTGCTGGCTGAGATGATCCAACCTCACAGAATATTCCAGTCAGGACTTGACCATAATCCTAAATTTTCTGTAGATCCCCATAAGATTATCAGTGACTCCAATCAGCAGGAAGTAGTCTAGAAAACTATGCCCACATTCCCAAAAAATAAATCATGGATGCTTGTCTTTAGTGTGCTGGTTACAAGTTGTTATGGACAATGGCCAGGAAAAAAGCTAAACAAAAGAGATTAGGTTTGGGATCTTGTTTTGAAAGGGAACTGCTGTTGGATGATGCTTTTGTACACTGTAAATATTTGTCACTCATACTGGTTTAATAAAACACTGATTGGCCAGTATAGGTGGGTCAACCAGACTAAGAAAATTCTGGGAAGAGGAAAGGCAGAGCCGTACCAACCAGACACAGAGGAAGCAAGATGAGAGTGTCTCATCGAGAAAAGGTACCAAGCCACATAGATAATAATTACAGGTTAATTTAAGTTGTAAGAGCTAGTTAATCATAAGCCTGAGCTAATAAGCCAAACAGTTTATAATTAATAAAAACAGTTTAAAATTGATTAAATAAATAATTAAAAGTATAACTAATATAAGCCTCTGTGTATTTCTTTGGGACTGAATGGCTGTGAGAACAGGTGGGATAGAAACTTCCATCTATAGCCCTCCATTAATTAAATTATGACTATGCATATGGTGTGTTCATGAATAAAATAAGAAGCACTATGGCAAGGGACATGCCCAGTTGGAGAAAAAGAACAATCTATCAATCTGTCACTCAAAATTGAGGATCACCTGAACCACAGCCCTTAGTAATCAGCTCATTTTCCTCTTAGCCTCCATGTGGGCCCTTGAGTATTCTCACACCTATGGGCCACTGTCAATCTTGACAGTGGTTCCCGCTATATCCTGCACTATGGCTCTGCCCTGGATAAAGTATTCTTTCTGTTTCTGTATCTGTGTGAGCCTTATTTTCAAGTATTTGGAGAGGAAAAGACCCTAGGAACAGTCCGTCCAAACTGTGACCACTCATTATCCCCTGCCAATGACTCAATGTAATATATTACCATCAACAAATTAGACAGGATTGAAAAAGGGGATTTTTGGAAAATCCCAACATGTAGTTATCAAAATTTATTAAATTTCAATTATAAAAATTAAATTATTAAACTATAAATGCACCGCATAGCAAGCCAGTAATGGTAAAGACTGACCATATTTTGAAATATTTAGTTAGATAAAATGCAGCTACATAACTTATAGAACTGTAAGGTTTGCATGCTTGCATATATATTTGTATATGACACGTATAGCTTACAATAGCTAACACCATACCTTTATCCATGCCTGAAGACCGAACGGTTTTCCTTTTAAACCTAGGAAACTAGTGATGCAGATCTGTGATCCCAGTTATTTGGAGGGCTGAGGCAGGAGGATTACAAAGTGAAGGCCTGCTTGGGCAGTTTAGTGAGGTCTTGCTTTAAAATTAAAGGGGACTTTCCAGATAAAATGGTGGAATAGAAGTCATAGTGGAGCAAGTGGCTGATTAAAGCTGGGGAAACAAAGGCGGGGGTACATTTTATCACTGTATCTTCTGTCCCCACAATCACACGTTTATTGCCCTCAAGGAGATTCCTGACTATCAGACTCACTGCTGCCACTACAGCCAGTGCAGCCGGAGCCACCCAGGTGGATGTCTGCTGGCACACGAGCCTTTGGGACTTCTTTCCTCGCCCCAGAATCTACAGAAGCGTCTCCAGTTGGGCTCTTAAAAAAGGGGGTCTCCAGAAAACCACTGCCCCAGTGCAGGCCCCTAAAAGAGTGGGAAGGGTGCCCAAGCTCCAAATGCACAGTGCTGCACGCGCCCCACCCCCAATCTCTCCAGCTGCCACCGACCCTCACGCAATGGCAGCTGCCTTGGCTAGATGAAGATGTGTTTAGCTATCCTTAACTCCTAGTGTGATCTGGAGCAGGACTTGAGGGAGACAAGACAGAGGCTTTCCCTGGGTGAGTCAAATCCAGTACTGAAGTTAATCGTGTTTAGTATCCTGTCTCCCCCCCCAGCTCAGTTAGTGCTACAGACAGCCCTTATTTATGTAATACACAGCATCAATAGCAGCCTACCAAGGCCTCCCCATTGATTTCACATTATACTTTTTCTTTCTTTGCTTTCCCCCCTTTCTGTACACACTTTTCCTTTTCTTTGTCCTCTCGAAGTAGCATAGACTGGCCCGGTTTACATAGTCTCTATGGCTTTACCTCCTGAGAGATGAAACCATTCAATGATAGCTAATTGAAACACTTTACCTTTTATTTTTTGGTATGTTCTTTACCAAAACTCCATCTTTCTTATCCCTTTAGAATTTTTGTGCCTCTACCATTGATATATATATATATTATCCCATATTTCATATATATGTATGTACCCCATACTTCTAGCAACCTAATGCTATCACTAGACCCACTGAGATTCCTTTTCTCCCCACTCACACTCAAAAATAATTTATCTATTAGTGACATCCATCAGTATCCCTTTACTCCTAAATCAATCAGTACTAATGGAGTGACTGTTTTGTAATCATGGGGTGTTACTGCTCAATAGTAGCTGTTACAAAGAGTATTCAGTTCTCAGGGGAGGACAGGGGATAGAACTTCATGCCCAGTATGCTAATCTAACAGAGAAAAATATTACGCAAACCATACTGAAACCTAGTCTCTCCTGAATGCTACAAACCATACTGAAACCTAGTCTCTCCTGAATGCTACAAACCATACTGAAACCTAGTCTCTCCTGAATGCTACAAACCATACTGAAACCTAGTCTCTCCTGAATGCTACAAACTTCTACAGTGGAAGAAAACAGGCGACCTGAATTGAAACAACAAAAACCAAATCAATAATCTAACCGCAAATGGTAAAGTCCCAAAACATAAGCAACATGAAAAACCAAGACAACATGCTTCCTCCAAAAATTACCAGCCCATTGTAACTCACCACAAGAAAGACGGAGATTAAACTCTGAAAAGAGAAATCAAAGGATGATCACAGTTAGATGCAAAGAATTCAAAGAAAATGCAAATAACCTCCTGGATTCCCAGAGAACACAAACAGCTGGATAAAGTAAGGAAGCCAATTCAGGATATCAAAATAGAATTCAATACAGACAAACACTGAAGGAATATGAAACCTAACTAACCGAAAGCACAATAGGTAAACAGAAAGCTCAGAGGACACCCTGATGGACAGAACGGCTAGTGTGGAGGGCAGAATGCCAGCTTGAAGATGGCATAGAGGAATCTGACCATTTAGCCAAGGTCAATGATAACTTTCTTAAATGTATCAACAGAGCATGCGAGATCTTTGTATGCCATGGAATAGTCAGAAAAACAAATGAAAAAACACTGGAATTAAATGACATCATAGGTAAGATGAACCTAATAGATACGTACACAACATCCTCCCCCGCACCCTCAGTCAGAATGGCCTAGAAAACAGATGAAAAAAAGTTTGGCAAGGTTGGTAGGAGTGTAACCTGGTGCAACCACTATGAAAATCAGTGTGGAGGTTTCTCAAAAAGCTAAAAATCGAACTGTCACATGGCCTAGTTATAGCAGTCCTGGGCATACAATGAAAAGACTCCATCGTCTATGGCAGAGATATTCATTCACTCAACTCAGTTCATTACTGCTCTATTCATAGTAAACAGAAAACATAAGCAACCTAGATATCTATCAGTCTAGGAATGAATACTGAAATTGGGGTACGTAAAACGAAATCTTATTCAGCTGTAGACAAAAGTGAGATTCACGGGGACTTGAATCAGAAGATATTCTGAATGCAGTAGCCCAGGCCCAGAAGACAAACACCGCATTCTCTTTCCCAGATGCAGACCTTAGCTTCAAGTTCTTAGACTTGTGTGTTTCACTTGGAACACATGTAGAGGACAAGATACTTGTAAAGGAGTGTTAGGTGGGGCTTTGAGGGAAGGGGCATGGTAGAACACATGTGATATGAAAGTAGGGGTGCCAGGGGTGGGAAGATTTAAGTGGAGGTGGAGGAGGGGATAGAGAAGAGACCAATAGGGCTAAAGTTCAACCAACAGTAAGGATATATGAAAAAGACATATGTAAACCTTGAAGGCATATTTTAAATATATAATTCTTAGAAAAGCATGTGAACAGAGGTGACTTGCATGCATGCATAATGCCCCTTTCGGAGACCAGAGGTTATTAAATAAAGTCTCCAGTGCCAGGTAGGGGATACTTCCTACATGTTGTTGGTCATGGCGGCCTCAGTGGCCCTCTAAACAATATAGGCTATGCCAATGCTCTTGGTTGCCTAACAGAACCAGACATTAAGACCATGCTGCTGAAAACACTAAACATTTTGGTTGCAGGACATAGAGAAATTAGTTGGAACTTAGCTGAAAGTTTCCATCCTGCTGCCTAACTTCCCTAGTGCTGAGAAGTGCTAGTCACCCGCTCCGGTGAGAAAAGTATCAGAAGTCTAACCCAGCTGTGACCCTTGGGGGCTACAATACTGACCAGCCAGGACAAGTGAGCCCACTAGTATAATAGTGTACAGTACAGTAACCAGGTGATGGTGGTTAATTAGTTAATTGCATAAATTAGAAGCATACGGTTTGAAAGCCTATATTCTAAAACACATGCTTATATGTTGGGCTAATGAGTTTGGTGTTGCTGACCACAATTAATTACTATTTATTTCATATTATTACAGAGCAGGTGTTTTAATTATCAAATAAGGCTAATCTTGATTTTCTTTTTTTGTTTTAATTTAACTTTTGTGTTGTTGTTTTAATCTCTGGGAATATTAATGAGTATCTACATTTGCTTCTTCTCTAAAGAAAAGAGTGATTTTTCTCACTTTTTTGGCGGGGGGAGGGACAGGGTTTCTCTGTAGCTTTGGAACCTATCCTGGAATTAGCTCTTGTCGACCAAGTTGACCTCAAACTCACAGAAATCCACCTGTTTCTGCCTCCCCAAGTGCTGGGATTAAAGGTGTGTGCCACAACCGCCCAGCTGATAACTTTTATAGTTATCAGGAGTCTGGTCTCAAGTATCAAACTGGGTGAAATTGCCTGTGTACCACTAACCAAATATTCTAACTTCAGTTTAATTTTTGAAAATTCTAAAGATCTTCAATTAACCATCATCATAAGGTAATCCCATTAGACTGACTTTCCTGTCTTAATATAGTCTTTTCAAAAAGAAATTTATTCTTTAAAGAATCACAGTATTTAGAGACAGATGTGTGTTACTTTCTGTGGTTCAAAACACTACAAAAACTATTCCTAAAAAGGGTATTGATGTTTTATACTATAAAATGTCTAATACAATGTGGGGGGAAAAGTTGACTAAGTACTGACATTTTCTTTGTTTTATGCACGCGATAATATTTACTAGAACAAATTCAATTATATTAAAAATAAAATATAAAGCATGGTAGAATGTGCCTGTAATCCCGACACTCAGGGAGGTGGAAGTACATGCTTATGGTCCTCTCTGGCTACACTGTGAGTTCAAAGTCAGCCTAGGATATAATGAGATCTCAAAAAATGGGGGGGGGGTAATAGAAATTATAATAGCCACGTACACCAAAGCTTCTCATGGTGTTATACAATGCTTGATTTTCTGTTGCCACCTACTTCCCTGGGTGGAAAAAAGAGTCCTTTACCAATTACTCCTAGGAAACGGGCTGCACTCTGAACAGAGAAATCAGGCACCATACGTGGGAGGCACAGAGAGAGAAAGTCTGAGGTTCAGCTCATCAGGCAGAAGGAAGGAGGCAGCTGCTGCTTCCGCATCCAAATGGCTGCACACATGTCAGGACTCCTGGGCCACCTCTTTTGTTCTAGGGGACACAGGTGCATACCCGTAAGCCTGGCCAGGGAGTGGAGAGGCATCCAATTAGTGTGCTTACCATGGTCACAGGAAGGATAGGGACACCCAGGCTTCACAGCTAACAAGGACAGATCACACTATCCCTGTGGTGTGATCAGGCTAATTTAAAAAGAACCCAAATCACTGGTATAGCTGGGGGTAAACAAAGGAAGCCATACTTTTGTTTACTCCGAGGCGGTTGCCCTTTACCCTCTTATAGCTTATGTGATACTCTTATTTACTGTGTGTGTGTGTGGGGGGGGTGTCCTTTACCCTCTTATAGGCTTATGTGGGAGGGGGTGTCCTTTACCCTCTTATAGGCTTGATGTGACTACAAAGGACGTGCTCATGCTTCTTACAAAGCTGCATACGGCTGGCTCCACACCTCTTTGCTGTGACATCCATTTTAGCTTAGGCTCCTGGAAACTGTGTTCTATAGAGAGGTGGTGTCTACGCACTCAGAGATTTACCTTGTTGTGTCCCATTTGTGACGTCCTGGGTCCCAACTCCCACCATTAGAAAGATAACGAATAAATTAGTTAATTAATTCTACAATCTACTCTACCCAATTATAAACAAGAAACAGTTCTTGTCTTAGAAATCCTTCTACTGTCCAGCACTTCACATCCTTTCCCTATCTTTCAATTGTCAGTATCATTCTAAAGGCCAAATATAGTGATTTGCTAATGGTTAAGAACTAGAATCTGATGCCCTTACTGCATGCATAGCTGCATGACTTTGGAACTACACACTTAACTCGCAAGGACTCTTGTTTTCCTGCCTATAAGAAGGAGATAGCAGTGTCTTGTGTTCAGAGTGACCAGAGGTAATTAAGAGAATCCATACAAGGGGCTGAGGCCATGGTTCTCAACCTGTCAAATGACCCTTTCACAGGGGTTGCATATCAGGCATCCTGCATATCAGCTATACTACACTTCATAACAGTAGCAAAATTACAGTTACGAAATGACAACGAAATTACAGTCCGGGGTCACCACAACATGAACTGTATCAAAGGGTCACGGCATTAGGGTTGAGAACTGTTGGGCTGGGAGCTGTTCCTTGCACATGGCAAGCACTGAATCCAGACAGCAGCCATCACGGTCATCGTTGTCACCATGTGTCAAACAGTGCTAGGTTGGCAGAAAAACATTAAACAGCACATTGCAAGACTGGGGCTTCATGAAATGAGCCAAACAGATGCCTCGCCCTTCGCCTGCATTTCAAGTTTCTGTGACAATTCCGAGGACAAATGGATTCGTCCACTGCACTCTACAGTGATTTTTTTTTGATTTATTAAAATCATTATTATCTGACTGCATTCAAATTTCTCAGACCTGCAGACAGGAGTGCTTGTTCATGAGGTGGGGTAACAGTGGTGTAGAGCAGGGCAGAGCACCCTGTGTCTCCAAGACACACATGGTAAGTAAGGCTCAAGCAGCGCCTTGCATGGGAAAAGCATCCCCCACAGATATCCACAACACGGGCCTCCTCATCTGAACATAAAGTTTTGTATTTGGACACATATGTGTACATAGATATGCACACAAATATCTATGAATATGAAAGATGTGTCTATATCATTAAGCAGGTGCCTGTGTGGTTGGAGTGGGAGGCAGAAAGATAGGGGGACTTGCAGTCTTCATCCAATGCATGTGTTGCTTGCATCTCCTATATGAGACCTGATTTGTATTTTACTTCACATTTTAAAAGGAAAAATTGAGAAACTGGTGTCTTTTCATTTAAGACAGGATAATCATCAACCTATGAATCAAATTTCATTGAAAAAGCATTCTCAGTTAGATTTCTCATTTGAAAACACAGAAAAGGTGTGACAGAAACTCCAAACAGACTGGAAGTATTTGGTCATTATCAACAAAGCTTCATTTAAACAAAGCTCATGCTGTCATAGTCTGATGCACATGAAGTCTGGAGTTAAGCAACATGGGAAGGCATTTGGGGACAAACTGAAAAGCAATGTTTCTTTGTCTCTTACCATGGTTTTAATTGAAACAACTTGTTTGTTTTAAATCTATAAATGGCTTTTTAACTGCTATGAGGGTTCTCTTAGGAAAGAGACCTTAGGGGAAAGTGTTTCTGAGCTCTGTGCTGACAATTGTGCCCTAGCTGTCCCCAGAGTGCCACCCACCACGACTTCTCCAGGTGCTGCCCAACTGTGTGTTCTTTAAGGTCACTACTAAAGGTGTGCTAGTGTTCATTAAAAAAACAAAACAAAACAAAAAAAAAAAAAAAAAACCCGGGGGACAGACAGGTGGCTCTGTGGTTAAGAGCACTTGCTGCTCTTGCAGAGGGACTTGGTTCAGGTCCCAGCACCTACCCAGCAACTCACAACTGTCTATAATGCCAGTTCCAGGGGATCTGATGCCCTCTTCTGGGCTCTAAGAGCTCTTGCGTTCACAAGGTTCACATATATACCCTCAGGCACATATGCATACACATAAAGTTAATTTAAAAATATTTAAAAATAAACCCAAGACCCATAAAATTTACCAATATTTAAGAAAAATCTCTAAAATTTAGAGAAGTGAGAAAATTGTTCATAAACTTAAAGTTGGAAGAGTTTTCTAGGCAAACCATGTGATCTGGAAGTCAGCAGGGGATGCAGATGGACAATTGGATATAATGTAAAATTTCCCTCTAAAAATAACACCATAGCAATTGTCAACATGTAAATAACAAACCTCAAGAAAAAAAGGAACAATTACAATATATATAATAAAGTCTAGGCTTCTTGACATAGTATTTATTAATCAGAAAAATGACAATATAACAGAGATAAGTAACATAATACACTGACAACATATAATTTAAATGACAAAAATGTAAACCTTACTTTTCATTAAGGAAATGAAAATTATAAAATTAGATTGACAAAGGACATTTCTAATAACACACACAGGTACTTGCACGGGGCTGGGCAACCAGGTACAGTAGCAGATTGTTGGCAAAAGTGTTACATGGTACCTTGTTTTCGAAGACCAATTAGAAATAAATTCATAAATTTTGCTATTTATTTGTGTATGTGTATGTCTGCCTGCCTGTCTGTCTGTCTGTTGTGAGATTCAACCCAGGGATTTAAGGTTATTAGAAAGAGCACTACCCTTAGTTTTCTGAAATGAAATCTTAGTAGGCAGCCCAAGGCAACTTGTGATTCTTCCATCTAAGCCTGAAAGCGATAGGATTATAGGTATCCCTGCAAACTCAACTCACTTTATCAAACTGGAGTGCATGAACGTGCACTAACTGAGACTGTTCTGAGTTTATCTTCTCCATGCCTGTTTGCAGGTTCCTATCTTGTGCACAGCCATGCCTGCAGGACCTAGGCCAGCTCCCTTGTGTCAAGCATCCCTGCTTTGCATTTGTGTGCAAAAGGTCACATTCTCTGTCATTTTCATTTGACCAGAAGACTAAACTCCTTCATGAAGTGATAGTGACCAAAACACCACATACCCGTCCAGAGAAATTCTCCACCGGTTTCTGCTTATCTGCAAAATAAATCTTTCCAAGAATTCATGGGAAACCATGTCAGCAAGTACATGGTTGTCTGTGCCTGTGTGTAAACTGCCACACATGTAATAATAACACACACACACAAAATCCACACATGACAATAATGAAATAATGGCTAGAAAGGTAGGAAGAAACTATGATGCTACTTCTGGAAGGCAGAGTGTGTCCGAGATATTTAGAGTAAGAAAATCACTTTCATTTACAGATCTTTTTTATTGCAGAGAAAACTAGATGATTTTAAATCATGCATAGAAAAGAGACACAAATACTGTGTGTCCATATGGTAATGGACCAGCTATTCTAAAGAGAGCTAAACCCCACAATTAATTAGTGGAGAAAATTCAGATAACACAAAACATACCCTGTGTCCTTGAGTGGGAAGACAAGGAACTATCTAATATCAATTCTCAAGGCTATGCATAAATGTTATCTATCCCAATTAAAATCTCAAATCCTTTCTTTTGATTCTAGACTCCCCCAAATTTCAAAGTTCATTTTGGAGACTAAACATTTAGGAACAGACACTAACGCTGTTAAGAAGCAGACTAGGTGTTTGTGATAAGTATGGGAACAGGGTTTCCAACTAGTTATAAAAACCAAGAAGGCAATTTTCTGGGCATGTGATATATACATTACGTCTCAGCACCTGGGAGGTGGAGGCAGATGGATCTCTGTGTGTTTGAGGCCAGCCTGGTCTACTTAGTGAGTCTCAGGCCAGCCAGGTCTCTATAAAATGAGACCCTATCTCTAAAAATAAGAAAATAAGAAACTAGCAAATGACCAGACACAAAATTAGGACAGAATGAAAAGCCCAGAAGTAGATCAATGTGTCCAACTGTTCGTGTGTTCATACATGTAACTGTTCTGGGAGGGAAGATACTGGATGCATGTTGGTCATACACCATACGTCCACCACTTTTCTTCATTGTTGCACCAAAGACAAGGAAGGATGGGTCATTTTGACTCACAGTTTGGGGTTGCAATCCATTATGGTAGAAGCATGATGGTAGAAGTCAGAGACTGCTTGTTACTTAGCAACCAGAAAGCAGAGAGAGGTAAATTCTGATGCTCAGTTCACTCCCTTTTTTAAAAATACAACCTGCAACTCTAGTCCATGGAATGGTTCACTCACATCTAGGATTGGACTTCCCTTCTCAACGAGCCTAATCCAGAAAAAACCCTCATGGATAAAAAAACGTAAATTTGTCTGAAAGGAGATTCTAAGCCTTGTGACATTGACAATACTGATGGTCACAGCTCATGACTTCGTGCGGGAGAATTACCTCTGGAATCTTACTGAATTCAGTTAGTTATAGAAATAATATGCGTGACTAGTTGCAAAGCAAATCACAGAGCAGCGTGGGTATTAGAGCATATGCAATTACACAACATATAGATATAGCCGTGATATGTACTTGTGGTGTGTATGGAAAAGTCTGAGAAGATACTGTAAACTGATTGATAAAATTGTAAATGAGTTTTGTTGTTTTCTATTTCAACAGGAGAAAAATGGGTCTACTTTTCTCATATATAGATTTCTATGTCATTTAATGACCTATGAAGAATGGGGGGTGGGAACACCACATATAATAGGGAAGGGAAGTTAAGTGGGGGAGAGACAGGCACAGTGTGAAGTCAGATCGTATTAGCAGAAGACCATGACTCCAAAAACAGAGCTCTCGCTATTCTGCACGTAGCCCCTAAGCCACTGGCTTCCGTGTGCCTGGGCAGAGGGACACTTTGGATCTCCTCTAAGTGAGACAGATGACGATGCTTCCGCATCATCATCTAGCCAGAGATACCTGCCGGCGAGGGCATCAGTGCAGCCCTCTGTGTGCACATGATGCCCCTCTCACTCATCAGAGGGCATGAGGAAACCGGACCCAACTCTCCTCTTCTTCCTCCCAGTGCTTGATGTTCTGAAACAGGGTCAGTCTGAGGTTAACATGAAGACTTGGGAGGGACAGCACTTCAACCCCAGAGACTCTGTGTAAGCCCTCACTTTTAGCTGGGCTGCCAGGCACTGCCACTTTTCCGTGCCCCAGACACTTAGCCTCCCACAGCGCTTTGCCTAGGAAAATAAGAATCCCAAATAAAATTGTCTAAGCCCCTGTAAATGGCTGGCTTTCACTATGTCCGCTGGATGAAGTACTCAGAACAAGGGGATGCCAAGTTATGGAGGTAGGATGGCAAGTCCCCACTGTTGATAAAGGTGGAGCCCAGGCTATATGGGTTCTTTGTAACCATGGGGACACAGCACCTGCAGAGGACGGTGCTGTGAATGTCACAGCAGAGAAAATCCAGCCTGGGATCCCCAGAACACAGTTCAGACTACGTTCCAGCAGTTAGTTTCTGTATCTCAGCAAGTTCTTTAGCAACGAAGCTGTGCCCGTTATCCTCCGTGAGCCCAAACACACACAAGCACACACACTGTGCTGGCTATTTTTTTTTTTATGTCAGATTGACACAAGCTAGAATTATCTCAGTTATCTGAGAGAAGGAAACCTCAATTAAGAAATTGCTTCCATAAAATTGGGCTATAGGTAAGCCTGTCGGGCATTTTCTTAATTAGTGATTGATGTTGGAGGGACCAGAGCATTGTGGGCGGTGCCACCCCTGGGCTGGTGGTCCTCCGTCTGTAAGAAAGCAGGATAAGCAAGCCATGAGGAGCAAGCCAGTAAGCAGTACCCCTCCATGACCTCTGCATCAGCTCCTGCCTCCATCCAGGTTCTTGATTTGTTTGAGTTCTTGCTTTGGCTTCTCTCAGTGGACTGAGATTCAGGATATATCTGCCAAATAAACTCGTTCTTCCCTGAGTTTCTTTTAGTCATGGTGTTTCATCACAGCAACAGCGATTCTAACTAAGATGCATATTCATAAATGCATGTACACGCGTGCACGCACACACATATGCACAGGCATAGTCAACAGACATACTCATACACACACAGAGGAGACAATATACACTCATACACACACGAGAGAGAGAGAGAGAGAGAGAGAGAGAGAGAGAGAGAGAGAGAAAGAGAGCCAAAACTAACTGTAATAAGGGCGTGTCTGTAATCCCATCATTTGGGAGGCAGATTTTTCAAAACTTTTAGGCTACCCCAGTCTACATAATGAATTCCAGGCCAGTCATAGCTACATTGGTGACATCCTGTCTCAAAAAAAGTGTGTGTGTGGGGGGGGATGATTTACAAGAGTATGTTTTAATCAAGAGAATCCACAGAAGTGAATCAATGTGACTGAAATTCATTAAGCAACTAAAAAGCTAACGAATTAACACATCTTTGAGACTTGAAGAACACAGTACAATTATCCCTTAAATGTCTTCCTGTAACACCCGTGCCTCTGACCTTTGCAGAAAGTTTGCCTTGCACTACTCACCAGCTGGCAACCTTCTAGGGAGCTGACGAGCTGGGCATTCTGGCAGGAGAGGATGGAGCCAGCGAGGTTGAGCATCACACACACCGCGGAGAGCAGCATGAAGAAGGTGATCTGGAAGCAAATCAAACACAAATTGATTACCCACTTGGCGAGGCTTGGAGGGAAAATGACTTGGTTTTCCAAACACTTTGGCTTGACGAAGTAATTACACGAACAACACTTATATGTTTTGTTTTTTTTTAAAGATTTATTTATTATGTATACAACATTCTGCCTCCATGTATGCCCGCACGCCAGAAGAGGGCGCTAGATCTCATTACAGATGGTTGTGAGCCATCATGTGGTTGCTGGGAATTGAACTCAGAACCTCTGGAAGAACAGACAGTGCTCTTAACCACTGAGCCATCTCTCCAGCTCCCATTCATATGTTTTAAAGGAGAATGTGATTGTTTCTCAAGATGGCAGCTTCGCGTTACCCTAAATAGCAAAAGTGAAAACTCTGAAAAGCCGTAGCAAGTTACCACGCATTTCTTTGGAAATTACGATGTAAATTTTAGAAGCTAAACCCGAAAATACTATGCATTCCAGACGCTCAATAGGAACATGCCAGAACTTATTAAACAAAATTGAGGAAAGGAGTATATTGATTAGAAGGATGTTAAATTGATTTTGTTTAGTTTTTGGAGTAGAAAATTTTGTACACGAGCAAAAGAGAAGCGGATAAAGAGGCCCTGGGCAGTCATCACCCATCCTCAATAATCAAGCAGCTCAGGCCAGCTGTTCTTCACTGCTCTCCACGGGGAATACTCTGCCACAAATGGGATTCATACAGCCACACCTTAAATGTTTCAGGGTGTAGTTCTGAAGAATTGTGAGCCATCTTTAAAAATATTACTGAAGTACTGTGGTCATGATTATTAAAATTGAACATTCAATAGTATCAAATTCTAGAATGTTCATCTCACCTCACTTGTCTATTTTCCAAGCTTTGAATCAGGTCACCCAGGATAAAGTCAAGGTTTATAAGGTAACGACAGCTATGAAATCTTCCCTTCTTTTCCCTTCTTTCCTTTCCTCTCCACTCCTCTTCCCTCCTTCCCTCTTTCCTTCTCTCTCCTCCTCTCCTTTTCTTCCCTTTTCCCTTCCCTCCTCTCTCCTCTTCTCCCCTCTAGATAGGGTCTCACTACATAGCCCATTACAGCCTCAAAAACTCACAGTCCTCCTCCCCCTGCCTCCCAAATGCTGGGAAAATTCTAAATCCACGAGTCTCCACGTTCAAACTTACTGAGGAAATGAATTCATTAGCGCCAGAGAGTGGATAACCAGGCCGAGTCTTATAAAACACCTCTTTGGGATCAAGAGTAATCTAAGCTAATATGATCCAAAGCAGGGAGAATGTACCAGGAAAACTTGTAAAGACTTTGAAGCAGGTGAGAAATACTAGTTCCCAAGGATTCCTAGTGCGCCCTTCCGGGCTACTTTGCCCTTCATTGTCATTACGCCGGTTTAAACCATTCCAAGCTACAGAAAAGGACATTAGTGCAAATGACTCTTGGCGATGCAAATGTAATGAAATTCTGTCTGACAAAATGGAACTGTCACCCGTGGCTACCAGGAACTTTCCTATCTACTTCTAATTATATTTCAGGATTACTGACAGCCCACTTGTCTTCAGTGTTTAAGTTTCTACTAGAAATGTCTGGAAAATGTCCCAATTCCCTCTTGAAATAATAAGTTTTTTATCATCTTTGGCCCATGTTTATCGTGATGTTTAAAGTTGGTTCTTGAGTGTTCTGCAAAGATATCTAATGAGGTGCTTTGATTTGATTTAGTGTGTGTGAGTGTATGTGTAGTATAGTGCTGTGTATCATTAGGGACCATGGATCTAAGCTTAATGTGTGTGTGTGTGTGTATGTGTAGTGTAGTGTTGTGTATCATTAGGGACCAAGGATCTAAGCTTAATGTGTGTGTGTGTTTGTGTGCATGTGTGTAGTGTATCATCAGGAACCAAGGATCTAAACTCAGCGTGTGTGTTTGTGTGTGTGTATGTGTGCATGCGTGTAGTGTATCATTAGGAACCAAGGATCTAAACTCTGTGTGTGTGTGTGTGTAGTATATCATTAGGAACCGAGGATCTAAACTCAGCGCGTGTGTGTGTGTGTGTGTGTGTGTGTGTGTGTGTGTAGTGTATCATTAGGTAACATGGATCTAAGCTCAACAAACACGTTTCATCACTACACACTCAAGTTGACCCCTGGGCCCTTCAGGTCTACTTGGAAGTTTATGAGCTTCAACGTCTTTCTTGGTTCCTGGTTCTTTGGGGGTTCCAGGACCACCTTACACACTTCCTGCCTCAGATATGGAACAGTGTGTGCCTTTCAATGAAAACAAGATTTAGAGGTCACAACTTTTGTGCTCAACTTGTTCTTCTCTCTTTAGGTGATCATTATTTTCAACCTTCCAGCTGGCAGACTCGCCATGAGTTTATATTGACATTTCTGCATCAAATTGGAAGATATGCTGTTTTAACTTAACCCATCCATTCTTGGTCTGCAACTTCTTCCAACCATGCCAGAATGTCTTCAACATAATTGTGATTAACTTCACAGCACCATAAACAGCCTCAAAATAGCAATGCCCTTCCAAACACAGAAACACACCATGGAGACGATTTAAAATAAAGACCTTTTTGTCACTTTAGGATGCATTCTACCAGGAACAGTTAAAAGTATGGCTTTGTAAACCCACCTGTTCTCTTCTGTGTAGTTTCTCACTGTTCAGCTATTGTTTGTAAGAATGCAATTCTGATTTCCATAGTAATTGACAGAGACGAGGGGATAGACACATCCCTGGGACACTGGGCAGGTAGTTAACATTGTTAAGATAACTTTTAGTGTCAATCATCAGTTAGGTTTATATTGTAAGAGCTCGTTCTGATGTTCATTCCCTATAAATAATAAAAGAAGTGTAGACTGGTCAATTTGACACTACTTTGTAGGTGCTAGACTCTTCCTTGCTTCTCTGGCTTCCCTAACAAAAGGGCTGTCAGTCAAACAGTCAGCCATCCCACCCTTATGCTCACATTGACCATTTTGAACACTCCGGGGACTCTCTGAAGAAAACTACACAGAGACCATAGCTGCTTTCTCTATCTGTCTCCTGAAGACACAGCCCAGTCAGGACTGTTTCAAACAAGCGACACTCAACTTTCTGCTAGCATAAGTCTTGGTAAACTCTAGATAGCCTATTTTCCCCAGGCCAGAGGAGGAACGCTTCTCCTGGTGGCCCAGGATTATTGTGACTGGGACAAAAGAGACAACACTGTGATTGGTGGGAACACCAAACCTTATTCCTGTGACAAGTTTGCTATGATTAGTACACAGGTCTTCCCTCTGACTGTCCTGTCAGGCTATTTTGCTGATGGGTGAATAGCTGGGGACATCTTCCTGCTGCCTCCCCTGCTGTTCCAATATTAGGCCCAGTAAAGACTTCTCTTTTGGCCTACTTTAAGTGGGGTGTGCTGCGCCATTAACACAGAGGAAGAAAGCAGCATCAGAAACGGTGGTGGTGAGGGCAGAGGCAATGGGCAGTACCAGCAGTTGCAGTGGGCACCAGCAAACTGAGCTGCAGGTTTAGCCAGTGGCCAGCTGTTTGGTTTCATGAGAAGGGGCAGAGCTAAGTAGGTTGCATATCACATCGCAGAAGTGGCAGGCTCGCTACCTACTTCACAGCCAAAGAAGAGGCGGGGCAGAGCGATTAGCAGGCCCTGCTGCAGAAGCACAAGAGGGCCGGGCTGCACTGACAGCTGCAGAAGATGCAGAGCTGCAGGACAGTGGCAGCAGCTAAGAGCAGTTGCAGACCTCTCCTGAATGGCAGCAGCTCTGCTGGCAGGCACAGCGACAAGACGCAGTAAACAGAGAGCAATCGTAGCAGGGACAGCGGGGTGACAGAAAGAGGGTCGGAAGCTGAGGCCGAAGGACACAAGGCTGGAAAGGGAGAAGATGAAATACAGGCCCTGATATCAAAAGAGTCCCAGAGAGCTGTGAAGACTTCCAGCAAGGATGTCAGACCCCCAGGTTCAGGAGCTGTAATACGGGTCTCTAACAAGGGCCAAGAAATTCTATTACTTGTGGCCTGCCCAGAAGTTGTGCCAATGGCTGCTAGCAAGGGCAGAGAAATCCATATACCTGCAGCTACCCGAGCGCTAACACTTGTAGAGAAAAAGCCCCACTACCTAAGGCCTGCACAAGATGTTAACACTAGAGGGCGCCACTTGCTGTTGCTGTAGAGGTTGTCCTCAAAACCCTAAGGATTCAAACACTGCCCAAGCCCAGCACAGAAAGGACTCCCCTCACCCCAGCCCCAGACTTTCTGTCTGGATAGAGTTAGCCAGTGAACTGGCACTGAATGTTGATTCAAGTGTCTCAACTGTCAACAAAAATTTCCAAAGCACAGGAAGAAGCAGCAAGGTATGGATAGTCACAGGAAAAGAAGCCACAGAAAACCTCTTGAGACAGCTCAGACAGGGCAATTTAGTTGAAATACTCTTAATGAACAGTCTTCACTATTCTGAAATTGCTGCAGGAAACTTGGGCACAGAACTAAAGGAAATCAGGAAAATGATAGATAAGGAGAACCGAATGTCAACACAGGGGATACAGAAGGGGAAGAGACAGAAACTGCAGGTAGAAAGTGATACGGCTGAATGCAGATGCAAGGACTCTGGCTGCAGACTTCAGCTGTTGTAAGAAGCAGGGAGTGCAGTGTAGGGAAGCAGAGGCCAGCCTGCCTAGGAGGAAGAGAAGAGAGAGGGGTAAAGAGAAGCTAAGCAACTTACAGAAACTACCAACTAACAGCAGGGGGCACCCAACTGATCACAGTTCTAGGGGAAGCAGAGAAGGTCAGAGCAAACCTGAAGGACGGACTCATGGCTAAAATGTCCTGGTATTTGATGAAGACACATGGTAATAAGTTGTGAATACCTCAGAGTCTCCAGAGACACAGCGAACCACAACTGAACTCACTATAACCAAGATAGCACAGTCCAAAGATGTGGAGAAAAGCCTGGAAGTAGCAAGGTGCAACCCTTTACTCAAGAAGTAAAATTGAGTAAGACTGTTCTTTGGACATAAAAAGTGCATAATGTTCCAAAAAAGGCAGTTCATGGAAACAGGCAACTGTTATCACACCACATAAACACACACACTCAAACAACCACCACACAGACACCACATAAACACATACCACATACACACACACACAAACCACATAAAAGTAAACCTTAGGATGGGAAGGAGATGCATTCACAAGGAGATGCTTGTGATACATTCACAAGCGATTAATCAGAAACCAAAATCCTAGCAGAGAGTGAAAAATGCAGCCCCATCTCGGTTCCCAGTGAATTCTCCTGAGCACTTTAAGAGTAACAATCCCAGTTTTTCCAAACTTGGAGGAGACTTTGGAACACTTCTTGTCATGCAAGGCTGCCATCATAAAACTAAACCTGGCCAAAAAAAAAAAACTATAGATACAAAAGTACCTAAGGAGACAGAAAATCCTTGAAAAATATGGAAAGATTGAAGTATGAAGTCCACACTCTGGTCAAAGTGGAGCAAAGCAAGAAATCAACAGAAGACAAATGGCAATGGGTCTCTACCATGGCCTAGGGGGAATCTGATTTAGAATAGCAAGAAAGTCAAATAAGCAACATAAATGCCAGAAAGACATCCCAGCATCCAGCAAACACAGGGGTCATTTGTCCCGCTGTGAGAATTCTTATCTTCAGAGACACATCTACAATATGTACAAGTAGCTGGACAGTGGTGGTGTTGGCCTTAATACCAGCAGCCAGAGAGGCAGAGGAAGGTGGAGCTCTGTGAGCTTGAGGCCAGCCTGGTCTACAGAGTGAGTTCCAGGACAGATAAAGCTACATGGAGAAACCCTGTCTTTGAAAACAAGAAAAATAAGTAAAAATGTACAGATGATAGACGGAGACGAGGATAGAGACACAGCTGGAACAAAATTACTGGAGAAGCCAGGTGATTACATTGCTTTTCTACTTTAACATGTATAGAATTTTCCAAATAAAAGGTTTTAAAGACATACTTGGATCATCCCTGCCTCATAGGCCACATACTGGTAATCTCAGAACATTGGGTGCTCAGGAAACAGAACTGAGTTCAAGGCCAGCCTGAACAGGCTGTTGCGATTGGATTTATGCATGTGTGTGTGGCTGAGTACACCCATGTGCATGTGTGTTATATGAAGTCATGTCCCCTGGAGTGATAAGGCTTTCTCTAAGTGCCACAGACTGACTGACTGCCCCCCCCCCATCTGTGCCGAACCTTCCCTTGAGGGGTTTGCAGGCCAAGGGAGTCAGAGAGACTCCATATTTATGCTACTGCCATTGCCCGTGGCTGCTTGAACTAGATCTGACCTGGAAGCCTTCTCCCCAAAGACTATGAAGACTAGTGTCCACAGGACCGAAAGGAGCTATGAGAACTGCCGAGGGAGAAAAGCAGTAAACAGCCCATCCAACTGTAAAACCTATGAACCAGATTAATTCTCAGCATAGCAAGATATCCCCAAGGGTGCAATCGTGGCAGTCACTATCTTGGGGATAACTAAGAGTTGTCTAATTGAACTTAATAAGGTAATTGAACCCAGTAAGATAAGAGCGAAGCCATGCTTGATACTATAAAGCCAGCCAACAACTTCTGGCTGGTGAAGACGAGAACCCCAGGCAAGAGTTACTCCTGTCCCTTTCTTTAATCAGCATAGTTCCTGACTGCATTCTAAACCCTTATCCTCAGCTCACAGATAAGCGCAGCCCTCAGCCCTCATCAGCGCCGTTTCTTTCGGCACCAGATGGAGACCACAGGAATCTACAGTGGATCAGAACGCAGAGAACAGCTCAGCACTTGGTGCTCGACCTCTATCGACACATCTACAACACAACCACCACACCCAGGCCTCAGGGAACAGCACGGAAGAGGGGGCAGAAAGTGTGTAAAAGCCAGGGGACCAGGATGTCTGCCGTGAGATTGCTTCCTCTATGTACGACGGGGAGGCTGCACCCATGAAATCTTAACATGACTGCCTAAACAAGTCCCCAACATGACAATGCCAGTTGGCACACCAATGCAGATGGGGGAAACTCACAGGCCTCACTCCTAGATGAAGAACTGCAGGATATTAAATGATGGCGGAGAGGGAGAATTAATTTCCTTCAGGGATGAAGTCCCTAATTGATTGTCTAATCCGATTGGTCAGTCTAATGTTCTCAGCAGGCTGCACTTACATAAACAGTGTGTGTGTGGGGAGGTGGGGGACAGGAGGAATTGGAGTGGGCATGGGGAGGGGTAGAAATGATGTCAATATAGCACTCACTTATCGAATTCTCAAAAATAAAAAAAAATACCTTCATAATTAAGATTAGCGAGAACTTTACAAAGCATAGTACAAAATACAGGGATTACAATGCTAACAATCAAGACACATTAAAGCCAGATATGTATGGCAAAACAAAAGCCCAGATGGTATTGGCAACTGGATTCAGCAGTGAACTGATATGCTAAGTCTACAAAAATCTCCTGAAAAATCAATGCACAGAAAGAACACTTGATGTTTAAAATCTGATGCCCAGATTGGAGAGTAACAGGGGGGCGGAAGCTAACGTCACAGTGAGGTATAAATGACAGACGCACTACAGGGCTGTGAAGGCCGAGTGTTCACAAGGGCTTCAGACTGTGGGATGACTGGCAAAGACAAAATAAAAACTGTCTAGATGCTTGATATGCACTCGAGAGCCGTTTGGTAAATATCACTGGTAATTGTTAGCTTCTGGCTTGGATTCCTGAGGTAGCACACCAAAGTAGAATGCTGGGAGGCGCCTGTCCAGCAGTTAGGGGGTGTTACTCTCCTATCATGAAAAGAAACAAACACGAATGAATCAGGACATGCATCTACCCTGATAAACTCCAAAAACAGTTGGTTGAAAATAGCCGTGAGCAAGGACACAGGACACTTACATAAGCTGTGGAAAGTCCACAAAAAGAAACCATGTATTCTCATGAACATGCACACGCAAGTAAAATTATAAAAACATATAATGGCTTGCTATGCAGCCCGGGAATCTGGTAAGAAAGAAACGATGTAAGAGCTCATCTACCCTCTCAGGTAGCACTGCATCTTGAGTAAACCAATCAGAGTCAACTGTGAAGATCTCAGAAAACTGGGATACCATTATTTTATGACAGTTTTTACCTGAGACTATGGGTACAGATGACAGCATACGCACAACCACCTCAAAGCTGGACTCAAAAGGGTCAGGGGGCCAGTAGGCAGAGGTAATTCATACGCTGACATAAAATGCTTACCAAGAAAAGAGGGACTTAAGGAAAACCTAATCCCTGTTTTAAAATCTCTCATTTGCTCACACTGGTTTTGTCAATTTGGCATAAGCCAGGGCCATCTGGGAAGAGGGACCCTCAGTGGAGAAAACGCTGCCATCAGATTGGCCTGTGGGGCATTTTCTTGATTTCTGATTGACTTGGGAAGGCCCAGCTCTCTGTGGGCATTGCTATCCACAGGCAGGTGGTTCTGAGCTGTATAAGCAGGCTGAGCAAGCCAGAGAACATTTCTGGCCTCCAGGTCCCTGCAGACTCCCCTCAGTGATGGACTACAGCTATGGAATAAATGTACCTCCCCAAGCTGCCGAGGTCACAGTATCCATCACAGCAGTAGAAAGCAAACTAGGACACTATAACCAACACAAATCAACTCTCGGTAGCCCTTCTCACTCCTCCACACCTCGTAACTACCACAAATTAACCTCCAGTTCAAGGGTGATGAAAGTCACCTTGCCCTCCCCTGTGCCCTTGGAAAGTATCTGCCTCCTTTGATGAGGAACCTAGAGCAACTCTCCTCAGAACAACTGTGCTCACTGCAGGTGTCTAGTGTTTGGCTGAAATCTATTAAGAACTCCAAGGGGCCTGTCTCTTCTGGCTCATCTATAGCAACATAGAATTGTTTTCTCCAGTTGAGATGAGAGTTCAAAACTCACCCCAGGGAACCAGCCTGACCTTTAATTCAAACTGACTAGGTCAGATGACCTCCAATTCCACCCTGTCACTGTGCTGTGCCACAACTCGCAAAGCCCAGGGGATCTTGTCGTTGTCCTGTTCACACTGGCCTGCCTGGGCTGCCCTCACCAGACATCACACTGAGCTCTTAAAAGAACGATTCAAATATGCTGAAGAAAATGAGGAGACCTTCCGAGCCCCAGAACTTGTGACCGCTCTTCTAGGAGTGACCCAGCATGACCTGAAGAACAAAAAGAAGCTCAAAATCAAGAGTAAAACTAGGGTATAAAGTGACTCAATTCACACAGGCCCTTTGCTGAGGTTTACACTAACTTCCATATCTATTCACGACAATAGCATACTCGATATGGGATTTGGCCCATTCCATACACAAGCTAAATCCTTGGGGTGGGACTGGGATTTGCACACTGGCAGTGTGACTCCCAACAGGCCTGGTTAGTCACTGTGACAATGTTTTATAAACCTGAGACCTACAACTTGCTCCAATATACACACTCATTCACTTCTGCAACCGTTGACCTTAGTATCGTGGTAAACAACGTTCAGAATCAGACACTTCCTTAAGAGTCACAATTTCTAACAGAGAAACAACAAAAATAATGTTGAACTGACTCAAAAGCACAGTATTTATTATAAACAGAAAAAAACCTTAAATGGCATCCATTGGGTAACAGTAATAATTATGAATATAAAAATATCAGAGAACACATCAGATAGGTTGTTTGGAACCAAAGACAGTGCTCATATCCATACAAAATATGTATTTTTAAAGTTTTGTAGACATGAGAAAAAAACCAACTGTATTTCGACTTGCAATTTCAAAAAGACTCTTTCTCCCTCCCACCCATGAACTAGAATAATAAGAGATAATAGCTATTTTGCTGCCTTATCTTCTAGGAAAGCATAGAAGCAATTTACCTAAGTGTTCTTATATATTTGACGTCATACAATTTCCCAGTTACGTTTAGAAAGCTAGAAAACGTTTTAAACAACAAACAATAAAGTTTTTCCCATCTCTTCGGCAATGAAAGATTAAAGCCCCAAACCATAATAAAACATCAAAACCCTGCACAACATCCTAAGGCTACATGGTATTTACACTCTGCAGAATCAAGCTTCCTCCAACCCCCTTCCCCTGTTCTTTTCTCCTGGGTTTCGGGAGTTCCTCAGACTGCACCTCAAGAGTTCAAGAGGAGTGGTTGGAGCACTAGCTGCAGGTCTGGCCCTATTCTCCTCATCCGCCAAGGCCTCGCAGTACTGTGTGGGCCAGTCTTTGGGGTCCTGATTATGGACTTTGGCCACAAACTTAAGAACTTTCATCTTGCTGGTTTCCAGGTTGGTTCGCGGGCCCCACTGAAGCTCATAGTCCACAGGATCGGTGTGGGGGATCCTCCGGTACTCCAGGTAACGCTGCCGCACGAAGTCTTCAGTAATGAGTTTCTTTGGGTCACCAAAAATTAAATGCTTCTTAGTGGGGTACACCCCGAGCCGCCGCAGAAAGTCCCAGACCTCGGTCTCGGTGATGGTGTTTCCTTTCATGAAGATGAGGCCCAAGACTATCATGAGCAGGCCCGTGGTGGGTGTGCCCTGGTCGCCCCTCACTTCGGCGTCCTCCTCCACCGGCTCCAGCGTGTTGATAAGGATGTAGGTGTGGCTCTTGGGCTCCAGCTCCACCAGCTTGTACCCGAACACGTATAGGAGGCGCTCGGCGGCCAGATTCAGCATGTAGGGGTACACGTCTCGGTAGTCACCCACCACGTGCTTCAAGATGTCGGCGCGCTTGATGGGGATCTTCTTCTGGTCCTTGATCAGCAGAAACTGCACCAGGTCAGCCACCTTCAGATCCAGCTGCTTCTGGGTGCGCGGGAGGGAGGCGCGGGAGCCCTGGGACGAGCCGCCCGTACCGCGGGACGTGCTGGGAGCCTCCTCGCCAGCGTCTTCCCACTCCCGCTCCCTATCGGTCTGCGTGCTGGGCCGGCCGCGGCCCCTGGGCTTCTGCAACATGTCACCGGACAGGGGAGAGCTGACCGCGTCCACCTCGCAGTAACGGCCAGAAGCCTGTGTGCAGCTCGCCCGTAAGGTTCAGGGCGGAAGAGCGGCGCGCGCGTGACGTCAGGTCGCCTGCGCGCTGCGTCCCGGAGGCGGAGCGGTGCAACCAGGAGTCAGCCTGAGGGGGCGGGGCACCCGAACGGCTACCGCGCATGCGGAAGGTCTTGGCCTTGGCTCTCCATCTCCGGTTTTAATGAGTATCAAATGGTGTTTATGAAATCATATAAATAGAAAACAAGAACCAAACTCCTCGGCAAGTGTACGGCTGGATGCTAGGGCACACCGATTTAGGCGCGCTTCATAGTTTTTAAATTAGAAATTTTTATATGGAGCACAAAGGATAAATGTGTGGGGTACGGTGGGGAGGGGTTAAATGAAGTTTAGAGAAAGACCTGGGAAATAAAATAAAACCGCTTATTTGTGTACCAAATGAGGACATGAAAGACCCAGAGGACTCCGTTTGGGTGCCTTTCCTAAGCACACTCATACCCCCAGGCCAGTTACTTTCTGTGCAATCCCTCGGAGTAGGTCTGTAGGGAAATAATTCTCTAATGCAACATTTCTTCCACTATTTCCAGACTCAGTTCTCTTCATTAAACTTCACCCATATGAGTATGAGAAAATACATATAAGAATTGCCAAAAATGTGTTTTATCTTGGTATGTGAACTGACCTTCTGGAAGACGTGTTTGAGAAAACTGCCTTGGACATCTATCCATAATTTTAGCAGAAATGTGATGTTAGAGGAATGCTACCCCCAGAGACACTTGCTCTCTCCAGAGGATACCATTTAATTTATGTTACCAGTGATTGGGAGTAGCGATAATGTGGATCTCTTGATTTTCTTTCTTAATACATAAGCTTTAAAGTCGCAATAAGAGAGAAGAGCTAGCATCCCTTACAATTTGCAATGTGTGCGGTATGTAGATGGTTTAAATTGCGCGACTCTAATAGACAAGATGAGCCATTTCATTAACTCAAACCATCAGCAGTCTGTTGCCACTGCCGCTACATATCTTAGCAAATGTGTTTCTTCTCCATTTACTGACAAGGAAACTGAGCTTTCCTGTCTTTTTAAAGCTACAAAGAAAATAGGTAAAACTGTTCAAAGAACGAACTCAAATTGATTTCCTCTTTAATGCAAATATATTCAGAGGAAAGCAATTTGGATCACATTATCTGAATAATAACATCAAAACATGGTCTTATTAAAATTTCATTAAATGTAAGCAGCATAAAATTTTTGTTTATAATTCAATATGAAAATGCAGAGTGATAATGGGACCTGCAAGGCAAATATAACATTCCATTCCATATTGTGATGCAAGTATTCGGAAACCTAGTGAGCTATGAGCAGTAACTTTCTGTTCCACACCGGATCCAAAAAGACATTATCAGGCACTGGTGTCAGTTTCAGAGGCTGCCATAGTCAGCATGTGTCCTCCGAAGCTCACATGTTGGAAATGCAATCCCCAATGTAGCAGCACGGTTGCTTATTGGGTGAATGAATGCCACAGTCTCTGTACTGGGCCAAGAGTGAGTCTATTTTGCCATTGTAGTCTCTCGCCATCTCATGATATAGTGACCTTCAACAGATGTGGCTACCTACCTGCCCTTGACCTCCCAACCTCCAGAGCCATGACTGAAATACAACCCTGCTGTTTCCAAATTATTCACTCTACGGTATTATTTTACAGCTACACAAAAATGGATTAAGATCAACTAAATAAAGCATCACACCATGACATCCTCTTTTATTTACAGCAAGTCATTTATCTGCTCCAATTCCCCTGCAAATTGAAATCTGTATTTAAGTTCATAGAAGCCTCCTGTAATCTAAAATTCTGCAAAAGGTCCTTCCAGAAGGATCTGTTGTGCCTTAAGCCAAATAATTCCAGCAGCCAAGAGATAAGGGAGAAGTGGGATATAGGATGGGAGCTGCTGTCAGCAATCAGGCTGGCTGCCGGTATTTTCCGTGTTAATTTCTTCACAAAGCACCGCGGAGCTTCAGCAGTCGGGCTAGCACCCAGGACTAGAAACTTCAGCATCTTTTAACAACACTCCCACACAGACAACAGATGATCATGATTCAAAACACATGAAGAAAGACACCAGTTTTCAGTCTTAAAACACCTTTCTTCATACTGTCCAGAAAGGCAGTGAGAAAACATGGACATGGAACAAGGTTACTAAAGTGGAGATTAGAATTTGCAATGAGAAAGTCCAGCTCAGATAGGCAATGGAGGCCGTGGAGGCTTGGGCAGAAGCTATGACAGTAATAATACTGATAATGGCAAATGCCAGCAGCTAATGCCTTTACAAAGGTAACTGTAGCTGGGAGATGGTGGCGCACAGCCCTTAATCCCAGCAGAGGCAGGCGGATCTTTGTGAGTTCGAGGCCAGTCTGGTCTACAAGATCTAGTTCCAGAATAGGCTCCAAAGCTACAGAGAAACCCTGTCTCGAAAAACCAAGAAACAAACAAACAAACAAAGTTAAGTGCAAATACTGCTCCTTTAGTCCCACAACAACCCTGTGGGGCGTTTAATTACTCTCAGTCACAGAGAAGTGCATTGCGAAGCGTAGACATGGTGACTTTGGAAAAATAAAGCTTTGGCATCAGGGAATTCAGACTACACACTTGAAAAAGCTACTGGCACTCCAAATCTCACCTTCCAGACCAACAATATGATATCATTAATCCTGGATTCAAGAAATTAGCTGAGCTGTGTTTGCTAAGTACCTAGCACAGGGTCTAGCAGGGTGTTTAATTACCATTCGTTTCCTTCCAGAGGGGTTATGCTAAGGATAATTTTGAAGATGCTACAAAGTTGTGCATGTGTAAAAGATGAGAAATCTTACTCTCTTAGGATCATTGTCAGACCGCAGAATTAAATTCATGAGATAGGATTTTAATTTAATTTGATTTTTGTAATCCTGGGGGTCAAATCTGGGGCCTCACATACATTAGGCAATTGTCCTACCACTGTGCTATACCCACAGACCATACGACCCATTAATTAGATAAAAGCACACACACCTTTAATCAAAGTGCTATGGGGCACCATTGCTTTTTTAATAAAACAAAGTTTCAAAGAAGTGGCGAGACCTGGATGTTTTTTGTATTTGAACAAAGAGCAATAATTGTGGAAATGTAACTCAATTCTGTAGGCAGGCTAAAGGAATGTAGTTAGCAAAGGCTGTCCAGCCAGAGATTTCTTGGCCATGACCCAGTAATGTTTCTTTTCTCTCTGTGCATAGGTACCCTGCCCTTGGACATTTTTATCTCCTGTTTTAAGAAAGAGAGGAGCTGAGGCTGCCCTTCTCGTATCTGCTGTTTTTCAAGTGTTTCAGCTCAAAGTAACCCTCATGCCAAAGTGGTGGATTTGGGGTGGCATATTCTGCTAACCTGAGCTAGAAAGGTGTTCATCTCAGAGGAGCGTGTGCACATAGAAAAATCAGGAAAAGGTCGCTGTGTCTTTAAGGCTCTACACTTTGAGAAATAGAAAGGCTGGTTTTTGTTTGCTTGTTTGGAAGATAAATGAAAATTATCTCCCGGGTGAGACCCCGCTCTGCAGTGACATAATGCTCTGCCCATTACGTGGCTCAGATTTTTAGCAAATTCAATGTGACTGACAAGTGGTAAGTGCAACTCTCTGTGGAAGCCTCGAAGTCACCAAGACAAATGATTAAAACAGAAAAGAAATTTTCAGATGCCTTGTGTTAGTGACCTTTTTGCATTTATCATCAGACCCCCAAACACGGGGGCAAGATAAAAATTCTTGGAGGCAAACCCCACACTAGCTGAGATTTCAAAAGCACCAGGCCAGGCTACACATCACGCTTTAAACCATCTCTAAGTAATTAAATGCTTTCTTCCATCTCCTTGGCAGCGAACACCCGCCAACAAGCTCTCATCATCTTCATTATCTACTAGAGGCTCCTCTCCATTCACTGATATTTCTCATAGAACCAGAAAAAGATTTGAAATCCTCTGACAGCAACAAGGTGCTAAAAGCAGGCGGGGACCTTTGGAGAAGACGGGGAATGATGTAAGCATGCAGTGAGCATGCACGAACGGCTTCCCTGCCTTTTCAATGCGGAGGGGGGGATGGGATAGTGCAGCAGGTGTGCGAAGGAGCTGCCCTTGGTGCTAGATAACAACCACGGCAATCAAGACACCTTACAGAGTTCAGTAAAGTTCTTCACCTTGGCTCACTGTGTCTACCCATCCCTAACAAGATCCTTCAGGCTGATCCCCATGGCGGACCGCAAAGAACATTTTGCTCCTCGTAAAAGTTGATCAAGCCTAGCAGAGCTTTCCTTGGCTGGGGAGATAGCTCCTTCCTACTTCCACAGCCACTTGGCACAGAGCCTCTGATTGAACTCTCTTTTCAAGAAATAGAAACACACAGTTACCAAGGGCCTTGATTCAAAGCATTAAGGTGTACTGAGTTACGATCTCAAACAGGAATAAGACTTGATTTGTTTGCTTGATTTTTTCCTCCCACTGCAATTTTTCCCCCTTTGGAAATTGCCGCTTCCACCCCTAGGGGACCTTTATACTACTCTTTCTTGCATTGTTGGCGCACGTGATTGGGGTCAAACATGGTGATTATGGCATTCAACCAGCATCTTTCAAGGGGCTCTCAGATGGGTCCTCTTCCCTGTGCTAACAAGCTGAAGGGCAACATATACCTCGCTGTAGTTTGTCCAAAAAATAAAAAAATAAATAAAAAAAAAAAACCCAACCTCTCCCTCATGGTGATGCCAACTCAGAAGATACCGAAGAGGTGGAGAAATAGTTCAAATCCTGCAGCCTGAGTCTCCGTGTCCTGAGTTTAAGGTGAGACTCCCTCAGATAGCTGGACCCTAGGCATCTTTCACCTAATCTGCTTTAAGCTGCTCTCTGGCCCCTGAAACTGAATGAGTTTTAGCTAAGTCTGCAGGTACACCAAATGTCCAGGGGAAAAAGAATGCAGGGGCAGGAGACCCTGGTGCACAGGGACAGGAATGGGGGTAGAGAAGGTGGACATCTCCCCTGAACATCTCTTAATACCATGAGAAGATACTGAATACAATCTCACACAGAATTCTGTGGCTGGGGAATTTGCTTATAGTTTACTTGTTAGGAATACAGATGTGGGAGGTAAGCAATGAAGGGCCACACTTGTATATGCTTTCTAGCCACTTCTCCCTGGAAGTTCAGACAGCTTGGAGGATACCGGCAAATGTCACTTAATGACAGAATCTTGGCAGGTGATTTTGTCATTAGGTAGACAAAGGTGATGTAATCTTATAGGACCACCATGGCATCTGAGTCCACAGTTGACTGAAATATTATATCGTGTGATACATGGCTCCACTTTAACCTACCTGCTACTCCAGATTATCCATGTTTTGACCCAAGGCATTTCTCCACAGGCCCCAGCATGCAAGAAACAGGGCCTCATTCTTTTAAAGCACATTTTGGCCTGCTGTAGAACTGTACTCACAAGGCAGGGGCATCAAAGAGAACTGTCAAGGCTAACAGTGCAGACAGTTTTTATGAAAACTGTATACATTGAGGTGGAAAATAAAAGTCAGCAGAAAGAAATAGATAAAATGTCACAAGTATGAATAAACATCCATAAAAAAATAAAAATAATAAAAACTATCCAAGGCATACAGGAGGACCCTGTGTATACATGGCTATTGGTCCCCAGGGAGGCGGCTACAAACAGAAGTAGATGGAACTGGAATCCTGGAACATGGTAAATTTCCACAGCCCATGTCTCTGGTTCCACATCCTTTCTGGCCCTCTCCTTTTGACTAGCAAGCTGAATGGCATAATTCAGCTAGAATGAGATAATCAGGGGTCATGGGTTCTCAAAGGTTTGCAGTGGCAGAAACAAGCAAAGTCTCCCCTGCAAGAGCTTGGGTGCTGGTTGTGAAACCAGCTAGCCACTTTCTCAGGTCTGGGGAGACCTGAGAGTATTGGAATTAGATATGCTGTAGGATCTTCTGTACTAGCAGAAGTTTATGTCCCTTTCTGAGAACAACTACAGCCATCTCTTCTTTGTGGATGTGGTCCCCCTACTCCCCCCCCCCCCCCAGTGCTGGAATATTGACTAACAGCATCTTATGGGCTAATAGAAATATACCAGGCCTCGAGGTTGGGAGGGAAAGCAGTTTCCCTCAGAAGTCTTAGGCTACAAGAAGCTTCACCATGAGGCTGGCATCCTCCATGCCAGAGACTCCTAGGGTTCTCATTGCCCATCAGCCTAACCATTTTCTGGTGATTTCCAATCACATGCTCCAAAACCAAAGGGAAAAGCGCAACATCCCTGTGTAGGGGATGAAGGGACTGATACCTCATTGCAGGCAGTCCAAGGCCATGAAGGAATGAACAGGGAAACCGGCAAACCTTAGCCACCCTGACCAACCTCTGATCCCAGCAGAGGGGAAAAACCTAAATAATACATCCAGAATGAAAGTACAATATCACTACTGACTCAATAGAAACAATTTATACGGAAATGATAAGAACTATGCAATGCACCAGCAACACTACTTTAACCAAGGCTACTAATATAGCATTATACAAGCACAGATCTGGCAATGGCTTATCTGTGCTCTAGTATAAATTTGTAGGTTTAAGTTCCATTCTTGGTTCCTAGGCTATAACTATATTTGGAGGTCTATTTAAGTTAAATGTACTAAGCTAAAATGGGGCACTTAGGATGAGTCCTCAACCGGTAGGACGGGTGCCCTTACCAAAGGAGAGAGATCAGAACACGCCCAAAAGAAAAAGCCATAAGACATCAGAGTGAGGAGTGGCCATTTCACATGCTAAGCAGTGTAAAGATCAGGAGAGAGCAAACCTTTATCTTTGATTTGTGGCCTCCAGATATATGAGAAAGATTTCTAGTGTAAACCAACAGTCTGCAGTGTTGTGTTACAGTAGCTATAGCCAACCAATGCACAGATAGAGCCAGGGAACAGAGTTGAGGGTCCAGGAATAGTCTCACCTTTATGATCAGTGTTCAGAAGGGGCTAAAAGAATCCAATAGATTAACAGCAAATGATACTAGCCACACTGGACAGTGCACAGCAAAGAGAATTTTGACCTTGACCTTATGCCACGCACAAAACAGGGCAAAGTGGGTCAGTCAGTCCCACGCCAATTAGAGCTGGCACTATAGAACTATAGACTGAAAGAAGTAAGTTCGTGTGACCTTGACATGAGCAGCAACATTTTAGACACAAGACCAAAAGCAGAGCTGATAAGTGAGAAGACCGAAAAGACTGGGCCCGGATGTGCAGGCTGTAAGGCCAGCGACAAAGAGTGTACCTCATCAAGGGTATGACTTGTGATGTGATGGAAATTCCAGAAATTTAGAACATGGAGCAATAGCTGTAAATATGCTAAACAAACTCCAAAATAGTACTTTCGGCAGGTATAGTTTATGGTGCATTAACGGTAACTCAATAAACCTTATTTTAAAAAACAACAAGTTAAGGCTAAACCAAAAGTCTCTAATAAGCCTAGTGAGATGAAACAGGATAACAAACCAGCATTGAGAACCATCAAGTAGATCAGGTCATGTGCCCAGACTTTCTGCATTAACAACAATGAAAAAAAATTACATGATAAAAATCCATCAAAATTCAATGAAGGACAGACTCCTGTGGGAATAATGATTTCAGTCACAATCAGCAAGCATGCTTATTTACATTTTAGATTAACTCTAAAATAGGCACCTTTAAAAATATGCTGCACTGTTTAAGAAAAGTGATTTTGTTTGCGTTTTTGCCACCAACTTCCTGTGGGTTCAGGCAGAAAATCTCAAACTGGTTAGGTATTAGCCTTTCCCCACAGAAAGGGGGGTCTGGGCAGGTAACAAACCTCAGTTTTAAAGCACATTATTCTATGAAAGAATTCAAAATGAAAAACCATAGATGCGTACTGGAAGAAATTAAAAGCCATTCAAGTTAACACTTAACTATTAGCAGTGTGTGTGTGTGTGTGTGTGTGTGTGCACGCACCCGTGAGAGTTTATGTGTATCACATCTATGCAAGTGCCTGTGGATTGGAGTTACAGGCAATTGTAAGTTGGTTTTAGGAACTGAACCTGAATCTTCCGCAAGAGAAGCAAGTGCTCTTAACCACCAAGACATCTCTCCAGCCCACCTAATTCCCTGTTCCTTGGGGGATTCACTGGAGGTGTCGGGTGAGCTATAATGAGTTTCCTATCTTGGTTCTATCTTCATTTGAGTGCTAACACTGTGACTTCTAGAACAAAGAGATATTTCCCCTTAGAACTACCCAGGAAGCAGACTTCAATAAGGACGGTGACAGTCCTTGAGGAACTGGAAATGGGAGCTCTGACTGCCCCCTGGTTTAAAAGCCACGCACACCAGCAGGCTTTATGGTTCCCATCCATTAGCCCAGCCTTAGCACAGATTCTAGAGAAAGGGAAACATGAAGGGTAGGTGGCAGAGTGAGTTATGGACACAATGTGGGCCAGTGCTTCCCAGGTGGTGTTTAGCCACTGCTAAGAAATCACCTGCTACCTGGAAAAAAAAAAATCCCCCACATTGGAATCAACCTATCGGGCTGGAGAGATGGCTCAGCAGTTAAGAGCTCTGGCTGCTCTTCCAGAGGACCTATGTCCAATTCCCAGTACTCACATGGTGGCTCACAACCCTCTATAACGGGATATAATGATGCCTTCTGTTGGCAGACAGAACACTCATACCTTAAAAAAATACATTAACAAATAAAATTTTCAAAAGAATCATCCTATATTGGGAAATGTGCTTCAAAGCGACCTGGGAACTTTGCATGTGGCTTTGTGCCTGATTCAGGGACCTAAGATGGCACCTCTGACCTTGCAGCAGGTGCCTCAGGTACCTTTCTCTCTCCTCTCCTCCCCCCACCCCTCTCTCTCTGTATTTAACTCATTATCTATGGGAGTGTCTGGGGCCTCTTTCCTGATTTACTTGGAGGCAGAAGCTGCCCTTCCAGCAAGAATCTTGTGTGTCCGTTCCTCCAAAAAGGGGACTTTGGGGAAAACTAGTGAGAGTCTGCTATTACTGGCTCCTGGATGACCTCTGACCTGGTCAGTTTAGTTACCTCACCCCAGCCATAAGCACCCTACTCATTTTCCTCTGTGTTTCAAGCTTTGCCCTTTTAACCCTTCACCTCCCTTTTAACTCCAGCCTCTGTCCTCACAGCAATTTCTGTGATTAGCCTTCACTATGAGCCAATTTCTCTGACTACCTACAAAGCAAGCTCCTGCCTCAGTAGCCCAGTAAAGACAACCCAATCTAGACTAATCTGAAAATTATAAAATAAATGAATGCCTGTGAACATTTGTGGAAGATATGCTCATGACACATGGTTTAAAACTAAATTCGCTCCCCACATTTCTTAGGCACATTTTTGAATTCCACACGCAGCATTGAAGAAACCTCTACTGTAGCTAAAAAAATTCACAAACTAAAACAAAACAGCTGTTTAAGTGGCGTGGATTAAGTAAGTCTCACAAAGAATTACATCCACATCTGCTCTCCTCTGGCCCAAAGCTTAACATGTTTCATGTACCCATGTGCCGTCTTGAATGTCCCCCAAAAGACATGTGCTAAGACTTGCTTCCCAGGTCACTGTGCAATAAAAGCTGGTAGAGCCTTTAGAAGGGGCACAGGGGAAAGGAGGATTTGCAGGGGTAGGGTGAGGTGGGGGTGTTGCCCTTGAAGTGAGTGTTGGAAAGTTGGGCACCTCAGTTTCTCTGCTCCCTGATTAGCATGAGCAGAGCAGTTTCCTCTGCTGTGGACTCCCCCAGGATGGACTGTCTCTCTACAGGCCCAAAGGCAACAGAGCCAAGCAACCTGGGACCAAACGTTAGGGTTAGGGTCTCTTCGCTAAATCGTGTTCCTTAGCTTTAATGGATCTCAGTGCCAATTATTTCCTAAGTATGCCATCTGAGACCAATAAGGCTCTGTGTGTAAGGAAAACGCAGTGGCCATAAATGAGAAAGACTGGGAAGAAAGAACAATCGTGGAAAAGCCTGGCCACTTAGCTGACTGACAGGTTTCTGTCTGGAAGGCTCACAACGCTACAGTAACAACGATGATTACTGTTTTGCTTAATGTAGACAAACAAATGTAACACTGTTTCCCCAAGACCATCCACAAGCAGTGCATACACCCATCGATGTGCTTTCTCTGGAGGCCAAAGCTTGGGAGCACTGTGCTTTGAACAGGAGCAGTGCAGGCTCCTCTCTTTTGCCTCATGTTCTAAGAGACAAGAAGTAAAGGTCTTACAGAAGTCTAATCACTTTTTTTGTTTTGTATTGTTTTGTTGTTGTTTTTTGTTTTACGAGGCAGGGTTTCTCTGTAGCTTTGGATCCTGTCCTGGACTAGCTCTTGTAGACCAGGTTGGCCTTGAACTCTACAGAGATCCACCTGCCTCTGCCTCCCTAGTGCTGGAATTAAGGGTGTGGGCCACCACCGCCCGGCTCCTGCTTTTCTTATGAAAATAATTCAAACAAGAAAATTGGTGCCCGAACTCCTCGTTTTCATTTTGATAGACTTTACAGTTCACAGTGTAAATGCTGGGACATGTGTGTATGTGACCCTGAAATACCCCTGGTGGATGGGGTCACTTCTACCACAGAATTAAAAGGCCTACCCCTAACTTCCTATGAACGTGTAAATCATATGCTGGCTAGCAACCTTACTCCATAGGAGAGCTGGACAATTCATCAGTTATAAACTTCAAGTGGGCAATCGCTAGAAATCTACGACTAAAGGAAACTAATTTCTCCCCAGATGCTACTGTGTTTGCACAGCATGGTTTTTATTTTTAATTAGTGCATATAAACTATACAAGACAATGAGTTTTGTTTAACATTTTCTTACGCCTATAAATTGTTCTCCAATCATGTTTGCTGTTTCAACCTCCTCTTTTGAATCTCTCCCTTCCTGCTGGTCCCATTCCTGAAAGAGATGTTTTGGCTGCTGTATGAAGCTGTCAAAAAGCCTTGAGAAAGAAGGAAGAGAAAGGAAGGAAGGGAGGGAGGGAGGGAGGGAGGGAGGGAGGGAGGGAGGGAGGGAGGGAGAGACAGATAGAAAGACAAACATTCCAGAGAGTAAAGAAACTTAATCTCAGTAAGACAAAACAAAAGAAATCGAAAGTTTGGGTAAGAAAGAGGCAGAAAGTGGAAGATGAGAGGGATCCTGCAACACTAGGGAAAATGCGAAGATGGCAAAGGAAAATACATATGAGCAGCTCTGCTGAGGAAGTGAGGGAGAGACCGCCCTGTGGGTGAGACTCGCGTTCAGCAGAGTTGCCTCTGTTCAGCTGGCCTGGCTGCAGCACTGCTCACCAGTTAGGAAACTACCCTGGGAAGGACCCTAACCGCACGAAAAGAGCCCTAGCTAGACTTTCTGGAACTTCCTTGCCCTCTGAAGCTGGCGACACCATTCTCTAATTTGGATGGATACAGCAAGACTCTTAATTTTATCAACTAACTTGTTGTTTCCTTGAATGTAGCCAATCACTAGCTACATGCCGATGAAATTTCTAGAATGGCTAGATTGTTTATAGTTATCTAAGTGGTCCACACTATTCATGCATCTTTCCCCCAAGCACATTTACCTCTAAGCAAATTGCCTAATTCAATGTGGTTATTATTCTGGACATTTAAGAGCTGTGGATTGGGAAATTTCATAGAGTAATTAATTAATGTGGATACATCTGTTAGGCTAATCCTTCGTTTCTAAGTATGATTATTAGATGCAACTTACAGAATTCAGCACAACTCACCACCACTTAATATTAACAGCCATCCACATTCTTACTTGATGAACCTTACTCAAGGACGCTATTTCTAAATTTATAAACAAATTATGCGGCACCTTACACGGATGCTAAATACCAAGCAAGTGTTTGAGGAACGGACACGTAATCCGATTCAAGTCAATGGACTGTGAGAGGTATTTTGGGTGACATCTGAGAGATATTTATTTGCTCTTAAATAGAGGCGACAGGCAAAAAGGAGAAAGAAAACTGCCCTTTTATGCTGCCGTTTTCCATCTGCTTGTATGTCCCTAAGTAGTGGCAATCACCTTATGGCTAAGATTTAAGCCAATACATTAAAAACACATTCAGAGTTGCAGAGTGGGGAACTAGAAAGAATGAAAGTCCTCGACTTTGGTAGACTGTGATGCCACACCCATAACATCCTGTCTATGCACCTGCTCTGGCATAGCTTCCGTTGTCAGGATTTTGTGTTATGTTGTATTTCACTTGCTGCCAAAAGCAACCCTAAAGCTTCCCAACCAACATTGACAGACTAGGTAGATAGTCAGGAGAACTGGGCATCTGGCTACATACCAACTCCACCTACTAATACGGGGGTCCCAGTCGATGCCCATGTGCCAGCTACTCTTCCTGTCTCAGCTCTGCATACAGTTGAAGGTTGAATTGGAAAGGTTACTCAAGTTCAGAACTTGGTGCACAGGAGACCACTTCCTAAATATAACCCAGTTCACAAACACTGAGAGCAACAATAAATAAGTGGAACCGCCTGAAACTGAGAAGCTTCTGTAAAGCAAAGGACACTGTCAACAAGACAAAACGACAGTCTACAGAATTGGAAAAGATCTTCACCAGCCCCACATCGGACAAAGTGCTGATCTCCAAAATATACAAAGAATAAGAAATTGGTCATCAAAAGAACAAATAATCCAATAAAAAATGGTGTATAGACCTAAACAGAGAACTCTCAACGGATGAATCTAAAAGGGCTGAAAGACACTTAAGGAAATGCTCAATATTCTTAGCTATCAGAGAAATGCAAATCAAAACAACTCTGAGATTGCATCTTACACCTGTAAGAATGGCCAAGATCAAAAACACTAATGATAACTTATGCTGGAGAGGATGTGGGGTAAAGGGAACACTCCTACATTGCTGATGGGAGTGCAAACTGGCTCAGCCCCTTTGGATATCAGTATGGCGATTTCTCAGAAAATTAGGAAACAACCTACCTCAAGATCCAGCAATACTACATTTAGGTATATACCCAAAGGATGCTCAATCATACCACAAGGACACATGCTCAACTATATTCACAGTAACACTATTTGTCATAACCAGAACCTGGAAACAGCCTAAATGCCCTTGAACCAAAGAATGGATAAGGAAAATGTGTTACATTTACATAATGGAATACTACAGAGCAGAAAAAATAATGACATCTTGAAATTTGCAGGCATATAAATAGATCTAGAAAACATCATATTGAGTGAGGTAACCCAGACCCAGAAAGACAAACATCATATGTGCTCACCCATAAGTGGCTTTTGTACATATAGCCTGGAGTTGAGTCTGGCCTTCTGAGACTTCACTTGATCTTGCTTTGCTTAGGAGAGGACAGGGAGTTACAACCCAAATGTCTCAAGGTCTTTAGGAGTATAAATATCTTTGATTCCTAGACTCATGCAGAACCTCCAAGTTTGGCATTGTTTTCTGGCCCCTGTATTGAAATGTTCAAGCCACCGGAAAAGAGAAAGTTCCTAACCAGTCAAGCACACATTCTCTGCTCTTCAGTGGTCGCTAATGGGGCCTGAAGCACATTGTTATCCAGAGGGTGACCAACAATCCTAACAGTCTATGGTGGAGCACGTATTCGGCATTCACAGTTAAACCCAGGGATCCAAAGTCAGGGACAATCTGCAGGTCATAGGTCACATGATCTGGAGAGATGCTTTAGTGTGTGCTGGAGACCAGGATGGGGAGCAGCCACACCAGGGCAGAGTGTAGCTAATTAGTCAATCTAAGGCTTTCCTGAGCAGCAGACAGGGAGGAAGGCTTTGCAAGGAAGCGCAAGGAAGCTAAGGAGCCAATTCAGAAGGCACTGAGCTTCCTCCTTTGAAAGCTAAGTTGTAACTGAGGCCTAAGGACGATTCAAAAGAGAAACTATCTCCCCCCATCCCACCCCGGCCATATCTAAAGAGACAATTTGGTAGAGTGATTTTCCAGCGCGTCTGTGGTTGTAAGTTTAAATCCCAGTGTGCGCATGTGTGGATGTACACCACCACAGAGGAGGGGGCAGAGGGATGGAGGGGAGGAGGGGAGGGAAGAAAGAGAGAGAGGTTTGCAGGCTTATTTGCTATGGCACCACGGAGAGAAAACTATCCCTGCGTGGCTCTATCTCTTCCCAGTAATGGATTTGGCCTTAAATGGATTGTAACTCTCAGAGTCTGAGCTGCGCCCACACCAGACTGGGAAAGATCTAGACCCAAGATGATGATCAGAGAGAGCAAACTTGAATGCAACCACAGAAACACAGTGGTTTGGAGGAAGGAGGCAGCCGAGTTCTAGAACAGATGGCTACGGTGGAGCAGGACTAATGGCAGAACAGAAATAGACTTTATAATATAAAGACGTAATGAGAACACATAAGGAGCTATTATTGGAGTGTCATAAAACGCTACTAGGCCAGAACGGAGCTTGGGGTTTTAATTTAAAATTTTAGAAGAGGAACTGTAAAAAAAGGAATGGTGCCCACTGAAAGAAAACACATTACTGTTTTAGGGGACCAAACGAAAGATGTGTCCCATAATGCAAGACAAAGAGTTAAACGAAGCTAAAAAAAAAATCACAAATGAAAAATAAAGCATGGAAGATAGGAGCAGGAAGCACTCTGGGTAAATAACGGGAGCTGGGGAAGGACACAAAGCTATGCCAGGGAGTAAACAAAGGGGAAAAAAAAGAATTGGGAACCCCTATCAAAAGTGTCCTGAAAAGTCCAAATTTTTTTTATATCTAAGTATAATTTATTTATTTTATTCTTTTTTAATTAAAATTTCCGCCTCCTCCCCCTCTCTACTCCCCCTCTCTCCACTCCTCTCCCCCTCCCCCTACTCCATTCCCCATCCCTCTAGGTACTGAAGAGCAGTCCAAATTCCCTGCCCTGCCGGAAGTCCAAGGTCCTCCCACTTCTATCTAGGTCCAGGAAGGTGAGCATCCAAACAGGCTAGGCTCCCACAAAGCCAGTTCATGTATTAGGATCGAAACCTAATTGTCCTTGGCTTCTCATCAGCCTTCATTGTCCACCATGTTCAGAGAGTCTGGTTTCATCCCATGCTTATTCAGTCCCAGTCCAGCTGGCCTTGGTGAGCTCCCAATAGATCAATTCCACTGTCACAGTGGGTGGGTGCACCCCTCGTGGTCCTGACTTCCTTGCTCATGTTCTATATATCCTAATTAAGGGAGCCATCTTAGGGTTGGCAAGAGACTTGACTCTAAACGGGCTCGCAGGTGTCCAGGGAGAGGTCCCTAGCTAGTACCTTGGGCAACTGTTGAGAGGGAACCTGAAATGACCCTAACCTATACTGATGAATATCTTGCATATCACCTTAGAACCTTCATCTGGCGATGGATCGAGATAGAGACAGAGACCCAATTTGGAGCAACGGACTGAGCTCTTAAGGTCCAAATGAGGAGCAAAAGGAGGGAAAAGTCCAAATTTAAATAAGCCCTGGAAAAATCTCTGAATTTTTAGCAATAAATCATATAAGCATCGAGAAAGAAAGAACAATGAGTTTCTGGGGATAATTTTACACCCTAGTCCTCACTTGTGATCACAGAGCGGCGCAGACCAGGAAAGACAGACAGGGATAGTGGTGAGAGAGAACACTGGGTTAAGAATTTTCTCCCCAGGAGTGCTATTATTATGCTAGCACAGAAGAATAGATTAGTGGACACACAGCATCAGGAAACAAAGACTGTCTATGTACGCTAAAATAAGTCTGCATATTCCCACCAGACACAAAGCAAACAAGGATCCTAGGAAGGAGAAAGAGAGTGGCAATCAATATTAACAGCAGATTTTATAACGCAATCACATGCCACTTAACAATGAACACAGTGTGGGAAATGGGTTGCCATGTGACTTGTGACTTGGACTTATATATCAAAGAATACTTGACAAATCTGTTGTCTGAGGTTTTCTGTCCTGCCCAGTTTCCACAGTCGTTAAGTCCCAAAGAAATCACACAGAGGTCTACATTAACTATAAGCTGATTGGCCCATTAGCTCAGGCTTCTTATTAACTCCTATATTTAACCCATTATTCTTGTCCATGTTAGCCACAAGGCTCGGTATTTTTTTTTGGAGAGGCAGTCACATCTTCCTTCTTCTATGGCTGGGAAATGACTGCAGAGGAATGGGCTTTCCTCTTCCCAGAATTCTCCTGTTCTCATTGGCCCGCTGACCTGCCTCTGTCCTGCCTATACTTCCTGCCTGGCTACTGGCCAATCAGCATTTATTTAAAATATAATTGACAGAATACAGACCACTGTCCCACATCACTAACCTATATACACATAAGCTGTATGGGCTAATCCATTCTTCATTGGCCACACATCTGTGCAACCTTCTAAATATTGTCATTGATGATACTGCAGTGGTACTTTTATATCTAAATGCAGAGAAGGTATAACAATATCATTTCATAGAAGTTTTCAACTCCATTACTCCTATGGAACCACCACAGGATCCTGCCCATCATACATGGGATCCAGACACTTATCAAAAGGTGAGGTGGGCATGCCCATGTTTATAAAGATCTTAATATTGGTCACAAGGATTCTTGAAATGAGAATAAAAAAAATTATTAAAATCTGAACTCAGATAATCCTGAAACACCTCAGGAATAAGAGCAGGAGGACCCATGTGTGTGGCTGGAAACTCAGCCTCAGTCCCACTCCTCCCTCTCCAAACCCTGCTCCCCACTCCTATATTAACCCATTATTCTTGTCCATGTTAGCCACAAGGCCACCAAAAGGCCAGACTCCTCCCCCAAAGCTCAAGACCCCAGCTACAATGTATTTAAGCTCTGGTCCCTAGACACACCATGTGCTTCCCCCCCCCCAATTTACTCCTGGGGGCTTGAGGTCACTTGAGAGCACTTAGCTCACTGAACCTAGACTTTTAATTTGGCTTGATCTGGCTTATTGGGTTGGTGGAGAAACCCACCACCAGGGATTTAAAAATCAACATGAAGTGTAGAAAAAACTCTTCCAAAGGCCTCAGGTGGGCATGCTCAGAGTGTGGAGACATCCACTGGTCTCTGCTGCTAGGACCGAATCTCTCACCATGCCTTTCTTTCTTTTAGACACGGCCATGAGTAGGAACTGAATGCATTTT
The DNA here is from genome assembly GCF_950005125.1 of Chionomys nivalis. NCBI lineage: Eukaryota > Metazoa > Chordata > Mammalia > Rodentia > Cricetidae > Chionomys > Chionomys nivalis. Next base: position 27,545,665 of record NC_080108.1, on the reverse strand, counting down.
ATATAGTGATGCGAACAGGACATAGAATCTGGAAGTTTAGGGACAAGGACCTCAATTCTGAAGCCAGAAATACCTTTGAATCTGGCCTGAGGCCAGAGACGCAAGAAAACTTTGGGGTTGTGGTTCCTGCTTTAGTTTCTTGCTATCTCTCTTCTGTTAGGAAGCTGCCTAGAACCTGCATGTGAGGGTGTGTCCAGATCTTCAGTGCAGACACTCTGAGGGGTCAATGCTTAGCCAACTGCACTGACCAGCTCACTCCATGCCTCCCCAGCTTATGCCATGAGTCCCACTAAAAGGCACCTAACCCAGAAACTTGATGGTGCCCATCCCTGGGACCCTGCAATACAAGAGCTCTAGTGGTCAAGCTCCAACCTATGGACCCATAGCTCCTTTCTAAACACCTGCCTTGTTGTGATTTGTGAACTTCATCCTTTGGTCTGCAAGACCAGAACCCAGAAGCTCCAAGTGACAGCGTTGAGCTGTAGTGAGCTCCTGGCATCTTTAACTCAGGCTAAGCCCTCTCGGCCTGAAAGCATCCCTCACAGAGAAGGACTAGATTTTCCCTGTTCCAACAAGCTTCTGGGTCGAAAAAGTTTTGTGCTAAGTGTGGCCGATGTGTGTATTAGAACCTTTAAAATAAACGGCCTACTAGGCGCTACTTAGGTCCCAGTGGGAGCGTGTTTCCTCTTTGTACACACTCTCTAGGCATTATGACGTCACCTACTATGAAGTTCTCAGCTGAGTGAATTTAATGCTGGCACCACAGACTGTGAGTTAAATAAACTTCTTTTTATATATATTTATAAACTATCCGCATCTGGGTATTGAATTACAGTAACAGAAACTAGACCAATATAGATGGTATTCTGTCAAATCCCTTGCTAGGAGGCAATGGCAGCAAGTTGAAAATATGAGGTGAAGAGAATGTCTTGCCAAGTCCTTTACCACCCTTGTCACGTCAGCAGTGGTGTCCCTTCCCCAATTCCCAGCTCCTTTAGGCATAGAACAGTCTCCGTGCTCCTTAAAGAAATGGCCACCAGCAACAACAGAATAGTGTGTATACCATTTGCCAATAAACGGGAAAAGCACAGATGAAACTGGAAAATCCTGGGGCGCAACTAAACAAAATTAACAAAAAGCCTGAAATCTGAATAGTCTCTGGAGCTTATGAACTCAGAATTTCAAAACTGAGTTTAAAACAATTCCAGACCCAGATCACTGCACTGGTGAATTCTACTGACCATTTATAGAAGAAATAACATCAACCTCAACTGAGCTTTTCCAAGTAGACAAAGGAGGACTATTCCCACAGTGTCTCTTATGAAGACAACATTACAATACAAAAATATGGCAAGGGCATTTTAAAAAATTGAAGACTAGAGGCCAACTTCCCTCATGAATATATAATCAAAATCCTGAATAAACACTAACAATAAAAATCAAGAGAGTCAGCAGGAGCAGGGTGAGGTTCAAATAAGGAAATCACGTTCATTTAACATTCAAAAATCAACCCCGGCAGCTTGCCATATTATCGGAATAAAGAATTCATTTCATATGGTCTTTTCAAAAGAAAGGCAGACCATACGGTCATAGCCCAACAAAACTCAAAAAGCTTGAAACAAAAGAAAACTCAGTCACTCAAACAACTGCACAGTGCCCACACCACCATGATATGCTGGGAATGTCCCCTCTATGTTGAGACATGAGACAAAAATCCCTCATGTCCACATGGAAGACCAGACTGTGGAATCAGAAAAACAAAAGAAAAGCCAGACATATTTAGAAGGGAAAAAAATATTATTATTATTATTATAGTTTGTTTTTGTTTTTTGAGACAGGGTTTTGCTGTAGTTATCAAGCCTGTCCCTGACCTAGCTCTTATATGCCAGGATGGCTTCAAACTCACAGACATCTGCCTGCCTCTGCCTCCCGAGTGCAGGGATTAAAGGCGTGTGCCACCACCGTCCTTTCTTACTTCTAGCAGCAGTTACAAGAACCAAAGGAAACAGGCAGAGATTTGAAGCAGAAAGTCTCCTGGGCTCCCTGGCCACACAGGGGCAAGCTGCTTTACAAGTCCGTGCCCATGAGAGGTGTATTGTAAGCAAGGCTCCAGCCTCTGCTATGCTGAGACACAGAATTTCCAAGGGTTTTCTGGTGGATGCTACCACAGCGTAGACTACCATGCTATCAGGCATCTCACTCCTGCCTCAACTGCACTGGGCATCCCTCAGCTCTGATGTGTCAATCTGGTTCCCTACTGGGCTCACAGGGGACAGCTTCATAGCTGTACTTCCCTACTTAGGGTTCTAGGGTAGTTGTTTATTCCAGACTGGAAACCAACCCTTTATAGTGTTTGTCCTTGGCCCCCTGCCCTCTCCCTTCAGAAGTCTGCTGACTAATCCCGGAGCCTTTGTAGGACAGGGGTTCAATCAGTCAATTTCCTCCTGGTACCAGGCTTCATTCTCAGCCCTCAGCAGGAGGAGAAAGCAGAAAGAAAGAAGCCCACCCAGTCACTATACAATGGCTCTTTTCTCATCCTTCCAAAATGCGGCTGACATTTCCCATCTGTCCAGTTCCTTTGAGAGTTTCAATCTTTCTTCTTTTGTTCTTTTAATGTCATTTTAATATCCTTTTGTTTCTCTACTGTTAACTCATGTCATTTAATTTTAATTGTGCTTCGGGAAGAAGGACTATAAAAAGAAATACTTGTTGGGTGTGTATTTACTTTGAATATTGCGTTGTATCAATATTGCTAATAACAGCACATCTTTAAGGCTTACATGGGGTCATTTTCTTGCGAGAAGTTCAAAGTACATTTTAAATGTCAGGTGAAGAACAAAAGGAAAATGTCATTATTACCATTTTAAAGTTAGATAGAGTGAAGCCTTGTGAAAGCCAAGAGGCTGCTGCCCCCTCTGCTGCTGTGGCCGTGGTGTGACCTCCTATTCTCAGGTCAGGGGCTTCTGGTTTTCCACTGAGGTCCCACTGTGAGCGTGCCATTTATATTCCTTTAGAAACAATTTTCAATTACATTTATTTATTACATGTGGGGGTGTACATGTGCTATAGTTTACACGTGAAGGCTGGAAGACAACGTCAGAGTTTTTTTTTTTTTTTCCTTTTTCCATTTGGGTCCCAAGGATCAAACAAAGGCTTAGCAACACTGAGCCATATTCCCAATGTTCATATCCAAGGTTTTTTTTTGTCTTTTTTACTTTAAGAGAAACTTCCATATCCATAGTCCAGAGAAGACCTCATTTAGTTCTCAGCATGATGCAGTGCATGCTATGGCCCACGCCCAACTACAGGGACCATTGAGGTGAGCCTTCACAGGGAAGGAAACCTAAGGATAGAGCTGCGGATGGACTGGAGGTGAAAGAGGCCCTGGGCCCACGGAGAGGGAAAGCAGACAGGTGTTTGTCTCCTCTGCCGTCAGGTTCAAGGATACGGTCCCGAGTGTCCTGGTGGATGGGGAACAAATAATTAGACTCAGCCCACAGAAACGCCTTCCTTTCTGTTTGCTGCCTGGGAAACGAAAGGCTGCAGAGAAACAATCATGGCCCAGTCTTAGAAAGGAAAGTAAGCAAAGCACTCTAAACGTCCTGAGAAGAGTTACAATGAAAGGGCTTGTGGAAGCATGATCCCCCTTCCCACAAGAAGACAGATGTGTCTCATGTACAGTTATCCAGAAAATAAAAATAACCATGGCAGGGCATTTCCACCCCAGGCACAAGTCAGAGCTGTGTTTGAGGAAAGATGGTTGGTTCCTTTTGGGGAGAGAAGTCTTTAGTCTACGGAGCTGGAGGAACCTTCTTCGTTCTTGGTTCACCAGTCTCCTGTGGGAGGTGCGGGGTTACAGGGATTTAGCCAGCTTGGGGGGCGAGCGTCATGAGGCCCTTCCCAAGGAACTGAAGTGTCACTGGAGTCAGACTCTCTGCGGTGGGAAGAGGAAGCCAGGATGGTAGAAGGTGACAATTTGTGAAGATCCTTAGATTTGACTTCATTCTAAGAATTCGGGAAACAGCATGTCACTCACGAGACCACTCCTCGAACACACCGCTGACTTTACCTGAAGTCCCGAGTGAGGCCTCCGCGAAGGGCCCTGCCTCTGCCTCGTGGTGGTACAAACTCCAGCATTAGCCTAGGGATGGGATCAAGGGCAACTGGGACCAGAGGGTGGACGTGACAAGATGAGGATGTGGTGCGGGCTCAGAGACAACTAAATTCCCCAAGACTGGGAAGAGGGAGCCAGGTGCAGTACAATGGCGGAGGCTCATTGTACCCAATATCCCGCATCCAAACTGTCAGTCACTGAAGAACTGACAGTTGTGCCTCTACTAAGTCAAAGCATCCAGAGACATAAAATTTAGCACAACATTTTAAATATGATCCACTTGTGGGTAGGCTTCATCCAACTAGTCAAAGGCTACCATCCTGGGAGAGGGGGACTCTTCCAGCAGACTGCCTATGTATTTGGGTCGGTGATATTCTTGGGTCTCCGGTCTGCTTTGCCAGCCCTATAGAGTTTGAATTCACCAAGCCTCTACCTCTACAACCTCATGAGCCAATCAATCCCTTCAGATGAATGAGCCAATGCCAATCCCTTCAGATGATATCTCCCTTTGTTCTCTCTCTCTCTCTCTCTCTCTCTCTCTCTCTCCCTCTCTCTCCTTTATCTGGGTCCTCCTGATCAATACAAAGTGATGCATATAAGAGACGATGATGGGTGGGACCAGGGAATGGCAGAGGAGGGAACAAGAATGGTTGGGGTGGTAAGCGATGTGCAGGATTTCCCCTAAGTCTAGGGTCAAGAGAAACAGAACAGTTGAAAATGACTCAGAGATTACAATTTCTAACCAAAAAACTTTCATAAAGAATATAGGCTGGGCGGTGGTGGCGCACGCCTTTAATCCCAGCACTTGGGAGGCAGAGGCAGGCAGATCTCTGTGAGTTCGAGACCAGCCTGGTCTACAAGAGCTAGCCAGGACAGGCTCCAAAACCACAGGGAAACCCTGTCTCGAAAAAACAACAACAACAACAACAAAAATATAGGCAGCCTTCTGTATTGGTATGTCCTCCAGTCATAGACTCACTCAAACTCAGATCGAAACACTGGGAAAGAAGGCATCTGTGATGAAGATATCCAGACTTCAGCCCTGTCATCCCTCCTCAGCAATACCACAGACCGGCCCTCCCACAGCACACACACACACATTAGAGAGCAAGCAGTCGGGACCGCACACATCTGTATTCCTAACACAGGAGATGGTGGTAAGAAGATCAGGAGTGAGACAACAGACTGTGAGGTAATGAGTTCTCGGCTGGCTGAGCTACACGAGAGCCTGTCTCAAAAACGAGAGATGGAAAATAAGAGAGAAAGGTGGGGTGGCATGAGAACATACTATTTTTATTGTTTTTTATCTGCTACATGCATATTCCTCACCAATAATGACTACCAAATGTAAAGAAACGGCTACTTTAAAAGTCATGTTAAAGACTGCTTCCTGTTGCGATGGAGTGAACTGACCTCCCACTGTAAACACTCGGCAGAATGACGGAGACAGCTCTGATGTGGGAGTGATTTCTTTCTAATCTGTTGCTTTCATTGGTTAATTAATAAAGAAAACTGCCTTGGCCCATTTGATAGGCCAACCCTTAGGCGGGTGGAGTAAACAGAACAGAATGCTGGGAGAAAGAAGCCGAGTCAGGAGTCGCCATGATTCTCCCACTCCAGACAGACGCAAGTTAAGATCTCCCTGGTAAGCCACCTCGTGGAGCTACACAGAATATCAGAAATGGGTTAGATCAATATGTTAGAGCTAGCCAATAAGAGGCTGGAACTAATGGGCCAAGCAGTGTTTAAAAGAATACAGTTTCCGTGTAATTATTTCGGGTGTAAAGCTAGCCGTGCTGGCGGCCTGGTGCCAGGAATGTAGCCCGCCGCTTCGATTACTACACGGCTCTTCTCAGGCATCAGATAGGTCACACAAAAGTCCATTTCTTGAGAGGTGAAAGCATGCATTTCAAGACATCTTAGTTTTCTGCTGCACAGGGTGCATATATTACTGGCTACAGTAGAAGGAGGTGGAGCCCAGGATCCACATATCCCATGGAGCCTGGTTAGGAGGACCACAACATATAGCTGCTCATACATAGGGAAGGACTTTGCAGAGAAGCATATGAGAATGAAGAAAAGTGCATGGGTAAGCTCCAGGAATCTTCAGAGTCCCTAAGTATTTCCCAGACCCTAAGACGCACATGAGCAGAGAGAGAGTCTCAAGGCCTTGCAGAAAACAACTAGAGACATTATGGGTTGAACACATTCCAGAGCGGTGCAATGAAACAGGAGTTCCAGCCACAGAGAAACAGCACAGTGCACCCTGGACACTCAGCCAACTCCACAGAAAGCCATCCCTGGAGAAAAGGTGGCTTGTGGACCAAGGCTTGCAAACCCCTGCAGATGAGTCAAATAAGACCTGTTGTGCCTCTATTGTATAGCCTGTATCTAAGAATAGCTTTTATATTTCATTGAAGAAATATATGCAGTGAGTGGTTCCCAATCCTTGCCATTTATAGTAAGTTCCCAAACCTGCGTTTTAGAGCCATCATAACAAATCCCAAACAGAAACTCAACTCCAGCAATCACTGGCATGATAGATGTTAGCTAGATAGCCAGCAAAGAGGTTTTTAAACAAACCCTTGGACACCGAATCATAAAAAAAAGAGGATTTTTCCTCCCAACTAAGGGAGAAATATGAAAAAAAATAAAAATAAGAAAAACAGAGTCTACAGAAACAAAAACTGACAGACGTGATTAGACAAAACCAAAAAGTTCTAAATAGTAAAGAAAATCCTTCATTACAGCATGGAGACCACTCATCAGAAAAAGGATTACCGTCCAGATCACATGAAACGTTAATAAGAGCATATTATAGTAATCACAATCGTCTGATTAAAATAGGCAAATGATCTAAATAAAGACATCCCTCAGAGTGTATACAACTGGCCAACTAGCACTGGAACACTTGCTAGGCATCAGTCACCACCATGGAGAAGCCGAGACTACCCTGCCCCAACTAGAAAGGTGAGGGCACAGAAAGAACACTGCTCCTGTATGTGAAGGGTAGAGATATAAATTAGTATGGTCTAGAAAACAGGATGTGTGTGCCTCAAAAACTGGAAACAAAACTACTGCACGACCTAGCACCCTGCCATGGGTGTCTACACAAAGGAGAGGCAATTTGCATGTCAAACCGGCCTCTACGTAAGCTTGCTTATGGCAGCATGATTCACAAGGGTGAAGTTACAGGGTCAACCTGAGATTCCATCAACAGATACGTGGATAAAGACAATGTGAAACTACATAAATACAATGGAACATCGGTCAGCCAAGAAAAACAAAACCCTGCCATGTCCCGCAACATGAATGGGACTGGAACACATTATGTTAAATGAAGTAAGGAGGCACGGGAAGATAATGCCACATGTTCTCATTCATCATTAGACAGCTGGATGGATTGAAGCAGAATGTAGAACAGTGGTGGGCAGAGTTGGACACTGATGGGGGGAGGAGGAGAAATACAGGGGGCAGTGAGCACAGGGGTCCAGCTGGGTTAGAGTGATGCTCGAATTCCTGTGTGGTACAGTAACTGTTACTCACAACAATTAATTGCATATTTAGTTATGATTCTGAATAGTCTCATCGCCCAAATGACAAATATTTAAGTTGACAGATAGGCCAATTATCTGTTCTGAGGGTTATAAATTGTATGTAAGTATTGAAATGCCATACTATACTCCATAAATAAATACAGTTATTATCTATTGATCAAAACTAAAATAGGAGCAACTTGATTGCCCACCACAGCTGCACAATAAGACTGTATTGCTGAAGACATGATACACTTTGGTTACATGACATAGAGAAACTAGAACTAACCCAAAGGGCACTATGGATCCTGCATATGAGGAAAAATCAATAGACTTACCAAGACATGGGCATGCTTCCAAACTCACATGCCAAGCAAGATGTATCTACTGTTACAATAGTGGCATAACTGTTACGGGGTAACCAATGCTTCTAAGGGAGGGAATTTCTACTTAGTACTGTAAACATAGCCTGAAGTCATGGCTAGGAAGGACATAGGCCCTACTGGGGATCACACCACTGTTGTTTTGCTAAATAGACATGTCAAACTGCCTTCTACACATTTGTGCTTATGTGCTAACCTCCATCTTGTTCAGAGAAGCTTCTTTCTGCGGTACACATCAGTCAACACTGGGAGCTCTAAGTGTCCTAAGTGCTTAGAATAAGTGACTAGATGCTCTGCCCTAAATGGGGCATTTATGTCGACACTCAGTCCCCTTTAGCTAAAGCTCAGGGAGCATGGTAGAAGAGGAGGCTGGAGAATGTGGAAGAGTGTTGATAAATGATGTCTTCCAAGACATGGCATGCCAGTGTATTCATGCAAGATAATGCTACTGAACACTTTTGCTTGGATGAGCAAGGGGCTTGTGAGCTTCTACCCAAAGCTGAGAAGCTTCTGGCAACTGATGGCCACTGGGGGAGAGAAAGTAGTTTTCCTCCAGGGTGTGGCCTCTGATAGGTCGCTCCGGTGGTAGTCCTAAACTCTTACAAAGTCAGGCAGCACTAATTGGATTCAATTGTTGGCTGTTGCAATTCAGTTAATTGCTTGTGTTTTTAGACAAGGAGATGAAGGTCGGAGAGGGAAGTTTTGGGTGGATGGGTCTAGTGGAAGTGGGAGAAGGGATTCCAGCATATGAGATATACTGTTATACGTGTATGAAATAAGAATTAAAAAAAATAAAAAACTAAAAATAATGAAACAAGAACCAGGGACTTGGCTCAGGAATAGAGCTCTGGCCTAATACATGTAAGTCTCTGGATTAGTCCCTAGCTCTGCAGGAAAATGCAAATACAAAATGACATATGTTTATAAAAACTACATGCATGAACACTAACAGAGAAGGCTAGCATCAGGATTAAAAGTGTGCTCCAGGCTCTGGGCTCAGTTTTTAAAAAGTGGGAGACAAAGAATTAAAATTAAGCTTTTTGCAAAGAATAAAACACGAAATAAATAATTTTTGTCAAGTCAATATTCAGGATTTTTCTAAATTTTTGACATGAGTTTAAAACTTTTTTGAATAACATTGTCCTAAGCGTCTCTTGCCTGAAATATTATAATTAATTTTTCTACAAAGTCAGAAACTAAAACAAAAACTTAGGAAAAGGTAGCAAGAAATGAAATGGACTCCTTCATTTAATTTTTTACAAGTCTTACATGTACATATGTTCTGCTCCCATGTATGTACATGCACCAGATGTACCGGGTTCCCATAGAACTGAGACAAGGGCACCAAAGACCCTTGAGCTGAAGCTCCACCCAGTTGTGGACACATCTATGAGACGAAATGCAAAAACTAAACTGTCCAGGGCTAAAGGACGGGTGCTGGCAGCACTGAGGTACAGGCATGATGTGAACCCTTCCAGAAGACATGTGAAGAACTGCTCTCCAGTGTGCATATAGTGAATATAGGCAACATAAGCTCGGTAATGCTTCCTTATGTTAAAGGAAAATTACATAATCATCTCCTCTCTTGTGAACATAGATTCAAATATCCTTCACAAAGCTCAACAAATATGATCTAAAAGTGAAAAAAAAAGATTAAGGGAGAGAAGAAAAGAAAACTAATATTCATGCAAGTAAACTGGAGATATACACAAAATATCATGAGCACATACGGCTGGATCCAGTGTGCTCTGTTGGCCTAAGGCAGGTTTAAAGAGCACTTTACGATCCCACACTGAAGATGAGTGCCCAGTGATGCTCCATGGAGCATCCAAATGAACTCCCAGCACAGGTTTTTCGGCTGCTGGAGGTACAGCCATCCTAATTTGCATGTTTGAAGTTTAAAATGCTAATGTTTCAAATTGGAAACTTTCTACGCACGAACCTGACATCACCAGTGGAAAATTCCTTACCTGCCCTCGGGTGATAGTGTTCGGTCACCCTGCAGGGGCAGAGAGGATGCTGTATAAATTGACATTCATGCTCTGCAGATATGATGTACATGAAATATAAATGATGTTTGTGTTTACACATGAGTCCTATCCCCAAGATATCTCATTATCTACCTTAAAGTATTCCAGAATTCAAATCTGAAATACTTCTCATCCCATGTAGCATGGGTAAGAGTGGTTCAACCTGTACTCACTTGAACTTCACCAGTTTCCCACGCATGCTAGTCCTGTTGATCGGGACCTCTCAGGGACAACGTGGTAACGTGTCCACTCCATGACATCTGAGGCTTCTGCTCAGTGGCCAACATGGCCTGCCTCTGCTGCTGTAGTCTCCTAGGAGTCTCTGAGATGTAGCTACACTGGCTTTAAGTGTGTTCCTTCAGTTCTCCAGGTAGGATCCTGCCTCACAGCCTTCAGATCTGTTCTCCCTTTTATCTAGAGCCCTCTTAACCAGGACATCCACCAGGCTGGCCACTCATCCTTCTCAAGTCTCCTCTACAGAAGCCTCGTCTGTGAGATAATGAATCTTCCCTGACCCCTTGGTGTTCTCTATAGTCTTTCTGCCTTTCTGCCTTTAATAACTTAACACAATCCAAATGTCTAAACTGTTTCTGTTCCCTGGCTGTATAGCTATTCTCTCCAAACTGAAACAGTCTATCTGGAGGGAGGTTCATTAAGACTCAGGAATTGTCTACAATTTCCAAGTCTCAGGAAGATCCTAAAATTTACAGGATTCACAAGTCAGTTGCCGAGGCTATATAAAAAGGGATAATCACTGGTGAGAAGAAGGTTGCTACCCATGCCAGGGTGGGAGTTTGGTGACACATCTGACGACAGTGTGCCATGTTTCTGCAATTAACCCCTTTTCATCCTCCTGTAAGTAAACCCAATAAAATCACTGGTCCACAAAGTTACACTTGGGTGCAGCTACTTTTCTGATCAGCCATCAATGCCCTATCTGGGGACATTTGTTAATCTTTTCCCAGGAAAAAAATTACACAGGTCCTGTGTTTTCCCAATCAGAATGCAAACTTCACAGACAGTTATATTTTGCCTCAGTTGTTCACCTTTGTATTCCTAGAGCCAGCATGCCTATGTGGGTGCTGTGTCCCATGTCTCTAATTGCAATACTCTAAAGGGCATGAGTTCAAGACTAGCCTGGGCTACCTAGCAGAACAAAAAATTAAAAAACAGAAACTTTATTTTTGTCCACACAGTGACTAGAAGGACAGCTGAATGGGTACAGTCGTGAGGCGTGATCTCATGCAGTAGATCACTGGCTTCAGGGTCTTAGACGGAACAGAGTCCATTCCCTGTAAGTTCTGTTGCGCCCATTCATTTAGCAAACCACATAGAACTATTCGGGGGGGGGGGGTACAGAATGTTCCAAAAACCAAAACTTAAATTTGTTGCATGATGAGCAACAAGTCTCCAGGATTGCAGTGTTGTGTAAGCAGGCTTTGCTCAGGCACAGCCACGTCACACACCATCTGACGTCACCAGCACTGGCTGGATGAGCACCATCCTTCCAGTGTTACTCAGGAGCTGTGTAGTTAAGGCCTCCCTGAGTGCACCTGTAATGACCACGCACAAGCTTCTCATGTCACCATGCCTAAGCAACACAGTATAACCACTATCCGTGCAGCATTTACATGGTATTGGACATTACAAGTGAGCTGGAGATGTTTTACAGTGTACTGGAGGAGGTGTGGTGGTCACACATGAGCACTACGCCATCTTACACCAGGGACATGAGCTACTTCTGAGCATTCATCACAGAAGGCCTGCCGTTCCCCAGATGAATGTATGCATATGCTGCCATTACGAAGAATGAATGAAACTGTGTGCAGTCACCACAATTTATTATAACAAGCAAAGTGCAGAGCAGATGCTGCCACGCCACTTTTGTTTCCATCAGGAAATAAGTTGTATATGAATAAATGTGGAGACACACAATCACCAGTGATTTCAGAAGGGGACAAAGCCACTTCTCACAATGGAAATGTCGGGGAGGAATGCAACGTATGTTTCAAATAGGCCTTCCATGTTTATTGTGCATTTTTCTGCACAGTTTGAATTTACTAACTATGTCACTTATATTTTGCATTAAACTATCAATAGCAATTTTTCCCGCTAAGATTATGGGCTATTGAAAAAGATTTTTTTCTTTATAGTTTTTGCTACTCATTGTGACAAAAATAGAAAATAAAGAGAATCTTATTTAACAGAATTCAAGAAAAGCATTGTTAGTTTCTAGAAACTTCCTTGGAGCCCCAAGAGAGTTTCATTCACTAAATAACACTATCTGAGAAAGCAAAAATACATTTTTTGTGTCGCTAAGGTTTTTAGGCACAGAAATTTCAGATATTTAGAGTCCTTTGTTCTGAACATGGTCTGCTCTTCTGTAATTCTACCATACTCTACCATAATTTACAATGGAACAGCATTGACAGAAAAAATGGTTAGCAAATGGATGTGGTTTAAATTTTTCTATTTTTATGGTGAGTCTGTATGTCTCCAGACATTTCGTGTGTCTGGGTAGTGGCATTGGGGTCAGCTCAATGAGTGACTCAACAGACTAGCATCCTGGAAATACTGGTCTGACAGTTCAAATGCCCCCTCCACACCCAGTTCACTTGTTGGAGCCTCATACAGAATATGATGGTTCTAAGCAGTAAAGTTTGGGGGAAGTGATTAAGTCATGAGGACTCTGTCACAAACCAGGGACTTGAGGGACAGTCGGTCCCCTGACTGTGTAAATACAGAGCAGTGAAAACCATCCTGGCACAGTGAGATGGCTCCGTAGATAAAGATGCTTGCTGCCAAGTTTGAAGTACTGACTTCTTTTGTGGAATCGACACGGTGAAGGTATCGAGCCAGTCATGCACTAACAAACACCAAATAAGAGTAACTAGAGAAAGAATACAATCCAAGAAGCAGAGAGCTTCCCCAGACACCTGCTGGAGTTTTAACCTTGGACTTCCTAGCCTCTCTAAATGCAAGTAGTTTCCTGGTTTTTGTCGGGCAAGGTAATTTTAGGGGGTGTTCATGGTGATCTTTCAGGTGATCTTGTTCCATCAAACCACATTAGCCTGGAAGGAGTCCATAGGTTCCCATCTTCTGTGGAAACAAAAGCATAACTTCTTTTCCAAAGCAACATTTCCCTAGACCCAAATTTTGAAATCAAGAAACCTTTAAAGTATATATGTAGGTCTAACTTAGCAGCCTGTACAATGAAATGTCTCTCTGTACTTAGCTCATTCACAGTCAAAAAATTCAAAGAAAATATAATATACATAATCCAGACTCTCTGTGTATATTCCATCTTTATGTGGCTTATTTATTTTTACTCCTTTAATCTAGGACTGTCTGTACTCTCTTTAAAGACTTCGTTTTATTTCTTTTAAACCAGTTACTTTAACTCTCTGTACACTTTTTCTTTTCTCCCCCAGCCTACATACATTTTTTTTTCAAATCACTGTGACCCATTTAGAGGGCTTTTTCATTTGAATTTGTCTTTACTGTGTTATTTGTAATCCTTTTCTGTCCAGGACCACTTCTTAAAATGCTAAGTGGCGTGGCTAGAACTAAGGCTGCTTTGCCCTTTAGCAGAGGTCTGTTTGCTGCCTCTGAGAGCCATGTACATTGCCCCATTTTCAGGCACACAGCAGTCTATGTTGTCATTAAGCAAGTTGTAGCAGTCTGCTCACAAACCCCATTTAAATGCTCTGTAGCTGGACCTCCTCAAAGAGTCAGAGCTGTTCATGCTGGTGAAACAGGAAGCCACTGTCATTTTTTAATTGATTTTATTGAGCTATACATTTTTTTTCTGTTCCCTTCCTTGCCTCTCCCTTTCAACCGTATCCCATGGTCCCCATGCTCCCAATGTACACAGGAAATCTTGTCTTTTACTACTTCCCATGTAGATTAGATTCATGTATGTCTCTCTTAAGGTCCTCATTGTTGTCTAGGTTCTCTGGGATTATGACTTGTAGTCTGATTTTCTTTACTTTATGTTTAAAAACCACTTATGGGTGAGTGCATATGTTAATTGTCTTTCTGGGTCTTGGTTACCTCACTCAATATGATGTTTTATAGCTCCATCCATTTGCCTGCAAGGTTTAAGATGTCATAATAACATTTTGAAGCTGTTGTTTTTAAGAAGCTGCGTTCTTTTTACTGCTAAAGCTGAGTCAGGAAACCTCTTAAAGGAGCCACATCCCTGCTGTCCACCAGCAAACAGAGCAAGAAGCTCCCAGACATGCCCCAGAACTTTGCTGGTAAACCACAAGCTTCATGGTAAAATATAAAATAATAGAAATGAGTTAATTTAACATATAAGAGCTAGCTAGCAATATGCTTAAGTGATTGGCCAAGCAGTGTTTTAATTAATACAATTTTGTGTAATTATTTTGGGTCTGAGCAGCCGGGAACAAACGAGTAGCCTCCATCAACAGAAGTTTGTTTAAATGGTTTATAAATTACCCAGCCCTGAGTATGTTGCTATCATAGCTGGAATGAGCTCAGGCATCTGGGGTCTTCTTTAACTGTGTATATTTAAGTTCTATGCTTGGCATTAATTTTTTTCCTTGTGTATTTGTATTTCTTTCCGTTTGCTCAGTTTCACTTCCACTCCATCCCCACACTGCAAATGTCAGAGAGAGAGAAAGAGAGAGAGAGAGAGAGAGAGAGAGAGAGAGAGAGAGAGAGAGAGATTGAGATTGGTGGAAGGTTCTTTTCCAATAACATAAGAAAAAATGGGAAAGCGGCTTTGATAAGAGCCATCTGAAAAAATTCATTTGGATGAGATAACCCAATGGGTACAAGTACTTGCTACCCCAGCCTGCATACCTGAGCTCCATCTCTTGCAAATTGCCACCTGACCTCCACAGATAAAATGTGCACATGCACACCTTAGACATGTGCATACACACACATGCACACATGCATACACATACACACAGATTAATAATGAATTAAATTTTCAGAAAAGAAAATTATTTGATTGCTAAGATTTAGACTAAAATATGTTACTCTTTTTACAAGGAGTTGAAGCTACTCACCTATTACCTTCAAATGGGAGCTGTGAAGTCCCTATTCATTGCATTGTTGTACATAGTGGTGCTGTTGGGACAGGGAGCTCAGGCTCCATTGTCTAAAGACACTTAGCTCCTTTATACTAATGCAGCAATATCTTCAGCAGGCTGATGGCAAATGAAAATTAATTCCACTGCAAGCTGATAAAGTGAAGTCCATTAAAAAGCTAGACTACTTTAGATTAGATTTTCAAATGAATGAGACAAGAGCCTTCACAATGGCTCCAAAATGGGCATATTTATAACCCTGCCCTGCCTGCCAAATATAATTACATCCTTTTTTCCTGCCAACCATTTCAACTCATTTCACAGCAAGTGGAAAGAGAGAGAGAGAGAGCTGTTATAAACAGGGCACTCCCTACAAGAAGAAAGAACTGCTTTCAGGATCCTGCAGCAATTTGAGAGCTCATCAACTTGGATCATTCTGTCTTGGGATGTTCCATGTTTTTGTTTATTTGTTTAGATATCATTTACTGTCCAATTTAACACCACATGTTTCCAATAGTCACATAGTAGAAGGCCTCATGCTGGGGGCTGTTTCTAATGTGCTGAGCACTCTGATACGGAGCTTCAGTTCCAGCTGATCACACTGACCACAAGCCTGAGTAAATTCTGGCTACTGTCCTACTTTAAACACTACAGCCAAAAGTAAATTGGGAAAAGGGTTTATTTCAGCTTACAGGTTGCAGTTCCTCATCAAGAGAAGCCAAGGCAGGAACCAGGAGGCAGGAATTGAAGCAGAGAGCATCAAGGAATACTGCTTATCGGCTTGCTTAACTACTTTTCTTACACAGCCCAAGTTCACCTTCCAAGGGATGGTACTGCCCACCATGGGCTGGGTCCTCCTACATCAATTAGTAATTAATAAAATGTCTCACATTCATGCACAGAGACCAATCTAATGGGGGCAATTCTTTAGTTGAGGTCCCCTCTTTCCAGATGTGTCAAATTGGTCACTAACCCATATAAGCTCCTGCCTGATACCATTAAATGAGTTCCTGCTTTGACTCAACTCCCTATCATGTCTGATTGTCCTGCATTGTGGGGCTGCGGAAATGGGCAGATAGCGCACTCACCTTTCCCTGGGAAATAAGGAGGTTCAAGAAGCCTAGCACCCCACCTTAAACTTAAAGGTCAATGGGCTGGAAAGACTTGCTAGCAGGTCTTGTTGGTGGAACTTACTGCAAAAACAGAAAGGAGGGGAATGGAAGATAAAGGTAACTGAATGGTGTGCTCAACTGAGAAATGACAGTGTGCCTATTGAGATGAAATATTGTTGTCTTCATTAGGGTTTATATTGCTGAAAAGAGACACTGTGATCATGGCAACTCTTATAAAAGAAAACATTCAATAGGGTGGCTTGCTTACAGTTCAGAGATTCAGTCTATTGTCATCATGGTGGGACATGACAGCATGCAGGCAAACATGATGCTAAAGAAGGAGCTGAGGGCTCTTACATCTTGAACTGCAGGCAACAGGAAGCTATCTGGGATGTTGAGCATGGCTTGAGCATATATGAGACCTCAAAGACCACCCCCACAGTGACACACTTCCTCCAACAAGGCCATACCCTACCCCAACGAAGCCACATCTCCTAATAGTGCCACTCCTTATGAGCTTATGAGGACCAATTACATTCAAACTACCACAGTTGTGAAGAAAAACAGACTCAGGATAGGTACGATATCAAGACTCTCTTGCCATGTTCCTGTAAGCCTGTTCTTCCAGCAGCACTGTTTATAATAGGCAAAATACAGACTTAACCAAGATGTTTACTGACCCATTAATGCACAAAGCATAGTATAATAGCATAACTAAATAGTATCCATCCCTCCCAAATGATAAAGTCTTATCATTTAAAACAACGTGGATGGACCTGGATGATATTTTGTTAAATGAAAAAAGTCAGACACAATGTGTTCACTTGCCAGCTTCAGAAGCTCAAGGTGGTGGTCACATTAACATAGAGATGAATAGTGGTTACAATAGGAACGATATGGAGAAGGGAGGCAGGGGTTGGATAACAGGAGGCAAACTATATTTACTGAAGGAGATTTTATGCTACTATTTTAGAAAATGATAGGGCAACTGTAATCTCTTACACAGAGGAGCAGACCATGTGGATTCCTCACACAAGAAGCAGCACTGTTTGTAGAGAAAAAAATGGTGATACTCTGATTCGATTGCTATACCTGCAGGAATGTATCAAGCTATAACACCTCATAAATAATTATGGATATTATAAGCCAACTTAGGTTTTAAGGGTTTGAATTATCCTTCTGTTGTGGCTGTGTTTAACTTTAGATCTACCAGACAGCCACAACCACACATTGCCCAGGCAGTTGAACACATGAGTCAAGAGCCCAAGAAAGCAAATGAGATACATCATTAAATCTCTGAGTGTGACTGAAGCCACAATAGAAGACAGACAGGAAGAAGGGGACAGAGAGGAAGACCCAGGAGTTGGTCTCCAGGACAGGCTGAGAAGAGGCAGCCTGCAAGGGAGGGAGGTACAGGAAGGCTCTGCTGACCTGAACGCCACATGGAGAGGATATTTTAGATGATGCTATAAACTTCAACATTAGGGGACAGGTTTGGAATATGATGGAAGCACTCCAAGATACCAGTGTCATGATGCCCTGCGGGTTATTGGTAGTGTTCCTTAAGGATGAAAATGCAGAGCAAGGATTGGTGAGGCAGGAAATCAGAGTTTTGGAAAGTCTCTAGCACCAGGATAGGCTATTTGGAGATGAGGGAGAAGGATCCGACATGCTTATTTGGAGCTGTGTAGATGAACGCAAGAGGAAATGGCCATCCTTCGTGACTGGGAGGCTGCTGGGCACCAAGGAGTTACAGTCAGAAGGAAAGGGATGCTTACTGACGGGGGGGTTGGGGGGGGTCATATAAGACAAGTCTGGAATATTCTGTGGCAATTAATTTCTTTTAAGGTAACCGAGAATTCACTTCTAAAAGGATGAGCCTCTCTTCCTACTCACACCATGCCCGGTTTTATACTTTTCTTAAGTTTTTTTTTTCCCCAAGAGCAAGTTATAGTCAGGTTCCTACAACCTACAGAAAAATTCAGCAATATTCTATTTTTAAGCTCCGTTGCTAAGAATCTAACTGTTTAAAGCAGTTTTTCTCCCTGGTTTTTCTGTAACTGAATTAGGACATTACATTCAAATATATATATCTCTACTGATACAATATAGAGCACCCACTCCTTTTTATACAAAAAATTGCTTAATCAGAATCAAAACTTGAGAATCTAATTTTAAAAGTTAGTCACGTTATTAAATTAATTTATAAAATACACAACATCAATTTGAGCTGTTAAATAATCCAAATATACTGATAACCCCCATTATTCTCTCTTATTTCAGGAAGCAGTTTGAGACAGTATTGCTACACAGTCCGGGTTAGCCTGTAACTTGCTGTGTGGTGGACCGGGAGCCCCGGCTCATTCCCATTGCTCTCCATCATTACTCTCACTCGACATTGAGAAATTAGGTAGAAAATTCTGAATGACTTATAGATCAAACACTTTGAAAAGAGGAGTTCACCCCTTGCTTTTACAATCTAATTATAACAAATACTGGGTGTTTACTATGTAAAGATAGCTAAAAATAAAAACGGAAAAAATTAGATTAAGAGGAAAAAGTAATTTCTCCATTTCTATAAACTGATTATGACCACCCCCACCCCCAGGTCATATGTTGCGGCCCCAACCCCTACTGTAGCGAGATTTGAGGTTTTAGGAGGTAATTAAAATTGCATGAGGTTATAAGGGTGAATCCTGTCTGACAGAGTTACTGTACTCAGAAAGAAGAGATGTCTGTCTGTCTGTCTCTGTCACTTTCTCTCTGCCTTGGCACCCAACTCTCTGTGACCTACCTCTACACACACACACACACACACACACACACACATGAACTTAGGGAAGGCTCTACGAGTACACATAGCCCTCACCAGAATCTGACCATGCCACACCTCTTAAAACATACTTCTAAATTTCCTTTTGTCTTCAACAAGACGAAAAAAAAAAAAAAACTCATATAAAAGATACCCTCCCCCACCAGGGAAAAAGAGACATTATTCCACAAGGAGCTACAGTCAAGAGAATTTGGAACAAACAGCCTTGTTAAAATAATTATCTTCCTGTACCTTCCCCACAGTTTTCCAGCCACTGCCTCTCTTGCTCATCCCAGATAAAAGCATGGGGGGGGGGGCAGCTCTTCTGTTGGTGGTTCTTTTCTAGGAGGGCTCTTGTGTGCATAAAACTGTATAAGCCTGTGTGCTTTTCTCCTTCCTGTTAATCTGTCCTATGTCAATTTAATTATCAGACCCAGATGAAAACCCTGAGAGAATAGAGGAAAATTGGCTTCCCTACAATTCAGTGTATATTTATAATGTGAGAAAATACGCTCAGAAGCCATTAAGTGGAGTACAGTGATGGTGGCAGCTATGAAGCCAAATCCCTTCTACAACGCCAGTCTCCGTAACTCCAAGGCTTAGGCACCTGTCGCTAGGTCATCACTACTGTTACAGGGTTCAGTGGGATCGAGACAAGGTCTGTGCAGCTTCAAATCAAGTGAATGATGCTTAGTCCCCATGTCTCAGTGTCTGTATCTATGTAAGGTGTTGGATAGCAGTGCCCATCATACAGGGTGACTGGAACATTGCTCAAAGTAGAAGATTACATTAATCACGTAACACCTGGTACCTAAGAGCCCCCAGCCACTGTCCATGCTGACACAACATGGTGGGGAAATCATTCCACCTTGTGGTGGCCAGGAAGTCAGGTGTGAAAGAGAGGAGGGGCGGACAGGTGTATGCAAAGTATGAAAATGCATAGCTAGGCTTCTCACTAGTTGAGATAAAAGGATCATAAGTTCACTGCCAACCTGTGCCAAAGAAGACTCTATCACAAACAAACAACAAAAAATAACACAAACAGGAACCACATTCAAACCTGACCTTCAAGAGCACACTCCTAAAGGCTCAGCTTTGTTCCCTAGACTTTGAAGGACAATTATCTGAACTGTACCACAGCCCACAGCATTCTTTATCTGATTCAGACATCATAAGAGTTTCACTGACAGCAATCAGAGAGAAGAAGGGAATTGCATCATGCATATGAACCAGGAAGGGCACTAAGGACAGAAATGAGCAGAGAAAGAGAGACTCTGAACCACACTGGAGTTTTCCCAGACTCACATCCAGATCATGGGAGAGCAGACAGAATTAATCTTGTCATCATTTTCAAACCCGAGGTGGTAGGAACTAAGGTGGACATAGGTAGCATCCGGGAATTTAACTTTTCCTCTTTGCTGTAAAAGTTCATGCATTACCTGCAGGAGATCACCCAGGAAGACAGGATCTAGGATGAAGTGAGCGACACTCATAGCTGCGGTACCCACCCTCGTCTTAGCCAAGAGGGCACTTAGCAGGGCTTCAGAAAGGGCACAGGAGTCCAGGGCTATAGCAAGGGAGTGTGGAGCAGATGTGCATTCTGGACTCCCTGTCCTAGCTGGGCGAGCACCGAGGACAACATCTGTGTCTGCAATGAGTCTCTGAGAGGGAAAGACAGGTCCCCGTGGGGCACACAGTCTGTCAAGAAGACCAGCCTGGTCTACAAGAGCTAGTTCCAGGACAGGCTCGAAAGCCACAGAGAAACCCTGTCTCGAAAAACAAAAAAAAAAAAAAAAAAAAAAAAGAAGCATCTACACACATCGCAGCCGTGTTCAGGAGTGCAGGGATGAACTACATCCTGCCTGAGCAGGACAAAGTGTTGGCAGAGCACGTGTGCAAACACGCAACAGAGCTATCAGGCAAGGAAGCAAACGGAACCAGACGTGTGAAAACAGAGCTCAGGCACAGGGAAGACGACACCAAGAGACACGCTCCCTCCAGCAACTGCCGGGAGCCTAGGAAGCTAATGAGAATATGAATCCAGCAAAAGAAAGATTGGAAGTGATAAAAGATGAGGCTAGGATGAAAAGGAGGCTAGAGACCAAGCTAAGGAAACCAATTACAAAGTGAGAATTAAAATCCCACCATTGCAAATCTCATAAATAATTTAGAAACAGCCGGGAACAGAGAAGACACGAGCGGAAATCAAAGTACTGGCATGGGAGGAAATGTGACACTTCCGGAGTTACTCTGAGGAAGGGAGAGGCTGTCTATGTAAAGTTACAAGAAGGAGGCATTGTATAGACCCAGAAAGCTTTTTTTCTGAACTCTAAAAGCGAAATGCTTTATAACGGAAGACTTCTAATCTAAAGTTCACTATGAACCGCAATTTCACTTTTATTAATTTCAAAGACAAATGTTCAAAACATAAACAGGGACTTTGTGGTGTGGGAGGGAGTATGCTTAGTTATGGGAGGACCTGAACTTAACCCTCAGCACTGCAAGAAATAAAAAGGAAGAAGATAAAAAGAAGAATTAATACTAACTATCCCATTAAAGTAAATTTAATATTTCTTAACACACATACATTGGACAGGTATAGTGGAGTAGACCCATAATACCAGCTCATAAGATATGGAGGCATGTACTGGCATTTCAATTGTATTTTAATAAATAAAGACCGCCTGAAGATCTAAGAGTAAAACAGCCCCACTGGTCAGCTTTACCGACCAGGTTATGGTAACACACACCTTTAATCCCAGTAGCCACAATGATATACACCTTTAATCTCAGAAGCCACAATGACATGCATTTTTAATTCCAGTAGCCACACTAGTTGCCATAGAAACTGGGCAGTGCATGCCTTTAATCCCAGCCTAGAGAGGATCATAAAATGAAAGGAAACAGCTATCAACACTCAGTCTCATTCTATTATTCCTAGAGACAGGATTGCCATTTTAGTCTGAGGTTGAGGTAAGAGACAGTGGCTGGCTGTTTTGCTTTTCAGATCTTCAGAAAACCCCAATTTCTGACCCTGAGCTTTTATTAATTATGATTCAGAGGCAGCAGGATTAAGTAGTTCAAGGCCAGCCTCAGCCATGCAGGAAGTGTGATGGTGATTCCCAAATGTCACTTGATGGGCTCTAGAGATGCCAGGGAGATGGGTATCTGGGTATACCCGTGAAATCTAGCAATTTCCTCAAAATTGAACTGTTCCATCCTAGGTGTAGGCTCCTTAAGAACTCAGTAACTTTTAAAGGTAAGCTCATTAAGACTCTGAAATTATGGTTTGAAGTTTCCATCTTGGAAGGAGGCTCATTAAGACTTAAGAAATGAACAACTCACAAGTCTCAGAAAATCCCTGAAATTTACTAGATGTGCAAGGCTTTTCCTTCCCCAAAGTTATGTAAGTAGGAAAGACAACTGCAGAGAGGAAGCTCACTGACATGTCAAGACACCTGGATGTTGTGCAGAAAGCACTGGCTTTCCTGAGCCTAAGCTGGAGTAGGCTTCTGGTTGCTGCTGCTGTCTCTGTGTTGTATCTGCTCCTCTAAGTAACTCCTCACGCATACTGCCATAAGTAACCCCAGTAAACTCAGTGGTTCAACCAAACTGGACTTCAGTAATTGTTAATTTGGTCTGATGTCCATAACCAATCTGGAGTGAATTAATATTTCTTCATGTCTCTCACATGATAGCCTAAATGATTGATTAGGGCAACTGAGGCAGGAAGAATCACCCACAGTGAATGGAATTATTCCTTGGGCTGATGTCCCAGACTGAAGAAAAAGGAGAAATCAAGTTGAGTGTAAGCATTCATCCTTCTCCACATTGTGACTGTGGATGTCATGTGACCGGCCCCTGCTGCCATGACCTTCCCGTCATGACGGACTGCAGCTCTGAACTGTGAGACAAAATAAACTCTTTCTTCTTTCAGTGGCTGTGGTCAGGATATTTTATCGCCAACAGAAAAAGGAAGACAGGGAACTCAAGGCCTGTCTTGTGAAACAGACAAAGTATTATTCCCCCATACCTCATGTCTGTTATCATTACCCAATTAAGTACCTGTGAATTTATGGACATATAATATTAAACTGACAGTTTCTGAGCACTCTGCAAATTATTGTTTTTGCTACTTTTTCTGTATTGCTTAGTTTATTGGGAAAAAAATGCACTGTCTTTTTTTTTTTTAAGTATAATCTTAATTCTAAAGAGAAGGAAGCCCATTCAGTGTTCCTGCAATAAATGGATTCTAGAAACTACTGCAGATGTACAAGATAGAAAGCAAAGTCCAGCCCTGCTGTGAATCAGTTCATGGCAGGTGACCGACTCAGGAAGACAAGAACCCGTCAAAGCAACTTCACACCAGAAACACAAGGCCGATTCTTCACGAGGAAACACACCACCATCACATTGGTAGAAACACAAGCCCAATTCACCACAAGGAACCACACCACCATCGCATTGGTAGAGCTGGAGGAAAACGGCTAAGGAGGAAGAAAATGCCTGGCGTTCCTTCATTTCTAAACAGTAAGTCAGAATGGGAGGGCATTCCTGTCACGCTCTCACATGGCAGAAAGTGTATTCATTGTAACATGAAAATCAGCATTTTAATTAACAGAATCGATTAGACTTCTCATGTCAAGATATGGGATAAAGGTGTGTGAACTGTGTCTAGTAAGTTTCAACTTAGAGCCTGTGTTTTTAGCCCCAGACAGTTAGAGAAGACTATGAGGGAAATAAAATATGCAGATTTGGTTAAATTCTCTTTATTTGTAGAGAATGTGGCTTTATAGGAAAAATGTATATAACACAATAAAAATAGAAGAAAACATTCAAAGGGTTGTAAAATAAATATACAGAATTGGTAATGTATATCCAAACCACAGACATTCAGTTACAAACTACAACAGAAGGGAAAAGCATATCCACAGTAGCAAAAATACACACATCACAAGATTGTGAACACGACAGGAATTGCCTAAAAGCCATATAATGACACGGTGCCATGTTCATGAAGCAAAGAATTCAAATAGGAAGATACAGCATGCGCATGGATAAGCATAGACAACACTAGAGAGACAGGTTTGTGCAGCTCAGGAGAGCTCCTGCCTAGCATCACGAAGCCCTGAGTTAGAACCCCAGCACCGCATAACTGGGTATAGTGATGCGAGCCTGTAATCTCAGCTGGAGGCAGGACGATGAGAAGCAGTACAGCCATCCTAGGCCACCGTGATGGTTCGTGTTGATAGCACCCAGAACCACTCAGAAGACAAACCTCTGGGCATGACGAGGTTTCGAGGCTAGGTTAACGGAGGTGACAAGTTCCACTCTAACCATGGAAGGTGCCATTCCATGGGCTTAGGACCAGGACTGAATGAAAAAGAAAACGGGAAAGGCAACCAAAATATCAGCATTCATCTCTATCTGCCTGCTGACGGCAGACCCAATATGCTCCTGCTGCTATCACTTCTCTCCCATCATGCACTGCACCCTCAAACGATGAGCAGAATAAGCTCCCCCTTCCTTAAATTGCTGTTGTAGGTATCTTATCTCAGTAATGAAAACAAGTAATTAATACACGGGAACTAAACATAGCAACTTCGAGGCTACCCTGGTATACATGAGACCCCATCTTAAAAAAAAAAAATTAAGTCAATCTCCCAAAGGTAATCCATAAATTTAATGGAATATAATGGCATTATGATAAAGCAAAATTGCCATCATTGTTTCCTAGAGGGCAGGCAAATTGATTATACGCCTCATCTAGAAGAACAACTAAGCGAAATCAATAAAGAATAGCAAGGAAGGCTAGCCCCGGAGATACTACAGAGTCCCATAAAGTGTCTGCCGCGGTGAAACAGGGCAATTCTGATCTATGAACTGACAGACAAATGGAACAAAACCGAAATATCCAGAATCAGACACATTGGTCTATTGCAGTCTAGTATATGACAAGGAGGTCACCTAAAATCACTGAGAAAATGCACACCGCTAACACCTGACATGGTGCGACTACGTGCTGTAAGGACAAGGGAAACGATGCATCTGCTTCACGCCAATTACATCAAAATTATTTCCAAATTGAACAGATATGCAAATGAGAGGGAAAGTAAAGGGCAATAAAGGGAGGGAGGGAGGGAGGGAGGGAGGGAGGGAGGGAGGGAGAGAGACAGAGAATCAGAGAGCATCCAGGCAAGAACTAGAAGAAAATTGAAACCCCTCTATAGCGTTGGAGTTGAGAAATAGACCCTAGAACTAGGTTTCCACAACAACAAAAACCTGACAAATTTAGCTTTACAAAATAAAAACCTTTTATACTCTACACAAAAGCCACTAGAGGTAAATAAAAAACGCAAATGATAAGCAAGAGACGAGGAAGAGTGCCATGGGGTAAGGCACAGCATCCGTCACACTGGTGGGATCTATGCAACTGCTCTGCACATCCATTCTCTGGTCCCCAGGATATAGCATTGCATAGCGCTAGAACCAGGAACTACAATCACACGCAGAGAGCACATGCACACATGTACTACATGGACAATGTACTGTTTGCTTGTGAGTTCTAAATAGAAGCAGAACACAAGTGAGGTTCAGCTCCCAACACTCAACAGATTTAAAATGCATAAAACAGCAACAGTTACGGGGGATTGGGATGTTGAGAGAAGGTAAGGAAACAGGTCAGAGAGAACGGCGATCACAACTAGAAGTATGAAGAAATACTAACTTATGCATGTATGGTGGTTTGAAAGAAAATGGCCTGCAAAGGGAGTGGCACTATTAGATTGCTAAAGTAGGGTATGACCCTGAAGGAGGAAGTGTGTCGCTGTGGGGGAGGGCTTTGAGGTCTCGTTTGCTCAAGTTTCACTCAGTGTAACACTCACTTCACTTCCAATTGCCTACAAGATGTGGGATTGTGGGCTATTTCTCCAGCACCATGTCTGCCTGCACGCCACCATGCTCCCCACCATGATATTAGTGGACTGAACCTCCAAAACTGTTAGCGAATTACTCCAATCAAATGTTTTCCTTTGTAAGAGCTGCTGTGGTCACAGTGTCTGTTCGCAGCAACAGAAACCCTAACTAAGACAACATGTTTAACTTCGTAATAGTAAACGTTTACTATAACTATGAGAGTAAACTAATTGACAAAGCCTAATGTACATCCATAAAAGCAAAAGCAGAAATGAAGCAAGTGAGCCAGCCTACTGGGCTAGGGGCTTAACTGGAGAGTGAAGGAGAAAAGGGCCAGCTAAGAAACCCACCCTGGCCCTGAAGCCAGAGCCAGTGAAAGAAACCCACCTTGGCTCAGAAACCTGAGCCAGAATAAGAATACTCACTCTGGCTCTGAAACCAGAGCCAGTGGAAGAAACCCACCCTGGCTTAGAAACCTGAGCCAGAGAAAGAATACTCCTGAAACCCAGAACAAAAGAAATATACCCTGACTCTGAAGCCAATGAGAAAGAAACACACTTTGGCCCTAGAATCAGAGCCAGTGAAAGAAATATGCCCTGGCCCCAAAACTAGAGCCAAAAAGAAAAAAAAAAAAAGCCAGTGAAAGAAACACAGTTTGGCCCTGAAACCTGAGCCAAATCTGCCCAATCAACTAAGAAGAAAACCAGCCAATCCCTGGGCAGGGAAACAAACCAATCTCTGAGCAGAAAACCCTGAACAGAGATTCTGGGTAATCTGCACTCAAAAGACTGAAATCAGGCCAATTCTCACGCTGAAAATCTTCCCCCTAGAAAAGTTCCCCTCCTAAGAAGCACTATATAGGCCCTGCACCTGTTCAGTTTGTATCTGCCCCTCTTCCACTCTGGAAGAGGCAGCCACTCTCCGGAACCCTTTCCTCCCAATAAATCCCTTGAATGAGGTTTGATTGAAGACCTTCTTTCACTAGAGTGAGAGATGGAGCAGTGGGGCTGTAACACTTTCGCTGGGGAAACCTTCCCTTATTAGCAGAGCCGAGTTGTTACTCTTCAAACTGTAATAACTTGGCTGGGAAGCCCTCTCCTGCCGGAGCAGAACTTTTACACTGGGGAAACCTTTCCCTAGGAGCAGGACTGGAAGCTGCTAGCTTACTGTGACTTGTGCTATTCCCTGGCTTGTGACTGCCAGAATCTTCCTCCACCCGAGCTGTAAACCTCAGTATTCCCTGGCCCCTGACTGTCAAAATATTTTTCCGTCCAGGCACTTAGTATTCCATGGCTCCCAACTGCCAGGATCCCTTCCCATCCCAGCTCCAATGTTTACAGACAGTGGTTTTTAAAGTAACTTTAAAACTAGCCACTTAGCTATCTGTAGTCCTGAATCACATGAAGATGTTTTGGTCAATGATATAGCCATGGTTGACCTTGAACTTCTGATCTTCTTGTCCTTACCTTTCTAAGCACTGGATCACAAAAAAATCACAAATACTCTCCACTGAGGTGGGTCTGGAGATCAAACTTAGGGCACTGTGGAACCCAGGTCAGCACACTCTCAACTGAGCTAGACCCCTGGTCTGTGCTCTGGAGTTTAAAATCATTATTTGGAAGTGCACTCCTATCTACTAAGAAACAGCTAACTATTGCCAAAACTGGCATCCCACATCTCAAGTCCACCCTGTTTCCTGACTACACCAAGAGGTCGCTGACCTATAGTACCCTGTTTGTTCAATGACTTCATAGTATCTGGTCAATGAGGAAACTAATTGACATCTTTTCTAAATGTGTCTCTATTGTTAAGCAGGATGTGGCTACATTTTTTTCTAGCATGTGGATCTAAGGATCATAGATGGGCATGTGGTCTCCAGCAGCAGGAAAAAATAAAAAGAGATTAAAAAAAGAAAGAAAAACCCTGAGAGACACAGCCAAGAGCAAAAAGAAGAGAGAAAGACAGAGAGAAACCTGAAAATGAGGCACATTTGGCAATAAAAGCAGTTATATTTACAGGAACATTCATGGCATGGTGGCAAGACCATTTTGGGATCTAGAAACAAAATAGTGTGATGTCTCAGATTGGCTTTACTCAGGGAGAAGGAGCAGCTGTGGGTACCAATGACAAGAATGGCCAGGAGTGAGTGACAGTCATGGCAGGCAGCAGAAGGCTAGCTCCGTGCAGCATGTCCTTCACTCTGCATATGCCTACGCTTTTCCACAGTTCCCATCTTTAAAAACACAAGAGAGGGCAGTCAGATCCCTGTTATTCTTGGCGACACAACCCATCTGCCAGAACCTTACCATCTCAAGTGCCCCTCAAGTTATAAGGCAAATTAATGACAATACAAAAGTCATACGCAGTATGATTGTATTGGGGACAAATTTTTGGTACAAATATAATTTTGCCAAGTTACTGAAAAAGTATTGTATTAAACAAAACTGAAAATAACCATCTAAAGGAGATTTTTGAAAGCTAAATAAGAAATTCAGGGTTTGATAATTACATAGAACTGCAATGTTTGAATAGAACTCAGTACATGGCCCCAAATATCCTTTGGTTCTTGCTACTTTCAAATACTAGGTGAAATGGAGCGACCCTGAGGAGCATCTATAACCCTAAACAGTTACCACCATCAATAGCATCACACATGTAAGAGCACGGATGCCAACTCTGCTACAACTCTGTTACCTCACAATTCTCAGGCATATTCTGCCTATTGGTCCATTAAAAAAGCATAGTAATCAAATTATGGTAATTACAAAGCCAAAGGCAAAAAACCATGTTCCTTTTCAAATGCCCTGGTAAACGGAGTGATGCAGAACTGAAACACTTGAATCGGAATACTCAGAGACAGGACCACAAAGCATTAAAGAATTTCATCTTTATTCTCTGAGGATTTGCATTCAAAGACTCAATCAAATTTAAATTCATCACTTATGCAAAGTGGAACAGGAATCTCCCATTAAAATTACCATAACTGCTGGCTCGTTAAAATGCTCAAGTGCATTAGATATACCATAGAAAACCCCAACTGTGTTCATTCCAATACTATTTATGTATTAACCCAGAGGACTTGTACAACAGCCATGTGACCAAGTCATGTGACACCTCACTGCTTCAGAGGTTTCCAAGAAGCCTGGTTCTGGTCCACAGAAAGGCGTGGAGTGAAGGCCAACCAAATGAACTCATGTCATTGCAGCCTCCTCCAAGATGTCACAAGTGTGGCTTCTGCACTGGGACAGTAGAGAGGTACAGGTAAGTTAGAAGCTCTGTGGTGTCCCTTTTTTTGCATCTTGGGTCCTACATGACTGGATGTCTACTTGAACTTGGTCCCCATAGGGAACCAACAGGCAGGTTCCATAGAAATGTTCTCAATCAAGGTCTAGCTTTTCAAAGTTCCAACAGAATAACATATACATTGATGGCAAATTCTCAGCAGTACAAGTAAAGGGACAGTTGTGCCAGGCTGTCTACAGGCTTAATGCAACAGACAGAAGCTAACTGGCAAAGAGTAGGTAGTAACCAGTTTCTGCAACCAGATGTCCTCTTCCACTCAGATGGCTACAGTCCTCTCTTTCCTTCGCAAAAGTGTGAGCGATGAGAAGCCAAATTTACTTAACGGTCCATATATATATATATATATATATATATATATATATATACACACACACACACACACACACACACATATATATCCTACATTTTAATGATATGCCGCTTAAAATAGCAATTCTATTCAAAGCAGAAGTATAAAAAGCAAGGCCATCTCATTTTGACATCTGTGCCACCCACTCAAACTGAACTGGAGCCTTCATTGGAAGGTTCCAGGAGCGCCTCATTGCTGCCAGGGGCATTGCTACAGGCACCAGAAGACAGTTTACAGCAGGCTGTCATTTAATTTCAGACGAATGGAAATATGGAGTCTTCTGAGCTCCAGACACTCTTGTGTTTTCAAATTAGACACAGCGGAATGAGGAAGAACACGGGAGCTAGACACCAACTGTAAAACACAAGCCACGTCTGGAGCGGGGAGGGAACTGGTGGAGGTTTGTTTTGTTGTTGTTTTGAGGAAACATCTTTTTGTCTAGCCTAGGCTGCTCTCCAATCCACAATCTTCCTGCCTCAGGGCTATGCTCCAACACACCCAGCCATTAACCCAGTCTTTCTGTGCCAGAAGCTGAGGGAAGCCTCACTTCCTTTGCAAGAATACACCTGAATCCAGGTTGGATTAACCATGGTGTTCTTGACTGTTCAGAAGCTTGCATTCTCCAACTACTGAATCTAAGTGCTGTTGTTGGCCAAACAGCACAACAGAGTAGACCACACACCCAAGACTAGGGTGAAGATGCCCAGACACATGCACACGCCCAAGATTAGAGGTGGAGATGCTGTTGACTGAACAGCATAGTAGAGAGCACCCACACCCCCAAGACTACAGGTGAAGACCCTAGATTCCAGACCCTCGACTCGCTGGTAAGAGAGCCACCTGCACGCACAATTTGTATGTAAAAAGACAAATGGTAGCATCCAGTTTCAGCTCCTACAGGTACAGCACAAAAAAACACACTGAAGATGGGTGACTTCAGTCACATTCCTTAGAGAGGTAGAATCCTGACAAACTTCTCTGGAATCTGAAGCCCGTGAGGCCAGGGTCTAGCATCTGCTTATCTGGACACAATCCGGGAGCCATAGACTATTGAGAGTCCTGAACAGATTGATCTTGGCCAAATTCTAGAGGCATTTGAGCCTGAGCTAAAAGCAAAATAATAATTAATAATAATAATAAGGTTGCTGGGTGCCAGCCCTTAGGAATCCCCACACTTGGGGGCATTTAATCTCTAAGAATACTCTCATGTTCTCTTGGCTAAGCACCCAGGAAGATTGCCTGTGGGCTGTATACAGGGAGGAAGCCTGTTCTTGGGGAAGTGTGAACAAGAGACCCTGCATGGCAGCCTTCTCTGCAGGAGAACAGACTTTACTAGCTCTTTCTCCAATCTAGAAAAGGGGTCTTTTCCCACTTGTATCTTACCTAAGGGAGAAGAAGAAGCATTTGTGCAGATCACTGCTCAGGTACATGGCCCACTGAAGTCTTAATGACGATAGTAAATCACCTCACCCCCATGCTTCCCATACCAACAGCGCTCCAGGACAGCCATATGAGTGACAGCCAAAAGAGCTCTGAGACAAGGACTTCTCAGAGAAGTCCAAAGACAAAAAAAAGGGGGGGGGGCGGGGGGGACAAAAACAAGGAGAAGAAATGAGTTTGGAGTCTCTGCCATCCATAGTTAGAACCCACTTAGCACAGCCCATGTCCTTTATCTTGTCTCGCACGTGAATCTGTATGTCCCAGCTCTCATTATCCAATTCCAGTGATATGGCTAACAGTCTGGAAAGTCAGAACTACATACATAATGAAAAAGCCAGTGGTTTCCAGGGCTTTACCGCGGCGGGGAGGGTCGGATAGCTGAGGTGCAGGAAAGTCAGGTGCTACTCTTACATTTTCGTAACAGGGAACACATGACAATAGGCATATGCTTGAGCCAATGTTCCATTAGTCACCAAGAATAAACCCAAAAGTTGACAAAAAAAAAAGTGATCATTTAAAGTGACAGAGAATCCTAGAATGGAGTAATGAGCCAAGAAAACTGTATTAGAAATATGTAAAATGACCCCCCCCCCACTGAAGTAGGGGCTGTGCGTACCCTGGCAAGTCTTTAAGGCAAACATAGCCCGCACACCTGCAGGTGGATGCAGCTCTGTGCCAGCAACCCATGCAATATACTTGCTAAAACTGTCTCCCGACCAGGAGTTCCAGCGAACAACAAGCATCACCTCCACATGCATGCTGGAACTAAACCAGGGCACAAACGAAGAGCAGATGTCGAGGGGCAGCTCACTATTGAAGTGAGAACAGGGGCAGGAGGCTAGGATGAGCGCGGGGCACAGACTCACTGAAGACATCACTCTGAGCTCATGTTTGTATAGACACAGGTGGCTACCGACAGAAACATCTGTAAAATACGTACCTGTATACACATTAATAAGCACATATATTTTTGTATTTTGTCAGGAGAGTCTTAGAAGCAAAGAACTCTAAAAGTACTAAATAGCCCGGCATCCAGATTTCCTAATGCCATTCTCTAACAAAAAAGAGATCCAGAATCCAGCTTCCTCGGAGAACTGGCTGCTCAGGAACTAGGTGGGAAGCATAGGATGAGCAGAAAGTACAGAAATGATGGCTTGGGTTGGGAGACAGCTCAATGGAAAAACATTTACCTAGCACAGGTGAGGTCCTAGGTTCAATTTCCAGCACTATTTAAAAAAAAAAAGACAAAAGTCAATGGGCTCACAATGCTGGGGTTGTATTAAAGGGACACAGGAGCTGAACGGAAATAATTTTAGCAACATAATGAAATAATACTGAATATAACAGAAATATAAAGAGTCATACATCTTTATTTATATAAGGAAATAAATAATGAAGAAAGAAATCTCGAAAGCAGAAGAATCACAAATAACTCATGCAGAGTCTTCACCCTGAGGCTGGAGGAGGGTCACTCCTCACGCCTCAGGTAAGGGCTACAGAGAGGGACTTCCTCCAACAAGAGGGCAGTGAGAAAGAAGGCAGCTCGTCCTAAAGAAACCTGAGTACCACTTCCTTGGTCATGTGACCAAGGTCCACCTCAAGCGCAATATACACTGTGACTTCATAACCTTGAAATGATGGGATGAGAGGGCCCTTTGCCCAGTGGTCTTCTGCCTCCACATGCCACCAAATACAAACGTCAAACAGATTCTCAGAGAGATAGAGGGGGGGCATCCTACAGAATTTCTGACCAGTATTCTTCAGAAGGCCAAGGTCACAGTCAAGAGAATATAAGGAAACACAGTGAAGGGGCACAATGAAAGTACTGCACATATTTCACATGTCCATTAGAAAATGTCTAGCACAAACAACTCAAGAGGAAGATGTGTTTGGGCTCGCAATTTTGCAGGGATTTTGGTGGGAACAGCTCAGGTCTTGGAGCAGGAGGGAGTACGCTGTGGAGACTCCTCCAGGGAGGACCAGAAGTCAGGCCAGAGCTAGGAGTGGGTATAACCTTCAAAAGCCTGACCCTTGTGACCTACTCCCAGACAGATCCAACTTCCCAGACCATAACCTTCAAAACAGTGTCACAGCTGGGGACCAAGTGTTCGATACATGAGTCTATGGGGTCATATCAGATTCAACCCCTAACATGTGACATCCTGGGTGAGATCTGGGTACACACTAAAGAAACACGGGTAGACTATGGGTTGGTTTGTTTGTATCAGTGCTAGCTTATTAATTTTCATAAATGTACTGTGCACATCCAAGACACCACTAATGGGGAAAACACAGGGTTTCTTTGGACAGCGACCCCAGTTCTCCATAAATGTGAACTGTTCTAAACAATGAAGCTTGTTTTAGAAGTCCAAACAGCAATCACAAAGCACAAATACCTCCCACAGTCACACTCAGCCTCCCTGCAAGCTGCCTTTATAAATAAGTGGATGCTGGCTGCTCAGATCCCCAGGGCTGGGCACAAGTTTTATGCTTCACAACCCCTACAGCATGCCGGTAAGCTGTCCCTGCCCTGATTCTATCCCCCAATCAAATTAGTTGTGTAAGAGATGAGTTCCGGTCAGAACGAATGGGCTTCCTGTAATGTTTGCCTGCTTGATATAGAAAGAAAAATGTGAGAGTGTGGTTTTCAGCAATACCAAAGGGAACTGCTTCTCAGTCTGCAGCAGAAGCATGCTGGTCACTAGCTGGCATCTGCCTTCTGGCATGCAGGAAGGATTCAGCATTACAGGTTGGGCATCTCATCATCCTAAGAACAATCTACATAACTAAAGGGTTCCCATCAGTGACAACGTGGTGCTAACACGCATGATTGTACAGCAGGAACCCTGGCATGCCCATGCCCATCAGTGGCATTATACCAAGAAGACAAGCAGAGCATCCTGGCTAAGATAAGTTATTCACCTTTGTGCCATCATCTCAAGGTGGCAGATCTACTCAAGGCCAGAAATAAAGCATTCATGCTTTAAGCTCCTGGTAGTTCAGGGATCTTGGAGAGGGGTGTTGGTGCCTGATAGACCAAACATCCAGTTTTCCCTCTCCTCACACCACCAGCTCTAATCCACCCAAGCAGAGGAGGTGGAGAGCAGGCTGTCTAAGGAGAGGAATGGGATGTCGCCCCAAAACACAACTGCAGTGCCACATGGCTTGTCCGGCACTGCCAGCCATCAGCTCTGGAAGGACTGGGCAAGGACAAGAAGCTCACGGCACTAACACATGAATAACACATACCAACAATTTACACACTCTATGTGATAACCTACTGCTCGTTAGGATAACACTACAAACCACCAAAATAAGATGCACCTTAGTAAAATGTATCCCAATGTAAGGCTCACACAAAGTCCAGGAAGCTGCTGGACTCCTCTCGTCCTGAGTGAAATAGATGAAAGGAAACAGGAAACCCCAAGATTGGTGCAATGGCTCATATGTAATCCCAGCTCTAGGAGGTTGAGGCAGGAGAAGCAAGGACAGTCTGGCTACATAGCCAATCCCATGCCAGCCTGGATTACAGTGTGAGACCCTGTCAAGAAAGAGACAGTGGTGGGAGCCGGGAGGAGGGCAACAGAGTCCCTTCAGACAACCGCTGCTGATGGAGCAGTGGGATCCTAACAACACCCGCTGGGACATGAGGAGTGACATCAGTAAATGGTTCTTCACGCTGTCTTGGGAAACCAGGAAGAGGCCAGGGGAGTGGCCACAGCCTACCTTCAGAAGAATTGAAAGCAACATCAAGAGCTGTGATAAAAGCTGATCTCATTGAAGCAGAGAGCAGAACTGTGGTTGCTGGGGCTGGAGAAGGTGGTGAGGGGTGCAGGGAGAGGATGAACAACGGCAAAGAAGTACCCTGGCGTGGGATGAGTGCCTCCCATTCTCTAACACAGTAGGAAAACCTCAGCGCCAACACTGTGTACTTAAAATAGCTAACAGGAAAAATGTTGAAGACTCCTAGCGTAAAGACATAAATGCTTCGGGTAATAAATATGCTGTGTAGCCTATATGGCATTATACATGGCACACATTATTGAAATGATATTGTCATACAAATATATACAAATGCAATGTTTTCATTGATTAAATAAATTATAATAAAAAATTTTAGAGGATATGAATAAGTTAGTGCATAAATAATTAAGAGAACAGATGACTCATAATCTAAATTAAAATAACAATTACCACACAGATTGTCTTAAAACTCTATACAAATGTATACAGTTCCTGATCTGAGCCCAGAAAAGATGGGTCCAGGAAGGGTCAGTGAGGCGTCTCATAGGGGAATCATTAGTGCCAGAAGTAGGAAAAGGTAACTGTTAATTGGGCCCTGTGCTAGGGGCAGCCTGGACAGATATATGAAGTCACGGCACAGAGAACCACGTCCTCATAGGTCACATTCCACCCTTGGTGAAAGATACAGGCGCTTCTATCAGGGGCACGTAGTCTGGAGGGGAAAATGGACAGCTACGTGCTTTAAAATGCTTTAAAAGGCATTAATAATAAAATTCAATGACCTTACTCTCTTCAGTATAATACCCTTCTGTTCTGTTTTGTATTTATTTATGGTGTTAAATTATTCTTGTGTCTTTATCTGCTTTCTTTTACTTCCCAAGGAAAAGTTAGACTTTTTAATTTCAAAGGCAATCCTACTTTGTAAGTTGAATTCTGTCTCCTTTGAAACTCATACATTGGCATCCCAACCCCTAAGACCTCAACTGTCTTATTTTAACACAAGATAGTAGAGCCAGTATCCATTAATATGAGGCTGCAGTAGAATAGAGGGCTCCCAGTACAATCCAACAGTGTACTCATGCAAAGGAGAGAGCTGAGCAGACAGACATGCACATAGGGAGGATGCCATGCCACCAGAAGGGGACATAACAGAATGATGCACCTATGAACCAAAGAAGAGACGTGTGCCATCAAAGCTTGTAGAGTCCGGAAAAGAGTTCTTTCCTGGGACTGTTGGAAGGGAGCAACCCTGCCAACACCATCATCTCAGGCCTCTGGAATATTGTTTGAAGACATGCTACATTTGTTTATGCTGTGGAATATTTGTTTAATGATACAGTGATGTGTTGCATTCTTTTATGTTGTATTTGTTTAACTCTGTGAAGCTGTGTTGCTTTGCCTGTCTAAAAAACCTGATTGGTCTAAGAAAGAACTGAACGGCTGATAGCTAGGCAGAAGAAAGGGTAGGTGGGGCTGCCAGGAAGAGAGAAGAAACAGGAGGAGAAAGGAATCAAGGCTCCAAAAGAGGAGAGGAGGACTCCAGAGGGTCAGCCGCCCAGCTACACAGCAAGTCATGGAAGTAAAGAAAGGTATAGAGAAGTTTAAAAGTTCAGAATCAAAAATCATACAGGAAGATTTAAGATAAGTTAGCAAGAAGCAAGCCAAGCTAAGGCCAGGCATTCATAAGAAAGAATAAGACTCTGTGTGATTTATTTAAAAACTGGGTGGCGGACCCCTCAAAGAGCCAAAGAGTAAACAAGACAACTACTTCAGGCTTCAGTCTCCATGGCACTGAGACACAAGGAACTTTCTGCTGCTCATCCTGTCCAATCTATGGTACATTGCATCAACTTTCTCGGAACACAGTCACCCAGAAGACAACCCCAGAAGACCCAGGGCAGATGTTATGCTTGTTACACACTACGGTGACCATTACTTCTAAGCAGCTCCAGCCGTTTGCTAGAAACCAGGTGACTGCCACAAGCAGGACAGAATGCTTTACCCAAATGTGCAAGAGCATTTTCCAAGATAGCCATTCATCCCCAGCAGCTCCTTTCTCATACACATCCATTCTGAGGACGTCTTCACAGTTTGAAGATCTTAAGGGCTACGATGAAATGGTCTCTGCCATTATATGAAACATTTGAACAAAATATTAAATATTCAAGTGGGACATTATGTTGAGTCTCATCTGAGGGTGTTCAAATACTTTAAAGTTGAAATTTAAAAGAAGCTTTTTGTGGAACATCAGAGGCAGCTTCTCTTCCTGTGGAGCAGGAAGGTCTAATTCCTACCCCATGCATATGGGCCAGCCTTTGTGGCTTGCTTGAACAAGAGAAGGTGCTAGAAATGATACTCAAACAGAAAGATGAGTCATTAAGGACCCAAGTAGCTTTGGCCCAAGCACCCCAGGAGAAGCTAGATACCATGAAACAAGCATGACGTCATGGAGTGGGCACAGACAGACACATGGAAAGGCCACGGGGAGCGAGGAAGCTGGTGTGGTAGCTGCTCCCAGCTGTGCAGCCTCTGTTTCGCTACAGTATGTGAGAGGAACAACTGTGTCTGTCAACTTTCAGCCACTGGGACAACGTACATAAGAAAAGTCCTGTTACTAAACCAGCTCACAGTTTCAGCCCAAGGTCACTTGTCTCCCTTTTTTCCTGGGCTTGTGAGACAGAGTACTGGGTAGAGAAGAGCTGTTCAACTCGTGCAGTCAGGAAGGGGAGAGAGGGAGACTACAGGACCACAAAAGCCCTTCAAGGACACACACCAGTCGGTGACCGCCCTTCTCCAAGGAGATTCCACTACCCATAATCTCTATTGCCTCCCATAGCCCATAAAGCTATAAATGCATCAAGGGAGGTCAGATCCGTGATCCAATCACATTCCAAAGCCCCACCTTCGAACTCCACTGCACTGGGGGCCAAACCTTCAGGACATGAGGTTTTGAGAGACATTTAAGAATCCTTAACAAGAGTCCTCTCGAGGAGACATGCCACAAAGAGCCAAGAAAGTTGACCGATAGTCAGAACTATGACCCCAAACTTCGGGCCCCAGTCCAATGTCCCAGCCATCTGTGGGAATTGCAGTCACAAGTAAAATTTCCACTGTGCCCTTCCTAAATTCCTCCATCACAAAATTATGAACACAGTAAAATGTAACTATTCAGTGTGTCTACATTTCAGAGTAGTTTATATCCACAACAGAAACTAAAGCTCAGCTCTCTGTCAGTGAAATATGTTTTCATCTCAGACATTTAACAGAGTTAGGCAGGTTTATCCAGGGGCTGCAGTGCAATTGAAATTCCATTAGGGATGCTTTTTAACAATCAAGTGAGATTAATATAGCTTTTTGCTACAAAGGACTGCAGGATCTTTGCCAAACCACATCTTAACACAGTGCTGCTACCCAGCAAAAAAGTAGTCAGTGTTCTCTCTCCTCTAACAACTACCCAAGGAAGATGGCCAGGACAGGGAGCCAGAGCACACTCCTGCAACGCCCAAAGACCAAGCAAGACTCGGCTCCAAAGTGGAAGTCAAAGAGATAACAGAAGTGAACGTCTAGGAACATGGATGGGATTCATGGCTCTGATACCAAGGAGGCATCAAAGATGCTGCAGAAACATGGCCTCTTTGCCTCAGTAGGGACAAGAGCTATCTGTTGCAGTCAGAGCCAGCTCTTGTAGCTCAAGTGTTCCTGCTACAGACAGAGTGCATCTGCCTTGCTGTC
Source organism: Chionomys nivalis (assembly GCF_950005125.1). Taxonomy (NCBI): domain Eukaryota; kingdom Metazoa; phylum Chordata; class Mammalia; order Rodentia; family Cricetidae; genus Chionomys; species Chionomys nivalis. Next base: position 27,507,132 of record NC_080108.1, on the reverse strand, counting down.
AGCTGGGACAAAACATCCTCCACACAAGAGACCTGCCTCGACTGTTTCTCTGCTGGCTCAGTACACACTGAGAAGTAGAAATAAGTAAGGACCGTGACTTAAATCCAACTCTACTCCATGTTCATCATTGTGCTGTGTGCTCTGGAGGCCTCAAAGTCTATGTCATTATCATTTCAGTGGGACAGGAGGCAGCTCTCCCTGATCTCACAGCTGACTCCTGGAATGCAAGTCCAAACCGGTTTGACCAGAAAAGGGACTGGGTGAAACCAACTTACATTCACTCCCCCACCCCCTTACCAAGAAATGACAAGGCATTCCATCTATGCTGGACACATGCCTCCATTTTGCTCATGTTCCCTTGGCCTCCGGTAGGTGCAGAGCTTGCTACCAGAACTGCCAGGTCTGATGTTGCCTGCTGACTTGTTTATTGAAAATGAAGTTTTATTTCGGTTATCTTGTTGTTAAGGGAAAAAAATTAATTTATGTTCAGCAAGGAAAATTAATTTGAGACTATGAATTTCTTGCAGACTTCAAAGAAAAACATTACACAGTTGTTAGGACCAAATCACAGATTCCCCATTGATAGACTTGGGTGATTATGCAAATACTAATTGAAAGTATAAAGCTTGGAGGACTGTGGGGAGTGCCAATCCATTTCCACTTAAAGTCCGAACCCCGAAAGGCCTCTCAGTGGATGTGTGGGAGCACAGCAACCTGCAAGCCTGGGACTCTCAAACCCCACTTGAAGCTCGAATGGGAGGGAGCTGACGAGCTAAGGCACTTACTTCTCCCATGCACCAGTTCTGCTGCAGGACTGATTACAGGGAGGGGAGACTCTGGTAAGTTCTGCAGGCATTCATCCCACTGTTCTGATCTGAACCTGAAAGGTTTCTGCCAGGCTCACAGTTTGAAAGCTTAGTTCCTAACCGGTGGCGCTATATTTGGAGGTTCTGGAGACTTTGGGAGGTGGGGCTTGGCTGGAGGAAACAGGTCACTTGGGAGTCTGTTATTCCTGGCACCTTCTAATTCCACTCCCTGCTTCCTGGTACCCCATGAAGGGAACAGCTCCTCCCTGCCACCATGATTCCCTGCCTGAGTGGCAGAACCCTCTGAAACCAGGAGCATAGGCACACCAAAGCCCAGGGATGCTTAAGTCCCTTATACAAAATAGTGTACTAACTGCATAGAACTTACCTGCATCTTCCTATATATTCTGTACCATTTCTAGATGACTTAATACAACATTAATGCTGTATAAGTAGTTCAATTATTCTGTCCACAGAAGATAGAAGGTACATATGCATGGAGCTTAATGTATATGTTAATATGTCATCTGTCATATATAGTAATACAAATCACATAAATACATGAGGATTATTTGGATATATTCATATATATTATGGTTTGGTATATAATATAGATATATTATATATCTCATATATATGCGAGTATTTAACATACGCACACAGAGTTCCTACATGGAGGAGGTACTGCTGGATTAAATACCACCACAAACCTATAGCAAGGGCAAATCACTGACAGCTGTAGCCACATTGGCATCAAAACCATCAACAGAAAGAAAAGAACAAACACCACAGTTTTATTAGATCTATGGAGTAAACAGGAGGGTGGTCATTGCAAGAAACAGGACTTGGAGAGAAGGCCAGCACAGCAGACAGGTACGGACTGACTCCATGGAGCAGGGTCTTTCTCGTGAATGGCAGCACAGGAAGCTGCTCCAGGAATAGGGAGACACCACAGCTATTTTTTCCCTTGCCTTCATAGGCCGTGCGCCTCTCCATTTACTTGGCCATCGGTGACTTTGATAGACGCCATCTTAGTTACTTCTCTATTGTGGTGACGAAAGTGTCAACAGCAACTTGGGAAGAACTGACTCATTTCAGTTACCCTTCCAGAAAGCAGTCTGCCACTGAGGAAGTCAGGACAGGAACTCAAACAGGGCGATACAGATGTCATGGGGGGACGGGGTGCCGCCGCTTACTGGCTTGCTTCTCATGGCTTGCTCAGCCTGCTTTTTTATAGAACCCAGGACCACTAGGGATGGCACCACCTGCAATGAACTGCGTCCTCTCCCATCAATCATAATTAAGAAAATGCCCTGCAGACTCGATTACAGCATGATCTTGTGGAGGCGTTTTCTCAACGGAGGTTCCCTCTCCTCAGATGACTCTAGCTTGTGTCAAAGTTGACAGAAGCAGGATAGATGCTAACTCCAAGTCTGACTGAGCATCTGCCCATGGCCTCTTTCCTCAATATCTTAGCTGTTGATCTGTCACTGTCGGCTCAACACTCAGACAGAAGGACACAAGTCAACTGTCAACTGAATTGCTTTCAATTAAACAATGTTACATTCTTCTCTTTAATGATGAAGCAAGCTATTTTAAGATACCATTTTCCAAATACAACAACATGAAGGAGGCACAAAAAATGGATCTAAATTTAGGTCATAATATTTTTTCCCCCAGCAAACAGTACATTCAATTCTGTTTTAATTTTCATCTGATACATCTGGGCCTTGGAGCCAACCTGGCCCAGTCCATTTTGGGGTGACAGACTACTGGGAATTTTCTGTGTGGTTGCAGGGGTTCTGCCACCAGCAGAAGTAGAATCACATCTGCTCTTAACTGATCATCTATGGAGAGTCCATCGCCCGAGAAGACTTCCATCCTGGAGCTGATTTCTGATTCAGTCCAACAACGTTTGGCTGCCCAGTCGCAGAAGGGCTCTGAGTGATGCCCAATAAAATCACACAACCATGCAGCTCCAGTGTTAACTGTGAGGGTCAAAGCCTGGGGTCTATGCCTTCTGAGAGGCTTCTTCATGAAGGTTAAAGGAAATCCAGAAGGAAGAATTAGAAAAGGAAATCCAGAAGGAAGAATTAGAACAGGTTCGAAAGGCTGGGAATGCGGAGATGGAATTGCACACAGCTTTTCATGGGGACAGATAGGTGGGATGCCAGAGTCCACAGGGGGACCCAGACTTCTCTGGGACGGTCTGCAGCATTGAGATGCAGAGAAGAAGCTGTGACAGGAGATGATAGCAGGAGAATCCACACGGGGAGCACTCAGCCTTCCTCCGCTATCTGTCACAATACTATTTCAATCGTTAGATCTGAACTAAATACAGATCTAATTTACCAAATAATATTTTAATGACAATGACGGTGGAACCCAGCAGTGCTCCAATTTATGCATAACTGCGAGATAAATTGCATCCTTTGACTTGCAGAAAAAGATGTCTAATTAGCGACGTTTTTCAAATATAAAGAATCACCATTGTAAGGCATGCAATCTTGTTGCTACAAAGCCACTCATTAATATATGAAATGTTGCTGTTTAATAAACTGCTACATGAAGCGTGGTTCTAGTAGCACCTGAAAAAGGAATATGACAGCCAGGCCTGCAGAGGTCCAAGGACAGGATACAAGGTCTGCCCATCATCTTCAGGTGGCGGCACAAACTGAACGTCTTTTCCCACAAAACATTATATCCGATCAAATTCTGGTTTTTTAGCGAGCTCGAGATTAGGGTTTGTATAAGGGCAAGATATTTAGGGCTTTTTAAAAAGCACTGATATTTAACAAAGCTTCCTTAAGGGCTGTTTCAAAGTTGCAAGATAAAACCATTGAATAATGGCCGTCAGGTATATCCAGAGGAAGAGAGCAGATAGCCAGAATTCTGCAACTTTGTACGAAATGAGGGAAAAACTGAGATGGGGGCGCAGGTATTAGAGACTCAAGGAAAACAGCAGCTGGGTCTGTTTGGTTCCTGGTCGGGCAAGAAAATGTGAGGGACCCAAGAACACTGTCTCCCAACTGTCAAAATGTCCCTCTATGGTATGCATTCCTGAAGTTGCAGTTAGGGTCTTCCTCCTGCGTTAGACAATGGCACCAGGGCACCTTCCCAATCGGGGGCCTGTGCAAAAGTCCATGACCTAAAGAGACCCTGGGGTCATCCTAACATATCATTTACAGTATGATTTTGACCCTCTGTGTTAGCTTATCAAGAGGATCATGAAAAAAAATATCCTAAAATGGAAAGCTGGTCCATATTAAGGGTATGATTTAAAGACCAATCTACCCACTTTATAATATTCATAAGAAACTTCTCCTAAAACCACAATATAGGACCCAATGGGCTGTAGATCATCTGCCTCACGGACCACCCACTTCAGTCTTCCTAGTAGTATATGCTTTGCTTTACTAAATAAACTTCTGTCTAAACCGCCACTGTCTCTCAGCTAAATTCTTTCTTTCAGGAAGACATGGGTGGAGGAGAAACTTTTGTCCATTACCGAAATGAACTGGAATCCAAACCAACAAGCACACCTCCCTCTGCAGTAAAATAAAGGGTTAGGGATGAGACCTCATTGGGTCCTGGAGGGGGGGATGAACAGGCATTTGGCAAAAGGGCTGACTGTGAGAACAGGCCAGCAGGGGCGCCACCCAGAGATCTGAGATGAGCGCCACCCAGAGGGTGTTGCAGGCTGGTCAGAGGAACAGGAGGCACTGAGCAGAGTGCAAAGCCATGGAGAAGGTGGTGCTAAGACAGGAGGGCTTGTGGAAGGATAAAGGTGCTCATAGAGCCAGTGAGGGGGCCTTCAGAAGGATGATGCAGTGTTTTCTGATTACGTGAGACAAGTTGGCAGCTAAGGAATTGCAACTGAGTCACTAGCTGGAGTGAGAATTAAGGCTACGCAGGAGAAATTGGGACGAGTGACAATGACATCCCGCATATAGAGGTTTATAGGTTCTGGTGACTCTATTCCGGAGACTTTTATAAAATCATTTATTATCCTGGGAAACCACCAGGCCCTGTCAAACGTTCCACCAATGTCTTAGCCGAGATTTCTATTGCTGTGAAGAGACATCATGGCCACAGCAACTCTTATAAAGCAAAAACATTTCATTGAGGTGGCAGCTTACAGTTTCAGTGGTTCAGCCCATTAGCATCATGGCAGAAGGCATGATGGTGTGCAGGCAGATGTAGTGCTGGCTACATCTTGATAAGAAGGCAACAGGAAGTTCACTGTGAGGAAGCTTAATCAAAGGAGACCTCAAAGTCTGCCCCCACAGTGATACACTTCCTCCAACAAGGACACACCTCCCAATAGAGCCCTCCCCATCAACTTATGGGTGCCAATTACATTCAAACTACAACAGCCAACCATATTTGTGAACAGAAACGCTGCTAATGCATTAAAGAACAAATAATGAAAAGACAACAGCGAAGACCTGGCAATGCGGGAGAAATGTTTTGGGTTCCATTTCCAGGATCCAAAAGAAAACAAACTGGTTGGGCAGAAAGCTCAGGCAGACAATGTCTGTTGTGTAAGTCTGATGACCGGAATCTGATCTGCAGAATCCATGTTGAAATCCATGGCCAGATGTAGTTAGCTCACATCTGTAACCACAATATGCCTAAGGCAAGAAGGGAGGTAGAAAAAAAATCAGCCAGAAGCTTGTGGATCAGCTAGCCTGAACCTGGCTACAGCAGCAGAAATTACAACAGGTTGAAAAAGAGAACTAACTCCCCAAGTTGTGTGGTGACCCTCCGCATAAATAAAAATAAAAAAGGTGTGAAAAGCCTCCAGGGCTGGGAAAAGCAAGGAGCACAGCGACCTATCTGCTCCAGCTTTTGCTTCGGCTTTCCTTTCCTTGTCAATGTCATGCTTCGTTTAGTTACAGTTCCTGAAGGCCAGACACCATGGAAAGAGGGAGCTGGGGCACATTAGGGATCCAGCCAGAACCAGCTTCCGGGGCACAGGGCTTGCACTCACTCCATCCAGAGAGACCTGGGTAGAGATGAACTCTGAAATACTCTGAGGAGCAGTGGCAAAGTCAAGGCACTCCTGGGGGCAGCTCATCACACTTCCCAAAGCATTTCACAGAGGTGCAAGTGAAATCTAGAACCCCTACGGTCTACCATGCACTCTGCCGCATTCATTCAGGGGCTTATGTCCTTGTCGTGCCTTCACTTGTTTTTCTGTTCGTTTCTCCGCTCATCCTTTCATTGTGAGGTTGATTACTCAGCTGTAGCGACATACCGAGCAGGGAATGAAGATGCAGTGCTCTTGTCACAGCTCAGCTGTGGGGACAGAGGCCTTAGAGGGTGAGGAGCATCGCACGGGTCAGGGTGCATGTGCCCCAGGCACAGTGAACCAGCACCGGCCCACAGCAGACTGAGCCCAGCAGGAATGGAATACTCTCTCCCAGATCTGCGAATTAAATCACATCCACAATACACCATACACACATATTCTCATGCATCTAGTATTGAGTACTATGTAGGAAACAAACAGATTGTGTGGATAGGGGTGGGTGAGGACCATCAGTGAAGGAGGTGGCAGAACTTGGGACCTGGAGCCCCTGTGAAAGGAGGAAGGGTATAGATATGCACTCCCGGCACAGGGGGAAATCTCAGACATTTCCAGAAAACTGCCAGGGGACCAAAGCTAGAATGCAGGACAGCGTCGGAAAAGCAAACAGCTTGGGCAAGATCTGCAGGCCAAAGGCAACACTTTTGCTTTTTTTTCCTACATGAGACAAGGCAACATGCTGACGGGTCTTATTTGTGTCTTTGATGATGTTCACTTGGGCCCTTACTCCCATACAGGGGTTTGCTGCAAGTGGAGGCCAGTCCGTCCTCGGCATACTACAGCAGATTCCAGCCTTCTGATGTGCTTTGCACGTGCAGAAATTTCCCAGATCCTGGCGGCTGTGCAGACTGGCAGAGAGTAAGTAGAATCACTGAGGTGCCGTGAAGACGGGGATGAGGGAACAACTGGTGGGGAGAGGTCTTAGGTGCACAGTTGTAAGGCAAGGTAAAGGCACCGCTGTGCACTCCACACCTGTGGTTCGTATTATCTATGGTAATATATATTACATATAATAGATATAATAGACAGGCATGCTTCCCATTCACAATATTGTTAAATAAGGGACTTCTGCCGAGCTGTTAACTAACCAACTGCTTCCTCATGATGGACCCCGGTGTTTCTGGACTACAGGCACTGTTGAGATGAGATCCCTTTTCCCAGCACAGGCCTGCCTTCCAGATCAAACCCCACAGTGCAGATTCCTGAATCGAACCCTGAATTAATTTACACTAGGTTAAATAAACCCTGTCAAGTTCTCCCCGCCCTCCCCCTCTCCCTCACCACCACGGGGAGCTATTCCATTTATACCCCTATTAACAAAGTACAAGAGTGTCTGTGTCCCTACTACGTTATCTAGCTGGTGGGAAATTTGCCCAGACTTACAGGCAAAATATGTTATTTCCATGCTGTCCCTGAAATTTCTGTTCCCATAGGAAGTCTGCAGCGCTCCCATGGTTAAAGGTCTCTTACATCTCCTTTCCCTTGAGCTCTGTGTTCAGTTTTGATTTGGATGTTTGTGGTCTTTTTCTACTGCATTTCTAGGAAGTATGGACTGTTTGTGATCTGACTTGGAAATATTTTCCTCAGCTTATTACGCTTTGGGGTTTGTTTGCTATTGGAAAAAAATGTTTTATTTATTTGTTTAGCCATGCAAACGTTTTTTTTTTCTTTTACTTTGATGTAATCACATTTATTCAAATTTTATAGCAGCAAGGAATGGGGCATGAGCAGGTCAGAGGAAATGGGGATGCTCTTGGGTTCAGTTTAGAAAGATCTCCAAATGAACGGCCAGCTGGGGAAGGCAGAACATGTTAACTCCTTGGCTAAGCTGAGGGAATGATGGGATACTTGCTCTTCCTGCCTTACGTCTTCAGAGAGGAACAGCTGCGGACAATTTTACATGTCAATTTGAGCAGGTCATGACGCACAACCACTCCGCCATAGAATCGTCTAAATGTAGGCGTGACGGCATTCTTTAGAACTCGTTAGTATCTACAGTAAGATTATGTATGCAGCTCTTGCTCCGGAGTGTGTGTGGGCCTCACCCAGTGAGCTGGAGGCTGTATGAGCAAAGACTGGCATTCCCTAAAGTAGAAACCATTTCTTCCCAGACCATGGCAGGGAAAGAAAGTCCATCTGAGTTCCAGCCCGCTGTCCTGTGGAATTTAGATGCGGGACTGCTATTTTAGCCTGTATCTGCATCCTGCATGCTTGCATCACACAATTCCCACTGGCCACATAGCTCTCCCTTCAGCTTTCCGTCTGCCTTTGTCTCTGTCTCTGTGCCTGTCCCTCCCTAGGTGATTGATTCTATGCTCCAGAGAATCACGAATAGCACAGCAATCTTACTATTTCCTCTTCAAGAGAGGGATAAAATAATTAGCTGGGACAGGGATAGGATTGGAGCAGAGGTGGGAATTCTCCGTTTAAGCGTTGCTATATTTAGATTTTTTTCTTTCTAGTTCCAGGAATCAAACCCAGGGCCTCAAGTGAGCCAAGCACATACCCTATCACTGAGTCAAACCTCCAGCTTCACACTTAGAAATGGTAGACCATGTAACCACCTACTCAGGATGGAAAAAAATACTGGGGCAAAAGTAACTGTTAGGTATAAAATACATTCTATGTAGAGTAAGAAGTAAAAGTTAAATATATTTTCTATAATAAATGATTCAGGTTTATTCAGATGAATTCCTTTGCGGGGGGAAATTGTTTTTGCTTGTTGCTTGTTGACAGAGGGGCACAAACACAGGCGGGGCAACCTGCACCTCAGCCCTTAGAGTAAGCATGAAGCTCTCTATCATGTCTGTGCCATATTTAAAATATTTAGGATATTCCAGAATTCCTGGTTTCTCTTAAAGACATAAGCGCTGTTCTCACTCCTGGCCCTACCATGCACATGTGAATTTCTCACAGGGCCACTGCTAGCCTTAGAGACTCCGGAAATCAAGACTCACTTTCTCAGGAACCGCACTCATATTCAAGGAATCAGGGCTGTGCAAGGTTTTTCGAGACAGGGTGTCACTATGGAGGCCCACTGGCCTGCAAGTGCTATGTAGACCATGATCTGCCTGCCTCTGCCTCCTGAGAGCTAAGAGTAAAGGTGTGTGTTGCCACGCCCATAAACTGACATCTTTAAAGCCAACCTTAAGTGACAAATTAAAACGAGGAGCAACACATATGTGAACCTTCACCCTGGAGCTGCAAACCATTTCCAGAAGCCTCTATCCCTGCCTGCTGGAAAGGGCGTCCACGACAGTTCATATTCGCTGCCCTACTCATGACATCTGGCTCTTGGAGCTGCACGGATGACTGTTGAGTTGCACAAGTCCCCAAGGAGAGTTCCACAAGTGACTGCCTCAGTCAACACAGCCAGTCCACCAGGTGGTGGGGAGCAGAGGTTCTTCCGAAAAACAGAGAACTCTGAGCCCACAGGAGTATACAGATTGCCCATACAGCCAGCCTGTTCCCAGGAAGTTACAGTGTCCTCGGAGCAGCTTGGTGCTTGCAGATAATGGAGTCTGCAAACAGTACGTGCTAACGGGTGATCCATCTACTAAAAACACACTTGGAAAGAGACTACACTATGGCCTCTGAGAGCCAGGGAGGTCACAAGTAGAGGAGTGTGGTCAAGTAAACATACAGACACCCTATGTCTTGGTTTGCTCTCTCTTGCTGTGATGAATACCAGAGTTCAGTGCAGCTTGGAGAGGAAAGGGTTTATCTTAGCTTACACTCCAAAGTCATAGTCCATGCACTGAAGCAGGGCCGCAGAGGAACGCTACTTACTGACCTGATCAGCCTGCTTCCTTACATAAGTCATTACCGCCTGTCCGGGGTGGCACTGCCCAAAGTAAGCTTACCACATCAATAATTAACCAAGAAAATGCAAAAAATAATTTAAATATAAAAGAAAATTTCCCCCACAAACTTGACTAGAGATCATTCGGATGGAAATCATTTCTCAATTGAGATTCCTTCTTACAAAATATGTGCAAGTTTGTGTCAAGCTGACAGAAATCAACCAGCACACCCTACACGCACACAGATCCCACAGAGATACATGCTCAAATACACACACTTCACAGACACACACTAGATCATGACAGATACTCATATAACAATATATACACAACACAGACATGCACATATACAGACATGTAGACACATGTGCACAGCACAGGCATAGAAAACATACACAGCACAAACACACATACACAAACACACCCACATAAACTCATAGCAACACATACTGAAACACGCAGGTATAAAAACACACATATAAACATACGGTGCACACAACACACACTATATATACATGCAGAGTCTCACACATACCACCTATAGGCACAGACTTGTCCACACCTAGGTCTATCCACACGAGCCTTGGTAAGTCTTTGCATTTTGCCAAGCCTGCTCTTTCCGTTGTAAAGTGGGCAACCTTGTCCCGGCTAGATGAATTGTGACAAAATCCCAACAGGATGGGGACTGCCAAAAAGGTTTCAAAGCCCCGAATGAATTATGCCTCCTTCTCCACAACCTTCATTCTCACAGGAGAGAAGGGACATGTGTCTCCTTAATATGTGAAAGCTGTCACCAGGGGCTTATGTGGGGCACTGTCACTGGGTCCCTTGAATGGCATTCCCCACCCTCTCTAAAAGTAAGAATCCACTCCTGAGGAGCTTGCTCAGCAGAGTGTGGCTAGGGAGGGGCCTGGAGTAGGGAAGCTAAAAGCCCTGGGTGGTCCCGACATCAAGAGCATCTGACCTCAGATCCACACCCCTACTCTCTGACTCCAGCACCAAGTCTCCCTATATGCTTATATTTTGGGTGTGAGTCTAGCCTTTAATGGCTGAGTCATCTCTCCAGTCCAACCCCTCTATACTCAACCATGGGGAAGGAGGATCAATGGGCAAAGCCCTCGTTGATGCACAAAGGGAGACACACCCCCTTGCACAGGTAAGTGCACACAAGCACACGACTGAGATTCCTGTGTTAAAGAGACCAGAGAGCTGATTGACTGTTGACATCTTCCATGACTGTGGAGAGTTGGAATGCTGCAGATGAGGAGAAAAATTATCTTGATTGCATTTAGGCCCCTTAACAGCATCCATTGCCCACCTCTGTGTGTGACCTAACATTTTTGGCATTATCAGATGCAACTGTTTTGGAATGCACCAACAAACCCCTAGCTTCCAGCAACCTGGAAGCTAAGAACGCTATCGGATTACATGGGAAGTCTAGAGCAGACAGCTCTGCTCTGCCATCACCCACGTTCCTGATGTTCCCACCAATGGAGTTGGAGAGTGTCTTCATTTATGACTTTTTGGTCCATTGCCATAAACAATTAAGAACCAGATCCTTGCCATGTTGGAACGCGGTATTTGGAGAGAGAAGAATCCTGGGCTATGACCACTCCAATTTGGCTTCAGAACAAACCATCTCTTTCTTTGAAACAAGAGTTGCTTTCATCAACAATATACAGACACACAGTTCATATGCAGACACACTGGCATACCTGGACATATGTTACACATACACACAAACATGCTGGATCCCGTTACCTTGGTGGGCACTATGTGGTGCTTAGGAACATACTTTCTGTTCAGGTGCCATGTGCTCTCTGAGTGCCCAGGGTTCTCTCTGATAGACTTGCTGTCTGAGGATCCTCTGCCCCTGGTTGATCCCAGGGACAAGTCTGAGCATCCTGTTCAAGTTTAGATCACCAGATCAATAAAGTTCCAGCCCAGATTAGCATCCTCAATAATGCCCCTCAGACAATCTTCTACCATCCTGGCTCACCCTCCCTACTTCCTTGTCTCAAGCTCTGTTTGGGGAATACTGTAAAGCCAACTTGAGTGTGGAGAGTTCTCTGCAATCCAAGATGGTAGTATGGACTCAAGAACCCAGCTCTGCAGTCATCCCACCTGCCTCTCCAGAAGTACATGCCACTGTCCTTCAACTATGCATGTCCCCAGGGAGGCAGAATCATGACAGTTGACACATTCCTCAGTAGATGCTGGACTGAATACTTTATTATAAACTACTTAGATTCTCATGACAACCGTATGAATCACCATGGTGATTACCACTTTCAAGTGGAGGAAAGGAGATATAGAAAGTGAGTAACATTTGGAGGTTTGCCCAGCTGCTAAGCAACAGAACTAGGGTCCAATTCCAGCGGGGGCTTCAAGAGCAGAAGCTGCACCAGGCAATGTAAGGCATGATGGGAGCTTTGGAGGTTCAAGGTAAACAGAAATCAAGAAAGATATGAACAGCCAGGCAAAGAGAAAGATAAAACTAAAGGGGGGAAGAAAAGATAAGCAGATGTCTGTGACCTAAGGCCAGGCAAGAAACCAATGAGAAACAGAGGAAAACGGCTAGTTCCTGGGAAGATTCTCTGAGAGCGAGGATTAAGAAATGCCATCATTCTGAGGATGCTGGATTTCTGCTTCTAAGCAAAAGCTCTCTCTTTACAATTCTTTCTGCACACGCCCCACCCCAAGATGGCAGCAGAGCAAAGGAGCTGTAGTCAGTGTGGGATTCACTTTGCTGATATCTATTTGTCTCCACAAATTAAGATCATTAAATAAAATGCCTGCATTAACTAAATTCTTTATTATTTTTATAGACTGGCTCCATGAAAGGGTATCTTCTTTGAGCTTCATGTAGCACTCTGCAGACATTAAAATTCACTTCCCTATCATCTCCCACCATTGCTTCCAATGTCCTGAGTAAGCAAAGGATTGTGGTGGCATTATTCAGAGATTCTGCTTTCTCTTTTTCTTTTTAATGAGGTCATGTGACCTTCAGAAAATGCTCTCATTTTGTGGATTCTTGGCAGTAAAGGAGGGCAGATGACCTTGAGTGAAACCTGATCTTAGCTAGTTTTTTCCAGTCTATCTGGGCAGACAGGAGAATTTTAAGCCACAAGTCAAGAGTACTGATTTGTTTCCAGTTGGGTGAAAAACTAGCTATTTACAGCTCATAAAAAAGTGTAGAGCCAATTGAGGATGGCCTGACATAAACAGCCATCAAAATTGTCCTTGAGAAGCCCTGGTTAAGTCTTGCCTGAAGCTCATGCTTCTTGATCTCACATTTCTATACAAAAGGACAATTCTTGCCTTATACTGAACATTCTTGTGCATTTGTGATGGGGCCATGTTGATGGACCACTCAGACCCAAATAATCACACAGAAACTGTATTAATTACAGCATTGTTTGGCCAATGACTCGGGCATAGTTCTGGCTAGCTCTTAGGTCTTAAATTAACCCATTCTATTAAGCTATGTGTCGCCACGAAGCTGTGGCTTACCAGAAATGTTCCGGCAGCACCTTTCTCCTTCAGCATCTCTATGGCATCTCTTTCACTTCACCTACTTTCTCTATATATCTTTTCCAGCATGGTTATATTCTGCCCTCTCATAGGCCAAAGCAGTTTTATCCATTAACCAATAAAAGCAACACATACAGAAGGACATCCCACATCATCTCCCCTTTTCCATCTAAATAAAAAGTAAGGTTTTAACTTTAACATAGTAAAATTACATAAAACAAAACAGGTATCAAGCAAGAATTATACTTATAATATTTAACCTATTTGTATCTGGAAAGTTTCATATCTAATTTACCTTTTATCAAAACTAAGGAAAACTATATCTGTCTTCAACTCCTCAAAGATCCCAGAAAGATATAATATTACATAAGTAAACAGGAAGTACATTGTAAGCAACTTCCAAAACTTTAGAGCTGACAGACATCTTGTTGCCTGGACAGTCACCCAAAGTTCTTCTGTAACATTGGGGCATTTATCTTCAGTCTACAGGCCCATAGTATCCAGCAGGAAGTATAGTATCCTGCTTCCATAAAGCAGGAAATTTGAAGATCTGTTCTGCCTGATAATGGCAAAATTATCAGTTGTTTTCTTCTGTGTCCTCAGAATGTCTGGCAGTTTTTTCTGTGAAGCAGGAATCCTGGGGGACCATCTCACTTTCTTTAGGCAAGCTCAGCAGTCATTTTTCTGTAGGTCGGACACGTCCAGTTTATACAGCATACCATTAAGCAGTCCAGGCAAGAACAATTTCTTGCCCAAATGGCTAGCTTTTTTCACACTGAAGGCAAATTTCATAATGAATTTCTTCAATGCCCATCAACCTCTCTGAAGTAATTTGTGCTTCCAGAAGCAGACATATCTCACTGTCAAGAAAAATCAAAGTTCTTAAAACCTTTTAAATGCCACATTCTGTAGGTCTTTAACGTGTTGAAGATTATCTAGCTGAAAGATATCCCTGTAGATCTAGAAAGCCTAGCTAACATAACTCCAAGTTTGACTATTATAAATGACAACCTATTCATCTGTATTTCTTAACTATATATTACATTTATAAATGAGCTATACAAACACAATACCTTAAACAAGAACAGAAATACATATACACAGTGTAACAAAATCGACCTTAAATTTGTATCAATAGACCAAGATCCATACCAATGTAAAGTATTTATCTCTTTAGCATATCCCCCTTTAAATGAAAATAAACATTTATAAATAGTCATTTTGGGAGTTTGGGCATTGTTCTCTCCAAACTGCTTCCTGCTGTTCATTAAGCAAAGTATTTTTAGGGTTCATAGAGACTTTTGGGGGGATCTTGTTCCATCAAATCACATTAGTCTGGAAGGAATCCACAGATTCTCATTCTCTGTGGAAACAAAAGCAGAATGTCTTTTCCAACATAACATATACTTAGACTCAAATTTTGAAGTGAAATACCTTTAAAAAATATATATTGGCTTAACTTAGCAACCTGTACAATAAAATTTTTCTCTGTAGTTAGCTCATTCACAGTCAAAAAATTCAAAGAAAACACAGTAATATACATAATCCAGACTCTCTATGTATTTTTCATCTTTATGTGGCTTTTCTTTTACTCTATTACTTTTTAATATTTATTTTATTATCTTTACTCCTTTAATCTATGACTATACCCTCTCTTCTCTCTCTCTCTTAAATCTATGTATATTTATCCAACACTGTGACTCATTCAGAGGTGCCATTGTGTATCTGGAGACTGCACTTTGGTTTTCTGACCACTCAAACTCAAATAAATCACGTAGGAACTGTATTAATTAAAACACTGTTTGGCTGATGAATCAGGCATATCTAGCTCTTATGTCTTAAATTAACCCATTACTATTAATCTATGTATCGCCACAAGGCTGTGGCTTACCAGAAATATTCCGGCAGCATCTTTCTCCTTTGGCAGCTCCATGGCATCTCTTTGACTCCACCTGTTTTCTCTCTATATCTCTTCCAGACTGGCTATCTTCTGCTCTGCCATGGGCCAAAGCAGCTTTATTCATTAACCAATAAGAGCAACACCTATACAGAAGAACATCTCACATCATGGCCATGTCTTGATAAACCTGCAACAAGCTGAAGATACCATAGGTGGCAAAGGCACCGAATGCAGCTGACCTATTGAGCATCATAACCAACAGACCAGCTTGATAGCACACCACACTACAGGGCCGGTAGTCTCTCAGGTGAGTGGGTGACTGGGAGAACAGTTTCCTGCCACTGCCCAGCATGCAGAGAAAAGCCTGGACCTCCCACGCTAACGCAGGAACTAATGCTGGTTTCTTCTAAATGTCTGGACCCTTCACATCATACAAAAGTGTAAAAATCACTAAATCAAACCTTGTTAGTACAGATGTTTGTGCTTGATTTCTTAATTTTTAAGTTTTCGTTGCTTTCCTATTGCATACAGAGTCATCACTATATTTTACACGCAAGCACATATAAACACAAGGAAACATGTGTTACAACAGATCTAAGACATAAATCCTCCCACAATAATATGTTTTTTATTATTTGTTTATTTCATAATAACCTTCAAACAGATGGGAGATGGTATCTCTTGGTTCTGAGCCGCATTTCTTCTCCACTGATTAGTAATGCTGATCTCTTTTTTTTCCTTTTTCTTCCATAAATAAGCTTCTTGGTTTCTGCGATTATAATTACATTTTTCCTTTCTCACCTTCAAACCTTCTCTATACCTCCTCCATTCTCTTTTAAATTCATGTCTCCTTTTCTTTAATAACTGGGGTGTATGTATTCTTACACACATAACTACAACCTGCTCAATCTGTACACTTGTATGTATATGTTCTCAGGCTGTCTATATGGCATTGGATAGCCAATTGGTGTGCTCTTCGGTTGGGAAATATTATTTTAAGGCGTGTTATATTTGTGTAAGCTGTGGAACATTTGTTTAATAATGTAAAGGTGTGTTGTTTTTGTTTATGCTGCATTTGTTTAACTCTGTGAAGCTGTAATTCTTTGCCTGTCTAAAACACCTAATGGTCCTAATAAATGGCCAATAATGAGGCAGGAGCAAGGATAGGCAGGGCTGGCAGACAGAGAGTATAAATAGAAGGAGAAATGAGGAAGAAAAGGAGCAAGAAAAGGAGGAGAGAAGATGTTAGGGGGCAGCTATCCAGCCACACAGCAAGTCATGGAATAAGAGTGAAAATAAGATTATTGAACAAAAGGAAAAATCCCAGAGACAAAAGGTAGACGGGATACTTTGAGTTAGGAAGGATGGCAAGAAAAAGTCAAGCTAAGGCCAGGTATTCATAACTAAAATTAAGCCTCCATGTCTGGTCTATTTGGGGCTGGGTGGTGCCCCCCCCCCCACAAAAAACCAGGCAACAACACTCTTCCCTGGGAAAGAGTATATGTCCCACACTCAGGATCCCTCAACTGCCTGCAGTTCTCCAAGTAGGCTTGAGGCCTTGTGGGCTTTCCCCCTCCACATCCACATGTGTGTTGCTATTGTCCTTGTTCAGCTCACGTTTGGGCGGTCATGATGGTGAGACTTTCTGAGTGTAGTTTCTGATATTCCCAGGAGACAATCTCACAGCAAACTAACCCCCTGTTCCTGGTTCTTACAATCTTTCTGCCCAGCCCCCTTCCTCAATGATTCCTGAGCCTTAGGTGTAGGAGCTGAGTTGTAGAGGTATCATTTAGGGCTGGGCTCCACATCTCTGCATTTTGATTGGTTGTGGTTTTCTAAGAGAAGTTTCCTTGAAGACACGTGAGGACTACACTTGTCTGTGACCACAAGAACAGATATTTTAGACTGCAGTTAGGGACCATGCTGCTTTAGTAAAGTGGCGGTTGCAGGCTCTCCTCCAGGATCTTTGACTTTACTAGCCCTGGGTAGCTGACTATGTTTCCAGTGCCACGCATAAGTTTTTCTTATCACAAGCATCTTAAGGATTTGGGTGTGCAATCTCAGCAAGTTGGACAACCAGTTGTTCAACAAATGGCCTGGAAAATTCAAGGATACCCTGGGTTATGTTGCCTCAAAAAACCAAGGTGTAGAATATGGGATAACAGTGGTAGAAAGCTTCCCTGGCATTCACCAGGCACTGGGTTCCATGCTAGATGCTTGCTTAGAAACAGAGAAAAGAAAGTACTAGAAGAAGAACACATTATTATGACTTGACACACACACACAGCACACAACTGGAACCAGGGACCCAAACAGAACAGTTAACACAGGGGCTCACTGGAGGCTAATACTGGCTCACAGACATCAGCCACAGCTGCATAGCAGGCTGGTTTTCCATGGGGGCGTATGCTCCATGTGTCTGGTGGCAACAATCAGCCTGACTTTCACTGTCTCTCTTGCAGCACTAAGCATCAATGGAAGGATGCTGCTGGGGCGGGAGGCAAACTTCCGACTCACTGCCGTGTGCCTGGGGAAGCACTAAGTTCACTGTCACAATTTGCAGGAGGCACAGAACGTGGTGAACGAAGAATATTCTTAAGTTGAATGGAATATGCGGAACTGGGGTCTAAAAGGTCAGTGGGCTTCTAAGGGGGAACTGCCAGGAGTCAAATGTCCCATCTTGCACCTATAGTTTATGAATCATAAATCCACCTATTTAGCCCCCAAATAAATATCTGAGCATAACTTCCAGGTATCAGGAACTAGTCTCAGTTTTGGGGTACAGCAAGAATAACACTGGTGAGTGAATCTCAGAAAGAGAGGATAACAGTTCAGAGTACAAAGAAGGGTGCTATGACTTGGCTGAGTGTCCCTCAAAGGTCTCTGGGCCCTGCCAGGCAGTGGTGGCACATCACAGCCAGCACCGGGGAGGCAGAGGCAGGTGGATCTTTGTGAGTCTGAGGCCAGCCTGGTCATCCAGGACAGCCAGAGAAATCCCGACTCAAAAAAAAGAATAAAAAAGGAAGACGGACTTGGTCCATAAATGGGACCACTGGGATCTTTAAAAATCAGAACCTAGTGGGGCGGGAGAGATTTAAGTCTTTCAGAAATACGCCCTCAAAAGGGGGCATGGGACCTGTCTCCTCTCTTACTGTTTCCTGGCTGAAGATATGACATGTTCCTACCATATATGCCTCTCTCACCAGAGACCCAAAGCCACTAAGCCTCCAGAACCATGAGGCAAAATTCAGCTCTCTTGATTTCTGCAGCACAGCTGGCTACTGTACTGCAGCTACACAAAGCTAATAGGTGGGAGGTAGAAAAGATGGAGCATGGAGAAGGACGGGCGATTCTCAGTGGGGTTAGCCTCAGTGGAATGCTGACAATTTATAAATCGTAGCTATCTGGGGAGAGAAGGTTCTAGACTCTGGGACTAGGGAGAGCGAATGTGGCTAGGACTTGATAAGGGGATCAGGTGAAGCATGACAGGCAGACAGATGGGGACACATTGAGTCGCCTGACTGTTAGCCTATTATAGCACTTTCAACACAAAAAGCGGCTTAGAATGAACTGGGGAAGGATCTCTGTGTCTCACAAAAGTAGCATGGCCCCAAAACACGCTGTGGCTTCCGTAGTGTAGACCACAACGATCCACACCTTGGTAAAATTCCAGCCCACCAGGAAAATGTCAGAGGTCACAGAGAAGAATTCACACAAGAATTCAGAGACAGTGACTCTGGCTACATGGCATCAGGTAGTAAAATGCTGTAGTTCAAGTTCAACATTGGGCAATAACCTAATCCACAACCAGGCCTCCTAACTTCTTTAAGTTTTCCTGAGGTCTTAATGGTCATTTTCATGAAATTTTTCATATAAATGTGAACTTCAATCTAAATTCTAACCCAATAATTTAACCTGGGTCTAAAAGACAATCAGAGTATCCTATTCATAATTTGAGGACTTTGACTCAAATTTAACTCAAGTTGCCCGGTTGGAGGACAAGGGCTGCTGTGGTGTGACATTGGGGTCATTTAACCTCACATGCACAGCTGATGCTGGCTGTGTAGGGAGGGGGGAGACGACTTCCTACACTTTCCAGAAAGTTCTTCAGACCTTCACACATCAATAACACTGTCTCTGACCTAAAAAATTCTGTTCTCACCAAGAAGTGTATGTAGCCCATCATGCCCCTTTCCACACCACAGCTCACAAAAAGCAGAGTGGTAACATCTCCCCCATATTAGGCAAAAGGAGATCAGAAGACAGCTTTATGTTGACACAATCGCAAAGGCAAAACAAAGTCAGAACGTAGACTCCAGAATGTTCCCATGTCTACTAAAAGAAACAGTCTAATCAGGAACATATATAAGCTATGCTGCAAATAAGTTGGCATCAATCGTGAATACATAAATTTTGGGTTGGGGACTTCCATACATGGCATACTGGCAAGCCAGACTGTAAACTAACAATATCAATGATAGCACGAATTGGAAACATCTCGAAGCTGCCAGAAAGAGGGAGGAGGAGGTGTTTTGGTTTCCAGGACAAAAAAAAAAAAAAAAGAAAAGAAAAACCTCAGCAACAAGGCAAAGGATTCTTGGGAGCTAGGGAGTGAGGGGCAGAGATGACACATTGGCCCCTTTGCATTTCATGTTTGCGGATACTGAAAACATTTACCCTCAAGATGTGTCAGCTTAAGAGCACCCCATACTGTAAAACACAAATACAGTCAACCAAGCTATAACTGGTTTCTTTACCTGTAGTTATTAAACTCTGCTGTCCAGCAAGGAACAGGCATGTCTCAGCCTAACTCAGTCATTTGATGGCTATTGCTCTATTTGGGTTTATTTCATAGGCTCTTTCAGCTCTTTAAATTGTTCATGAAAACTAGGCAGTTCATGTAAAATTTCAACTATATCGACACAAGATTGCAGACTGACACATCTAAAATTTCTATATTATTTTCCCTTTTTATTCTTCTTTTCTATTTTATCTAATAATAAGATAGTAACACAATGAGGCGTATGTTCAAAGAATGTTGAGCTTCTTTGATTGTTTCCCTTATTCTTGGATTTTTTTAATTCAGTATTATTCTTTTGTCCTCACTTCAATCACTCTTTCCGTGGATTTATGCATTTACTTTTATTTAAAAAATTATAAGCAAAATTCATCTTGGAAACTGAACACAAACAAAAATCCTATGAACGTCCCCTGAAGTCTACACTACTTCCTACTATTATGAATGAGATAAAGAATGTATCAGCATTTCATTTGTCCAACAGGCATGACTCAGGAATTCTTGAGGGGGAAGCATTTGCTTAATTAGAAACTGAGGCTGTATAAGATTAAGGTTGCACTCCCAGAAGGGAACACATAAAGAGTTAAAAATAGGGCCTAGAGAGATGGCTCAACATCCACATTAGGTAGTTCACAACTGCCTAAAACTCCAGCTCCAGGGGCTCCGACACCCTCTTCTGGACACACACGTGCGCGCGCACACACACACGTGCACGCACATACACACATGAATCTTTCTAAAGTTAGACGTGTAAGGATGATAGGTTAGCAGCAGCAGCAGCAGCAGCAGCAGCAGCAATCAACAGCAGTGTTCCTAGTTACCTATGTGCTGGTAATGTTTTCAGCAGTTTGAAAGTTTCAAATGACCTCTTGGAGAAAGATGGATGCCAGTGTTGTCATCACTGCCGAGGAATGAGGACGACCAACACTAGTGCTGATAAACAAGACACCACCACCAGCAGCCAGGCCCACACGAGGGGGTCTCGGTTTTCCCTTGAGCAGGAGTTTCCCCATGTTCCCCACAGTTGCCAAAGCAAACCCTGCAAGATTCTCCCTGTTGCTGGCAGTGCAACTCGAGTCCTGTGCTCCAGAAGTGTGGGCTTCACCTCACGTGCTGTCTGCTTGGCTGAGTCCTGTGCTCCAGGAGCGTGGGCTTCACCTCGCGTGCTGTCTGCTCGGCGTCTGCCCTCGGGATCTCTTCCCGTCAGGTGTGTCACCAGCTCATTCGTCACCCGAGAGATGCACTAACTCACTGGTCATCTTCCCATTTGTGAGCACGTCCCTCCTCACCCCTGTCCTGGAGCCGCTTCTCGCTCTGACATGCTGACGCCTGTGGGCTACTGCAGCCAACCCGGTTCTCCTTAGGGGTGGCTACTACCATCTCATCTGTCAAATAATGTCCTTTCTTTTTGCTTTATATTAAGTTCCCTTTTGCTATTTCTTAGTTTGTTTTTTATTTTTCATTCTTGTCCCCCTGGACCAATCATTTGGTTCCTATGGTTATTATCACAGGGTATTATTTCTTTCTTATTTTAACAGCCTTTCAAATTCCATTTGTCAAAAAAGTAAACAGTGGGGTCCCAGCCCTTGTTACTGTAGAATAAGTCATACATATTTTTGTAACAGAAAGACTTAGAAGTTGTGTAAAGATGACACTTAAGGTATGTTCCCCATGTAATATGAATACCCCAAGTTCATTAACATGCCTGTGTCCTTTCATAGGGTGTGAGCTTAGAAGAGAAACAAAATTTTCAGTATTTTCTAAAAACTATACGTGTGTGTGTGTGTGTGTGATCTGTTATTGTCATCATACAAAATAACAGCAAAGCTTTTTTTCTTCTTAGGTGATGGGAAAACCCTCTCTGATCTCCTACGGCTGGACCCATGTGAAGGCATGTACTTCAGGGAAATGCTGTAACATCAGTACACAGCGGAGGTCATGAAAATGCCAAATGAAGCTTGTGTTTCAGCACTGCAGTGACAGGGTCTAACTAGACAGGCTTATAATCACAGGGAGGCCGGCAATTTTGTACTGTACATGTGAATCCACGTGTATGTATCTATATACGTGTAGATGCAGAAAAACACACGTGCATATATGAGTATTCTTGCTGAGTTTTTGTGCACATAAAGCACTCATGCATGCAGGCCACACGGACAGTGCTTATTGTACTAACAGGCCCCTGGACTCGACCCTCTGTGCTGGGGGAATACTTTCATGAGTCATTTGGACAGAGCTGAGAGACACTCCAACAGCTGGCTGAACACCATTTCTGGTTGTGGTTGAGTTATTTTGGGGAGAGGCTAGCATTTAAATCAGTAGATTGAATAAAGGTGATCCACCCTCATTTAAGGGGAGGGAAGGCAGGATCTATCCATTTGGGTCCAGAATCGAATAAAAGGGCAGAGGAGAGGAGACTTCCTCCTGAGTTGGGGCTTCCATCTTCTCCTGTCCTGGTTCTCTGGCCTGCAGATTCCAGGATTTATATCCTCCCTTAGGTCCGCAGGTCTTCAAACTACACTAGGTTATACCACTAGATCTTCTGGGTCTCCGCACATCTGTCAAACCATAGAATTCACTGTTTCCATGATCTTGTGAGCTGTAACAGTCCCTCTGTTGATGTATTAGATAAATTCCCTCTTGGATACATTTCTTTGAAGAACCCTAACCCACATTCATTTTATCAAGATACACACACCTAATAAGCAGCAAGCACACACCACCTGATAAGGCCTTTTTGTAGCAGAATGGAGGGGCATGTTCCAAAATACTAAGGGCCATCATGGGTTGATGCTAAGATGGATATTTTCACGATAGCAGACAAAACCCTTGGATAATTTTGACGAGCCACTTTGAGGATCAAAGGACATTTCCTCCACAAAACTGGAGGGAACCTCAAAGACAAACAAGGAGGAGATGAGAATAGCTAGTATCCAGAAGGAAAAGCACCAAGACAGGAAAAGATTTCACAAGACCAGAGAGACAGTCCCAATTAAAATCTGCACTGCAAATAGGAAAAGGCAGGCCAGACACTTCCAACAATTAAAATTAAAGCTGTTTAAAGTGACTTTTGCAGAATAGAATGTTAAATTTCCCCAGTTTTGCTAGCTTCTTTTTCTCTGCAGATCTGCCATGCACCCCTTTCAGCTGTCTGAGGACTGGTCTCAGGGGACCTGGACTCCCTGTCTCCTGGAGGGGGCGTGATGTGAACATCATCAGGGCCCTTCTGAGCTTCTAAGGAGACAGTATGTACAACTCTGGATCTCCTCCAGGGCAGAGCCACTGTGTCTTTAAGGCCTTTTATAAACTGTGGTTCTGGGTCATAGTTTCAGTTTTTTAAGTGTTCCACAGCTTTAAAAATTAGTTTAGAAGCCGCTGATGATAAGGAACTCAAGCACTCCTGAAAAATGCTAAGGACGGGGAAGTACAGACTTGAACAACCAATCATCCACAGTTCCCAAGGAGAACCTAGAACAGACATTCTATTCTCATTACAAAATGAAACTTGCCTTGACCTCAGAATTTTCCTCAAATTGCTAATGCCAAAATCCTGATTGCCAAAGAATTCTAAACCTAACCAAGTTGCTCTATGTTAAAGTGACATATGGCTGCTTTTTCATACCCAATGGGATATATATATATATACACATTATATATATATATATTCAGTATATATATGCATATATATGTGGTGGGTATATATACCATATAAAGAGATGAGCGGAAATTCATAATGCAAGAAAGCTAAAGTCAGGCATGGAGCAACTGGTAAGAGGTGAGGCCTGGGGCTGAGTACGGAGTCCCACAGAGACGTGTGATGGCACCTGTTGTCAACTTGACAGGATCTAGATTCACAGTAGAGATAATGCTCTGGGCAAATCTGTGAGGGATTGTCTAGATGAGGGTAGCCTCTGAGGAAGGTCATGGGGGATTATCTAGATTAAGGTTAGCCTCTGAGGAAACATTCCTTCAGTGAGGATCCTGGACTGTAAAAATGAGAAAAAGCAAGCAACACTAAGGCACTTCGCTCTCTGATTCCCAACTGTGGTGTGATGTGACCAGTTATTTCACGCTCATGCCACCTTGACTCCACCCACCGTGATAGTCTGCTCCCTTGGTGAGTTAAAAATAAGTCATTGCTTCCTTAAATTGCTTGGGTTGGGTTTCTGGGTAGTGCTGGTACACGCCTTTAATTCCAACACTCAGGAGGCAGAGGCAAATAGATCTCTGTGAGTTTGAGGCCAGCCTGGTCTACAAGAGCTAGTTCCAGGACAGGCCCAAAGCTACAGAGAAACCCTGTCTCGAAAAACAAAACAACGAAACAAAAAACATTGCTTGGGTTAGAGTATTTATCAGAGCAACAGCAAAAGAAACTAATAAGTTCCTATGACCTGAGATAGAAGGGGTTCACATGGACAGAATAAAAAAAATGCCCACTTAATCACTTTTCACATGGATAGCTGTAAATTGGTGTCCTTCTGGGCAGACTTTACCTATGATGCAATGCCTTCTATTCCCGTGATGATGGGGGAGGGCCACCCAAGCACTAACTTCGGCTGGAAAAAAAAAAAATCACTGAACTTCATATTTTAAACAATAACATCTTATTCTCTGTGAGGGTGAGATTTTATCTTTGGTTTGGGTAATTTCATAAGTGAAAGACTGAGAATACTTTATAAAGATCAGAAGATGGAGCAGAAATGATAACATTGATAAAGCAGCTAAAAATAAGATGCATCAAAAGACGGCAAGTCCACCTCAGAGAAACCATTGCGTTGTAAGAAGCCTAAATAAATGGGAAAATATCGTTCCATGGAAAGGACACTCGGTATTACAAAGACATTAACTCCCCCTGCTGTGGGATGGATACCTGTGTGTCACAGGTACGTGTGTTGTTAGTCCTCTCTTACCCATGGGGGACTGGGAAGTGGTAGAACCTTCAAGAGGTGGAGACTGGCGAGAGGTGTTTAGGTCATTGGGAATCACCCCCCAGAGTAGGACCACAGCCATCCTCTTTCCCTCTTTGTACATCCCAGAGATGACCTGATTCTCTATGTAGTCCTCTCACCGTGACATACTGCTCCCCCAGAGTGATGGAACCAACCAACCAAGGGTTGAAAGCTCTGGACCACTACATTACATGGACCTGTTCTTTCTAGAGTTGGATTATCTCAGATATTTTGCTATAGTGAAAGGAGACACCCCCCCCCCCCCAATGATAGACACAACACTGGTCCAATAAAATTCCAGAAAGGATTTTTCACTGGATCTGAGAAGTCGCTCCTAAAACCTCCATGAAGAACAAAGGGTCAGGACTATCAAGACACTATTAGAGGAAAACATTATAAGACCTGTGTTTGATAAGGAGAAGAGACACATTGAAAAAATTCAGTTCCCACAGTTTCTCTGTGTCTAACAGCTTCTGCTACTCATCAGATGTGTATGTGAGCCCTCTTCAGTCAACTTCAGTCAGTTTTCAACTATTAATACACAAGCCAGTCCCCCCCAAAAATGAGCCTTATGCTCATCCCTAACTGAGATTTTTGTTTTATTAAAACACTTAAGCCTAAAGTAATTTGGTTCATATACACAAAAATCAGAACACAGGATGCTGTGCTCTCGCTTACTAGATAGCAAGAGATTACTCAGGGATCAGAGACAAGGCACATGAGTGATAGTCTTCATTAAAAAGAGCTGGGCATTTGAAAGAAAATTTGATAACTAACAGCTTATGTGGGCCACATTGTTCAAAGCTGCCTAAGTAGAGACGGCTCCTCAGAACCGCATACTAAATTCGCTTTCAATTAGTATGGTTCAGCATTTTATTCTTATGATTTGTATGCTTGGTGATACTTTTAAAATTAACTGTGCCATGGACAGACAGATCACATACTTCCCAGCTGTAATAATTCTCCTAATGCTATATCTTTACAGCAGTAATTACCTTCTTTCTGAAAGAATATGCGCTTGGATCTCATGACACTTCATCTATTACTTTTCCTATATTAGAGCTACCTCAGCGTATTACATTTTTTTCCTTAACGACTTTTTTCTATTAGGAGACCACAAAGGCCCTGGGGCAAAGGAAGTGCATTAGGAAGGGGAAGTGTTTTAGCAGGGCTGGGATTTCTGAGGAGTACCCCAGCCCACTCTTGCCAAGAACACGCCAAGCAGTAGATCCTCTACTTCCTGTCAGTTTTGACATACATTTCCAAACAAAAGGCTCTGAAGATCACTGTTAATGTAGCAAATTAAATTGCCAACACAGGGGCTGGAGAGATGGCATGGTGGTTAAGAGAACAGGCTGCTCTTGCAGAAGGCCTGGGTTTTATTCCCAACATCCTCATGGTGGCTCACAAACATTTACACCTGTAACTCTAGTCCCAGGAGTTATATAACATCCTCTTCTGGTCTCCTTGGGCACTAGGCATGCATGCGTGTGTGTGTGTGTGTGTGTTCGTGTTCTTTTGGGGAAAAGATTGCTTATGTAGCAAGTCACACACCACCATGCCACTGGGTCACTGAATTCCACATTCTGAGCCGAGGAGTTAGTTGCCCTACTTCATTCTTGCTAGTTGATTAAACCAGTTAGACAAAGAAGGGTCCATCTGGCCTGGCAGCTGGCTCTTTCCATTGCTGACCATGAATGTCAAGTGCTCACTTAGCGTGGGAATAACAAAATCTCCACAACCAAAGACCTGCTGACTGAGAAACTACTGCACGGTGGGAGTGAGTTATCGGGGGTCCCTAATATCAGAGGGGCTCCAGCCCAAGCTGAGGAAAGCCCCCAAGAAACAACCAGAGGCTCCTTCGCTGTTATCTTCTTTCTCAGAAGCTTGGACAGTTTGTTTTACTCCCAACCTTTCCCCCATCCTTTGTCTGCTTCCTGGATTTTCTTTATTCGCTCTGTGGACCTGGAGAGAGTATCCCCTGACCCACCTTTTCAAGTGTTACCTACCTAGTGCTGATGCTAGACCCCATCAAAGTTCAGGGTGCATCCATCTCTATGTCAGCCCCAGAGGAATCAGCAGAATATGATGAACCACATCCTTAGAAAGCAAACGAGACCGACTGACCGCCCACGCTATAGTAGTTAATGTCCCAGGACTGTAGTCAATTACGTGTTTAAAAAGGCCAGCTCTTTCACTTCACCCCTAGTGGGATCCTGGTCTTGAGAGGATGTTGTAGGCTCTGTACAATAGCAACAGGTCTTCATACTCCTTTTATCTCATATGTATATAATTAATCCTTGACTAATAATGTTCTAATTTACTATAATTTCTTCACACTATACTTCCACACTCAGCCCTTCATAGCTGTTGATTCTGCATTGGCAGATTCATTAAACTATGGGTTTAAAGTACGTAGGTGGCATAATTGTATGTCTACAAATACAAGCTTTACCCTTGTTATTCTCTAAGCAATACAGCATAACTATTTGCATCCCATTTGCGTTGCATTTTGAATTTTAAGATATCTAGAAGTGATTTATAATTTATCAGAGAATAGTTTGTACGTAAAAATTATCCCACTTTAATATAAGGGACTTAAGCATCCACTTATTTTGACATCTACAGGGAGTCCTGCGATCAATCTTCCACTGATATGAGGAATGACTATAATACTATTTTAATATTTTATAGCTGACTGTGGGCTCAGAAAGTGCCCTCAAAGGCCCATGCCTTGAAAGCGTGGTCCCTTGATTCCTTGCCTGTGGTGCTTCCAGGAGGAGGTGGACCTTTGAGGATGTAGGACCTAGAGGAAATTCATTCATTCTCTCATTCTCTCATTCTCTCTCTCTCTCTCTCTCTCTCTCTCTCTCTCTCTCTCTCTCTCTCTGTGTCTCTGTGTCTGTCTGTGTCTGTCTGTCTCTCTCTGTGTCTTTCTCTTTGTGTGTGTGTCTCTCTCTGTGTATGTCTGTCTATCTCTCTCTCTCTGTGTATGTCTGTCTCTCTCTTTCTGTTTGTGTCTCTGTCTCTCTCTGTGTGTGTCTGTCTGTCTCTCTCTCTCTCTCTTTCTGTTTGTGTCTCTGTCTCTGTGTGTGTGTGTCTGTCTCTCTCTCTCTCCTCTGCGACACAAGTTCTGCAGCTTGCTCTGACACATGTTCCATTAGGGTTGTTCTGCCTGTCACAGGCCTGAAGGCAACAGGGCCAAAACCATCACAGATGAAACCCTCTGGAATTGGGGGCCAAAATACACACTTCCTCCGAAGAAACTATCTAAGGTATGTGTTACCATGACAGAAGGCTTACTAAGACATGGCGCCACTTATTCTCCCAGATCATATCATTCCCTCACCTAGACTAGACTCAAGCTTCCTGAAGGCAAGAACCACCTCTCACGCTTCTTATTTCCCACTCAGCACGCAGCTCAGTACTTGGCACAAGTGTCCCATTGTCTGGGAGCTGCTGCGGTGCAGGGTCTGGCATTTCTGAGAACCACTGTGGGATGACTCCCATTCACCGTACAGACAGTGTGAAAAACTATCCCAAGGTCGCCCTCTTCACGGTCATTGCCAAAGCACACCAAGATGCAGTCAGCCTACAACCGGCGCAGCTGGAAAACTCTTAAAACTCTTTTCTGTTGAAAATTTGTTTAAACTTCGTTGATGCCTGCTGTAGGGTTCTAAACAGTCAATGAGAAGCCAACAATTTGTCAAGGTTTTTGGGTCCACATACACAATTCACAGCACATTAACCACTGGGCATAAATTACAGTAGAGCAGTCATCAATATAAACACGAATACTCAGGGTGTGAGACCCTGTTCTAGACTCTGAACTCGCAGAGGGCCTGTCTCTTCAGCACCATTCCTATGGAGGCCGCCACCTAGGTTTCGACCGGAAGGGTACACCATTCTCCACCGGGGCCATGGGGCAATAAACTCTTTCTGAGAGCTTTCCTAACAACAGTAGAAGCAGCAATCGAGGAGTAGGCTTACTGCGACTGTTTCCAGGTGAATTTTTAAGATGCTGCAGTTAACTCATGGGATGCTGAATGCATAATCACCTTATCAAGAATCTTTGTTAACCCTGTATGTAATCTGCTCATTCCTCTTGCCAAAAGCAAAGTATTCGTCCATTTCTCATTAAAAACATGCCTGATGGATCAAAATAAAGCCACTTCTAGTCCTCACTAGAGTCATTTAAGGAGATCTAGATCACTGTCAGCTGTACTAAAACAAACTATTTTCCCATGGCAACTTTTAATTTCACACGGTGTCTTATTTTTATTTTTTTCCCCCCGTCATTCCTGGGGTCAGATATCCTGAGCAAAGGTTAAGGGAGAAAGGTTCATTTAACCTGACGATACCAAGATACAATCCAGCCTGACAGGAAAGCAACGGCATGAGGAGCTTGGCAGTGGCTGGCCAGATCTGATCTCCAGTCAGAAGAGGAATGTGACGTGTGCATTCATAGTAGAGCTCAGCTCAGTTCCTCTGCTTTCACACGGTCCAAGGAATGGCGCTAACCACGATGGCTAGACTGCCCCGCCTCAATTAGGAACGGTGCCTAAGGAATGGTTCTACCCACGATGGCCTCAGTTAGGATTGCTGCCACCCACGATGGCTAGATCTTTGGAGCTCAATTAGTACAATCAAGATAATTCCACAAAGACATTCCTAGGGGCCCGTCTCTCTGGAGATTCCGACGTCTGTAAAGCTGCCAATCACCAGCAAGGTCCTGAGTGGTCTGTTTACATCTCTTTTCTAGTTAGCACTGCCTCCTTGTTAACATGCCATACTGCTAGCAATTTAAAGGAAATGGGGACGGAAGCAATGACTCAACGGGCAGACGCAATTGCTGTGCAAGCAGAGGACTCGAATTCGAATGCCCCAGCACCCACACCAATATCCCTGGCAAATCTACACACGCCTGTGAAGAACGAAGGACCCAGAATGAAGACAAGGAGATTTAGATACTTCGACATCTTTGCTTGAAAAGTAAAATTCCTCATTGCTCCAAAGACCTGGACAGGGAAGTATATGTCTGGCTTATTTTCCTTTTCTTCTACAATTAACCCATGAAGATTCATCTTTAATATGACCAAGCAAAATATATTCTCTTAAAAAGAGGTCCTGCTCTTTCCTGACTGTAAGAAACTCCCAAAGTGGATTCATAATGAATTTCCTGAATAATGACTTCAAACAGATTTACATTAAATATATTAACCTTTAACTCACCTATATTTTAATAGCATATTAAAGTTATATTTGAGATCAATTCACGGCTTAGGAAGAAAGCCCCATAGGCTTTCTAGAATTCATATTAAAGGTTAAAGTGATTCATATTTTCCCCCCACAGAATCTGGTCAGACATATGACTTTGTAGTATGACTAGGGCTGAATTTCTGATGGGCACAGCAGGAATCATTTCTGTAGGTTCAAAAATTCAAAGACACTTTTGGAAAGGAGATAATGTATGCAGCCCGGGGTTTTAAGATTTCTTACATTGAAAAATGATCAGCATAGCAATGAAGAGAGAGAAATATAAAAAACTAGTCCTGGATGAAGTTCATCCATCATGAGCTCCCCACTTCTTGGTATTTGCATGTTATGTTAAATACTGCAGTTGTGGGAAACAAAAGCAACAGAATCCAGCTGAAGGGAAAGAGGAGAAAAAGCATTGCTCTTGCTCTTCATCTGTGGGTTTCTAGCAAACCCAAGACCATGGCAAGAACTAGTCGTTTGTGGTTATTCACAAACAGGTAAGGTTGTTTTCCCAGCCCTGTGACCTGCTGGTTCCACCCCACGAGGACACCAGCAAGCTCCCATGACTGTCCAGAAACAGTACTTGGACATAGGTGATGTCTCCTTGTGCCACAAAGGTAAGTTTACCAGAGACAGATCTAACCTGAGCTTAAGACCATCTCAACACTTGCCTAAACTGATGTAAAAATTTGCAAATTAGGTTGATGACAACTAATAGCTGCCGGATCTCAGTTAAGTCCCACTCAACAGGAGAAAAATCATGCCTAGTACTAGAAATCTAGCCAGCTAGTGAGTTCATGCACCTTAGGAAAGAAGCTATTATTGCCACTTGGCTGGACTGGCATAACTCCTTACTTCATTCTAAATCCTTATGCTTATGCCCACAGATAAGTATAGCTGCTACCTCTCATCATAGAAGCCTGTCTTTATAGAAAACGGAGACCAGAAACCCACAACTGGAGGCAATACAAGAGATAAAGAGATCATGGAGAACTCGGCCCCAACAGAGATATCTACATCACAGCTCCAGCATATGACTCAGGGAACATCGCTGAAGAAGGGGCAGAAAGACTGTAGGAAACAGTTTCTCTTAGAAATGGCTACATAAACAAGACCAGAGCAATGGCAATGTCAGTGGGCATATTAATGTGGAAGGGGGAACGTCTCTTGGGATTCCACCCCTAGACAGAAACTATAGGCAATTAATGACTACTGGGAGAATGAGAACTAGCCTCTCCCAAGGACGAGCCCCCTGGTTGGTTGTCTAGTGCAAAGCAGTCAGCCTCGAAACCATATATACACCACCAACAAAAACAGGCTCAACAAGTTGTATCTATATAGAGGGATTTGTGTGTACACACACATACAGACATATACACCTATGTAACGAAAGTAATCTAAGAAAAGGAGGCCATCAGCTCAAGTGGGAGAAATGGAAGGGTTTGAGGGAAGATACCTGGGAGGGGCTGGAAGGAGGGGAAAGTGGAGAAAGCTACTTTAATTAGAAACATTTAAAATTAGAAAAGAAGCTGGGAGGTGGCACATACCTTTAATCCTAGCCCTTGAAAGGCAGAGGCAGGCAGATCTTTGTGAGTTTGAGGCCATCTTGGTCTACAGAGTGAGTTCCAGGGCAGCCAGGACTATTACACAGAGAAACTCTGTCTCAAAATAAATAAATAAATAAATAAAATAAAATAAAAATAAAATAAAAACCTGCTCTCTATGTGATAGCTCCAAATAAAAGCAAAAATGGTGACTCATTGGCCTTACAAGTATTTTTCAAGTCTCAGTCCAAGTTACAAGTCTGAGTCACACCCTAGAGAGTTAATGAAAGAGGACTTTTAGTTATGTGTCCTATGCCTCAGTTTCTCCTTGGATGGGACAACAGTTGTCTCACTGGCTACCATGAGATCTAAGTGGAGGCAGTACATGGGCAGGTCTCAGCCCACGCCCTGCGTTATACCCATATTAGTCACAGAAGTCACACTGAAGTGATGAGATCGTGTGGCTGTGCTTTCTGTCCCTTCAACTCTTGTCTCCAGAGGCTTTCCCAGCACATTTGGAAGGCAGAAACAGCTGGTGTAGGGGCTACAGAGTGATCATGCATTTTTCCTATTATTAGTCATTTCAAATAAACTGGATGCATCCTAATTTGGGGGTTATGTCTTTGCAATGTTTGTAATTTAAAGAATTTTAGTAAATTTTAGTTTTATAATTAAGGTCCACAGCAAAACTGAGTAGGGAGACCTGAAATTCCCCATATATTTCCTCTCTCCACACAGCCTCCACTGCTATCACATCCTCCACCAGGAAGGTACAGAAGTTATAACTAGTGAGCTCACTGGTTCATCACTAAGTCCCAAGTCTGTGGCTTCTGATGGGGTACACTCTTGGTGTTAAGCATTCCATGGTTCAGACAGATGCATAATGGTGAACATTCGCACTTACAGGATCAACAAAAGCATTTCGCTTGCTGTGCCTAGGCATCCCTTCCCTACTACTCCTGACCTTCTCCACGCCCTTGCAACTTCTGAGCTTTTGACCGTCTCTGTGTCCACCGACTGAGCTTTATCAAAGGCATACAGCCTCTTCTGGATAGCTGCTTTCATTTGGTGATAAGCATTTAAGCTTCTTCCTTGTCTTTTCCTGGCTTGACAGGTCATCTCTTCTTAGCACCGAATGCCCCCTGTCTGGATGCACCTGCTAATATATCCATTCTACTGAAGAAAGACTGAATTTTTAACCTACCACCTGAGGCTGTGGTTTTCAAACACTGAAAGCTACTATGGGTCTTTCTCCCACAGAAGACCAGAGAGAAAATAGTCTCTAAGTGGTGTTTCAAACATGTTCACAACATAAACACTTGACTCTGTGATCTTCCACACTTTCCAGACTACTGTCACCTTTGTTAGTTATTTCTACTCAAGTCTCAGGAGCCGGAATCCTAGCACCTGCCAGCAGCCCCTAAGCCAAAGGTCTGCATTGAAGTCCAGCATCCATTCTAATATTCTCAATGAATGTCATTGGTGCTTCTTGGGCCCATGGCAACTTAAGAGCCATCTGAGGCATTCTTAGATGACTTCTGTGCCTCCTGGGTTTATTTGGATAATAATGACTAATGCAATCAAATAGAATGTGTTATTTAAACTGGGATGTTCTTATTCTATTTATTAAGATCTAATTAGCAGAAAAGAACATTTAGTCATTTTAATTGAACAGGTCAATGAATGTTAACGAACACAGACAGCCATGCAAACACCACCAGAATGAAAGCACAGAATGTTCCATGGAACCCAGTCATTCCCTTGAGCCAGTGCGCTGCAAGTCTCTACCCACCACTCAAGCCCTAGACGAGTAGCAACCTACTCTCTGTCACCAGCATCCAGAGAATCCTGATCATGTGGTCTTTCATTCTTGGCCTCCCTTCCCCTTCTCTTTTCTCCTTCCTGTGTTGCTTTGAAAGGGACCCAGGCACAGGCTGACCTTGATGCTGCACTCTCCCAAGGTCTAGGATTGAAATCACATGCTATCACAACAGTTCCGGCTCCTTTAGCCTACTTCTTTTGAGATTCACCTGTACTGCATCCAGCAGCACCAGGGCCTCTTCAGCCCCAGAAGTGTGCTATTAGAGATCAAGCTGGTGCTGACCTGGAAGCTTTGCCCCTAGCTAAGCTTCCTAGTTCTAAAGGCGCTATGCATGCTACCAGTGGAAAAAAGCAATTAACATTCTTCCTCTGGTGTGAACCCCATATGTACTAAAATAATTATGGACCTGGAAAGATGTGCCAACTGGTGCAATAGAGCCTGGGATGTCGTGGAAGTAACCAAGCATTTTCTGATTGGATTTAAGACCTCCGTAGCAAGATGAAACCCATACCTGTTACCAGAACTGGGCAAAGAACCCATGGCTGGACAGAGCACAGGTTCTAGGAGAGACCCTACCATTATTTTACTAAGTTGACATAGTATTAAAACAGCTCCTCCTGTCCTGGATTGTGTTCACAGAGTACGGCTTTTCTCAACTCTTGCCAGAGAAGCTTTTGGCAATAGATGATGATCAACACAGAGACCCACAACTGACCGAGGTAGAGAAAGTAAGAAACTGCAATGTCGAGCCAATATTAAGTGAAATATATACTCCATACTTCTTCCTTCAAAGGCTCCAGAACCACTGTGGGAGAGGAGGCACAAAGAGTATAAGAGCCAGAGGTGGTGGCAGACTACAAGGCCGTAGATGTCTTCTGGAAACAGCAGGGTGGCTGCTCACAACAGACACGACAGCAGGCACAAGAGCCGTGTAAGGCTCAAGCCAGACAAACCCCGCATGAAGAGGGAAGTTGGGCATGAAGTTAGCCAGGAAGTTCGTGGCAGTTCTTGGCAGCTGGGAGGGAGACCATCAACTGACCACACCCCAAGGCCACACTCAAAAATATTCCAGCAATACAAACAGGCCTTGATGGGGGAGGGAGATCACAGATGCAAAGTTGTGTGGGAAGGGATGGAAGGGGAATTTGGGAAGATTTGGGGGAGGGAAGGTAAATATGATAGGAGAGTCTCAAAGAACCGTAAACATAAAAACAATAACATAACACCACAAACAACATCATAAACATAAACATAACATAAAAGCATAAAACAATGTAACAAAAAGAGCTACACATGCTACATCAAAACACTCCAAGGCGATAAAGAATTGTGTTCAACATCTTTCCAATGATACCTTGAACTACAGGTGCAACTTAGTAGGAGATACTAGGAGACCAGAGCTCTATGAAGTCAGGGAAATGATCTTTCCAGGTGTGCCTTCACCTGGTGACCGTGACGGATCTCAATTCTCAGCTTGCCAGCTGACAGCCCTAAAAAGAATTCTCCAGGTGACATCGGGAGAAATGGCCAAGTGAAGACCTGAAATTTCACTGCTGCACAAAAAGAAGTAAATTCCCAGAGATGCTGCCAGGATCGACTTGCTGGGAACTCTGGATGTAACCCAGAATCTTTTGGGCAACGTTGGGATTCTTTTTTTCAAAGTAAACAGCTGAATCTTGGCTTGGGAACTGAACTTTATGGTTCTTTGGCTTTGCCATACTCCATACCCCGACTCCACCTTAGCCTAGAAAACCATCAGTTCACATACCTGAGGCAGGCCTAGAAGCCACCTGAAGGGAGGAATCATTCCCAAACAACTGTCACATGACCATTCTAGCAATTATTTGGAGGTCATACTCAGTGATAATCTGTACTTTACCTTCATGCCCACAAAGTATGAAAAGCCTGACCCCTGGGAGAGAACTGTCACATACAGTTATAGGTAAGTAGTTTTCATGCTGTCGTTGCTTAAGTAGTGGATAATATCCATGGAAGATTAGAAGAGACATCCAAAAAGCCTTTTAGTAAAAGCTGGGGAGTAATAAATCCATAGCTTTTGAAAAGCCCCAGCATATTTCGGGGAACACAGTATGCCACCTAGATATGTAGAGTTGTATTTATGCCCAGGATGGTCTTGAGATAACTCCGAACTGTAGCCTCTAAGTCTAGGATTCAATGTAAGCAGGAAGTGAACACTAAAGCAAATTGTCAACTACCTGGCACTATGTCCAAGGTGTGTCTCAGCAGACACACATAGCCCCTTAGCAAAGACTAGGCACTGACTGCAAGCATTGAAAGGAATCTTTGACTAACCACGATCCAGTCAACTACCAGATTCACTGGGTGGACAATGCAGCAGCATAGCCAACAAGAACACTATTTTATGGAATTAGTTACAAAATCACTGAACAAGCAACAACAACAAAAAAAACCTACAACAAACAGTATCAAGAATAAAATATGGAGAGGAGTAAATTTAATTGCCATAAGTGACAAGTTATGAAAATATCTGAATCTGCAACAGGAAATTGCATGACGTGTAAAGATATAGTGAACAAGGCACACGTTAGAGTGGGGAAAAAACGATACATATAAACTGTCCCCGAGGAAGGCAGATGGTAGGCTTAAAGACTTAGGCTTAGCTCTTTTAAATATGCTGGAAAGATCTAAAGAAAATCTTGCTTAAGGAAAAAAAAAACACATGATAATCAATGATGATATTTCACCAAGTAGAAAATACCAAAACAGAGGCAGGGGTCATAATACAGTATTAACTATACATTATGCAGCTGAAGAGAACAGAAATTCAAACAAAAACTTCTTCAAAGAAGTAAAACAGCAAGACTGGAGAAGGAATTAGCCGGGACCTGAAAGATTGGCTACTTGACATTACCCAGTCTGGACAGAAAGGGAGCAAAGAACCAATAAACACAACAGACCTTAAGCCAGAGGTTCTCAACCTGCTGTCTGCAACACCTTTCGGGGTTGGATAACCCTTTTACAGGCATCGCCTAAGACCATGGGAAAACACAGATACATTACGATTCATAGCAGTAGCAAATTACAGTTACGAAGAAGCAGTGAAAATAATTTTATGGTTGGGGGTCACCACAACATGAGGAGCTGTACTACAGGGTTTCAGCCTTAGGAAGGTTGAGAACCGCTGCTTTAAGCAACACATGGAACGCTACCAAGGATGTTAAAACACACACAATGAGGTGTAGAGCGGGAAGGAGAGAAGAGAAAACAAAGGTTAGAAAGAATGTTTGAAGAAGTTATGGCCCCATACTTCTCCAATTTGATAAAAAGATACGAATCTAAACTTCCAAGCCCAGGGAATTTCAAATAGGTCAGACTTGAAAGGACTGATACCTGGACACGTCTTAGGTCAACTGTCAAAGCTGAAGTCAAAGAGACATCACAGAACAAGAGAAAGTGACTGTCACTCACACAAAGGATCCCCAAAAGATCAATAGCAAGTAGCTTATAAACCACAGATGACAAAGAGCAGCATGGGGCATACTGAAAGCCATAAAACAGAATAAAAAGAAAAGCTAAGAGTCAAGAATTCTATATACAGCAAAGTCATCCTTTTAAAATTAAAATTTGAGTCATTCAAAAATAAAAAACTAAGATAATTTGTTATGAGACAGGTCCTAGAAGACACGAGAGAAAGAAATAACATCACAGAGAAACACAACACTTCTCCTGCCTGATTAAAAAGATGGTTGAACAAAACAATAATTGCAAAGTTGGAGTGAAGGGCACATAACACACCAAGCTTTAATTTGTATTAAGACAGCACAAAAAAGGAAGAATGGAGTTACAGAAGGCCAGCTTCTATATAGTATTGACATTAAGTTAGTATTCATCTGAAACAGCCTACTGTATATTACGATGTTCATCCTGTTATCAAGGACAATGACTAAGAAAATAACACAAAAATACATCCTTAAAATAAGAGAATTAAAGTAACATGCCAGGTCTAGAGAGATGGCCCAGTCATTAAAGACTAGGCTCACAACCAAAAATGTCAAGCAGTATGCTAGAAAACATGAAGGAGGGAATAGAGGGAGAGACAAGCACTTTAGCATATGAGGCACTTAGGAAACAAAGAGAGTCTGAGTCGTGATCCTTCCTTAACAGAATTTGTGTTAAGTGGAAAATATCTTCAATTGTGGGCAGACATTATGAACATATACATTTAAAACACAGTCCAACTATGTGATATCTACAAGTGACTTTATATTCACAGAGCTAGCAATTCTTTAGTAAGTAGAAAAGGGACAAACCAGGACTGCTGGTGTTGAGCAAAAAAAAAAAGGGGGGGGGGCCTGGGAAAGAAAAGATGCAAAATGACCTGTGGGGTGGATGTGTCAAAAAACATGAACGATGGTATGAAAACAGCTACCCCAGAAAAAAATAGAAAGTTCTTAACAAATAGCACAGCTGTCTGTCAAAATGAAAAACTCAACACTAGGGTTAGCTATAGAATGTATATAGTAGAAGCCACATAGCTAGCTAGAAAATAAGAGAGGAAATGTATCCAAAAAGAAAGAAAAGGACAAGAAACTGATGGGAAATGTTAATGACCCTAGAAAGTCAATTTAGCAGGTGGAATTGGAATTCAAGAAAGACAAACCAGAAGGACAAAGAAGAGATGATTTGCTTGTAAACTGCAGTAAAAGTTTCTGGAAGCATCAAATAAACAAATAATCAGAACGAGTGTGGTCTCTGCAGTGTGGGGCAACCAGATCTGAGGTCGATATATTATAGCATTTCAGAAACTGTAAAAGAAAATGCCTCTCATTATTATAGGTATCGTTTGTACAGAAATTCACTGATAAGATCAATTTATTCATGATGAAAATAAATCCACAATAATAGGCAACTTGAGATATTTATTCTAAAATGTGCTGAAGAGAAAAATGTACAGAAGTAGCTAGAAGAATGATTCACAAAACAAAAACATGATTTGTTAGGAAGGTTGGTTAATTAAAGTGGATGTCACCAGCTTCAGGAGGGATTGACAGGTGCATTCCACAGCACAGATCTCAATAACCAGGCTCACGCCCAGCGATAGGAGG
Organism: Chionomys nivalis; assembly: GCF_950005125.1. NCBI lineage: Eukaryota > Metazoa > Chordata > Mammalia > Rodentia > Cricetidae > Chionomys > Chionomys nivalis. The sequence goes on along the minus strand of NC_080108.1, from coordinate 27,468,538 downwards.
GGAAACACATCACACGTGAGGAGAAATGCTAACACTCAAAAACTGCTCCTCAGACAGTGGACTACTCATCCTTAGCAACATGATGGGGCACAGAGAGCCTCGGGTATATAAAACTGCCACATCAATGAGTGTAAAACTAAACAGATTTTACAGAATTAAAAAAATAATAATAACTAAAAAAAAAAAAAAAAAACCCAGGGCAGGAGAGACTGCTCAGGAAATGAAGACATACGCTGACAAGCCTGCTGCTGATCTGAGTTTGATCTCCAGGACCCTAGGACTCCTGTACGTGTCTTCTGACCTCCTCACTTGTGGCATGACACATGAGCATGTACACATGCACACATACATACGCACATACATACATACATATACACACACAAATAAAGCAAAAGATGTGACATTAAAAATAAAAGGACAACATCATTATAAAGTATTATTCATTTACAACAGAAAAAGATTCATGTATTAAGAAACCCACAAACAATGAAACATTTTTATGAAGATAAGAAACAGTAATACACAGAAGAGCTAACCAAAATGCCAGACTCCTGTCCTAAAAGGCAAGCTAAATCAATACATTCCTAAATCTCTATGGTCTCTCTATCACTACAGACAAGGGCTCTTTAACACAGATTCACGGTGCCTTGTGATATATAAGATAATCTATAATCTGTTATATATAAAAATATTTCAACCTGGTGGATAGTTTCTTTTGGGGAGGAAGACAAAGGGTATTTGATCTTTGTATTTTATTTAACTGTTTATATAATGGTCTCTTAAGTATTAATTATTACAAATAAGGTAGGGGGCAGTGTTCAACTCCTTGCTAGTTTACATAAGCTTTTTAAATCATGCTACCTGTGATTGCACACGAGAGCGTCACCATTAGGATCGCAAATATCACAAGATGCTTCTCTTGAGGCTTTTGACAAATCATCTAATTAGAGTTGTGTGGTCTGGGTACTAACTTGGGATTCATTTACTACAAAGAGAGCAAGTCCCTCAATCATAGGAGGCATTTCATATGACAAATGACACCAGGTGGGAAAAAAACACTATCTTTGTTGTCATTGCGCCACCAGCTTTCAGTGTCTGAGAAGGCTCTCAGAGAACACTACAGAAGGGGTGTGTGTAACCCCCCCCCCATGCACAACATTTTCTGTCTTTGTATCCCTCTTGTATCATGCTCATAAGTTCTTCTTTCCTAGTGTTGGTCAGGTGACTGTTGTCCCTTCCCCTCCTCTATAACAGACCCTTCTGCCAGCATGTCACCAGCTTTGGGCTAGGAGTCTTGGCACTGTCGTTCAATCCACAGCCAGAGAGCCAGTGTAGAAGCTCAGACCCATGCAAGGGAAGAGTCACAGCACAGCTAATAACCCGCTTATGTGTGAGGGTCTCCAAAGGGATGCTGCTGTCGACAGAACTCTGGAGGCGTGCATCCCTGCCACCGGCACGGTCACTCATCCCTGAAATCACCCAGTGACTCCAGCGGGCACCTAACACCGTTTCTTCCTAACGGGCACTAGGGACAGTCTCCTTTCACAGACAGTTCATTGTGCCTGTCTCTGGGAACGAGTTTGGAAGCTCACAGAGATCTTGTCAGTTTGCACCTCTAGAAACATGGGTCATTATGGGAGAAGATAAACACAGGGCCTTGAGGAAGAGAAATCAAGACTGCAAGATCTGCTGTCCTTTATGTTTTGGCCAGTTGTAGATTTCTGAAATAGTCTCCATCTGTAGCAAAAAGGAGATTCTTTGATGAGAGGAGAGAGCTATACTTATCTGTAGATGTAAGGACACAAGTATTTAGAATACAGTTATAAATTATACTGCTTTCAGCTCCAATCCATTTATATATAATGTAATCCCCTATACCTAAGGTTCAGAAAACATTAAAAAAGAGGGGGCAGAAAGATCATAAGTGCCAAAGAACCTGAAATCATATTTCACGCAGAGAATTTCTGCTGTGAAATAGTGTTTCCTATATATGACGAAAACTTCATCCATAAAATCTTAACATAGTCACCCAAACAAAATATCACAATGAAAACACCAGTTGACATGCCAACATAATGGGGAAAGTCGCATAAGTCCTCACCCCTGTATGAAGAACTATAGGCAATTCTGTAGCTGCTGAGAAAGGGAGAATCAACCTTCTCTAGGAATGAACCCCTGGCAGGTCATCTAATCCCAAGTGGTCGGCCCTAAACACACACACACACACACACACACAAAATACTGGGCTCAGCAAGTTATGTGTGTGCGTTTGTGTAAAACAATAACAAATAAAGAAGAGGTCAATAATTTGAGATGGAATAGGAGAAATATGGAGGAGTTGAAGGGGGAGAGAGAGGAGCGGTAAATTTGGGGAACTTCAGAGGGTCTTAAAGAAGTAGAGCTGAACATAGCATAGTTGGTGTTTTATGTGGTGTCATGGCTTGGCTGAGGCTTGAGTGTGTAAACAGGGTTCATGGGTTGGATCCTCAGCTTGATGATGGTGGGGCCTAGTGTAGGACATTAGGCCGCTGAGGTTGTGACCTCAGACGGGATTAATGACTATCTCCTGAAGTGAGTTACTGCAAGAATGGCTAGTTATGAAAGGGTGTGACTAGCTGCTCCCTTGTGTTCTCTCCCACCATAGTGTCACGTGTCATGAGGCCCATCAGAGACTGAACCAATGAGACGGCCATAGTTTGTAATTTGTCTTGAAAATTGTGAACTAATTATGCTTTTTCTTTATTAAAAATATGCAGCTGCGCAGGGGCCATGCTAATCTCCTCTGTATCGTTCCAATTTTAGTATATGTGCTGCCGAAGCAAGCGAGTACCAGGACAGGAACCAAAAGCTACAGAGAAACCCTGTCTCGAAAAAAATCAAAAAAAAAAAAATATGCAGCTGCCAGGGAGTGGTGGCACACACCTTTAATTTCAGCACTCAAGGAGATAGAGGCAGGAGGAACTCTGTGAGTTTGAGGCCAGCCAGGTCTACAGAGTCAGTTCCAGGAACGTCAGGGCTGTCACACACACACACACAAAAAAAAAAACTTGACTCGGGAAAAAAAAAAGTACACAGCCTTTAATGCCCTAGGCAGATATTAATTGGGTATGTGTACGCATGCAAGCATGTAATGATATTTCATTTGTATTTTAATAAATAAAGTTTGCCTGAAGGTCAGTGCAAAGTGGTCACACTAGTCAGCCATACAGGCAGGCAGTGGTTGCACACACCTTAATCCCAGCGGCCACACTAGGCAGACCTAGGGGCCAGGCAGTGGTGGTGCACGCCTTTAATCTCAGCAGTAGAGAGGAATATAAAGCAGATGAGACAGGAACTCGCTCTCCTTCGGTCTAAGGATTTCGCAGAGGTAAGACCTCTTTAGTGACTTGTCTGCTTTGTCTTTCTGATCTTCAGGTTGAATCCTGATAACTGTCCCTGGGTTTTTATTATTTGTGCTACACAAGCATGTCAAGTAGCTTTAAGAAAAAGCAAATACCCCCCCCCCCCGCCAAAAAGCCGGGCAGTGGTGGTGCACGCCTTTAACCCCAGCACTTGGGAGGCAGAGGCAGGCGAATCTCTGTGAGTTCAAGGCCAGCCTGGTCTACAAGAGTGAGTTGCAGGACAGGCTCCAAAGCTACAGAGAAACCCTGTCTCAAAAAACAGGAAGGAAGGAAGGAAGGAAGGAAGGAAGGAAGGAAGGAAGGAGGGAGGGAGGGAGGGAGGGAGGGAGGGAGGGAGGGAGGGAGGAAGAGGGAAGGGAAAGGAAAAGAAAGGAAAGGAAAAGAAAAGAAAAAGCAAACAGGCACAGAGAACTGTAAATAGGCTATGTTTGGGTCCTATGAGAGGAGGCTGGGGTCTGCGGAAAGCCTAAAAAAGAGGGGACCAAATAGTAAAGAGTACAAATGAGACCCTGTGGGTGAGTACGGACAGACAAGATGGTTAGGAAGAGGATGTAAGAGGGACTCGCTGGCATCCAGGATGGGGTGTGGCGTGAGAGGCGATGCTCAAGTCAAGGGGTGTTGGTTCAAGGAGAGCCAGCGGGCAGAAGGGGATGTCTGTGAGTCCCACAGTAGGTTAGGTGGGAGAAGGAATTTTGATGCCAAAGACTTGGGCTCAAGTATGAGTTAGTTGTGTCAAGGCCTGGAGGCTGCCACTTCTCTTCTAAGATACAAAACTGACTCTTGCCTACAGGGAAGAGACGTGCCCACATCACACTCAGCCAACGGCCACCACCATCACCCAGAGTGTTTCACAAATGGCACATTTGGGATCATTCATTTAAGAATCCCAATTGACAGCCATTTTCATGTGTCAACAAGGCAAGCACGTAACCCCTAGCTAGATGCTTGGTGGGACACTCGTTTTGATGTTGCTAGGGTATATTTAAGATGAAATGAACGTTTAAGTCAATAATCACTGAACAGAGCAGAATGCCCTGCCTAATGTGGGGGCTTCTCATAGGGGTTCATCTAAGCAGTTGAAAGCCCCGCAAGAAGAAAGAATGACTTCCTCTAAAGAGAAGGAACTGAAGTTCAAAAGCAAGTGGCTCTCATTCTCCCCTGAGGTGCTAGGCTGCTGGCCCAGGCTGCGGGTTTGGGCCTTGTTAACAATCTTATGAGATTCTTTAAAGTAAATAACCAAATAGACAAGCAGGCAGAAACTAGCTAAATGCATCCTGTGTGTTGTGTTTTCGAGTCATTCCTCTCTGATACATAGATATATATATATATGTAGGTATGTAGAGTTGGGTCTCTGTATTCATGGGTTCTGCACAGGCAAAAGAACGTTCTTAGGGGAGAGACAAAGAAGCCCCCACCCAAACTTTCCCTGCTCCACAGTGTGTGGCTGCCTCTGGGAAGTGTCTGTCCAGACAGGCAGCACCTGCAAGCCTCCATTGTAATCGGAAATGGCCTGGTGACGAGTTCTTGCCGTGAGATATACACACACTGCACATAACTGTTAGGCCAAGGAGACCCAACTCCACCTCCCATGAACCCCAGAGACTCCCCAGGCATAGGGTATAGGAAGACTGCAAATACTAAGACCTACAATCTTTCTGAGACCTTCTGTGGAGAAAGTATCTGTCGAGGGCAGCATCTGCACTGGAGAGCCAATGGGAGTAAATCAGCACTGCATAGAGCCACTAAGAATCTGGGGTTTGGCACAGTGGCTAGCATTTCCCTAGCGAAGCCCTTCATCCTCCAGCTGGGCCCTGGGAGGCGATCAATCAAGGCAAGGTGAATGCGAGCACCTTCCAGAGAGCAGCTGGTCCTACACTAATCACCCAGCAGGCCCCGAGAACCAGCTCTTGGAACACTGCCTCCACAGGCCCAGCTGCTGCCATCCCTTTCTCCCCGTGTGAGCTCCACAAACCTCTCCAGCTTTCCCAGAATACATCTGAGCCACAACCATAAGGTAACTAAGGCACCTGCATCCTGACCACCCTGTGAGGATCTCCATCCTGGAGCTAGTGGGGGAAGCAGGTGGCTGGGTGACTAAAGATGTATGTTTCTACATCCATCCTAAGGAGCATCGGCATCCAAGGTCTTAATCTGTCTGTCCTGTGGGGGTATGTGGAGGAATGGAACAGACTGTCTCTCCGTTGCTAAGGACAGCTCAGAAGTTACGGCTGGTCCCCAGCCAGTGTGTGCACTGCCAACCCATCCTACACAGAGCCAGCTTCTTGGTCCCCATGATGGGGTTGCCATAGGTCATCCATCCAAGAAAGAGAAGAAGGGCTGGGAGCCGGAACGTAGAGCATACGAAAGGAAAAAGAAAGACCAGATGTGTTTTGTTGTTCTTCTTGAGGCTGGATGGAGAGGGGACCAGGATTCACTCTGCCAGCCTCTCCCTCCACTTTTCTGCACGTTTGAAATGTTCTATATTAAAACATTTAAGGAAATCTCTTCTGTGAACCGAACTACACAAGAGGAAGTTTAACTGAAGTCTCCCCCGACACCATTTCAGGATATCACAGTCACATTCATGAAGGAAGTATCTTCCACAAACACATTTCCTTTTTTCCTATTTCCATTAATATTTAGTACGCATCATTATCTCCCAGCCTTATCACTTAAAACAAGATTTTTAAATAATTGATTAATACAAAAGGCGGACATAACCACACTGCCTTGTTCAGTGCCCATCAAGGCTCTGACATGGACACATCAATATATTAATGCATACACCGAGAAGACCAGGCTGCAGATCAATACACATGGAGATGCTTGGGGTACTTCTCAGAGGGAAAGACCATCATCCTTTCCCATCCCTGGTGTGGTCTATGCCTCCTCACCCTGCCCAGTAATGATTCCGCTCAAGAAAAAATGTTTTATCCATGCAACCTCTAAAGTTCCCCCAAACTAACATGTCTTGAACTCTGGTAGAATATATGCTGATTGTATACTCCTGTGTGAGTATCTGCACATGCACATATCTCAAAAGCACATAAACAGATCTTAGTGGCTGGAAAAAGCATCGGCATCCAGACTTTCAAAATGTCTTTGTTCTCAGAATATCCTCGAGGGATGTCATCAAAGCCAGCAGATAAAGGATGTGGTAGGACAGTCATAGGAATCACTCAAGGGGCATGCTGGGAAGAACAGCGTGCCAATGCACAGCCAGTTCTTGAGAGCCCATCAGCACGCAAGCAGACGCTAGGTACAAAAGTCTGCCACCAGCTCATAACAAGCACTGCACACCAGCTCCTGCCAACAGCTGAACGCTGGCTGCCGCTCCCTCTGCCACACTCACTCCTCCGCAGGCAAAGCACTGTCCAAGGCCACCCGGAGTTCCAGGTGCCACTTACCACAAGTGAGAGAGGCCTCTTCCAGGAGACGACGCCAATGAGTCCAGACAACAGCACCTGGAAGGAAGGCGAGCAGAGGGAGGTGAGACATTTGGCAACCTCTCAGACTAGCTTCAACCTGTTCCACTCATAAAAGGACATGTGAAATCCGTACAAGAGTGGTGTTTTCACGAGCTGGGTCTCCACTCCAGATGATGACAGCCTATGGCCACACTGACCTGGCTGTTCGAGAAACCTACGTGCTACAGAGCAGATTGCTTCCTGTGCAGTATTGCACAGCATGTCAGAGTCGGGTTTACAGACGCTCCATGAAGCTGCTCAGTGCTCCCCAGTCCTCTAACTTATCCAGCTGAGTCCTATAAAATCACAGAAAGGCCACCCTTGGACACCCCTGGAGTGAAGGCCACTCTGAAGTGAGGTGGCTGCGCGCCATACAACCTTCCCTCCAGTCTGTATTCCCAGCAAAGTTTCCTGTCTTGATAATAAACAATAACTCCTTAGACTGCTCTGGAACTTTCTAGACACCGGCTCACAGCAGCCCACCCCTTTCCTGACAAAGCCCTGCCTTTATTCTTGCCCCGGCTCCTGTTGTCACCCCTGCTTCTCCTCTCCCATGTCATCTTTATCACACTGATGCACTGTGTGTTTGTACCTTTGAAAACCACTGCTCAAACGCATATTTGTCTAGCTCCAGGCCCACCGTTTCCTAAAGTCTGCACTCAGCAGGGAAGACACTGGCTTGACTCACATATTCTTGGTCTCCTTGGGTCCAGGAAAAACCAGCGACTATGGAGACTAAACTACTTCCCATCTAACATCTGTATTTAGCCTCCACAACTTAATAGAAGCTTCTCAAGGTCACAGAGAAGTCGCCAAGTGCTACAAGGTGCTGCCCCATGTTGCCCATCAAAGGACTATCCTCCGAAGATATCCCGCCACTCCAGGCTCTGCAGTTCCCCATCACTCGTGTTCTTCCCGTTTTCCACGCTGCTCTCCTCAGCATCCTCTTAGAATCCTAATCCCTGACTCCCTAAGAAACCTCCACAACCCAGAGCTGTCTGCTAGGTATCTCAGCATCTGTGAATTCTGTTCCTGGTACCTGTTGTTCTCCCACTCAACACATTCCAAATGTATCTCAAGCCATCACCTTCCAGGCCTGGTGTTCCTCTTACAAGCTCAACTTTCCAGAACCATGCTACTTCTGCCTGACCACTCATGCCTAAATCTCGCCAGCCCACCCCAATATCTAAAAAGACCCAGGGAAGGAGGCTCTGGCTTGCTGATGGAGACAATTAATTATTCAGGAGGTCTTATCATAAATAAGCTCTTTGGACATGAGATCCTGGAAAGATGGACCTCACACACCTACCGCTGTGGGATTAGGTCAGGCAGCCAACAGCCCAGCTGGAAGTCTTGGCTGCTTTATCCCTGGAACTCCACAAGGGCCAAACAGACCTGTGAGGACCATACTACTAATACAGCTACAAAGTCTGCTTGGTCACTGTCTTAGTTATCACTGTGAATAGACAGGACCAAAGCAACTCTTACAAAAGAAAGCATTTAATTGGGGGCTTGCTTACAGATTTAGAGGGTTAGTTCATGATTATCATGGTGGGAACCAGACAGGCATGGTGCTGGAGCAATTTAGCTGAGAGTTTTCCAGCCTGATTCAAAGGCAGGGGTGTGGGGGAGAGAGAGAGGGAGAAAAAGAGAGAGGGGGAGAGGAGAGAGAAGGGGGGGAGGGAGGGAGGGAGGGAGGGAGGGAGGGAGAGGGAGAGGGAGAGGGAGAGGGGGAGGGAGGGAGGGAGGGAGAGGGAGAGGGAGAGAGAGACAATGGGCACCTGGTGTGGATTTTTAAATCATGAGAGCCCACTCTCAATGACACCTCTTACTCCTACCCAAATAGTCTACCTAGTGATGGTTAAGCATTCAAACATATGAGCCCCTGGAGGTCATTCTCATTCAAACCACTACAGTCACAGACCGCAGCCAGCAGAACCAGACCTTACACCCAACAGGCTTTAGTCTACGCACATGAATCCTTCAGTCAGCACTGACAATTAACCACAACCTCCGTGTGCTGTCCAGCATCCTTTTCCTGGTATTCTCTCTCTAATGCTGGAGAGACCCTTGGCTTCTATCTCTCTGGACATCTGAGTCTAATTCCTTAACAGGTCTCTAGAACTTGACTTCTAGCCAAGACCCAAACATCCCCACCAGCCAGTGAGGCCAGATCTATCATTACCAGATAGACACCCTGGTCTCAAGTCATTTCAACGTTCGATCCCAGGGCCATTTCTCTAGTCCTACCACCATTTCCTGCTTGACATTTCAAACTCCAATTCCATTCCTTCGCCTCCAAATTCTCCTCTTCGGGCTGAGTGGAAATTCCCAGCAAGACATCTTCTGAGCTCACTATAGAGTTCAAGGGTCAGGAGGTGGCAGGGCTGGGCTGAAATCATCTGTACGTTCAGCCATTAGAAAGTCCTCTGCTTTCCTCTATGCCTAGACATTAGCCTTCCTCACTCGCTTCTGCCTATTATGACAAACTGCCCTTAGGAGGAGGGGGCTCTCCCTCTGCCTCCCTCCAACTCTCTCTTCACATGTACCAAATAAAGCTCTTGTGACCATCAACAGGGGAATGTCTACAAGTCAGGAAGATAACCCTCATGAGGGTTGGCACCTCGGCCTTGGTCTTTGTAACCTCTAGAACTGTGAGGGAAAAAAAAATACATTATCTAAGCCATGGGGTTCTGCTACAGTATAGTAGCAATAGTTAATTAATATGTAGTATACGTATCAGCAAAACAAAACATCTGAGTTAGTTAACTTACATGGGGCACAGAGAGATGGTAGGAAAATAGCTCAGTGGGTAAAAGGCTTGCTGGGCAACAAGCAGGACCTGAGTTCAATCCTCAGTAGCCATGTAAAGGCTGAGCTTGGAGGTACATCCTTTGTAACCCTAGTATTGAGAGGCAGGAGGAGGCAAAGACAAATCCCTGGCCAGCCAGTCTAGCTAGTTGATGGGCTCTATGTTCAGTGAGTCTGTGGTCTCCAAAGGTGGAGGGTGAGAGGCAGATACTTGATGCTGACCTTTGGCCTCCCCACATGTCTGTGCACACACAGAGACATGTATATAAACATATACCAGTGAATACATACTCATGCAAATACCACACACACACACACACACACACACGGTTTACACAGGCTCACAGTTCTGGAGACCTTGGTGTGCCACTGGCTAGCTCTGCTGCCCCAGGCCTGCAGTGAGGACAGTGCAGCATGGTTAAGGGTTAAGGTGTGTAAAGAAGAAAGAAAGGCCTCAGGGCCAGGAAGCAAAGGAGGGAAGGGAAGGAGGCCCCACAAAATCCTTCAAGATCTGGCGCCCAACCACCTGAGGGCTTCCCACATGACCTCTCACAGCTACCACTTCCCAGTAGCAAGAGGTTGAGACTTCAACACATCACATGCTACTCTAGTTGGAGTGGGCTGCTGGATTCTAAACATCTACCCGCTCTCTCTCCATGCTTCCTCAGAAGTGGCAGGCTTCCTGTCTCCGGATACACTGGGGTCAGTTCCCAGGACAGCATGGCCATGCCAGAACAGTTCAGAGAAAGATTTTCAAGCTTAGGTGAGGGGTCTCTTTTGGGACACCTGTGACCCAGGGTAGAGAGACCCATCCCTCAGAGCACAACAGAAAAGACTTTTGGATTCTCTGTTCCTTGACTATTGGTCTTGGTTTGAGCTAGTTTTGTCCAACTCCAGCATCTAGGAAGGAGCTGTGGCACATTCTGGGGGCTCAGTAGGTCGCTAGGTTTATTTGATATCATGCCTACGAGAAAACGGGTTGTGAACCAAGCTAGCTGTGAAATCACCACACCATGAAACTGCTGACCCATTTAATTGGCACATTTTGTTACTCAAAGTCCACAATTTGCCAAGAATATCGGGGAAACTGCAGAAGGTCAGAGAGGAGTAACATATAATTAAACAGCTGTAGAAAGAAAAGGCAAAAAATGGGCGAGGCAGGATGCTACTCGGAGAGGGGAGGCTTCCCCTGTCAAGGCTGTCGAGTTACAAGGATACCAACTCGCTCTTTCCGCTTCCCTGCCCGACATAGAAGTCGCCAGAGATAAAATTAGAATTGAGACAGAAGTTCCTGCTGCAGCCGATGAAGAGAGGAACAGACTGTCAGGAATGTAACGGCCCTATTAGAGCCCAAAGTGGTTTCCTCCGACGGTACCACTTCCGGCCAGATAGGCCGGGAGTACACAGGCGCTGTAGATCTTGTCTTCCTAATGCTGGAATGTTCCCTTGATGCCGACAATCAAGAATTTTGTTCAGATCATCAGATCCGATTCAGAGGCAAATGATGAGGCAACATTTTAAGCAGTGGAAGGCGTCCTTGTAGAAGTTAGATGAGAGCCAATTCGATTACTTTCCCCAAACACATGGCAGGTGTGCCCACAGCTACCGCAGAGTCAGCTTGCCGCCAAGAAGCCCCAAGAAGCCGCGTTTGCTCCGTGCCTGGGGAAGGAAGCTGTTGCAGAAACAGAGCAAGTGAGCTGCCGGGGATGAGTGATGCCTAGTGAGCGGTAACAGCCACAGCGCTTCAGACTGCAGCTCTGTCTCAAGCCATATCACATAGAGGGATAGACCTCCCGCATCGGCTTCATGCTCTTTTGTGCGCCTTTCTCTGACTGGCTCTCAGCCGCGAACCAAGGCTGTTCAGCTGTGTCGTCTTTCATTCTTGGCTCCCATCATGCCAGCCCTGCCCGTGACTGTGTCTTCTCCTGAACTCACTCTTCAAACAGCCTCTCTCGCTACCAGCTACTTCCAGTCTGTGGTCCCAGCCACCACCCCCCCAACCAGGGGCGGGGGGGGGGGGGCGGGGGGCGGACTGCACCACTATACCGAGCTCATAATGTCCCGAGGAAAGCCCTCAATGTGCTATCATGGCTCCTGTCACTCTAAGGAACCAGATCTCACAGAAACAGAACTCAGGCTGTGTTCCCTTCCCAAGCTCTTTGAAACTGAGTTCAAAAGCGATCTGCACTGTGGTTTTACAGTCTCTAATTTGTGGTCCCACCCTACACCCAGCTCCCCCATGCTCCTGTCATGTAGGCTGTCCCAGACTACATTACACGGCATAGGTTTTCCTGTCATCCCTTGAAAGGATATTAAGGTCAGATATTTTCCTTTTTCTGAGGCTCTTCTCTGAAGACTCCTTTTCCTCTGCCTCTCCTCCCTCATCATCCTGTCCATGACAGCCATCTCTATTACTTACTTTAAGTTATATTTGAATGTTTTGAGGATTCTGTACAATGTAATATATATCCTCTTCTCCCAACTCCTTAAAGATCCCCCCCTCCTATCTTCCCATCCACCTAACTTTTTATTTTTGTTCTCTCTTAAAAAAAAAAATGGCCGGGCGGTGGTGGCGCACGCCTTTAATCCCAGCACTTGGGAGGCAGAGGCAGGCGGATCTCTGTGAGTTCGAGGCCAGCCTGGTCTACAAAGGGAGTTCCAGGACAGGCTCCAAAGCTACAGAGAAACCCTGTCTCGAAAAACCAAAAAAAAAAAAAAAAAAAAAATGAAGTCCAGTTTGTGTACTACTCCTGGCCACAGGGATTGCCATGGAATGTGGTTGATATACCAGGCACCATTCCATTTAAGAAAACCGACATTTTCTCATCCAGCAACTATCTGTAGTGATATTTTGTTTGTGTTTCAACAAATAAAGCTTGCCTGAAGACCAGAGTGCAGAGCTAAGCCACTAGAGACCGGGGGAGTGGTGGCACACACCTTTAACCCGGGACTCCAGAGACAGATGAAATCTCTGCTCGTTCAAGGCAGCCCTAGACTACACAAGATTGAATCTGTCTAGAAGAGAAACAGAGCTCACACAAAGGTGATCCCAGCACTTGGGATCACACACCTTTAATCCCAGCACTAGGGAGGTGGAGACAGGAGCGATATGGCTGAGTGGAGAGAGGAATGTAAGGTGGGAGGAGGCAGGAGCTCAGTGCAGTCTGAGGAAGTGGTCAGTATGAGAAGACACACACAAGAAAAGGAAGAAAGCAAAAGAAAAAAAACAGGATAACTGGAAAAAATTCCTGAAATCTGAATAATAAAGGAACTGCTGGAGGAGGCATCACCATTTCTGATTTTTAGGTTATGCTACAGAGAAAGTGTAAGAAAACAAGCATGGCATTAGCAGAAAAAAAAGACATATTGAGAGTGATGCTGGTTAGAGTGTAATGTTCTATATTGTTTAATCATTACTTTAGAATGCACACCCATTAATTTAAAAAAAAAAGCTGTACATTTTGTCACAGTGATGGTAGCAGCAGCTTTGTTCTAGCTGCTTTGTTGGCTGGTCTAGATCAAGAGGTCACATAGGCACATAAGAGGTCATGTGGGCACATGCCTGTAATCTCAGCTCTGGGAAGGTTGAGATGAAAAGACTGGGAATTGGAAGCCAGTCCAGGATACTCAGTGATACTCTCTCTCTCTCTCTCTCTCTCTCTCTCTCTCTCTCTCTCTCTCTCACACACACACACACACACACACAAAATTAAAGGAAAATCAAAGAAACAAAAAGAAGTCAAATACAGTGCCTTGCCTGCTCCACGCGTATCTGTGTGAGCACACTCTATGATGCTCCACGCGTGTCTGTGTGAGCACACTCTATGATGCTCCACGCGGGTCTGTGTGAGCACACTCTATGATGCTCCATGCAAGTCTGTGTAAGCACACTCTATGATGCTCCACACGGGTCTGTGTGAGCGCACTCTATGATGGTCCACACGGGTCTGTGTAAGCACACTGTATGATGCTCCACACGGGTCTGTGTGAGCACACTCTATGATGCTCCACACGGGTCTGTGTGAGCACACTCTATGATGCTCCACACGGGTCTGTGTGAGCACACTCTATGATGGTCCACACGGGTCTGTGTGAGCGCACTCTATGATGCTCCACACGTGTCTGTGTGAGCGCACTCTATGATGGTCCACGCGGGTCTGTGTGAGCGCACTCTATGATGGTCCACGCGTGTCTGTGTGAGCGCACTCTATGATGCTCCACACGGGTCTGTGTGAGCACACTCTAAGATGCTCCACGCGTGTCTGTGTGAGCACACTCTAAGATGCTCCACGCGTGTCTGTGTGAGCACACTCTAAGATGCTCCACGCGTGTCTGTGTGAGCACACTCTATGATGCTCCACGCGGGTCTGTGTGAGCACACTCTATGATGCTCCACGCGTGTCTGTGTGAGCGCACTCTATGATGCTCCATGCAAGTCTGTGTAAGCACACTCTAAGATGCTCCACGCAGGTCTGTGTGAGCGCACTCTATGATGGTCCACACGGGTCTGTGTGAGCGCACTCTATGATGGTCCACACGGGTCTGTGTGAGCACACTCTAAGATGCTCCACACGTGTCTGTGTGAGCACACTCCATGATGTCCCGTCAACAGTCAGCCCACCAGCACACTTCCCACAGTGAACCCCTATGGATAAGAACTTGTGACTGGACATGATGAAATCCTTCCCATTTGTCAGTGTCACCCACTTAAAGATTCCATCTCAGCCACAGTCCTGCCCACATGCAGGGAGTAACATTGAATAAACATGTCCACATGGGGCAGGGTATTCCAGCCCATCAACAGTTCTGCATGTTACACCAGTGTGTTCAGAAGAATTTCAAGAGTACGAAGTATACATCATTATCATTAAGTTTTTATCAACTGTCTTTTTTGCATCTCCTGAATAATCGCATTTGTTCACGAACACTAATGATTAATTCATGTACTTCCTCCTCCTTGGAGTATCTTTTCACTCCAGATATGAACCTCCTCACCATGCTCTACTCTTTTAAAAGTACTGTTGAATTCAAATTTCCAACATTTTTACTAAAGCATTACATTCTTCTATTTAAAAAAGTCCTATTTTCTATTCTTGTGCTAGCTTATGTTTGAACTTGCTAGAATGACCTTCGCAAGAATTTGGAGAGCCTTCAGACCCACGCAGAAGACGAGACACAAAGTTCCCAGACTCTTGACCCATGGAAACTCAGAAATGTTCTTTGTGGTGTTCTGAGCCACTAGACTTGTGGAATTCAGACATACGGCAGCAAAAATGTGAAGCAGGGAGCTGATAAACTGGTATGCGAAGAAGAATCCTGTGAGAATTGGAAGTGAGGGGATGAGATGAGATGTGGATTGCTGAAAAATCTCTGAGAATTATGAAAGAGGGAAGAGAAGGAGGGAGGAGGCAGAAAGGAAGGATTGGTCCGGTGTATTTACTATCCGCTGTAAAAATTAGGATATTGAAATACTATGTCTGTAGTTACATTTGTTGAGCTCTGGTTGCATGCTGGACACCTGCCATGTGTTTACATTTTAACTCTGCTGTGACTGTCCTCATAGGTATGTGTGACTGCTGTGTCCACGCATGGAAGGAAACATGACAACCTAGTCATTAACTTACTGTCCCTGTTTGTTATAGAAAACTGTGTGAGGACCCGAGTGCTTAAACCCCAGCTACAGCTTTCCTATATGTGTGCAAGTAAAGGAGGGAAAGAATAAAATTTAAAACTCCATTTACAAGACTTGCAAGCAAAGAGGCAAGACAGGAGTAGAGCAAGAACAATGCCAAGAAAGCTTTTCAGCGGTTCTCAACCTGTGGGTTGCGACCCCTGGGAGGGCACTGAACAACCCTTTCACGTGGTTCACCTAAGATCATTAGAAAACACAGATATTTACATTACAATCCATAAAAGTAGCAAAATTACAGTTACAAAGTAACAATGAAAATAATCTTTTGGTTGGGGGTCACCACAACATGAGGAACTGTACTAAAGGGTCACAGCATTAGGAAGGTTGGGAACCACTGCCTTAAACTGAGGGACAAAAGAAGTTTTATTATTAGATGAAGCAACACATTCCCTTTTAAGATAGAAGGGATTCAGTAATGTACATATTCTGCATGATTCTAATTAAAATATTTAAAAGAGATAAAAATGATCCATGCAATACAAAGTAAATCGGCTAAGTCTCTTGGAAAAAAACAAAACATAATTTCTTTTTTTTTTAATTTTTTTTTATGGTTTATTTAACTTTATTTTATGTGCATTGGTGTGAAGGTGTCAGATCCCCTGGAACTGGATTTTCAGACAGTTGTGAGCTGCCATGCGGGTGCTGGGAATTGAACCAGGGTCCTTGAGAAGCAGTCAGTGCTCTTAACCACTGAGCCATCTCTCCAGCCCCCAAAACATAATTTCTATTCTAATCTTCATATGAGAGCAAATTCCAGAGGAACCAGAGATGAAAGCCTAAATGTTCTCGACGAAAACGGGAAAAAATTAAAAACCGTCTTGAAGTCAGCCATACACATAACACAGCCCCAGGGGTCACAACAGAGAACATTGACGTGTTCAAACTTTTCATGTTTGTGGTGTGTCAACACTAGTGGGGGTGACTAAATGCTGCCACCTGTCTCTGTGGAAGGTGCAAGTCTGTGCTCTGATGTGCCAGTGGGTGGAGTGCCTGTTCCCATCCCTGCCTTGCCTGGTCGTGCCGGGTGGAAGCAGGACCACACTGCCACCCCAAGGCTGTGCACTCTGGCCTCCTCATGCACATCCGCAGCCCCTAAGCCCGAGTCCTGGGATAGCACTGTGGCACAGACTCCAGCAGAAGCCTAGTGCACAGTGGAGTTGTCCTCACCGACCTGCAGACCTGAAGGAGAACAAAACACTGAGTTTGGAGGAGATGTTAACTGTGCCATTATTTATGGCAAGAGGCAAAAAGCAAATTTGTAATTTTAAAAGAATATAAATCCCCAAACAACTGTAATAGGAGAAATAAATTAATAATAGATATAGTAGAAAAGATTATTTTTCTTAATTCACAAGAGGTCTGTATACATTAACAAGAAAACAAAATAACTCAGTAGAAAAATTAGCCGAACTCTAAAAAGAGGCGGTGTATTTTGAGCAGAGAATAAACCTCTAAGAGCCAGCCTACTTCAAATGCCTCAAAGTTTAAAACATTAGAACAATGATATAAACATTTGTACCTATCAGATAAGCAATATTTTGGTGAAGTTTTGGCAAAAGGCAGACAGGTGGACCTACACAACTTATTGAACACAGAGAAGTCAAGCCGGTGCCAACTAAAGCCTTCAGATCTGCTTACTAGTGCTCATAGGACTGGAAAGTACTCTGCACTCTGCCATAGGAGAAAGGTAAACACCAACTCTGCTATAAACCCTTCAAGCTATAAGAGTGACCTGCCTACAAGATACATTGGTGCAACAGTAGTGCAAAGCTTGTGTGAGCATCCAACCAGTATCTGATTTGAGTTAAGGCTCACTCCATGAGATGGAACCCATACCCATTGCTGTTTGGGTGGCCAAGAACCTGAGACAAGACAGGCTAAGGTCCTAGGGGATAACCAAATATGACTGTTCTCACAGATCCATGCCTTGCTCAGCCATACTTCGAGAAGGTTTCTCCTGAAACAGATGGGAACAAATACAGAGACCCATCACCAGACAATACGCAGAGAGTGAAGAGACCCTGGAACACTCAACACTAAAAGGGATGTCTCCATCAAATCCCTTCCCTCGGGGCTCAGGGGAACTCTGTACAAGAGGAGGTGGGAAGAAGGTAAGAGAGGCTGGAGGACATCAAAGAAACAAGACCTTCTAGACATGACAAGGCTGGCACACATATGAACTCACAGAGACTGTGGCAGCATACACAGATCCCGCATGAGTCTGCATCAGATGTAATCTTAGAG
This sequence comes from Chionomys nivalis, assembly GCF_950005125.1. Lineage (NCBI taxonomy): Eukaryota > Metazoa > Chordata > Mammalia > Rodentia > Cricetidae > Chionomys > Chionomys nivalis. Next base: position 27,450,923 of record NC_080108.1, on the reverse strand, counting down.
CTGGAAGAATAGACACACGTCCCCATTCCTAACCCAAAACTATCTCCAGTTAATGCTTGCAAATGAAAACTGAGTTTTCTCCAAGGGAGTCTCCCTGGAGAGAAAAAAAAAATCAGGCTTGAGAGTCAGCCCCATGAGAGTAATGAAAGAGACATCCGGATGGAGGGGCATTTGGGGGTTAGGGAGAAACCTGGTGGCAGGGAAACTCCCAGCAAGGACTCCTAGTTGAGAGGGTGCTGGAACTGACCATCTCCAATACTCAGATCAGTGACTTCCTAACGTCACCAGAGAGCATTCATCCAGTAACTGATAAAAGCAGATGCAAAGATTCACAGCCAAGCATTGAGCTGAGCTCCAGGAGTCCTGATGAAGAGAGAGAGGGAAGAGATTATATGAGCCAAGGGGGAAGTCACAAACAGCTGACCTGAGCTCAGGAACTCTGCACTGACACCTAGGGAGCCTTAATGGGACCGACCTAGGCCCTCTGCCCCTGTGTGACAATTGTGTAGCTTGGTCTCCTTGTGGGGCCCCTAGCAGCAGTGGGATCAGGAGCTGGCTTTTGGGAACCATACTAGGTTGCCTTGCCCAGCCTTAATGCAGGGGAAGGAGCTTGGTCCTGCCTCAACTTGATGAGCCATGCTTTGTTGATGCCCATGGGAGGCCTGCCCCTTTCTGAACTGACAGCTTCAGTTCCTGCTGTAAACTCTAGTTGTTTTGTTTTGTTTGTTTGTTGAGACAGGGTTTCTCTGCAGCTTTGGAGCCTGTCCTGGAACTAGCTCTTGTAGAGCAGGCTGGTCTCGAACTCACAGAGATCCGCCTGCCTCTGCCTCCAGAGTGCTGGGATTAAAGGCTTGCACCACCACCGCCTGGCTCCCATAATGCTACTTTTAAAAGTAGCTGGTCCTAAGACTGGGGCAATGGCTTAGTTGATAGAGTGTTTGCCATACAAAGATCAGGACTTGAGTTCAGATCCCCAGCACTCATATAAACACTCACGGACCACACACAAACACACAGACACATTCACCACACACATATATACAATAATTGCTGGCGTTAGCCAAAGAATTAAATGTGAGAACTAGAAATAACTTGGGTGCTTAGCAAGAGGGGAATGCTGCTCTTTGCTGCATCCCTCACCACTGCTACCACAAAATCATAGTTTGGAAATATAGTTAATGCCCCCAAGACATGCTCACAGTTGGTGAAAGACAAAGAAAAGCCAAAGACAAGAGGTTGGGAAAGTGGCTCGCTTTCCTGCTGAGTCTGTCCGTATGGACACCAACACGCAAACAGGTGGAAATGCCAGGGCTGTGTCTCAAACCTGTCCTCACTACCTCTGGACAGTGTGCTTGGCTTCCTCTTTTCTCTTTTGTAGTTCTGGTTTACATACAATAAAAAAAAAAGACATTATTAAAACCAAAGTCAATGGTAGTTGGTAGTTGGTTCTATTTTCCAAGGTGGATGAAAACTTATGGGGGGGGGCGAAAAACAAAAACAAACTAAAAACTACATCCAAGCCTTCCTGTAAATGTGGTAGTCAGAGCCAGATAGCAAAAGCACTTAGACAGGGCTGGGTTCCACATAAAGAGACAGGGAACTAGATCACCAGTATGTGGTGGCAAGGGTTGACAGGCTGACCAAATAGGTATGTGTCAGGATGGGAAGACCTGAATGGCCTGGAATGGTGCCAGCTGGGTGGCCATGACCACCCTATAAGCCCAGTGTCAGATGGGAAGCTCAAAGTGGTCCCATTACCCTGTTCAGAAAAGAATGTTATGTAAACTGCAGAGCATTTTAATTCTCTCATTTTAGAAGCCTCTTTCTTTGCACAACAATAAAAACAATGTATTTGTTTATACAGAACATTAATTCCATTAAAATCACATTATGTATAATGAAAAGCAAGCAGACTATAATTACAAGAGCAGACTCACCGACCCACATCAACTTTCAATTCCAGTGGAGTTACAGCAGGAACTGAAGCTGTCTGGAGCAAAGGATGCTGCTTTATTTCCCAGTGACCCAAGGAGGGCTCACTGTGCTGAAGTTAGAAACTTCACACTGTATGCGCCTACTCCAAAGGCAGGCCTGCTTCCTGAGGCTACCTTTGCCTGGATTTTAACACAGACAGACGCTGAGGTTTTATATCTACGTAAAGAACCAAAGTTCCTTCATTTTGTCCTCCACCTCCATCTTGTTTGTGTCTTGTGTAAGCCATTTTCCGTAAAACATCCCAGTTCTCAGAAATGGCTGGGGGCAAAAGTAATAGGGTAGCCACCTGGAAAGTACATATAAGCACAGAATTTCCTCAGCCAATAGGAAAACTTAACAAGCAAGCAACAGGTGACGTTCGAAAATAAAATTTCTGAAAAGTCCCTAGACATGAGCCAATGAGGATCGAACCTATCACCCCACACTCTGCTAATGTAACTTTTCTGGGTTTTGTTTTTAAATAAAGCTTTCTAGACGGGAAGGGTACCTCCTGACAGGGTCCCTGCTGGCTTGTAATGTGGGAATTCGTCCCCTGGGGTAAAGTGACCAGGGACTAGATTCTCCAGTTCTCACAATGGCCCCAGAAACTTGGGAGATTAACTACGCCACCCAGGCTAGCCTGTTCCCTCCTGACTATCTTGTATTCTGACAGCTGACACTCAGATGTTATCCTCTGAGTAAATCATCACATCTGCTGTCCTTCACCTAAGGAGGCTCTGAGAGGAGGCAGAGGGAAGAAGAGGGCAGTGAGGGGGGGGAGGGGCGCTTGCTTACAGCAAGGAGGCACCCCGGAGTGATTCTTGAGTTCCATCAATCACTCCCGCCAATCACGACTTATATTGAAATGATACACGCTGGTGGTGATGCTTGTGGATACTGGGGTTCAGTGAATGCCTTTGGAGGGGTCCCAAGTCCTCAATCTAGGAATCAGACAAGAGAACTGGTTAAGAAAGAATGAGTGGAACCGAACTGTACAAAAGATGGGGCCTTCCAAGGACACATCAATGGCTCTGGAGTCATTTACAGAGTTCAGGCTTCCTGCACATCTTTGTATTTGTAGCTCTGCACACAACTCCAGGCACCCCATGTCTCATTAGCATCTGAAATCTCCTCCCAGGGTCCAGAGCTTTGCTTATTATAATAACACTCTAGACCATCTCCTAAGTATACAGGGGGCTCCAGCCAGTACTTTGACTGGCTGATTCCAGCCTTCTTCTCTGCCAACTCTCCTTTCTCTTCTGCTGGCTTTGTAGCCTTTTGTGTAAGACCTTCCATGCCTACTCTTCCCTACTCTCCTTCCTCACTGGGACACAGAGGACTCTATTTGGCCCCCAAATGTCACTCACTGCCTATATCTACCAGAAAGCTAGACACTTCTAGGCCTAACACAGAGTGGGGAGGACTCAATGATTTACGCCAAGCTAGTGACATGAAGGGTGCCTTCCCTTCCAACCAAGGTACTAGCACCCTGTGGTGGCTCTTTTCCCTTCCCAATCCCATTCCCACCAAGCAATAGGCAGTGGTCCACCTCCTGCAGAACCCCGTATCTGCTCAGTCAGCAGTAGCCTTGGGTGGCTGAGTCAGATACCCCCGCTTTAGTCCTCATCAGCCCCTGTCTCTGGTACCAACTGCTGCCCTGGCTCCCATGGCTCCCTCCTCACCCCCACCTCCACAGCCTCTCCTCAGCTAGCACTCACCCTCTAACATGTGTGCTCTGTCCCCCTCCACATAGAGGTATCCCGGGAGAGTTCACACCCCTAGTGTTCCAGCTCCACCCTTCAGCCTCCACATAACCTGGCCCAGGGCGATTTGTTGGATGTTTGCCCAGTAGGCCAACTGTATCACTATCCGCCCACACCCCACTCCTATGATCAACATTCCCTGGGTATCCTCTACCTCCCATCAGCCTACCAGAACCTCAGCATCTTCGGTTCCCCTGTCTGATCCACCCAAACCTCACAAACCAATCCCCCGAGGTGTGCCATACTAACAACCTCACAGCAGACTTTGGGGGCTACCCTGCAGCCCACGCCTGGCTGTCACCTCCCATGGGACCACAAGGCCAGTCCTACAGAGGTTGCTCTGCTGAGCCTCTGTATTCTCTGTGCTGTAGAAGAGTCCCGTTACAGTGAGGCTCTAACCACTCGCTCTCCCTTTCCCATAACTCTTCCCTTCAGCCTCTAGCACTGAGAGCTAAGGAAACTTCTTTTCTTTATAAATTACTCAGCCTTGGGCTACTCGTTATACTAACAGAAAGGGAAGGAGCACAGCTTCCCCAGACAGGCGTCTTTTCTCACTACACCGCGATCAGGATTTCATACCCTGTCAGTTCACGCTCCCGTTATATTAGAGGCTCAACGGTAGTTAGCTCTTCCAATGAAAGTCTTATTTACTCCCAGAGTCGCCTGCTGTTAGTCTCTGAGCGCCTGGAACCACAAAGAAGTGGTAGTAAAACCATATGAGTAGAGTGCCCAAGAGAAGCTCACAGGTACGGGAGGCTGACGTCGTCATTCTGATCTGAGTCACTTTTATCACCGTCTGAGGAGGTAGGCTGCTCTCCAGAAAGACAGCCACTTACAACCGTGGCTGTACTGTTTACAATTCTCTAAACGTGACACTTCGTGAAAGCTGGGGGCCCTCACTTTCCCAGTGCCCCCGCTCCCGCTGGTAGCAATGGGCCCCCACATTTTCGCAGCTGAAAAGCAGTCCGGTTTCTATTTCATCATTCCGCGCTGACGATGTGAAGATGAAAATACCACTCATAACAGCCATGAGCATATGATAATTAAAAGCATTTAGGATATCCTTTAAAATTCCACTACTGTACTTTACCGCAGCTAATAGCTTTGTTCTTTTTCATCTGCCAGTATTCATGGTGGACTCTCTCACAGACCTGAGAACCCCCCCCCACACACACACACACCATGTCCAGTATTCATGGTGAGCTCTCTCACAGACCTGAGACCCTCCCCCACACACACACACACCATGTCCAGTATTCATGGTGAGCTCTCTCACAGACATGAGACCCTCCCCCGCACACACACACACCATGTCCAGTATTTATGGTGAGTTCTCCCATGAACCTAAAACACGCCCCGCACACATAGACACCACATCCACTATTCATGGTGAGCTCTCCTGCAGACCCAAGATACCCCCATTCACACATGATGCCCAGCATTCATCTCCCATGGACCTGAGACCCCCATCACACACACACACACACACACACACACACACACACCATGTCCAGTATTCATGGTGACTTCACCAATGGACCTGAGACCCTCCCTCCACACACACACCATGTTGGAGCAGACAGTACATTTTCTGGGCACCCCCCATCTCCTTGAATTCTCTTACCTTCTCTCCTGGACTAAAGCACTTTTTAAATCATTGACTTTTTTGTTTCTTGACTGTTTTCAGACAGGTTCTACCTATGTAGCCTAGGCTGGCCTAGAACTCACGACCTCCCTCCCAAGCATTAGAGTGCATGCTGACACATGCTCTGTGCTTCTACTTCTGCTATTTGCTAATTCCTTGGGACTATATTCTCCAAAACCTTCCAGAGAAAGCAGCCATGGGAAGTTAAATTTTGAGGCTCTGCATCTCAAATGGAAACACCGAGAGGTATGAAATCTGGTTCATAACCAGAGTGTTCAGAACTCCACAGTGGGGAAGTGAAATATGGGCTCTTGACCTGTGTGTGTTTGTAAGCTGTGTACATGTGAGTGCACGTTTGTGTGTGCCATGGTGGTATGAGTGTGTGTGTGGATGTGGATGTATGGTAAATGTCTGTGCAAGTGTGAATGTCTGTGTATTTGATTATGTGAATGTCTCGCTTGTATGTATGTATGTGTGTGAGTGTGAATGCATGTGGGGGGAAGTGTGCATGTATGAATGTATGTGTGCATTTATATGGGAGTGTGCATTTGTGAATGTGTGCATGTGTGTATGACTATTGTGTGTGTATGACAGAAAGAGAGAGACAGGGGGCTGGAGAGATGGCTCAGCAGTTAAGAGCATTGCCTGCTCTTCCATAGGTCCTGAGTTCAATTCCCAGCAACCGCATGGTGGCTCACAACCACTTGTAATGAAGTCTGGTGCCCTCTTCTGGCCTGCAGGCATACACACAGACAGAACATTGTATACATAATAAATAAATCAAATAAAATAAAATTATTTTAAAAAAAGAAAGAGAGAGACAGACAGACAGACAGAGAAACATTTAGGAGCTGGTTCTCCTTCAAAAATTGGTTCTGGATGGCACATAGGTTGTCAGGTTTATGCATCAAATGTTTGGACCTGCTCATATATTATGGTTTCCAGTTTTGTATTTTTATGTGTCTGTTTCTTGTGTTTTGTTTTGTTTTGTTTTGCTAAATCTGGTTTCTTTGGGTTATTTTGCTCATTTGTTTGCCTGTTTGTTTTCTAGAGACAAAGGGAAAGAAAGGAAGTGCAGCTGGGTGACTGGGAGCTGGGGAGGAGCTGAGGAGGAGCTGGGAAGAGCTGGCGGGCGGGAAACAGTGATCAGAATATACAGTGTGGGGCTGGAGAGATGGCTCAGTGGTTAAGAGCATTGCCTGCTCTTCCAAAGGTCCTGAGTTCAATTCCCGGCAACCACATGGTGGCTCACAGCCATCTGTAATGAAGTCTGGTGCCCTCTTCTGGCCTGCAGACATACACACAGACAGAATATTGTATACATAATAAATAAATATTAAAAAAAAAGAATATACAGTGTGAAGAACATTTCAGAATAATTTCTCCCTCTGACAGAAGATTTAATCCCAATGTAATTAAGTTTCTTTAACCATTTTGCGGTTATTTTGTTAGATGTATATAAAGTATAGAATTGTAACTGTGTGGTATATGCAGTGAACCTTTCTTAGGGAAGCATTGTGTCTGGTTGTAAAACAACTGTTGGCATTCAGCTGGGAGATGCACCAGGCTTTTCTACACCCTTCCTTCCTTCCAGTCTCTCCACCATAGCGTGAAGGCATGCACGCCGGACAGTGTGTCCATCGGTTTGTGTGTAGCACAAATTCTAACTGGTCTTAATAATAAAAACTCAAGCCGGGCGGTGGTGGCGCACGCCTTTAATCCCAGCACTTGGGAGGCAGAGGTAGGCGGATCTCTGTGAGTTCGAGACCAGCCTGGCCTACAAGAGCTAGTTCCAGGACAGGCTCCAAACCACAGAGAAACCCTGTCTCGAAAAACCAAAAAAAAAAAATAATAATAATAATAAAAACTCAAAAGTCAGTTATCAGGGGGTGAAAGCGGAAGGATCAGAGAAGCAGAGCAACCAGCAACTAGAGTTCTTACCTCTGCCAATGCTCAGAGCAAAGGGCGATCCTGTCCTCAGACTGTGCCCTCCTCTCAATATGCACTACTCCTCAGACTGCGCTGCTCCTCAGACTGCGCTGCTCCTCAGACTGCGCTGCTCCTCAGACTGCAATGAGTTTCCATCTCCTCCCGCCTTATATTCCCCTCTCCACCCAGCCATACCGCTCCTGTTTCCATCTCCCTGGTGCTGGGATTAAAGGCGTGGGATCGCATGTGCTAGGATCACCTTTGTGTGAGCTCTGTTTCTCTTTTAGACTGAGTCAATTTCGTGCAGCCCAGGGTGGCCTTGAACCAACAGAGCTCTGTCTGCCTCTAACTCCCGAGTCCTGAGATTAAAGGTGTGTGCAACACTCCCTGACATCTAATGGTTTAGTTCTGAACTCTGATCTTCAGGCAAGCTTTATTTGTTAAATACAAACAAAATATCACTACATTTTTTGCTTTTGTTTTTGTTCTCAGTTTTATCTGACAAGTCTAGGCAACTGTGCCTGTTTCTTGTTCATTTAGTGAGGTCATTTGTTATTTGTGATTTTTGGGCTTCTTCTTGTTGCCAAATGAAACAACAAGCCAAATCCCTCCCCCAGTCACCAAAAATTATTTTTCTACACTATTGAGAGTTCCAGGTTCCTAAAGTTCTTGTTCAGATAGCCAACTCCTTTATTTAAGTCTTCTGCCCCTGTTGCCTTTCCCGTCCTGACTCATGTCCACGGGTCACACCGGTGAATCTCTTGGTGTCAGTCCAGACTCTTAGCCTGGTATTTGCTGATATACCTGGCAGCTATGTCTCCTTGTCCGTGCTCATAGCTTTCAACTCACTTCCTTTCTTCCCAGGAATTTATCTGCTAGAGCAAACTGTGTTTCAGATTATTATCTCTCGTACACCACTGCTTGTTTCTCTGGTTTGTAATCCAAACCAACACCCTGAATGCTACAGCATCCAAGACCCATGGGACTTAAGTTTGCCAATTAACCCTACCCACAATGCACTTCTCCAGAGCCATCTCGCTCTTCTACCAGACTCTTTACAGCTGTGACACTTTGCCTCATCTTCCAAAGATGACGATGACTACCCAGAAGTGTGGGTTAGGAGAGAGAGCACTTGTTTGAGCAGAGCCCAAGGGACAGCTCAGCCATAGTCCTCATGACGCGTATCCTTTAGACCTCAACTTTACAGAGACACCAGATCTCCAAAGAGAGAAAGGACGCGTCCAAGGACACAGATCTCATAAACCATGACGTCAACGTGGAGATGCTCCATGAGTTCCAAGGAGAGTCAACGCTGGTTTTGCCCAGCTACATCACAGAAGTAATTCCAAATGGGAGCGAGTCTACACTAAACCTCCAGGCTCACGAGCAGGAATCTGAGTTTTAAAAAGGGGCTTTTGTATGGTCATGATAGATAAGTGGGTGCATATTACCTTGAAGATATAAATCCACGAGTGCTTCCCATATAAATTTTCTCAGACCAAGATTGGATTTTCTCTAATAACCCAAATCCGAAAGGAACGTTATGAATAGGAGCAAAGACACAGGCATTCATGCTTCTTTAATTGCATTTTCTGTAAACCTCTGTAATTCTATTTTTAATATTTGATTATACCATCGATGGGGCTATATTCCACAAAAGCAATTATGTTTTGCCCCCCCCAAAAAGCCCACATCAGAATGGGATAATATGTGTCACGCTAAGGGTTGTAAGAATAGAAGCAAATTCAGAACACTTTAGAACAATGATTGAGATCACTTATTCAGAAATTACGGCAAACAGGCTCTAAAGACATGGCTGTTGTATCTACTCCGAGTGTAAGCTGTGTACCACACAGGCAAGAATGTGCGGCGATGATGTGACACATGCCTGAAACCTCCACACATACAGCATGCTCCCAGCAACAGCTCTTTCCACATAAGACGACATGTAATAGAAATATCCCTCCCCAAATCTCTAAAAGTCATAAAGTACAATCCTTCAAGAAGCAGCAAACAGGTGGCCAGCCTCTCCAGGGACCCAGAGACCAGCCTGATGGATCACCCACAGCTTCGAGCTAAAAGCAGATGCCACCTCAGGAGCCTGGCATATCAATGGCATGTGACTTAGTTTTATTGGTTCACCGTGGCTCACCTACCTGCTGACCACAAATAGGCAACTGCAGCATCCAGCGGGACGGAGCCCCGTTGGACCCTTGCTTCTGATAAGCATTTCTTGGTATTACAGCCCTGCCTGTCCAGAAAGCACAAAGTTCACAGCGTGTCTGTGTCTCCAGGAAGAAAAGGAAAAGCTAGAGAAAATACAGAAATCAAGTCCCAGAGGCTTTGACACTGGACCCCAGCAGCAGCCTGCAATCTGGGGTTCTGCAACATAGAAAGAGAGCGTAGGGGAGATCACAGCAGGGTACAGGGTGGGGCATGGAGTCCAAGTACAGTCGTTTTCCCGCTGGGACAGTTTTCAAATCTAAAGGTCAAGTACTGAAATCTTAGTAAAATCCCACTGAAAAGCAGCATGAAGAAAACGGTCGTAATTGGGGCACACGAGACGGTGAGGCTGCGACATAGCAGAGAGGATCCCAGTACGCCAGAGCCATCCTGTCCCTCATCAGGGATCTAGCCATCTTTGAAACAACACCAGCCTTCCTGGTGGGAGGTGACAGCCACCAGAGAGTCCAGAAAACGAAGCGAGGTGACCAATTTAAAAACAGATTTTTTACTATCGTGCCCAAAAAAACTGAGAGGATAAACAAGATGATGAAAATAAGAATTCCACAGGAAAATATAATCTTCGAAAAAAATAGAAGTAAAACTAAAAAAATTTAATTCCCGAAATGAATAATGCAACGTGTGGGCGTAACAAAACAAAAATTATACATAGCAGAAGGCAGTTCTTATAAACCAGAAGACGGGACAATTGAGACACAAACCCACACAAAAACATAAAAAGGAAGGGAAGCGTTAGGCTTGGGAGTGCAGTTCTGCAGCAGAGCCCAGCATGCTCAGGGCACCGGGGCTCCGTCCTAAAAGCCCAGCATGCTCAGGGCACGGAGTTCCATCCTAAGAGTCCAGCATGCTCAGGGCACGGGATTCCGTCCTAAGAGCCCAGCACACTCAGGGCACGGGGCTCCATCCTAAGAGCCCAGCACACTCAGGGCACGGGGTTCCATCCTAAGAGTCCAGCATGCTCAGGGCACAGGGTTCCATCCTGAGAGTCCAGCATGCTCAGGGCACCGGGTTCCATCCTACGCACTGCTGAGATCAAAGGCTCAGTGAAAAAACCTGTGTGTGTGCTGAGATGAAGTTGCAGATAGAAAAAGAATAGTTTTTATTTCTGTGCAGCATCATGTCACCATGGCAACACTCCAGATCACTTCTACAGAGAAAGGGTTTATTTAGCTCATAGTTCTGGGGGTTTTTCTCCATGACCAAGTGGCCTCATTTCTTTGGTTTCTGCCAACATGCCACACTGTGACAGGAATATTCAAGAAATAAACCATTCACCCCATCAGAGAAAAGCAAAGAGAAAAAGGAGAAGAGCATGGGTCCCAGAAGAGCCTCTGAATTAGTACCACATTATGCCAATCCCAAAGTTTCTGTCACTTCCCAACATACCCTAGGAAACCAAGTGTTAACAATATGGATGCCTGGGGGCATTCAATACCCCACCAGCAGTTACTGTAACAAAACATCTGAGGCAGGGTGGCTCTAGGGAGAAGGAAGGGTTACTTTGCTTATAGTTCTACAGGCACAAACTTGAGAATCTGTTGATAGCTCTCATGCTGACACTCCCAAGACAGCAGACACATCATGTGACAAGAGGTAGGTAGCTCATGCGTGTTCCGGTTTCTTCCCCTAGTTATGAAGACACTAGCATTTTATCATCTTAGAGACATTGGCTAGCAGTGATGACCTCTCCAAAGCCTCTACAGGCCATAATCAAACTAAATTTGCACACTCTCAGAGCTTCACAGGAGGTCAAAGTTCAACACCCCAAGTCTTGTAGGGTACACGCAAACCACAGCCAAACCAGAGAAACAAAAGATATGAAAGGGTGTCTGGGAATTTCTAAAATCAAACAAACAAACAACAACAAAAACAAACAACAAAATCACAAATGCCTCAAGAAAGTCAGCAAAACCAAGCTGACCAACCACATACAAAGAGAAAACAAAACATGAAAAACATCTTTTTTTTTTTTTTTTTTGGTTTTTCGAGACAGGGTTTCTCTTGGCTTTGGAGCCTGTCCTGGAACTAGCTCTTGTAGACCAGGCTGGTCTCGAACTCACAGAGATCCGCCTGCCTCTGCCTCCCGAGTGCTGGGATTAAAGGTGTGCGCCACCATCGCCCGGCTGCTGAAAAACATCTTAAAAGGAGCAAAGTAATGGAAACACACACACACCCCTGCACACACACACACATGCACACACATATACACCTGTATACACACATGTACACACACATACACATACCTGCACATACACACCTGCACACATAACACACATGCATACACACATACACACCAGCACACATATATCTACACACACACACACACATACCTGCACAGGCACACCTACACACATGCATACACATACTTGCACACACACACACCACCACACATACACCAGCATACACGCCTGCACACATACACACACATACACATACCTGCACACACACACCTGCACATACATCCACCTGCATAAATACCTGCACACACATATACACACGTGCATGCACACACATATATATACCAGCACACACACACCTACACAAACACACCTCCATGCACACACCTACATACACACACCTGCATGCACACTCATAACTTCACACATACACGTACCTGCATGCATGCCTGCATACACACAAACACATCTCCATGCACACATACACCTGGATACACACATTATACATATATCTGCACTCATACATACACCTATATGCACACTCACACCTTCAAACATACACACACCTGCGCATACCTACATACATACAAACACACCACCATGTACAAACACACTATACACACCTGCACATACACTATTGCATGTGCACACATACCTTCAAAGAAACTACAGAGTCTGATAGACAACTTCTGACAGAAATGATGATAAAAAAATTGTCTCAAAAGAAATCAATCTCCAGTCTAAAATTCTACACCAAGAAAATGTTCTGTTAAAAAAAATAAAAGGCAAAATAAAGACAATTTTAGGCAGTCGAAGCAGAATTTGTCATCAGAAAACCTGCACTAAAGCAAGGTGGAATGGCCCAGAGGAAAACCAGATAAATGGGAAGGAATAAAGATGGATTGAAGAAGTGAAAGTACACTGACTGCTAAAACTCCAGAAGCCGTGAGACATCCATTCGAACTCAGGAAAAGTGCAGACAATCATCACCTGTGTACAGACCCAGGCAGACAGGACTCGGGTCTACATCAGCCTGTGTACAGCCCCAAGCAGACAGGAGTCAGGTCTGTGGTAGGTCTGTGTACACCCTGAAGCAGACAGGACTCGGGTCTCCATCAGCCTGTGTACAGCCCAAGCAGACAGGAATCAGGTCTACAGTAGGTCTGTGTACAGCCCCAAGCAGACAGGAATCAGGTCTACGGTAGGTCTATGTACACCCCCAAGCAGACAGGAATCAGGTCTACGGTAGGTCTGTGTACACCCCCAAGCTGACAGGAATCAGGTCTACGGTAGGTCTGTGTACACCCCCAAGCAGATAGGAATCAGGTCTACGGTAGGTCTGTGTACAGCCCCAAGCAGACAGGAATCAGGTCTACGGTAGGTCTGTGTACACCCCCAAGCAGATAGGAATCAGGTCTACGGTAGGTCTATGTACACCCCCAAGCAGACAGGAATCAGGTCTACGGTAGGTCTGTGTACACCCCCAAGCAGAGAGGACTCAGATGCAGATCGAGCAGGCTCTTTAGGAATTCAGGCTAACTATATAGAGGAATTTGCAGGCTGACTGAAGACAGAGATTAAACAATCAGCGATGCCTGAGCTTTCTTAAGTGCTACGTGGGCAGGTTGATTGGGATGGAAAGTCCCTCACAGCGGGAGATGTGCAGAATCTAAAGGTAGAGTCCACCACCCAGAAGGGGAGGAGGGAATGCGCAGGGCGAGAGACAGTTAAAGATGAGACTTCCGTATCCAGTGGTCAGTCACCAGCACCATAGCCACTACTGGGTCAGAGCCCTGCAGGGCGATGCTGGTGTCCAGTCTTATAGCCACAGATACGAGTTTATCAGCTGTCAACAGATGCTGGGGGAGGCTTCCTGGGAGAATGCAAAGCAAGAAGGATTTCAGTGGCTAAAATCTACTTAGGTTATATTTTTTTTTTTACTTATTTATTTATTTTTATTCTTTTTTAATTAAAATTTCCACCTGCTCCCCATTTCCCATTTCCCTCCCCTCCTCCCAAATATTGCCCCCTCCCCCCACTTCCCTCCCCCTATCCCCACTCCTCTTCTCCTCCCCCCACTCCATTCCCCCTCCCTCTCGTTACTGAAGAGCAGTCCAAATTCCCTGCCCTGCGGGAAGACCAAGGTCCTTCTATCTACGTCCAGAAAGGTGAGCGTCCAAACAGGCTAAGCTCCCACTAGGATCGAAACCTAGTGCCATTGTCCTTGGCTTCTCATCAGTCTTCATTGACCGCCATGCTCAGAGAGTCCGGAATCAACCCATGCTTATTCAGTCCCAGACCAGCTGGCCTTGGTGGGCTCCCAATAAATCAGTTCCACTGTCACAGTGGGTGGGTGCATCCCTCGTGGTCCTGATTTTTTGCTCATGTTCTCCCTCCTTCTGCTCCTCATTTGGACCTTAAGAGCTCAGACCGTTGCTCCAAATTGAGACTCTGTCTCTACCTCGATCCATCGCCAGATGAAGGTTCTAAGGTGATATGCAAGATATTCATCAGTATAGGATAGGGTCATTTCAGGTTCCCTCTCCTTAGTTGCCCAAGGTACCAGCTGGGGACATATTCCTGGACACCTGCGAACCCCTCAAGAGACAAGTCTCTTGCCAACCCTAAGATGGCTCCCTTAGATAGGATATATACTTCGCTGCTCCCGTATCCATCCTTCCTATATCCCAACCATCCCAATCCTCCGAGCTCCTCCCATCCTCCCCTTCTCATATTTCTCATCCCATTTCCCCTTTGCCCCATGCCACCTCACCTGCAAGTTCCCAGTTTTTGCCCTGGAATCTTGTCTACTTCCCCCTCTCCATGCGGATGACTATATGATTTTCTTTGGGTTCACTTTCTTATTTAGCTTCTATAGGATCACACATTATATGCTTAATGTCTTTTATTTTATGGCTAGAAACCGATTATGAGTGAGTACATCCCATGTTCCTCTTTTTGAGTCTGGGATACCTCACTCAGGATAGTGTTTTCTATTTCCATCCATTTGCACGCAAAATTCGAGAAGTCATTGTTTTTTACTGCTGAGTAGTACTCTAATATGTATATATTCCACACTTTCTTCATCCATTCCTCCATTGAAGGGCATCTAGGTTGTTTCCAGGTTTTGGCTATTACAAACAATGCTGCTATGAACATAGTTGAACAGATACTTTTGTCATTTGATGTGGCATCTCTTGGGTATATTCCCAATAGTGGTATTACTGGATCTTGGGGTAGGTTGATCCCAAATTTCCTGAGAAATCGCCACACTGATTTCCAAAGTGGTTGCACAAGTTTGCATTCCCACCAGCAATGAATGAGTGTGCCTCTTTCTCCACAACCTCTCCAGCAAAGGCTATCATTGGTGTTCTTGATTTTAGCCATTCTGACAGGTGTAAGATGGTATCTCAAAGTTGTTTTAATTTGCATTTCCCTTATCGCTAAGGAGGTTGAGCATGACCTTAGGTGTCTTTTGGCCATTTGAATTTCTTCTGTTAAAGAATTATATGTATAATGTTTTGAAATAGGTAACCAGGAGGCTTTCAAGCCAACAGGTTCCAGCTTGCTCTGAGGAAATGATTAACCCAGGACCCTGAATTCAGAGGCCACCTGGAACGGCTTGGGCATGATTTGAGTGAATGCCCAAAGGAGTCTTGTCTTCAGTACAATGATGTTGAGAGGAGGAACCTTGTGGAAGGTGTTTAGGCCAACCAGGGTCTGACCACCGACAGAATTGTGGGACCCCTGTTTTTCTGACTTCTATTCTTGCAAGATCTTTCCTTCTCATTCCTCATGCCCCCCAGTGCTAACCACCATGAGGCGTTGCAGCCAACAGGCCCTCACCACAGCTTGCGCTATGTTGCTTTTGTTTTCAGCCTCTACATCCAGGAGCGGAATAGACCTCTTGTCTTTAATAGTCTCAGGGATTTTACCACAGAAATGACAAACCATAATAATCAGGAAGGGGGGCTAGGATAAAGAAAGTGAAGGGGGAGGATAACAGCCTCCCCTTCCTTCACCCTGGGAGTTCTACACGGCTATCCCCTAAAAATTTTGAAACACAAGGTCCGCAATGTAGGGACTGATTGGCACCAATCAGTACTGCAATAATATGAGTCAAAATGAGACAGAAGCCACCATGCCTTCTGCCACTGCCACGCAATTGCACATGCATGTGCAAACGTGTGTGCAGATGCATATATAACCTGCTAAAGTGGACCTGGCACAAAACTCTAGAAAGAGACTACTGCAAACGGAGGTCTCAATTATACTAATGAGAAATGAAGGTAACTGCCAACTTCAAGAAAACAAAAAGTTAGGCAGCAATCATATAACCCAACACACAAAGCTCTATATGAGCAATGTGTGTACAGACATGGCAATGGAAAGTCAAACACTGACAGCTAAACACACACCTACTCGTGTGCGTGAGGAGGAGGAACCCCAAGGGACAGTGGAGTAGCAAGTTAACTGTTAAGAATAAGCCCCAAATCAGCCATGTATGGTGACACATATCTATAAGTCCAGCTACTTTGAGAATAAAGAAAGATAACAAGGTTGGAATCCGGCCTGGACAGCACAGTGAAAGCCTACCGGAAGAGGAGGGCATGTCCAAATGATGCTTAACATTAACTAACCCAACATCAAGAAACCACATCCTAACAGGAATGTGATATCACAGAGTCTGGATATGGGAAGGCAGAGAGTCAAAAGTTATTTCCAGGCAAATTAGGATAGAGAGTCACCACCAGGTTATCCTCTTTGATATTTGACTTTGAAAACTATGCTATCATGTTAGATGGCAAAACATGAATTTAAAAAGGATTAGACACGAATGCATTTTCCTTTCTAGTAGTATGAAACTTAAAAATGCCTAAACCACATTAGGTAACATTGGCATCTATAACAGCTGCGGGAAAACTGCTGGCCCCTTTACATGTTTTTAAATACAAAGAAAATTCATTCTCTTCAATTACGCCAGAATCCCTAAATCTTTCCATTTTTCTCTTTCCCCATAGGGAAAGAAAAAGCTTGATATGTCTACACCCCAAACGCCAAAAGGATTAAGATCAGCTGGTTTGTCCAATTATCTTTTCATGAGTAAAGTACTCTCAGAGCTGGAAGGCAGCCAGCATCCAGCCAGCTGCTGAAGAAGCCTCTCCCTTGCGAGAAGGACACAATACACATATTAACTGCTGCTCCGGGGACGGAAATGATACCACTCGGTCCAAGAGGGGCTTCTGAGGATGAACGATCAGTCTTTAAATTATAGGAGAGAACTGAAAACAACCAGAAACAACGGGTTAGCTAGCTCTGGGAATTTCGAGGAGGAGCATCAAGCACCAACAAGCTTGTATGTTGTTCTGGTTAGTCAACTGGCAACTTGACACAAGCTAGAGTCACCGGAGAAGAGTCTTAAGGCGGAACTGTCTAGACCAGGGTGGTCTATAGGCATGCCTGCAGGGCTGATTATTAACTGAGGTTGGAAAGCCCCTCCCAGTGTGAGCAGCAACACCCCTCAGGCAGGGAGTCCTGAGAGAGGAGAAAGGTCTCTGGCACCAAAGAAGCTCTGATGCATTTACTGCTCTTGACTGTGGATGCAATGTTACTAGTTGCTTGAGTTCTTGCCTTGACTTCCCCAAAATGAGGGACTATATTTTAGAATTGCAAACCAAATAAATCCTTTCCTTGCCTATGTAGTGGTTTGCAATTATATTTTCCACAGTGACAGAAATGAAATGTGTTAAATCAGGGAAGACTTTGGAAGATGCCGGGTAGCTGGAAGTGAAAAGAAAACCCATAAGGTTGGAAGTCACTCGCTCTTGGCTGGGCAAAGTAAACACTATACCTATTATCATCTCCCCTACAAAACCATGAATGTGCGCGGGTGCGTGTGTACGTGCGTGCGTGAGAGAGGGAGAAAGAGAGAGAGAGATCAAAGGACCGACACAAATGGAATTTCCCCAGGAATCTCATGCTGGGAGAAGAAGGCATCAGCTCGATAGGAACTCATCTACTGAAGAGACTTCACGCAGTTCCAACACTTGTCAGAAACCAGACAGGGTAAGACGGAAGCCCAGACAGCGATGGGTCAGTGCTGGGTGGGACCTGCTTAGATGCACACACCCTTAACCATCTATTTAAGAGTCAGTCTCATTTCAGGACCTGGAACACAGACATGGGAGGTCACCGGCTCTCTTTGTCCCACTCCCAGTGTGGCCACATTAGCTTTTTGTTTGGCTGTTTTCATTGGTTTGTTGAAGATGGGTGGTCAGATCGGACTTGGGACACAGGTTGTATCCTCCAAGTTCCATAATAAAATGTGTGTATGGGTATATTTATGTGCTATGCATGCACATGTGCATGTAGGTGCCTGTGTCCATGTATGTGATGTGTATGCGGGGAGTATATGATGTGTATGAGTGCATGCAGTTGCCTTACACATGTATGTGGTGTGTATATGGGGAGTATGCATATGTGATGTGTATGTGTGTGTGCATGCAGGTGGCTGTACACATGTATATGGTGCATGTAGAAGCCAGAAGCCAATATTCTTCAATCTGTCTTAACCTTATCTTTTGAGAGAGAGTTTTTGACTGACTAGATCCTCACCACTTATGTAGACTGCCTGGTCAGGGAATCTCTGTGGACACGCCTGTCTCAATCTCTATAATAGGATTACAGACATGTATAAGCATGACAAGCTCTTTTTTATTTGGGTGTTGGGGATCTGAACCCAGATTCTAATGTTTGTGTTGCGGGCACTTTACCTGATAAGCCATCTCCCCAACAACTAGTTTTTGTGTTCCGTTGATGCTCCTGTAGAAAGATATTGTCATTGTAAATCAAGACAGACAGTGACAAGAACTGAAAGCTGCTGTTTGGAGAGTATAAGGTACAGGTAAATACTAAATCAGCCCTGAGCCTGGATCAGGAGCACAGGCCTATGAATCTGAAGAAAGAATGAGGTGGGGGATGCCAGACTAGGCATTACAGCCAAGGGAACTGGGGGTGTACAATTGATCGCATATAATGTCTGACAGGACCGAGGGGAGCAAGATGAAACTGAATCCAGTGAAGAATCCAAGCCAGTGGTTCTCGATCTGTGAGTTGTGACCCCTTTAAAGGTCACACATATCAGATACCCACATTCTGATTCATAACAGTAGCAAAACTGCAGTTATGGTAGTAACGAAAATAATTTTATGGTTGGGGGTCACCACAACATAAAGAACTGTATGGAAGGGTCGCAGCGTCAGAAAGGTTGAGAACCACTGCTTCTAAGCTGCTGTATCTGAAAATGTTCTCTACATAGTACGAGCTTCTCAGGGAACACATATACAGAATGTCCCAGAGCCCATGAGATTTGAAATATGATGCAGATCTCCCCATCAGGAAAATCCGGTGCTGGAGTAACTAACGAGCCCAACACACACGGCAGGGAAGGAAGAGGTTCAGTCTGGCAAACACAGGCCTTCCCCACTCCCCAGTGGGACCTAGAAATCTTTTTCTTAATTCAAAATGCATCCTTAACATCTCTCCTAGGCACGTATTCCTGCACATACTTCAGAAAATACCGGGGAGGAAAATTATAGTGGGAACTCAGGGAGAGAGAGCAGCGCATTTTACCTCAAACTAAAAAACCCTTTTCTGACTATGAAAGTAATGCATGATCATGTCGCCAAAATGAGATCATATGAAAAATAGCAGAGAAGAAATAAAACTCACTCGTAGGGCTGACACAGAAAAATCAGTGGGAATATTTAAGTGTGTTTGTAGCCAGAGTTTACTCTATACAGAGAGTTCATTTGATTTTATTTTTTTTATAAAGATAAGGCTGACAGTTCTCCATTTAAACATATATTACTATCTGTTTTGAGATTTTTCCCTTATGAGGCTTGGGGTACTCAGAATTAGACCCAGAACTTTGCCTATACTTGTCAAATGCTCTGTCGCTAGGTTACATCCACGAACCTTCTCGATGGCTAAGTTTCCCAGGCTAGACCTGAACTCTCTGTGTAGTGCAGATAAGTCCTGAACATGCAATCCACCTGCCTCAATCTCATGAGTAGCTAGAATCACAGACATGTGTCACTGTGGTCAACACAAGATTTTCCTTGTCACAGAAAGAGATGCAAATGCCACGGCTATAGACATCCTCTTACCCTTTTTAGAGACATTTCAGTCCCTCAGCGTGGGATGGACAAGTAAAGGTGCCATAGCCACTACTCCCCCACCGAGAAGACAATGACAGGGAGAGACTGAGGAAACCCACTGCTAACTACCAGCGTATCCCAGAGTGTCTCCTTTTGTTGCTGGGATAAATACGCTGATCAAAGGATTGATTTGGCTTATGCTTCCATATATGTCCGCAGTTCATCACTGAAGAGAACCAGGGCAGGAACTTAATGCAGGAACCATGGAGGAAGGTGGCGTGCTGGCTTGTTCTTGGGCTCTTTTACAGTCTAAGATCACCTACCCAAGCATGGTGCCATCCACTCTGGGCTGTGCCCTCCTGCATCAATGGTTAACACAATCTCCTGCAGGCAGTGCCCACAGACCAGGCTGGTAAGAACACTGAGCCAATTGAGGGTCTCTTTTCCAGGTGATTCTAGGCTCTGTCAAGCTGACAGTTAATGTGTGTGTGTGTTTTTTTTTATTTTTTTTTAAGCGTTTCTAAGAACTAGGCTGCCCAGTCTCCTTAGGGCTTTGGCTATAGGACCACTGGCCCAAAGTCAAGTCTCCAGATGTTCAAGTGCCTTGTGTAAAATGGAACAGGTTAGAGAGCATCCACGCACTCCCGTCCTTCAGCAGACCTCAAGTCATTTCTAAGTTACCGACAATGTTCTATACCAAGGAAATGCTACACAAACAATTAAACTGAATTATTCAGAGAATAAGATGAAATGTTTGCATGTGGTTCTTGAATACTCTCAAGCTGAGCAGGTTGGATCTGTGGGTGTGGATTCTGTGTTTGTTTTCATCTTACCCACGAGGCAGAGAGAAAACAACAGGCAGTATCCACAATGCACCAAGCCCACAGTCCGGACACATTTCCCTTTGTCGACCACTCGGGACTTTATCCAAGGTGTCCGATGTATAAATTCACACCCAATTCCCACATTTTCTCTCTCATTGGTAGATACAGGAACAGGCTGTTTACCAAACCAGCCTCTAAGAATTTGGTTCTTGCCAAACTAACCACATTTTACTAATTCTCCTGGCTCGACATGTCCAATTTCTTACCATTAAAATCCCAGAGACAGCCAACCTGCAAGCATCTTTAATGACTGACATTCTTCTAATTCCAAATCCTCTTTGTTTTGTGTGGTGGTTAATATCGCTGATTTGGCAGAATCTAGACTTATGTACTATTCTGGGCACACCTGTGAGGAATTGCCTAGACTAGCTTAACCTCTGGGCTTTTCTGGGCTGTGAGAGATTTTCCTGATTACACTGACTGACGTGGGAATCCCCACCCTGGCTGTGGTGGGACAGAGCAGCTGTAAGGAGGCCTAAGGGAAAGGCTGTTATGTTTCTGCTGGCTTGCCTTCAGGGCTGGCAAGTTCATCTACCGTGTGTCTGCCTCCTCCGCCGACATCAGAATCCAGCTTCTCACGCCTTCCAGTGTGGACCGAAGACAAGTGGCCCTCCAGGAGTCCTCCTGCCTCCGGTTCTACTGTGTGACTGCTGGGTCACCAAGCTATGGGTTTTCAACCTCTCTGGTGAGCAGACAGCCACTGCTGGCCTGCCCAGACCCTTTGGGTAAGCAACTATAATAAATTCTCTTTTGTTATATAGTCACACTATTCATTACTATCCTCCAGAGATCCCCGATTGATACACTCTGTTTAGACTACCTTTATATGCAGGCTAATCATCTCATACTTGATAGCCTTAGTTTCTTGATCTTGACCCATGTCACTGCCTTGGTCAGTTACTGTAAACATAATTTTGGTGAATAATAACAATCCAATTTTCTGTATTTTTATGAATCCAAAACACTGTCCAAAACAGAGGACATTAAGAAATTCATTTTTATGGTGATAACTTGACATGTCTGATTTTTCCCCTGCCGTATTATTTTTATATTTTATTACCTTTGGTTCTCCATTTTTTCTGACATTTTCTATTTTTATCAATTTTTTGTTGCTTTTATTCTCCAGTGGCTAAATTTTTGAACATCTGCTTGAAACTATGTGTCTATTACACATGCGTCAATGGCAAATACTACGGCTTACCACGGACTTCTAGTCTCTGTTATGCCTCCTGGATTTTATCACAGAAACCGCATCAGCATCTAGAACTCAAACTTCACTTTACATTCTACTGCTTGTACTGCTTACATCCGCACTATTTATACCAGTGCCTCCCATTTCCTGATTTATCTTTATTGACAAATTTTTCTATTTGGCTTATGTACTTCAAGTAATTTCTTCTTTCCAAAGCGTTACACAGAGGCTGAGTTCATTGTCCTGCTGAGGGTGACTTTCATTTGCACGCTGACTTTCATTTGCACGCTGACTTTCATTTGCACGCTGACTTTCATTTGCACGCTGACTTTCATTTGCACGCTGACCTTCATTTGCACACTGGCTTTCACTTGCACGCTGACACGGAGAAGCTTCGATGCCTAGAGGATCCTTGCCTAACCACTGAGTCGCTCTAAAACATGGAGATGTTGGGACATTTCCTTCTAGTTCTTGGTCTTGACCATTCAAATCTAGATTAGGGCCAGCTGGCAAGCTGGTTCACCTGAGGACCCACATGGTGGAAGGAAAAACCTCCTGACCCCAACGAGTCACAGGCAAGCACACATGAAAGAAAGAAAGAAAGAAAGAAAGAAAGAAAGAAAGAAAGAAAGAAAGAAAGAAAGAAAGAAAGAAAGAAAGAAAGAAAGAAAGAAAGAAGCAAGCAAGCAATTTTTAAGGTCTTGTATCAACCTGATTTGCTTTCTTTCCCATGTAGCCTTCCTTTTCTGTTGTTCATCTTGGGTTATTTTTATTTATTACAAGCTCAGAGGCTTCTCTAGAATACCAAAACCAGAGCTGAAGCACCTAGCCATCCATGCCTTTGTGAGCCCCGGCTTCTTTCACACTTTCCAAGCCTTGTTTCATTGCTCAGTGTGAGACGTGACCCTCAGGCTGGTCTTCCCACACACTCATCACCTTGGGTACTTTGGCTTCCCTCCTCACTGAAACACATTCCTGCCTCTGCCACGCTTCACACGCTTGACGTGTGGCTTCCTCTCAAATCTCTCCTGAGTTGATGAACTACAGTCTTATTCTATTTCTCTATTTACCCATGCAACACGCACTACAGCGGCCATTGGAAAATGGAATGTAACTGCCGGAAGGGGGGTGGTCTTCACATATGCACAGGTACACGCAGATGTGTTCGTCCATGCAGACGCATGTGAGGGCCAGAGGTTGATGTCGGGAAGTCTTCTCTAATCACCTTTTCACCTTATCTCTCAAGACAGAGCTTCTCACTAAACCTAGAACTTGCCATTTTGACTAGCCTGGCTGGCCAGCAATCTCCTTGTCTTTATCCCAGTGGTGGAGTGCAGGTACACACGCCAGTTTTCCCGCGAGTTCTGAGGAACCTAAATTCTAGTTCTTCTGCTTCCATAGCAAGAACTTGACCCACGACACAGCTCTCCAGCTCCTGACTGCTACGGTTGGATCACGGTTTGTCTACTTGAAAACACGCAATGAAAGTTCTGTTTTCTGCAACCCAGTTTTTTGAGTCTTAACAGGGACTAGATCTCACAGCCCATCTCTCTCATCATCACAAGCGCGAGGATTACAGGCTTGTACCATATGCCTTGATACTGAGTTTGATTGCCACTGTGCTGTGTAGGAAGGTTGGGCCTATTGGGATGTAGTGAGAGGCGAGGGATGGACATGCGTGGATGAAAACCTCCCTTGAAGAAGTGAGTTCTCCCTCTCATAGGACTAGCTCAGTCTCCTCAGGAACAGACTGCTAATAGGCTAGGCCATCCCTCCATGGTTTCTTTCTCACATATCCTTTCTGCTTCTTTCCATGAGGTGGAGCACACAAGGCCCTATGTCACGGGTTGCCTTATGATGCACATCCCAGGCTCCAGAGCTATCAGATACTATGTATCTAGTTTAGATATTGTTACAACAACAGAAACAGACTTGGGCAATGACAGGTCCTTAACATTGACAAGTGCTACCAACACTGACTCTCAGCTCATCAGTGAGATGCTAGAAATCACAGGCAGTACTCCACACACACAAAGAGAAAACAATTGTTCGACGAAGATTAAACATGAGGCCTTTGCCTGATGTCCATCGAAAACAAGTGATGAGAAGGGACCAAAGGGGCGGGCCTTAGACAATGGGTGTTTGGAGAAATGGTACCATGGAATGTGTTGTTGTCCAACTGATCTCCTTTGGTCTTTTGAGCTTACATCATTTATGTTTAAAGCAAATTACAAATTTCTGCTATATGATTATACAAACTTCATATTTTATAAACATTGAGTATATATTATCAATATTATCCATTATGTGTCCTTAATTTTCCCATTCTCAAAGAGTTCCCGACTTAACCATTTACCCTGCAGCTACAGCAGAGCAAATCATTTCCCTACTGCACTGTCTATAGGAAAAACAGTGGGGATGGAGTTAAGAACAGAAGATTGCTTGAGCCCAAGTCCCAGACAGTCTAACTTGGCGTACCTGAAATGTGTCAGTGTGTTACTAGTGTTGAATACCGTTGCTGTTGGAATTAACTGCCACACACTCAAGGGCTTTAAACAACACACATTTAGCATGGTGTACTTCTGGAGGGCAGAGGACCCATGTGGGCTAGCAGGGCTGCTCTGCTTCTGGGGGGCAGAGGTCTCACGTGAGCTGGCAGGGCTGCCCCCCTTCTGGAGGCTCCTAGCACAATATGTTTCCTTGCCTTTCCCAGCCCCGCTGCCGCTCTCCTTCCCCTGACTGTGACTCTCCAGTCTCCCTCTTCTTGCTGTTTGGACCTGACGACACACAGGGCCACCTCAATAACCCAGACAATATCTCCACCAAGGGAACTTTACTCAGCCACACTCACTCTGTCCCTTTGTCATGAAAGGCAACACATTCATGGGATCCCTGGGTGAGAGCACAGACTTCTGCCCTCACATGTACAAACACTCTATCCCACCTTCCCTCTCCTTTTCCTCCCTTCTCACCTGTGCTAGCATGGAACTGAGGGGCTAGTGCACGCTACCAACACCCCCTGTCTCGGCACTTCATCTCCAGCCCCCAAACCTGTACCGTTAATAAGACCAAACCGATTACAAAGCAAAAGGCGCTGAACTTGATGTCACCACTTGGCCACTGGAACCTGCTCTTTCAAAACCCTTCACCTTAAAAGTAAAGAAGCTAACAACCATGAAGCTATTTGGTCATAATACAAACAGCACACACTACACACATACACACCCTGAAATTAGATAGTAATAATAGTATGTTCCTAGGCCTACCTACTACAAGAACTGAATTGGAAGTATGAAATCAATTTAAAAAAAAAAAAAAGAGGCATGTTTATGAATCCGTAGAACAAAATAACAATTCTAGACTCAGTAGTGGTCCACTTTCCTCTTAAATAGAAAGAGCCCTTGGTTAGCCTGAAAAATCCCTGCCTAGTTCTTGCAGTTATCTTTCCGGATAACTAGACTTTGTACTGCCAAAATAGATTTCATTTTTTTAACATTTACTTTTTCATTTCTTCTTAAACCTATTTGATTAAAAAAAAAAAAGTAAGGTTTCTGAATTGTTTACATACTTTTTAGGGAAAACGAAGAATGTCTTTGTGGTACATGCCCATATTCCAAATGTGTCACTATTTCCATTTAAATGCCCCCAGAATTGACAGGCTTCCTGATTTGGGGCTTCCTATGCTGTCATCCGCTGGCAGATACAAAACTGGGAATAATGAAAATGTCGCGAAACAGCATCACATTTAGGAAGCATGAAATTTTTTTTTTAATGTAGCTATCAGTCATCCTTAATGTTTGCCAAATACGATGTGTAAAATCCAGTCACGGGTCGTCAAATGCCCAGTCTGCAACACTGCCTGCACAGAGGATGACGCACCAGGAGGAGAATGCCTGAGGCCTGCAGGGCAGCTGACCACATGGGCCACACCGAGGTTGCCTCAGCTGGCACATCTTTGCGCACAGTCAGAGAGTCACCCGGCCTTCTGCAGCTAAGATGAACCCCTGCTAGGTAGGTTTGGAATCTGAGTATTCTATGTTAGAGTTGGAACTGGGAGGTTGGCCAGACTCTTGCCCTGTAGCCCAGACTGGCCTGGAACATGCAGCAATCCTCCTGACTCAGCCTCTTAAAAACTGGGATTACAGATGTGTTCTTAGCTGGTTTTATGTGGTGACGGTTTAAATCCAGGGCTTTATGACTAAGAAATACGCATCCAACCAGCTGAGGTACATCACCAGCCTGAAGTAGAGTTTTATATTGATGTATTTGATACACTAAGTCGTCTTCATTCCATTAAATACGTCACTCACAATTGTTAGCTGAATTCCACCCCTCTATCCTAATTCCTGCAGAATCAGGTGGGAAAGGACAAACCAGTTTGTGGTTAAAACCTGTAGCGACGGCTTGAAGCTGCCTACCACAAAGAGTTCCTAGAGAGTCATTAGAGATAAAATCCCAACAAGATGAAGAGATGCCCATCCCGCCACAGCCATGGGAGGATTCCTCCAAGCGCAGGCCTACGACAGGCCAAACAAATCCCACCTGTGCAACATGGATGGCCAGACTTTCAAACACTCCTTAACCTTTATCTTCTCCGACACCCAGAAGCCTGTTATAGCCCCAACCACTATGTAAACTTATCTAAGAGGAACTTAATTCTAAGGCAAAATCTAAGGAAATGTCCAAAGATAGAACAAGAACTTGAGCTGGCCATTGTACCCAGTGACCACTTCTGCACGGGAGCTAGAAAGGAGCCCAAGATTCAGTTGAGCGTGGCACCTATGGCAAAGGTAGTTCTTCTTGATGTTGCACAATCTGAATTCTGAGGTGGCAAAAACCAAGAAAACGAAATTCTAATTAAGATGTAGAGATGAGACTGTAGGATGTTCAGCCCTAAATGGGGCTTCTGTCTCATATCCTCTCCTCCCAAACCTCAGAAATCATCTTGGAAGAAGAACTGGAAAAAATGTAAGAGTCAAAAGCAATGGATTTATAGATTAGGAAAGAGTATCTTTTGGGCATAGTATGACAGCTGCACACAGGAACTCATAGCAGTTGCAACAGCAGACACGAACCCCACACATGCTCAAACCAGGCCAAATCACAACGTAGAGTGGGGGGTTTGGGCATGAAGCTTCACCCCTAGCTACTAGCAATTGAAAGCTGCTGAGAGAGGCAGAGGCAGTTTTCTTTAAGAGTGTGGCCCCAGTTAAGTCGGCCATGCTCCAGTGAAAGGCCCCACATCCAAGAACATAGAGGTAGCACAGGCTGGACTTGATGTGTGCAGGGTGGGGAGAGACCCAGAATTGAGTGGGTAAAGAAGAAGAGGTGATCTGGGAGGCGTGGGTAAATATGATCAAAATACAAGTACAAAAATCTCAAATAATAACAAAATAAAGAGATTAGTGACCTCAACAACACAGGACATGGGAAGAAGCTAAAGGTCTTTCTTTTCAGAGCTTAAGCTACAGACTTGATTGCTTCCATGATTGACAGGCAGCTTCTCCCATGCCTGGATCCACCCACATCTTCAATGTCAGGATTAATGTCATCCGCACAAAGAGGACTTCACAGAACCCCAGTCCAAGGCCAAACCCAGTGCCTCCTATGGCACTGTAGTTTTATTTACTTTCCAAGGAATGTCTCGATATTCATGTCTCACGTTCTTGTTACATGTCTTTCCTAATCCTAAAGGTGTACCCACTCAGCAGAGGCCCAGTCTGCATTGCCTACATCTGTGTCCAGATGCTAGTGAATGCCTGGCACCACAGAAGCCGTATGACTAATACAGATGGATGTGTGGCTGGGTGGGTAGTGGATGGATGGATGATGGATGGATGGATGGATGGATGGATGGATGGATGGATGGATGATGGATGGATAGATGGATGGATGATGGATTGATGGATGGATGGATGGATGGATAATGGATGGATGGATGGATGGATGGATGGATGGATGGATGGATGATGGATGGATGATGGATGGATGGATGATGGATGGATGATGGATGGATGGAGAACAGAAGGTGGAGATAGGGAGAGTACAAGGAAGTTAGAGAGCAGCCATCATTGTACCACCGATCCTCATCTATACAGCTTTAACTTTCCTGGAGATCCTCCCCTTCCCATAAAGCCAGTGGCCGTGCTGAATCTGGGATATAGCAAAAGAAGAGAGGGGAAGACAACAAAGGATCTGATGGAAATGCACAGGGTCCCAGGGTTGCCCTTTCCTGCTTCTATGAGCCACAACCCTTGCACCCCCCCCCCCAGTGTTTACCAGCAATTCCTTTTTTATAGAAGTCTACCAAAGCTGGCTTCTGTTGCCTGCTCCCAAACAAACCGGTTCCAAAAGTCTAAATTGTATTGTCAGTGCTTACTGTGAGCCAATTGAGTTTGCTCTCTCACATGATCTGATGGGGACACACCTCTCTCACATGATCTGATGAGGGCTACACAACTCTCTCACGTGATCTGATGGGGGACACAGCTCTCTCACATGATCTGATTGGGGACACAGCTCTCTCATATGATCTGATGGGGGGCACGCCTCTCTCACACTATCTGATGGGGGACACAGCTCGATCACATGATCTGATGGGGGGACACACCTCTCTCACATGATCTGATGGGGGACAGAGCTCGCTCACATGATCTGATGGGGGACATACCATTACAGTGTGGCATTCTGAATATGAAAAACTAGAGGTCTCCAGGCCTGGGTCTAGAAACCTTCATAAACCACGAGACGGGAGCTGGGGTTGGACCCTGGCCTTCTGGCTCTAGGGTCAGCTGTCTGAACTACTGGGAAGTTCTCCTTCCTGGTAAGCCCCCGCTGGTACAGCTCTGTTGTGATACATACAGAATTAAACATAGCAGAGGCTCTTTGCAAACCTACTTAGAGTGGGATCCGCCTGTGCTGTTCTTCCACAGCTGATCGTGCTGGGAATCGGGAATGGCTCCCCTCACGAGAAGATTTTACAGCTTGCTCTAGGGACATTTTATAGACACGCCTTCAACAAAACCACAACTCAAATGATAAAATTCGTTTCGTGAGACCCTCTGCACCAACGTGGATATGGCAACCAGAGCCTTTTGTTGTGAAACTAATTCTTAAACCTAAGCAGCAGGAAACTTGTTGCTTTGATTAGAATCTTATCCTCCTTGGTTTCAAAAGCACAGGGTATGCAGACCACTTGAGGAAACGTGATAAATAAAATAAAAAGTGAAATCAATCTTATAAGCCTATTTTCACACACCAAAAAAAAATTGTCTGAGTTTTAAAGGCAAGGAGTGGGAGGTAGAAGTAAGAAAACGAATCCAATTGCCTCTCATTCAGGGAGTCAGAACTCTCGTTTTCAACTCTTCAAATTAAGGAAACGAACACAAGACCACTCTGATCAGAAAGTCAGTAATAATAGCGGCCTGGAATGCATTTGCATTTTCTTTCAGTGTGAATAGGCTATTTTGATAGTCAGAAAAACCATGACAAATTGCCTGAGAGTCCATCCTTTGTCCCTGTGAAATGGCTCTCTGGCTCGGGTGTGCAGTATCGCTGTAAAACACACTTACCTTCAAATGGACAGGCAGAGCGAAGTCGTTAAAAACGAAATTAGCAGCGCGTTCTCTCTCTGCAGCAGCTCTAATTGTAACTTAAAAGACTTCTGCTCACTCCAGGCAAGGCTATTCCTATACATAACTTCAGTTCTTCTGGAACTAGAATAAGTGTCGTGTATGGTCCAAGGCCTCCTTCACCATCCCAGGCCCTCTCCACCCCAACCACACGTCAGGTCTGAACCACTGCATTTGCTTTTCTCTTCTGTTTCATCCCATTGCTCACCAGGTCTCCCCATCAAGGCCTTTCCACTGTCTCAACCTCTTCCCACCCATCATCTCTGAATGGTTTGCCTAGAGAGGTGCCCTGAAGCTCATCATCTCTGAGTCTGCACCATGTTAAATGCTAGGACACGTGAGGTGCTTCTGATCTGAACTTCTCCCTCACATGCCATTTCGGCCCATGTGAGGACACCAGCCCCAGCAAACACCATGGCTGATGGAGGAAAGCAAGAGCCGGCATTCGTACAGCATCTGTTGTGGGCTGACAGCGCCACTGCAATGGACAGCTCCAGAATCTGGTAGGGAAGGTGGGGGACTCTGTCTCAGAACCAGCGTGTTTACACACTTTTCCTTCCTGATGTTAGCCGTGGCTTCCCCTGACTGTTACAAGGGCCCTCTGGCTAATCATGAAAGCCTAGAATTGTCCACCTCCACTGTTGTCCATTCTGGACTCCCGACTCCCTCCTGGACATCTGTCTCCAAGGGGAATCTGAGGTTAGTCACTGATCCTCTGCCTTCTCATTGCATTCTCTCAGCATGATACCTCAGTCATGCCCATTCCCCTTGCCAGAACCCAAGCCACCCACCTGAGCCAGCACACTGGACCCAGGTCAGTGCTAGGGCTGAGACTGTATGCTATCTCCATCACCATGGATAGGAGGAGAGGATTGAGCCTAGGAGGACAGTACAGAACCAAGCTCAGTTAACTCGACCTTTAGGCTACATTTTCCTTTCCATATACTGAGCAGCCAGAATCTAATACAGCTCATCCTGAGTCAGCTTTATGGCTGTGTAGAATGGGTTAAGTATTCAGTAGAAGCCACACTTTGGGTTATGAGTTTGATCTTTCCTTGGACCACAGCTAGGTAGTAGCATGCTCTCTTAGGATATGGGCAGGAGCCCCAATGAGTCACTTGCTCACCAGGGAAGAAAACTTCAACACTCTCCAGTGCTATTGAAACCTACAGGGCTCTGGAGGCAAGGGGTAGTAAGCCCCTTTTCAACTAGTGACATCTTCACATTAGGATGGATGTGTGGGGATGTGACATCCAAGTGCAGTGTGATAAAGACTGTGCCTGCCCAGGAAGAATCCTTTTTGCTTCTTTCCAGTCTGAACTAAGAGTAGATGATATGGGTGTGTGTCTCGATGGCAAAATAACTGATGAGCAGAGTTAGAGCTCCAGCACACACACACACACGCACACACACACACACACACACAAAACCACACAGTGATAGCAGTGCTTACGTAAACGAATAGTCAAAAAAAAAAAAAAAAAAAACAAAACCCTTTGCCCCTTGCAATGGCATATTGCACTGGCAATTTCTGTGCACTTTTGTCTTAAAGGTGTTTATCCTAGTTCACATATCCACAAGAAAAAGCTGAAACAATTTAATGATACCTTACTCAGTATCACATAATGTAGCTAGTTTAAAATGATTGTTTTGGAGACAATAAAAAGTCATTTCCAGAAAGTGTCTTCTACTCAAATTTCATTCTACCAATTGTAGAGGAAAAACCATGATCAGATGTCCCAAGCCTGCCACAGAGTCCATCTGGACATGGATGGAAGTTCCCCAAGAGAAGCCCCCAGCACCCTCACTCCTCAAGGCATGACCTTGGAGATGCCAAAGAAGTCTTTAACATGGGGTCACTATCATGAAGAAGGCACAATTAGTTTTAAATCCTATATTCTGAACACCTTTCTTCCCAAGAGTGAGCCACCCCCAGCT
Organism: Chionomys nivalis; assembly: GCF_950005125.1. Classification (NCBI taxonomy): domain Eukaryota; kingdom Metazoa; phylum Chordata; class Mammalia; order Rodentia; family Cricetidae; genus Chionomys; species Chionomys nivalis. The sequence goes on along the minus strand of NC_080108.1, from coordinate 27,419,387 downwards.
TTTCATGAAAAGAAAAGGTATTCAGCTTGCCTGCTAGCACAGAGCTGTGTACCCTGGCAAGGTGGCCCACATCTTCCTTTATATGGTATGTGGTATATGAAACGGATGACCAAAACTCCGCTAAACAAAAGCTGGTGTTTATTATAGTTCTCGCTGGCATGCTAGTTGAGTGCATCCCAATCTTGAGGAATCCAAGAGTTCCCTGAGATCTCTCAAAGCTATCCTATAGGCTTCTCTGATTGCAGGATTTGGCAGTCTAAGCAAATACCAATGCATTTCATTCATCGTTTCTGCTTTGAAAGAGACTGCGGCTGGGCACTAGGCCTGGTGTTTACTCAGTCTCCGAAAAAGATGTTTACCAGGTGCTCAGGTCTACACTGCAAATCAAACCTCACATCTGACAGTTTATGATTCAGGAGAGTTGGATAATTAAAACCACATTCTTGCCTTTCATTGGCATCCCTCACCTGTTCAGGGTCCCACACCAATATACAGCCATACAACATATTGTAACTAAGATTCCAGATCTCGGAGATCAGTGAGTATTCATCTGGGCACAAGGTACCTCCACACATTGCCAAATAAGCCGCTGAGAAAATAAGGCCACTCTAGTGGGTCCAACCCGAGGCAAACATGAGCAGATGACTTCTACCGGAATTCATTCTGCCTGGAATTCATTGTTTGCTTTTCAAGCTAAGACCACTGGAGCAAGCTAAAAACTACGTCCATATTCCCAAATAGTGTTTGTAAATGTTTCTTTACATTTAAAGGGAGATATGCTATAGAGATGAATACTTTACATTGGTATGGATCTTGGTTTATTAACACAAGTTTTAGATCAATTTTGTTATATGTATATTTCTGCTCTTGATCAAGGTATTGTGATTCTGCAGTTCATTTAAAAATGTAATGTATAATTTAAAAATATAGGTTAATAGATAATCATTTATAATAGTCAAGGTTGTAGTCATGTTAGTTATATTTTCTAGATGTATAAAGATATATTTCAGTTAGATAGGTATTCTTCAAATCTTTCAGAGACCTTCAAAATATGGTATTTAAAATGTTTAAGAACTTACGACTTTTCTGTTGCAAGGAGGAGGCTGTTTATTTGTCCCAGCCACCCAGAATGGAAATAAACACACAGAAACTGTATTAATTAAATCACTGCTTGGCCCATTAGCTTTAGCTTCTTTTTGGCTAACTCTTACATCTTAATTTAACCCATTTCTATTAATCTTTGTATCACCACGAGGTCGTGGCCTAACAGCAAAGTTCCAGCATGTCTGACTCTGGTGGTGACTCCGTGGCATCCCTCTGATTCTGACTTCTTCCTCCCAGAATTCAGTTCCATCTTCCCCGCCTACCTAAGTTCTGCCCTATCAACAGGCCAAGGCACTTTCTTTATTCATTAATGGTAATCACAGTACACAGAGGGGACTCCCACATCACTTTTCATGACAGTGAGACACATCTGCTCCTGGCAGCACCAAGCTACTTCAAGAGGATAATGGGCACTGAAGAGGCTCTTTATGGAGTTGGTTAACCATCTGGACAAGAAACTGCTCTTGCCTAGACAGATTAACTAGACATGCAGGACCCACAAAAAAAATGACTACTAACTTGCCTAAAGGTGAGATGATCTTTCAGGGTTCCTGCTACATAAAAAAGTCTGTCAGACATTCTGCAAGACACAAAACAGGGTGACTGACAAACTGTCAATATAGGTAAAAGCGTCTTTAAAATTTCCTGCTTCATGGAAAAGTCTGCTGGATACTATGAGCCAGTAGGCTAAAAATGGATGCCCAATGATACAAAAAACTTTGGGTGACTGTCCAGGCAGCAAGATGTCTCTGTCATTTCTAGAGTTTTAGAAGTTGCTTACAATACACTTCCTGTTTACTTTGGTAATATTGTATCCTTCTGGAGTCTATGATGGAGTTAAAGCATTTATAGTTATAGTTTCCCTTAGTTATGATAAAAGATAAAGTAGATATAAATATTGTAACTGTAATTCTTGCTTGATACCTGTTTTATTATATGTAATTTTATTATGTTAAAGTTAAAGCCTTCCTTTTTGTTTAAACAGAAAAGGGGATAAGGTGTAGGAGGTCCTTCTGTCTGTGTGTTGCTTTTATTGGTTAATGAATAAAGAACTGTTTTGAGCCTATGGCAGGGAAGAACAGGGAAAGCTAGGCTGTATGCTGAGAGAAAGAAAGGCAGAGTCAGAGAAACCCTGGAGCCGTTACCACCAGAGTCAGACATGCCAAAACTCTGCCGGTAAGCCACTGCCACATGGCGATACACAGACTAATGGAGATGGGTTGAATTAATATGTAAGAGTTAGCCGTTAAGAAGCTAGAGCTAATGGGCCAAACAGTGATTTAATTAATACAGTTTCTGTGTGATTACTTCGGGTCTAAGCTAGCCGGGTGGCCGGGAACCAATAAGTGGCCCCTTCCTCCAACACAGTTGGTACTGCTGGGTCTCACATTTATGACCTGATGAGTTAGACCTTGAAAAGTCATCTGTGTTCAAAGAACAGTTCAGGACAGTATTTTGGTAAGCGACTCTCCACAAGGAAACATGATAGACCCAGCCCAACTGTTATGAAGACTCCATGACTTGTGTTTCTCATAACAGAGTTCGTAGATCCAGGGAATCTCAGTTACAGCCACGGCTGCGAAGGGCTCCCAAATCAGCAAGTATACTCCCTGAAATGCCCAATGTTACCAAGGAGTCTGTTTAGTGTTTTTTCCCACATCACCCTCTCCCCCACTGCACTCCAAAACATTTCTTTTTTACCCAGTTCAACTTGACAAAGAGGCATTTTCTCCTGCGAGAAAAATTCCTCCTTGTTGTCCTTTCGGGGGGGAGGGAGGAGTCTGTTTTTATCTGGACTTTTTGTTTTCAAGCCTTTAAGTGAGAATGGGAATCAGTGGTTACACTGTGTTTCCCTAGGGAGAACAAACATCCATTCATCCATGGTAGGACACTAACGTCTAGCCAAAGAAATGATTTTATCCACATCAAGCCTGAAGAACTAATGATTTCAACTGGGGTTCCCTATAGGAGCATGGGGGAGGGTGGCTTATAGGGCATAGTTGACCCTGATAGCTACACCACTGATAAGATAAGATCCTTGCCCCCACCCCGGAGATTGTTAACCACTTACATCTATTCTGGAAGGGAGAGGCCTCCTTCACACACTGTCTTAGGGCACTACTTCCTGAGCCCTACCAACCTTCTGTGAATAAGTGTTAATGATCCCAACCCTGTGAGGACCTTGTGAAGGGCGTTCACAACTGCTGTGATTTTAGGCAGCAGTGATCATGCCATGCCTGAAGGACAGAGTTCCAAAACATTCTACCCTTCCTTCAGCTTACATTCTCCTTCTGTCCTCTTCTGCAACAGCCCTGGATGCTTGGAAGGGATGAGACAGACAGACGGACGATTGATTTCTCACATTCAGGGCAGAGCACTGAGCCGCTCTGCAGCAGCAAGTACCCTGACTGGTTATGAGCAGCCTCAAAATCCAAATGTAATGTTTAAAAGGCAACTTGATAGATGCATTGCGTCCACTTAACAGAAGGACAGCAGGTGCTTTTCCACTTCACCTGTGGCCTCTCCCAGCCATAGGCTTGCCTTAGCTTACAATACTAAATGTGGGCTTCGTTTATAGAACAAGCCTTAGATCAATTAGACAACAACTGGTTGCACTTAACAATAGTTGTGCCAATATTACAACCACAGGCGAACCTTGTCTGGAGCGTGGCAGAGCCTGTCAGGTCTATGACTGAGCAGGGCTTGGTGACAGTCCTCTCCCAGTGGCCTACGTAGTGCCTCTAGGAACTCTGAAAGTTAGCCACAGTTCAATGCCAGCTTGACTACACATATCTTGCTACCAACATGTGAGATGTTTTTAGCAACAGGTTTTTCCAGTTTCTTCAGGCGTTTAATCAACAGCAGCAATAATAACTGTATTGTTTGGAAAAAATTCAGGGACCTCCTTAGGCAACAGCTTGGAGTGAGGTAGGCGACCCCTAGTAACGGAATTTTCAATCAGCAATTATGTCAACTGAGCCTGGTTTCTCCCACCTGTGCAGGGCGGCCCCTATATTTAAACTCCTGAACTGGTGTTTTAACATTTACAGGCACAGACTGCTGTAGGATTTTCTCAGCCACCTCCTGATCACGAGTGGCACCTTACCCAGTCATGAAACCTCCAAGAATTCGCAGCCCTGCCTGCCCCATGCCCTGTGGGGACAGCCTCCAGTCCTTGCTCTAGTAGCACTGCACATATGTCAGATTCTTCCCCAAATCTATAGGGCACTTACAGGTTAGCATTATGCATTGAAACCTTTGTACAGAGTGGGGAAACGGTTCCAAAGGCCCACACCATCCATTTCAAGCAAGGGCCGATTGATCTTGGAATGAGAGGATACTAAAATATTTAGCAAGGTCCAAATGCGGCAGGAAAAGATCCCATCTCTCATGCTAACTACTTCCTCAAATGAGTGACATTGGGGAGAGTGGCGGGAGAGGAGGCGTGACTCTCCTTATTCCTCTGAAATCTGCTGTCGCTCTTCCTCAAGGAGCCCCCCACCCCTCACTCTCCAATCACTGTACATTTCCTCCTCACAAACAGCTGGACTGAGCCGGCCCATACCGCCCAGTCTCACCTGGAGCTAAGAAGGAACAGCTGGATACCATGCTGGCAGCTTCCAAGATCTGACAGGTTTGGAACTAGAGATGGCCAACGCCTCTGCATTGACCACAGTGCCTCTGAAAGGGTTGGGACTTGGTGTATGTGTAGTATACACATGGGAGTAGGGTAACTGTCTGTTCCTGGAATGGGCTTAATCTTTCTCATCAGTACCGGTTCATCATTTATATCACACCAACTTGTTTCTTTAAGGCCTCTGATTCACAAGCATGGGATTTGGCTGTCAAGTTTTTTTCACTAGCAATGCCAATTTGTCAGAAATTTGGCCACATTTGTTTCTGAGTGATCCAGAATTCTTCAGGCCCCATCATCCGCTTTCCCCTTCTCATCCTCTTTGGGGTGTCTTCTCATCTTGAATGGCACACTGATGTAAACAACTGTATGTCTGTCAGAGTCTCTCCGACCTCATAAAGGTCATTATCCACCATGGGGCTTGGCAGAGCGACCAAGGCTTCACGGCGGTCTCAGGTCCCTGCTAAATTAACTTCTTTCTTAACTCACCTGCAAGTATAGTCATAGGTAGCCCAGTAATTCTGCATTAAACACCGTCTCTCACATGCCCAAGGCCCTCAGTAATACCTGTCTTCCTCCCATCACCTTCCAGTTGCTGATATTCCTTAGGACTTCAGTGGTAACCAAACACTCCCAATGGCTCACACGCGTCAGGCCATCAGGGACCAATTCCTCTCATATTGCTCTGGATTATGTGGCTGTTGTCTCAAAGAGGAATGAGTAACTATATTACTTGTTTCTCTGCTTCCTACACACCATAAATGACCCACACATCCCTCTTTTAATTCTTGATTAAAAGTCTTTTGAAACTCAAGCGGTTCAGAGGAGGAGTATTCCCTGGTAATCAGTTTCCTACACTGCGTAATAGTAAAAGTGAGGCCTAAGAAACCCTGTAAAGTAACCTCGCTCTCTTCCTAAGGACCCCAGGAAGGGATGTTTAGCACAAATCTAATACATACTTCTTCCCTGATACTCCCCCACCCACAACAGGAAGGCGTGGAAAGCCAGACAATCTGTCTTATTTCATCTTTTTATCCACGTTTTCTCCCAATTCAGGAACTCGTGTGAAGGGTGTCACCCGCATATTTTGCATGTAATTGCTCCCTTATGTAGCCACGTTCTTTCTGGACAGACAGCTGAATATGAGTAGAGCATCTGATTGCCCACAACCTGCTTATGATTTTATCCCACAATGCTTCTTTGAGGGAGCACACTATCTTCTCTATTCTATCAGACATTGGGGGGAGGGGACATGCATCCTATACTTACACACCTGACCCCAAATACCAAAGAGGTATGCTACTCCTTACCACACAGAGGAAGGCCAACCTACGACTTCCTCTCTGATCCCCCAGCATCAGACACAGCAGCCTCAGCTCTATGTCTTAGCACCCATGTCAGGGACGATGAAACAGCTACTGCATATAAAAATGCATGCCATCCCGGCACTCAGGAGGCAGAGACAGAGAAGAGAGGAGCCACACCAGGCTTGCTCTGATGAGTGCTCCACCTTCAGACAGCTTAGTGTCAGTTGCATGAGCGTCGTGCCCCAAGAGCAGGGATGCTGTCACTACTCCCCTCAAAGTCACTGTTGCTTCTGTTGTGTCACTGTTCGGGTGCCCAGTATTATGTAACTTTCCCCAGGCACATGAGAACAAATGTCTGTTTACCTCAGTAGTATACCAAAAACAGATCAAAGAAATTACTCTGCTCAAGACTAGCTGGGTAAGCTAATATGTGTAATTGGGGTTACTTACAGGAGCATAGGTGAGGGGCTGTCTACAGGAGCAGGGGTGACTCCTGGGCACAACCTTAAAGAGTCCCCTCTCCAGCAATTATTAACAGGAGAGAAGTCGTGTGCCACTTGCGAGTGGAATGTTAGTGGGTTCCATCTTGTAGGTAATAGCTGTTCTGGTCTCAAGATGACATTGGTCATCGTGCTGAGAAGGCAGAGTTCCATAACAGCGTCTGTGTTCCCTAACTATTTTTGGGAGGCTAACAATTGCCCAAGCCTTCAAAGCATCTCGATGATAAAAGTTTAGAAATTCTCCTTTGTCTGAACCATCGTCATGATAGGAAGGGAAGGCACAAAATAAGACCCTCGACTTCTTTTGAGATGATCCTGCCAAGGAATACATATGTCCTACATGTCAACAGCACCTGGAGGGTGCACCGTCACTGTGTTTGAAGTGAAGAGTCACACCTGGGTGAGCCGCTCGTCCTGGTTGCTACCGATTTGGCTGCTGGAAGTCCCTCGTCCCATAAAGCACCCAGGCAATGCTGCCCATCCTGATTTACTTACACATGACAGCAGACATGCATATCGGCCTGAAAATGAATGAACCCCTTTGCTGCTGCTGAGGCAGCCAGTGCTGCACGGAGGCCAACGGTAACAGGCTAGATGCTGGATCTGGGCTGAGAAGACTCTGATGTCAGCAGAATCATCCTTGCTGGCTATTTCACTTACAGACTAAGAACAAGAGAAATTCTTGGCAAGGGTTCAGATGTCACCATGTGTCGTTTTCTGTACCGTGTCAGGTGTCATATTGTAAAACACCTGACATTCAACTAAAGAAGTGTAGCTGCTTGATTCGTTTATAACATTATAAAATCTTCTTTCTTATGCCAGCAATATCCCGTGGGTCTTGGCTATGTGCAAAGAGTCCCAGATTCCGTGATAGGAGGACAGGGATGCTGGGAGAAAGGCATTAAAGATTAACATATGAAAGAAGCCGTAGACTGGAAACCCTTGTGCACCCAGGTACTAGCAACAAAGCATGTATGGTAAACAGTCCAGGGCATATAATGCTAGAAAAAAGTGGCTACAATATAAGTCACCTAGAAAAGGGCATGAGACCATGGCACAGTGCTTTTGAAGCTGTGATGTTTCCCGGGTCAACCTGCCCACCAGCATCTTTCTCTTCCTCTACCAATGGTCTCTCTTTCTAATACCTTACTATGTATCCCTGATGCAATTCTTGTCCTGGGTCCCAAGAACCTTAAAATCCCAGTAAGCGATACCCCAACACATGAGTCCCCACCCCCCATCACTGGCCACTATAATAAAGCAACCTCTGAGGAGGGGCCATGTATGGCTCTCAAATGACAAGGACATTCTTAAAAGCAAGCAAACAAACAATGACAACATAACACTGCTTTTTCAGTCTCTGGCTCAAGAGTTTTCTTTCTTTTTTTATTTTCTTTTTTTTTCCTATTTATTTATTTATTAAAGATTTCTGCCTCCTCCCCACCACCACCTCCCATTTCCCTTCCCCTCCCCCAATCAAGTCCCCCTCCCTCGTCTGCCCTAAGAGCAATCAGGGTTCCCTGCCCTGTGGGAAGTCCAAAGACCATCCACCTCCATCCCGGTCTATTAAGAGGAATATCCAAACTGCCTAGGCTCCCACAAAGCCAGTACGTGCAGTAGGATCAAAAACCCATTGCCATTGTTCTTGAGTTCTCAGTAGTCCTCATTGTCTGCTATGTTCAGCGAGTCCGGTTTTATCAAGAGTTTTCAAAATGTGTGAGAATTTTCATTCCCTAAAACATTCCCTGTGCTCAAATACATAAAGCAGATGAAAGTGGCCATTTTGTTAGTAAAGGTTGATTTTATAAATTCAAATTTTAAATATAGGGGCTGGCTAATATAGAGGAGCGGTAGTGTGCTTATTTAAAATATATAATTAGTCAAGAAATGCATACTGTCTTTTAGACTTTCCGTTCTGCTTCAGGAGCCATCTGATAGAGAGAACGTTACTGGCCTGGCCTGTGGCTTTTCCGTGTGTGCCAACCATGCCAGAGGCTGGTGTTAAATCAGCTCAGTCAGGTGACCTGGGGCCCCTTCCACAAAATAAAGACTTCTCAAGTTTGCAGTGGACTGCAGAGTTTCCTCCATGGGGTGCATTGGCCACAGGCCAGGATGGTTTCCAACTAACTAAAAAAAATCAAAGTTAAATTGGTAAACATATAAATTATAAAATCAACTCATTTATCTAAATCCAAAGAAGAAATAAATAACCAGATCTAAATACAAAAATAAATACATAGATGTCAGAGATGTTCCTTTAAAACACTACTTTATCACATGGCCTGCTAAGTCTGCACTGTGACGTCCCCACTCAAACTTCTGTAACTTACCACGATGCTGAGACTAGACTCTGAGTTTGGAAAATTAATAGAATCTTCCCTTTCCCCTCATTCTTGATTATCCCCCATCAGGGCCATGTTTGCACTTCTCTTGTCAATTGTAATCATTTATTTGAACCAGCTCCATGGTTCATTAGCTCTTCATTAGTGCCTGTGGGCTGGAGAAAATGTGCATGGATTCCCAAAGTAAGTACGAATTTCACTGGCAGCGCAGCAAGGACACGTATTCCCAGAATGTCGCGCCCAAGACAGCCGCAATCAAGACCTGGGCTCTTGAGTGAGACAAGTGGTGTCCTTGAGAAGGAAAGGAGCTCACTCTCCCATCCAGTCCTGAGCATCAATTCTAAATAAAGCCCTTCGGCGGCCACAACAGTCAGGCTTCATCTCAGACCTGACCTTGGCTCACATTCTGGTATGTTTGTCACTTAAATACAAATACACCGTGCAAGTCGAAAGAATTCAATTCAAATTTGGACAGCCAAAGTCACCCTGTCAGCAAGTTAAAAAAAAAAAAAATTACGGCTGCCATGTACCACCCTGGAGGTTCAGTGGGCAGCTCAAGCCCTCGACAAGACAGAACTGTATAGAAATGCTAGGCTCTGGCCCTGGATCTGTATGTATATCGCTAACTGATGGGAGAGACCACACAGCCTCCACACAGCGCGGGCCTCCAGAAATGGCTGCTCTTAGAGAGATTGCAGATTCAGTGTCTCCAGAAAGTGAAAAGACGAACTGGAAGATTGAAAAGCACATCATGAGACAGGACAGGTCGAAGAGCAGCACTGATTAGACCCAGCTAGAATGTAAGCCCGCCCACAGGACAACTGGCTGCACCCCTTAGATCTCATCAATGAACTGCCATCACTAGAATTAAAAATGTGAGCAAGGAGATGGAGAAACGGTTCAGTGGGTAAAGTGGGTGCCACTAAAGTGTGAGGCAATGAGTTAAAAATCTATAGAATCCACAGAAAAGCATCTGAAATCCCAGTGCTCCTACGGGCAGAGATGGAGGAGTCCCCAGATGCCTGTGGGCCAAGACGCCTGATTTATCTACTGGCAACACCCTCTCTGAAATAAAGTAGAGGGATGAAGACTGATAATTGAGTCTGTTCTCTGACAACTACATACATGCATGGCATGCACGCATATGCACACACATACACACACATGTCAAGCACACAAATACAGCAATCAATACAAATCAACAATCATTAAGTAAATGCAATTTAAAAATTTCAAAAACAAACATCAAGGCAAATGCACAATTCTCACCTCCACAGGAACAAGAAATAGCATATTCTTAAATATGAGTGACCAGGAGCATATAGATCCAGGTTACCCCAAGTGCCATATTCCAACATGGTAACAGATTCATGAACTTTACATAGTAGCAAAACAAAGAACATCATAAAACGATATTCTAAAGAGATACCTGTGGGAACAAATTGTTATGCTATGGTGACTTAGGGTATAGACTAGGAATGTTACAGGACAACATACTCAGCCTTTGGACTGGTGGAAATTAGGGTCTGGTAGGATGTTCCCAAAAGAATTACCTAATAGTCACAGGATGGATGTTGGGTCGCACACAGAGGTGGGAAATGAATGGCTCTTGAAGGAGCTACACGGGGTTCGAGCAATTTGTCTCCAGACCTGGAGCATCTGCTCTCCACAATCACAGAAGTTGATGTGGCTTGTTTCTTGGAACTTCTGTTCATAGAAGTAAGCAAGATGGTGAACTGGATCCCACGGGGATGAGTTAAAGCTGTTAATGTAAGTGTGTTAAGATAAGTGTGTGTTTGGCTTGAGATAGAGAGATATAGAAGCGGGCATCCAGACATGTGTGTATCTTCAGGCTGGTGTATATAAAACACAGGTTCATTATTTACCAATTACGCAGTTGGTGATTCACCTGTTCACCAAAATTTATTTGTAACCCAAAATTCAATAGTTAAGGCCATTTGCAGCCCTATGGATACACACATATGGCAGAAAATAACCTGAGCCACCAACACATGTGTTCCCAGATGAGCTAAAAGCAAGTGGTGCTTGCCTTCCCCTGGCAGGTTTTATACCAGGCATACATGTCTATTTCACAGCCGACCTAATTTCTTTGTAATGTTGTGTTTTATGGTTGGTGAGTCTGATGCTTAAGAAACCTCAGAGCGGAGTGTCAATGGGTTGTTTGGTGTTCCTAAGAGCAGAAAAAATAGTGTGTAAACAAGTTCAGGCACAAATGTTAGTGCTATTGGCTATAAGACCAATGTTAATGAGTCTAACACACACACACACACACACACACCCCTGTAAATAGAAGCACACATAAAGTAAACTAAGGTTTAATATTGATCAGTTGACAGCAATTGAGTAGAGAAGGGCACCTGGCCCTGAATTTCCCACAGGAACAATGCAACATTCACTAGTTCAGAATTTTTGGTATTTTACAGAACATAATAGCTTCAAATAATTAGACCTAATTACATGTGTATTTCCTCATTTGGTCCCCTAAGAGAGTCTAGAAGCAGTTATATTCCAGTAGTTTCCAATAAGATTTTCTGATAAAAGAAGAAATGGATAAGTGGCTGATGATAGGGCAGGGGCAGAGATGAGCCTGGGGACTCCTACAATGCAGAAAAAATGAGGAATTGTTAAGAAAAAAAGATGTATAAAAAATAAAGGGGAATGTATGTTGAAAGGAAGCAAGAACCAAGTGGCCAGAGGGGGGGAAAAAACTATAGTATTTAATTATGACCTAAAAAATAAAATTAGCATTCATAAGCCCACATGATACACAATGACAAACAAATAGGGGAGATGGAACAAATAATCCTTTAGGAAGAATTCAAAATAATAAATGTATAAAAAAAGAATAAAAAAGGAATAAAGGCCAGGTCTGGGGGTACGCACCTAGATTCCCAGCACCCAAAAAGGTGACGAAGAAGGGTCATGAGCTCAAAATCAGTCTGGCCTACATAGCAAGGCACTCCGACACACAAAATAGAAGAGCAAAGAAGGAAGAAAGAGGATAGAGGAAGAAGGGGGAAGAGGTGGAAAAGGAGGAAGGGAGAAAGAGGCAGGAAACAGGGAGGCAGGAAGGTACAGGAGGAGAGGGAGGGAGGGAGGGAGGGAGGGAGGGAGGGAGGGAGGGAGGGAGGGAGGGAGGGAGGGAAGGACACAATAACTACACTGCTGTCAGAACAGCACCACGGTGATCATTGCTGAGCCAAGGTCCACACTTAATGGTGCTAAAATTCATGCTTGACTTGCTGGGAGAAGCATTAGCATTTCACCAAAGTGCCTCACCAGAAGAGTTAGTAATCACCAGGCACTAACATGTGTCCCTAAACTGTGTGATTTCCTTCCTGTAGGAAGCAGCACTCACTCCTCTTCCCATAGAGTACTAGCCAAGAGTGCTTGTAATGAGTACAGGGAGGATAAGGGACGTATCTGCAAAGAGAGGACGGGCGGGTACCACCTTGCCCGGACGAGTGAGGAGAAGCATCATCAGTGATGCCCCACGGGAGAGCAAGAAGATTCTTACCTCTGTAATACTATCCTCTCCAGTCTACAACAATAGTTCAATCGTGAGGAAACATGAGATAACCCAAAGCAGGGGGCATTCTACAAAATATTCCTTAAAGTGCCAAGGTTATGAGAATCAAGCAAAGACTAAGGAACTGTCAAAGATTAGGGAGACTAGGTATGATGATCAAAGGAAAGAGTATACTAAAAGCCATTGGCAAAATCTGATGTCAGTCACATTAGTTGGGTCTACAGTGAGTGAAAATTCCACCATCAGTCTTCCAAAAACGGTGCTGGTTGGTTTTAAAATTCCTGAACCAACACATAAATGAGCATGAGGTCCTAGACTACCATTAAAGCCACACAGCAGCAGCAGCGAGAAGGAAGGCAAAGGACAGGAGTCATGGAAGAGTGTCATCCACTTCCTTCACATGACATAAACAAAGTGCTCAAGAAATCCTGTCAGTGAAGTAGGCATCATGAAAGGGCTCTAATATACTCATAACGTGATAAAGTAAGCATGAGAAGAAAGGAAAATTACAAGCAACGGAAGTCTCAAGGACATAGCAAGAACTAATCGAGACTACCCCATGTTCACCAATTCCCGCGGCCAGCAGACACATGAACAGATGGTGACCATCATTCACGAGCAGAGAATATAAACCCCAAATCCTTTTATATTCATCTCATTGGGGGAAACAGTAAAGCCTGATGAAGCCTGGGACTAGAGACTGTGAAGCCATGAGAGAAAGATGGACAGAGAAAACAGTGGGAGGAGGGGTAAGTGGAAGAGCATGCTCTCAGACTGCAGCATCATCTCCTGGTACTGCACACCAGCAGTCCATCCAGAACTGGATTCTTGGGCATGTAACATGGAAAAAGCCCTGGACACCTGTACCTAGAGACTAGTGGGAGAGCATTCTTAATGTCCTGTTCACAAGAGCAACAAGGTAAAAAGTGGCCCAGACGTCCACACCCGAGATAACAGACCAAAAACTGAAATATAGCTGGTGCATGCCTTTAATCCTAGTATTTGGGAGGCAGAGGCAGATGGATCTCTGAGTTCAAGGTCAACCTGGTCTACAGAGCAAGTTCTGGGACAGTCAAGGGTGCACAGAGAGACCCTGTCTTGAAAACAAAAACAAAAAGACAAGAACAACAACAACAAAAACCTAAAATACATTCACAACATAGTCCAAGAATGACGGGCAGTAATTCACAAACCAGAGAGGAGCTCTAGTCTGGGAAAGTCTCAAAGGTTAAATATAGGAGATTGTGTTTGTTTGTTTGTTTGTTTGTTTGCTTTTAAGATGGATTCTTGACATGTAGCCCAGGTTGGCCTTATACTCATGACCCTCCTGCTTCAGCTTTTGGAGTACTGGGATTTCACATTTACAAGAGACTTTTTATATGCCTAAGATTAACCAAAATAATATTTTTAGGATACAGAGATACAACCAAACTACACTGAAAAAAAATAATATTGGTTAAGTATTAGAGTGTGGAAATGAGATAAGGGAAACCAGGTGGCCAAATATGGGATATATTAAGAACCCTCCATTAGTTTTAGGGGTAGGTTTTAAAAGACTATTTTAAATTATTTAAGAATACAATCAGGGGCTAGGGAGATGGCTGAGAGGACAAAGCACACTCATATCTACAGATCCTGTAAGGGTGAGTACGGTAGGTAACAGGTGTCAATCATGCCAGCACCCCTAGGCGACATGGGCAAAGACAGGAGAGTTCTCCAAAGCTCTCAGACTAGCCTGCCGAGATCAGCAACAAAAAGCAGGAGACCTTGTTTCAAACAGGTGAGAAATGATCCCTGAGGTTGTCCTCTGAACACGGCATGTGCACACCTGCACTCTCATATACAATGTATACACACACAACATATACACAGAGAGAGATAAAATAGCAACTAACTTCATAAGACATATATATGCATGTTCAGAGAGTATGTTTGAATAAAAATACTCAGACTGGACCCATTTTCTACACTGTAAATCCAACTTACTTATAAAGCAGCATATTTAAAAGAATAGTGAAAGAATAAACTTTATATTAGATAAGGAAGTAAAATATCTGAAAATGAGATATCTAGAACTTTGACTTTTATTTTTTTTAATTAATTTATTTATTTATTAAAGATGTCTGTCTCTTCCCCGCCACCGCCTCCCATATCCCTCCCCCAATCAACTCCCCCTCTCTCATCAGCCCTAAGAGCAGTCAGAGTTCCCTGCCCTGTGGTGAGTCCAAGGACCTCCCACCTCCTTCCAGGTCTATTAAGGTGAGCATCCAAACAGCCTAGGCTCCCACAAAGCCAGTATGTGCAGTAGGATCAAAACCCAGTGCCATTGTTCTTGACTTCTCAGCAGTCCTCATTGTCCGCTATGTTCAGTGAGTCCGGTATTATCCCATGCTTTTTCAGACCCAGTCCAGCTGGCCTTGGTAAGTTCCCGAAAGAACATCCCCATTTTCTCATGTGTGGGTGCACTCCTCATGGTCCTGAGTTCCTTGCTCGTGCTCTCTCTCCTTCTGCTTCTGGTTTGGACCTTGGGGTTGTAGTCTGGTGCTCCAATGTGGGACTCTGTCTTTGTCTCCTTTCATCGCCTGATTAAGGTTAATATCCAGGAGGATGTCTATATGTTTTTCTTTGGGTTCACCTTCTTATTTAGCTTCTCTAGGATCACGAATTATAGGCTCAATGTCCTTTATTTATGGCTAGAAACCAAATATGAGTGAGTACATCCCATGTTCCTCTTTTTGGGTCTGGCTTACCTCACTCAGGATAGTCTTTTCTATTTCTGTCCATTTGCATGCAAAATTCAAAAACAATGACTTCTTGAACTTTGACTTTTAATTTTCTGTTCTTTGGCAGCTATGAGACCACAGAGAGCTTTTAGATCTACTTAACCCTTAAATGGGAAAATCTAGAGTGCGTGCATGGACATTCTGCCTATGGTCACCACCCTGACACAGTGCCAGTACGGCACAATGTTTCTAAGCTTTACCCAATATCTGCTGTGCAAAACATCAAACCACAGCTCACAAACTTAAGGCTAAGAGTTAAGAACAGAATAAAACTGCTTCTACCAACCATTATTGATCAAACATAAACCCTAGACCTAGGTTTGAGGTATCTCTAAAGGAACTGTCTCTCAGGGAAGACTCAGAGGCTCTGAAACAATAGACTCTTGCTATTTTGATGCTCACCATAACTAGATGATATGAACCAACTGCTGAACACACCATGCGGTTGCAAGATACATAGAAGCTGGAAATGAGCAGGAATCTTCCTCCCTGATGGCTGGCTTTCATAACTCAGAAGCTATTCTCTAGGTTGCTGGACTAGAAAAGGCATCAGTGGTATTACCAAGCTGTAACTCTACCAACTGCAATATTGATATGCCAGGCAAGATGTACCCACTGCTGCAATAGTAGCATATGCGTGTTGGGGGAGACTGCTCATTTGTTTCCTGGCCACCCAGACTCAAAATAATCACACAGAAACTATATTATTTGCAATACTGTTTGGTCAATAGCTTGAGTGTATTGCTAGCTAACTCTTATATCCTAAAATAACCCATCTCCACTAATCACTGCCAGGTCATAGCCTACTGGCAAAGTCTCAGTGGGTCCTGCCAAAGCCTCTGTCTCTGGCGCGACTACATGGCTTCAAACTGACTCTGCCTACTCTCTCCTCCTCTATCTGCTTGGAACTCCTGACTTGCTCTATTCTGCTAAGGCACCGGCCAAAACAGGTTTATCCATTAACCAATAAAAGCAACACATAGACAGAAGGACTTCCCACACCATTTCCCCTTTTCTGTCTAAATGAAAAGGAAGGCGTTAAATTTAACATAGTAAAATGACATATCGCAAGACAGGTATCAAGCAAGAATCACAGTTACAGTATTTATACCTACTTTATCTTTCATCATAACTAAGGAAAACTATAATTATAGCTATTTTACTCTTCAACTCCATCAAAGACTCCAGAAGGATGTAATATTACAGAAGGATGTAAGTAAACAGGAAGTACATTGTAAGCAACTTCCAACACTCTAGAATTGACAGAGACATCTCGATGCTTGGACAGTTACCTAAAGTTCTTCTGTAACATTGGGGCACGCATATTCAGCCTACAGGCCTAAAGTATTCGGAAGATTTTCCCATGAAGCAGAAAATTTGAAAGACAGTTCCACCTATATTGGCAGTTTGTCAAGTCACTTCCTTCTGTGTCCTGCAGAATGTCTGGCAGTCTCTTTCATGAAGCAGGAACCCTTAAGGACTGTCTCACCTTTAGACAAATTCAGCAGTTATTTTTCTGTGGGTGGGTCCCTGCATGTCCAGTTCATACAGCATACCATCAAGCAGTCCAGGAAAGAGCAGTTTCTTGCCCAAATGGCTAACAAACTTCATAAGGAGCCTCTTCAATGCCCATAATCTTCTTGAAGTGGATTGATACTGCCAGGAGCAGATGTGTCTCATAGTCATGAAAAGTCCTAAGTTCTTATTTATTTATTTATTTATTTCTTAAAGATTTCTGCCTCTTCCCCACCACCGCCTCCCATTTCCCTCCCCCTCCCCCAATCAAGTCTTCCTCCCTCATCAGCCCAAAGAGCAATCAGGGTTCCCTGCACTGTGGGAGGTCCAAGGACCACCCACCTCCATCCAAGTCTAGTAAGGTGAGCATCCAAACTACCTAGGCTCCCACAAAGCCAGTACGTGCAATAGGATCAAAAACCCATTGCTATTGTTCATTTTCATTGTTCATTGTTCATTTTAAATGCCATGCTCTGAAGGTCTCTGAAAGATCTAAAGAATACCTATATAACTGAAATATATTTCTATATATAGAGAAAACCTAACTAACATGACTACAAGCTTGATTATTTTAGATGACTATCTATTAACCTGTAATTTTTTTTTTTTTTTTGGATTTTCGAGACAGGGTTTCTCCGTACTTTTGGTTCCTGTCCTAGAACTAGCTCTTGTAGACCAGGCTGGCCTCAAACTCACAGAGATCCGCCTGCCTCTGCCTCCCGAGTGCTGGGATTAAAGGCGTGTGCCACCACCGCCCAGCTTAACCTGTATTTCTTAATTATACATTACATTTTTTTTATAACTTATTTATTTTTATTTTATTTGCATTGGTGTTTTGCCTGCATGTATGTCTATCTGAGGGTGTCAGATCTTGGAGTTACAGACAGCTGTTAATTGCCATGTGGGTGGTAGGAATTGAACCTGGGTCCTCTGGAAGAGCAGTCAGCACTCTTAACCACAGAGCCATCTCTCCAGCCCCCTATACATTACATTTTTAAATGAGCTGCACAAACATAATACCTTAATCAAGAGCAGAAATATACATATAACAAAACTGACCTTCAATTTGTATCAATAAACCAAGATCAATAACAATGCAAATTATTTACCTGCTTTGAGACCTGCTTTACAGGAGAGAATACATGCCTGGTACTTTGAGTTCAGACAAAGTACCATGCTCACTCCTCTTGTGTAGCTAATCTAGCATGGTACCAAATCAAACACTAAATATTTATGATTATACCCATAGACAAACACTACTCTCATCCTTAATCAGAGAAGCTTCTCTTTGCAGCAAACAACAATGAATACAGACACTCATGGCCCTTGAGATACTTAGAATAAATGACAGTTGAGTGTTTAGCCCTAATCAAGATATCAAGACAAGAATGTAAGAGCCAGAACACAGGCAGAAGGTTGTGAAATGCTGTTTATGGTATGGCATAGCCATTGCAGATATGATCTCATAGCAGCTGTAGTTGCTTATACTTGGCCTGCACAAAACTGGGCATGTCGATAGCTAATCATGGACCGGAAGGCGCCCACGGTCTCTATGCCTCCATGTTGAACTATTGGCAACTAATGGAGTCTGAGAGAACAGTCATTTCCTTCATCTGTGTATGCGCTGGTGAGCCCACTATGCTCCAGTGGGTAGTTGTAAACATGTGAGCACACAGGTGGCCTTGGTTGAAGTCAGTGGAACACAAAGCGAAAGAAAAAGGCATGGATGTGGGAAAGAGGGAGAGATGGCAAGTATAGAAAGGAGATAAGGGAGGGCAGGAGTGAGAGAAAACAAAAGGCACTATGCACAGGTACAGAGCTGTCAAAGAATAAATTTAATCAGTAGAAAGGTGTGAAGACTAACAGAAGGATTGAGGACGGAAGGATTGAGGACAAACAAACACACACACATATACACACACGAGAGAGAGGAGGAGGGAGAGAGAGAGACTCTACCTCTATCCAACCCCACCTCAGAATTTATTTTCTTTAAATACCTATTTTGCGTCATTACTAAGCTTAAAGTTGGTAGATCTCGGAAGAATCTTCACTTTGCAGACTGCTTGGTTTCTGGGGCTGGAACATCTCTGAAACCTCATTTATTCTCATGTCACCTTTCTCTCGGTCTAGACCCTGAGAAGGCAGCATAATCCCATAACATGGCATCGACTGTGTTACAAATGGCTACTGTGGTAAAATAACAATCAAAGCTGGAATCTCAAGATGACCTTTCAGTCAACCCCAGCCCCGTCAGGTCCCAACCCCAGCCCCATCAGGTCCCAACCCCAGCCCCGTCAGGTCCCAACCCCAGCCCCGTCAGGTCACAATCCCAGCCCCATGGCCACCTCTGCTTTCATCTCTACCCCTGAAAATTAGTTTTGCCTATTTTCAAGTTTCCTATAAAAAGAATCCTAAAAAACTACAGTTCTTTATCAGGGATTTCGAACCACTGCCCAGGCTTCCTTACTGCTGAATTAAATGATTACTACAGTAGTGACCTAGTTTATTTTTCTCATTTGATTGAATGGTCCCAGAGAACACGCATGTCATTTCACATAGTCCTATGTGTGATGAAAACAACTTCTGTTCTGCATATAATAGAATGGTGTGTATTAATCATAAAATTCCTCTGCAATCTCCTTGAGTTAACATTGCACTTTTAAAGTTATGACAGTCACTCTTTTCCAAAGGGCCCCTTTCCAGCAATGACAGAGCCTTTCTCCTCTCCTGGGTCTCTGATCATCTAGACCCTGACTGCTCCTTCAGGGAATATGCTCAACCAAATTTCTGAATATCACCCCCACTTTCTCTCCCTAAGTCCCACCAGGCTGAAGACTGCATGGGTCAGCAGAAAGCACAGCACAATAACAGTGGCCCAAACTTAGAATGCCAGCCTCCAGAATCACAGCCTTAGGGGCCTCCATGACCAAAGGAAGGATGAAAAGACAGAAAAACGATGCTCTTACTGTCTGGTGGAACTGCACACTCTTTAAAGATGAACATATCATAGGGCAAAGCCTCCCCTAAGGCCAACCTCTAGAGACAGCTGGTCCCAGCACAGCACAGTCAAGGCTGTAACCTTGAACTTCAATGGGCAGAATCAGGGCCTATGAGCAAATCCTTCATCCATCAGTCCTCATATATGACAACAGGATCTCTAAGAGGGAGACAAGCCTCCTGGTCCTAGAAGTTCAGGACCAGGTAGCGATCTGTGACCCCCGCCCTGGCAGCATCTCGGGTTTCCAGGACACCTAATGGAAAGGTATAACAGAGGACTCTTCCTAGCTGTCGCTACTTATATGGCCATCCTCCAGCTAGGGCTGTATTCCAGCCTCCCACCCCTGCACTTTAAATCCACAACTAGTGACTACTGAAGGATCCTGCGTGACCCAGGATGCTGAGAAAATAATCTGGTCTGACCAGCTCCTTCAAGACCCAAGAGTTTCTGTTCTGACTTCCAAAAACCTTAGGTACCCTCAAACATCAGATGTCTAGGGACAGTGACCCTGATGGAATATTACTAAGTTGGAATATAACCAAGAAAAAGGAGAAACTAATTACAAGTCAGCCCATAAGCAGAGACCCATTCCAGACATAGCACAGGCCAGTGTCTCTGGCAAAGTTGGGGCTGGATAGCTAGGTGATCAATGTGTGTTTTACCAAGAAAGTCAGCAAGTGAAGATGGTTGAGAAACGAAAGAGGCATTGTCAATCAACCACCGACTTCTGGAGCAAAGAGCAAGACTTCAGAAGAGGAAGAAGCTGTAGATGACAATGAGGTTAAAACATGAATAAACTGGACTGAGGGAAAAAATAGAAAAAAGTCCTAGATCAAAACTGACCTCGTCTTCAGTAAACATACATGGTAGAGTAGCAAGATGCCCAAAGTGCCTTCCCATACATACCCTTCTCATATGCCCTGCCCTGAGAACGTTCTTGTCCCTCTGTTCCTCTGCTTGGCATTACATTCACACGTCCTTCCTAGGAAACAGTTGAAGGAAGACTGTTTCCCTGAGGTCTGGAGTTATGCTGACAAATTTATCAAATTTGTTGCGGAGAGGTGCTGACCCTAATTTATAGCTCGCAGGTCAGAAACACAGTTTACATGTGAGAATTGCAACTGGGTTGTGCCTTCAAACTGTGGAATTCGGTGATGTCTCCAGGCAGACAGGCTGAACCAGGCTGAACTGTAAGGTGTCCGCATCCAGTCAGTGTCTGCGGGAGAAGTGAACATGTGGGGTATCATCCCAAACATGTTTCGGGGGTCAGAGGTGATGCACTCAATATGGGAACTAAGAGTACAAAATCACATTGAGTTGTTTCTTTAGAAGGCAGAGCAAAGAGCCAGCTTGCCCCTTCCACATCATCAAGCAGCACTGCCTGTGAAGGTCCTCATCAGACACTCGTTCTACAGTACCTTGATCTTGAACTTCTCCACATGCAAATCTATGAGAAAGACTTTTCTCTCTAAACTACCCAGCCTAGGTCATTTTGTTACAGTATGCTAAACAGATTAAGACACAAAGTAGCTCCTATTCCAGACCTCCCGTGCTACCTTGTTGCCATGTGAACCCATTCCAACAAAGGGATGTGTGCAAGCCTGCTGGGGGTAGGGGTGAGGAGGTCTATGAAAGCAGCTAGTTGTTTCTACTTTTAATTTCCTGCCTCTGGGAAGACAGATATGCTTCTTAGAGAGATAGTGGTCCTGTAGGAACAAGCATGAGGCAAAGCCAGTATGTAAAGGCGGAAGGAGAAAGGGACACCTGGGTATACGGCACTGCGGCGGGGAGTTGGGCTGGGTTGGCAGTTTTCTTGCAGAACTTTATACTGTTTTAGTTGAATGTTAGTTTTCCATAGCTATCATAACAAAAGGTCACATATTTAAGCAGCTTAAGGCAAAACAGAGTTTACGGTGGCTAATGTTGAGTCTCACCGTGGAGCCTCCCAAGTGAAGCCATGTGTGTTCTTTCTCAGTTTCCTAACTGAGCGGACATTCCACTCAAATCCATGGCCCTCTCTCCAAACCACCAGCGTCACATGCGTCTCTGAAGAGTCTTCCACACTCACATCCCCCCTCTCCAGCTCTCCTGTCTCCCTCTTCCCGTCACATAGACAGTACAGGGTCATATCCCTCCTCAAGGTCAACCTTATCCATTCGCAACCGTAATTACTCTTTTCCACATAGCACAGTATGCTCCAAAGATTAAAACACGAATATACTGAAGAGGTTATTATCATTCTGCTAACCATACATATACACAACAAACAAATCCCACTAATAATTTGAGACAGAAATCACATAATTATAATTAAAATTTTAATTCAATATTAAAAATGGTTATGAGTCTAAAAAACGCTTAAAACACAGGAAAGAAGGAAGGCTGTGTTAATTTGAATGAGAAAGGCCCCCAGTAGGCTCATATATTTGAATGTTTGGTCTCCAGTTGGTGAACTGTTTAGGAAGGATTAGGAGGTGTGGCCTTGTTGGAGGAGGTATGTCACTGAAGGTGGGCTTTGAGGTTCCAAAAGCCCACACCAGACCCCTTCTCACTCTTTCTACTTCCAGCCTGTAGAACAGGATGTAAGCTCTAAGCTACTGCTCCGGCACCATGCCTCCCTGCCTGCCACCATGCTCCCCACCATGCTGGCCACAGACTAACCCTCCGAAACCGTAAACAATCCCCAAGTCTGATTCTTTCTTTGATAATCTACCTTAGCTGTGATGTCTCTTCACAGCAATAGAACGGTAACTAAAACAGCTATCTTGAGATTTTCATGAACAAGATAAATCATCCTGATATTAGATGAGATTGAACCAAATCTGCCGATTGGAGAGAATGCTGTGAGCGCTCACTGAAAAATTTTGCACAGCACCCATCCCCAGCTTAGCCAGGCTGAGGCTTCTCATTGTGTGTCTGTCTGAGCTGAGCTGAGCATCCTCTTCCAATATATACAAGGTCAAGCAGGGCATGCAGACCTGGC
Organism: Chionomys nivalis; assembly: GCF_950005125.1. Lineage (NCBI taxonomy): Eukaryota > Metazoa > Chordata > Mammalia > Rodentia > Cricetidae > Chionomys > Chionomys nivalis. The sequence continues at coordinate 27,396,671 of NC_080108.1, read as the reverse complement.
ACTCAAGAGGCTGCCATGAGTTCAGGTCCAGCCTGGGCTAAATAGTGAGACCAGACTACATCGTGAGACCCAGTCTCAAATGCATCACTGTACCCTCCCCTCAAAATCAAAAAGTTCTATAGGGCCTTGAACATGTTTCACTAATTTTTTTTAATGTAGTTTTGCAACTTCAACTGGAGCTGGCCCTCTATGCCAGGGGTTCTGCATCTGAGCGTTCAACTCACAGTCAAACAAAAACATAAAGAAAAATACCACCCACGTTGAACAGGTAAAGACTTTTTCTGTTGGTATCACTTCCTAAACAATACAGTGTGGCAATGATTGACAGAGCCCATGCATTGTAGCAGGAACTGCACGTAACCAGAGATGAAGGGAAGGACACAGTGTGAGGTGAATACCTCCTAGACAAAGGGACTTGAACAGCCACACATTTGGCTATCCTCGGGAGGTCCTGAGCCCAGCACCTGCAGCTAGAGATGAACAACTGCACTTGATTTAGTAACCCTAATAAGATGGTTCATCTTGCTAATTAAAGCAGCAGCTGTGCTTCTTAACCAGGTCTCTGTAGACGCAGGCCCTCTGTATAAACAGAAAGGGGATGGAGAGTCCCTAGGCTCCAACCCCTCATGGACAGTGAGGCTTTGTGGATTTGAAACAAAGATCTCCAGGATCTTGGCAGCATCTACAAAGTCCCTGGTTCCTCGGTTCTGGTCTCCATGTCTTCACGGTGTGGAATCCACCTCCCTCCAGGATTTCAGGCTGAGCATGCTGGACAGGTAAAGAAGCTCTGGGCCCTGCTGGGTGGAGAGAGCCCAGGTCAGGATCACTCTGTACCAAATGCTAAATGCACACAGACTGTTCCCTGTGGGGTCCTGGCACGGGATGCTGACACTGACCTATGAAATGTTACGTGTGATTCTTCCTGTTACTCAGAGCAGCCAGCCACAGGCCACAGGCTTTGTTCCAAGAAAGAATCAGATGAATGAATAATGCAGAGGCTCATTTTTCCAAATGAATAATAAAATAGTTCATACGCAAGCTTTTGAGCCCCCTCCAAATGAAAAATATCCCATTACATCAGCAGAGACGAGAATCAGACTGCTCAATCAGGTGAAGCAATTTTATCGAGCTCTCTCCCATCCTGTTCTCTTGGCGTCTTAACTTCTTTGCAATTGCTTTGAGAAGAATTAATCTGAAGACAACTTTGAAAGAAGAGAAGACAGAAGTAAAACCTGGATCTTGCAGAGAGTCTGGGAAAACTTGGCTCTGAGAAGTGTTCTGTGAGGTTCCACCCTGAAGACCCCGGAGGACCCTAGCCTGGGGGGAAGAAACGTCTTCAATGTAACACTTTTGATGCAAGAAATCACCCAAAGGGAAGAAGAGAAAGTGTTACAGTGACTGTAGAGCAAGCGAGGCAGGCATGATCAGCAGGCTTGGCTCATCCCTTAGTTTGAGTTTGAATATACGATGTTCCCCAAGGGCTTATACTCTGAGGGCAGGTCCCCAGAGTGGTGCTATTTGGAGTTAGAGCATTAATGAAGTCAGGCCTTTGGGAGATCCTCAGGTCACTGCAGAATGCTCTCAAAGGGGATGAGAGATGCCTGGGTTTTTTCTCTTCCTAACTGATGACACAGTGGCTTGCTCCACGATGTACACCCGTTGGAAACTGGTACCCAGCCAGAGGCCCATGCAATGAGCTCACATAACCATGACCTGTAAACACTGAGCCCAAACAAGTTCTTCCTCTTTATAAGTTAATTGTCTCAAGTATTTCATTATAGCAGTGGTAAATTAATATGTCCTTTATTTAAGAGACCAACCTAATAAGAAGAGATGGATCAGAGTGAAGAAGAGGGAGAAGACAGAGTGCTGATTAAAGAAGACCACATCTACCGACCTTGGCAGTCAAGGTCAAGAGATAAGAGAAAGCAGAGTAGTTGAGAGACGGAAGCACCCAAGCCAGCACAGGACAGGACAAATGAAGAAATACATTCAACCAGTGTGCTGTCCATGGTGCTCCAAAGGGTCAGCTCAGAGGAGCCCAGGAAGGCGGGGCATGCCTCAAAAATAATGGAGACTTTGTCACCACTATCTGGATAAAAGACAGGAAGATGGAGCCTGACAGGTGACCACAGACACAAACAATCAGAGAGACCAAATGTGAACAATTCCTTTGGTAGGACACAAGTCTCAGCAAGATTAATTACTAAAACAACACAATACCCCAATGCTATGCAGGACAGAAGGCCAACATCCAAGAAGAAAAGTAACACCCAGTGCGGTGGCAGTAGCTACACTTCAACCCCATCCCCAGGTCAACATGGTGGCCTAGAAATTCACTGATGATTTTCACCATCCTCAGCAGACATCCCACTACACAGCGTGGTTTTAATTAGCAAACATTTTGAAAAAGATTATGAATGGCATAGGGACGCAACATGATTCTGTCCCAATAACCCCATCACAAATTGATAATAATAATTGAAAATATAGTTAAGGCAAGGTATAGCAGTATAGATCTGCAATCCACATATGCCATGTGTGTATATATAATATGCTTTATGTATTTGTATATATATACTATATTCGTATATATATTTCATTGTGTACACACACAGTAGTAGAGCACTTGCCTAGCAAATAGAAAGTCCCAATCGCATTGAGGAGAAGCACTGCCTTGAATACCTCTCACTTCACATTCTAGCTCAGTCACACAGCACAGTTCCCAGAGAACTAACACTCTTGTGTTCATGAGGCTCACCTGGGAGCTGTCATCACTGTCTTAGCTCACCATCACAAACGATGTGTCTCTAGCCCATGAAGAGCTCAAACTTGAAGGTATAATTCTACTGAATATGTATTGTCTCCGCCCTTCATAGGGTCAATGACGGCATCCAATAATGCTGAGGCTGAGCAATCTGTATTCTTTTACCTTATGGTGATAACTGTTTACTCATTTGCATCAAGGGGTGCTGTTTGCTCCAAACAATCTAAACCGAAATCATTGCACCAAATGCACCCCAAGGCTTCCACTGAATCCTAGAGGGGATGCCTCCCACACCCCAGCTAGAGAATCCAGCTTTCTATGGTCCAGAGCTGATGCTATGGTACATCAGCTCCCCTAGCAGTCCCACATCACCAAGCTTTACCCTCAGCTCTTAGGGGCTCACTTTCTTTTTCCTGCAAGAGTCTGTAGGAGGGCTGGAGAGATGGCTCAGTGGTTAAGAGCATTGCCTGCTCTTCCAAAGGTCCTGAGTTCAATTCCCAGCAACCACATGGTGGCTCACAACCATCTGTAAAGAGGTCTGGCACCCTCTTCTGGCCTTCAGGCATACACACAGACAGAATATTGTATACATAATAAATAAAAAAAATTAAAAAAAAAGTTTAAAAAAAAAAAGAGTCTGTAGGAGGGTAGCCAGTAGGGGGCTGCCTGAGCAGCTGCACAGACACACACACACACACACACACACACACACGCACCCCTCACAGAGGACAACACCAAGAGGACTGGGAAGCAGGCAGAGAACATGTATGGCTAACAACTGAGGATATCTGTGTGTGACAGAGATGTAAAGACAACTAGGCATCAGGCTGCCTGGCATTGAAGTTGCCATCCCCTGTACAGAGCAGAGTCCCCACCTACCTGCATCCTAAGGGCTCCCTCAAAGGTCCACAACCCTCACCCGGTCCTGGGAGGCTGGCTCAGGAAAGTGCTTTGAAAACAACCACAAGTATCATTCTGCACAGAATTGATTTAGAACTTTTCTTCTAGATAAATGAGCTCTGGAGTATGAAATACTGGTCTTTCTGTGTCTGTGATGTTTTCTGTCTTGTCTAACTAATCTGCTTTTCTAGGCAACCCTAATCCCATTCCAAGCCAGAACCAGAGAAACAACACACAGTTCACTTAGAAAGAGGCGCCAATGACCACTCACAGTCACCTGTTCTTCAGTTGCGCTGAGTCCTGTACTCTCCTGTCTCTCGGAGCAGGCAGTGGCGGGGGTTGGGGTGGTGGACACTGGGAATCTCAAGCCAGCTATGGCTTTAAGAGAGAGAGAACTGGGTTCGTGTACTGATTCCATGGCCTCTGGACTTTGAAAGTACTGGGCTTGCATGCTTGCATGTGCCTAGGAGGAAGAAGATGGTGGGACAAGGGTCACCTGCAGGCTGCATCCGCTTGACTCTGCTGATCACAGAGTACCACAGTGACAACCCCGCCCACTTTATGTCCTAGGACAGACATAGCATGGGTGGAGGGAGGAGTGGAGGGAGGGAGGAGGGCGGCTACTTTCCAGGGTGGAGAACTGCCCACATATCAAAGTCTCCTTTTGTTAGTATTTGCATTTGTTTTATTTTACTTCTGTTACTATTGTGAGCAACTTCATCTTTAAAACACAGGTTGCATTTCTCATATTTGAAGGTCTATAGCTGATGTCTTCACATAACACTCAAAGCAAAACCCCAGAGCAGTAGTGGTCAAAGGAAAAACAGTCACTGTTGTAAGGGGGTCGCTTGTTTGTTTCCCCGTCGCCCAAAAACTCAAGACCCAAAATAATCACACAGAAACTATATTATTTAAAACGCTGCTTGCCCCATTAGCTCTAGCTTCTTATTGGCTTACACTTATATCTTAATTTAACCCATTTCTGTAATCTGTGTATCGCCACGTGACTGTGGCTTACTGGGTAAAGTTCCCAGTATCTGTCTCCGTTGGGGGTACACGGCTTCTCCATGACTCTGCCTGCTTTCTCCCAGCATTCAGTTTAGTTTTCCCTGCCTACCGAAGTTCTGCCCTATCGACAGGCCAAGGCAGTTTCTTTATTCACCAGTGGTATCCACAGCATACAGATGGAAATCCCACATCAAGTCACATCCAGAGAAGTACCAGGAAGGAGGCGTTAGATCCAGAGAGAGCTGGCCAGACCAGCAGACAGCCTGTGGTGTGTGGAGGTGAGTGGTCAGGAACACTGAGAGGAAGAAGAAAGTGACACTAAAGGGAGCCAAGCCACAGAACCTGCAAGGAGCTTGCCTTCTGGCTCCCAGTCCTTCTAAACTCATCTGGAGGTCACTGACCACACGGACACATCTTGGTCTATTTATTATGCCAATGCCACCATCCCTAGCCTTCTCTGGCACACTGCTGCAGGGCAGAGAGTGTGGCCCCGGCGTTTCAACCTAGGTGGAACAATTTCACAACTATGTTGCAAAAGAACTGGGGTCCACAAGTCAATATGAACCTCACCTCTTTTTTGAGAGATTAAAAACATCCATTGCTTTAACTGAAATGTGAGCCATGGGCCTCTGGCCTTGGTAGGGAAGCACAATAAATCCTGTCTGCAGAGCAGACTCTTCAACAAACCCAACAAACCTCATGGGGCCTGGAGGGACGAGCCAGCTTTGTCCCATGGCAAGCAACAACAGCAACACAAAGCAGAGCCACACCCACTAGGTCTGTGTCAAGTTGAGGGTTTCCCACCACCTCTTTACATTATATCGGTAATAAATACTCAAGGAAGGAAACAGAGAAAATACAAAAAGAGAATACATCTTTATCCAGCAATAAACAGTTAATATTTTGTCATGTTTTCATCCAAGCATTTTTGGCATGTATTTATATATGGTATGCACACATGTATCTATGTATGCTCCTGTATGTGGGCACAGGTATGTGTATGATGGCGCATGGGGTGGGAGGCAGGGTCCATCATCGGACCCAGAGCTTGCCTACTCTGACTAGTCTACCTAGCTGCCTTGCCCTGGGGATCCCCTGCGTTCATCTTCCAAGTGCTGGAATTACAGCTGGCTGCCACACCTACTGGCTTTTCTCTGGGTTCTGGAGCTCCAAACTGATCTTAACACTGGCTCAGCAAGCGTTGTTTCTACTGAGCCATCCCTGCACCGCCTCCAATCCATCTTTTACGTATCTCTATATTGATCACAATTAGCAGGAATTATGCTATGTGCATCTAAAAGAACGTGATGACTTGCCTAGACAGCCGAGCAACATTTGAAAACTTGGTTTTCATGGCCGTGTTATCTGGGAATAGCATTTTATGATCACCCTGCTACTGTGATATTTCAAGTTGTGTGCCATTTTCAACTAAGATAAATAAAGCAGGTGGATATCTTGTGGTCTCTGGTTTCATGTAAACCCTTGGCGGGTGATGGGAGCAAAGGGCACATGTATTTACTTTTCAGAAGGTTATACCCAGCAACCTTTCCTCCAGTTGTCTGGAAGTACATTTGTTCTTCAACACACATAACCATATTGAGAGCGGGTATTTAAGTGTCCTTACCAGTTTGTGGACCTCTCAAAGGCCTGCATTGCCAAAGAGTGTTTTTAATTTGCCTTTCTATGATCTCCTGTGAGGATCAGTGTAGTTTTCTGTTTGCTTTTGTATTTCTTCAGCAGCTCGCTGACTGGAGACTGTCTGGACCCTTCCCATTTGATGCTAATGTTTCCTTATTGATTTATGACTGCTTTTAGTATAATAAGGATGGATTGGCAGGTAGATAGCGTGTGTCCTGATTTGCCAGTTCTGTTGATGGCGTTTGACACATACAGTGCACTAATGGATGTGTGGTCAATTGCATCCATCTTCCCCATATGATGCCCCCACCGCCAGCGCAGTGTCGCTGTCCTTCATCATGGGATCAGCCCCAGGCCCAGTGCTCGCTGTCAGAGTCTCAATTTCCTAGATTGGATATGGAGGATAATGAGAGAGCATTTACTAGAGAGAGGTGGGATACGGCAGGCAGTCTCTGAGGTACTCCCAACGCCGCCTTCTGATATTCCAGTCAGGGAGTACCAGGGTTATTGTGCAGTAAGCTTAGAAGCAGATATTCCCTGGGGGCACCTAAAGATGGCACAGAGACACTCAGAGAAGTTGGGCCAAGATCCCTGACCTGGGGAGGGGGTAAGTATGAGCAAATCGCAAAGACGTAGATGCATGAAAATGCCATGATTAAGCCCACGATTCTGCATTCTGTCTCCCCTGACCCGCAGAAACTGTGACGAAGCAAACATCTGTTTTAGGTGGCTATGTTTAAGGGCCATTTGTTATACAGCAGGAGGTAGCTAATACACACAGAGGTGTCTGTTTAATGGTTCAACTTGATGATGGTTCATGTCTTATAATTTCTCAGTGAGGTTATTGGAACAGTAAATGCCTTCTCAACTTATGAGGTCTGGGGACATAAATACATTGTAAGTCAGGGAGGATCTATACATGAATGCATATAACAATGGCTATGACAGATTACAAACAAGAAACAATAGCTCGATAGCTTGTCACTCTGTCCATGAAAAAAATATGTAATCCTTTTCCACCTCTGAAACTGGGCTTGACTGTAGGACTCGCTTTGGCCAAGAGAGCAGTGTTGGGTCCCAGGGGCGTGCAAAATAATAGGGAACTGCCTGCTGAAGCCTAGGAACCAGAAGCAAACTTTATTCCAATCACCACAGGACACGAAAAGTTTCCAGTGCACTGGGCCCACAGGTCAGAGTTCGCACGTCTGACAATGGAAGCCAGCTTTGAGCCTATTTATTTATTTATTCATTATAGTTTTGGAGCCTATCCTGAAACTAGCTCTTGTAGACCAGGTTGGCCTTGAACTTGAGATCCCCCTGCCTCTGCCTCTGCTGGGATTAAAGGCATGTACCACCAGCTTGAGCCTCTTCTTACAGGAAAATCAAGCACTTGGTGTGGATCCAAGAGATTTTACAACCTTGAAGTCAGACTTAAAGTCGTGTTACATTTAAAGTTTTACAGCTTTTGATTATATGATATTAACTTAGGATGCTTGCAAAAACTTTCGGCTGCTTTTTGCTCTCCCTGAAAGCATGCAAGGCAGAAAGTAGAGTCATGTAGGGGGACAGTTAAAAATTAAGGGGATACCACATGGAGGGCCCCATAGAGGCAATAATTAGAAGCTAACCTTTGTCCTCCATACCTTTCTAGCTGGGAACCTGTCTAGCTAGGAGGCAGGAAACAATTGTTAAAAGTTTACTTCTGTGCACAGTACCTGCCAGGATGTCTGCTCTTAATGTAAAAAGCGATTGTTAAAAGTTAACCTTTGGTCGCTGACAAAGCTGCTAGCTGTCAGTTCTCATCTCTCCAGGCTTTTAATTTTATATTCCTATATTCCTGGACCCTTCAAGAAGTGTCAGTGATGATGCAGAAGCCTGCACACAGGAACTCCCCAGCATACAACTGTGTCGCTGGCGTGGGAAGGAATCAGAACTAAGTCAGCTAGGCAAGTATGGCAGACATATCAATTGGGTCTCTACTCAGCCTATCCATTCAGATGCTCACTTTTCTAGGAAACACTGACACAGATACTTCCACACATAGTCTGACCAGCCACTGGGGCTCCCCTTAGCCCAGGCAAGTCAGCACATAACTTCAGCCATTTCAGAACCTCAGGCTCCACATAAAAGGAGTGATTCTAAACCTACCTAAGCCCCAATCCAATTCCTCTAACTCTTCCTCCCATCTGGAAGCTTCTAATCCCTTCCAGAAGTGACACACCTACACACCTACTCCCAGGACTCCTTCCCTGAGCAGCTCCTTCCAGCACAATGTCAAACAACCACAGCTATGAGTACACGTTAATACAAACACAGCCAAACAAACTTCTCCGCAGAGGGGGGCACACTGTTTAATACAACCTTTTCCTGGATCATACTTTTGTTCAGAGGAGGGCATCGCCGACTCTTCGAGAAAACATCCTTTGACTTGATAAAGTCACAGTGTGCTTTGTTTTGCTTTGCTTTTCCATAGACCCCATGATATTTTTTCTCAGGTTTGTCTTCCCCGAGGAAGGAGATGTAGCTCAGCACACAGCTTGTTCAGAGCTGACAAGTGTTGACCCCATGGGCCTCCTACTTCTATTCTCGAGCGATCTGGGGTGCAGAGTTACACGGCTACAATGTCCAGTGTGGGTGTCTTTCCCTGGATGGCTGCAAGGGATATGGGCTGATTCTTTTTCCGTATATTCAATGACCCACCAAGGAACTATAAATGTCACCATAGCCCACCAAAGCACTTCTATAAGCTTTCCAGACCCAGTCCCTCTGGTCTACCCAGCCTTTCCTTAAGAACAGTCTCACAACAGAAAGAGATGGCATGGGAGGGGATAAGAACCTGGCCACAGGCTGCGGCGGTGTGCAGTGCCACAGAATTTCCCGTGTGACATGGTGGTGGGACAACATGGCTATCTTGTTCTGGGGGCTGGACTCTCGCTTTGGAGTTGATGTGAACTGGGCTAGTTCCACCAGTTTATAAAATATCTCTTGTCATCACCATGAGTACATGCTATCTCTGAATCATATTACAAGCTTGACAGTTTGCTGTGCGTGGATTTCAGCAGCTGAAGAGCTTTGACCTCTGAACTACTCCCCAACCACACTAGCATTCAGTAAAGCTAAGTATCTTAAGAGGCAGCCTAGAGCCAAGAGGGAGTAGAGCCAGAGTTTGCCCAGGGCCTTGGCCTGCAGCCCAGGGTCATTACCCATGCTCTGAAGAATCCAACTTGCACACAGGATCCTTCTGTGAACGCTATTCACAATTCAATCATGACTTTATTTGATAGGTCAGTGCTTTCTGTTACAAAAACCTCTCCCCACAAGCTATGTTTTATTGTCACGCCTTATAAAGAGATGAGAAAGGAGCCGGGCGTGGTGCACACCTTTAATCCCAGGACTCACGAAGCAGAAGCAGGCAGATCTCTGTGAGTTCAAGGCCAGCCTGGTCTACAGAGTTCTAGGACTGCCAGGGCTACACAGAGAACCCTGTCTTGAAAAGCAAAAACAAACAAAAACAAAAGAAGAGAGAAAGAAGAGAAGGGATCCATTTTTATCATCTACAATCATTTCAGACTGAACACTTAAATTTTAAAATATGAAACAATACACATGTCAGAAATCATTCCTAAACAATAGTTTGGCCACTGTCAGCCCATTGGAACATTGCAGGCTTTAGCAGTTACAAAGAGATGGGGACACCTCTACTCTCCCGTTTCAACTTCCAATTGAAAAACCATCAACGCTAGCTCCCCACTACCGAGGAAAATAACATGCAGGTCTTTCATACTTTACCAATTAATAAGTGCTTGTTGGCAAAGGTCACCTGCAGGTCAATCTTCTCCAAACTGTCACCTGGCAAGACAGTGTGCTCCCCAACTTTATACTGTTTGGGATCCCCTGCTGGCATGCACTGAAAAGGAACCTGTCAGGTTACAACTCTCTCTGGAGCCTTGCTTCCTGCAGATGGGAGAGTCTCCAGGCAGGAACTGTGGCGTGGACACGAGACGGAGAGCAGGAAATCTGTTACCATTGCCCCGGGTGTTGGACAAGCCTGTCGCAACACTCTACAACTGTGTCACCTTGCTCGGTGCGCTCACTTTGATCAGCATGTTGTCACGGAGAATTTTCCTGGCTATCATTTACTTCCCTTCATTTCTTAAAGGCCAAGTTCATTTAAATCTTCAGCCATAAAACCTTTCCAGCCGGGTAGAATTGCTCAGGATGTGCTCTGAGACAATGCCTGTATCACAACTGGTAAGTAAGGAAGTGTGGGCTGATTCAACAATAAATGTTTTTGTTTATTCAATTTGTTCTTTGGCAATTTCATACCCATATACAATGCTTTCTTATTACTCTCTCCTCTTACCTTCTCTTATCTCCCCTTCCAACCTCTCCAGCCACCACCATCCCCATTCTCGCATTCCTGTCTTTTTATAACTGGAAACTTCCATGTGAACACAGATTTGGAACTCTGCACCAAAGCCTAGAAATCCCCACTTGCCCTCTCCTCAGCCTGGACTGCCCCTCCTGTCTCTATCCCTAGCATGAGAGAGGCTCTGAGGGCTCTCCACACCTCACAGAAGTAGCATCTCACCATATGCGTCCTTTGTGACTGGCTTCTTTCACTCAGCCCGATGTCGTCGGGAGCCATTCATGCCATCCTGTGTCAAAAGCCCTTTCTCTCTATGAATGGATGGATAATATTCTATTACACAAAGCTAGTACATTTTGCTTCCATAAGCACTTCAGGCTGCTGGAGGTAACAGAGCCGTGTGGCTCGGTGAACAAATATCCCCAGCCCCGGCTGCAGCTCTTCCCTGTAGAAACTGAGAAGACATACTGCCAAAGCATGTGGTCATTGTCTGCTCCTCATGAAGAGTCAACAATTGAGGTTTTAAGGAGAAGATTGGATGCTTCAAAAGGACATGTGATGGCCAAGTAGTTAATGTGCTTGGAGCCACCAAGTATTCTAACATCTTGGTGACAAAGCAGCCCCTCTCTGGGCATGACACCCGCAGTCCCTGGTATATGTGAGCCAGGCAAGCAAGCTGCTGCAACTTACATTGAAAAACAGGTATCCCAACCACAAAAAAATCCTTCGCATTATAATTATAACAGGAACGTGTCTCTAAACTCCGTGGCTTCGGGTCCTGTTGGAGTGTTTTTTAGTACAATGAAGAGTGGGAAATTCTGGTAGTAAGTGATTACTTGGCCCTCTATCCCCCTTCTCCCTCATGAAATCACAGAGATAATAGATTCACAAGGCCAAAGAAACAAAGCAATCATGGGCAGGGAAGTCCAACTGGTTTTTGGATGCCTAAGCAAGGATGTAGTATCTGGGATGGGTGGTGCACGTGGAGGAGGCACTGGGGAGGTTCAGCTCTGCTGAAGAACAGGAGGTTATGTGTTAGACCCGTAGGGTATCTAGAAGGCAGGCTTCAGAAATGCCCACTGGCCCATCCTCTGAATCCACATAACCATATCTTGTTCTAATAAACACCAAAGATCAGCTTTAAGAGATGCAACCAGGGAAGAGCGGGGCCGGGCTAAGATGAGGGCTAGGCACAAGGACGCTTCTCAAGGCTCCAGAGGTAAATGACCACAAAACCATATGATTCACTAAAACCATCACACCAGGCATTTACAGAGGGATAACAGCAAGGTTTTCAGATTATAACTCACTGAGATAAAGGCATAGAGATGCCAGAACTAAAACCAGCTAGCCAGGTTGGGATACTACCCCTAGTTAAATGTAATTCAAGACCAAGATATGACCAGTTTTAAGTTTTACCATGAGTGGCCACCACCTGATGTGGCGTTTATACCCCGACACACAAACAGAATGACTGGAACATGGACTCAATGTCTATACGCCTGTATTCTCTAAGGCACTGTGCATGATCGCCGAAACATGGAAACAACCCAAGCATCAATCGGGGATTGAGTGCACAAGCAAACGTATTAAATTCAAAGAACATAATGTGGCCTCAAAGAAGAAAGGAAATCTGACGTGTTACACATAGACAAACCTTGAGGACCATCTCAGTCCAGTTCCTGTTGCCATAGAAAAACCCTAGACGTGACAGTGGAACTGATTTATTGGGAGCCCACCAAGGCCAGCTGGTCTGGGACTGAATAAGCATGGGTTGATTCCGGACTCTCTGAGCATGGCGGACAATGAAGGCAGATGAGAAGCCAAGGACAATGGCACTAGGTTTCGATCCTAATACATGAACCGGCTTTGTGGGAGCTTAGCCTGTTTAGATGCTCACCTTCCTGGAAGTAGACAGAAGACCTTCGTCTTCCCGCAGGGCAGAGAATTTGGACTGCTCTTCAGTATCAAGAGGGAGGGGGAATGGTGTGGGGGGAGGAGAAGAGGAGTGGGGATAGGGGGAGGGAAGTGGGGGGAGGGGGCAATATTTGGGAGGAGGGGAGGGAATGGGAAACGGGGAGCAGGTGGAAATTTTAATTAAAAAAGAAAAAAAAAAAAGAAAAACCCTAGACGAGGTCATCAACAAAGAAAGGAGGTTCAACCCCTATAGTTTGGGAGAACATTGCATTGGCCCGCGGTTAAGGACTTTGTCTACATTATCTCATCGAAGAATGCAGGCGGGCAAGAGAGCAGTAGACAGTGCAAGCAGGGGAAGGCCGAATTCGCTTCTGTCACAAACCCAGTCTGGGGGTAATCACCCCACTCCTGCCATAACACCAGCAACCCATCTGCTCATGAGGAGCTCTACTCCACCTGCCCACAGTGCTGCACGGGGGATGGCGTTTATCACACATGAATCTCGGGGGCATTTTCAAGGCCAATGAACGCTAAGTGAAATAAACCAGTCACAAAAGGACAAGCATATGGTCCTCCTACTAGAATTGGCTCAAGCCACCAAATTCCTACAGACAGGGAGGGGTATGGTGGTCATGGGTGGCAAGGAGCAGGGGATAGGGGAGATAGCGTTGAATGGTTAAAAGGGTTTCTGTGCTCTGGAGGTGGGTGGCGGAAACGCCACTGAACATATATTCAGAAGTGGCTAGGAGAGCCAATTTTGAATATTTACCATGATGTAAAATTAATTATGAATGCCTTTTTTTTTTAAAAAAAAAAACAGTCTTAATTTACAAAAGAATACAAGAAAACAGAACTCTCCGAAATGGGTAAGTGTCCCCAAGGCGTGGGCAGGAGTGAGCCTTCATCTCCAGCTTCTCTTCGCCATTTGATCTGAACTGTGCTGTGTTCGCAGTGGATTTTTAAGTATTAATTTTAAAACACAATAGAGAACAGTAGAGATGAAAAGCAAAGGAAGGCATAAAAGCTGCACACCAATAAGCCACTTGTCAATCACAGGCCAGATCCGAGCAGGGATTATCAGAGCAGAAGGCTCTGAGTACTTCAGGAAGCAAGTGCCGGGCCAAACTCATCTCATTTTCTCTTTTAATAAGGTTACAAGATTGGCATATTAGAGGATTGCTAAGCAGATGAGGGCCTTTATTTCAATATGATGTTAACACTGTCTTTCATGTGCCCTGGGAAGACAGTGGCGATGGGGAGAGGTCGGCAGGCAGCACCGCCTGGGAGGCAGCAGGTGTGGTCTGTCAGACACAGAATTCAGGCTCAACCAAGTGACAGGGTCAGAGTGGGGAAGGATTATGACATCGGGGTGAGACATCAAAATTGCAATGAGATCACCTCAACAGGCTGGAATGCTGACTTTCAAAATGAACAGCTGAATTTACCCATGACACAAATGTTCTGCATTTGGGTACCCAGTTTTTTAAATACCATAGCAGCCTGTAGAGGAAAGAGAGAAGGCACGGAGCTTTAAGGACATTCAGCTCCTCCTGGTGTGGTAAGCTGTACAGGTGGCAACCATCCATTCCATAAAACAGTGGGTCTGTCCGATGTCCTGCAACACTGTCCCCTCCCCCTCCTCAGTGCCGGTACCACCTCCAAAGGGACAAGAACCTACCAGAGAAGATCTGGGAGATATGAGCCTTCTAATCACAAGCAGATATGTTGGGAGGGGGGAAATAAAGTGTCCCCTCAACTGATAGAACTTTAATGCTGGAAGGGATATGAATGAACTTGCCATCTCGGTGGAATGAACTAGGGTAACTGAGTCACTGAGAAACTTGTTTGACTCAAGTTATAACTGCCTGACAGTTTTGTAACATGCTAAAACCCATCCGTGGCTCAGCCCAGAGTCCACGAAACTCACTGGCTGTTCTGCTTAAACAAAGCACAGATGCATTCTAATAATTGCAGCCGAATAGTAAGAGCAGTCATGAGAATAACAACTTACATTTGTTAAGTTGTGGGCTTTGAAATGCTGAGGCTAGAACCCAGGCCTGGAGCGTTGCCATCTGACCTGAACTTACATCACCTGTCGTTTCTTCCGCTCTTACTTTGTTACCTCAGTTGGACCGTCCCAGGGGCACTGAAGATGCTTCTCTGTAGGGCTCTGATTCTATCAGTCCATCATCAGCCTAACCCAGTATCAAAGTGAAAACTCACGAAGCTCTTTAATGTGGATGGTGATTTCTTCTCCATAGCAGTTGTATTTAAAACTTTAAAAGCCTTTACATCCAGAAGTAGAATTTATCAATGTACAGTAAAATGTAATTGCCTTCAGGAGGTGCATGGGAAGAATGAATTGTGGTGTTCTCACAGCATCGGCACACTAGAGTAAATGACGCTAGCAAGAACGTGCAATGTATCACAGAACAGCTGAAAGGATGACTTATATACCTTCACTATCAAGAAATGATAAAAGTTTAAGGTGATGGATATGCTAATTGCTCTGATTTTATAATTACAAAATGCATACATGAATCAAACTATCACATTGTACCCCATGAATATGCACAATTATTATATGTCAAGAATAAAAAGACCAAAATCAAACAAATGAAAACTAATTGCCTATCACTAACATCTAATCAGTGGGAATACCTGGCAGGTTTCTCAAGTGAGGTGACTCCATTTCAGATTCAGCGAGTTCCTGCTTAAGTAAACAGAGTGTTCCCTCAGTGTGATGCATAGCATCTGGGATAGCTGATCGCCTGGGCCAGGCCTGGCTCTGCTGGATACCTGTGCAACAAATGCAATTTACTGAATATCAGTTGTGTGCAGACACTGCTCTATATGTGAGCGGGGAGGGCAGTAACCCCCTTAGGCAAGAAATGTCTGGCTTAGGGATCAGGAAACTTAAACAAACAACATGATGGAGCAAAGCAAGAGCAAACTGGGGGAAAAGCCAGGGTGGGCATCTCCGTCAACAGCCTAGAAGGCATGACGTCACACAGGAAGATGATGGAGGGAGATTGCAGTGAAAGCAAACAACCGAGTGGGAGCATGCTGAAGTCTGGCTTAAATTTTCACAGAGATTATGCAGACTTTCAAGGGAAGAGGGGTGGCAGACGGGCAGAGAAGGCTGCAAAGGGACAAACTGGTGGCACTGTAAAAACCCCAGGGGAGAGCCCAAGGGAGCATGTTGTGTCACACAGGTAAGAACCCAAAGGAGGCTGACGTGGCATGTTCATGAGAGCCCAGGGATGATGCTGTGATGCCTAGGTGACAGCCCAAAAGGGGAGGATGCTGTGGTACCCAAGTGAGACCCCAGGGAGGATGCTGTGCTATTTGGTAAGAGTTCAGATAAAGATATGTCATCCTCAGATGGGGGAGTCCAGGAGAGGATGCTGTGATGCCCATCTAAGTAAGAGCACAGATGAAAATATGTGGTCCTCGGGTGAGAGAATCCAGGAGAGGATGCTGAGGATGCTGTGATACCCATCTAGGTAAGATTACAGATGAAGATACGTAGTCCTTGGTTGAGAGAGTCCAAGAGAGGATGCTGTGATACCCATCTAGGTAGGAGTTCAGATAAAGATACGTCATCCTCAGATGAGAGAGTCCAGGAGAAGATGCTGTGATACCCATCTAGGTAAGAGTACAGTTGAAGACATGTGGTCCTCAGGTGAGAGAGTCCAGGAGAGGATGCTGTGATACCCATCTAGGTAGGAGTTCAGATAAAGATACATCATCCTCAGATGAGGGAGTCCAGGAGAGGATGCTGTGATACCCATCTAGGTAAGAGTACAAATGAAGATACGTCATCCTCAGGTGAGAGAGTCCAGGAGAGGATGCTGTGATACCCATATAGGTAAGAGTACAGATGAAGATATGTCATCCTCAGATGAGAGAATCCAGGAGAGGATGCTGTGATACCCATCTAGGTAAGAGTACGGATGAAGATATGTGGTCCTCGGGTGAGAGAATCCAGGAGAACATGCTGTGACAGATACCCGGGTGAGGTCCTAGAAGACAATGCCACAACCTCAGGTGAGAGCCCAAGTGTGGTGTTGCTATTTATTCCAGATTTCACATGATCTTTGCTGCCTTGAATCAGAGCATCTACGATCATCCTCCACAAGTCCCTCACAACACTTAGCCCGTTAATATCCTCTTACGAGCAAAGGGTGGCTTTCCAGGCTAACTGGTTGCTTTCTTTCCATGCCTAGAAAACCTGAGTTTATGACCTGTTTATTGCTAGGAGGTGCTGGAGTGTAGGGGTGGGAATTTGACAGCAGTCAAAGTCTTAGTTATGCTGCTTTTTTGAGCCATCACCCACGTTGGCGTGGGCTTTTGTCTGTGTTACACCTGCTCAGGCTGATCTTCCTGATGCAGGGGAGGCTGCTGTGACATCCTGGGGTCGCCCATGCTACTGTAGGCTCAGTTCACTAAGCTGAGTTTGGATCAAACAGTTTCTTTGGTTACTTTGAGAATATACATTTCTGAGCCTCTACCCTGAAAACCTTATGTGAGTCTGAGTAAGGATTCTATAGCCCCCAAAGGAGACCTAGGAGGCAAGGATGGAGAGATGGGTGTATCCAGACAAACACAAGCAGAGAGGACAGACAGACGACACAAAAGGAGAAGGTGAGGAGCCTCTCAGGCATGGGAGTTTGGGCAGAGCGGCATTGCTCCTCTTTCCCCAGAGGCCCCAGGCAGTGTTCTGACCAACGCTCCAACCCCAGCATTGGTGAATGCAGCATACTGGCCATCGATTCATCTGTTGCCTAACACGGTAGATAATGGGAGAACATCCCTGTTACCCTGGGAGACAACATGTCCAGAATAAAGTATCATCCTGCTTTCTGGATGGCAGCTCAGTATAAATGTTAAAGAGCTACACACACAGCACACACCACACATGCACGCACATACACATGCATGCACACACATGCACACACACATGCATACACACGCACACAGGCACATGCACACAGGATGTTCTCTGGAGACACAGCGTGAAGAGCAGAGGAACAACAATACAGGGCCGCAGGGTTTTGTGGTCGGTCTGTCGTAGTTAGAGAACCCTCCACGGCTAGCAGAGGAATTCAAAGCACGCAGACTACAAGGCAAAAGAATGACATCTTCCACTTCCATTGCATCACCCCTCACGGGAGGGACACAGGACTTCGTCCCACAGACCAATTAAGACTTTGAATGGTACTGCAGGGCCATACCCTGGTCAGCCTCAGTCCTCCAGGCCTGGCCTACTCTCCACCCCCAGATGTGTTCTTCTTCTGCCATCCCACCCTAATTTAGGGAAAGCACCCCCCAGTGCCCTTCTTTTCTCTTAGCTGGGTTAACTCCTCCCACCCAGCCCTCCTGGCTCTGTTTTTCCTCCTTGAAACTTTTTCTAATTATCCCAACCTTCAGGTCATTTGTCTGCCTCCAGACATGAAACCCTTGCCTGGATATCCAGAAACAACTGGACCGCTGACGGCCCCTAGCCTTGAGCACAGACAATGTGTGTACAGAGAACACCAACTTCTACAGGTAAAAGCAGCATGTGTGTGCTTGCAGATGGAACACCATGACCAAAAAAAAACCTGGGGAGAAAAGGGTTTATTCAGCTCACACTTCCACAGCACAGTTCACCACTGACAAAGGTCAGGACAGGAACTCAAGCAGGGCAGGAACCTGGAGGCAGGAACTGATGCAGAAGCTGTGGAAGGATGCTGCTTACTGGCTTGCTCCTCGTGTTTGCTCATCCTGCTTTCTTATAGAACCCAGGACCACCAGCCCGGGGATGGCACCACCCACAATGGGCTGGGTCCTCCCCCACTGATCACGAATTAAGAAAATATCCTACAGCCTGATCTTATGGAGGCATTTTCTCAATTGAGGTTCCCTCCTTTTGGATGATTCCAGCCTGTGTCAAGCTGACATAAAACTAGCCAGGACAGGCAGTGTCTCACACTCTGAAGCACCCTCCCGCAGTCCTGTTGGATTGGGACGGCAGCAGAAGATTGAACAGTCTAATGGTTACAATCTCCATTGAGGGCGGTGAGAAGGTTCTACAGAGGACTCCATTTCAGTAGGAGTGCACTGTGCACCTCATGATAGTTAGGTGGTAGACAGAGAGGCTCATTTCACTATAATCACAGCTCCTACTGTTTCTACAGCACAGCTGGTGACCACGGTGACAAACACATGGCATACTTTACTGATGGCCCAAACACAGGTCCCCTGACTTTTTCTGTATGGACCCTGTGACATTTACCCCACCATTAACATGGACAATGATTTCTGGCTACTCAGGTTTTTAAAAGCTAGTGACGAAGGGGCAGTAGCTGAAGACATGCACACAGGAGACGCCTGTTTTGAGCATTTCATTCCGAGCATCACAAAAAAGAGAGAGAAAGAAAAGAGTTTAAGGTGGTAAAAACTTTAAGTAAATTAAAATTTGTTTTTAAAACAAGTTTTTCTACTAGCCCAGAAGGCTTCCTTCAGGGGTTCCACGAGTCCCTTCCAAAGGCACTGCTGAAGTCTTAAAATTCCTCAGAAAAACCACCACCTCCATATTTTTTTACAGCTAGATTTCTTTAGCATTGTGGAAGTCATTTTCTCCTTCCCCAGAGTCGGGGTCTGTGAGAAGTCAAAGAGCTTACGCACTGATTTTCGATATTACACGACATTTAAGAAGACTGTGAAACTGAAGAATGGATTTCTTGAAATCACCTTTTAGAGTCTATGACAAGATCAATTGGTTGATGCAGAACTAAAGAAAAGTGAAAAATCATAGCATATGCATTTCCAAAGGAAGAATAAGGCAGAGGCCTCGGAATGGGTGGAGGTGCACCCCAGGGCACCCCAAGGCACTGCTGTTACTATGTGTGTGCAGGATATGGAAAGTCTGGTCAGTGAATTCAGAAGATGCTGGGGCTGCTGTGCCCAATTCCAAGGGTCACAGGACACTTGTCAGCAGGCCAGCCATCTGTTAGTCCCTACAGCCTTGCTTCTGGCTCCTGTGCAAACTTCATCTCCCTGACCCTCCCTCTGAGTAGCCAGTTCTGTTCACCTCCAGCTACCCACCTCCACCGTGGCTGATACTGCTAGGCAACCAAGTCACTTTTCTGATGCCCAAACCCACCTGAAAATTCTTTTCAATCTATCAGAAATTGCCAGACTTGCAATCAAGTAATGAGCATCCACAGGTCAGGTGAAGGCCATGACTGTCCTGGGCAGTGACCTTCCAGCAACTAGCTTTACCAGCGTGACAAAAGAGGGGACTTTGCCTTTGTGATGTCTGAGATGAGGGGCTACAGGGTACCTCAGTGTTACGGTGTCTGCCTAGAATGTTCCTGGCTCTGAGTTAAAACCCTCAGTACCACACACCACATGCACGCGCGCACACACACACACACACACACACACACACACACACACACACACACATACAAGATAACCCTGAGAGGTAGCAATCCCCCCTTGGACTTCCTTTCTAGATGAATTTATTATTTAATTGCCAAAGAATGCTGGCAAGTCACAATTAAAAGCGCTCTGGGTTCACACACTGTCTGACAAACGCCGTGTCTTGTTTTACATGAGCAGATTCGCTATTACAATCTCACACCTTTCAATAGCAGCTCCTCCATTCACAGCCGCGGCAGAGCCTGTTAAACCTGCCGCACATAGGAGACATCATTAAGTCAAAACTGCACTTCAGATCCACAGTCTCCAAAATGACCTGGGAAGCAACACAGTGAAACGCTGGCTGTCAGTCCTCACAATGGCATGGCTGACCAGGAGCTGCTGGCCAGGGGATAGACTATGCCATACACCACTTCCCCAAGAGCAGATCAAAATTCAAATCCTAAAGTTCGCCTCCTACCAAACGGGTACAAGGTCTCATTCTCATCTTAAAGTCAAGGCCCACAAACTGGGACAATGCAAACCAGAGGTGGTATGTACTGGGCCCACTAACCAGGATGTTGCAGACCAGAGGTGCTGTGTACTGGACCCGCCTACTGCGATGGTGCAGACCAGAGATGATGTGTACTGGGCCCACCTACTGGGACGGTGCAGACCAGAGGTGGTGTGTACTGGGTTTGTGGCTCCCAGTGACCACACTTGCTCAATATAATCAAAGGTGCGACACTGAGACTCTCTTGTCTACTCCTGAATTCATCTGGTAGAGTGTGGCCTGATGCAGTGTCTACCAGTGGGGTCCCACAGAACCCCAGAGGATTTATGGGAGAATTTTAATGGCCCCACAGGGGCGAGTTGGTAGGTGGCAGGTTACATGGCCTGAGCCTTAGCTGCACAGAGATCAACTCCATTTTCACATAACAAAGATACCTGGTGAGATCTCCCTGGGAGATGAAAAGGCTCCTTTGTCTACAGAAAAAAAAAAAAAAAAAAGCAAGCAAAACAATCTCTGCAAAACCATCTCCAGCTGTTAACACTGTGTACACTGATGGGAAAGCCCCAATGAGCAGTTCTGGGGACAGCCCAGGAACCTCTGGAGCTGCAGAGGTGGTTCAAAGCAGCGGTGGGGGGTCTCGAGGTGTAATATTCATATCTCAGAGCCTGAGCTGTGCCTGGGATGGCAGAGGGGACCAGAAGGTTTATGCTGAGCCTGGAAGCCAGGGACCTGGAAGTGCGGCCATGATGAGCCCCTCCTGAGGAGGCAGTCTTTCACAAAAGGACACAGAAATATTTCCCCATCACCATGAAGAGAGAAGGGGACAGGGAAAAGAGGAGCTGGTACAGCAAGGAGGGCAGGGGCAGAGCAGGAGCAGAGGGAGGTGAGAGTGGGGGAGAGGTGGGAGCATCAGCTTGGGAGAAAGGAGTAAAGGGCCAGGAGCAGAGCAAGAATAAAGAAGGCACATGAGAGATAAAAAGATGGACTGGCAGTTCCTTGGAACATAGGGAATCCAGGGCTCTGGCCACAGTCTTAGGAAGGCACCTATGCCCAGCACAACCACCACAGCAGGGCAGGGATGGGAGCACTAGGGCAAATGCACAGACCAGACACACAGGGCCGAGGCATGTGACGGCAGGTGTCCAGCACAGAGGCCTGTGCTCTCTAAAAAACGTTAATACATCTGCAGATGGTGTTCCCCCATTCTTTTTCTCCTCGGAGGCTTCTGGAAAATGTTATTAGCATGGCTCCATGCACCTTCCCTCACAGAGATTGGTGCGCACAGCTCCAGCAGGGCCACCAGAAGCAGAAGGAGCAGGGAAGTGTGTGCAACTAAGCTGTCTGCGGGCGGTGCACGGGATACTCTGTCCCAAGGACAAAGTTGATGGCCCTCAAACAAGAGGCAAAGAGTCCAAGAGCAGAAGAGACAGGTACAGCCCAGAAGGCGGTGCACGGTAGACTCCTTGAAGAGCTAGGCCCGGACAGAGAAGCGCTGCCCGTGGAGTGTTGCAGGGTGGGCTGCATCTACACAGTGTGGTCTCTAGATTTTCTCAAGAGCTGCAAGCAGGGATTGCAGCCACTGACCTCAATATATTCATTTGACAGAACAAATCTCTCCTGACATTATCGACTGCCTCACCTTCTCCATCCCTTGGGGATAGCTCAACTGCTGGAACCAGGTCCCTAATCTAATTCAACCAGTGTCAGCAGGAACAATTCAGGGTGAGAGGCAGGAGACAGAACATAGCGTTGGAAAGACAGGTTTTAAAAATCTGAAGCTACCTCCAAAAAGGGCACTAAATGATGAGCTGTTTAAGACAGGGCATCGAGGCTTCGGTAGATATATTGATAATATAATTCATATAATTAATGATAACAGTTACAGCTACTTTAAATTAAAATAGTAGATGTGTATATGAACCCTCTTTCCCTATTTTTCTTTGAAGATTTCAGAGTATTGCATTTGATTGCCAGAAGGAGAATGGAAATGCAATTTAGTTCCTGAAGCTGAAGGCAGTGGCTGGCTTGCAGTGGTTCCTGAGAGGTAAGTTAGGAAGGAGACAGAATGGACTGGAAAAGTCTCTCTGTACTTCCTGGGGTCCATCCCACCCCCACACTTACACCCAGAAAAGGAGGAGCAACAGCCCCACCACCACCCACCACACACACACACACAGGCTCGTACACACTGTCAACACTGATTTCTTCAAGGCCACACCCCACTCAGCCCCCCCCCCACTTCCCCACCACCTCTGGCTACCTCTTTGCCTGGGGCAAGGTAACTTGTCCCTCCCTACACAGTTGTAATGAACCCTCTTCTAGGGCTGAAATGAAAATGTCATTTTCATGGAAAATCATAATACTTCCAACCAAACAAGGACTCAACCAAAGCAAGCAGGGAGACATGT
Organism: Chionomys nivalis; assembly: GCF_950005125.1. NCBI lineage: Eukaryota > Metazoa > Chordata > Mammalia > Rodentia > Cricetidae > Chionomys > Chionomys nivalis. The sequence goes on along the minus strand of NC_080108.1, from coordinate 27,373,740 downwards.
CATGTCAGGTGACACCCCCCCCCCCCAGTGTCGGGCAGTTTGGCCCATACCTCACACCTATTAGAGTGGCCATTAAAGTCGTGGCTATGTGGGATGGGTGGCAAGGGTGTTACAGAATGAAGTTCTCTCAGGAAAGTATGCTCTATAGCTCTTCCCAGAGAGACAAATCCCGTTCAGGAGGAGACTACTCTGTCCCCTGCAAAGTTCCCCACATATGTGTGCCCTGCCCAGCTGCCCCATAGACCCCAGCAGTGTGGTTTGCACTTCCCTATTCTTGCCTAGAAGATTTAGAGCATGTTTTACTGTGGAGTCGTCGCTCAAGTGTTAAGAATTAGGACATAAACATTTTTGGTTTTGTTTCTTAAGAGAAGGTCTTACTATGTAATCTAGATTGGTCTTGAACTAATGATCCTCTTGACCCAGCCTCTAGAATGCTGAGATTACAAGCCTAAATAAAGAACATTCTTAAATATTGCAGCAGTAAATAAATAAAATAAGTAAATAAAACTCAGCAGAGGCCAGAATGCCATCTCAGAAAGTTGGTTTAAGAATGGCTCCAATAGACTATGGGTGTGGTGGCGCACACCTTTGATCCCAGCATTCAGGAGGCAGAGGCAGGAGAATCTCTGTGAGTTTGAGACCAGTCTGATCAGTGAGTTCCAGGAGAGCCATGACTACACAGAGAGACCCTGTCTCAAATAGCAACACAAGCAAAAAACAAACAACTTTATTAATGATAAAGAGACAAATTTAAAAACAAAGAAAGAATGATGGCCAGAAAGTCTTTTATATTGACTTTTATGTCATTACTAGGCCATTCCTTCCTGAGGACATAGGAACACTACTTCCCTATAAAAACTGTATGTGCTAAATTTAACAATCCTGAATAGACTCTGGCCCACCACAAAGACACGCATGGAGTTCTTTCAGAGAGATGGGGTGAGTGGAGATGAACAGTATGGCCTGGGGGTGTAGCCTTTTACAGAACAGTTCTCATCTGATAACAACAGCTTGCTGGGGACTGGTACTTTCAGCCAGTCTCGGAATCCCCAGCAAGCATTCAGTCTATGCAGACTCTTGACAATGGTTGCTATTGTTGCTCGCTGGAGGAGGACGGCCTACCTGTATGACTCTCCTGTCTTGTGACCACAGTGATGTTAAAAAGACATCCTGGGTTGTGTCTGGCTCCATGGTCATCTCACTTGGTCCCAGACATACAACAGGGTTGGCAAGGTCCATCTACTCAAAGAATCATGGGATATACTGAACGCTAGCGTAGGAAGCCATCTTCTAATAATGCTGATGGATAAAAATGTGCGTAAGAGGGTGTGGGAGAAGGATTGGCAGTCAAGGATACACCGCAACCCCAGAAATAGACAAAGATAGAAACAAAGGCCAAGCGTCACTCTTTGAGTCCCCAGAAAACACAAGAGACAGAGAAATGGGTCCAGCGACGCTAGGTTGTGTCTCTGAGGACCAAGTCAGATGCTGCTGACCCTGGCCTGCTGTGCACCTCTACAGACACACTTGGAATCTATATAATCATCTCCCAACAGAAAGAGTATCAGGGCCACAGTGTTCCCTGTTCCGGTCTCAGAGATGCCCTGCCCTAGTGGTGGTATCTAAATTCTGTTCACATTAACATTCAAACAGAAACAAATGGCAGCGTCCATGATACAAGTGTGAGTCCAGTGGCCTGAAAGCCAGAGAAGGGACCAGCGTGTGTGGAATTCAGTTGGCGTGAAGGGTGTTCAAAGTGAAACCTTATCACTCTCTTGTTTATAATGAAAACCTGAAGCCCCTTTATCCTAAAAAACGATGTCTTCACACCAAACAATTTTTTTAATCTACAATAGGGTTAGTTTGAAGAAGTATTTTGTGTTGATTACAATGTTGGGAACCACTGAAAAACTGACTGCCACCACCAACTAACCTCACCACCAGCACTACCTCGAATGGGAAAAGGTCTTGTTTATATTTATTATAATTCATAGGGTCTCCTTTTGCTAAAAAGGCATCTAAGTTAAAATACCAGGAGAAATGACACCAGAATGCTCAATCGCCAAACAGCTGCTGAGAGCCTACTGTCGTGTGTCTGCTGCTGGGGGCAGGAAGGTCTGCTTAGGGCCTCAGAGAAGAGTGTGCTCACCCTCAAGGTCCAGCCACCAAGGTGGCACCAAGGTGGGACCAGCCTTTGACACTTGTTCCTAATGCTCCATCTCAGCCCCTGGAATGCCCCTTCCTCTCCAGGTCCAAGTCTCTGGGCTTTGACAATTTTTAAAAACCTCAGAGCAGATACTATCTACTCTTCCATAGCTCTCCTTTGACCCCGAATGGCCACTATCCTCCCTGCAAAGTAAGTAACAAGGAAGGGGAGGGAGGAAGTTTCCACTATGTCAGCAGGCCGCTCTGCCCCCTGGGAAGACATGGAGGAGCCACCTGGGCTCTAAAATAGACACGGCTAGCCTCGGGTCCTCAGCCTTGTGGTCAGCCTCTGGTCCTCTGCCTCCTTCCAACCTTCACAACCAAAAGAAGGGCCTGCAGCTGTCCTTGGTTGTGTTGGTTGGTGTGCTGTTACCATGACGGAATAACTGGCATATCAGCTTCAGAGGTTAAAAGGTTAATTTTGGCTCATGGTTGAGAAGCTTTCAGATGGTGGGGGGGGGGCACAGGGGATCATGGAAGGACCATGAGGGGAAAACTGCTCATTCTGTATAGGTCAGAAAAGCAAGGAGCAAAGAGAAAGAGATGGAGAAAGAGGGAGATTGAGAGAGGGTAGGAGGAAGAGGGGGAAAGAGAAGTGGGAGAGGGTAAGGAAGAAGGAGATTAGGGTGAAGGAGACTCTAGAGACCAATATTCCTCTCAAGGGTATACCCCAATTGGCCTAACTTCTTCCCATCTTTTATTTGTGTGTGTGTGTGTGTGTGTGTGTATGCATCTGTGTGTGCATGCATCTGTGTGCATGGATGTGTGTATGTGTGTATGCATGTGTGTATACATGTGTGTATGATGTGTGAGCACAGGTACAAGCCATGACACACATGTGGAGGTCAGAGAACAAGTTTAAGTGTCAACCTTTGCCTTGCACCTCATTGACAGGGGTCTCTTTGTTTTTTGCCACTGTATAATGTCAGGCTAGCTGGCCCAAGAGCATCCTGGGATTTTCCCATCGTCCCATAGAAGCCCTGGATTAGATATGCCCTGAGGATTTACACTCAGATCTTCATGTTTGCACAGCAAACTTCGTACCCACTGAGCCATCTCCTCTGCCATCTCCCACCTCCAAACAGCACTACAGGCTGGGGTCAAAGCCTTTAACACAGGGACCCTCAGAGGACATTTCAACCCAAACTACAGCAATAGCTTTTACCTGTTCCTTCCTTGTGTGATACGGTTATTGCCAAGGCCAGAGAACACTAATGGCATTATGCAACTGGGCCCTGGGGGAGAAGGCACCTATGATGCCTGGCTTGTGAGGGCTGAAAGCAGCCTGAGAAACTGCAGCATTCTCGCAGCCTAAGGAACTCTGCCAGGAGGCATGTTCACAGTGTGGTTTGACCCACGCACATTTCCATATTTGTAGTGGGCTGTTTGCTTAAGATAAATTAAGAAGCAGAACTAAGTCCAACACCCCGTGTTATTAAGGTTCTGGAATCAACCTTCTGGTTGCTCCCCAAAGACTCGCCAGCATCCCCTAGTGTTCTGAACACACAGTACCCGTGACACTGCAGGTGGGTACATGCAGGGTGCAGCGGCTGTCACTGTTCTCGGGAGGACTGCAAACAAAGGGACATATGCCGGAGTTCCCATTTCTTTACCTTCGCCAGCATTCAAGTCCTCTGGTATTGGAGGCCAACAATAACAGTAGAGGCTAGCCTCTATGTAGTGCCTACTGAGGCCCTACACAGATTAAGGTTTTTGTATACAGCTCAGTCATGCATGTCGACACCTACTGAGGTTTGGAAAATTAAGGGAACATGACCAAACCACAAGCAGAGGTGGCTGAGGATACGAATCGAGCCTGCATCCATCTAATTCTAAAGTTCAGGAGTTGCTGGAAAAACAGCCATCTTAATATGTCTCTCAGCTTTAAATGCTGGTTATGTTTTACTGAGATTCAAATCCCATTGCTTAACTTTACTATCCACTTAAATGTTCCTCCTTTTAAAAACTACTCATTTGCTATTTTTTTTTACTGGCTTTCTACTCATTATTCATTTTTTGTTATTGGTTTGTTAGACATTCTGTAAAGACTCGAATATGTTTCCTGTCTTGAGAAAGTTTTCCTCAGAGCACCCTATTGGCACTTAATTTTAGTGAAATAAATACCTCAATATGCTTTAAGAGCTCGCTGGAACCGTCTCCCCTTTACATACAAATATCTCCTTGATAGTTCCTTTTCCAGTTTCTCCTGAGGCGGTCGTTCATTTTAGTGTCTGCTGCTTCCTAAGAAGATATGAGGGCATATTTTCAGAGAAAAACACTATTTCAGTGTGATTTTTTTTTTAAATACTGGATCCGCTAGGTGCTGAGTGTATGCAAGTGTGCGTATGTCTGCGTGTGTGTGTGTGTGTGTGTGTGTGTGTGGTGTGTATGTGTGTCTGTGACCGTGACTGCTTCTCCCTGCCCCACTCATCTTCTCAGTGGGGTGTTTCTTTCTCCTTTCACTTTGTGTGGAGGAAGATGATTAAGACACGATCTTACTCACATTAGTCTTTTCCAAGAACAAGTTCTTGGACTCATGCAGCAACTTTTACTCTCTGCTCCCTGAGTGCTTCATCTCCAGAGGTTTCTTAACTCTTTCCTCATATAGTTCTCAGATTAGACTATCACTCTTTTCTAGTTTGTTTATGGTGCATTTTATTTTTAAAAAATGGTTTTCCTTTATTATCATTTGTGCGTGTGGTGGTGTGCGTGCGTGCACAGGCATGTACTACATTGGCACACGTGAAAGTCAAGAGGACAACTTTTGATTTTCTCTTTCCACTATAGGATTCAGGAATTGAACTCAGGTTGGCAGCCTTACACAGCCGCAGGGAGCCACTTCAGCAGCCCCCAAAATTGTTTGTTTGTTTGTTTTGAGTAACAATAAAAGGACTAAAACTATAAATTTCCTCTACAGATGGACATATGTAAGTAACTTTTTATATAAGTACACATGTATGTATGTGGCAATGTTATTTCTTGAAGAGCCTAACATCTAAACATTTATTTCTCCTGTGGTTTAAGCATTATTTTGGCCAAGTATCTGCTTCATTCATTTTGGTTAATTAACCAAACAATTAATTGTCCAAATTACCCCCTACTAACTTTAGTTTTATGAAATGATGATTATGGATACACAATTCAACATTTTTAAATAAGCCGATGTTGCCCTTGAGTCCGAGGTTTTTAAATGATTCATCAATATTTGAATCCCATGGTTAGTTTCTGTTGGTTAGAACGGACGATTAGTATGTAACTACTAAATCATCCTTTTGTACTTACAGCGTTCCATTAAGTCATGCATTTATTCACTTTGTTTCATGTTTTCTAAAAAGGACCAACTCTCAGACAGATGTGATCTTTTTTATTTCTTGCTGTTATTTTCAGGCGTGTTCGTTTTCTGTATTTTGTAGTGAATCCATTTTTTTCTTCATTGCAGAATATTCCTTTGTTAGCATAAAATAGCCTAACTTGTTCATCCTGGTGCCTCCTGCTTTGATTTAATGCTGGTTTGTTTGTCCTTATATATCTTTGCTCATTATTTTTAAACTTTCTCGGTTCCTTTGTTTTACCTATGCTGCTGTTTTAACGGTCAGGGATAAATTCTATTTGAGCTAACCTCATGCGATAGAGAAGTTGATGCTGTTGAGTAAGGGGCATCAGCTGCACCTTTCTGCCTTCCCTGTGTGAGAGTATGTTTGATGTACACTCCTGCATCTCCCTAGGATGTCCCTTACTGTGTCCAGGTGCCCTGCTTGCTGGGTCTGGGTATCCTGCTCTTCCTTAGCAATCTGAGACCAAGCTTCACCACTGAGATTCACCGGAACTCTACTCCCATGCCTATGTCAGAGGCTGTGAGGATGAACAGGAAGGGGAAGAACTAAAATCCTCCAGTGAGTAGCAACTGGGGAAGGAGAACGAGGCTACAGAGCCCTAAGTTAGAAACAAGAGGTGACACCAGCAGCTATAGAAGGGACAGAATTAACTACCAGCTCTATGTGGGCTGTTGTACCGATACCACAACATCTCACCAAGACCCCTCGTTCTGACCAAAACACCGCCCATTTCCCTTTACCGTAGGCTATTTAAATTTCTTCACAGTGGACAGACTGCTCTGTGACCATCTTCAATAGAGCCCTTTCCTTGGGCAAAACTGCAGAGCTTCTGTGCATGGCAAGCAAGCTGTAGCACACCCATCCACACAGATGTGCACACCCATCCACACAGATGTGCACACCCATCCACACAGATGTGCACACTCATCAAAGGCTGCGAACAAGAATGCATCCAGTAGAACCCAAGAGCCCATGCTGCACCCCTCCCAGCTGTCCATCAGCAGCAGACCTGACGAGCGGACTGGGCTCATCAGCCCAGCAGAGCACTCTGCAGCAATGAGCACAAATGTGCCCCAACGATACGACACAGTAGCATGACGGTTCAGAAGACACTGTTGATGATAATACGTTAGGCACTATGGAATACAGTGTGTATGATTCCCTGGTGACAGACTCAAAACCAAGCACGATGAATACATGCTGCTAGAATCAAGAAGAGGCTCCCAGGAAACAGGCTCCGACATCCGGTTTTCTGGTCTGCGGGGGCTGGCTGCACAGAGGTTCACTTTGTAAAAACATATTAAGCTGTGCTCGCAAATATTTGTTCAGTTCTCTACATATCTGTTAGATTTCAACACAACGTTTAAAAAAAAAACAACTAAGGGCTAGGGAGAGAATCTGTTGCTAGGAGACAAAGAACCTAAGATTTGGGCTTTTGTTGTTAGCCCTTGGAGTTGGAGAATGAAGACTGTGAGCTCTATGGAAATTTTTCAGGGAATTTTCCCACCGAGTCTGGCTAGCTTACGAATTCCTAGCACCCTACACCCATCAACCCACAGGCCTTGAGCCCACTGCAGGTGCTAAGAAAGAGCTAGTGCCACCCCAGAAGGGCCCTCCTGCAAGCCAAAGACACCACCAGGCCTAAGGAGCAATCTCCACCCAACTCTGCCCAGGGTTCCAATTGTATAAATTGATCGCAGCGCCCCCTGGTGGAGGAGGCAGGTACACCTGTAGTATCCCCAAGCATTCTCCAAATACAGAAGGGAGGCAAAAGACAAGGATCACACAGCTTTTGAGAAACCACGCCTGCTTCCTTCTAGGCTGCATCATCCAAGAGAAAGACAATACAAGCATTTGCCTGGAGTTCTAATTTCCTAATGGCCACAAGAAAATTGATGCTAAAAATTAATTTGTCCTCTGATCCAACATAGAAATCATTTGATTTCTACAGGTAAACAGCATCAAAAATCATTACACATTGTATGTACTTTTAGCATACCCAGTCTTCGAAGTCTGCTGGGTGTTTGAAAGGAATGGCCCAGCTCACTCCAGCCATATATGAAGACCCAACAAGTGAAGGCTGCAGCTTCTCCCCTATCTCCACACCCCAACATTGCTTCATTTTCTCTTACACTGAACCCCTATTGAGAACTAGGAGGTTCTACTGTTTTTGATGCAGAGGTCTGGTCAATGCAAGGTCTAGTCTAGTGAACACATGCTAGAAATTCTGCCCATCAAAGGCCACTCTTCCCACTGAGCTGGACCGAGAGTCCTGCAGTTGTGTGGACAGAAGTGGCCTCCAGAAGAAGAACAGAGTCTGGAGGTGGTGGGAGAAGCTGGGTTCTGTGGATGCTGCTGGAGCTTCTATGTCAAGACAGACTAACCCTATGTTTAGACTTCACTTTTTCATTAAAGAGATCTGGATTACACTGGCGTGACTTCAGATCAAAATACCAGCAAACCAGCAAACCCTGTTATTCAGATTGTCTCTGCTTTGTTTTCTTTTGTGATTTTAGCGCCTCATATTATAGTTGTGTTATTCATATTGGTTCTAGTTCCTAGTATAATTCCGATGACAAATCTGAAGATATCTAAGACTAAAAATACTGTATCTCTTCTGAAGCCATAATTTCATTCTCGGGGGTTCAGCCAAAGAAAATAACAGGATAAGTATCCAAAAATATACAGAAAATGCTCGTTACAGTATAAAGAGAAAACACAAACCCGTAGAAGGAATGAATTAGGAGGCTGAAGAGAAGCTCAGAGGTTAAAGCACTTGCTGCATAGACATGGGCAGTTCGGGTCCCCAGCACCCACATAAATGTTTGATGGGTGTGGCTTCCTGCCTGTAATTCTGGCATTTGGGAAGTGAAAATATGGGCTCACTAGAGCAAGCTGGGTAGCTAGACTAGCAGGAGACCCTGCCTCAAAACTAACGTGGAGGGCAATGGTGGAAGATGCTTGGTACCATGGGTCTCCACGTGTACAGACATATGTCTACACGTGTGCGCGTGCACACACACACACATACACATGCACATGCATACACATGCACACACATGCATGCACACACAGATACACCTAGGTGTCCAGTTCTCAAGAGCTTCTATAGTTTGGTTCATCACGTCCTCCACTGTTAAAGGCTGAGTCTCCAGCTCTGAGCTTACTGGAATGGAGTAGCCCCTTTGAGAGACAGAACCTTGAAGGTGAGAGTGGTATCGTATCCCTTTCTCTTTCTCCTCTTCCTGGCCATGAGGTAAACAAATAGCTCTCCTGGACACTCTCCACATCATGTATCGCTGCATACCCAAAGCAATAGGATTGATCTGCAAGGAGCTGTAACTTCCTCCCAAACTGTGAGCCAGAGCAATCCTCCTTTCCTTGGAAGCTGTTAGCTCAGAGCGCGAGGGGGCATGGAGATGGACTGAAACTTTGTCTGCTCCTCTTCCAGCAAACGGGGGGGGGGGGCACGTTCAGGAGGCAGAGCCTCACCTACCTGCATGTGCATGCTATCAGAAACCAGAGGAGCATCAGATAGGGGATACCAAATCTCTCTGACTTCTCAAGGACTGGGTGGCACCCAGATAGGCCACAGTCACAATGGGAAGGTAGAAGCTGGCAAGCCTGAGAGACAAGGAACCCCTACAGTGAGCAGGGAAGGGGACCCCTGGGGTCCTGGTGGGGGGAATATCAAACCTGAATGTTCCTGGAGAAGTCAAGGGATTGCAAGAGTGAGGGTGGACCTCAGCCACAACCAAGCATAAACCCCGAAGGGCACACTGCTTCAGATGCAGACACAGGAGGTTTCCAAGCTCCCATTCCTCAGCTCTGGTCACAATGCCCCACCACCTGGTGCCACTCTGAAGAGGGGCCTGAGTGCCATGGAGGGGGCCCAAGAACGCAAGATGCTTGACAGGATCTAAAGGGAAGTTTTCAAACCCAAGTATGTATACAAATATAAGAGATTCGCTATTCTGGATAGGACCTGAAACCTTGAACAGACACCCCCAGAGATGCAGGGAGCCCGGATATATAGGCCACAGATTGATCAGAAAGATCCCAAGAAACTTGCTTGAATTAACAGAATTTAAACATCCTCCCTCACATCCCAGCTCTTAAAGAGATTAGTGATATAGAAAGGAAAAACTAAGGAAGCAGAAAGTTCCCTCCACATCTGTGCTCAGTGTGAATAAGCTCAGGAACTCCAGAATACCTACTTATGTAATCTAATGAAAATTCTGGAGGAAACATTTATAAGGCATAAAGATGGAAAATATTAAATTATATGCTTCACATAGCCTGGTTAAGTACACTCTGGAGGTTGAAGAAGGATAAGGCCATAAATAAGACAGCCGTCTCTTCACCTCCATTTATAAAGCATGGAGCATAACCCTAGACAACACTTTCCCTGTTAGAAGCGCTCTCAGACTTGATGCGTAAGCAGATCCTGCCGTCCACCCTGCGCACTGCGGAACATTATATTTTAAAATGTATTTAATTAATGAAACAAAATGTTCAGACACACACGCACACATGCACACACACACATTCAGCCCTCCCTCCTCCATGCACCACCACCGCAGAGGAACATTTGTAGCTCAGTTAGCAAAGCACAAAATGAAGTCCTGAGCTCAGATGCCCAGAACCTATATTAAAAAAATTATAAAAGCAACAACAAAAACCATCTGGCCATAGCAGCATGCATCTGTAACATCGGCTCTTAAGGGATTGAAAAAAGGGATCCCCAGGAGCTAGAGTGGTGGCTCAGCAACTAAGAGCGCATGCTACTCTTATAAAGGACACAAGTCTGGTTCCCAGCACCCACACTGGTTGGCTCACAACTGCCTGTAACTCCACCTCCAGGGCTTCTACCCTCTTCCTGCCTCTCCAGGTACCTGCATTCTTGTATACATATGCCCCTGACACACACATTGAATTTAAATTAATAAAAATAAAATTTAAAAATCAAAAGGAGCCCAGTGGACATCTGGTTTGGTCAAAATCATGAGAATTAGTAAGTTCTAGGTTCAGTGAGAAGCTCTGATAAAAGACACCCAGTGTTGAGCCCTGGCCTCCATATGGGCATCTGCATCTGCCTGCACATATGCACACACCACACAACCATGCATATACATCACAGACACACATGTGCATGCTCACACACATGCACACATGCACATGCGCACACTGCTGGAACATAGTGATCACTGCTGTCTGAATCCACACTTCACACTGTGTTTACCTCACTGCTGGAGTCCACACTTCACACCGTGGTTACCTCACTGCTGGAGTTCACACTTCACATCGTGGGTACCTCACTGCTGGAGTCCACACTTCACACTGTGGTTACCTCACTGCTTGAGTCCACACTTCACACCGTGTTTACCTCACTGCTAGAGTCCATACTTCACACCGTGGTTACCTCACTGCTGGAATTCACACTTCACACCATGGTTACCTCATTGCTGGAGTCCACACTTCACATCGTGTTTACCTTACTGCTGGAGTCTACACTTCACACCGTGGTTACCTCACTGCTGGAGGAGTCCACACTTCACACCGTGGTTACCTCACTGCTTGAGGAGTCCACACTTCACACCGTGGTTACATCACTGCTGGAGTCCACACTTCACACCGTGGTTACCTCACTGCTGGAGTCCACACTTCACACTATGGTTACCTCACTGCTGGAGTCCACACTTCACACTGTGGTTACCTCACTGCTGGAGTCCACACTTCACACCGTGTTTACCTCACTGCTAGAGTCCATACTTCACACCGTGGTTACCTCACTGCTGGAATTCACACTTCACACCATGGTTACCTCATTGCTGGAGTCCACACTTCACATCGTGTTTACCTTACTGCTGGAGTCTACACTTCACACTGTGGTTACCTCACTGCTGGAGAAGTCTACACTTTACACCATGGTTACCTCACTGCTTGAGGAGTCCACACTTCACACCGTGGTTACATCACTGCTGGAGCCCACACTTCACACCGTGGTTACCTCACTGCTGGAGTCCACACTTCACACCGTGGTTACCTCACTGCTGGCCATTCTATGAGTATGGATGAATGGCTACTAAGATGTTTCACCCTTGCAGTATTAATCAGAAGAGTTCATTGCCTTCAAACTCCTGAGAACTGCCTTTTCCTCCATCCCTTTGCTCTAACTCATGAGGACCACCGATGCTTTTATCATCTGAATAGTTCTGTGCTTGTTTTGTGGTCTCTACCAGCTGACGTCTTTCACCTAGTCACAAACATTTCTCTGCCTTACTAGCTCATTTCTCTTCAGAATGAATCACAGCCCACTATCTGAATGTGCCGTGGTTTATTTATCTATCCACTCACCTCTGAAGGACATCCTCACTGCTTCTATACTTCCACAATTATGAATAAAGATGCCATAAATATACATAGGCAGAGCTGGGGATACAGCTCAGTCAGCTAAGTGCTGGCCTCATAAGCTGGAGGACCCGAGTTTGGATCCCCATGTAAAAAACAAAGCAAGGTGGTGCATGCCTGTAACCCCAGCACTGGAGAGGCAACGACAGAAAATCCTCGGGACGCTGAAAGCCAGCAAGTTTAGCTGAATCTGTGAGCTATGGGTTCAGTGAAAAACCCTATATCAAAATTAAGTGGGAAGTAACTTAGCAAGACACTCAAAATCTAATTCTGGCTTTCAAATGCCATACATAGATATAGATACAGATATAGATATACATCTGCATGTATGTATTTACACAGACACTCAGGAACTTGTATTCACACAGACACATGCACACATGTGAAAATGTATAATGTATGCATATGAACATATATTGATACACAACACACATATGAACATATATACTCATATATACACATGAACATATACTCATACATACACCACATACACATGTGAACATGTACTCACACATACACCACATACACACATGTGAACATATACTCACATATATACCACACATACCCATGTGCAAACACACGAACATGTACTCAAACCACAAACACACACACACATTTTCGCACATGCCTGGTTTCCGCTTCACATAGGTAAACACTAAGAACTGTGATCACGTGATCAAATGACAATGACGTTTGGCTCAGAAATGTTTTTTAGAAACAAGAATGCATAAAGGCTGGTTACCAGCCTGTGGCTCACCAGAGGTAATGGAACCTTCTGGAGGTTGTGTCTAGTGGGAGGAAGTTAGGTCATTGGAGGGTGCCTTCGAGGAATAGTGGGACAATGGCCCTTTGTTCTTTCTGCTGCCTAACCACTGTGGGTAAGAATGTTTCCCAACTCAAACTGTCCCACCTTGATGCTCTGCCTTGTCACAGGTCTAAAGTGACAGACCCCAAAACTGAAACCTCTGAAACCATGACTCAAAATAAATTTTCCATCCTTTGAAGTTGTTCGCCTCAGTTATTTCATCATAACCAAAGCCTAAGTATCACATGTGGCGAGAGTAAATTTTATTTTGCCAGGCATGGTGCACTTGGCTGGCTAAGATAGGAGGGCCGTGGATTTGAAGCTAGCCTGGGCTACCTAGCAAGACTCTGTGTCATAAAGAAAAAAGTCTAATTTGGTAAGAAACTTCAAACCATCCTACAAAATGTACTCCCCTGCATTCCTCCGTCGGTGAGCCTGGGGTCTTGATGCTCAGCACAGTTGCGGGGTCCAGGCTGCGTGTCCTCAAAGCATGCAGAGAAGTGTGTGACCATAACGGAAAATACCTAGGGCCATGTTGTGTGGACCGCGTCTGTCTGTCTGCAGTCTGTGCATCCTCTCTGTGAGGTGTCTGTTTCCATCACCGTCCAAAGCCTGGCTTCGGATTAGTGTAGAGTCTTGTATGTGTTGGTGACGGTCTTTTCTCAGCTATGACTCTGGTGAGCATCCCCTAGTCTGCGGCTAGACAGTAGCTTCTATGGAGCACGTCTTCAATTTCAATGAAGTTTAACATATCGCTTCCTTCTCCCACATATCATCCTTTTGGTCTAAAGAGTCACTGCTGAAATTGCCTGGATTTCTCCTGCCTACTCCTAGGATGCTACACAGTCAGGTTTTACACTTAGCTCTCGGATCCACAGTTCATCTCGGTGAGGAGCTTGAGGGTAGATGCCCAGCCCAGTTTGCTGAGCACGCTGTGTTTTTCCCACTCGATAGCTTTTGAGTAGCTATATCGAGTGGCTCTATTCTTGGACTGTGTGCTGAACCACTGATCAATCTGTTCTTTCGCCATCAACACACTGTCAGGATCACCTTTACAGTAAGCCTCAAAGTTGGCAGTGTTGCATTTCTGGCTTGATTGTGCTCGTTCATTACTGTATCAACTATTCTGGGTCCTCAGCTCATCACAGAAACCTGAGAAACCATTTACTGACAACCACAAAAGAACCTGCTCAAATTTCTGGTAGTTTTAGTTTTAAATAACCATAAAATAAGTGATTTTATTAATCTGTAGGAAATCATATTGATATATGGGATTACATATCTGATAATAATATTAATATAAAAATTATATGTATTATATTATCTTTATATTATGTATACAATTATATGTATCTTTATATTAATATGAAATTGTATATTTTAACTCTCAGCTCTGGTAAAATCAACATACAGTATACACTATAAAATCAACACACAGTATACGCTGTAAAATGTTTTAATCCCATATAAAATTTCATCTTCTTTGCTCACTGTCCTGCTGTTACCTCTTCCATTTCCCTGGGTTCCCATATGATGTGTATGACCTGCACAGATAGCATACACAGTATGAGGCAAGGCAGGGATTCCTCTAGATTTCAAAGTTCAGCAGCAAGGAAACATGTGCTTAACAATCTTTTAAAAGTCATTTTAACTTGTTACAATTCAAGTCGAAGCAAACATGTTCCTTCAAGAGCTAGAACAACTGAACCTTATACCTCATCGTAGCAAGAATTCAATTAAACAGAAAGCTCCTTCATGCCTTCCTTACTCGCTACACGTATCTGCACACCGTCATGTTTGACTTCATATAGATCAGGAGGCCATGCCAAGGTCATCATTTGGGCAGCTGGAATGTCCTCCTTTGTTACTGTGTCAACTACCTTGGTCCTAAAGGACTTTGTCTTCAGCCACTGTCCTCACCCACTGGTTCAGAAGGCCTAGGATCAGGGATGCAGGAAGAGTTAACTTTGGTGCTTTGTGAGCATGAGGTGCAAAACTGTTCAGTGTGACCCTGAACCATAACCAATACAGAAACTATTGCAGGAAAGTTGACTTCCTGTAGGGTCTGCCCAGACACACCTGCCCTAAGCTGAAAACCACCAAACACAGCACATCATAAAGACAGCTGTCTCCTTTGGGATCCCATGAATGCCTAGGAGCTACAGCCCATTGTCACCAGGCATCATGGATCACTAGAGTCAGAGTTCAAATCTCTATTGAATGCATATCATTTCTGAATCATTATTAAGTTGAAAATCACTAGGTCAAACCATCACAACACGGAACCATGTGTAATCATTTGTACTCCAAACACATACACATGGACACACAAACACAGACACACAGATATATATACACACACAGATACACACAAACAGCAGATGTACACACACATTTTCATTTGCTTGTATTTTACTATGACACAAGCTTACCATGAACAGAAAATATTTTTTTGAATTGCTGCATCCCACTCTATTAATTGACACCTTTCTTCCCAAGGCACGCCATGCCTCAATGCCATACAGTTCACCAGCGCAATAAATTCTTTACACAATGAAATATGAACTAAAGTAATAGTGTCTATTGCTGACAACACGGAGCAAAGAGCTTTTTAAAGACTTTACACTCATGTCTAAAGATACAAACTAGAAAGGGCTCTAGCAGGAAGGCACATATACACAAGCGGTAAGTTAGTGTTTTCATTGTCCTGGTGTTTATTGGGTTACAATGAATACTTACTCTGTCTGAAACCTAAAAGCTTTAACCCTCAGCCTCACTCTGCAAGCCAAAACCATATTTTGTTGACAAGATTTAAACATGCCTGGCTTCTGCCCAGAAACATCAGCAAAATGGCAGAGTAGGCATCTCTAAGGGCTACCCCTCCATAGAAACATCAACAACTCAAACAGAAAGTGTCAGCTTTGTTAGAAGTCAGAAAAACAGTAAAAAAAAATGTTCACAGTCACCACACAAATGCTGAATCAAGAAAAAACTGTTAAAACAGAAGGAACCATCTTTGAGTTGTTGCTGGGCTTTGCTTTGTTTGTTTGTTTGTTTGTTGCAATGCGGGACCTCAAAGTGTGGGGGGGTGTCTTGAAGACAGCCTCTGAGTTTCTAGCGAGGGCCCTTGTCCCTGGTCCTAATAAAGGGTCCACGGAAGACCTGACTCACGTGGAGCTGTGCTTCTGCGGAGACCGTGGAAGAGATTGATGAAAAACTGACCCGGATGGAGGCCTCACAGCTTCACAAAACAGAGCACAGAAGAGCACAGCCTGCAGCCAGCTGTGACAGAAGATTGTCACCAAGGCATCGGAGAGGGTGCTGAGGCCCTAAGAGGAAGCCTCACAGAGAGGAGAGAACTCAGAAAGGCCCGTGTGCCCAAGGCAGGATCCAAACTAAGGAGACCCAGGAAGACACCAAACGTCCACATCAATATGGTCAGCAAGCTTAACATCAACAGCAAGTGAAGGCTAAGGCGGAGGCAGAGCCGCAAGTGTCCGGGCTAGCTCATGGCACAGAAATGGTGTGCAAATGTCAGCAAAATCAGCCTGCCTCCACTTCCCTCTCCCCTCGTGCCCTCCCCTCCCTCACCCCCTACTGCCCAAGTGTCCCTTCTCCTGCCAGCCTCTCTCCCTGCTCTTTGAAGATACTAGGTGAACACAAGACAAAAGAGACTTCAGAGACCACAAATTACAAGGAACACAGACGTAGAAAAAACAAACAAACAGAAACAAAGACCAAAGACAGCCCACAGCCCAGCTTTTTAAAACGTTACAGCACCAAGCAGAGTCCCATAACTGGATTCAAGGAAGGAATTACAAACAAGGGCAGCAGGAAAATGCTTAAGGTACAAGTGAGGACTCAATTAGAAATCAGATGAGTACTGAATCTGCAGTGCTCGCCCAGGCCGGGTCATGTGATTCCACTGAAGCCCAGGTCTGCACACACCTCAAGTCACGCAGGGTACAAGCACTGTGTGAGGCAGCTTAGTGTAGACCGCTGCCAATGAGAGACCAGTGACTGCGCCATACAGACTCTGTGCTTCTGTAGAGACCTGGCAGGGGAACGCAGCAGCTGAGGGGTTTATGACCTCCTGCTATCTCTCCTCAACATGCAAGGCTCCAGTTGTCCTACCTCTGGACCGCACTGCGTTGGAATGTTTAATTTTGGGAACTGCTGCGTGAGTTTCTGAGTTTCATAAAGAAAAATTGCTAAATGAATTTTGGCTCAGGATTAGGTTAGGATTTCCAACAGTTTCTACAATGGCCCTAAACACATGCCTGCTGTTTGGTATTATGCATTTATGCAAAGCAGCATTCTCAGGAATAACAATCATAAAATCAAAATATTGATCAACTCTGAAAAACACTGAAGATGTTCTCTGTCCCGCAGTATCAAACAAGCAGCCAATTCTTCATGTAAAAAAATTCTTTATGGGGGCTGGAGAAATGGCTCAGAGGTTAAGAGCATTGCCTGCTCTTTCAAAGGTCCTGAGTTCAATTCCCAGCAACCACATGGTGGCTTACAACCATCTGTAATGGAGTCTGGTGCCCTCTTCTGGCCTGCAGGCATACACACAGACAGAATATTATATACACAATAAATAAAAAAAAAAAATTCTTTATGCAAAAACTAAATAAACACATCTACCTCACTAGTATATAAGTTTGTTTTTAACTTCAATAAATGATAAAAGTATATGAATACCAAAGAATGTGTTAAAACAAATGTGTGAATGATTTGGGATCAGTAGACATTTCGTTTGTTCACCTATTCCATACACCTATATATCCAGAAGAGCATGACAGTGTCTCGGGTGAAGAAGAGTCACAAGCGGAAAAAGTTTAAGAATAGTCTACAGTAATGAATAAGGAACCCTGGTCTACAGTAGTCAAGAGACCTTGGTCTACACTAAGCAAGAAGAAACCATGGATGGGCTGGAGAGATGGTTCAGCCACTAAAGGCTAGGCTCACAATCAAAAATATAAGAAGCCATGGAGTAAGCAGCAAAAGGCCATGATCTGTGGTAAACAACAAAAAGTTCCAAGTTAGGAAAACAAGTTACTCTCTAAAGTTTCCCCTCTAAGACAAAAAAAGTCCACTCTTCTTTTTCTTTGGGGGGGGGGGGTGGTTCAAAACAGGGTTTCTCTGTATAGTCTTGACTGTTCTGGAACTAGCTCTGTAGACCAGGCAGGCATCAAGCTTACAGAGATCTGCCTGCCTCTGCCTCCCGAGTGCTGGGATTAAAGGCGTGAACCACCGCCGCCCAGCTAAAAGTCCATTTTTCAACAAAAATGAATCGTTAAGCATGATAAGAAACAAGGAAACATGGCTCTTGAGAGATGGTTCAGCCATTGAATAACTTGCTGTTCTTCACAGGACGAGAGCTGTGCTCCCAGCACCTAGGTTTCATCTAAACACAGACTACACACATGGATTTTTGCAGCTTCGGGGACTATGTTAAATGATTAGTTGTTGATTTTTGTGTGCAACATCAGATATGGTGCGATTTCATGTTTGCATTAGATGTCCAGTTTTCCTACCTGTGTTTACTAAGGGTACCATCCTTTCCCACTGAGGGTTTCTGGACGTCTGTGGGTTGTTCCCGGCTCTCTCCTCTGTTCCACTGATCTTTGTGTGCTTCCTATGTTCATCCCAAGCTCTTCAGATGTATGTATCTTCATAATACACTTGAAATCAAGTAAATAAAATAACTATCTGTATTCTCTTTACTAGAAAAAGTCTTCTTTGAAGACTTTGAAGTTCTATATGATTTTAGTATTTTACCACTTCTTTTCTAAACTTTTCTACTGAAAAATTTTGATCACAGTTTCCCTTCTCCCAACTCATCCCAGATTCTCCTCACCTCCCCACCCCAATTCCATGCCATTTCTTTTCTTCTCTCTCTTTAGAAAACACACACACACACACACACACAAAAAAAGCCCAAAATCCATAAAAGTAAAAAATCAGAAACCGTAACATACAAGCAAAGGGCCAGTAAGCCAAATAAATAAATAAATAAATAAATAAATAAATAAATAAAATTCCCAAGCCAAATCAAAAAAAAAAAATCTCATTAAAATTTTGGTAAAGATACCATTATACCATTGTGTCTATAAATTGGGGCAGGATGGATACCTGATGACACCAAGTCTCTGATTCTTTTTTTTTTTTTTTTACTTATTTATTTATTTTTATTCTTTTTTAATTAAAATTTCCACCTGCTCCCCATTTCCCATTTCCCTCCCCTCCTCCCAAATATTGCCCTCCCCCCACTTCCCTCCCCCTATCCCCACTCCTCTTCTCCTCCCCCCACTCCATTCCCCCTCCCTCTCGATACTGAAGAGCAGTCCAAATTCCCTGCCCTGCGGGAAGACCAAGGTCCTTCTATCTACGTCCAGAAAGGTGAGCGTCCAAACAGGCTAAGCTCCCACAAAGCCAGTTCATGTATTAGGATCAAAACCTAGTGCCATTGTCCTTGGCTTCTCATCAGTCTTCATTGACCGCCATGCTCAGAGAGTCCGGAATCAACCCATGCTTATTCAGTCCCAGACCAGCTGGCCTTGGTGGGCTCCCAATAAATCAGTTCCACTGTCACAGTGGGTGGGTGCATCCCTCGTGGTCCTGATTTTTTGCTCATGTTCTCCCTCCTTCTGCTCCTCATTTGGACCTTAAGAGCTCAGACCGTTGCTCCAAATTGAGACTCTGTCTCTACCTCGATCCATCGCCAGATGAAGGTTCTAACTCACTCATAATCGGTTTCTAGCCATAAAATAAAAGACATTAAGCATATAATGTGTGATCCTATAGAAGCTAAATAAGAAAGTGAACCCAAAGAAAATCATATAGTCATCCGCATGGAGAGGGGGAAGTAGACAAGATTCCAGGGCAAAACTGGGAACTTGCGGGTGAGGTGGCATGGGGCAAAGGGGAAATGGGATGAGAAATATGAGAAGGGGAGGATGGGAGGAGCTCGGGGGATTGGGATGGTTGGGATATAGGAAGGATGGATACGGGAGCAGCGAAGTATATATCCTATCTAAGGGAGCCATCTTAGGGTTGGCAAGAGACTTGACTCTTGAGGGGTTCGCAGGTGTCCAGGAATATGTCCCCAGCTGGTACCTTGGGCAACTAAGGAGAGGGAACCTGAAATGACCCTATCCTATACTGATGAATATCTTGCAAGTCTCTGATTCTTAAAAACAGGTGTCTTCTAGTGTGTCCTTAGTACCCTTCACCAACATTTTATACTTCTCAGTGTTTGCATCTTTTTCCATCTCCCTGGCTGAATTTACCCATAAGCTCCTTGTTATGTTTATGTTGATATAAATGGAGTTCTTTCTCAATTCTTCTTCAGCTCATTCACTGTTACTATATAGAACCATGGCTGATTTTTTTTCCATGTGGGCTTCCAATCGTGCAGCATTACTGAATTTGTTTATGAACTCTAGCCATTTCTAGTGTGCCTTTTATTTTATATGTGTAAGACAATGTCATCTAAAACACAATCCCATTGCTTCCTTGGCAATCGGAGTAAGTCTTCTTGCTAGGACTTCCAGAACTATGCTGAATGAAAGCCATTTGGGTCTTATTCCTGATTTTTGCAGAAACACTTGCTGTCCTTCTCCAATGAGTTAACATTATCTGGGACTTGTGGCTACTGGGTGTGTGTGTGTGTGTGTGTGCGTGTGTGTGTGTATTTATGTGTCAATTTACTGTAGTGAGTTATATTCCCTCTATCATACCTTTAAAAGATTTTTAATCATGAAAAGATGTTAAATTTTGCTCAACTTTTCTTCTATCTCGTGAGACAATGATATAGCTTTTGTTGTTATTGTTGTTCTTTTGTATATTTATGCAGTATTTCTTGATTTGTGCATGTTGAGCCCTTCCTACTCAGAGATAAATTACTCTACATCATGGTCAATAACCCTCTTAACATGTTGCTGAAGTGAATTTCTGCTCGGATGTCCAGTTTGTGAGTCCCTGCCATAGCTTGTGTGTCTCTAGGAACGCATGCATTTCCTGTAGATTACTTAAGTTGCTGGAACATAATTGCTCACAGCAGTCTCTTCTGGCCCCTTGTATCTGTATGGTATCAGCTGTCATGTTTTCATCTTCATCTCTAATCTTTCTGGAGTCTTGTCTTTCTCTTAGTCTAGTTATCAATGTATTAATTTTACTTTTTCCTGAGGATTTCATACATTAACAAACACACTGTACTTACATCATTTCCATCCTTCCTCTCATTCTCCGCTCATGTCCCCAACCTCCTCTCATTCATGATCTCTTCTATATCACACACACACATACACACACACACATACACACACATACACACACACACATACACACACACACACACACACGCGCGCGAGCACACACCACTCAAGTCAAATTATTTTGAGCTTATTTGCATGCGTTTAGGGCTGACCACCTAAACTAGGGTCTCATCCCTGAAGACAGTAACTGGTTCTCACCTGCCTGTAGCTCTTCATCTAGGCATACTTCACTAGACACAGACATGGGCATAGGACAAAGAAGCTTTGTCAGGAGGTGGGACAGTTTCACTTATCTATGGGTTGGAAGGAGTATGCAAGTCGCTGAAGAAGAAAATTCTCTCTCTCTCTCTCTCTCTCTCTCTCTCTCTCTCTCTCCTCTCCCCTCCCCTCCCCCCCTCTCCCTCTCTCCCTCCCTCCCTCCCTCTCTCCCTCCCTCCCTCCCTCCCTCCCTCCCTCCCTCTCTCTCTCTCTCTCTCTCTCTCTCTCTCTCTCTCTCTCTCTCTCTCTCTCCAGTGTTGCTGACATCTGTTTCCTTAGTGATGTTCTGTGCTAAAGAATTGAGAAAGTGAGGTGCTGAGACCTTCTAATGTGACAACTGTCTTTTAAAAAAAAGTTTGTTTTTTTTATTGTGAACGTGTGTGCACACGTGCATGTTGTAGTGTGTGATTATGTGTTCACACGTTGCACTCACTCATGATTCTATGTGTGAAAATCAGATGGCCATACTGGATGTCTTCCTCTATTGAACTTTGAGACAAAGACTCTCACCGCACCTGGAGCTCCCCGTTTTCAGTAGACTGGTTGACAATGAGGCCCCGAGGAATCCACTTGTCTCTTTCCCCAGTACTGGGCTACAGACATCACCACTAGGCCTGCTACTGATCTTAACTCAAGTCTCCACGTTTGTAGAGCAAGTACTTCTCCCACTGAGCCATTCCTCTCCTTCTCTCCCTACATAAATGCATGAACTTGGTACACATATATGTACGGCTGTTATATCCTTCCAAATATATCTTGTCTGGTGTGCGGATTAGCCACTGTTGCTTTGTTTTCCTTCCCATTTGTTTGTCTCTGACTTCACAATTCATACATGTAATATTTACATGTCCACTAGCCTACGGTGCCTATAACTATGATTAAGTATAGTGAATGGTTAATTCACAGACCACCATAACTGGAATATCTGAGTGGGGCTCTATTTATATCCGTGAGTTTTATGCTTTTGTGCATTTTCCTGTCACCAGACAGTACTCTTTATTTCTGCTGGAATACCTCCTTTCAGCACCTCACGTGGGCAGTCCAAATATCTGGGAAAGCGCTTCATCTCTATGTCCGAAGGACAGCTTTGTTGGAGGAAGTATCCTTGGCTGGGCACATAGGGCTGGGTTGGATTTGGATTGCCTTTAACATTATTGTTCATCATTCCACTCTCTCTGAGCCGGGAAGCTTTCTGAAAAATGCATTGCTGGTTTTACGCTCCCATGTGCATGACAAGCACCTATGTTTTGGCTACTATTAAGTTATAGTTTGAATTTTTTGTTTCATTTGTTTAGATTTTTTTTTTTTTTTTTTGGTTTTTTGAGACAGGGTTTCTCTGTGGCTTTGGAGCCTGTCCTGGAACTAGCTCTTGTAGACCAGGCTGGTCTCGAACTCACAGAGATCCGCCTGCCTCTGCCTCCCAAGTGCTGGGATTAAAGGCGTGCGCCACCACCGCCCGGCCATTTGTTTAGATTTATATGTATGAATGTTTGTATTTTGAGACAGTCCTGCTGCACTGTGTCTTGAATTTGTAGGTTCAAATGCCCCTTTCGAGGGCTTTCTCTCAGTGTAAGTCACTCGCCTGTCTTGATTTTTGACAGTTTGACTGAGACATCCTGGTGATATCTTCTTTGACATGATCCTAACTGGAAACCCGAGAGTCACATGGATATCTATATTTTTTCATAAATGTGGAGGATTTTCACCCATTCTTTCTTTCTCATTTTTTTTTTTTTGGTAGGATTACACTAGAGCCTCACACATGCTAGGAGTGTCTTCCAACACCAAGTCACAGGCCCCGCCATGCTGGAAAAACTGCTTTGGAGACATAGTTCCACTCAGTTCCCAAGGCTGACCTCAAACTTATGACTATATGAGTCTTAGCTTCTTGACTAGCAGAAATCTGGAATGCGCCCATCCACATCTATCATGCAAGAAAATTGACCAAGTTTTGCCCATAGGTCAGTCTGGTGTGAGCATTTTCTCAGTTGAGGTTCCCTCGTTGAAAAGTACTCTAGCCTCAAGTTTACATAAAACTAACCAGCACTGTAGTGATATTTTGCTTGTGTCTTAAACAAATAAAGCTTGCCTGAAGATCAGAGTGTAGAGCTAAGCCACTAGAGGCCAGGCAGTGAAGGCACACACCTTTAATCTCAGGACTTGGGGGACAGACAAATCTCTGTTAGTTCAAGGCCACTCTGGGCTACACAAAATTTATCCAGTTAGTTCAAGGCCACTCTGGGCTACATGAAATTTATCCAGCCTAAAAGATAAACAGAGCTCACATAAAGTTGACCCAACACACCTTTAAACCCAGCACTAAGGAGGTGGAGACAGGAGCGGTATGGCTGAGTGGAGAGAGGGATACAAGGCGGGAGGAGACAGGAACTCATTGCAGTCTGAGGAGCAGCGCAGTCATCATCTGGTGAAATTTTGACTTTTAAAAATCTCTGTCGAGAATCAAATGAGTGATACATGCCTGTAAGCTCAGCACTCAGAAGGCTGAGGCAAAAGGATCACAACTTTGGAGCTAGCCTGAGCTACACATGAGACGCTATCTCAAAAAAATTAAGTCAATAAATAAAACTGTCAATAAGACTATGGTCATCTGATTACACTGCTAAAAATATCCTTATAGAAAAAATATTTCTTTTCACAGAGACATGACCATTCCCATTAGCAGAAAAGTTGGGGGCAGGGTGCTTCTTCATTCATCATGAGACCAGATATCGTAGCTAAACCAAGGACATCACAAGGAAGAAAATGACAGTAAAAACACAGTTGCAAAATCATTAGCAAAGAAAATCAAAATATTGTGCTGTTTTGAATAAGATAGTTCCCATAGTCCAGGCATTTGAATACTTGGTTCACATTAGGTAACACTGTGGAGGCTTAGGAGGTGTGGCCTTGCTAGAGGAAGTAGTCACTGAGGGAGGGCTTTGAAGTTCCTGCTTGCAGCTGGGGATGTGAGTGCTCAGCCACTCCGTCCATGTCCATCGTGGCTGCCAGCTGCCACGCTTCCCCACTAAGATGGCCACGATGATGGACTGATCCCTGTGGAACCATAAATCCCAAATTCACCCCTTTTCCATAAACTGCCTCGGCCGTGGTGCTTTATCACAGTGACAAAAAGGCAACTAATACAACGTATGGGCAGAATTACTCACCATGACCAAACAGGACTTAATTCCCGTAATATGAAGTCTGTTTAACATACAAAAGCCAATCAACATAACAGAAAAGAGCACAAACCCACATGATGCTCTTAAGTGATGGGACAGGTTCTTCCAATCCCAACATCTTTTCATGGTCAGAAACACTCAATAGAGAACTGGAGGAAATTCCTCCACTTGCTAAAGGACGGTCTGAGAAACTGGCATTGGTGCGAGAGAAGAGATTCCCCACCTGAGATCTGAAGAAGGAAGCAGGGCATGGTGGCGCACGCGTTTAGTTCCAGCACTGGGGGAGGAGGGGGGCAGAGGCAGGCAGTTCTACATGAGTTCAAGGCCAGCCTGGTCTACAGAGCAAGTTCCAGGACAGCTATGGCTACACAGAGAAACCCTGTCTCGAAAGAAAGAAAGGAGGGAAGGGAAAGGGAAAGGGAAAGGGAAAGGGAAAGGGAAAGGGAAAGGGAAAGGGAAAGGGAAAGGGAAGGGAAGGGAAAGGAAAGGAAAGGAAAGGAAAGGAAAGGAAAGGAAAGGAAAGGAAAGGAAAGGAAAGGAAAGGAAAGGAAAGGAAAGGAAAGGAAAGGAAAGGAAAGGGAAAAAGGTGAGGTCAGCTAACACTCAGAGTTAATCCAGGGTATGGAAGTCCCAGGAAGGAAAACAGTATAAAATATACCCATAGACAGGAAGAAGTTAACTAATTTCTTCCTGCAGATGACCTAATTAGAACAGACACACAAACAACTGAAGCATACAACCCAAATTACAGAATACTACTTAAATATTCAAAAATCAATTATATATCTATATGAGGAAGAGAACTGGTCAGTGGTCCTCATTAACTTAGACCATGAAACCCAATATGGACAAATTCAACAGAACCGCCATATACGGGCTGCCCATGCATGCTTCAGGATTGCAAGGGAGTAAATTTCAATCTCTCTCTCTCTCTCTCTCTCTCTCTCTCTCTCTCTCTCTCTCTCTCCATATGTGTGTGTGTGTGTGTGTATGCAGTGTCCAACATTGTTCAACAGTGAACAGTTTGAAAATTAATTTAAGGGATACAGCAAAAGGTAAGACATAACCTGGCACCTTTTATAAAATGGCCTGGTGCTTGCATAGAACCTGCAGATATCTTCCAAAATACTCAAAAGTCATAGCTGGTTGACTTAAAATACCTAATACAAGGTGAGCATCTTAAATAGTTAATACACTGCATTGTTCTCCGCAAATACTGACTGGGAAATATGTACAAATTCAGTAGAGATACCTTCTTTTTTCTCTGAATATTTTCAACCCATTGGTTTGAATCGGCAGTTGTAGAACCCCAGCTAGAAGGCCACACATACTCTCGGGGGAATTACAAACCGAATTTATGCAGATCAACAGGCTGGATGCACTAAACAAAATTAAGTGGTTAAATGCAAGTTTCAGAGTGGCACACAGAGCTAGGACTGCTTGTGTGATTTTTTTTGTAAAGCACTACACATTGGTTACAAAACCAAGAAATGAAGCATAAGAAATAACCCCCTTGTTTATGAGAGGCCAAGCTAAAGGAAGGCACAAAAGACTGTAACTGATCTGTAATGCTTTTCCAAAAAAGAAAGAAAGAAAGAAAGAAAGAAAGAAAGAAAGAAAGAAAGAAAGAAAGAAAGAAAGAAGAAAAACTCGAAAGAAAGAAAGAAAGCTGAGGCAGGTATTTCTAAACATAGGCAGTCATTAATTCCACATTATGTATGTATGCTTCTTAGGAGTTTTAGCCTCTCTCTCACTCTCTCTCTCTGACCTTTTCTGTTTGAAGCGAGGTTAAGAACATTTTACCTGAGTGGAAGAAATATTTGAATTTTAAAGAGCAAATGCCAACAAAGAAGAGGAAAAACAGTCAGGAGAAGCTCATGCAATGCTAAGCAAGTCACAGCACAGGGCTATCAGTTTCCCTCAGCTTCATCAGAGATGCCGGTATCCCTTCCCATGCCCAGCGCACGCACGAGGGGGCACCTGAGGCCGGTGAGGACACAGGGTGGGTGGCAGCTCTCTCACCTGTAAAGTCCTGGGAAACACAGACAACACTTGGCAGAAACAGATCTGGTGGAGGGTCCCGAGGAGCCCCAGGACTGTGGCGTGCAGCTCAATGTCACAAACAACAAACCACCAAGCAACCAAGTGCGTAGTAAATTTAAAAGAAAAAAATCTCTAGCCAACTGACATTTAGAACTATGACTATACAGTGTTGCACACGAAGACAACATTGTAACATGTGAAGATGGCTCAGTGAAATGCTTGCCCTGCGAGGCTGATGACCCACATTTGAAGCCCCAGTAGAGGGGGGAAAGCTAGGCAAGCACCTGTAATCCCAATGGTGAGGCGGCAGACACAGGAGAATCCCTAGGGTTCGCTACCCTCCAATCTAGTCAAGTCAGTGAGCGCTGGGTTCAGTGAGAAGCATTATCTCAAAAACAACAATAACACACATGCACACATATATAAGTGTACATATCTATATATGGCCTCCAATTCACCAAATGTAAATCAAATATTTTTTAAATCATATCTATACTGAAAACACTTTTTTTTCTAAGTCATAATCCCCTGAACAACATGGAATGATTGTTTACACAGACAGCATTTACTGCATATCGGGTATTATAAGTAATCAAGATTTAATAGGAAACAGAACATTTGCAACGGTTCTACACAAATGCCAAGCCAATGTGTAAATGAATACACATCTCAGAATCCACAAGGTCCTGGAATCAGTCTCTAGGGGATACTAGACAGGATGTACTTAGAAAACACCCCAAAATCCACCTATGTATCCCACCCTCTGCCCTGGCCAGGAACCTGACAGAGACTTCTGAGTGATAAAAACTGGCTTGATGGAGGAAATAGAGCACGCACACACACACACACACACACACAGGGAAAGAGAGACTGTATTCAGGCAGGTGCTAGGGATCTGAACTTAGGTCCTCCTGCTTGAACAGTAAGAGCTCTTACCAACTGAGCCATCTCATGTTGTGTGCCACAATTCTTGAGGATACTGAATTCCAGAGAGAAGCAGCAACATCCCAAAGCTAGGATATCACCTAACACCAAAGTCCAACTTGTTGAACCAATGAGAATCTTGTTTTTTTAATTTTCTGATTTTTTTATTTTATTGTTTTTATTGAGCTATACATTTTTCTCCACTTCCCTCCCTCTCCTCTCCCCTTCTACCATCTCTTGTGACCCCCATGCTCCAAATTTACAAGGAGAGCTTGTCTTTTTCACCTTCCTATGCAAATCCATGTATGTCTCTCTTAGAGTCCTCTTTGTTGTCTAGTTTCTTTGGGGTTATGGCCTGTAGCTGGTTTTTCTTTGCTTTATGTCTAAAAGCCATTTACAAGCGAATACATATTATATTTGTTTTTATGGGTCTGGGTTACCTCACTCAATGTGGTTTTTTCTAGATTCATCCATTTGCCTGCAAATTTCAGATGTCAATATTTTTTAACCGCTGTGTAGTACTCCTTAGTATAAATGTACCACATTTTCTTTATCCATTCCTCGGATGAGGGGCATCTAGGTTGTTTTACTGAGGGTACTTAAAGGAGCCTAAATGACTCAAAGATAGCTGCATCACCCTCAGCCCACATCAGCATGGATGATGATGACTCATCCAATCTGGAAACTTGGAACTCACCATACAACCTGCAGGCAGCTCAACAAGTCGGAAATGTGCAGAGAGTCTGGTTTGTCTTGGGAGCTCCCAGCAGTCTTACTGTTTATATCAGATAGGGAAGGAGGCTAGTGCATCGGGTCTGTTTCAAGGACTTCCTGCAGCTTTGGAGTTGTTTATTTCCTAAGTTTTAAGGAGTCTGCCTTTAGAACCCCCGGAGTCTCTTAAGGAGCTCCCCTCCCAGTTGAAACTCATCTCAGAGGAAACTGCTATAAATAACAAGTCTCCCCAGCCTCCTAACCAGACTTTCACAAGGCCTGACGAAGGAAACTCATTTCATCCAATGACCTAACAATCCCAAGAGGAGCGTCACTAATCTTCACAGGGGGATGACCTGAGGGCTGCAATAGTCATCCACCCTTCCACATGACAGACACCAGGGAGGTGACAATGCCACTCAGACACCTGGGAATCACCGGTGCCTGGTCTTCCATCATCTCAACCTTAAGAGAGGTTTGCAGCTGAACACACTCAGGGCACTCTCTTGCCTCAGCCCATCTAGAACATCAACTGAAAGGCAGGCCACAGTGAGAAAGCATGCTGCTGACACAAGAGCACCGCCTGTATTACAAAGATGCGCCCAGCAAGGGAAGGCTGCTATAAGCAACAAGCCCATCCTGCAATCGCGATACCTATCCATAATAAATATTTATTCGAAGCAAGTTTTATTGCACGGTTATGAAATTAAAGCAGATGTTTTAGCTCACCTGTAGTTTCTAAATATCCTACAGTGAACTATATTATTGCTAAAATTAGAGAAAATGGTAAATAAACATTATTTTAGAAGTAAAAAAAAAGAAAGGAAATGAGCCAACAAAATTTGCAAGCAGCTAATGAAGACCAAGCTTTGGAGACTCCCCCAGACCCAAGCTCCACCCACAGACACCTGTTGTCTTTGCCTTGTGTATATTTATGTTCTCATATTACTTGTCATCAAAATGTTCCCAGAGTGCTTTGCTTCAGGCCCCATACAACTATGGTGTACCTTGGAAAACAATAACTGTATAATACTAACAATTCCTGTAAGGGGGAGAAGTGGAAACGGACCAACCCCATTAAGGACAAGTATAAGCTCAGAGAACTATACCCAGGCAACAAAATCATTATTCTCTTTCTCCATAGACTAAACTGTTTCCTCAAAGTTTATAACTGGAGCTTTACTTCCCAATGGGATAGAGTTAGGTGATGTGGCCTCTGAAAGGTGATAAGGGTTGGGTGAGGTCACAAGTGTGGAGCCCCATGTTGGGATAAACACTGTTGGAAGATGAAGAAGCAATACCAAAGCTCTTCCTACACATGAAAACGCAACAACAAGACAGCCACCTGCAGACCAGGAATCAGGCCCTCCCCAGAAACCAAATCCACCGGGGACTTTGCAGCCTCCAGAACAGGGGGATGGTGCATCTGTTGTTTAAGTTGCCCGGTCTGTGGTGGTGTTACACAGCAGCCCAGAGTGACTAACACACCTGCCCTCCGTCTCTAGTGGCTGCAGCAGGCTATACACGAACCCCTGTGAACCCTGTTCTTCAGACCACTGCCAGTCTCTGCACTGCTGTGGTTTTAGACACAGATGGTCAACTGCCAAAGCTTTGCAAATGCTGCAGGGACTATTCATGCAAGGACTCCTTGTTCTCTGGACTCCACCAGGGTCTCCACAAGTCACTTCTCCTCACCTGCAGTGAGACTTTCTTCTGAACACGCCCCTCTGTGTGGGGCCTCAGCCTTTCGTGCTGAACCTTAAGGAAATGCAACTCACTCACTGCCTTGTTTGAAATGTGCTCTCTCTGCCCTTTAAGATGGCGAATAAAGAGCAACAATGTGGACCCCCAGCTTTGCCTGACCCAGAAACAAAGGGGCCAACTGACAAGCCTCGCTGAACACTCAGCTCCGAGCACCTTTGCCAAATGAGTCATTAAGACTGAACATCAAAATGTAGCGTTGCTAAGGAGCTCGAGTCCTGTAATCTGAAAAGGCACTAAAAACACTAGGGTTCCTCGGAAGCTGGCTTGAAAACCGCTTGTCTATATTAGCGAGAGGCTTAGGGAAGGAAGAGCTGGTCCATTTGTAGAAGTTGAGTCTGCACTGTCTACAATGGGGTCAGAGGTGCTGTGCATACCTGCCATGCTACAGGAGGACCTGCAGGACATATAATTGGGCAGGAATTCTCATTTTAGCCAGGCTGTTCCATCTTCATTCAGTCAACGGTAAAGGAGCAGCTCCAGACCATAAACACTGTTCCAGGTCAAAGACAAACGGCAGCACTGCCCACACCCTGTCTGTCTGTTCCCGTCACACACAGCACTGACATATGAACTCGAAGTCTCAACCTAGTGGATACACTATGGAGGTCCCCCCCTCACCTTGTCAGAAGCCCCTCTAAGTCCACGTCTGAGCCTTGAGGGAGGTGCTGGCTGTGACCAGATTTAGGACACATATTTATGAACTGCCTCTTTGGTGCTAAGCCCTTTTCTAGACCTCCAGGGAACAAAAGAGGAATCTCAGCCTTGTGGCCACCACACTCTGGAGGGGGAGACTGCCAAGGTAAGAAATGTGGGCACACAAAACAGACGCATGTTCCAAGGAGCACAGAGCTCGGATGGAGGCACACGGAGTGACGGGTAAAGACTGAATCCTTTTTGTTTGGTCTTGGTTAGTTTTTAAATAGAAAAAAGGCACGGCATAAAATGTCCCAGTCTAGCTATTTTTAAGTGTGCAGAATTGAAATGTTAAGGACACGCAGTTTGTTATACAACAGATCTCCCAAACTTTCTCATCTCTCTAGTCACTGAATAGCAGCCCTTTCGTTCCCTCGCCAGAGCCCTACAGACACCGCTCCCCCCCCCCCCCGCCGTCTCAGGGGTTCTGATTACTCCTGGTGCCTCACGCAAGCGGAATCACACATGATGTGTCCCTTCGTGACTGACTACCCGGACTCTGCAGGCGCCCTCCAGGTTCATCACGCTGGAAGCCGGGTCAGAACCGCCTCTCTTTGTTGTGGAATGGATGGCCTGCCTCCCACTATATGTACTCGTCACATTCCGTGTGTTGCTCACCTACCCACGGACACTGGCGTTGCTTCTGCTATTAGTACTGCTCTTGGAGCGTGTGTGTATCAGAGTTTTCTCCAATGGAAGGAATGGCTTTAAAGTAAGGGATCAAATTGGTTTTCAGTGAGAAGCTGACACCTGAGGAAAGACATGGAGGTGAGGAGAACTAGCAAGCCAGGATACAACATCTAGAATTAGAAGGAGTAAGCAGAGACTCTAAACTATGTAGGGAAGGCCAGGTTGGGGCTGAGCTAGGAGAGAGGTGTGGAGGAATAGAAGAAGGAAGGGAAGGGAGAAGGGAAGGGGGAGAGAAGCAGGGACTGATCGGAGGAAAACAGATCCCACATAGATAAGTGGGACCCCTCAAGCCACAGACCCACATGGAGTAGGAGACCCATGAGACCTCATCAAAGTAGGAGAAGGCAGGCATCTTTGACCTTCCATCACTCCACTGTAGGATGCTGTAAAGTGTAGAAGAGCATGAAAGCTGTCTGTTCTAGGCATGCCACATTAGATGTCACCAGTGTCCATTCTATGGAAGTCCACCTTCCTTCCCACCCATCTTCTGGGCTCGCCCATTATTTTCCACAGGCTTCTCTACCCCATCTGCAGGTTCTTGACAGCTCTAGACCCCCTTGATTGAAACATCTCCGGTATTCACATTTCCCTTACGCTTTGTCACCAGGAGTGTAACAAATGGATTCTCACAGTTACTACCAGACTGCAGAAGCTCAAAACCAGCTGTTTGTTAAAGATGGGTTTCTCTAATGCCCATACTGATCAGCCCAAAGTCCACTGAATGAGCAAGGGAGAGACTATGAGATCACATGGCCTGTCATTTCAACGAGAGCAAATTCATCCTGTCTCTGCCAACACACACAGAGGATAAAATTAACCATAGTGGAAAGATCGGGCGGCAGAGGAGCCAGCACATACTTCTCTGGTGGCAAATAAAACACAAATGCTCCCCTGTTTGGCTCTGGAGGCCTTGTTGGCATCTCTGATGGGTCCTCATTTCATTCCTGAGAGACTCTGTAGGAACCTACATTCAGACAGAAAAAGCTCTCTGGTCTGTGCTGGGGACTGTGCGTGACTGACCAACCATGGCGTGGGTCTGCCTGTCAAGAATGTTATGTGCTAGAAGACCTCTTGCCTAGGAACCTGAATTTCAAAGGGTGACTGGTGACGAAGGACTCTTACAACGTTTATCTTGAAGCAGTATACTTAAGGAGGAAGTTATTCAAGAGACAACCTAGATCCCTTCCTCCCCCTCCCTCCCATGGAAAGGTAGCACCATGACCCAGGTAAAGCCCATCACTGAGAACAGGTGGGCATGATCGGAAGCCCAAGGTGCCATGCTGTAAAGTCCAATACCCTCTACTTCAGAGTCTGTGTTTCTGTCACCCAAGCTATTTATAAATGCTGTACCAATGCTCTGTGCAGAGAGAAAATGACAAAAAAAGTTATCAGATCCATTTCATGGCCAGGCTAACCATCTACAAATCTGTATTGTATATGGGCATGTTCCTCATTAGAGGTGTGGAATTTGGTTTCATGAGGTTTTTAGACTTTGTTTTTAGACTTTGTTTAGGATGCCATTAACTTCACTATCCATTTACCGGGTACCTGCTGGGTGCCAGGCACCGTTCTAGGCCCAGGGAAGAACATGGAGCAAAGGGGATAGAAAACCCCACCTTTCTACAGTGGGGTGCACGAGAGTGTGGACAAGAGCAGTACCCACAACAAACAAGCAGATTCTTCGGTGTGACAGGAGACAGGGTAAGACCCATAAACTCGGGGCAGGATCGGGGGCAAATGGAGCCATCAAGGAAGGAGCGGGAACAAATGGAACCATCAAGAAAGGAGCGGGAGCAAATGGAGCATCAAGGAAGGATTGGGGGCAAATGGAGCCATCAAGGCAGCCTCACCAACAAAGCCACTCATGGAGAAAGACCCAGACCACCCTGACATGTCAGGGAAAGCATTTTCCCTGGAGAAATCAGCCCCTGCAAAGATAGATCAGATCACTTCAGAGAATAATGCGTTTAAACATGGACTTCAAGCTTAAAAAAATTACTCCAACCACACAAAATTGTACAACCCTTTTCTAGTGAAGTATTAAACATGCTTGTATCCTTTTCTCTTAAAATAAAATAAATTTCTAATTAGTTACTATCTGTAAAGCAATAAACACACACACACACATGCATGCATGCACACACACACTTGCATACACACATGCGTGCACACACACACACCCCTACCTCTTAACCTCCTGGGCACTTATTCTCTGTCTGCAGCCATATCAGAAAATACTGCATAAGCTGCACCTGGTATTTCCCTGCACTCTTTGCTCCTTCCTGAATTCCTCGAACGCTTCAGGATAGGAGCTGATCGCTCTTCACCACAGTTATTCCGAGTCAAAGCCCATGATGCGAGAGTGGAAATCAGCAGCAGGGTTGAGCTCCAGGAATGTCTGTGAATACCTGAAACCACAGATGGTCTCAGCTCGTGCAGACGATGCCTTTCCTATACTTGGTATGGGTTGAACTGATAAACTAGGTACAAAAAGAATCAGCAGTGAACACAACACTAACAGTTTCGACAATATATTCCTTAAAAGCAACTTTAAGCTAATGAATCAATCGGTTATTTCTGGAATTTTCCATTTTGGAGCATGGTTGAGCTCTCTGAAATGACACTGTGGAAAGAATTTTAGGGCAAGGTGGAGTAGGGTTGGAACCTGGGATGGGGCGGGGTGGGGGGCACTGTACCAATCAGTATGACACCTGTAGACACAGCAGCAAAGTGAAGCCATGTGAACACTATGGAGAAAATACCTCCTAAATTAATCTGAAGGTCATTCTAGACTGCTATTCTGGTGGACTGTAGGTAGGCACAGATGTCCTGAATCGAGGACCTCAACACACGGAAGCTTATGCTCAGAAGGTACAGAATGGGGGCCCCGTGCACAGAGCTAGGCAAGATAAGAAGGCATGCCACAGAGACTAAAAATACCATCACAGAAGAAAAATCCACACAGAAGGAAGTGCAAACTCGTGACAGGGGCGAAAGCTTCTGGAATCCTCACCGAATGGTTGATGAAAAGAGAAGGCACCTAAGAGAATCTCATACAGGGACAACAAAGAGGAGCAGGCACACGGGGGAGGGGAAGACAATGTAAGGATAACAGGGACTGCGAGTTAAGCTGAAAAAAAAAAAAAAAAAAAACTCGAGACAGGAAATGGCCTTGTTCCACCAAAGAGCCGAAAATGCTCTACGCTGCAACACGACCAAGTCACCTCAACAAGTCAGGGAACAAACCCACACATTCACAGGCAGCAGCACTCTTTCCTGGTGCCCTCAAACAATGCACACCACCCCCAATCCCTCTCCAGCCCTCCAGGCCTGCAGTAGCCAGGAACTCCCCCTTTAAGTCAAGGAACTCAAGCCCAACCTTAAACAAGTAGCTTTTTAAAGTCTAAGTCGACAACCTACACACTGAACGACAATTCCGGCTTTATCTGGAACACTGAGAACAAAAGTCGCTCTTTCCCGACACACACAAAAGACAGCAGAAATATCTAGGCTTCAAGAGATTTCAGTTGACATTTGCTGGGCTAATTGCACAGCAAATTAGCCATCAAAGATTCAGGCAGCCTGTGATGCATGAGCTATGAACCCACCATCCACCTGGATCCCTCCAGAATTATTTGTATCGCCCATGATGAATAATTGTCATCAAAACCAAGGGCATTCCAAGTCTGGCAGGCTGGCCCTGTATTAAACTTACTCATCGGGGCCAGGAGGAAGATACCGGACTGTAAAGCACTTGCCTCGCAAACATGTTTGATGGTTAGTTTCTCAACTTAGCCCGTGAGAAGACTCTCGGTGAGAAATCGTCTAGATCACACTGACCAGGGAATATGTCTGTGGGGGGTTGTCTTAATTGCCTTGATTGACATGGGATGACAAAGCCTAAAAGAGGGTAGCACCATTCACTGGTTTGGGTTCCGGACTGTATAGAATAGAGAAAGCAGCCGAGGAAGTGTTCACAAGCACTTTTTCTCTCTCTGCTCTCGACTCAGGGTGAGACTAGAGAGTTGAAGTGTTGGCCTTACCTTCCCCGCAATGATGCACTGTAACCAAAATAATATCTTTCCTTAAAGTTACTTTTTTATTGGAGTATTTCATCATAGCAACAAAAAATGGAAACTAAGACACATGAGGACCAAAATTCAAACTCCAGAACCCACATAAAAAAGTCAGGTGTGGTGGTCACACTTGTAACAGCATGGGGATCCAGAGATGGGCAGGTCCCTGGAGCTTACAGACCAATCGCCTCTCTCTCTGAGATGGGCAGGTCCCTGGAGCTCATTGACCAATTGACTCTCTCTCTCTCTGAGATGGGCAGGCCCCTGGAGCTCACTGACCAATCGACTCTCTCTCTCTCTCTCTCTCTCTCTCTCTCTCTCTCTCTCTCTCTTTCTCTCTGATGGGCAGGTCCCTGGAGCTCACTGACCAATCACCTCACTCTATTTGGTGAGCTCCAGATCAAAAAGCAAGATGAATGACACCTGAAAAGCAGCATGGGGGTTACCCGCTAGCCTCCACAAGCATGTGCACACACACAAACACACATACAAAAAACTACAATCATCAATTCTACTGGACACTTCCTGCCTATTTAAAATGTTCGAAAAATGGGAGAATAATCCATAAACAATTTAAACCTAAAGCAGAACTGGTGGTTTAAAAAAGAAAAACTAAGACAGCATTTTGTGAAATTTTACAGTAACAGCTGGGTTTAGACATGCTGCAAATACAGGGTCAATATGAGGGGGTAAACACCATTTCTTAAACCCTATCCACTAACAGCCAATGAGATTCAGTCTCAATCTCCTAAACATGGCTGAGCAAAGCTAAAGACTGAAATAAAGGACATATAATGTCTCAGAGCTGAAGACATGGGATTCTATGTCATCAGTTCTCCCCAGATTGATCAACAGAAATGACTTTCAACCAAGGGTGATTGTCCCCACCCCAGGCAATATCTGTAATGTCTAAAAACATCACTGGTAATCAAGCCCTGGGGCCAGGGCACTACTTCGATCTGTGGGTCAAGGCTGAGAAAGACAGAAAACACCCTGCATTCAGAGGACAGCCCAGAGACAGTCCAGCCCACTCACATCCTGTTCTATAGAGCCAATGCAGTTCTAATGGACCAGCAACCTCCACTAAAAACACAGTCAACTAACTCTAGAATTCGCATCACAGTCAAAGGACATAGAAAATCAAAACGGCTGTGAAGAACCACGCTGGAGCGCCAGCTCAGCCTTTGGGGGCTGTTCAGAATATTCCAAGGCTTGATGAGAAGGCCCGGTGTGGTGAGGAGCCAGTCTCTATGAATTCTGTATCTCTTGGCTGCTGAAGGAAGCGACACTGGAAAACATGTGTGAAGAGAAATCTGAACACCACGGAAGACGAAATAGTGAATTGGCAAGGTGAAGATTAGATACTGTTCCCCTAAAGCCATCGGTTCCCTTTCAGTGATGAAACTGGACATTCCTGCTCTCCCTAGAGACACGCATCTCACAGGGCTCTCTCGCTTCCATTCCCTATACCCTCCCTCCCCTCACTGCCTTTCCTGAGATAGTTAACATTATCTCCTTGACAGGATCTAGAATTATCTAGCAGGCAAGCCTCTTGGCATGCCTGTTGGGATTATCTAGATTAGGTAAGCCTCTGGTAGCAATCATCTTAACTAAACTAATTAAGGTACCCTAGACAACAATGAGGACCCTCAGAGAGACACACATAGATCTAATTTACATGGAAAGTAGAAAAAGACAAGATCTCCTGAGTAAATTGGGAGCATGGGGACCTTGGGAGAGGGTTGAAGGGGAGGGGAGAGGCAGGGAGGAGAGCAGAGAAAAAAATGTAGAGCTCAATAAAAATCAATAAAATTTTTAAAAGAGAGAGAGAGAGAAGCCTAAGCTAAAGGTCGAGCTTTCACAACTAAAAAAAAATAAATAAAGGTGGGAAGAGAAGATGGGATGGGAAGCACCATTCAACAGGCTGAGATTCTCTACTCAGTGTAAAGGGCAGCAGCTCCATCCCAGGGTTCCCTAATGGCAGACACAGGGAGGCTAGCTGCTCCCAGCTCCTCCCTCCACACTTTCCCATGATGGACTGTACCCTGGAACCGGAACCAGAGTTAACTCTTCCTTCGCGTGCTCCTGTCCCAGTGAGAAAGCAGCTCATGCACTCAGCCTCTAATCCTCTCCTCGCCACGCTTCCTCTCCGTGGTGCCAAAGCACCAAAGTACAGGGCCACAGCAGACACAGAATTGCCTCCCATATACACCCACACACACATGGGGGTGGGGAAGCAATGGTAACTATCTTAGATAAGAGAGTACAGTGTTAGCCTCAAGATAAGGCAAAATAGAGCAACAGATCACAAACTCTGTTGCAGAAATAGGCATATCTGGAAAAACACTTTGATGAAGATGCAAAATCAACGCTTTGGAGAAAAGATAAATATTTCAACAAAGGGTGCTAGAAAAATGAGATTTCTAAAATTAAAATAATTTTCATATTCATACACGAGAGATAACTTCCTCCTGGAGACACGGTTCGGCAGTTAAGAGCAAATACAGTTCTTACTGAGACTCAAGCTGGGTTCCCAGCACCCATCTGGGTGACTCACAACTGCCTGTAACTTCAGCTCCCGAGGGTCTGAGGCCTCTGCACCCCACCCAGGGCACCCGCACTCACACACACAGACACAGACTCAGACACATAACTAAAAATAAAATACATCTTTTTGAAAAGAGTTAATTTCCAATGACACAGAATGTAAGATTTTAAACTACAAGCTTGTGGAAGAGTATCAGTGAGAAGGCTCAGGGGATGAAGGGGCCTGCTGCCGGCAACTTGAGAGAGTCAGTGAGATGGCTCAGCAGGTAAAGGGATCTGCTGCCAAGCCTGACAACCTGAGTTCAATCCCTGACGCACACTGAAGAAGAGACCGCATGTCCACAATTGTCCTCTGACTCCTGCGTGCACACTGCGCACACAGCTGTCCACACTCACAGACATCCATGCACACAATAAAATAAAACTGTAGAAGGAACACACCTTTACACCCCTAGATTAAGCAAAATTTTCAATATATCAAAACATAAAGTGTCTTATCTTCAAAACACGCTGTTAAGAGAATGAAAAGACAAACTACTTCCTGATGTGGGCAATCCTTCTGTATATGTGTTGCTTTTATTGGTTAATGAATAAAGAAGCTACCTTGGCCTGTGACAGGGCAGAAAAGAGCGAGGTGGAAAAACTAAACTGAATGCTTGGAGAAAGTAGGCCAAGTCAGTGAGATGTCATATATTCTACCAGAGGAAAAAGATGTCAGAACTTTGCCAGTAGGCCACAACCTCATGGTGATGCACAGATTAATAGAGATGGGTTGATTTAAGATATAAGAGCTTAAATCTTAGAAATATGTTTAAGCTATTGGTCAAACAATATTGTGATTAATACAGATTTCTATGTGATTATTTTGGGAGTCTGGGTGACCGGGAAATGAACAAGCAGCCCCCAACTGCACTTCCAAGAAGAAAATATTTGTAAAGTACAAAACAATTTGTAGCCAAAATATATAAAGAAACATTCAAATAAATAAAAAAAAATAATGTTGGCCAAAAAACAAAACAAAACAAAACACAAAAGGACTCTCTGTTCCATAGAAGCAATGAGAAAATTGGCAGAAAGTTGTCAAATCAACGTTTTTAGAACTCAAGATATTTTAAAGGAGCATGCAGCAATATGTGCTTGGTTCTCTGAGAGGAAGATCTCAGCAGGAATACATGAGCGTTGACCTATTTCCTTCCCGCCTCAAGATCTCTGCATCACCCTGAAAACCAGTGCACAGTGCAAGCCAGTGCCTGGATGGACAGAGCAGAGAACTGTCCTGACTTAGCCCATCCACTGTTCCTCTTGTAGAACCTTGAGGAAAGCAGAGCACACTCACTGTGACAAGGCTCCTCCTGGAGGTGTGGCTTCTCCAAACAATGAGAGGTTACCTGTTGGCCAAAGCTTCAGAGATGAAAAAAAAAAGAAGAAGAAGAAGAGGAAGAAAATGAAAGAGAAAGAAAGAAGGAAGGAAGGAAGGAAGGAAGGAAGGAAGGAAGGAAGGAAAGAAAGAAAGAAAGAAAGAAAGAAAGAAAGAAAGAAAGAAAGAAAGAAAGAAGAAAGAAAGACTTTACAGGACAGCAGATATCCTATTACAGAACATTAGAAAAGTTCAATATATGCCTGAAAATTTAAGAGCCACACACAAAGGGCTGTGTCCCTGACAATGATTACGTCTCAAGCCCAGTAAAAGCCTGAGAAGACCCTGGACTCCCTTCTCTAACTGTTGTGAAGGCTCTATGAAAACAGCATAGAGTTCTGACTGCCTGGCTGGGTAGTAAAATTATATTTACAGATGATTTGATTGCCTCCATAGGAAATTCTAAGCAATCCCCAAAAGTCCCAGCAGAGGCCATGCATGAATCCAGCAAGGTTTCCAATATGAAAATCAACACACAAAACAAGTTGTCTTTCTGTACAGATGCAAAGAATAATCAAAAATAAGATTAATAATTCCATTGATAATATCATAAAAAGTACTCAGAAAGAAATTAGGAAGCATAACACAAGCCTTGTATACTGGAAGCAAGAAGCCATCACAGAAGCAAAAGAAGGACGATCTGGATGGGGGAAGAGACATCACATTTGTGGGCTGGAAGAGTTAACATTGTTTAAATGCCAGTGTCTCCAAAGTGATCTACAAACCAAATGGAATTCCTATCGAAATCTAGCCAGATTTGTATTAAAATAGACAAGACTATTCTGCAGCTCATATGAAAATGCCAGCCCCAGAGAAGCCAAGACAGCATGGAGAAAGTAGACCAGAGCTGGAAGACTCGGGCTTTCTGGTTCCAACACTTACCACAGAAATGCAGGAAGGAGTTGACTTTAGTCAACTGGTTTTCAAGGAACGTTAAGGCACCATAACACAGAAGGCCTGGACTGTTCAACAAGTCATACAGGACAGCTGAAAAGCCAAATGAAAAGGAATAAAATTAAGCCCCTATCACTCATCATAAAATTTAAGTCACAATGGCTTCAAGACTCATATATAAAAGCCAAATCTGTGAAACCTTTAGGGGGAAGAAAATACAATGAACTAAATCTCCTTGTACTTGGATGAGGCTCTGATGGTTTCTTGGTTGTGGCACACAGACAGCAATGCAACAAAAGGAAATATGAGGAAGTTGGGTGCATAAAAATTCGAAGCTGTCCTCTTTGATGGACACTCCTAAGAAAATGAAAAGACAACCAATCCACAGGACAGGAGAAAAATTGTCTAATCATGTATCTGATAAGGACCCAGCACCCAAAATATATAAAGAAGACATTTTACAGACCAGTTATGACCAAAATAATCCAACTAAAACCTCTAGCAAAGGATTTGAATAAACATTTCTCCAAACATGTTCAAAGGACAATGAGCTCAGTCAGTGTCTTTATTCATGAGGGAAAAGCAAATCAAAGACAGGAAGTGGCAAAGACCTGTAATCCCAGCTTCTAGTGAAGCTGAGGTAAGAGAATCGCAAGTTCAAGGCCTGCCTATATAGTGCCTGAAAGGTCAGTGTAGGTAAATCAACAAGACCCTGTCAGAAGACAGAGACAGAGAGACAGAGACAGAGAGAAAGAAAGACAGAGAGAGAGGCAGAGAGAGAGAGAGAAAGACAGAGAGAGAGACAGAGAGAGAGAGAGAGAGAGAGAAAGACAGAGAGAGAGAGAGAGAGAGAGAGAGAAAGACAGAGAGAGAGAGACAGAGAGAGAGAGAGAAAGACAGAGAGAGAGAGAGAAAGACAGAGAGAGAGAGAAAGACAGAGAGAGAGAGAGAGAGAGAGAGAGAGAGAGAGAGCCTCATGATGCAGCTGAATGGTAGAGTACTTGCCCACCATTTATGAGATAATGAACTCCATGCCCATTATCACAAAATAAGAAAAATATGGAAATATGTGTTGGTGCAAAATTAGAAGCTTCCTATGTGGCTGGTGGGGTGTAAGATGACTGATCACTTTGGAAAGTGATTTTGAAAGACCTGGACCACAAAATTGAGTTACAGATGATCCAGCAATTCAACTTCTAACTACACACCTACGACCTGAGAGCCTGTTCAACCCCAGAGGCTTATACAGAATGTTAGCATTGACATTAGTCATAATAGGCAGGGAGACAAATCCAGATGTGTGTCCCCCTTCAAACAGGCAAACAAACACAGGGTATCGCGATGGACTCCACTCAGCCACAGTGTGAAGTAAGCCTGTGTTCGATGCTCCAGCTTGAATTAACTTCGCAAATATCTTTGCTAAGTGTAAAAAAGCCAGCCACGAAAGATCACTGAAGACCTTCCATAGGTAGAGGGATCACACACGGCGCCTCCATCAGTTAAGTATGCCGAAGAGATGGTCCCACTGTCGTGAAAGTTTCCAAAACAAAAGTATAGAGCAGAGAACAATGAGAGGGGCACCATAACGCCAGGCAGCCTTAGAGCAATGGGCTCCATCCTGTCTGTGGTGGTGTTTTCAGCAACCTTTCCACGTGTTGGGATTCACAGAACCATGCACTAGGAAACCAAATCGGTACTCTAGTCCCAGAAAGCCAACAAAGGAATCAGGCCCTCCTTCCTAACATGTACGTTCCTCAATAATTATGAAAGAAACTTCTGCACCTCCAGAATGAGCAAGTTTAACTGATTTACTTCAAGAGTGAGCTAATCAATTCTATATTCATTAAATCCAAATGTTTCCAATGGGTAGATTTAATACGCTGTGGCAAGGGGAAGGTGTGTTCTACATACCAAAGCACAAGAATTAATTGTTTAAGCTTGGATGCAAAAAGGAAAATTAAAATTCCATGTGCATGATATAATGCCACACTTGGGGGACTTATTTCTGTAGAGGGGGCTGAGAGGCAATTGTGAACAGTTTAGTCACCTGGTTTAAAAAAAAAAATGAGAGTCTGTTGCAAGGAAAGTGTCCCCTGCTCCGGACCAAGCCCTCCCCAGGCTGAGATGTTCCCTTCTTGCAAAGCAGTCTCTTCAAACTATTCCCTTCCTCCCCCGAGTCCCCTAACAAACTCTAGCTTTAAGACAAGTCCCAGCCAGCTTCCCCTCTCTCTAAAATAACAACAACAACAACAAAATCTTATATCCAATACACAAGGCTCTGTGCCTACTTGCAACAATCTTTCCCAGGAAGCTTGTTCTTGTTCAGACTCCAGGGACCCACGATGGGCACCCTGCCCAGCGGCCTCTTCTAAGGTCTCTTTCACTCACATAGGCCTCTATTCTTTCAGGGTTCCCAGGTCTGCTGGTGAGATTCTGACCAACTAGGCCTGTTGGGTAAAACAGTCATTCCAACAGTGATCTGGTGCCCGTGATGGCCACAGCCTCAGAGTCAAGAGCTCCTGGTTAAAGGCTGTGCGCTATGAAGAGTAGTGGAAGTTGGAGCTGGCCAGATAGGTGTTCCCCTTACTACTGTGACAATGTACAGCATCTGCTCCACAGAATTCCCAGCAAGGTCTTAAGACCTCTAAAACCTCCCTAATAACAAGCAACAGTCTCCATGTTAAGGGCAGATCCAAAAATAAATGAAATAAAAAGGATGAGTTAGAAGGAGCGGCCGCGTGTCCTTGTGAAGTAATGAGGTGATGCTCACCCTCCTGGCTGACAACTCCCAGTAGAGAGCCAGCCTCTGACACCCAGAGTGAGAGTCACTTGGCATGCCTGTAGTCGAGACCATCTGGTACGATGGCCTTGTGCCCACACAAGAGATAGCGAGCCAGTTTCAAATGGGAAAGGAACCCAAAAATAAAGATGCCAAATCAGAACCCATCAACTGGCCAAATGACACTTCCTCAGCAAATCCTTATGCTGGAGAATCAGGGTCTCAGGTGAAGAATTGCCACCTCAGACAGTGAGGGACATGGTGCACTGTGGTGTCTTGTGCTGAAACCCTTTGTATTCCAGTAATTTATAGATCTCTGCACTGGGGAATAATGTTTGTAGTCCAAAAGCCAAGAAAGAAACTAGCTAAACTCCTTAGACAGGAGACTATATAGAGAATGTTCACAAAGAGAATAATATGCAGCCATTAGAAATAATCATTGTATCTGCCTAAAATTCCACTCTTAAAAATTCCCTTTCATTTTATGTGATTCTACTTATAATTTCTATTCCTATTCTTTGACCCCCAGCCACTGTGGCTGGCCCAGGAATGAAACAATATAACACCAAACAGGGCCATCGAGTCTTCTCTGGGCCCATCTAGTCTGGAATGGAAAAGCCTCTTTTACACACAATCAACTTCTGTGAACACACCAGTCCACCAAAGCTGCCAGTGGCAGATTTTTACATATAATTGGACTGAGAAGGTATGCATAGGTGTGCATTTGTGTGCACACACAGCAGTCTCACTAATGCATATACACTCTGGAATAAGAAGATACGACATGAGTGTGCATTTGTGTGCACACACAGCAGTCTCACTAATGCACATACACACTGGACTGAGAAGATATGGCACGAGTGTGCATTTGTGTGCACACACAGTTGTCTCAGTAATGCACATACACACTGGAATAAGAACATATGGCACGAGTGTGCATTTGTGTGCACACACAGTTGTCTCAGTAATGCACACACACACTGGTCTGAGAAAGTATGGCCCAAGTGTGCATCTGTGTGCACACACAGCTGTCTCACTAAGACACAGGAGTC
Source organism: Chionomys nivalis (assembly GCF_950005125.1). Classification (NCBI taxonomy): domain Eukaryota; kingdom Metazoa; phylum Chordata; class Mammalia; order Rodentia; family Cricetidae; genus Chionomys; species Chionomys nivalis. The sequence goes on along the minus strand of NC_080108.1, from coordinate 27,329,669 downwards.
TCAGATCTACATGGGTGAGTGGCAGAAAATAAGAGTATCCCACATTTCCAGTTCAAACGAAAACAAGGTTATTGCTGATATTTTTCTTTTTATAGCATGTTTCAAATTGAAAGGAAGGTTCCATAATCTGTCATTGCCAACACCACAAGTTACACCCCATAACTTCTCTTCTGGGTCAGTTACTTGAAACTGAAAACATATTGAAAAAACAAAACATATTATTATAAAACATACTATAAACAACAGGGTTCAGACAGACCTCAGGCAGAGGCCACAGACACTTATTTGAACCACTGCTTACTTTGGAAACTATGTGTCTTCTGACTCTTCCCCTCTGCCAGGCATGATGTCCTCCAAGAATATGAACCCATCTTTCCTCAAAACAGTCACTGATGAGGCTCCTTCTGCATTGGGAAGCTGCAAGAAGTGTGACGTCCCTTACAAAGTTTATCTTCAATCTACTTTCCCTGGAGGGCCCCACCACAATCAACCTCCCTTCAACTATGGGCATGCCCAATGAAGAGTCAAGGAGGAAGAGGGCGGAGCTCCTTCCGAAGGCTCTCCCTGTGCATTCTTCATTTGTACTCTTGTGTGATGTTCTCTTTGTTAACCACACACACCAGCACCCCAGCACCACCAATGTCAGCACCACCAGCAGCAGCAGCAGCACCACCACCACAATGCCTTGATCTCTGCTCCATCCCTCTCACCTATCTCCCATCTCCACACTTGTCCCCACTCCTCAACACACCCCTCATAGAATCCAGCATCTATCCTCCAATTCTCCAGCCATCTTATCCACGTTACTACCTTCCTCATCACCACCACCAGACTCTTGTTTTGAAGGCTTGATTCCCAGCTAATGAAACTATGTGGGAAATTTCTAGAAGCTTTAAGAGATAGGTCACGGCTGGAAAAGGTGTGTCACTGCGAGCCACCCTTGGGTACACTATCCTTGGCCCCTTCCCATCACTCTCTGCTTCCTGCCACCTATGATGTGAACCAGCTGTTCTCACCACACACTCCCACTTCCATGATGGTCTGCTTAACACATGGAGCCAGGTAATCAAGAACCGAACTCTCCCGAGACCACAAGTCAAAACAACCTTCCTTAACGTTTTTTTTTTCAGCAGATATTTTGATCAAAGCAATGCCAAAGAAACTAGCAGAACCCATAAAATCCATTGACTACACTCCAGGCCTGTGGACTGACACTCTACAGTCTCGGCACTGACGCCCACACCCTCCTCTGTCTCTTGCACCATTTTTCTCTTCTTGCTCTCTTCCCACTTCTTGGACCATTCCTCCACCTCTTCTAATTCTCTGCCATAGTCCCAGAAACAGCATTGTTCTCCAGAGTTCTGCTTCATCAATCACTGTGGGGTAACCTCTTCTCCCAAGGCTTAACCACCATCTCTGACTCAATGAGGTCCAAATCTTTACTGAGAGAACCTACAAGGACTCATCTGTCACCGGAGGAGGCCCAGACATCACAGCTTGAGCTAAAGCTAGGGGTCACCTCAAGGGGAAAAGGACAAACTCGGAACCATAAACCTGTGTGTTCATTCCATCCTTATACTCCACCAACACCTTCATGAGGCCAGAATGTTCACACACTAGGAGACCCTTAGGACTTAGCCAAGCTAGTATTAGTGGGTTTTAAAGGAGTATAAAACTAATAAATAATACCAAGGAGATTCATAGCAAAGAAAAGCTTAAACAAAGCCTCTAACTGTACTTCTCTGTAAAGCCACTAATCATGAAGGCTGCAAAGCTGAGCAACACACTGTCAGCTTCACACTGGCTTGGTCATGAGGCGACACATCTGATACAAGGCTTATAACAGGCAGCTAATCTCTTCATAGAAACCTGAAGGCTCCCTCATGCCCATGGCCAGTGAGCAATTATCAAACTTTCTGCTAAGCACACTGTTCCCTTGCTAGAGCTTACAGGCGACGGTGCCGAACAGGGAGAGCCTTGACCTTTGTCTCCTTACTGCGTCTGTCCTCTCAGAGCCAGTAGTCCAGACTCTACATGGCTATGTATGTGCACACGCTGAACACTTGAGAACCGCCCTGGATGCCGTAAAAAGACCGCAGGCAACAGTTCTCCAGAAGCCAGTGGCACAGAGTCTACCAGGAAGTGGCAGCGTGGTCTAGAGGCACGGTGACCCAGAGGGAAAGGACATGAGCCTTTACTGTGGTTTCCAAGAGAGGGAAATGGTGAAAGGGTAAATGGTTGAGGATGAGCTATCTGAAAATGGTCTTTGGGTTCCAGAGCATAGAAGTTGTCTTAGTTTTCTGGTACCTGGACCTCGGGCAACTACGGCAGGTAGACAGTGATCCAGAATATGAGAGGCTGATAAAGAAGATAGGTGAGGAAATGGATCTGGACTGGCTGGGATGCATCTGAACAATTTATTGCCAGCTCTAAGAATTGGGTAGCCAGAGAATAGACACAGCCTCCAAGAAAGTAAAAAAGATGCAAAAAAAATCAAAACAGAAAATAAAAAGACATAATTAATCCATGCCCAAACTGTCCCCTACAGAGAAGGGCATGCAGAGGTTAATTGATTTAACAAAGCTCAAATGAGACATTGAAGATTCCCCCAGACAGTTTACATAGTATCTATATACACTCAGTATCTATACACAGTATCTATATACACACTCAGTATCTATACACAGTATCTATATACACTCAGTATCTATACACAGTATCTATATACACTCAGTATCTATATACACTCAGTATCTATATACACTCAGTATCTATATACACTCAGTATCTATACACAGTATCTATATACACTCAGTATCTATATACACTCAGTATCTATATACAGTATCTATATACACTCAGTATCTATATACAGTATCTATATACAATCAGGCTAGAAGAGTTCTAAAACATAGCCATTTCATGCTCTCTCCCCATTCGAGGGATACTGAAGCTCAGAGAAATCTAGTTACTTTTCCTAACTTGCTTGACTAAAAGAAGGGTGAAGCCAAGACTAAACTGTCTTCTCGTTTCATCTTTTAACATGAGATCTGTCACGTGATCTCTGTACACTGTGGTCCCCACCACACACCTTTGCATGAAATCTGTCACATGATCTCTGTATACTTCGGTCCTCACCACAAACCTTTACGATACTACAGGAAGTCCACGGGGCTTCTCATGGTTATAAAGAGGATGAGTGCAGGTGATACGAATAGATACCATTGTGCAGAGAAGCTTAGGCATCCGTGGATTTTGGTACCTATAGCCAGTCACTCCATAGATACCAAGTAATAACACTATAGCTCTGTAACTAAGGGCTGTTGTGTTCTGGCCAGGTTTGGAATCATTGAGTCTCTCAGTATCTTCTACTATATGCAGAGATATGAACATTCCTGTGTACTCTCTATCAAGAACGAGAAATGTCCTACCTTCTGACAGTTTTCTTCTTATGGTCAATGGCCATTCCTCCCTTCTTCCATGGAAATTCTTTCCATGACAAGGTTTCTCCTTGTGGATGCAATTTATCCACCAATGACTCAATTAATAAACATACTTTGACTGTCTCCCATCTATTTCACGACTCCTCATAGACATTCCAAATTCTCCAAACAATTCTAAGGTAGAGGCTTTTGATGATGGAGACATTTGCTGCTGTGGCATGGTGGCGGCCTGCCACCTTCTTGAACACATGAATAGTGAAGTAGGAAATGTCCTCTCATGGGGACAACAAATGGGCAGATTCTCAAATATTAGTTCATAATCTGTTACCCATTAAACCAAAATCTGTCTTTGTCAACAATGTATGGGACACGCCTTCCTTATTCCTACCCCTTCTTCCTGTCTGGTGGTAGGGTCAACCTGTGGTGTCCTCAGTGACAAGCTGGCAATGGATCCATATCTCACAGGAGAAAATACCCATCAACCATGAAGAGCCTAGTTAGAAATGCTGTCCTCGTATCTAGTATGAGATTACAGACCTCAGAACACTCCAGCAAGCTAATAAAGCCTGTTCTTTTATCTGACAGCCAGCGATCTCCATCTCACAGCCTGTGCTGCCATCCATACTCTTCATGCCAGCTTTTATTCCTGTCATCACTGGCGAAGAACTTCCCCTGAGTTCCACAGTAGGAGGACAAGCAGCCTTTACCCGAGGCTTGGAATTTGAAAGGCAAACATGGGTTAGTCTTGGGGAGAGCCAAACATGAGGCTGGTGCGTATGACAAAAGGCTGCCTGGGACTCTTTTGCTTTCTTTTTTAAAATTCATCTATTTTCATTTTATGTGCTCTGGTGTTTTGCCATGGGTACCGGGTTCCCTCAAACTAGAATTACAGACAGTTGTGAGCTGCCATGTGGGTGCTGGAAAATTGAACCTAGGTTCTCTGGAAGAGTAGTCAGTGCTCTTAGCCACAGGACATTCTTTTTATTTTTTTTTCCAGTTTTAGTTACTCTTGGTAAATAAAAATTGTACATATTTATCCTATACCTCTCCTCAATTTCTGGGTGAGACATGTCCCAGAGACCCTATCCCCAAACAATGACTACTGCCATTGTTCTTGATTGCCTGCCAGAATTTGGTGGTAATACCCTATGGCTGAAGGCGGAAGACATCACACTTTGGTCAAGAGACATGAAGAAATCAAGATGGTACTATCTAAAAAGTGTCCTCCCTGCTGGCCTCCATTCATAGTACCACTGAGTGATATACAGATTCCTGGAAGGGAAAGGCCATCAACAGTCTTAGCCAGGTGTGACAGCCATGAACTACAAGAATGACCAGTCTGGCAAGACATGCCCATGGCGGCAATACTGGTACAAACATAAGGGGTTTGCCAGCTGCTTACAGCTTAGGTTTAAAGCCCACTCCACAGGAGAAAATACACAGTACTATAAATCTGACTAAGAACTATAGCTGGGACTTCACAGACCCTAAGGGTGAACCCACTAACATTCTGTTAAGTGAACATAGTATCAAACTGACCTCTAAATTCCCATCCTATACCTAAAGGTTAGTTTTAACTCTCAGACTTTATCAGAAAAGTTTCTCTGTGCGGCAGATGGTGACAAATGCAGAAACTCACAACTGGTCAAAATGTAGCTAATGGGTCAGTGGAGAGTTCAGCCACAAATGGACATCTAGATCACACCCCACACAAAGGCTCAGGGACCGCTGCAAAAGAGCAGACAGAAAGACTATAAGAGCCATGGAAACGGTGTTCCATGGATGTGGCAGGACCACTGAACTTATGAACTCCTTGTAGCTGTGTATCTGCGCAGGATTAAGCAGTCAGCACTTGAGCATGAAGTGAAAAGGGCTCATGACCCTCCACCCTGAGGAGTTGTGAACAGCTGATGGTGTCTGGTGGAGGGACGGTCAATTTTCTTTAAAGACGGGGGTCCTGGTAGGGAGTATATGGGCAGCACAAACCAGACTCAATGGATTATGTTTTTAATGAGGACAGGAAGCTGGGGAGGGGGTGAAAGGTGGGGGTAACTCAGAAGTTAAGGGGAGGACTGGTAGAGAATATGACCAAAAATACATTGTATGAAATCATTCAAGAATTAGCTAAAAAAAAAAAAAAAAAATTAATTGTATATAGCTATCCTATACAACATGGCTTGAAATATGTACACACTAGAGAAAAGGGCAAATTGAGCTAATTAGCAGATCCATCGTCACACATACTTATTTTTCCACAACAGCAACACTTCAAATGTGCAGCGAGCCTGCAGAACGCGCTGCACTGCTGCGAGCCAGGGCTGTCGTCATCCTGCACAAGTGACCCGAACGTACTCCATCTTAGCTGCCATTTTGCCTTCTCCCACTTGTAGCCTTCATCCTACATCGCAGAAAGCATCCTGATTTCTTTCGCTTAACTGCAACCTGCAGGAAATGTTCTACGTGGGAAACATCAGCAGGAAACAAAAGCCAGAGCAGTCACCTGTGTTTATTAAAGCTTTCTAGCATATTTGAAATACATCCTGCCCAGATTAAAAAAAAAACCCTGTAATGGTACAAAGGAGGAAGCTAAGCTTTCTCATCAAGAGTAGTCATGGCTGAGGCATACTACCAAACAACGGTTCTCTGGGCGACTTGGCCACTTATCCAGCATCGTGGGCAGAAAACATGGCCATACCTTCCTACTGGCTCACACGCAGTGTTGCCTCCCACACACTTGCTTTAGTGATTTCAACACCGGCTGTTCAGAGGCAACCATGGAGAGGAGATGCAAGTGTAGGCTGAATCCTGGTCACTGGCGTGCCAAACAGCATTCAGTTCTAACTGCAAACTAAAATCTTGCTTGGACAAATGGGCTGGCCCAGAGAAATCAGCTGAACCAGTACTCAAGTGTGAGACACACATTTTCCAGCCCCTCTGTACCTGTTCTCCCAGAAAATGTGGATTCAGCTGGCTTTAACCCCTATCAGATGTAAACTCCTATAAATCTGAGATATCACCAAGAAAGAAAGAAAAAAAAAACCCTCACACTAAAAGACTTGGAAAGTATACACATTTCACAGAAATTAAGCAAAAGGCAATAAATGGCAAGATAACCCTTCCAGCCAAGATTCTCAGCTACCCAAATGAAATCTGGTAAATATTTACGACACACAGGCAGCAGACCCTACCGTGCCGCAAGCTTCACGGGAGGAACAGAAGAACAGCACACCGTGTGCTCTGTGCCAGGTACCTGTGCGACACTTCATTCCCCTCTCCCTGACCTTGATCGTCCCCCTGCGGTAGGCTTCTTATCACTGCTCTCCAGGCTCAGAACCCAAGCCTCAGAGTCTCACCCTGCTGCCCAACCAGGAGGCACTCTCTAGGAGGTCGGGATTTCTGGTGTGCTGCGCCCACCCGCTCTCTGGGCCATGCCACTTGGAACGTTAGTTTTCCGGAAACTGCTCTGGAGAGGGACATGTTGGGGGAAAGGGGGCGAGTCATGAAAAAGGCTCCCTACAATGCATGTGTTATATTTTGAGTCACGAGAAAATGATGTAGTAACTAGGGATGCGAAGGGGACAAGAAACAGTTCCTTATTTTCTCCTAACGGAAACAGTCATGTTTCTTAAGGACAAGGGTCAGAATTCTTACAGTTAAAAATAAAATATAGCGAATATGTTCACCTTTTAAAAAATCCCCAGCTGGTGACACATTGGAACATTGTAGATCCTTCTAGATAAGAATACTAGCTGACAGACATAGGGCCATCAGGGCAGGAATTGAGTTTTATAGACTGGCCCTACTTTGGGTTGAGTTCATCCTTCAAGGACGCAGCCCCTGAGAGGGTACTCATGCAGTAGAGAGCCCTATACCCATGTACGGTCTAGCAACACTACGGAGAATTAGGAGGAATCAGTGTGGGTTGTATGGGGGTGCAGGAGAGGGAATGGGGCTGGGCTTTATCAAAACATGCAATATGCATACATGAATTTCTCAAGTAATGAATAAGAGTAGGGCAGCATTGGACTGGTTTCTCCCTTTAGCCATGGTACCCAGGGCCCAGGAGTCCTCACAACTCAGGAACTATAGGAGATACATTAGGTTGACGCATAGACTGATACCCACACTAGCCCATATGTGATCTACAAAAATAGCAACAGCATACATCAACCCAAACGACATACTAGTGGGCTATATGTGCATATTCTCCTCAGCTGAAGGGGAGATGGGCATTGGATCGTGTTCTCCTTCCCCATAAGGGACCTAAGGGATTGAAGGAAACTGATCCCTGCCTGCTATTCTCCCCTTAAGACTCTAGCCAGGGAATACATCTTCATCGTAGAGTTTGAGAAGACAATAAACAGAAGGTTCCTTCGAGACACTGGGTACAGACCTCAGAAACGTGCCGTTTAACTACCCAATGACCCAACTGAGCAGCTAACTTTTTAGACCGTGCGATTACTTTGTCCTCAAATACTTTATTTATACCCTTCCTGGTTCAGAAAAAAAAAAAAGTCAAGAGGTTTAGTCACCATGAATAAAAGGCAGTGACTTTAGCAAGGAGACAAGAGTGGCTAACGCAAAAACACACATCTTCAATGTCTGTAAATGACCCAGAATAGGAATACAGATTTGTAAGATTCCAAAAAAGTCCCCATAAAGGAAGTGCAAAGACACAAAGTAAATTCCAAAATTATTTTGAGGGTGTGAGCAAGAGTGCTAACTCCCTGGCCCTTCCCACGCTCGGAGCTCTCTATCACGGCAGCATGAGGAGCTGGCTGCAGCAGGACACACCTGCTGCCCATCTGGGGGAAGCTGAGGCTCAAGGTTGAGGCAAGGGGGCTCATGAACTTGGCCGGTCCCAGCTCTGTGTCAGGACTCTGTCTTGAAAAAGAGAAAAAAATGTGGTAAACCCTGGGTGAGGTGAAAGCAGCCTTGAGTCTGCCTTTGTGGTTCTAAATTCTGAGGCCCAGCCGCCTCACTGTGACTGACCACGGCATCCGTCGGCCCTAACCTGGAAAGTGCAGCTTCCGGTTCCTGGTAGGCTTCTCACAGGCTTCTAGTCCTTAGTATAATCCTGTTCAATTCTAGAGTTTTTTTACTTGCAAGCATCAGATTCTGTGTTAACTGAGCGAAGAGGGAAACAGAATCAGTCTGAACAATGTGGGAAGCCTTTCAGAAGCCCTAAGCGGGAGTGGGGGACTGGAAAGGTTAATGCGACCATAGGCATGGCCAGAGGCAATGGTCTCCATCCCGCCCACCGCTGGCAGGACATCCTCATGATGCTACTTTACTCCGTGCTGGACACTGGCTCCCTCCCATCATGGAGATCAGCCTGCTCTAAACACACTAACACTGTTGTCTATCTCTTGAATAATGGCTACCTATAATGAGTGTAGACAACAAGGCTCATGTAGGCCAGTGGCTCCTCCATGCCTGAGCTTCTCGTGGGCTCCAACGTCTGAGCCGTGCATGGGGCTCAGACAGGTCACCCGACCCTTTCTGAAATCTTTCCCCATCTCTTTTGTGTTGAGGTGAACGAACACAGACGTCAAAGAGAGGCCAATGGGGGAGGGGGGACATTCAAGCACGTCATCATCAAGGCTCAGTGATACTGCTCCTGGCACCATAAAGAAACAAAGTGGGGGCACATCCCTGGGGGAAAACAAAGCAGGGCAGATGGATCTATGTGTCCCACATGGTGTCTGGTCATTTTCACACGAAGCTGCAAAGACTGGATGGCTTTGATGACCATCCAGTATAACAAGGCATGATGACACACCGATCCTGGCAAGTCTCTGAGCATCCCGGTCAGAAGCATCTTAAATGCCATTTCTAAAAGGAGGCAGCCACACTGCACACGGCAGGGAGCTCTCTTCTTAGTGTGATCTGAGGGCCACACAATTGCAGTGCCGGGACTGCTAAAAGCTTTTCTCTAAAGATGAGGGATTGAAATAAATGGGAAGCAAGCAAGTTAAGTCCTGTGGCTTGAGATGATTATCCTGAGGAACATTCTGGAGACTGTGGGTCTGGAACAATGGGTCCTATCCTCCCATAGCTATGAGGAAAGTATCTTTTTAAAATAACAAAGTCCGTTTAAAAAACTCAGTTGGTATCTCAAGATGACAGAGCGGGTGCTGTTCTTTGTCACCCGCGCCGTTCTAGACTTAATGATCACAAACCACCAGGCATCCGCAGGGTCTGCGTCCTCCCTACCCCTGGATGGAATGTTAATGCTTCACAAGAAGAATAGCAGGCCGAGAAGAGCCAACCAGCACCACCTCCGAGACCTAAAAACCCGGCCAGAGCACTGCGTGTAGGAACCGAGACTCAGATCATCTGACCACTGGTTTGTGTTCCATAAGCGTCACTAGGCATCTGCCGTGAGCCAAGTGTGAGCCTGGAGATGAGGTGGACACATCCCCCATATCCTACCTAAGGAGTCTGTGTCCCAGGAGAAAGACAGATACCAAGGGACGCAAGCTTTCATATAGCGAGAAGTGTTAAAGAGAAGACAACCCAAGGAGAGGCAAGAGCAGAAAGGTCTGGTGACGGTGAGACAAGGTCCCCTCCTAAGGGAACGTCTCCTCAGAAAGTGAACAGTGATCAGGACGGAGGCAGGAAAAGGAGTTGCGATTTGCTAGGTGTGGTGGTGCACACCATAATCTCAGCTCCTGCACAGTAGAGATGGGAGGGTTAGGAGTTCAAGGTCATCCTTGGCTACACAGCTAGTGGAGGCCAACCTGGGCCACATGAGAACCTATATCAAAAACCACATGTACGTGCACACACACACACACACACACACACAGAGAGAGAGAGAGAGAGAGAGAGAGAGAGAGAGAGAGAGAGAGAGAGAGAGAGGCGTATAAGGACCTAGAATCCAACATAAAGAAAGAAACATACACTTCAGTGTGCAAGAAGAATAAGAGTCTCCTTGACAGAAGGCAGGCAGAAGAGGCAGAGAAGTGTATCTAATGGAGGTTCCTGGGAAGGTCACTGCTGGGCACGATAATGGAAGAGATCTGCAGGCCTGTTCGAGGGCCAGGGGAAGCCTGGAGTCTGAGGACACAGCCACAGGTGGTGGGGTGACATAACTGAATGACACCCGTGACTGAAAGTAGGCCAGGTCTTTCTTCACCAGAGAACAAACATAGCCATTTTTAAACCACCATGTAAAAACATCAAAACGGACATATCAGGTCGGGGCGTAGCTCAGGGGCAGAGCGTTTGCCGAAAACACATAAAGCCCTGGGTTCAGTCCCTGGCACCCTAAGAACAGACACAATGGGTAAAAATGTGCATGTTACAGACGCGATTGTCCACCGTGGCATTTCAGGGCTTGCCGGGTCTCTCTCTCCTACATCTCTGAGTGAGCTGGCTCCTGTGCTTTTACCGAAATGAGTCTATCTGCCATACTTTTATTCCATCAAAACACTGTTTCAATCTCCTTGCTTTAAAAACATCTTTTTGACAGAGAATTTGAAAGAATGCTTTCCCTCTTGAAAATGTGGTAAAATACAGGCAACAAACGTTTGTTTAGGGCATGCTTTTTAAAGATTTTTTTAAATTAAGTTTTGTGTATATGAGTTTCCATGCATGGGTATTTGCATGTGCATGCAGGTATCCATAGCGGCCAGGGACCAGGGGCACTGCACACCCCTGGTGTGACAGAGAGTTGTGAGGCTCCTGGTGTAGGTGCTAGGAACCGAACTCAGGTCCTCTGGAAGAGTAGCACATGCTCTTAGCCACAGAAACATCTCTCTAACCACCAAGGACACACGTCTTTTTTAAGAATTGCTTTTGAGGGCTGGCGAGACGGCTCAGCGGTTAAGAGCATTGCCTGCTCTTCCAAAGGTCCTAAGTTCAATTCCCAGCAATCACATGGTGGCTCACAACCATCTGTAATGAGATCTGGTGCCCTCTTCTGGCCTGCAGGCATATATGCAGACAGAATATTGTATACTTAATAAATATTTAAAAAAAGAATTGCTTTTGAATTAAGATATATTCACATCATTTTCCTCCTTCCTTTTCTTCCCTCCAAACCTTCCCATGTAATTCATGGCCTCTTTTTCTGTATTGTTGATACAAATATGTATGTGGATATAAGACTGCAAAGGTATCAATACAACTTTCTCAGCCCATATAATATTACTTCTATGTGTATGTTTTCACAGCCGACCACGTGGTATTGGCTAACCAATTGGGGAAGACTATTTCTTCACTCTCAGCATTCCTTCCTTGCCTGGGGTGCTTTGTCTGGGGTTGAGGCCTTGTGAGCTCCCGCCCCCCCCCCCCACGTGGTTAACATGTCAGTTGATATTATCCTTGTTCAGGGCATGTTGAGCAGCCACGTTGGTAAAGCTTCACAGGTGTAGCTTCTGGCATTTCTAGGAGACAAGGTCTCTCTCACAGCAAACTCCTTGTTCCTCTGCATCTTACAATCTTCCGGTCCTCTCTTCTGGAGTGTTCCCTGAGCCTGAGATTCAGGAGTAGCACAGCAGATGTATGGGTTGGGACTGGGCTCCACATCTGTGCATTATGATTGGTTGTGATTTACTGTAATGGTCTCCATCTGTTGAAAGAGAAGTTTCCTGGATGAGGGGTACAGACGACACTTTTCTGTGGGTATCAGGATGAATGTCTAGAATGTGGTTAGGGCTCATGCTGGCTTAGTGAAGTGGCAGGTGCAGGCTCTCCTCCAAGATCCATGACGTCACCAGCCCTGGGTAGTTGGCTAGGTTTCCTGCACCAGGCACCGTTTCCCTCTTGGTGGAGGGTAGGACACACTTTAAAGTGAAGAGTTCAGAGTCACAAGTACACCCACTTGTGACTTGTGTGCAGCCTAGGTAGCTGGCTAGGTTTCCTGTACCAGGCACCGTTTCCCTCTTGGTGGTGGGTGGGGCACACTTTAAAGTAAAGAGTTCAGAGTCACAAGTACACCCACTGTGCAGCCGCCACTGTCCCCTCTAGGCTCGATACCTTCCCTGCTGAATGTCTGTTCCTGTGAAGGACAAACATGTTCTCAACAACCTCAGTCCCCAGCAACCTCCATCCATCTACCTTGTTTCTAGAAACCACCTGCAAATGTAATGAGGCAAGTTTGATCCTTTGGGGCTTGGCTTCTTTCATAATACCCTCGAGGTTTATCTACTTCAAAGACTGTCTCTCCTTCTCAAGGCTGAGTGATAGTTTATTGAGTGCATATATACCCCATTATATTTATTTACTTATTTATATACCCCCAATTATTTATTTATTTATTTATTTTTATTCATTTTTGATTTTTCAAGACAGGGTTTCTCCATAGTTTTTGGTTCCTGTCCTGGAACTACCTCTTGTAGACCAGGCTGGCCTCGAACTCACAGAGATCCGCCTGCCTCTGCCTCCCGAGTGCTGGGATTAAAGGCGTGCGCCCACCGCCCGGTTCCCCCAATTATTTATTGCTGAGGGCATAGTTTGCTTCCATATTTTTGTCTATTATGAATAACGCTGCTATAACCTCAAGCATGCAAATATCCAAGTTCCTTTCCTGATATTAGTTACAGCCTCTACTTACCAGTTATCCATGACTCGCAATGGTGTAGGGCAGGCTAGCGAGTTATAGCTGTGTCCATTAGCACTCATGGACACCACAGGCCTCCCACTGTCCCTGTGGACAGAGAAGCAGACCCCTGCTCCCAGGGACACACCACACGGACACAAACCATTACCTCCACGCTCACACATCCCATTTGATCTCAGGAACTTGATGGGATCGGGTTTTCCATTTCCCCTCTAAAAGTACCTAGTGGGGAATGAATCCTTTATTTAACACTTTTGGAAAATGTAAAAAAGTGGCTTCAGCAACCACTTGCACATTTCAGGCTAAGGAAAGACAATAGCAAAAGATGGCCCCACGTCTTTTGCAAGTGTGGCTCTCTTTAAATCCCAAGGAAGGTGAGCAATTCGGCAGGCTTTGGCTCTGTCACTAAAATACTGCCAAATTTTCTGTACTAATTCCCTGTTTTCACACATGTATGTGACGAGTACACTGGTGAATAACTGTACGTGTGTTCATATGTGTGTGGGGACATGGGTGCACACGTGTGTGTAGAGACCTGAGGCTGATATGTGTCTTCCTCTATTGAGCTCCATCACATACATTGGGGCAGGGTCTCTCTCCAAACTCAAAGCTTCTATTTTGGGTTAGTCTGGCTAGACAGACTTCCCTGTCAACACTTCTTGCAGGCAGGGATTCCAGGCAGGCTGCCATAGCCACCTGGCTTTTATGTGGAGTGTGAGAATCCATGATCAGACCTCACACTGGAAGCCCTCTCCTCAGCCAAGCCCTCTCCTCAGCCCATTCTTGATGTTTTATCGCCTTTCAGATGTTCTATAAATGAAGTTGAGCTTAATAAGAAATATTTATAAAGCACATTCTGTTAACTATAACTGTATGTATAAAGCTTATTCTTTGCTTTTTATTTCTTTTATTTATTTTTAAATTTATATTGACCAAATGTCTTATTCAAAATGTTTTAAAGCTAAGCTTGGTGGCTCAAATCTTTATGTCAGTTCCTGGGGAGACTGAAGCAAGAGAAATGATCACTTTTAACATAGTGAGTCTTGATCTCAAACACAGACACAAATACATACACACAACACACAAAAAATAGTATTTCACTTTGTGACTGGAATAGTCTAGCGATATGTACAAGGCCCTGGTTCAATCCCTTGAGCTAAAAAAAAAAATCATTGTAAATAATTTTTTCTGTACATCTACATATAAAAATTTCTAAATAGGACTTTAAAATGTAATAATATTAAAAAACAAAGTTATACTAAGAAGGGAAGAAATCTTAAGTGAAATGTTTAACTGGATAGCTAGATCTAGAGCAGGACATGTCCGCATTCTGGGATAACCAGCACGGGACACAAATAATTCAGTTAGTAATCAAACTGCAGAGACAGGATGGCAGTGGGCAGGGGCTGTCTGGGGAGGGGGATGGGAGGGCAGAGTTTCAGTTCTGCAAATGAAAACAGTCCTAGGAATAACTAGTGGTTTGTGCCGGCTTTATGACGACGTGGATACACCACAGAAGGACACCATTAGAAACAGAGAGGTAAAAGTTACATGCACACTGGATGGCGATTAAATTCTTTCAAGTAAAACTTCATGGTTATTTCAACAAGTCATGCAAGTCAAAATGGTCACTGGTCAGTGGGAGTAGACAGCTCCAGGGGCTGGGGAAAAGGGAAGCAAGGTTTTGGCTTTGCCTTCAGCAGAACGATGGCAAAAACCTTCCACCAGGCAGGATGGCAGCACTGTGATCCACTCTGCATTCCCCTCTCCCACTGCCTCTCATCACACGTTAGCACTCTGATATTGAGGGCCCTCGTGCAAGCAATGTCAAAAGATATCTGCTAGCTGCCAAGCAGAGGAGCAAACTGAGAAAGATCTATGCATGCATCTGCTTAGCCAGGCATGAGGGTTCTGGTGAAATGTAGCTATCCGCACCAGCAATGCAGGGGGTGGAGTCATCCGACTATCCATCGAACATCTTCTATGAGCTCACGCTGTGATGTGCGCTAAGACTAGGCATTTCTGAGTGGGCCGAAGGCTGCCTTTCACGTGGCTAAGTTCTGAAGTCGAGTGAGCATCAGTTGCCAGGTCTTTCGGGAAGATTATAATACATATAAGACAGAATGGGTTGATGAGACCAACTGATCCACAGTAAGGACCATCACGGAACATTTTCCAATGCTAAGCTCCAGCTGGCTCTCCCGAACAGCTGCTCCATTTCTACAGATACAGAACACGATTAAGGATAAGGTGAAATTCTGAGATTAACCAAGAGGAAAGGCAGGGCATCCAGTGATTTCCAATATGCGTTGAAATTATGTTGTCAACACTAAAGGGCAAGAAAGGTCGGGACCATGAGCACAGAGTATGAGCAGTCTCTAAGCAGCTAAGAGCACTAATGGGACCACGGAGAAATTCTATGAATGGAAAGAAAGCTTAATTCTCAAGCAGCACGACATGTGCTTGGTGTGGTAGCCATGTCTTTAATCCCGGCACTCAGGAGGCAGAGGCAGGGGATCTCTGTGAGTTGGAGGCCAGCCTGGTCTACAGAGTGAGTTCCAGCTAGTGGGACCACACAGTGAGACCCTTCCTTTAAAAGTTTTGTTTTAATTTTTTTTCAAATAGAGTGAGACATTAAAGAAGAGAGTAGGAAATGCGTGGATGAACGTCACTTGTACAGGCCGGATTTTTCACGAAAGCAACATTTATCATGGTATTTCCTTTCCTGAAACGCTTCCGAGAAGAGTGCCTTCATATAGGGCGAATCGCACTACTGCGCTGCGGCCAGGAGCCAAGAGACTTTGTCACAAAACGGTTGCTCATGGCCACCGTGTCTGCTACTTTTTAATACTAAAACAACAAAAATTTTCTTCTAATGAAGTCATAGCGCAGGGGTCCTTCCTCATCCTCAGAGAACACACTTCTTGATCCTGAGTGGACATGTCAAAGCACCTCCATACCAACGAACTACCAACCTATCCATACTGCTTTTCATAAGAACACTTATCGGCGATAAAATTTAATTTCTAAAGTAAACATATTAATATATTAACAATGAAAATTAATAATAAAATGGAACAATTACAACATCCTAAATTTAAAAAAATTGTATGCACAGAGTCTCTCCTTCCATCCTTGGGCGCACCCTTCTTGTGTGGCTGCTGGAAGATGACAATGCATGTGTAGTAAGAGGGGATGAGAGCTGCAGGTACTGTGACTTTGTAGAGGGCGCTGGGGCACAGTCACCCCAGCACCATGACAGTTGATGTGGTAAGGATGGCAGCTACCAGGTGACCAAAGCGTAGGTGGTCTATGCCCTGTGGATACGATATACAAAGGAATGAGTCACATCCTACGCAGACAGCACGAGACGACACTGATCAGAACGGCAAGCAACTTAAAACCCTGTAAATGTCTATTTTTGTAATTCTCCACCTCATGTTTTCCAACTGTGGATGACCATGAGTATCTGGAAACAAAGAAAGAAAAACCCAAAGGAAGAGACCGCCTTACTGTTTCTGCAATTAGTCAAGAGTGGACACTGTGAACATAATCTCCAGTCTAAACAAACCCCAAGCATGGTTAAACATCAAACAGGCTCACCTGAGGAGAAGCCGCATGCTCAATCAAGAACCACCGAAAAGACATAAAATATTTCTGCTTAACTACCCGACATTTACACTTCACAAGAATCACACCTGATGAAGCCATTGCTGCTGCTAGCACAGAACCGTGTGTTAGGAGACTTCGGGTATACACACCGTGAGATGACTTTATACTAGAAGTTCTTTATCAAAAAAAAATCTGAAATGCTACTCAAACTGACAATTCTGAAACACAAAGGCTCGCCCTACTCCATGGCATTTAAAAAGCAAAAGTAAAGGGGGCGACTTCCTTAAGGTCAAAGCGACACAAGATGGAAGTCAGGAGAGTGATACGAAGTTCCAGAAGATGCTGAAAACCACCAACAGGAGGCCGGGCGGTGGTGGCGCACGCCTTTAATCCCAGCACTCGGGAGGCAGAGGCAGGCAGATCTCTGGGAATTCGAGGCCAGCCTGGTCTACAAGAGCTAGTTCCAGGACGGGCACCAAAGCTACAGAGAAACCCTGTCTCGAAAAAACCAAAAAAAAAAAAAAAAAAAAAAAAAAAAAAAACCACCAAGAGGAATCCGGAAAGCAAAAGACTGTCCACGGAAGCCAACTGGAGAAGGACAGAAATAACAGATGAAAACAAAGGAGAAGATAGATAAGCGCTGAAAAAGAGGCAAATCTCTCCCAAATGCCCACGAGCAAAGTAATCACCACTTTATGAAAGTAACAGAAGAATGAGGCGCAGATACACGCGTGTGAAGTTCTCAGACAGCAACAATAAAATGAGTGCTGGAGAATGAATGAAGCCGGAAATACATTCTATATACAAAGAGGCAATGGTAAGTTAGGACACAGAACGGACGGTGATTCTAGCAATTAAACACAGTTTGGGGGGGCGGGGATGGAGAGACGGCTCAGGAGGGAAAACGCATGCTGTTTAAGCAAGAGGACCTGAGTTTGTGTCCTCAGCACCCACACAGAGCCAGATGTGGCTGTGAAGCCTACAGCCACAGGGATGGGTGGGTAGAAACAGGTGGCTCCTGGAGACACGCTGGTCAGCCTTGCCAAAATGGAAAGACTCCAGCTCAATGAGAGACTCTCAAAAGACATGACAGAGGAAGACACCTGAAGATGACCTACAAGCAAGCATACCCACTCCCAAGTGTGCTCTCGCTCTCTCTTCCTCTGTCCCCCAATCTCTTTCACACACACAGTCACAAACACACACACACACACACCAATACAATACTGAACAAGATAGCATTTATGAGAAAATGGTAAATAGGTAAAGAGGGGCCAACATAGGCACAATGGGAGTTCTGATAAGAAACCGAACAGTCACTCAAAATGGTATCATGCGAAACTGCTTCCAGAGGTACTTTTCAAACACATGTCAATACATATTTTTAATGGGCAAATGATCTGTGCAGACATTCTTGAAAGAAGACAGACTAATCTCCACTAGTTATAAGAAAGGGGATCCAGCATCACTAATAAAGAGAAAGCAAAGGAAGATCACAATAACAGCCTGGGGATGTAGCTCAATTGGTACAGGACCTAAGTGTGAAAGATACTGGAAGATATAGATGGATAGATAGATAGATAGATAGATAGATAGATAGATAGATAGATAGATAGATAGATACATACATACATACATGAGAAAGAGATAGATAGACAGACAGACAGACAGACATAGCGGGATGGACACATACATAGATTGATGACTAGATAGACAGACAGACAGAGACAGACAGTAAAGAATATAGTGAGAAGATGTAGAAGACCTCAAATCATGATGCAGCATTCCTGCTAGGAATCTGAAATGGTGCAGCCTCTATGGGAAACCGTATTCATATTCCTCAAAATAGTGAAAATTAAAGTTAGCAGGTTAGGTATAGTAGCAGGTGCCTTTAATCCCAGTACTCAGGAGGCACAGACTGGTAGATTTCTGTGAATTCGAAGCCAGCCTAGTTTACATAGCAAGTTCCAGGCCAGTCAAGGCTATATAGAGAGACTCTGCCACATAGATAGATGGAAGGATGGATAGATGATAGACAAACAGACAAAGAGAGACAGACAGACAAGTAATAAGAAATATCAGAAGATCTAGAAAGTCCTTTTTTGTTATACATTCAAAAGAACTGAAATCAGCATCTCAAAGAGACATCTGCACACCCAGGCACACAGCGACAGCATCCATAACAAGTAATGAGTAGGCACGGCCTGGGTGATGCATGCCCTGCAGTGTCTCTGAGTCTCAAGAGGAAAGGGAACTCAGATACGTGCAGCAACTCGGAGGAGCCCTAAGGACACCCAGTTAAATAAACCAGTCATCATAACATAAAACTGTGAGGTTCCATTTATACAGACTACACACACATTCAAGTTCAGGGACACAGGCCACCCAACGGTGGCTGCGAGGGTCTGGGAGGAGAGGGACATGTGGAGGCTCTGCTGGGAACAGTCCTGGTTCCACAGATGCATGCACGACTCTGGGAAATGGTGACATGTCAACACTCTCAACAGTGTCGAACTGCACTCTTCCTGAGGTTGACAGAGAACTGTGTGCTTTGGCACAACTTTTTAAAACTGTGCTAATTTAAATTAAATTGCATATTGAAAAACTACATCACACACTTGAAACCAATACAGTCCAGAAGAGCTATCCCAACCTAAGGAAGCTATTAAAGAGGAAAGGATAATGAAGCCACATGGGATGAGAGGGGGACTCGAGTCCTATCTGTTATCCTTCAGTTTGTTGGGAGGAAGACAATTATGTTTTGAAGCAGATAAAAATGAGTTGTGGTTTTCATTATAAGTCCAGAATCGGGCATCTTTGTCTTTATCTCTGAACTCGCTTGACACATACAATAAAGGGAACCTATTGGCTCTCAGACTGACAAGCTCAGGCCTGAGCTGTTGTCAGGGCAATGATGACCAGGAGCTCGTTGTCACCTTCTGCTCTACCTCTAGTCTGGGGTCCCACACAATCCCCCTCAGGCTCTCTCCTAATTGTGACTAAATGCCTACAATAGAACCTGACTAAATCCTCATACCATGAGAAAGAGGGCATTTGTTCTGGAAACTTTCTTTGGGTCTTGAAGTTGACTGAACCTGGGTGGTGACCTCATTTTGTGAATGGGTACACGAGCCCCATGTGGAGTTGGGGTAGAATTAACTCTAAGAATGAAAAGGAGGATATGGAATTAGACAGAAGAAGGACATTCCTTCCTAAACACAAGGTCCTTCAGAGAGGGGACAAATGTCCCAGCACTGAGTCAAACAGAATGACTTAAAAATCATTGTTCCTCATTCCCCCCTAACACTCCAGTGGACAGTGAATGGCGGAGGCCATAGAGTGCGGCGTGTGAACTCAGCGAGTGCTCTTTTATTCTGCCCACCGCTATGTGGTGTTATAAATAACTACAGTCACTTGGGAAGCTCCCCTAGGAGCTTAGCGGAAGGTCTGTTACCTCGGCATAACGTCCAGCTACCAGAGCAAATGATATTCTCATGTAAATGTCACAAATATAAGTCATTAAGATGAAACCCTCCTTGCTGTTACCTCCTTGGTCTTGCCATAAGTTAATTGTCTTTTAAAGCAAAAATGTAAAAGACTTTGAAGACTTTAAGACTACCAGAATATAAACACGTTTTAACTGAAAAAGATATATGGGGTCAGCATGATGGCTCAGCAGAAAACAGAGCTTACCCCACAAGCCTGACAACCTATGCTCTGCTCCTAGAACTCACCTGCAAGAGCCAACTTCTATGGGTCTTTCTTTGACCTTCCTATATGTACCTACACACACACACACACACACACACGCTCTCTCTCTCTCTCGGTCTCTCCCTCCCTCCAACACACAAAGATGACAGGCAGAGTCTAATCCATCAAAGCAGCAGAGGACATATGCTACACGTGCTCACAACGGAGATATGAGGCAATTAAAACAAGATAAAGTTGATGGGTTTTGTGGGATGACAGAACAAACCCAAAATATCTAGACAATAATAAGTGGAGATAAACCATCATCATTATTATCCCTGATAAATGTCAAAAGAGCTCAAAATCACAGAAGAGTAAAAAAAAATAACTACTAGAATAATTAAGAGTATTTAAGTGGACTACAAAACTTGAAAGTTGTGTTTTTCCTATGCACAAGCAAAACCAGACTCCGGTTTACCAGGAGCTTGTGATGTGGGCCCTGAAAGACCTAGAGATTGGGTCATCGGCTGCTTCTGCCTGGGGCCAGGGCCCCTGTCCTGGGTGAAGCTGGCAAAGCACTGGGTATTTTTTGTTGCCGCCATGGAAGGTAGCCCTGCTCTCTTCAGGACCTGCTGTGGGCTGAGGGCAACCAGGAACCGCATGCCTGGCTCACTATTAAGAAGGCTGCAAATTTCTTTTCAGAGAAAGGGAGGAGAGCTTGCCATCATGTTGGCTGTCGACTCTCCCTGTGTGTTAAACCCTTTATCGGTTTACTCATCATTTCTATCCTGAAAGATTTTTAATGAAGGGAAAAACCAACAGCATTAACTTTCATTGGTAAGCAGCTAACTCCTACCCAGGGCACCCTACTTTTCATAGAGAGCTAGCCAGTGTTAAACAACTCACATGTGAATGCTTTTCTCATTTCATACTGTTGTATTATATGTGTATATGGGGATTCCTTTCCCAGAAACTTTTTTTACTTGCCGGTTGTCTTGCTTTCTGTGTTGTTTTTAACTGAGGGAAAACTGCTCATCTGCCAGAGGGGACAGAAGCATCTTGTGGCATTTCCCATGTGATGTCTTCCATGGCCCCCCATTAACCCCAATTCCTATGCAGAGTATCCTCTGTGGTCCCTCCCCACATGCCCACACTAGGGCTGGGGAGGGGGACTCTTGTGTTAAAGTCAGGATTCTCAAATTATATTTTCATCAATTAAAGAAAAGTAAACCTACCTCTACCTTCATAACTGCCCAAGCCCTGCTGCTAATGACAACATGACGGCTTACTCTGCCTCTCGAGAACTATTTTTATGTATGCTTTCTTGTTTATAAATGCCTGATTTTTAAAAGGAAAAAAGAAAAAGCTTGGCATATTTACCTATTTATCTATTTCTCTGTGTACCTGTTAGACCTTTTGCCCCCTCTCCCTCAAACAGATGACATTGTACAATAAAGGACTTTGAGGGAAAAAAAAAAAAACAAGCAAAACCAGTTAGAAAATGGATAGGGTCACTTAGAAGACCCACTGGGAAGGGATCAAAAAAAAAAAATCCCACTCCTAGTAATACCTGAAAAGAACTGGTAAGTAAGGTGTGGGCAAAACTCTCGAAGAACTGGAAAATTCTCCACTGGACAATAGTCTGGTTTGATATGTCCTCTAAGGGTCCTCCTGTTCCAGAAGCTCCAGGCTGCAGTTTGAAGATGTCAGTCCCAGGCCCACAGGCTCCCCAGTGTTCTGTGGTGATGCTGTTTGGAAAGCTGTAGAACCTTTAGAAGGCAGAGCTTGCATAGAGAAGTGGGTTCCTGGGGGCCTGAGCTTTCATAGCTTGGTCCCATTTCCTGTCTGCTGCCCACTTCCTGATTCCAGGCCCATGTGACCAGCCTGTCTCACACCCCTGCTGGGCCTTCCTTGCCTTGAAGAGCTTTGTCCCCTTCTTAAACTCAGAGCCAAGGTAAACACCCCTCCCTTCATGATTCTGTCCCAGCCCTGGAAAGTGTAATTTCCACAGTTGACTCCCAGAGTGGCTGTGGTAAGAGGGCAAAGGACATTCAGCAGGGAAGCCTCAGGCTATCCAGGCCATTGGATCCCTGGCTAGTGGTTATGGGTGAGTTATTACAGAGAACCAGCGCGGGCTTATCCCCTCTTCAGCTTCCTGTCCTAGTGTGATCTCTTCGCACACCACCACGGCACCGTCCACCATGATGTAACACAGCCACGAGAGCCCTCTGTAGAATGAACATGATATTTGGCCCCTCCACCTTCAAACCTGTGAGAGCTAAACAAACCTCTTACTTTGTTTTTTTCCATTTATTTTTTTTTATTGATTTTATTGAGCTATACATTTTTCTCTGCTCTCCTCCCTTCCTTTCCCCTCAACCCTCTCCCATGGTCCCCATGCTCCCAATTTGCTCAGGAGATTTTGTCTTTTTCTATTTCCCATGCAGATTAGATCCATGTGTGTCTCTCTTAAGGTCCTCATTGTTGTAGAGGTTCTCTGGGATTATGACTTGTAGGTTGGTTTTCTTTGCTTTGTGTTTAAAAACCACTTGTGAGTGAGTATATATGATATTTGTCTTTCTGAATCTGGGTTACCTCACTCAACATGATGTTTTCTGGATCCATCCATTTCCCTGCAAAGTTCAAGATGTCATTATTTTTTCTGCTGTGTAGTACTCCATTGTGTAAATATACCACATTTTCCTTATCCATTCTTCGGTTGAGAGGCATTTAGGTTGTTTTCAGGTTCTGGCTATGACAAACAATGCTGCTATGAACACAGTTGAGCACATGTCTTTATGGTACGATTGAGCATCCTTTGAGTATATACCCACAAGTGGTATTACTGGGTCTTGAGGAAGGTTGTTTCCTAGTTTTCTGAGAAATCGCCATACTGATATCCAAAAGAGCTATACCAGTTTGCACTCCCACCAGCAATGCAGGAGTGTTCCCTTTACCCCACATCCTCTCCAGCATAAGTTGTCTTCAGTGGTTTTGATCTTGGCCATTCTTAGAGGTGTAAGATGGAATCTCAGAGTTGTTTTGATTTGCGTTTCTCTGATGGCTAAGGACGTTGAGCATTTTCTTAAGTGTCTTTTTAGCCATTTTAGATTCCTCTGTTGAGAGTTCTCTGTTTATGTCTGTACTCCATTTTTTATTGGATAATTTATTCTTTTGATGACAAATTTTTTGAGTTCTTTGTATCTTTTGGAGATCAGTCCTTTGTCAGATGTGGGGTTGGTAAAGATCTTTTCTCATTCTGTAGGCAGCCATTTTGTCTTGTTGACCATGTCCTTTGCTATACAGAAGCTTTTCAGTTTCAGGAGGTCCCATTTATTAATTGTTTCTCTCAGTGTCTGTGCTGCTGGGGTTATATTTAGGAAGTGATCTCCTGTACCAATGCGTTCAAGTGTATTTCCCACTTTCTATTTTATGAGGTTCAGTGTGGTTGGCTTTATGCTCAGGTCTTTGATCCATTTGAACTTGAGTTTTGTACATGGCAAGAGGTATGGATCAATTTTCATTCTTCTACATGTTGATATCTAGTTATACCATCATCATTTATTAAATATGCCTTCTTTTTTCCATTTTATATTTTTTGCTTCTTTGTCATAAATCAGGTGTTTGTAGGTGTGTGGATTAATATCTGGGTTTTTGATTCAGTTCCATTGGTCCTCCTGTCTGTTTTTATGCCAATACCAGGCTGTTTTCAGTACTGTAGCTCTGTGGTATAGTTTGAAGTCAGGGATTGTGATGCCTCTAGAAGTTCCTTTATTGTACAGAACTATCTTGGATATCCTGGTTTTTTTTTGCTTTTTCGGGTGAAGTTGAATACCATTCTTTTGAGGTCTGTGAAGAATTTTGCTGGGATTTGATGGGCATTGCATTGAATGTATAGATTGCTTTGGGTAAGATTGCAATTTTTACTATGTTAATTCTAACCTACCCAAAAGCGTGGGAGCTCTTTCCACTTTCTGGTGTCTTCTTCAATTTCTTTCTTCAAACATTTAAAGTTCTTGTCATACAGGTCTTCCACTTGTTTAGTTAGAGTTACTCCAAGATATTTTATGCTCTTTGTGGCTATTTTGTTTCTATGATTTTTTTCCCAGTCCTTTAATCATCTGTGTACAGGAGGGCTACTGATTTTTTTTTTTTTTAGTTAATCTTGTAACCTGCTACATTACTGCAAATGTTTATGAGTTGTTTAAGTTCCTTGGTAGAAATTTTGGGGTCACTTATGTAAATTATATTATCATCAGCAAACAGTGAAGGTTTGACTTCTTCATTTCCAATGTGTATCCCCTTAATCTCCTTTTGGTGTCTTATTGCTCCATATAGGACCTCAAGAACTATATTGAATAGATATGGAGAGAATGGATGGACAACCTTGTCTGATTTCAGTGGAATTACTGGGAGTTTCTCTCCATTTAGTTTGATGTTGGCTGTTAGTTTGCTCATTGTTGCCTTTATTATGTTTAGGTATGTTCCTTGTATCTCTGCTCTCTCCAAACCTTTATCATTTGGGATGTTGTATTTTGTTGAAAGCTTTTTCAGCATCTAATGAGATGATCATGTGGTTTTATTTTTCAGTTTGTTTATACGGTGGATTACATTGACAGATTTTCGCATGTTGAACCATCCCTGCATCTGCGGGATGAAGCCAACTTGATCATGGTGGATGATGTTTCTGGTGTGTTCTTGGATTCGACTTGCCAGTATTTTATTTAGTATTTTTGCATCAGTGTTCATGAGTGAGATTGGTCTGAATTCTCTTTCTTAGTAATATCTTTATGTGGTTTGGGTATCAGAGTAAATGTAGCCTCATAAAGAGTTTGGCAATGTTCCTTCTGATTCTATTGTGTGGAATAATTTGAGGAGTATTGGTATTAGTTCTTCTTTGAAATGAGGTAGAATTCTGAGCTGAAACCATCTGGTCCTGGGCATTTTTTGTTTGGGAGACTTTTAATGACTGTTTCTATTTCTTTAGCAAACCTCTTTCTTATGGATTGTCCACCATTATATATTTCATTAAAGAAATGGAAAAGAGACAAATAAATAAGAAACTAAATGAAAAGATATAGAGAATGTTTCAGACTATGAAGTTATTAATCTCCCTAGATTGACCCATAAATTTACTGCAACCCAACTAAAATAATCAGGAGAATCTGGAAACCTGTTTTGTAGGAAATAAATTAGTAATTGATGGGGTTGGAGAGATGGCTCAGTAGCTAAAGAACACTGGATGTTCTTCCAGAGGATCCAGGTTCAATTCCCAGAGTCCACGGAACAGTGCACAACCACCTATAACTCCAATTCAAGGAAATCCACCACCCTCTTCTGGCCTCTGTGGGTACCAGGGACATAATGGTCACAGGCACGGATAACAGTGGCAAAATCATAGTTGTGAAGCAGCAATGAAAATAATGCTGCGGTTGGGGTCACCACACCATGAGGGACTGTGTTAAAGGGTCGTGGCATTAGAAAGGTTGAGAATCACTGCTCTAGAGTCATTTCCACCACAGGCTGGTTCTTCCCCTACCCAAGGCTCTCCCTTTGCTTGGCTCCAGCTTCCCGTGACAATTCCCAAACCCCACACCTGACCTTCAGAGTCTCAGTCAAGACACCCTGTGGAGCCAAGAAGGAGTGGCTAACATGTTTGGGGGGGTCTACATGGTATAAATACCTAGCAAGACCTCATTGTTCCTCCCCGATCTGGAGGTAGGGACCTGCACGTCCCCCAATCCCTGCTGTTCCTTCATGTGAGAATTCTCAGACTCCCTGTACCACCTGCTCTTCTCACCTCACAGAGCACTGCATTCTCTGCCTGGACGTGTTTGATGAGGGTGTGATGGGTTTCTACGTTTCTGCAGGCCTCAGTGCTGTCTGCTCTGGAGGCGGGCGGCACAGGGTCAATCCCTCTTTTGAACAGATGATAAAAGGGAGGCTCCAAAAAGTCAAAGAAACCCCTTTCAGTCATTCCACAAACTTTCCCTTCACCACCCACCAGAGCCAAGTGTGCTCTGGCTCCTTGTAAGTTCACTCCCACACACACACACAACATGAGAGCAAGAGAGGCAATGGATGGGGACACCTGGAGAGCAGCAGGCTGCTGGCCCTGTGGTCCCTGCTCTCTCTGCTCAGCAGAGGGAGACTCATTTTGCTGCCATAGCCCTTCTCGACTAGGGCAGCCAGGACCACCAGGTAGGACAGGTAGGAAATCAAAAGTGTTCATCCTCCCTAGAAATTAGGGAGCTGCTAATCAAAACAATCTTGAGATTTCATTTTACTCCAGTCAGAATGGCAAAGGTCAACCAAAGAATCAAAACAGGTGCCCAAGGGAGTATGGGGAAAGGGAACCCTTACTCGCTGATGGCGGAAAGGCAAGCTGGTGCCGCCACTATGGAAATCAGTGTGGAGAATTCCCCCAAAACTAAAAGTAAATCTGCCTTAAGACTAGGTGTACCACTCCTTGGTGTGTGTGCCCAAAGGGCTCAACATCCCACTCCACCCATATTTGTTCAGCCATGTTCATTGTAGCCATAATCATAGGAGCTGGGGAATGGAAATAACCAAACTGTCCTTCGCCCCAAGAGTGGATAATGGAAACACATACACAGCACGGAAAACCACCCGGCTGTGAAGAAAAAAAATGAAATCATGAACTTTGCAGGCAAATTGATGGACCTGAAAAGATCATTTTGGGTGAGGTAACCCAGACCCAGAAAAACAAACAGAGCAAGTTCTCATTGGAGGCTCTTGCCTCCAAGTCTTTAGATGTGAGTTCATAGTGTGGAGTAACTAAAGAAAGCAGGAAAGTAAAAATGGCCCGCTGCGGGTGTGGGAGGCAATAGAAAAGGGAACAGCAAATATAAGTGATCAATGGCTGAGGTGGGAAAGATAGGGGTTGGGGTGGGGTGGGGGTGGGGAGGTGGGGGTGCTCTAACAAGGGAGCGCGATAGATACAGTGGGAGAGCGCTGGGTAAAATAACAAGGATTTTATCTGGATCTGGCCTTGGACTTTTTTCTTTTAGCTGGGAGGCTTCTTATTATTATTTTAATCTCATTTGTTACAGGTTTGTTTAGACTGTTGACTTCTTGTTTAATTTTGGTGGTTTGGCTGAATCTAGAAATTCGTTTATTTCTTTTAGGTTTTCCAATTTAATGGAGTACGGGTTTTAAAGGTGCTCCCTTCTAATAGTGTGACTGTGTTTGGTGTCTGTCCTAATGTCTCCCTGTTCACTTCTAATTCTGTTCATTTGTGTCCGCTCTTTCTTTCTGTTGGTTTGCTGGGCCAAGAGTCTGTCAATCTTGCTTATTTTCTCAAAAAACCAGCTCATAGACTCATTGGTTCTTTGTATTGTTTTTCTGTTTCTGTATCACTAGTTTCTGCTCTGGTTTTTATATTGCTCTCAAGTGGACTTGGGTTTGGTTGGTTCTTGTTTTTCCAGTTTTGAGTTTCCTCATTAAGTCATGTATTGGTGATCCCTCTGACTTTTTAACATAAGCACGAAGAGCTATAGATTTCCCTCATAGGACCGCTTTCAATGTGTTCTAGAGATCTGGCTGTGTTTTCATTTTCATTTAGTTCAGGGAACTTTTATTTCTTCCTTGACTTCTTCTTTAACCTTTTCTTCATTATAATGAGTTGTTTAATCTTCATGAGTTTGGATATTCACTAGAGATTGGTTTGCTGTCAATTTTAACTTTCATTGCAGTGTTCAGACAAGACACACGGAGTTAATTCCGTCATTTTGAATTTGTAAAGAATTGCTTTGTGTCCCAGTATGTGGTCTATTAGAAAAGCTTCTGCTTGCTGCTAAGTAGAGGTGCTTTCTTTGGTGTTTTGTGTAGACTAGTCTATAGATTTCTGTTAAGTCCACTCAATGTATGTTTCTCTGACTATTTTTTGTCTAGATGACTTAACTATTGGAGAAAGTAGAGTACTGAAATCACCTACCATTAATGGATTGGTGCTAATCCATGTCTTTAAATCCAGCAGTGTGCTTATGAAATAGGGCGCACCAGAGTTTGATGCAGATGTAAATAGCGGTGTCTCCTTGGTTCACCGTTTCCTTGATGAGAATGAAGTGCCCTGTTTTTGTACCTGAACAGTTTTAGTTTAAAATCTATTTGTCAGGTATTAGGACAGCGATGCCTGCCTGTTTCCTGGCCCATTGGATTGGAATACTTTAAACCCTCTTATTATCTAAGGTGGCCTTGCTTTCTTTGTTTTTTGGTTTTCTTGCTTTGCCTTGTTTTTGCTTTTTGAGGCAGATTTTCTCTGAGTAACAGCCTTGGCTATCCTAGAACTCACTTTGTAGACCAGGTTGGCCTTGAACTCACAGAGAACCGCCAGCCTCTGCCTCCCGGGTGCTGGGATTAAAGGCCTGTGCCACCATGCCCAGAAAGGTGGCCTAGCTTTAAAACTAAGATATATTTCTTGTAGAAAACGGATGTGAAGTTTTGATTCCTACTTCACCCAGTCAGTTTGTGTCTTCTGACTGCAGAGCCAAGACCATAGGAGCTATTGAGATGTTTCTGTTAACCGTGGTCATCATGGTGCTTTTCAGTGGTGGTGGTGTTCTCAGTGGGACTTTTTGTTTCAGTAATTACAGCTTCATATTTCTTTCCAGTGTCTCTGCTATATTCATTTTTTCTCTTCAGTCCAAAATATTGCTTTCTATGTTTTCTCTGGGTTTGGTTTGTAGGCTATACTTTTAGGCTGTTTGTGTTGTGGAAGGCTTTTCTTTTTCCTTCAGCTATGGGAGATGATTTTGCTGGACACAGTAGTCTGGATTGGCCATTGTGGTTGTTTAAAACTGGGAATGCATTGCTCGAGGTCTTTCCGGCTTTCAGAGTTTCCACTGAGAAATTAGCTGTTATTTTTATAGGTCTTCCTTTATACGTGACTTGTGGTTTTTGTCGCTTAACAGCTTTCAATATATTTTCCTTGCTCTGTATACTTAATGTTTTAACTGTGATATACTGGGATTTTTCTTTCCTGGTATTGTCTGTCTGGTGTGCTGTGTGGTTCTTCTATCTGTATGAGTGTCTTTCTTCTCATCTATGATCTTATTACACATCTGGTCTTTGCCATTGACTTGTGATCTTCTCTCTCATCTTTGCCTGTATTTTCAAGATCTGGTATTTTCATGGTGCCCCACATTTCCTCTTTTGTTTGGTTTATTTTAACTTTTTCATATTCCTTGCTACTTTGAGTTTTGATATTCCATCTTCATTTTAATTCACTCTACTTGTAAGACTTTCCTTTTGAATTTTCTGGTTGACTTATGGGCTTTTTCAATACTGTCTTTATTTCAGTTTGAGTCCTCTTCAATGTTTTTATCTCTATTGAATTCCATTTTCGAGGCCTGGATTGTCTGTGTCATGTCTATCAGCCTTGCGTCTGTGTTTTCTTGAATACCACTTAGGCATTTATTCTCCTTTAGTTCTTTCTGCTTAATTTCACTGAACTGTTTCTTTGTGTCTTCTTTAAACTCCTTGAATTCTTTGTTGAAGTTGATGATTGTTCTTTGAAATTCTGTGTCCTTGGTTTCTTCTAGGTAATTCTCATTGGCAACAAATTCTCTAAGGCTAGTGGGCTTGGGAGAGAAGACACAGCTTGGCCTTTCATGATGTTTGTATTTCTGAGATGAGATCTGGGCATGTGGACTTCTTTTGTGAGGTCTGTGTCTGATACAGAAAGAGCAAGTTGAGCCGGAAGGGAAGAGGGTCTTTTGGGTCTTGAGGCTGGAAATGATTTAGGTGGTGTGAAGTAAGGGGGATAGAGGGGACTGGGCTGATGTGCAGATCTGTGTCCTAGTGCAAGCTTGGAGTGTGGTGGTAGGTCTGGCTGGGAATGGCTTGGGAGTGAGAATAGGGGGAGTCTTGGAGGAAGCCTAGGGGTTGGTTGTGGTACAGGCAGGGGTGGACAGACTAAGCAGGGACACCGGATGTGGAACACAGGCTAGCTAGATCTTGGGGCTTGAGGAGGGTGGGAAAAGAGAGAGGGTCAGGTAGACTCATCAGACTAGACCCTGGAAAAGGATGTTTGAGCTACCTTTAACATGCTCCACCCACAAGGAAACTCCAAATATTTTTCTTTTGCATGCAAGTCATAGGAAATTTTAGAATTAGAGATGTCGACCGAGGCCAGCAAATTCTGACCCTTGCCTGCATTGCCCTGCTGCTTTTACACACAGTATTACTGAGCACTCGCTAGGCATTCGTTTGTGCGTGGTCTACGGCTGCTTTCTCGTCGTGACAACAGACTGAGTAGTTGCCACAGAATCCCCCACAGCCCACAAAGCCCCAAAATATTTACTATCCTATGCATAAGAAGGCTTAGACATCCAGAGGGTGAGGGGACCACCACTGATGGCTCTGTTTACCCATCTGGTGTCTACCATGTGGAGACAGTAGATGGGCTGTGTCCCATCTACACTTCCAAACCTCTCTTTCCAACTCTCCCCAGTCCCAGGGAGCCTCATTCCCTTCCTTCCTACTTCCTCTTCTATGGGCACTTCCCTTCCACTCTGTCCTCTTTCCTACTAACATGGGTCTTGAGAATAAAATTATTTTCAGGCCGCCTGGCTTAGCTTTCAGTATACGAAGGAAAGTCTTTGTAACAACACTCATTTTTCTCTTACAATAAATCTTGTTTTTCATGGTTATAGTCTCTCT
This sequence comes from Chionomys nivalis, assembly GCF_950005125.1. Taxonomy (NCBI): domain Eukaryota; kingdom Metazoa; phylum Chordata; class Mammalia; order Rodentia; family Cricetidae; genus Chionomys; species Chionomys nivalis. Next base: position 27,298,673 of record NC_080108.1, on the reverse strand, counting down.
AGAGACTCAAGAAAGTTAGCTTTGGGACTCAAGGCAGAGTAATGAGTTCTTTGTTCTAGATAGACCCCGCTTCTCTCCCAAAGCAACAAATGCCCTTGATTTAGCTGGCACAACACCCAGTAACACGCTTCCCGGGAAGAAAAGGAAAATGGGTCAATTCAAATTTTCATAAATATTATTCCTTCAGTAACGAGAATAAGGGCTAAAACAGTTTTCACCAAGCAGTGGGAAGTGAGATGTGGAATGCAATGTGGAAATTGGGGCCTTGCTGAGGGGACAGGCACAGGAGCCACGGGAGCCAGGCTCTGCTAACCAGCAGCTCCTGGAGTCCTCCTGTGGGGTTCATTCCATGGAACATGAGAAAAGAAGGACAAGTAAATGTGTGAGCCAAATTTAGGATCAGTTGTGGGTCGAGTTAGGAGAGGGGTAGCCTCAGCTCACACCGTGAGAGAGACTTCAGAAGGGCACAATATCTATACCCGTAAGTCTGTATAGCCCACAGGTACTAAAAGATATATGGACCTCAACCCCTCACACCTCAGACACCAACAAGAATCCAAATGAACACTACCTTCGACAAGGACACGAACCTTCTGCCTCCAAAGAGAGTAGTCCTACCCAAGGCAGGCTCTTCAGATCATTACATACTGTTTAAAGGAGGAGCTCACTGTGCACAGTCCAAACACCCATCGTGAAGCCTGCTAGCTGATGAGCCCTGGGCACACCCAGACAGGACTCCGTCAGCCCCTCGTTCAATGCAGAGAGCGAGCGTGTAAAGAAAGGATGCCTATTCTCTCTTCTCGTCAACACTACAGACTTCAAAGGAGCATCAAGAACCACCAAGCCATTAAAGAAAAAGGAAGTCACAATTTTTAACAGAGAAAAATGTCCCTAGTACAAACATGAAATTTATTTTACTCAATTCTAATCAAGACCATCAAACAGAAATGAACAAATAATACAACCAGAAAATCGCACAAATACTAAGGAAATTAACATAAAGTATGAAGGAGAAGAAAAAATTCACTATGGTCATTGTCCAGGTTTCTTCCTGTTGCTTCGATAAAGCCTGATGCAAAGCCAGCTTGGGGAGGGGAGGGTTTATTTCAAGGTACAGTTCACAGTCCGCCATCAAGAGAGCCTGAGGCAGGAACTGAAGTGGAGGCCACGAAGGAGCACGGCCGACTGGCTTGCTCCTCAGGACTTGCTCAGTTGACCTTCTTACACAACCCAGGATGACCAGCCCATACCAATCATCAACCATCAAGAGGATATCTCCCAGACATGCCCACAAGCCAATCTGATGGAGGCAGTTCCTCAGCTGAGGTTGTCTCTTTCCAAATGACTCTAGTTTGTGTCAAAGTGACAAACATTAGACAGAATAATTACGATCTGAGAGCAGATGACTCTCGCCTGGTCTGCTGTCCCCAACCACCAACCTGTATGAGCCTCACATGACCTGGCATCCCAGAGATCATCTTCAGCCAAAACAGAAGGATGTGCCAATCAGCTATCAGCGTCAGCCTGTGTCAGGGAGGATCTGAGGCAGCCCAGAGGGCAGGCCATAGCCACTGTTAGATGTTTGCAGAAGTGTTGGGCATAGTAGTTCACACCCGTTTCCTCGTAGCTTTTGCCTGAATTGATCAAGAAACCTGGTTTCCACTACAGACAAGCCTGTTGCTTTCAAGTACATCTTGGAGAAAGGACTCAGAGAGCTGCACATAAGTAACCTGGATCCCTGAGACCTCCTGTGCTTCTCTCCCACTGCCTTCCCCCACAATGCCCCTTTAATAAAGTTTTGCACAACTATATACTAGACAATCTCTGTGTCGTGTGACTTTCCTGGGGAAGACACGAGACACAGGGCACCAAAGAAACAATCCCACCCAAGTCTATCCCAGGGACTCTCAGTTCACTGGGGTCACGTTCAGGAGCATGAGTTGGAGATTGCTTGCAGAAGCACGGGTGACTCACAGACAGCCCCAGTGTGGGTGACAGAAAGCAACATCGCCAGAGGTGCCTGCACAGCTGGCAGGTACGCCCACAGAAGCCTCCTCTTCTCCAGCAACTGCTTGCTGCTTATAAAACCTCACAGATGGACCTTGGAAGACTCAGGCTTTCTGAGCACACTGAGCTTCAACTTCCTCAGCCCTGTGAGACCCTTTCTCCCCTGAGTAAGTGCTTCAACTTGGAAGAACAGCAGCACAACACTCTGGTGTCCATTCTGTTGTCCATCTCCCTCCCTGCTGCAGTTATCATGGAAGATTTGAGTAGATGGTTCAGAAGATGGATTTGAACAAATATCCCAGATTGAGAAGCAAAAGGCATACAAACAAAAACCATGGAGAGACATGAAGAAAGAGGCAGAATGAGCACAGGAGGTCTGATATTCAGCAGTTCTGCTAAAAAAAAACCGAGACCGTGCAGGCCAGAAAATAACCAAATTAAAAGCTGGGCGGTGGTGATGTACACCTTTAATCCCAGAACTTGGGAGTCAGAGACAGGCGGATATTTGTGAGTTCGAGGCCAGACTGGTCTTGAAGAGCTAGTTCCAGGACAGCCAAACCTGTTATACAGAGAAACCCTGACTTGAAAAACCAAAAGAAGAGGAGGAGGACGAGGAGGAGGAGCAGGAGGAGGAGAAGGAGAAGAAGAAGAGGAGGAGGAGGAGGAGGAGGAGGAGGAGAGTGAGGAGGAGGAGGAGGAGGAGAGTGAGGAGGAGGAGAAGGAAGAGAAGAAGAGGAGGAAGAGGAGGAGGAGGAGGAGGAGGAGGAGGAGGAGGAGGAGAAGAAGAAGAAGAAGAAGAAGAAGAAGAAGAAGAAGAAGAAGAAGAAGAAGAAGAAGAAGAAGAAGAAGAAGAAGAAGAAGAAGAAGAAGAAGAAGAAAACAAGTTAAAAGGCATTCGGCACCAAAGAAGAGACATTTGAGAGGCTAAGGCCTCCATGCAAAGGTGGGGAGGTATCTGAGCACCTAGAATAGAGAGGACCCCAGATAGGAAAAACAGGTTGACTTACCAACCGTGGTTCAGAGGCATTTGATATGGAAACGATGGCGCTTGGATCACCAACAGGAAGAATAAAAACCTGACCTCTGCCAATGGAGACCAAGCAGGAGCCCGGGAACAGGTTTTGCATTTCTGTTTGTTTGTGCCTCATCATACTCCCTGAATTTTAACTGTCATATATTACATATATATTACAGATCAGAATTATCACCATCACACCCTTAATTATAGCCAGTAGCCTCCACTTATATCCTGGTTTGCTTTCTGTGGCTTTCCCACAGTCAGTCATGGTCTAAAAGACTACCTGAAAAATTCCAGAAATAATTGATGAATTTTAAACTACATGCTGTACTAAGCAGTGTGTTGGACTCTCATACCATCCTGCCCTGTCCTGCCAGAAATATGAGTTATTCTTACATGCAGCACACCCAACTGTATGTGTGCATGACTCTTTGGTCATCTAGTCACTAAGCCATCTGTGTTTCCGGGTGAAAAGTTGTGCTAGCAAGCATTTGTACCGAGGTAACCATTATTTTACTTGGTAACAGCTCCAACATCCAACACACTAGAGCAGTCATGCAGGCAACTCCGACGCAGAAAGGGGTGAGAAGAGCTTCCCTGTGTAAACAACGGAAAACGCTCCATCTAGTAAGGAAAATATATGTGCTAAGGCTGCTACAATGTGCAGTAAGAACAGATCTTCTATTCACCAAATTGAAAAGGCAACATTTTATGCCAGTTTGATGTTAGACCTCAAACTGCAAAAGCTCTGCCTACAGTGCAAAGTAAGAACAAGGAAACACGCGGTCTGCAGAAGGCTGGACACTAGCCAAGCTTTCGGGCATCGCCTGGGACTCTTGGGTGGTGTGCCCTGTGGATAAGGCAGGGCTGGCTACACCACTTCCAGTGCCAGGGAACACAAGGTGCCAGGTTCTTTCTCCTTGGTGCAGTACCGCTTAGCTCCCTCCGATTCCATCCTTATCACTGAAATCCATGCATCATCTGGGCTGGGAAGAACCCTGAGTGTAACTCAACATCACCAGACACTAAGAAGATTCTGGGATTTTTCTATGGTTGTGGTTGTTAACGCTGGTGTTTGGTTATTGACGATAGAATCACACACACACACACAAAAAAAAAAACATAATAATAGAGTAATAGCGTATGTACATTATTGTATTGTGTATGATGTCTATATGTACATATTTGTATGTGTCTATACATACATATTTGTATGAATTTAAATATTGTGTATGCATGTATGTATTCGGGTGTATGTGTGTATGTGTGTGCATTTGTGTCCATGTATGTATTTATATGTATGTAGTTGTATATCCATGCATGTACGTATTTATATATATTATATTAACATGTATTTGTATGTATGTACATGTAAGCATGTGTGTGCATGTTTGCATGTATGTGACAACTTTGAGCAGCAGCTGTATACTACATGTCGTGACAGACTGGCAGCTCTGTCAGCCTATGGCATTCCTTAAGTATCCTTTGACCCTGTTTGAAGAGCCAATACTACTGTGTCCCACACCCCTTAATGTCACTCAAGGGTGCTGCCAAGCCAGGAAAGGGGGCCTGATGACACCAAGTCTGCATCTGGGTATGTCGTCAGTGTATAATAGATGTTCTGTTTTTCCCTTTTGCTGACACGAGGTCAAATATCAGTTTCTATAAAGATACTGTCTTTGTGAGTATCCTATAAAAATACTGTCTTTTCAACAGGAAAAAAAAATTAGGTACAACTAGAAAATCAGGATTTGTTAAATCAGAAGACTTGATAAGTTTACATTCAACACGGCCAAGCTGCTTACCAGCGTGTTCCATAGGTACAGTCGTTAAGAGTCCTTCCAGTGCTGCTGAGCTCCAAAACCACATCCAGGAAGAGCCACCACAGCTGTCCCTCAGGGTCTGCAGCTGTCCCTTTGTGTCTGTGATTGTCCCTCAGTGTTTGTGACTGTCCATCAGTGTCCGTGGTCATCCCTCAATGTCTGTGGCTCTTCCTTAGTGCCTGTGACTGTCCCCAGTGTCTGTGTGATCATCCCTCAGTGTCTGTGGCTGTCCCTTTGTGCCTGTGACTGTCTCCTAGTGTCTGTGGTCATCCCTCAGTGTCTGATTGTACCTTCATATCTATGGCTGTCTCTCAGTGTCTGTGGCCACTCCTCCAAGTCTGTGGTTGTCCCTTTGTGTCTGTGACTGTCCCTCAGTGTCTGTTATCATCCCTCAGTGTCTGTGGCTGTCCCTTTGTGCCTGTGACTGTCTCCTAGTGTCTGTGGTCATTCCTCAGTGTCTGATTGTACCTTCATATCTATGGCTGTCTCTCAGTGTCTGTGGCCATTCCTCAAAGTCTGTGGCTGTCCCTTGGTGCCTGTGACTGTCCCTCAGTGTCTGCAGGGGCTATTTTCAGGACTCTGCTCCCCCACAGTCACTAAAATCCATGGATGCTCAAGGCTCTTATATAAAATGGTATAGTAATCTGGAGAGATGGTTCAGTTGGTAGGAACACTTACGAAACAAGACTAAGGATCTGAGTTTGGATCCCCAAAACCTACATAAAAATCTGTATGTGGTCATGAACACTTCTGCAAGCCCAGTACTGTGGAAGGAAGAAGACAGAAGGATCCCTACTGGCTGCCAGCCTCATTCAAGGTTCAGTAAGAGGCTTGGTCTCAAAGGTGTAGGGCAGAAAGTGATGGAGCACAACCCTCAGTATTTTAGTCTGCCCTCTCAGGCATGTGCACACACACTTGGGAGGTAGTGGTCTCGGCAGAGGACCTATAGACATTCTCCCATTTGCTTTAAATTGAATCTAGATGGCACGCAAGGCCTACACAACAAAACACCACACAGACACTTGCACCCTATACTGCTGAAGAAATGACTGAAAAAACCTGCACAAGTTCAGCACAGATGCATTCTTCGGGAGTATGGTTGATCTACAGTTAGAACCACAGATACAGACCCCAAACACCCAGATGACTCATTTTGACTAATCTCATTACAGGTGACAAGCCTGAACTAATCTTATAATTAGACGATGGCAAGGTTTATTTTTCAAATAAAATTTTACTGTCTCATCATGTTTCCAATTTTCTGTACAAGAGAGTCAGCTTAAGTTTTAAGTCTTCATTTCAGAACAATTAACTTTCGTGCCCATCTGAAGTGCCCCATTTGGACAGATAGCTCAAAAGTTAAGAGCACTGGCTGCTCTTGCAGAGGACCCGGATTCAGTCCCCAGCACCCACGTGACAGTTTACAACTCATGTCCACCAAACACGAACATTTTACATACATACATGTACGCAAATATTTACACATACAAAAATAAAAATAATAATTTTTCTAAAGTTTAGATTTGTTATGGTAGATTCGGGTATTTCAAAATCTGAAATTTTAAGATAATCCGGGTATACTGCTATGCACTGGGAAACCAAGAACTCAGAAAGATGGAGGCATGATGGTTAGGAACGTAAGGCCAACCACAGCTACATAACAGAATTCCAACCTGGACACCCTTTGACTAGTAGCAAATCCACCCCCAGGACATCACTCTCGGAAGCAAGCGCTCGCATCTAAGACCAGCAGCATCAAACACTTAGAATCTGTGTCACCGGGAAGTTCCCAGCAGCAAGAAAGCGAATAAACCATGGTAATCTGCAGTGTGGACGAATACACAGTCACTGAAAGAATGGATTCAAAATTATCACCAACTGTGACAAGGGACTAGTCACTACACATCACACTTTATAGGGAGCCACCGAGTAAAATGTGGCTGCTAGAATCACAGCTCCATATTCTTTAAAAGAAAAGGATGCGTTTCACGTGTAAGCATTCTGACAGACTTGTGACGGTAAAGTTTGTTGAGGGACATTACACACCACTAACAATGTCAGCTACCTATCAGCAGAGCGCAGTGGAGAAGAGAGCGTGTTTGCACATTTCCTGGATTTTGGTTATGGCAACAATTATATACTGCTTTAGGAATATTCTTAGAAGTCTGGCGGTGTTGCTCTTACAGGGCTTAGCTTACACAAAGGCTTAGCTTCTTTGCCAGCAGCTGCTGTGCAGGTGATTTCAAATGCACTTATTCAGGGTCCTGGGCATTGACAAATTTAGAAAGAAAATGATGAAACAGCTCCCTAAGGAGTCAAGACGCCAACCAGTTCCGGGCTCTCAATGTACTGCCAATCACCACTCAACCATGCCACAGAGTCATGCAGAGAGAGGTGACTTATCTCCTAACTTGTTGGACAGTGCAGCCTGGGACAGGGGACCATATGAAGGGTGGCCCTCAGAAGCAAAAGTACCATCTGACTTGTTGGTCATCGCTGGCCTCTGGCCACAGCTGTCCCACCTCATCTGCCTCCAGCTTCACCAAGCTCCCCTGCTATAGTTTAGCTGTAGAATATCCGTGAAAGGTCCACGAGGCAAGGACTTCATTTTGCACTGCACTAATGGAAAAAGGTGGAGCCTAGTGGGAGGTCTCTACCTAGAAGGGAATGGTAGGTTTCAGCCCATCCTCCTCCTTCCTCTTTTTGCTTTCTGGTTCAAAGTAAGCAGGATATATACTCCTACCACAATGTATTGCCTTGCCACAGACCTGAAAGCAATGGGCCAGTTGGTCAGGAACTGAAATCTCCACATGGCAATCCCATATGTGTACATACACAGACACACGCATACACATAGAGATACATATGCATTCATATATATATATATATATACACACTCACAGAAACACATATATATACATTCACACAGAGACAGACATATATATATGTACATTCACAGACACATACACATAGTCACATACATGTACACACACATACATATATACACATATACATATATTCACACATACGCAAATATACACACAGACACATACATATAAATATACACTTATTTGTATACTGATACAGATACACATATACATACATACCCACATACATACACACATAAAGACACATGCATACCCACACATATACACATCTCTCTCTCTCTCTCACACACACACACACACACACACACACACGGAACTTTTAAGTTTCCTCAATGTCCCCAGTGTAATGTGTCTTTATATTTCTCTGGAACCTTCACCTTTCAGGCATGGTTAGGGTTTCTCCTAAGCGTGGGTTCCTCCACCAGCAGGCTCTCCCCCATCTCTGCTGCATGGACAGCTAAGTGACATCTCCAGTTAGGCACTTGGTGTTTGTTGTTGCTGTTTTGCTTTGTTTTGTTTCAAGACAGGGTTTCTTTGTGTCCTGGACAACTTGGTGTGTCTAAAGTTAAGCTCAAAGCCACTTCTTGGCTCAGTGGCCCTGAGGCAGTCACGTATTCCTTCTTTGTCCATTTCAGATCACTCACCACAAGGAGCCAGGACTGTAGGAGGAGCAAGCCCTCAAAAGAAGCTAGCTTGATTGTGTGTCGTTCCCCTGGCTAAGACAAGGGAGACACCTCATGGAAATCCCAAGGGAGGGAACTGTCCAAGGACCTGAGCAGTAGGGAGTCCACTGGGTCCCCAGTGAAGTGGCCTAGGATCCATGTAAAAGGGGTTGTCAGATTCAGGGCACAGTAAGTGCTCAGTAAAGTGAGAACTGGTTTTCTCAGTACTACTGTTTCGTCAAGAGAAGGACTGCTGATATAATGATTCTTCAACAGGTCCAAACCACAGATGGTCAAAGAAGTTTGAGGCAGCAATGAAGCACTCCTTACAGAAGGTTCAGAGCAGAGTACAGCATGAAACCCACCGTGAGTTCCATAAAAGCCAGTTATCTTGGTCTATAAGGAAGACCCTTCAAGGGAGTTGGGGCAAATATATTCATTATCCATAGGGGACTGATCTCAGGAACTCCCAGCTCCCATGGTCAGACGTTCAAATCTCTTATATGTCATACAACTTGCATATAGCCCACACATGTCTTCCTGCATGCTTTTAAATCATCTTCAGGCTGCCTATGAGAACTAATGCAATATAAATTCCATGCAAACCGTTGCTATATTGTATTATTTGGGTAATAATGGCCAAGAAAACTCTATACATATTTCTGTATTAAAAACAGGGTTTTCCTGAATATGTTCATTCTGTGGTTGATTGAATCCATGGCTACAGAAGCTGCTGGTGCTGAGGGCAGACTGTATAAGAAAGGCAAAGAACCCATATTCCCTACTCACAACCACATCAACAGGCAAGCCTGTCCCAACTGGAACTAACCATTCTTTCTGCAGGGCAGAAACGACATGTGAAAATCTCGATAGACCATGTTGAATTTAAAGGCTGGAGATGCAGCTCAGTGGCGGAGCACTCACCTCATATGTTCGGGGATGTTCCATCCCCAGCACAAGAAAGATTAAAAAGAAGCCTGTGGGATGAAGGCCAGAGGGTAGGAGGTAAAATGTGTAAGCACTTCGTGGTGTCTTCAGTGTTCTTCTCTAGAGCCTGGAGAAGTGCGAACACACAGCCTAACACCAGGCATGACTCAGAACCGGGGGAAACCAGAACCAACCACTCCTAACTGTTGAAGACAACAGCATTTGAAACACAAACCGCATTATTGTTTTACCTGTTCAACTTAACCCCTGCAACAAAATGCAGGGGATGTATATTTTAATATAAATACTTTTTCTTCTGTCTCCAATTAATGTTTTCTTTTTAAGGCTTGTTATCAAAAGGCAGTTCTCTTTGCAAACCCTAGGGAAATTCAGCTATGGCTCAGAGGTGGTGGGGGAGGCTCAGGAAGAGTCAGGAAGCCAAATTCACCAGTCTGCCACCTGTAGGCTGGTTCCAGCAGGCTGAAACTCAGTACCCACTAGACAGACATGAAAACAATGCATATTAAGTATTGCTAAAAACCGAGCAACAGATGTGTGGAGACTATATATAGGGGCGGGATTGGACCACGGCTCCCTAGAGGCTGCTGCCCACCTCCTCTCATCGATCTGAACACTGGGAGCTGTGACCACACGTCCTGTCATCCTAGTTAGCTCTCCAAGATGAGGCCCCCTCCCCACCCCGTCTGAAAGAAGCTTTGAAAATTAATACTCCCATTAGGATGAACAGCCACACCTGTATCGATCCTTGTTTCAAGGGTAGTTTTGCTAGGATCTCATTTTAAACCAGACAAGGAACTTGCAAGAACAAAGGCCATTACAAACAAAATAAATTAAAAAAAAAAAGCAAGACCGATTATTTTCTAAAATTACGAAAGTTAAGAACAAACAGCGATCATTAATTCCAAAGGCTTGGTTTGGGGTCTGTGTACGCGGAATTTAAACGCATAGTGTTCACTGGAAGCCTGTAATGTATTTGTGCACCATCGACCAAATGTGGTTACAGATGTCAAGAGTTCTCGAAACAAGTGCCGGTCTTTATAAATACCAGTGCCGCATTCATCTCCTAATTCCCATATGCCCGTTCTTTATTAATATAGAAAATAAGCAACTTTGATCAAAACGGTACAAAATACCTAAATAAATAAATCATCTCGGACCCATGGTTTCTTTAATAAATGTTTCCTAGGGGAAGATTTGAGAGTCAAGAACCTGAAAATCAGTCTAGAGTTCAAAAAGCACACTCCTGGCTCCCAGTCGCCAGCCGGTCCAGCAGGATCGTTCCGGGATTACGAAAGAAACAAGACGCCTCCGTGTCCGGGAGGTGAGTGACCAGAGCAGGACCAGCCGTTCTCCCCCGGACTGACCCGCAACCGAACGCGAAGCACCGCCCGTCCCCGGCGAAAACCGCTGCGAAAGGAGCCGCTCACAGAGGGCTCAGCACCCGGGCTCGGGCGCCCCCGCGCCGCGCCGCCTCGGTCACGGTCGCCCGCTGCCCGGGTAGGTCACTGGTGAGCAGAGCTCCCAGCAGCTGCCCCAGACAGGGACTTGCCACCGACCGCCACCCGCAAGGTGGCGAGGGGAGGGCGTCTGGTTCCTTTCCCCACCGAAAAGTAACTCCGGGCGCAGCGCGTTGGAGCGGCGGTGCGACTAGCGACGGTCCCCGGAGTTCCCCTGCCCGGGACTTGGAAACTGCACCCGAGCCACGGCTGCCAGACCCGGGCGTCCGCTCCCCCACTCGGCGCGGGCCGCGTCCCCGTCACTGCAGCTCCGGGTCCCGGCCAGCGCCACCGCCGCAGACACTCACCGAGAAGCCGGCCCAGAAAGGGCAGGAGTGGCGCACGCGGGCCGAGGTGGTGAGCGCGAGCGCCGCGAAGCTCACGGCCACGATGAGGCATCCGAGCGCCATCTGCGTGGCCCCGAGAGCCAGCACGATGCGGGAACGGCCCGGGCACTCGCGCAAACGGGACAGGCTGTGGGGCAGCGCGTGCGGGCGCGGTGTGCGGGGGCCGCCGGCCGGAGGCATCGCGCCCCGCAAGCTCTCTCCGCGCTGCGCTCCTCACAGAGGCGCCGAGGCAAGTTGAGCCGGCTGCGGGGACCGCCTCCCCGTGGACAGCAGAGGCTGCGACGCGCGGTCACCACCAGCCGGCCGGGCCGGCCAGAAAGCCGGGCTCCCGCAGCCCGAGCCGATGCCCGCGCCCATGCCACCGCCACTGCGCAGGGCCCGCCGGCCGCGCTGCGCCCTCTCCCGCTCGTCCGCCCGCCCGCGCGCTCCCTCGGCCGGGCGCGGGCGCGAGCCTCCGTGCCGGGCGCGAGCTGCCGCGGGCTTCGGGAGCGAGCCTAGCCGCTGCGCGCTGGGCCCGGGAGGGAGCGGGAAGCCGGAGTGGGGACCAGGCGCGGAGCCGGGAGCGGGAGAAGTCGCAGGTGTGTCCTCCGCGCTGGCGCCTCCTCCCGGTCGGTGGAGAATCCTGAGGAGAGAGCGGACCGAGTCTCCACAAGGGCAAGGGTAGCGAGCCGGCTCTTCGGGGAGCCTTTGGATGAGGCGTGGGAGACAGGCTTGCAGGACTTATGGCGCTGAGGACCAGGAGCCCTGCTCTGAGCCCCAGGCATGGCGACCTCCAGCCCCTCCGCAGGGCAGAAACCAAGATAAGCCTGGACGCTTTCTTGCAGTTCCAGAATCTCCCTAGCAGCCACCTATTCCGGGGGCACGCAGTTGCCTTCTATCTACCTTTCCTTCGCGGGGCTTTTTTATAAAACAAGTCCCAAGTTTGAGCTTTAAAACAATATGCAAGGCGAATGTAAATGAGCACAGTAACAACCTATTAAGTCTCCTATACTCCCTCTGGCCAACAGTTTTTTAAAACGACTGGCTTCCTTGGAATTGCAAGGAAACCTGGAAATTCGGTCGTCGTAATGGCTTAGTGGCCCTGTTGATGGGACAACTTTAAACCTATTCGTGTTGAACGAGTCCTAAAGTGTTAGGGGTATGAAGGCTTGACCGAAAATTAGGAAGCAAAGTTGAAAAGGATTAAAAAAAGGCCGAGGCCCTTCTTCCACGGCCTCTTGACAGGACTTATGGGGCCCCACCCCCACCCCACCCGGTGCCCACGGTTGGACTGGAAATACTGAACGGTGTCCTGAAAACATCTCAATTGCTGGTGCTTGAAATTTCAGCATTAGAGATATTGATTCCTTTGGGGCTTGACGATCCTCTATTAAAATGCAAATTCCCCTTGAAGGGGCAATAGCTCAAGCCTTTATCAGCCAACACCTTACGAGGGCTGGGATTTATTTTCCAATTTAACTGGATGGGCAAGGGATGAAGAGAGAGGATGGGAATCCCAGGATAAAGTGGCTGACCTCAGAATACTGGCCTGTGACCAACTGCTGCCGTCTTTCCCAGTTCTTTGTAAAACGAATAAGGCTCTGGCCAGGTGTTTAGAGCGCCCTCGTACAAATTCCAATTTCCTGGAGGTATTTTCTATCCAGAAGTTCCCAAAGCAGCGTTTTTGACAGCGCTTGAAACAATAACAAAGCGCCTGATAGTGGGCTGCCCTCGCCTCCCTCATCCACTCAGGCATTCTTTTGAAAACCGGTTCAGACTAAGGCTCTAAGCAGAGGCCTTCAGTTTAAGGCTCTTAGGGGAAGGTACCTCAGTGAACAAAACAGAGAAATAATCAGCATAACAAATGAGCTAATTATTTAGCTTATCTACATTGTATACTAGTCAAAATTATTTTAACCCCTACTGTTTGCCAGAAAAAGATTTGAGACAAGTAGAAGCAGACAAACACACACACACACACACACCCCTCCCGGGGACTTTTCATCTCCTGGGGACTTTGTCAGCGCACAGATAATTGCTCCAAAGCCAGTTGTGTCTGGGTTCAGTGGGATAGAAAATGCTGCTACACCTGCCACCCCAGGGCTGAGAAGAGCTTCCGGTCACACAGGTCCAGATGCTATTGCTATCAGCCTGGTGAGGTGTGTGTGGGGGGGGGGGGAGCAGTGGTAATAGGTCAAGGGATCGGGGTAAGGAAGGACAATGGGTAGTGGGGGCGAGGGGTGATAGTGAATTGGATTAAGGTGGAGACTTGCAAAAGTAGAGATGTTTAGGAACTGTGGTTGATGATTTGAACACAAGGAAGAGATGGGGCCTGCCTCTAGGAAACTCTCACTTATTAATTAAATTGATTCCCAAGTAAATGTAGACTTTTTCCATTTATGATTGGCATGCCAACCGTTCTGAGAAACAGGAGGCACGAGTGAGGTGAATTACAAATATCTACCTCCACTGGGAACTTTGACGTGGAGAAAGCCAAGAAATTGATCCCAAAATGAAGCTTATTTGCTGCCCTAAAAATTAGTCCCGTTGGTTTGAAAAAAAAAAAAAAAAAGAAAGAAACATCTTGGAACAAAATAATTTAACAACCAACAAGTAAAGAGCACTTTGCGAGTCAGGTCCTCCCAGGAGTGGGAGGTACAGAGAACTCTCCTCCACAGCACCAACAATGTGGAGAAAGGAAAAAAGATGAAGAAAAATAGTAACGAACCAAAAGGTTGTGGTTTCCAAATTCCTTTCCTGCTGAAGATTAAAGCGGAAGGAATGCCATTATCCAGCCACTGAAACGGAAGTGTTGGCCATTTCTCGGGAAGTCAGAGGAACAACTCTGCTTCAGTCTGGCATTGCAGCCTGAGTGACACTGTTCTGATTTGGTCTGTTGTAACATCCCACACGAGCCCAGTCTATAATTTCGTTGAACATTGTTTCACAGAATTTTAATTTATGCTATTGAATTTAATCCTATGCTATTGAAGATGGTGGCTACGGTTGTCTTGGAATTTGGAGTTATAATAAAACTGTGTTTATTTCATGGCTTGAAGCCATGAAGAAAGAAGGATGAAAAGAGAGAGGGAAGAAGAGGAGGGAGAAGATGGTACTACTGTGAATCTACCCTCTTGCTTTGATCCTAAAAACTCGCCGACCCCTTTGGTCCTCAGGATGTGTCTACTATAAAATATACCAGATGGTTGCCGCGGAGTTTGGGTAGCCTTTAAGACCAACTTAAAACAACTTCTTGGGGCTGGAGAGGTGGCTCAGTGGTTAAGAGTACTGCCTGCTCTTCCAAAGGTCCTGAGTTCAATTCCCGGCAACCACATGGTGGCTCACAACCATCTGTAATGAGGTCTGGTGCCCTCTTCTGGCCTGCAGACATACAGACAGACAGAATATAGTATACATAATAAATAAATAAGTAAATAAATAAGTAAATAAATAAATAAATAAATATTAAAAAAAACCTTTTTCTCTTTGGGTCAGATGAGACTAAGTGACTAAAACCACTGTTTTTGAGCAAAACAAAACAGCTAAATATCTCAGTGAAAGGCAAGTTACTTTCCTCTTGCCATGAAAAACTGAGTGATGTTGACCAAATATCTCACTGTACCTTGCAATTAATTCCATTCTTGCTCCTATCACCATGTACCTTTCTATAGATAGATGGCAAACAAAGATGCCCCCTTGTGTCCTCTCTAAGCAAGAAGAAACTTGTATTCAGAATCTCTACCCTCAGCAGGCAGTGGCCCAAGGGACACTCTCTTCTGGGAATGGAAAACTAGCAACACCAGCTCAAGGTGACTTAGAATAAGATAAAATGTTTTTTGGAGTATTTTCTTAAACGTGTGAAAGAATTATGGAGAAAACAAGGGTCTTCATGTCAAGGTCAAAGACAGGAAGAAACCAGTGAGGTGGGTAGAGAACACCATTAGAAAGATGAGTTTGAAGTCAAAGGTTTCTAGAGCTGAGGACTCAGTAATCCAGTTCCCTGCTTTGCTATGGAACCCCAAATGGCCGTGCCATAAAAGCAAATGTGTCCAGAAACCTCAAGCACAACGTACAGCAAAGGCACTCCTGTATTACAAAGTGTTTTAAGAGCTGGCAAAAGCATAGGAAAGGCCGCTCCAGAGAGAGTAGCATCTTATAGGGTTCGAGTTACTTCTCCAAGCACTGTTTGAAACTCTCCTTCCCTTAATGCCTTCAACATTGGACGGGACATTTATGAAAAAGCTACATCTAATATCATACTCAATGATAAAGACTAGAAGATTTTACCCAAGATCAGAGCTGCAACAGGGAAGTCTGAATTCACCACTTCAAGTCAACATTGCACTAACAAGAACAATTAGACACGAAAAGGGAATAAAGGCATCACAATTAAAAAGAAAGGTACAAATGATATCAGTTTGCAGATGACATAATCCTATATAGAGAAAATCAACAAGATATGCAGGAAGGCTGTGAGATCTAATAAATTCAAACAAATTAGAAGGCGTGAGATCCGTACACAAAGATCAGTTAGTTGTGTTTCTAAAAGGGAAAATAATGAATCAGCTCTATTCACAGTAAGATCTAAGTGAATAAAGTCTTATGATTGTATCTAAGGGGGCAAAAGCCTTATACCTCCTAAATCACAAAGCATTGTTGAAAGAAATTCAATCTCTAAATAAATGAAAAGACATACTATGTTCATGGATAAAAATACAATATCAAGATGTGAATACACAAGTAATTCTACAGAACCAACACATCAATACATCAGCACTCTGGCAGAAACAAGTCTCGAATTTACATAAAATTACAGAGACCACAAGTACCAAGGAGATCTAAAGAAAGAAAAAAAGAAAAAGAAAATCCACACTTCCAGATTTCTAAGCTTACTACAAAGCTGGAATAATCCAAACAATATGATATTATCAGAGGATAAAAATATACACTATGGAAATAGGATTAAGAACCCAGAAATAAATCCATACATCCAAGACCAACTGCTCTTTGATAAGGTCAAACCATATGTGTGTGTGTGTGTGTGTGTGTGTGTGTATCACCATTCCACAGGGAAAAATAAACTTCACTTGGTATTTCTGGAACAACTGTATTTGCATATGCAAAGCAAAAAGTAAGATTTCAATTTCATATCCTATACAGAAATTAAGTCAAAGTGGATCAGAGCTCTAAATATATGAACAAAAACTATGAAATTCATAGGAAGACAATACTGGTATCAAGATTCATGATCATGGCTCTGACTTTGATTCTTACATGTGTGCTGTAGTTTAGATGTTAAACATCCCACAAAGGACCATGTGTTTAAGAAGAGGTGGTGGAATTTTTAAATGTTGGCCTTGGAAGTCATTAGGTCATCAAGTCATCAAGGGTATGCCATTGCAAGAGTTAATCTTAGCTGTCAATTTAATGAGCTCTAGAATCACCTGGGAGACCAGTATTTGAGCATGCATGTGGGTATTGATTGTTAATTGAGGTAAACAATCTGTCCACTGTGGGTGGCACCATTCCCTGGCTGAGACCCTAGATGTATGTATAGCAAGGAGAAAATAATTAGACCACAGCATTCCTTGCTGTTTCCTGGCTGTAGATGCAATGTGCCCAGTTGCTTTAAGCTCCTGGTGCTCTGACTTCCAGGCCAAGATGGACAGTAACCCAGAATTATGAACCGAAATAAATCTTTTCTTCTTTAAATTGTTTTGTCCAGATTTTTTATCACAGTAACAGGAAGAGAAAACAGTTCATAAAGCAGTTCCAGAAGTGATTAACTCTGATTAACCTAACCATGGGTTTCTTGAGCCCTTGAAACTACCTTACAGCTTGAATGTGGATGAGTCTGGTACTTGGAACTGGAAAAGCCTATCGTGCTGGAAGCAGAGTTTAATGAACCATTCTGATGGAAACTTGGAAGGCAAGCATGCTTATGAAGAACCTGTGAGATGGCCCAGTGGTAAAGGTTTTTGCTACCTGACAATGCAAACCTGATGACCTGAGTTCAATTCCCAGAGCCCATGTAAAAGTGGAAGGAGAAAACTGACTTCACAAAGTTGTCTGCTGATCTCCACGTGTATACCATGTTCTTGTGTTTGTGTGCTCACATGCACATGTGTGCATGCCCTATATACACCCAATACACACATAAACATATATATGATAGTAGAAATAAATGTTCCCCCACCAAAAAAAATGAGAGAAATGCAGACCATGGAGGCCTGAATCATTAAGTTTTAGAGGTGAATGAGGATTCTATTAGGAACCACGCTTCATGACATACGCTGTCAAAGAAACTGACTGCAATCTGCTGTGTCTTAAAAACCTGAATGATGGGAGGCTGGAGAGATGGCTCAGAGGTTAAGAGCATTGCCTGCTCTTCCAAAGGTCCTGAGTTCAATTCCCAGCAACCACATGGTGGCTCACAACCATCTGTAATGAGGTCTAGTGCCCTCTTCTGGCCTGCAGACATACACACAGACAGAATATTGTATGCATAACAGATAAATATTTTTTTAAAAAAAAACCTGAATGATGTTGAACTGAAAAATAATGGACTAGTTTATTTGCCAGAGAAAAGCTCAAGACAAGAAAGCATTCAGGCCCACGGTGAGAAAGCAGTTACAATCACTAAAGAGAGGAATGCCATTGAAGAGACTCCCCATGCCCTGCAGTGGGATACTAGGAGAGATGTCCACAAGATAAAGCTCCACCCACCCAAGGCTTTACTGTGCGAAGATCCAAACTCATTTGAAAGAAGAAAGCCTGAACACTGAAGATGTGTTTCCCATGGCCTAGCTGTGGTCTATGAGTGCCAGCTGCATCTCAAGCTGGCATTAAAACTTGGCAGCATCACTCAGGTGAAACTTCCCTGGAGGTGTGGAAGATGTAAGATTAGGGGGATCGTGGAGTCCTGTTCCACAGGAGTCAGCTGGGGACAGGCAATGAGTGGCAGGGATGGAATCCTTGCAAGAAGATCCTAAAAGACCACTGTGTGAAGTCGTGAACATTACATCGAAAGAGTTTGTGAAGCCTGGCACTGCCATTTTTCTTTTATTTGCTGGAGATGAGATTTGCTTCACCATGCAATCCCTGCCATTGTCGTCTGGGTGCCATCTAATAGGTAAACCAGAGGCATCCCAAGCAAAGAGTCCACTCTATTTTGCACCAGAATCTCTAAAACAGTAGACCAAGGTAGCCCATTCTCTTTATAAACTAATTATATCAGGTATTTCATTACAGTAACAGTCAACCGGTAAATTATGGCAACAAAAACAAGAGCAATGCAGAAAAACTGGTAAATCATACCCAAGGAACTAAAACCTTTTTATGACTCAAAGAACATTATTAAGAAAATCAAGCCCAGAAAATAATATGTACTGTCAAGGATATGGAGGAATAGGATCAGTTGTACATTGCTATAACATAACAGAGAATTGTTGAAAATGGCTATAAGATTTACCAACAAAGCTTAAATAAGTATCCTATAATTTAGAATGGAAGTTCTAAACACCTTTGGGTGCATACCCAAAAGAATTTAAAAACACAAACTCAGAGAAATATTTGTGCATTCAGGTTCATAACAATGTCGATCACAATAGACAACTCAACTGCCCAGTGACAAATTAGTGGAAGTCTAGGAGACGGACTAGTGGGAGAAATACTTGCTATGCCAAAACCCACATGAAAGCTAGAACAGTGTACAAGTGTCTGCAATTTTAACATGCACCTATGAGGACATCAAGAGCTGAGGTGGGAGAACTGCGGGAAGCAATCTACCCTGGTGTATGAACAATAGCAGCGACTTTCAAGAGACCCCTCCCAAGCAAGGCTGAAGGTGAGAACTGACAACCCAAGGTTGCCCTCTCATCTCCACATGTGTGCCATGGCATATGCATACATGTCACACACACACGATAAATGAGTGGATAAAATGTGATATATACAGACAGAAGAATAACATTTAGATTAAACGTGGGAAATTCTGATGCACACTGAATCTTGGGCAAGCCTTCAGCACTTTATGCTAAATGGAACAGGTAAGACATAAAAGGACAAGCCATCATTGTGTTTATAAGAAGAGCCTGGAGTCATCAGAGTCACAGAGAAGGAAAGCAGAATGGCTGTCACTGCTCACTGGAGGAGGGGACAACAGAAAGCTGGTGTTGAATAGAGGTACAGCGATTTTGCTAGGGAAAATTAAAAACTCACACTACATATGATGGTCACACAACACTCAATTATACTCTATACCACAGGATTGCTTGCTTACAAATGATTAGAGTAGTAAGATTTGTGTTATGTATTTTACCACAGTAAAAATGGGGCACACTGAAATAACATTTCATATGCACTAGAATGGCTATAATTTGGGGAAAAGCCTAGGAAGTAATTGTTGAGTATGATGTGGAAAACTTGAAACTCATTGCTTTAGGGACTTTGAATAGTGCAGTTGGAAAACAGCATGGTAGCTCGCCCCTCCAGGTATGTGCCTACAGGAACTGAATACCAGCATCCTCTGCTTGTCCTCACCAACTCTGGTTTGTGTTGGCTCGGACAACCACTGTGGGCGAGTTGGAAGCGTGAAAGTCCCAGGGCACTGATGGAGAAGAGTGGCTTGTTTCTGTTCTTGCCTTTAAAAATATCGCTCCCTCTGTCACCTTAGTAACTGAAAGACAACTAAGTCAGTGAGAGCCAAGCTCTGATATGTAGAACCACAGAAGTTAGGTGTAGCACAATGGAGCAGGGAGGGACAGACCTCTTTCGGAAAGGGAAATAGAATGGATGATTATGGACAGAAGAGGGGACTGGAACAAGAAAATCAAGTGGGGAAGGGAAAAGGAGAGGAGGATGAGAATGGGAAGACAGGAGATACAGCTAAAATGAAGGGCCGTCTGAGGGGTAGTATTGAAATCCAATACAGTAGAAGCTTCCTAAAATAAATAAATATATGAAGGCGATCTAAATGAAATTGTCAAATATTGGGACAGAGTCATCGCTTGTCACCAAATGAAGCTTTGAGTCCCAGGACTGGATTATATCTAATTGAGTTTTTGTCCAAAGGGGTCCCACAGGAATCCCCAAATAACCCAGCCTTGTTTCCAAGGCTACAGGTTGCTCTTCACACACTGATGGCAAGGCCCCAATGCTGAATACAGCATCTGACAACTCATTGAACATGGAGAAGTTGAGCTGGTGCCTACTTAGAGCCTTGCCCCTACGTTCCAGGGTCTTTGGTTGAGGAAGGTACTCTGTAGGCTACCAAAGGAGAAACAAACACCAACTGAGCTGCAAACCCTTTGATCTACAATACAATCCTGCCTGCAAAATATGCTAGGCATATCTTGATGGCACAAACCTTGTGGAAGTAACCAACCAATATCTGATTTGACGGAAGGGCCACTCCTTGAAATGGAACCCATACCTAGTACTGGGTAATCAGGAATCTGAGATTAGATAGGACATAGGGAAAAATCAAATACTAATCTTTTAAAAAGAAATATAACAATAAAATGACTCCAATGACATTCTGCTACTCTCATAGGTCAGTGCCTTGGTCAGCTATCATCAGAGAGGCTTAATGTAGCAAGCTGTCTTGCCGGATTATCTTTGGACACCCGCTCACAAATAATGACCTGGAGACTTATCATTAATTATAAAAGCTTAGCCTTAGCTTAGGCTTTTTCCCAACTAGCTCTTACAACATAATTTAACCTGCTTCTATTAATCTACGTTCTGCCACATGGCTTTTATCTTCCCTCAGTATGGCATGTCCAACGTTTTTCAAGTCTGATGGCATAATCCATCCGCCTAGAATCCTTATCCCCTTCCTCTCTCTCCCCGGAAATCCTGCCTATCCTCCCCTCCCCTCTTCTGCCTAGCCGGTGACCATTCAGCTTTTTTTTACACCAATCACAGCCACACATCCTTGCACAGTATACAAACATCCCTCAACAAATCCTCCCTCCGCATATGGGGACAAATGTAGTGGCCCACAGCCAGATACTATGCAGAGAGTGAGAGACCTTAGAACACTCAACCCTAAGTGTGATGTCTTCATCAAACCCCTCCCCTCAGGACTAAAGGAACCCTGTGGAAGAGAAGGCAGAAAGAGTGTAAGAGCCAGAGGGGATGGAGGACACCAAGAAAACAAGCCCCCTAAACCAACGTAAACAAGCTCAAATGAACTCACAGACACTGGCGCAGCCTGCAGGTTACCTGCGTGGGTCTGTACCATGTCACCTGAGTATTCATTATGGCTCCCAGTCTAGTGCTTTTATGGGATTCCTGGGTGTGTAGACAAGTGGATCTCTGATTCTTGTGCCTTCTCTCAGGCTCTTTTCCTTCTGTCTGTTTGTTTTGTCCAATTCCGATGTATTAATTTTTGTTTTATCTTACTATACTTTGTTTTACTATCATCCCTTAGAAGCTGGTTTGCTTTTCTAATGAGAAACTGAAAGGGAGTGGATCCATTTGGGAGGGGAGGTTGGGGGCAGGGCTAGAGAGGAAGATGACCAGGATATATATTGGGTGAGGAAAAAAGTTTATCTTAATAAAAAGAAAAAAAAACCTGAAAGATACAGAGAGTATACAGTATACAGAGAAGAAAACCCTCATCTTGACAAACCCTGAGCTACTATTACTTAGTGTGCTCTTGATAAGATTTTAAATCACCACGAGTAGGAAAGGATTTTGCAAACACTGGGAGCTGAATGCTGAGCAGTATTATTCCATTATTAATACCGAGCCCAGTCCAGTCATGCATACTATCCTAAGGTACCTGGCACAGTGCTTCACAGAGAGTGGTAGTCAGCTCTACTTATTAAATTAATCCTGTATCCTAAGCTCTATGTTAAGATGGAAATTCTTATCACTTCCGCACTGCTATTGACTAGAATTTTCTGAAAATCCCCTGAGAAATAACTGATGCTGGATTATCCAGAGAGGGTAATGAGGCTAAGAAGGAAGTTCCAGTTAAGTTAATTCAACTCACATTATTAAATCAAGTTATTAGAAATCTATGTATTCTAATGATTTCATTAGAATCAGAAGCTATTCATATTCATACACACTGACTCTGACAAAATTCTACAGGAAGGCAATGTTTTGCCTTGAGGAAAACTATCAAAATTATGAACCAAGCCACATGAGACACTGGGATTCTCATCCATCAACTGAGCAGAATATAATGAAGTGAAATTTATCTTTTGGATTTGAAGCATGGGAGTCACTTTCAACCAGAACCCTTTCACTAACAATTTTTACAATAAGAAACCAAAGGAAAATGCTTTGCTCATGGATAAACGGAAGGTCTCCAGGACAGCAGTCATCAGGATTCACTGTCTTTCTTGTCCTTTCTGCTCCCCACAGCAATGGTGAGACGACAGCAATGCTGAGACCTACGTGTCAGAATGTGATGCCCCTCCCAGGCCTGTATCTCTGGGTTTAATGGAACCCTGAGCCATCAGCAACTCCTCTACCCACTCTCTAAGAAGTTTTCTCAGTACTCTGCCCCAAAACATCGTGCCCTTTGCTTGTTTATGCTTCCAGAAAGCAGCAGTTTATTCTTGCTGAGAATAACTCTCTTGAACCCCTATGTGACCTTCCTCCAAGCTCTGAGGCTTTTCTTGTCTGTGAAAGGTAGGACAGAAAAAAATGGGCCAGGCAGAAGGCGAGGCCACCCTGCTTCATTGCTAGGACAGGGTTCCACAGGATAGTACCCACCACGTGAGTCCCTGTGAGAATTTAATGATGGAACAATGCAGAATCCTTACAGTGTCTGACATACGACACCCTCCGAGAGCAGGTCATCTTTCTATTATGTTAGTACCCGTCCCTAAACTCACATCTCTGAGCTCCATTTTCTAGCCTAGTTAAGGTCACAAGAAGTGAGCAGCAAAGACTGCAATAGCTTAAATCACATATGCCCTGACACACTGGTAGTGGGCCACTTCACTACCCTACTCTCACCAAGGGACAGGTCATCCCAACGAAACTAAACCGAAAAACCTGGGAACTAACTGATGTCATAAACCAAATGGGCCGATAGATATTTATGGAACATTTAACCCAAACTCAAATTAATATACTTTCTTCCCAGTGGCCCATGGAAGTTTCTCCAAAATTAACCACATACTTGGACTCGAAGAAAGTCTAAATAGATACAAAAATATTGAAATAACACCCTGCAACCTACCTTACCACAGCAGATTTAAACTGGTAGTCAACACCATGAAAAGCTTACAAACTCATGAAAACTGAACAATTACTACTCGATGAAAATGGGTCAAGACAGAAATTAGGAATAAACTTTAGAACTTTCTAGAATTGGATGAAAATGAATATACAGCATAACCAAACTTCTGGGACACAAAGAAAGTGATTCTAAGGGGCAAATTCATAGCACTAAGTGCCTACAAAAAGAAAATTGGAGAGATCTCCTACTAGTAATTTAACAACACGCCTGAAACATCTAGAATACTCAGACCTAAAAGGGATGTCTCCAACAAAACTCTCCCCTCAGGGCTCAGGGAACCCTGCAGAAGGGGAGGCAGAAAGAGTGTAAGAGCCATGGTGAGTGGAGAACACCAAACACCAAGGCATCTAGACAGAACAGAGTTGGAGCACATGATAACTCACCGAGACTGTAGCAGCATCCAGAGGGTCTGCAAGGAGTCTACTCCAGATGTGGTCCTAGAGCAGAAAGGAGAAGCAGACACACGCCCAACCCCAACCCAAGAGCTATCACCAATTGATAGCTACTTGCAAATAAAAAATTAGTTTTCTCCAAGGGGCTCTCACTGGGGAAACAAACCACTCTTAATGGCAGGCCTCATGCCCCCCATAAATGGCCAACATTAAATGAACTCAAAGGCATTTTGGAGGTTATTTGTCTCAAAATGTTAAGTCAGGCTGTCTTTTGTTTGTTTGTTTAGTTTTCTACCTTACACATTTTTTTGCTTACATATTATGGCTTCTGGTTTTGGTTTTATATGGAATTCCAAGTGTGCAAAGGTGTGCATTTGGGGGGGCGGGGTTGAACTTTTTCTTTGCCCCCTTTTGTCATTTGGTTGTTTTGCCATACTCCAATTTGTTTGTTGTCTATTATCTTATCTTATGTCTGTTACAACTCCTTAGATGCCTATTTTCTAAGGAGAAGCAGAAAGGATGTGGGTCTGGGTTAGAGGGGAGCTGGAGAGGAACTGAGAAGAGAAGGGAGAGGGAAACCACAATCAGAATGTATTGTATTAAAAATGTTTTTTAGGGGCCAGAGAGATGGCTCAGCGGTTAAGAAAACTGGCTGCTCATGCAGAGGACCGGGGTTCAATTCCCAGCACCCACATGGCAGCTCATTCCTGCCTTTAATTCCAGTTTCAGAGTATCCCACACCCTCACACAGGCAGAACGCTAATGCACATGAAATAATTTAAAAAATTATTAAAAAAAATAAATAAAATAAAAAAATGTTTTTTTTAAAAAAAGCTGTTCACTCAGAAGTTCCTCAAATAAAACGAGAAGAGATGTCCAGACCAACACACACACAAATTGAAACATAATAAACATGAAAAAGCAAGATAACATAGTTCCTCAAAAGTATCTATTGCCTAGCTGTGATTTTTGTGAAGATAAATTACATTTTTTTTTCTTTTTGGTTTTTCGAGATAGGGTTTCTCTGTGGTTTTGGAGCCTGTCCTGGAACTAGCTCTTGTGGATCAGGCTGGTCTCGAACTCACAGAGATCCGCCTGCCTCTGCCTCCCAAGTGCTGGGATTTAAGGCGTGTGCCACCACCGCCCGGCTAAATTACATTTTTTAATGTGTGTTTTATGTATATGGTACATGTTCAGAAGCCAAACACTCTTCATCTGCTAGTTTGCAGAATCTTAACTGCACACTCAATATTTCTATTGTTTTAAAACTACCTTCAGTACTGTTTAACATTTGACTTTTTTTTTACATGTTCAAAAAATGTTGCTGGATTTATGTACTGTTTTCAAACTTATAAAATAAACAAAGAAAATATGTTGCTTTTTTTAAAAAAAATTTAAGGCATGAAGAATTGCATAGTGGCATAACCACAAGTTACTCTCCAGATAGCATGTCATAGTCACAATGTCAAAAAATAGATTTAAAAAAAATATTGACAGGTATAAAGCAAAGAGGCCAACTCACCCACAAACACATCCAAATAGCACCAGAGACCCCCAAAGCCAGGAGGAACAGAGTGATAGGTTTTCAAGCCCTGAAAGTAAATAACTTCTAACCAAGATTTCTATATCCAAAAAGGCCCAGGAGAACTGTCATTTTAAATTAGTGTAGAAAACGTATTTTTCAAGACTGGCACAAAACAGAAACCCAGAATGTTATACACAGATATGAAAGACAGTCTCAATCAAGAGGGACTAGGAAAGAATGAATTTCATGGAAAGAATAGCTGGACACAGAAGAAATGGGAAGGAATCTATCATGCACAACACAGAAAACTAGCTAAACTCTGATATTAGTAGGGAGAAAGAAAAAGACAAGCAATAAATATTCCAATCAGCTAGTTCTTCAGATTTACCCTTGGCCATGCTGATTGAACCCCTCCTACCAGCCCACCTCCATCCCCTTGGTACTCAGCTTTTGTGCAGACACATGGTCCTTCTAGTTCTTCCCCAATGCCCCTTCCATACTTCCCTTTACCCCATCCCCATTTTATTTTTACTCTCCCCTACCCTCAGAACACTCTCTACCAAGGACCCGACACCCACCACACTTGGCTGGGACTCGGGAATGTCACAGCCACCATACATGGCTAGGACTCAAACTGGGCAATGAAAAACAAAGAACAAAATACTTATACAACAAAGGTACAACCAGATAGCTACATGAAGAAAACAACTCAAACATCATCACTCCAGGTGCCTAGATCCCAGCACAAAAACAAAAAACAAAACAAAACAAAACAAAAAACCCCACAAACATGAACAACCAAGGCAAAAGTCAGAAACCCTATTATATTAGGCCCAGAGAGTAAAGTATAAGACAATGACTTGAAAATATAAATTATAAATAGGTTCAAAGACTTAAAGAGATGAATAAAAGCTTTTTTAAAAACACAAAAAGTTGGGTGAAATGACTAAAACAATTCAAGACATAAAAGTATAATTTAATAAAGAAAGAGAATCACTAAAGAAAGCCCAAACTGAAATAAAACTGGAAATAAAAAACTCAGGGTGTTAAACTAAAACCTTGGCAGTAAGCCTTATTAACAGATTAAAAAGACATGAAAGAGGAAATTTCAGGTGCTAAACACAAGTTAAAATAAATAGATAATTCAGTCAAAAAAAAGTTAAATCTAAAAAAAAAAAATTCAGGCACAAAACACCCAGAAATATGGGACAATATGAAAGACCAACCTATGAATAACAAGTATAGGGAAGGGGGAAGAAAAGCAGGTCAAAGGCATAGAAAGTATTTTTTAACAAAGTTGTAGAAGCAAATTTGCTTAATCTAAAGGAAAAGGTGCTTGTCAAGGCACAAGAGGCATCCAGACATGATAGGACCAGAAAGAAAACTCCCCAAGACATATAGTAATGAAACCATAAAATGTACAGCACACAAGAAGAGTATTAAAAACTACAAAAAGGGGCTGGAGAAATGGCTCAGCGATTAATAGCATTGGCTGCTCTTCCAGAGGTACTGAATTCAATTCCCAGCAACCACATGGTGACTCACAACCATCTGTAATGAGATCTGGTGCCCTCTTCTGGCCTGTAGGCAGAATACTATACAACACTATGCTATCTAATATATATATTATATATATATTGCAAGAAAAGAACTGGGCATAATATCACATGCCTTTAATCCCAGCACTTGGGGAGGGAGCACAGACAGGTGGATCTCTCTGAGTTCAAACATAGCCTGCTCTACAAAGGAAATTTCAGGGAAGCTAGAGCTGTTAGCCAGTGCTACACAGAGAAACCCTGTCTTGACAAAACAAACAAATAAAGCTGCAAGAGAAAAAGACCATCCACATATTACAATAACACCTGAGTTTTCAGTGGAGACTCTGAAAGCCAGAAGGGCATGCACATTTGTTCCTCAAACTCTGAGAGACACCAGGTCCCAATCACAAAGAAAGAAAAAAAATCAGAATAAAAATAAGTTTAAGCAATTTATGTCCATCAATCCAGCTTTACAGAGGACACTAGAAGGATACTTCAGTCTGAAGAGAAGTTTTATTACACCAAAGATGACCAAAAAAAGTAATAAATAACCTCAAAACAGTTAGTCAAAAAAGGGAGGGGCAAATCACCACAAAAAAATAATGGAATTAACAAATGCTGCTCATTAACAACTCTCAATATCAATGGTCTCAATTCCCCAATAAAAATACATAGATTAACAGATTATATTAGAAAACAGGATCCATCTTTCTGCTGTATCCAATAATGGCACCTTACCACTAAGGAGAGATAAGCATCTTATGGTAGAAAGACGGAAAAGGCTATGCCAAGCAAAGTGAACCAAGAAGCAAGCATACATAGCTATTTTCATATATGAGAAAGACTTAACACCAAATTAATCAGAAGAGATAGTGAAGGACACTATATACTTACTAAAGGAAAAATCCAAAAATACAGTTCAATTGTAAACATTTGTGCACCAATCACAAGTTCATAAAAGAAACTACAACAGCTAAAATCACATATTAGGCATCACGCAGGGCTAGCGGATGACTTCAATATCCAACTCTCACCAAAAGGCAGGTTATAGTGGGTTGATTTTAATAAAAAATGCCCCTTTAGGCTCAAATATTTGAAATCTTAGTCACCAGGTAGTGACAATATTTGAAAAGATTAGGAGGATTTCAGGGTGTGGCCTTGTTGGGGTTGTGTCACTTTGGGTGGGCTTGGAGGTTTCAAAAACCCATGCCAAACTCCGAGCCACTATCTCTGCCTACTGATAAGGACGACGTAGCTCTCAGCTACTGTTCCAGGCTGCCTGTATGCTGCCACACTCCCCACCATGGTGATAATGGACTAAACTTCTGAAACTATAGCAAGCCCCCAATTGAATACTTTCTCTTACAGTAGTTGTCTTGGTCATGGTGTCTCTCCATAGCAACAGAGCAAAACTGAGACATCCAGAAAATCAAAACAGAAAAATGCTGGAGTTAAATATCATTAAAAAAAAAAAAAAGGATCTAATGTCTACAGATACTACAGACATCTTCAGAGCATTCTACTCAAACATGAAAGACTTCTCAGCACCCCGTGGAAGTTTCTCCAAAACTGACCACATATTAATACACAAAGCAAGTTTCAACAAATACATTTAAAAATTGAAATAAAGTCCTGTGTCCTATCTGGCCACATTGAATTAAAGCTAGATATTGACAATAGAAATTGAGGAAATTAATACACTCATGGAAGTTGAATGAAATCAAGAAGGAAATTGAAAGCTTTTTAGAATGAATAAAAATAAAACACAGGATGACCCAAACATTTGGGACACAGTGAAGTCAGTGCCAAGAGGAAAGTTCGCAGCACTAAATGCCTACCTACATTTAAAAACAAAAACAAAAAGCCTGGAGAAATCCCATACTAATAACTTAATGATACACTCAAAAGCTGTAGAAAATCAATAAGAAATAATACCCCAAAAGAGTAGAGGAGAAAAAAAAATCAAACTCAGGGCTGAGATCAATGAAATACAAACAAACAAACAAATAACACTGTAGGCCCATATTTCTATATGGTGTAGCAGCCAGGCCCTGAAGCCACAGGCCCACCTGAGGTGGTCACATAGACCTGCAGACAGCCTGTCACTGCCCTCAACAACAGCCAGGATGTGCTGCTCCTTCTCTTTTGTTAAAAATGTAGATCGCCTGGGGAGAGGTGTTTGCTGAAGCTGACGACTTAGTTGCAGGTGCTTTCCCTAGCAGGTGTTCCCGGAAAGAGAATATTAATGAGGTATCCACCTCGGTTGAGCGGTTGAGGGGGCAGAAATTAAGAGATGTTTGATAATAAACGCGGGTAGATCTTCAGGAAGAGGGAGAAGCCTGAGATGCCCTTCCATGATGATGGTGTAAGCTGTGTCTGGTTATTCCTTGCTCCTCCGTATGAGTCCAGTTATGGAAAATAGTTTTCTATGTTGGGGCCCACGGGCCCTGACATAACACAAAGAATCAATAAAATGAAAAGTTGCTTCTTTGAGAAAAATTAACAAAATTGACACCTTTAGCCAAGTTAAGCAAAAGACACACAGAGAGGTGATCCAAATGACTAAAACTAAGGATGGAAAGAAGGAAATTACAATCGACACCAGGGAAATTCAGAAAACTACAGTTCAGGATGTATTTTAAAAGTCTGTATCCCACCAAAAAAGGAGAGCTTAAAATAATAGGTGAAATTTCTTGACATATACTACCTACCAAAGTTAATTCAAGATGAAATACACTATTTAAACAGGCCCGTAGTCCTAGTGAAATAAAAACAGTAATTAAAAATATTCCAATCAATAAAAGCTCAGGGCCATTTGGATTTAGATCAGAATTATACCAGTTCTTCGAAGTAGAGCTAACACCAATACTCACTTCTCAAATTACTCTGCAAAATAGAAACTAAAGGAACATTTTCTACTTCATTTTACAAAGCCATGATTACTCCACGCCAAATCATCATCACAATGAGTAAACAATAAAAGAAAATTACAGACTAATATAATATCCCTTATGAACACAGATTTTGAAAAAAATCTCATTAAAATAGTTGCAAATCAAATTCAAGAACATATAAAAAAAAATCCACCATGAACAAGTTGGCTTAATATCAGAGATGCAAGGATGACTCAACATACATAAATCAATAAATGTAATCTACTACATTAAAAAACCTGAAAGTCAAAAATAATATGGTCATCTCACTAGATGCAGAGAAGGCATTGGACAAAATCCAACATCCATTTATGACAAAATTTCTGGAGAGACTGAAGACACAAAGGACATACCTCAACATGATAAAGGCAGTTTTCAGTGAGCCCACACCTAACCTCACTCTAAGTGGAAAGAAACTCACAGTATTTTCACTAAAATACGGAGCAGGACAGGATGTCTGCTCTCTCTATACCTATTCAATACAGTAATTGAAATCTTAGAGCAATATGAAGACTGAAGGAGAGCAAAGGGGATACAAATAGAGAAGAAAGGAGTCAAGGTGTCTTTATTTGTAGATGATATGATGGTATACATAAATACCTTAAAAACACCACCAGGAAACTTCTACAACTGATAAACACTTTCAGCAAAGTAACAGTGCACAAAATTAACACACAGAAATCCGTAGCCCTCCTATACACAAAGGACAAAGGGACTGAGGAGGAAATCAGGAAAACAACACCTTTTACAATAGCCTAAAACAAACAGACAAACAAGCAAAACCCCTCTAATCATACACGTAAAAGACTTGTATAATAAAATCTTTAAGACACTGAAGAAAGAAACTGAGCTTGGTGGTGGTGGCGCACACCTTTAATCCCAGCCCTCGGGAGGCAGAGGCAGGTGAATCTCTGTGAGTTCGAGCTCAGTCCCTGAGACAGAGAAACCCTCTCTCAAATGAATAGATAGATAGATAGATAGATAGATAGATAGATAGATAGATAGATAGATGATAGATAGATAGATAGATAATAGATAGATAGACAGATGAATAAATAAATTTTGAAAAGAAAATTGCTGCTAAGACTCTTTCACCCCCCTCCACCTCCCTGAACCAACTTCCTCAGGCCTGCGCACATGTCTTTCTCTCTCTTAATAAACTCTTTTTTTTTTTTTTTTTTTGGTTTTTCAAGACAGGGTTTCTCTGTGGCTTTGGAGCCTGTCCTGGAACTAGCTCTTGTAGACCAGGCTGGTCTCGAACTCACAGAGATTCACCTGCCTCTGCCTCCCAAGTGCTGGAATTAAAGGCGTGCGCCACCACCGCCCGGCTCTTAATAAACTCTTAAAGTGAGTTTCACTGTGTGTTTCGTGATCCATTCTCTCTTGCGCCCGGTGATTTCATTATTCCTGGGAGGCCTGCTCTTTTCTGAAGGGAAACAGAGGAGGAGTGGAGCTGGGAGGAGTGGAGGGAAGGGAAACTGTGGTTAGGATGTACTGGGAAAAATAGGATACAAAATTAAGCAGAGAATGAAACACAAACATCTAAGAAACAAAGACATGTTCAACATTCTTAATCATCAGAGAAATGCAAATTAAAACTACTTTGAAATTCATTTTATGCTAGTCAGAATGGCCAAGATAATAAAGCAAGTAACAGCATATGTTGGTGAGGATGGGGAAAGGGGACACTTATTCCTTACTAGTTAGTGGGAGTGCAAACTCGTGCAGACGCAACAGAAACAAGCGTGGAGGTTCCCTGAAAAGCTGCAAACTGATCTGCAACAAAATTTAGCTACACCACTCTGGGGCATATACCAAAGACTCTGCGTCTTACTGCAGAGACACTGGCTCATCCACATTCACTGTTGTCTATTCAAAGTAGTCAGATGATGGCTAGTGAAAATGTACCACATGGATCCAATGGAATCGTTTTCATCTATTAGGGAAAGTGGTTCTATCCCTTATAGCTCCCCAATAACATGATATTTATTTATTTATTTATTTATTTATTTATTTATTTATTTTTTGGTTATTCGAGACAGGGTTTCTCTGTGGTTTGGAGCCTGTCCTGGAACTAGCTCTGTAGACCAGGCTGGTCTCGAACTCACAGAGATTCACCTGCCTCTGCCTCCCGAGTGCTGGGATTAAAGGCGTGCGCCACCACCGCCCGGCATCATGATATTTATTATCATTTTTGTGATATTGCAATTTTCCAACCCTTAAATAGATAGAGTCCAGTTTATTTTTATTTTTAATTAGCATGTCTCTTTCAGTGTGTGTATGTATATAGTATATATATAAAGTATATATGTATATAGTATATATGTATATATATATATATAAGGAAATTTGAAAATAAATGGATAGAGTCAGAAAAAAGTCATCCTGAGTGAGAAAACTCAGACTCAATAAAACCCTTACTACATGTTTTCTCCTGTGAGTGGATGTCAGCTTTTAAGATTTAGATATATATGTTTCAATCCAGAAAATCATATAGATTAGTTATAAAATAAAGGGAGGGACCTTTCAAGGAAGGGGGACTAGAGTATAGTGTTATAAAGAGATAAGGGGAAACTAGAATAGAATGGTTAGATGGCAGGAAGATGGGAGGGCACAGTGAAGGAGGAAATATGAGGTACAACTAACGCTGAAGACCCTTTGAAAAGCCACGTGTACAAGCTTCAAAAATTTACATATATGAAAGGAATTTAAATGGAGTTGTCATATAATGAATGACAAAATGTTCTACTAGACACTTTCTTTATGTCATGAAGTAAAACCTCCGGTGCCAGGAATGAATCATATATTGTTGAGTGATTGGTCAAAAGAGTGACATAGAGCCTACCCCAATCATTGGTTACTCTCCATAACTTGATGGTAAGGCCCTAGGGCTTAAGACACCATTTATTTATGTCATTGAATGCAAAGAAGTCAAGCTGGTGCCCAACTGGGATCTTTACCTCTGCTGACTAGCATTCATGGTTCTGAAAGTTACCTCTGCACACCTCGGGAAGAGAACAGTAATCATCAATATCACCCAGTGCCCAACTACAAACCCTACGACCTACCGTGACCTGCCTGCAAGATGTACCAGTGCAATAGCAGCAGGAATGTTATGGGATATTTTCATCAAACCCCTCCCAGCAAGGCTCAGAGTTCTCTGTGGAAGAGGAGGTAGAAAGATTGTAAGGGCCAGCAACTGGGGATGACTCCAAAGAAACTATGGCTTCCAGACGTAATGAAATGGATACACATAAGGACTCACAGAGATTGTGTCAGCACACACAAAACCTGCACAGGGTCAAGCCATAAAAAGTTCCAGTAATGAGAAGGGGAAGGGGACACAGTCCCACCCCAAACCAAGAGACTATCTTCCACTGATACCTGCTGGAAAGAGAAAATCAGTTCTCTCCAATGGAAAATCACTTGGTTTATCAATCACACCTTAGATGGGTTCCATGCCCAAGAGTAGTGGTCATCACAAAAAAAAGGATTCTGTGGGGTTTGTTTGTTTTTAGTTTTTTTTTTTTGTCTTATTTGTTCCTTTCTTTTGTTTTCTTTTTAGTTTGTTTTGAATTAGACTGGGGGGCTGCATTTTCCCTTTTTTTTATTTGTTTGTTTGTTTTAGTGTTTTTCTGCTTTTTAGAAATAGAGAAAAAAACATGAAGTTGGGTGACTAAAGAGGTGGGGAAGATTTAAAAGGAGTTAGGGAAGAGAAGTGGCTGCCATACAAGCCTGAGGACCTGAGATCAGACCCCCAGCACTCATATAAAAAGCTGAGCACAGCCATGCACATCTGTAACCCCAGCACTGGGAAGGGAGGAAGGACAAGACAGATGGATCCTTGCCACTCACTGTCCAGCCAGCCTAGCCAAATTGATGCATTACAAATCCAACGAAAGGCCCTGCCTCAAAAAATACAGTGGAGAGTGGATGAAGAAGACATGCAACATAAATTTCTGGCTTATGCACATGTAGCCTCATGCAACCGCACATGCATATGAACACACACACAAACACATATACATACATGTTTACGCACACATGCATGCATGATATAAAAGGACCAGGAAGATGGCTCACCAGATGAAAGTCTCTGCTATGCAACCAAATGACCTGAGTTCAGCCTCAGAATCCCCCTAACACTAGGAACAACGGTGAACATCTGTAATTCCAGCATTCCCATGGTGTGTATGGAGATGAGGCATGGCATGAGCGTGGAGGTCACTTCCTTGCACCTTGCTTCTGAGGCAGAGTCTCTTTTGTTTCTGTGCTGCATATGTCAAGGCCCATGAAGAACTTCCCATCAATTATCATGACTCTACCTCCTGTCTCACCATGGTAATGCTGGCATTACAGATGTTCCTATTCTACCACGGGAAGCTGGGATTACAGATGTTCCTATTCCGCCACGGGAAGCTGGGATTACAGATGTTCTGTAATCTTAGCACTTCTGCAGCAATAGGGAGATAGAAATAAGAAAATAGCCTGGAAGTTCTTGATGTACATAGTACAGTCCACTATAGCCTATAATGAGTCAGTTAAGAAATTGTGGAAAAAATTTAAAAATTCATTGAATCAAAAGCAAATGAGAACACAACTTGTCAGAACCTTTGAGATCCATCTCAGATGGTTCTGAGAAGAAAGTTAACAGTTATGCATGCTTACATTAAAAAGGCAGAGGCACCTTACATAACACAATGATGTGTGTTGGAGTCATGGAAAAAGAAGAATGAGCCAAACCTAATGAGTTGTGAAGAAGTAATAATTATTAGGGCAGATATTAATGAAATGGAAACCAAAATATAGAATATATAGAATCAAATGGCAAGGTGGTTCTTTGAAAGAAATAAACAGGATTGACAAATTTATATCCAAACTATTCAAAACAAAGACTCAAATTAATAAAACCAGAAGTAAAGAAGGTTGCCCTAATAGAGTCCAGTGAGAATCAAAAGTTGACTAGCAAATGCTTTCAAAGGTTATATGCTTTAAACCTGGAAAATATAGAAGTAATGAAATTCCTAGTAAAAAGTAAATTCCTCGACGAATCTGATCTAAAGTCGTGTCAAGAAGACAGAAACATTTAAACAGACCTGAAAGAGGCAATAATAAAGTCTCCACACGAAGCCCAATGGGGAGATGGATCAGTTGGTAAAGTGCTTCCAAGAGTTCAGGTCCCCAACACCCACATAAAAAGCCAGGCACAGTGCTTTGTCTCTGAAATTGCAGTGTGGTGTGTGGTGTGAGGATGGAGTTATTGTCCCCAAAATAAACAACAAACAAATCAGTTAATTAACTGATTAATTAATTAATACACAAATAAAATGGGGAGCTGGTGAGTGTGAAAGATACTTGACACTCATCTTTGTCATCTTTGACTTACACACACACATAAATCACATCCAAAAGAAAAAAGGTAAAATAAAGATAGAAATAGAAGTTCAGAACCAGACATATTTATCTCTCCAACATTTAAGGGAGAATTCACATCAGTACTCCTTAAACTGCTCCACAAAATGGTAAGAAAAACACTAGCAGATTAATTCTATAAACCCAGTATTACCGTAGAACTAAGACCAGATCACAACACAACCAAACAAAAATAGAGCTACAGACTAATTCCGCCGATAAACACAGGCACAGAAATTCTCAATAAAACACAAATTGAATTCATGAGGGCATGACAAAGATTATACTCCATATCACCACCTTGGTTTTATATCAAGCATTCAAAGTTGGTTTCAACATATAACATATGTGTAACCTAGTATGTGTGTTAATATAAACTTAGGGACAGAAATCCTATGATTTAAAGGTTTCTTAGCGCTCCTCTCCACACAGATTTGTTCAGTGTTTGTATTCTTGGCTCGTTTAGCATGACCTTCCTATAGCATGACTTCCGTGCTTGTGTTTGGAAACATGTTTTTAAACAGCTCAATTTTGCGTCTTACATCACTGAACAAAGATATATGTGCTGTTCTGCTGGAACCTGCCTCTGTGTGTCTCCATTCCTCACGAAAAAGTGGCTGCATATCATCTCATAGACAGTGCCTGACAAGTGAACCCTTGTAACGAAAGGAAACCAGGGGCTGTGGACACCTCATTCCGCTCTCCCTCTGCCACCTCTGCAGCCTTTTAGATGCTAACACGCTGTCAACCCATTACAGATTTATAGCTGTTTTAATGTCACCTCTCTAGTTCTCCCAGTTTTAATCTACAGATTGATCAACATGACCACAGCCATACAGACCAGGCAGAAATAGTAGGCTCAGAATCAAAACAGCTGGCTGCACTGACAACTCCTTCCAGGTGTGTTAGCAGGGGGAAACTACTAAATGGATGTGGTGGTGATGTCCACGGTAGCTGTGATGCTAAAAGGAAGGGATGGACAGAAAAGAAACTTGGCACATGCTGCCACGGCGAGGTAACACCAGCACGCACAGAGAGCGGCCTCTCAATGAGTTTCTTTCTTGGTGTCATTTCCTACAGTCGTGGATGTATTTTAACACCTCCCCACCGGACACCACACAAAATAAATAAAATAGCTTAGTGTCCCATGAATGTGTCCCATGAGGAAGTTGAAGAGAGGAAGGTAGAGTCTTGTAACCTACCATTCTGGTTCCTGAGTTCTTTCTGAAGGACCTGGCATTTCATGGCCAGCATCTGGGACCACTGGGAGATCAAGAAAATGAAGCAGACAGTATGCTAACCCTCAACTTCTGCTTTGTCTGAACTATCAATATGTCATTGAATTGGTTTCTTTGTTTGTGGGGTCTAGGGAGAGCGTTGTTTCTGTTGTTTGGAGTTCTTGCTTGTTTGTTTGTTTTTAGCCAGAGTCTGTCTCACTGTGCAGTTGAGGATAGCCTCAAGCTTACACTCCATGTATCTCAGGCTCCCGGTGATGGGACTGCACACAAGCACCACATGCCTGCCTCATCCTATCTATTTCTGTGTGACAAACCTCCCAGTCCATTTTTCTAGATTGAGGGGGCAGACAACAACAACAAAAGACATATGTTCGGCTGGGCGGTGGTGGCGCACGCCTTTAATCCCAGCACTCGGGAGGCAGAGGCAGGCGGATCTCTGTGAGTTCGAGGCCAGCCTGGTCTACAAGAGCTAGTTCCAGGACAGGCACCAAAGCTACCGAGAAACCCTGTCTCGAAAAACAAAAAACAAAAAAAATCAAAAAAACAAAAAACAACAAAAAAAAAAGACATATGTTCGAATCCCTGTTTTACACCCGGGAACACAGACCTAGAGAATGGGTATAGAATAGAAACAACGAATCCATTAGTGCCACGTAGGCCTGCAGCCAGAATGTATTGCTTCCAGATTCCATGCCAGTTATCACCTCCTCCAACTCCCTCTCCATGGTGCCTCGAGGCTTTGTCTGTACCTTATGACTGGAACTAAAATCAGTCATTGGCCAATGGGAGTGGGAAGCCACGTCAAAGACTCCAAGTCAAAGAAGTGGATGAATGGCAGATTTGACCCTCCAGGCCAAGCGCCCTGCCCAGGGCTGGTCCCTTGGCATTTTCTAATCGGCACAAGGATTCTGTGTTGACTAGCCGCAGACTGGCTAGCCATGGTATTCAGCATAACCAACACAGAGTGCTAAAGCCTTGCTTCTGACCCTCCTCAGAGAGTTCCCAATTCAGTCTGCCTGCATACTACTCCCAAGGAAGAACACATACTGGCGAGTTTGTGATGAAGCCCATTTTGCTTCTCAAAAGGCTACATCTACTAAGTTAAGTAGGACTGGAAAGTGTAATAGCTAGTTCGGGCCACTAGGGTGCCATTTAGGAAATGACTTCCTCAGTAAAATGGTGTAAATTACCATTGTAATTTAGAGAGAGTAGGCTACTCTTGTGCTGATCAGGGCTTCAAGGCACTGGGATCATCTAATGCATGCCGCTGAGTGGCATCCGAGTGACCTGTGAACCTAATGCTCCATCTAAGTGGTCCACACAAAGGAGGAGGCATTCCTATTGGAGAGAACATCCAGTTTAATTTCAGTCTGGGAAGAAACAGACCAAGCATCTTTGGGGGGCCAGGGAGTCCTCCCTCTCTTCTGTGAGTAAGACTGATCTCAAACCACCACAGACACACTGTGTAACTGTTTCCAGGGGCAGACCATACAAAGTGCTGAGTAGCCCTGCAACTTTCAGAAAAAAAAAAAGCCTTTGAAAGAGGGAAGGGAGGGCGTTTGAATGGTTGATACAATAGTAGGTCTTAAAGGCATCTGAATGGTCATTCTTGCCAACAAGAAGGATGCTTTATCAGTGTGCTGGCATGGCTTCCTGTTGGTATGCAAATGATGCCCAGGAGACCTCAGACGGGATGATCCTCCTCAGTTCAACGAACTGCTGTGTAAGCAGGGAACTGTTGCTACTTTCGGCATTCATCTTAAACACTCATAATTACCGCCAGTCTCCCAGTAGATCTCCGCAGCGTCAATTTTACCTCCCGTCTTTCTGAAAACATTTGTCTTTCTTCCTGAAATCTTTAAAATCATTGTAACACACCAAAACACCAGAGATGATCTGTCTTTGCTAAATGGGGTTGTAATAAATCAGTCCCTTCTAAATAATGAACGTTCTGGAGATGGGTGCCTAAGTAGCTTTTCAATCTTTTATTTTTTTTTCCCAACAAAATCATTCAATTTGGGCAACTCTTGCTAAAGGAAAACGTTCTCCTCATCTTCACACCACGTAAGGGGAACTGCCGAGACACGTTTCTAGTCTGTCTTTCTCTTACTTTCCCAGCCCGTGAAGGAGGACAATTTATTTAATCTATGATCAAATAGAATTTGTACAGGACTTCTACACGCCATCTAATCTGCTCTGGGCTGAATCGTATATGATTTAGAACTGGAGAGCTTTGGGGTGTATACTTGTCTAGAGACAGGATCTCCGCAGGTGTAATCAAGTTGAACGTGCTGGCTAGTTTTTAGTCAACTTGACACAAACTAGAGTCACGTGGGAAGATTCCTCTACTCAGGAACTGCTTCCATCAGACTGGCCTGTAGGCAAGCCTATGGGGCATTTTTCTTGATTAATGATAGTTGTGGGAGGCCCGGTCCACTGTGGGCAATGCTATCCCTGGATGGGAGGTGCTAGGTTGGAACCAGACAGGACTAAATCTTACAGATACCATGCTTTTCCTATTCATCGAAGCCTCCAGTAACCTTCAGTTTTGCTGTACTGGGTTATCAAGGACAATACGATGAAGCAGTTACAACGTAGCTTGTCATAGAAGTTGTGTGAATGTGAGCTCTCCCTCTAAACAGCTTGCTGTGTCCGATCTTGTGAATGACTGAAATGCTCCAACACCTGCAAGATGAGATGAAGTGAGTTGGTAATGGAGGCACAGTGACAAAATGGGGTGTCATCTTGATGGGATTTCGAATTGCCTGGGAGATACACCTTTGAGCATGCCTATGACATGCTCCAGACATGTTTCCAGAACCCACCCTGAATATGAGTGGTGCCCTCCCATGAGATTGAGGTCCAGGACTGAATTTTAAAAGGGGAAAGAGAAATTGGGTTGGACACCAGCACTCATCTCTCTCTGCTTCCTGACTGCGGATGGAATGTCACCAGCTGCTGCATGGTGCCGCCAACACGCCTTCTCTGCCGTGATGGACTGTATTCATCTGGACTGTGAGGCAAAATACCCCTTTCTTCTTTAAGTTGCTTTCTGCCAGATGTTTGGCCACAGCAATAAGAAAAGTGACTACTATACTTAGATTTTCCACAAAGGCTTCCTGCACTCCAGTGGCCTCAACAGTGGCTTCGCTGGCTGGGTGCATTGATTTCCTGCAAATGATCTCAACAGTGGCTTCGCTGGCTGGGTGCAGTGACTTCCTGCAAATGATCTCAACAGTGGCTTCGCTGGCTGGGTGCAGTGACTTCCTGCACTCCAGTGGTCTCAGCAGTGGCTTTGCTGACTGTTGGGTGGTTGTTAGCAGGCAGAAAGGACAGTGTGGTGTACATACTACACTGTGCTTCTCATCTCTATACGACAGCCTGAGATTTCATCATTATTACGCTGTTTTAAATACATGAACAAGACCTTGCCTCAAAACTAAACTAAGCCAAACATATGAGCTGCTTATTTCTAGGGGAAGCTTTGACTCCCCACTCTATTTTCTGGCAACGGGGGCACAGTGAAGTCTTTGTCACTCTCAGTCCCTATTTCATCTCCATCTCTGTCCTGTGGCAAGGCCAAGTGAGTGGGGTTCAGGACGAACCCAGTCTAGTCAGGGAGGGAGGCAGGGACTCTCTTCCCCCTTTCTAGCCCCAGTGTGCCGTCCCTAGTGCTTCTCTGGAATTTGGTGCCAGGCTGCCCCTTGCACATCTCTCCATGTAGTTACAGTCTGGGAGGCTCATGACTTTCGGTTGTAATAGACTGACCTGGCTCAACCTCATGCTAATGGCACTGCTGTCAAATCCAAAGCTACTGGTCTTCTGTGTTGGGTTGCTTATATGCTATTATTTATGCCCGGTGGTCCCTCCATTCAAGCCCTGCCATCATCCTGAGTAGCTACTGTTATCCATGGTCTCCTAACTCCTTGGAAGCCGCATCTCCATCCCCTTCTCCACCTCATTCCAGCTGTCCCTCCCATCTGTTCATCCGAAGCGGTTCAAATGCCAAAGTACAGAATCCATGGACGTCATTCCTGTCCACAGCCTGCAGTCTGCCCACTCCAAAACGTCTGCCTTCCGCCATCATTTCCACTCTGGATGGGAATGCTCATGCTTCCTTTTCCTCCCTCAGTCCCTCCAGGGGATGCTTTACGCTCTTTGCTCAGGTAACCCAAAGCATGACATTCATAAAGACAGAATTGCAAAACCACCATCCAGTGGTGATTGTGAAGAGTGGGTGAGTGTGTCTCGGGTACAGCATCTTTTCCACGGGTTACATGATCAGATGCATAGGAGCACACACATGTGCATGTATGACTGCTGAGGTTGGAACAGGGCTTGTGTATTGTAGCAATATAGTCTATTAGGTTTGAGATTGTACTGTAGTTAAAAGATGCTACATTGGAGAGCACATGTTGTGTGGAGCTGCGGGTCTGCTTTTCGTCCTGCCTAGCTCCTGCACAGCTAGCTTTACACCAGAAATAACAACACACAAATTGTATTCATTTAAACACTGCTTGGCCCATTTCTATTCATGTGTGTAGCACCCCAAAGTGTGCTTACCGGGAAGATTCTAGCCTACGTCCATCCTGGGTCGGAGCTTCATCGTGTCTGCTCTAGAGAGGAGAGCTATGGAGTCTGCCCAGGAGAGGGGAGCATGGCGTCTGAGCTCACTTCCTCTTCCTCCCAGCATTCTGTTCTGTTTACTTCACCCACCTATGTTCTAACCTATGAGGGCCAAGCAGTTTCTTTATTATTTAACCAATGACCTTCCTCCATCAAGCACATGGGACCTTCTTGGAAATTCTCTTCTCTCTCTCTCTCTCTCTCTCTCTCTCTCTCTCTCATCATTTCCAAACAGCTAAGGCATTCAAATTTAATTCCCAACCCCAGAGCTCACCCAGTCTTCATGTCTTCATGCAGCTGAGGGGGAAATGAGACCAACAGTTCCTATCTCTCTCTCTTTTTTTTTTTTTTTTTTTTTTTTTTGATTTTCGAGACAGGGTTTCTCCGTAGCTTTTGGTTCCTGTCCTGGAACTAGCTCTTGTAGACCAGGCTGGTCTCGAACTCACAGAGCTCCGCCTGCCTCTGCCTCCCGAGTGCTGGGATTACAGGCGTGCGCCACCACCGCCCGGCAGTTCCTATCTCTCTTGAGGAAAACCAGAGCCTGTGGAAACTCCAGGCTGCCCAACAGGCCCTGCCAACCCTAGAGTTGGAGTGCAGCAACTTCCATCCATGACAAGTTGCTTGCCTCTGAGAGGTCCCTGAGAGACTCTGGCATGGCAGAGTCCTTGTATGGGCTCTCCTGG
This sequence comes from Chionomys nivalis, assembly GCF_950005125.1. Classification (NCBI taxonomy): domain Eukaryota; kingdom Metazoa; phylum Chordata; class Mammalia; order Rodentia; family Cricetidae; genus Chionomys; species Chionomys nivalis. Next base: position 27,256,893 of record NC_080108.1, on the reverse strand, counting down.
CTCCTTGAAAGTCTTTTCATGAGGTACAAAAGATCTTATCTTCTTCATTACATGACAAGCTCAAAGTTGTCTCTCATCTTGTTTAAGTCCTCGGCCTCATGTGTTGGGACTAGAACTGAATTCATCATTCAGTATGAATTTTTTAAATGAGTGAATGGCTGGGAGGGCTGGCTTTAAGCAGCGCCAATGACTTGACTTGTCGTTTTCAAAATAGACCTTTTAGAATTTATTACAGATTAAAAACAAGAACAATGTAGCTCTCTTGTTTCCCCATTACCAACATCGTACCTCAGTCTGGTAGATTCGTCACAATCACTGAACCAGTTTTGGTGCATTGTGATGGACAGAGGCCACGCTTCATTTGGGTTTCCTCCCTAAGGTTAGCTCATTTATATGTTGCATCTAATCGTCATATCTTCTGTAACTTCTCTTGGGTGTGATAATTCATAGACTGTCTGTAATTTTTAAGGCCTTCATATGTTGAGAATTTGGAATTAGTTGTTCTGCGGATACTCTTTTAATAGGAAATTGGGATATTTTTCCTCACAATTAAACTAAGGTGATGTGCTTTGAGGAAGAAAAAGTGGCAGAGGGCCTTCCTCACCATACTCTGTCGCCATGATGGCTGTTGACAGTGACTTTGACTCCAACGACCGGTGTCAGCGTCTCTGTGGTGGAGTTACTTCTGTCCCTCACTCCGTACTGTCTTCATTGCACAAAAGTCACAGAGCATAGCTCACACTTGCTTCCTCCTTGATGGCAGAGATGCGCCATGCACCATAACACTTCTGCTCTGCACAGACCCCCCCCTCCCCCGTTTCCCATCAGTGTGAAGACTTTTTTGTGTGAACACTTCCTTATTTACTGACAGATGTGCCAGGCTCTATGTCTCCCCACCCCCAAGTTCTAGATTCAGTCATTCTCTCAGGAGCACTGGTTGCTTCCACTGAAGAATCATATTAGAAATCAATATCTATACACTATACAGGCTCAAGGCTGCTGGGGAGTCATGGCTGTTGAGCCATCTCAGATGACAGGTGAGTAGATACATGTGTGTGTATACTTACATGGGTGCATATCTGTATTTCTGGATGCAGCTGTTTCCATCTAAGAAAGACTTGTGTTCATGTGGTGTCACGACCTCTAACCTGGCCCCATGCAGATCCTTTCAGCGCCTCCCCTACTTATTTGTAACTCCTCGTTCCTGCAGGGAGAAAGGTAATTTTCAACATCTGCTTAATTTATTTCATTTTTTAAAAATCCTCATAGGCAGACACAAGATTCAGGACTGTCAAGCCACGCTGCATGGGAATAGCTTTATCACCTTGTGCCCTTAGTTTTGTAAAACTCTGTGTCAGCTTCGGTCATTGTAACTAAATACTGAGAAGATCAATTTAAAGGAGGAAGGTTTGTTTTTGGTTCATTGTGTCGGAGGGTTCCATCCATGGTTGACCGGTTCTGTTGAGCAAGGTAGGAACTCAGAGTGGATGGGAGTCTGCTCACTGAACATGGGCAGGAAGCAGACAGGAAAGGACCAGGACAAGATACACACATCAGATGCATGCCCCAGATAACCTACTTCCTCCAACTTAGCCCTATCCCAACATTCATGGGGCTATGAATTCATTCATGGAGAAGTTCATCGCTGAAGGTAGAGAACCAGTGACCCCATCACCTCTCCATGGCACCACCATCTGGAGACCAAACCTTTAGCTCATGATAAGGGACTTTGGGGCGCGGGGGGACAATGGGTTCCACTGGTTTCAAACACGATCCGTTGCCCACTTTATTCTTTGCTGCCATTGGTGAGGTTCTTTTAGACATCTGTGTTCTGTGTAGACCCTCTGGTCCCATCTTACATCTCATCCTGGGTTCCCCCAAATTCTCATTTAAAAAAATTTAGCTGAGATTTACTTTATACAGTAAAGTTTATAGAACTCCTTCACATGGCTTGGAAAGATTCGTGAGTTCACCATTATACACTATTTGCCCTACAAAATACCCTATCCTTCACCTACTCAACTTCTTTTTTTTTTTTTTTTGTTTTTTTGTTTTTTTTTTTTTGTTTTTCGAGATAGGGTTTCTCTGTGGCTTTTGTAGCCGCCTCGACGGGTTACTCTGTCTAGGGTTTGTAACCCGCCTGGCTGGCCAGTTATTCCAGGGTCACGGAGAGGCACCACCTAAAAGACACAGGCTGATGAGAGAAAGGAGGCTCTGCTTGTGTTGTCAAAGCCTCCCTTTATTAGGGTCATGGTTACAGCTTATATAGCCCCTGGATCAGGAGCTTGGGGGGCTGGAGCACGGGGTCTTGCCACGCACGTCACGTAAACCAAGAGGTTACAATGGGTCAGGTCACGATTCCTTGGTCAGGAAGTCACAAGGTGACACACCTAGTTGCCTAGATAGTTTGGAATGTAAGGCAGGTTCCCTTAACAGAGGCTCTCTATTAACAGTTAATTTGGGTGTGAGATAGGGTGTGAGATAGGCTTGCTCAATAAGACTATTCTCAATACAATTGGAAAGTGAAGCCCTCTGCAAAAGCTTCTCGCAGCGGTGCTTCCTGTAAATTTTGGGGGGACACGGCTCCTGACATATCCCCCTTCCTTTTATAAAAGCAGGCATCTATCAAGTGGAGGGCACCAGGTCAGAGTCTAACCCCGGTGTCAGATCTAAATGAGAAGGGACTGGGACAAGGAAGGGACCCTCCTCCCGGATGGTGGAGCAATTTACCTCTCCTGGGAACAGAGGGGTGCCTTATAAGTAGCATTAGTTCCTTGGAGGTCCTCAAATAAAAGGTATCTAGCAAGACCTAAAGTAAGCAGGTCTTTGACCACAGGGCAACCCTGTCTTAGGCTATGTGGAGGGCGATCCTCGTGCCTGGCACCATGCCATGTTGAGCCGGTTTCTACAACCTCTGTATGGTGTGCTGTTCAGGCGAGGGTCCACACTAACTCCCGTCATTGGGCCCCTGCATTTGTCATTAATGAAAAGACTGTGAGGAGCTCCTCAAATAAAAGATATAATGATATAATTTTTGGCACCAATAGCTCCATCCTCCAGACCAGAAGAAAGGGCGTTTTCCAAACCCAGTATTCACCGTTTAGTCCGGCCTAAGGTATCCTCCTTCCTAGATGCCTACTCCACAAAAAGATTATGAGTGTTGCCTGCCAAAAATTAGGGCAGTGTAAAGGGATCAAAATCTAAAATTTTTAACATATGCATTAAACCCAAACATTTTACAGCATGTGTCAAACTTTTCCCAACATCTATAAGCAGTTACAAATATCATTAGGTCAATTACAGTAATACATACATTGACAGACATTGTTGTTATCAAATACCACCAGTTCCAGTCTCTGAGCAACAGTCAGAACCCCAATCTTCCCCCTTCTTAAGTAAAGAGGGGTTAATATTTTAATTAAAATGAGTTTTTTGTGTCCCAAAGTTTAAAACAGTCAAATGTTTAGTCTACACCTCAGCTGCAAAGCAAACAGAATGCAGACTGCAGAAGCAGTTCAACATTTGTGCTTCAGGGCAGGTGGGCTTCCTGGGTGAGGTGAGCTGTAGTCAGCTATCTGAAGCACATCCTGGCAATTATCTCAGCAGTCTCCCTGGACTCTCTAAAGGCAGCATGATGTCCTGCAGAGTGGCGTAGCAGGTTCTGTTATCAGGCACTCCTCCTTGGGGGCAGAGAAGACCGACCTGACCAAGCATTCCTCTCCAATCGTCTCCGGAAGTCCTCTGTGGGGTGTCTGCAGCCACGACATCGGGTTTAGCTTTTATATTTTCTTTCTGTGAAAAAAGCATAAACATCTCCTCGACCCCAAATATATATAGGTCGGGTTTTTTTTATAATGCATTGCAAGGGCTTTTTTACCTTGCCTTAGTAAAGGTCAGCTTGATGTCATCTTGCTAGATCCGTTTGTATCAGGATCTGTGTGCAACTGTTATAAGTTGCTGTGTGCAACCGTTATAAGTTGCTTTCAAGGAGCCTTGGTACGCTCCATATTTTCTTTTTATTAATTATTAGCCATATATGCAGTTCTTCCATTGGAAGAGCCATTTGTAAAATTTAGCATAAAATCCTTTAAGGGATTTTTAGCTATAACATTAGCAAAATACAGGTGTGTGAATCGTAGCAATGATCATCTGGGAAAAGATTATTGTTTTGGCCTTTGAATTGAGCAAAGGCAATTGTCCAGGAATCAATCTTAAAATTATCAATGAATCTATTGTTTAGTATAAGAAACATTGATCATAGTCAATATTCTGTTAAACCATCTCCCAGATTTTATCCTGCCCTTTTGTATCAGACAGGCTACTGTTTTAAATTAAGAATTTTATATCTTAACTGGCAAAACTGAGAAGGTTTAGCCACAAACAGCATTTTTTATAAAACTGTTGTAGAATAAATTTTATATTTAATATACACACTTGCCATAGCTGTATTATAATTAATATACTGTACTTGTTGATTTATATTTTACCTGTTTGAGTACTTGCTTGGCAGCTTTTTAAGCTCTCTATTGGAAATTGTTTTTTGTAATAATTTTACCTATCGGCTCAAGGTTTTTCATAATATTATAACTAGAGCTTTAACCATTGAATATCTAAAAGCTTATAAGCTATTCTCTTAAGTTGCAAGTCTGTCCCGCAGATAGGAGAATGAAAAAAGGAAGTATTTTAACTAATGAGGTTGGCCTCATTAGACACCACCATGTAGAAGAATAAGAATAGATCCATATCCATGTACAAAACTTAAGTTTAAATGAGCCAAAGGCCTCAACATATAAAAATTTTGTTGAGCCTCATAGAGAAAAAATTTTTGAAGTACACTTTGCCACATCTTAAACACAGCCTCAGTGGCACAAACATTTGGAGAACCCATAAATTATTTCTCCTGAATTGAGAAACTTTTGTATAACAAGACTATAGAGTGGGAAAAGATTCCCATTTATCATAAACCCATTTTAAAAATATATGAAGAACTCAGAAAATTAGTTATTAAAAAATTTAATCCAGTAAAAATATTTGTTACAGACCTAAATTGAAAACTCTCAACAGACAAACTGAGAGACAGTTTAAAAAAATGTTTAAACATAATATCCTTTAGCCATCAGAGAAATGCAAATTAAAACTCTTGAGATTTCATTTTCTCCTTGTAAAAATGACCAAGATTAAAAATTATTATTAACAACTTATGCTGAAGAAAATGTGGGTAAAGAAAAAACTTCATTGCTGGAAGTGCATACTTGCGTTGGAAGTGTAAACTGGCAGTCACTTTTGGATCATACACAGTATTGAAAAACCTGGATAAATCCAGACTTTTCCAGCAGGAAGAGAAGAATCAAAAATCCAGGGCCAGCCTGTTCAGCGACCCTGCCCTAGGAACCAGCTGAAGACAAAGCCAGATTGCAATCCTGATAACAATCCCGAAAAACAAGGAATTTTCCTCCTGTGATTATCATCACACTGTTCTAGGAACCTGGGAGTGGTCCCTAGAGGCAGGGAGTTGTCCCCCTGCGACCATCACTGGATTTTTGGAATTTTTATGACCCTCCTGGACCACAGGGCTGTGGTCTCTTTTTCAAAAATTTCCTCTCCAGGTCACTAGAGGCCAAACTCTTCCCCCACGTGGGTCATGAGCCTCATGCGATTGTAGCAAGGACGGTCTCCTGCAAGTCATTGGGGGGGCCGTGCCCTCCCGAGACCTGAGTGAGAGTCTCCCCAGCATTGGGAGTCCCTCATTATGGCCATTTTTTTAAAATTAGGCAAATATTTACCTTAAAACTTATCAATACCCCTGTTGGGCCTAAATACAAAAGTTTTTTGACCATAAAAACATGTGCTCAGCTATGCATACAGCAGAACTACTTTATCATAGCCAGAATCTGAAAATAACCCAAGTGTATCTCTTTTACACCTAGGATAAATGAGACATCATCCTTTTAAATATCCATGAATACCATAAAATATCTTGGAGTAACTCCAAGCAAGCAGGATAGAAGTTTTTGGGTCCTGTTACCTCTGCTTGTGAAGGCAAAAATATTTTTTTATTTTTAACCATTATTACTTGTTAGAGTATAACTCTGGCCCTCGATAAATTTTGTGAGAGGCCTGAGGCCTGAGTCTCAGCAGTCTACCCTCAAGCTACACCTGGCAGCAGGAAAGGACCACAAGCTGAGACAATACAACTCCCACCCAAGAGTGGGCGTACAAATGAAAAAACTTGTATGATAAAAACTTTAACTCTTTTAAGAAAAAATTTAAGACATTAGAAAATAAAGATCTCCTACTTTCTTGGGAAAGTAGAAGAAAACGCAGCAAAAATGACAATTTCACTGAAAGCAGTCTACAGATTTAGTGTAAATGTTCATTAAAAATTATAGCAACATTCCTCACAAAACTCACATACAGATTTACTATAAATGCACATTAAAATTATAGCAAAACTTTTCACAGAACTCGAAAGAACAATCCTCAACTTTATAAGAAAGAAATAAAAATTCAAGATATCCTAAACAATTTTTTTAAAAATCCTCTGAATGTATCACAGTCTTTGATTTTAAAACTTTTCTACAGAACCACAGTACTGAAATTAATCTACCTTAGATATAAATTTATATGCCTACAAACTAAAGATTTTTGACCAAGAAGCAAAATTTTAGAATGGAAAAGAAGCACATTTATCTCCTTTTATTGTCCTGAAGCTGTAACTTTTTGAGTCCAGACCTCCTTACAGCCAACCTGTCTGGCTGCCTCAGCTCCACACGGCAGGAGGCTAAAACACAGGCTCTCTAGCCCTAGGGGGTCTTCTGTGGAATCAGGGTGGAGCTCAGCAGCTTTCGCTTGTCTAGCTCCGTTTGCCCGTTTGTCTAAAATCCTGTCTTTTTCCATAGTGAATTGTAAGTCCTGAATCTGAGGGGAGAGGTCTGAGAGTTCATGCTGTAATGCAAGAACTTGTTTGAGACCTTCTATTTGGGCCTTAAGGGCAGCTTTGTATTGAACAATTCCTGAATCAAAGGCGTGCTATCGGGAGCGGTTAGAGCATAGGGCTGTGGCTGCGGAGTCCTTTTTGGCTGACTAAGGAAGACGCGGAGAATAGGGTGTATTTCTGGACCTGTTAAAACTAACCAGAGGCATATTTCATCTATAAAACAAAAAAATGCAACTAAATCTCTTTTTTTTACTCTTACTCCTCTCACCCTGAGTGATTGTTTAAATTCCTTTATGAATTTCTCTTCCTTTGAAAGCGAATGGCCCATGTCTTGTGGGACGACAGCGAACCTGCGCCTACCTTATCCTGCAGATCTGTCCGAGTTCTACAGCTGCAGAATCTTCTATTTCTTGTTGTCCCGGGACTGCGCGTCGTCGTCCGGGAAGTTAACCGTGCTCCGAGTCACTGGTTCGGGCGCCACTGTTGCCGCCTCGACGGGTTACTCTGTCTAGGGTTTGTAACCCGCCTGGCTGGCCAGTTATTCCAGGGTCACGGAGAGGCACCACCTAAAAGACACAGGCTGATGAGAGAAAGGAGGCTCTGCTTATGTTGTCAAAGCCTCAGTTTATTAGGGTCATGGTTACAGCTTATATAGCCCCTGGATCAGGAGCTTGGGGGGCTGGAGCACGGGGTCTTGCCACGCACGTCACGTAAACCAAGAGGTTACAATGGGTCAGGTCACGATTCCTTGGTCAGGAAGTCACAAGGTGACACACCTAGTTGCCTAGATAGTTTGGAATGTAAGGCAGGTTCCCTTAACAGAGGCTCTCTATTAACAGTTAATTTGGGTGTGAGATAGGGTGTGAGATAGGCTTGCTCAATAAGACTATTCTCAATACAATTGGAAAGTGAAGCCCTCTGCAAAAGCTTCTCGCAGCGGTGCTTCCTGTAAATTTTGGGGGGACACGGCTCCTGACAGGCTTTGGAGCCTGTCCTGGAACTAGCTCTTGTAGACCAGGCTGGTCTCGAACTCACAGAGATCCGCCTACCTCTGCCTCCCAAGTGCTGGGATTAAAGGCGTGCGCCCGGCGCCTACTCAACTTCTATTGTCAACTTTGGCCAGCACTGGTACCTCTGTTGTCGCCAGGTCTTTCCCTTCATGACTGCCATGGGGTTGGAACTGTACAGCATGTGGCTTTTTGAACTGACTCCTTTCAACTAGCAATGCCTATGAGGTAAGATAATCTATAACATTTTGTGGCTTGCTATTTCAGCCTTCTGATTGCTGAAAACGATCGTATCATGTGGACTTACCTCACTGTGTCTCTCTGTCCCCCACTCAACTATAAAACATTTTTTTTTATAGTGTGGGGGCAATTCTGAGTAAAGCCATTGTAAACATTTACACCAAGGGTTTGGGGGTGGACAGGTTTCAGTTACCTGACCATGGCTTCTGAATCAATGATGGGACTCTCTAGTACTATCTAAACACCTGCCAGATTCTCTTCTGAAGTGTGGGTACCATTTTCATTTCCATAGCAGCAGTGAACGAGTGCACCTCCTGCTCCTCCTCTCTTTTGGTAGCTGGTATCATCAGGTTTGTGATGAAGGTTATCATTTATGGGTATGGGAGGGCATCTAATTATAAACAATCATTGGAACATAATTAGCAGTTCTCTAATAATAAATGATGGGAAGCTACAGATGACCTACTCTGAAGCTTCATCTGGCAGATGTCTCCATTTTGAACTTTCTTACAACTAATGATCATATTGATTCAGAAACATGATTCAGCCACAGGCTTAGGGCAAATCTTAGCTGCTAGTTTTGCTTGTGGTATCCACAGGGTCATCGCATAGTTTTGGGTTTTTTTTTTCTTTTTTATTTAATTAAAAATTTATTTTACATTCCAACTCCAGTTACATTGCTAAGAGATTTTTATCACCAAGATTAGATCTGCTATTTTCAAACAAAACTATCATTGTGTGTGTGTGAGTGTGTGTGTGTGTGCTAATCTTGAAGCTTTTGTATTTCCCCATCTATGCATCCCTTGCTGAGTTGACCTAAAATCTTGACCCAATCCAACAGTACACCCTGAATTGATCTATATGCAGGGAAGGCTTGTCTTTTCGTAACACGCTGATAACAAGTACCTTATTGTAGTTAAGTGTCTAGTTAACCACACCCCCGGTTCTAATTATTAGATCATGTTACTGGAGTTAGTAGGCAGCATTCTTAGCCTCAAAGGCAGGCAGCAAGCTTAGGTAAGTAAAATAGCAGCGGAGCAAGAATAGTTGACGGCTGTATTGATCACACGTTTGATTAGACTAATAAGGACAGATGGATTCAACTTGATCCCGGTGATGAAGCCCCAGAGAGATACGCCATGAAGTCTTGCTTTCTATATATGCAGAGCCGTCCTGGTTGGTCTACGCCCTTTGCAGGCTGATAGCTGGGGTTTATTTTGTTCTTGCAGTTGATGAACCAACAGAGGCTCATGGAGTAGAGAATAAAGCAACGTATGAGACATTAGACGGCTGATCCTAGCCTCCGTCCTTCCTGGGTAAGCTCTGTCAGCTTGCCAAGCCTGTTTCCTCACACCTGCTGCAATCCCGGCCTTATCAAGACTAGATAGCTACTATGTATAGAACAGCCCCACCATCCGGCAGAGCAGTCGCCACAGGCAGCCTGAACCAGCACAGGACTGAGCTGTTTTCCAGATGCTCAGTGATACATTTTTTTGGTGTTGTTTTTTTGTTTTTTGTTTTTTTTGAGACAGGGTTTCTCTGTAGCTTTGGAGTCTGTCCTGGAACTAGCTCTTGTAGACCAAGCTGGCCTCTGACTCACAGAGATCCACCTGCCTCTGCCTCCCGAGTGCTGGGATTAAAGGCGTGTGCCACCACCGTCCGGCTGTGATACATTTTTTAAAAAGTTTCAGTCAACCTTTTCAAGTTAGGAAATTTCATATGAAGCCAAAAATTCTACTCTAAAAATAAAAGACCTACTCCTGGGTCTACATGTCCAAGAGCCAAGGAGCCGCCCAGCTCAAGAGACACAGTAGCACTCCTACTGAACCTTCCCAGTTGTCTCGGCTGTATGCTATAATCATAACTATGGAATTACAGGTGACTACCACTGTTAGAGAGAGCTGTGGAACACCTGAGCAGCAGCCACGTGAGTAGGGCTGAGGGAAACCTGCAGAGCCGTGGTGATCATCCCGTGGGTTGCGGCCCTTTCATGGGGGTCACATGAGATACCTGTATATCAGATATTTACACTATGATTCATAACAGTAGCAAAATTACAGCTATGAGACAGCAATGAAAATAATTTTATGTTTGGTAGTCACCATGACATGAGGGAATGTATTAACGGGTCGTAACATCAGGAAAGCAACAACCGCTGCTCCCGAGAGAGAGAGAAGGCACCTGTGTGTAATTCTGATGGTCAAGCACCTGATTTGTCCAAGGTTGTTACATGATCTTTGTGATTTGAACATGCTCAGTTAGAAAACTGCTTTGAGGGCCTGCACTTTGACATCGAATAATTTTGTTCAGGAAGTTTCCTTCTTTCTTTCTGTTTCTCTCTCTTTCTCTCTCTCTCTTCCTTCCTTTCTTTCTTCCTTCCTTTCTTTCTCTTTCTTTCTTTCTTTTTTCTTTTATTTTGTTTTTTGAGACAGAATTTCTCTGTTGCTTTGTAGCCTGTCCTGGAACTCTCTCTATAGAACAGGCTGGCCTTGAACCCACAGAGATCTGCCTGCCTCTGCCTCCTGAGTGCTGGGATTAAAGGCGTGTGCCACCATGCCCGGCCAGTTTCTTAAGTTTCTAAAAGGTGAATCATGTCAAGAGTCTCTCTTCTGACATCAAGTGTGACAAATGTCACATCGGCTACTGTGAGTTTGGTCACACTTTTTGGCTCTCCTCAGTTGCCACCTTTCTTTCTGTGTTCTGCTCAAACTGGAAATCCTGAGTCTTCCGTCATCATCGCCACCACCATCGCCTTCATCTTCTCTCAGTCTAGATGGCCGGTTTGTCCCTCCTGGGAGCTCATGGGAAAATCAGTGTTTATTACACTTACTTTGTGTCAGGAACAGTAGCAAAGCCCGCAATGCCAGCACTTGGGAGGCTGAGGCAAGAGAGTTGAAGGTAAACCTGGGCCACATTGCAAGGTTCTGTTTTTAAAATCTAATTAATTAGCCATTAATCCTATGTTTCTTTGATATCTACTATATTACGTCTTATCCTATAAGCTATAGATTAACTTTTCATATGTAGGTGAGCACCTGATTCAGCTAGGAGAAGTAAGAAACAGTTCACATATCAGTGAAAAGTTAAGTTACAGATTATAATGGTAGCACAGAACTATAAATAAAGGCCATGAAATCTGAAAGCACAAAAAGAAATATTAATAATCAATAGGAAAAGCAAAGTTTTCCAAGGACACCAAAAAATGCTTGCTAGAACTTGTGAGATCTGTCTTTCCAGCGCTTTACAAATACGTAGAGAAATTGGTGAGGAGTGAGACCCAGTGACAGAGTGCTTGCCTGAGGCTCTAGGTTGGATCCCAGCCCCTCAAAAATGAACAAATAAGGGGGCTGGAGAGATGGCTCAGTGGTTAAGAGCATTGCCTGCTCTTCCAAAGGTCCTGAGTTCAATTCCCAGCAACCACATGGTGGCTCACAACCATCTGTAATGAGGTCTGGTGCCCTCTTCTGGCCTGTAGGCATATACACAGACAGAATATTGTATACATAATAAATGAATAAATATTTAAAAAATGAACAAATAGGGACTGGAGAGGTGGCTCAGTGGTTAAGAGCATTGCCTGCTCTTCCAAAGGTCCTGAGTTCAATTCCCAGCAACCACATGGTGGCTCACAACCATCTGTAATGAGGTCTGGTGCCCTCTTCTGGCCTGTAGGCATATACACAGACAGAATATTGTATACATAATAAATGAATAAATATTTAAAAAATGAACAAATAGGGGCTGGAGAGATGGCTCAGTGGTTAAGAGCACTGACTGCTCTTCCAGAGGTCCTGAGTTCAATTCCCAGCAACCACATGGTGGCCACAGCCATCTATAATGAGACCTGGCGCCCCCTTCTGGCTTGCGGGCACACATGGAAGGAATGCTGTACACATAACAAATAAATAAATAAATAAATAAATAAATAAATAACAAATAAGTGAAACAAATAGAATATAAATATTTGCTTCACACATTATAAGCTTAAGCAATAAAATTCAAAAACTGAAGTTGAAATTTGACAAGACTGGAAGCGCCTTCTCGTTGGTAGGGATGACACACAGGCCAAGTGGCCTTGCTGTGTCTCGGGGCCTCAGTGAGCTGGCACACACTCCTAAGTTAGGATCCTTATTGCTCGCTGCTTCTTGCTTTGAAAGTTGGGAAGTGTACTCAGGGCTCCTTTCTTGTAAAGCGTCTTTTTGTTTGGGTTGGGATTTGCTGGCCTTGCTTTCCCTGGGAACAACACCACACTTGTCATGTCTTCCCTCTGCTTTTACATCTGTCAGTTGGGTGTCATAAAATGCCTTCTACATTCCTGCCTGGGGTTCTCCAGAGGTGGCAGGATTATTGAAGTGACAGGGGAATCCCACGGGCCCAAGTCAAACAGCTATTTCTCGTAAGCTTGTCATTTCTGCTACACTGACCTTTTACAGCAGGCTTATCATCTCCAGAACATAGGCTCCATAGGACACTGGAAATGCTGACAGCCAGCACAGGTAAGGAGCTGCCTCCCAGGCAATGATGTCAGGAGTTCAGCCCACCCTAATTCTACAGCCCAAATCTCTCAACACCCAGTATGAGACCCCAAAACCAGCAGACACATGGTAAACTCCACCCTGTGACTTGACCCGGATCCCTCTCCTCAGAGTCCAAGAGTCTACCTACCCTGGGCGACTGAGGCGGTTTGGATGAGAAATGGCCCTTGACTGGCTTGGATGTGTGAACACTTCCTGGTGAAGGAAGTATGATCCCAGGGCAGGCTTTGAGAACCTGCAGCCTTGTCCTACTTCTGGTCTGCTGCTTGTAAAGGTTGAGATTGAAGTCGTGATCTCTCTGCTTCCTGTTCCTACCACCATGTTTGCCCCTTGCTGCCATGCCTCCACGCTGTGATGGATGAAAGTCTCTGGAACCGTGAGCCAAAACCTACTCTTCCTTAAATCGTCTTTGCTCATGATGTTTTATCACTGCGATTGAACAGCAGCTAACGCAGTAGCCTAGGACACCAGAGAAGCCAACTGAATTTCTCCTCAAGGAATCTAGAAACTTTATTGTGGAAATGGCCTCCGTTCCTGTTCTGTGTGATTTAGCACAGCCCCTCTATGTTTGGTGGCATTTCTACTGTCATGCTCTGGGAACAAACACCCGCATGCCTGTGGCCTAAAGACTCAATGCTTGTCGACTGTTTCCTCTGTGACTTCATGTACATACAATTTCAATTTCACTTATGTCTTCATCGCCTATTAAAATATATACTTTGATTCTTACCGGGTAACTCTTCCTTTTGGTTATCCACTCTTCTAAAATGTCCCCTGGGCTCATTCCTGAGAATAACAAGGCAGCAGAACTGAGCACTGACCGCAGTGAATGAACGGAACCCGCGATGCATGGAGACTACTCGCTGACTGTGGTCTGAGTAAGTTATTTATATATGGAGTGGTGGGCCCAGCACTCCCAGGGTTTGTTCTCTGCAGTTTGTACGTACTCTCAGCTAACATGCCATGGCAACTGAAACCTGAGCCAAGTTTTTGGGAAACTGGAGTTACTTAACCAAACCGTAATAATTGAATTTCATGCCTATCGGAACTATGACAAGTGAAGGCTGCCAGTGCTTGTGTTTTGCCTTTGCAGAGCCAGAATGAGCCTGAAGCCAGCAAGACTCTTGACCTGAGATAGAATCTACACACACCTCCTACTCTGACCTCCAAACACCCACCGCAGTACTTTATGTCGAAGAAAAACGCTTCCTAAGATTAATGCTACTTCCTCTTCAGAGAAAGAACTATGTAGACATAACATAGTATTAGAAGCCAGGAGATCTCAGGTCTTGGGCACGATCTGCTATGGATTGTATGTCACTTTCATGTGCTGCATCTGAAAAATAATGGACCATGCACCGAATTCTTTCCGCATTACCTATGGCTCTGTCAGAACTCTAGCAATCATAGCATCTTAGTCACATCAATATGGAGAAGTAAAGCCCTGTCTCTTAGCTTCTTCTCCCATTAGAAGTGTGAACAACGCAGCCCAGGTGTTAGCCCTGCCCACTTTGGTAGTCTCCTGCTGCATATACTCAGCGAGCCTGCACCACAAAAACAGACACCATCTGGCCGCTTTCCGCTCTCCACTAGCTTAAGTCTCCTGTACGTAATGCAAACTGCTTCCTCCAATTCAGAAAGAAAAGAAATCTGCCCTAAATACAGTGTAGAGTCTTGACATCCGTGAAGCCCAGGGCTGGAGACTGTGCAGAACTCCAAAGCAGTGCCCCAAAGGGCACTGATTCACATATGTGTCCCCAAAGGCTGAAATGACACTGAGAGCTTTCTGATGACGTTCAGATCTGAAGCTAGTCCGTAAACATTGGAATTAAGTATTTTATGATTGATAAGGCTAATTAAATCCCAACTGCATCACCTGTGAGTGATATTAATTATGAAATCTCCAACTGCTGGAACGAAGCTAGTGAAATGATGCTGCTTTCTCATTTCACACCAAGCGTGTGGATGTGGTGGATTCAGTCTGTGCAAAAACTAAGCCAGACGTAAGTGACAGCTCATTGCGGGTGGGAGTGCAAACTTGTATGGCCACTATGGAAATCAGTTTAGCAGTTCCTCAGAATGTTGGGACTCAATCTACCTCAAGACTTAGCTATAGCACTCCTGAGCATATACCCAAAGGATGCTCCATCCTACCAAAGGACACTTTCACGGCCATGTCCATTTCAGCATTATTCATAATAGTCACAAACTGGAAGCAACCTAGATGCCCATCAACAGAAGAATGGATAAAGAAAATGTGGTACATTGGTGCAATGGAATACTACTTTAGTGTTTTTTAATGGCATTATTAAATTTTCAGCCAAATGAATAGAACTAGAAAAAAATCATGCTGAGTAAAGTAACTCAGACCTAGAAAGATATAAATATGAGCAGTGCCTTATCCAGTCATCATCATAGAGTCTTTCTCCAGCATCAGATGGGAACAGATGCAGCGACCCACAGCCAGATATTATGTGGAGAGAGAGAGAGTCAAAACTGGAGGTCTCCATTGGGCTCCTCTCATCTTAGCTCAGGGAACCCTACAGAAGAGGAGGCAGGAAGATTGTAGGAACTAGAGGAGATAGAGTACAAGAGAACAAGAATCTCTGAATAAACTAAGCAGAGCACACAGGAGCTCACAGAGACTGAAGCAACAAGCATAGGGCTTACATGGGTCTACACCAGGTCCTCTGCATGTGTATTACAGCTGTTAGCTCAGTATGTTTACGGAACTTCTGTGAGAACAAATGGGTCTCTTACTCTTGTGCCTGCCCTTGGGACTCTTTTCCTCCTGTTGGGTTGCTGAGCCCAACTTCGATATGATTGTTTTTCCTCCATCTTATTATATTTTATTTTTTCATGTATGGTTGTTATCTCTTAGAAGCCTGTTCTTTTCTAATGACAGACAGAAAGGAAATGGGTCAAGAGGAGAGAAAAAATGGGGAGAAACTGGGAGGAGTAGAGGAAGGGGAAAATATAATCAGAATATATTGTATGAGAAAATAATCTATCTTCAATAAAAAAAAGAGAAACTTAAACAAAAAAGAAAGAAAAGAAAATATCAGTATACTTGAAAAGAGATTTTCTTTGAAAGAGATGATCACCCTGTATTTATTGTTTTTCATATACTAGTATTAGTACATTATGATTGACATGCATCTCCACTAACTAGTTAAAACTTGATCTGCCTTATTTGTAGTTTATCTATATTTGTCCAAAGACTTAATCATTAAAACAATGGACAGTCATTGAAAAAATAGAAATATATTGTGCTTATAATATCACCTTCCATATATTAGATTCAGACACTGGTTCTTTTATAAGATTTTGTGTTGTGAATAATTATTTTAAGATGTGTTACATTTTTATGCTGTGGAACATTTTTTTACTGATGCAAAGATATGTTCCATTGTTTTATGGTTCATTTGTTTAACTCTGTGGAACTGTGATACTTTGCCTGTCTAAAACACCTGGTTAGCCTAATAAAGAACTGAATGGCCAATATTTAGGCAGAGAAAGAATAGGCAGGGCTGACAGGCAGAATATAAATAGAAGGAGAAATCTGGGAGGAGAGATAGAAGAGTAAGAAGACCAAGAAGCAAGGAAAAGAGAGGACACCAGGGGCCAGCCACCCAACTATACAGCAAGCCATGGAGTAAGAAGTAAAGGAAGGCATACAGAATAAATAAAGATAAAAACCCAGAGACAAAGGTAGATGGGATAATTTAAGAAAATCTGGCTATAAATAAGCCAAGATAAGGCCAGACAACTATAAGCAAAAATAAGCCTCTTTGTGATTTATTTGGAAGCTGAGTGGCAGGTCCCCCAAGAGAGTAAAAAGAATTTAAAAAGACAATTTTGAGAATCAGTTCATTAACTTGACTTCCTTATAGACTTCCTTATAGAGAACATATAGTAAATTTATTCTGCAATGTCTCTAATGTTGTCTGTACTCTATGCTGTTTCCTTATTGAAGGAGAAATGGTCACGCTACAGGCAAAGGCATGACATCAAGTGTTGGAAATTAAGCCTCAGAAGATCAGGGTGCTGGGAACCTTGAGCAAAGCCACCTAGAGGTTACAATGCAGAAACTGGACCAATGAAAACACTTGTCATATTCCGAGAACCGTCACAAAATGGTGCTTGGAATGATCTTTGACGGAAACAAACAGAGTAGAGACATTTTATACTACTTTATTTTGTCTTTTTTCTCAAGACAGGGTTTCTCTGTGTAGCAGCCCTAGCTGTCCTGGAACCACAAGTTCTGTAGACCAGGCTGGCCTCAGACTCACAGAGATCCACCTGCCTCTGCCTCCTGAGTACTGGGATTAAAGGCGTGCACCACCACTGCCCAGCTTTATTTGTTTTTATTTTTTATTTTCTAGTTTTTTTGAGACAGGGTTTCTCTGTCTAACAGCTATAGCTGTCCTGGAACTAGCTCTGTAGACCAAGCTGGCCTCAAATTCACAGAGATCCACTTACCTCTGCCTCCCAAGTGCTGAGATTACAGGCAAGCGCCACCACCTCCCGACTTATTTACCTATTTTAATTCCTACATATGACTACTAATACGGATTTTCCATTTAATGTATTAATTTAAAAATTCTTGTTTTAGCTAATTTTTTTCTTTAGAAATGTCAGAAAGTAAACCTGTAAGATCTCACCAACATGACAGCCTAACCATGAGCAAAGCAAGGAAGACACCAATAGACATTCTGACACAAGGAGAGGAAAGACCATGAGTCCTCAACTCTACACAAAGAACTAAATACATCAAAGGAACGCTGAGGAGAGAAAAGGTCTTCCTTAGCAAAGAGCACACCAATTAGTGGTTGGATCTGGGAGAAACTGAGAGGGAATATGATCAAAACACGTTGTGGGCAACTTTTAATGAACTAGTACCATTTTTGATATCTTAATCTCAATAAATCAAAGGAATAATTTTAAAAATGTCATTTGCGGTGGTACAGATCTGTAATCCCAGAATTCATGAGGCTAAGGAAAAAAGAATCAAGAGCTTTGTACTCATCGCCCTAGGCAGCTCTGATCCTTGTCGGAAAGACTTCAGCTTGCAGTGGACATTAGTCAGTGGAGAGATGCATGATTAGTGGGAGGGATAAGAACAAGACACCGTGTGCCTGGCTCTAAACAGGTCATCTAAGTAATGCTTCCACCATCATGGCTTGGGAAACGTCTTGAGAAAGAGGTAGAGGGAATCTAAGAGCTAGAGAAAGGGAAGGGTGCTAAGAAATGCTAACCTGTGCATCCCTAGACATTGTGTTCATGAACTCTGCAGCACTGGTTCCCTGCCCAAGGCCTGAAGAAGAACATCCAGCTAATATCCCAGGCTTGATGAGTTAACTCTCCAGGTTAGAGACATTGCTTGGGTGCTATTAGTAGTTAATAGTTGCTGGAGAAGGGAAAAATCTTTTTGAGAATGTGGCCACTTGTAGGTTTCCCATGCATGAATGAACAACACTGACTGGATTTAACGGGTTATCAAACAGAAATGAAGTTGGAAAGGGACAGTTTGAGGGGCCATGAGGAGAGCTGGAGCAGGGAAAAGAGTAGACATGATCAAATTTCATAATAAAAATGTATGAAATCCTCAAATAATGTATTTTTAAAAAACGAGTTAGGGGGCTGGAGAGATGGCTCAGTGGTTAAGAGCATTGTCTGCTCTTCCAAAGGTCCTGAGTTCAATTCCCAGCAACCACATGGTGGCTCACAATCATCTGTAAAGAGGTCTGGCACCCTCTTCTGGCCTTCAGGCATACACACAGAATATTGTATACATAATAAATAAATAAATATTTAAAAAAAAAAAAAACGAGTTAGACGCCAACACTCATTTTTTCTTCATTTTCACTATCAATGTCCAAAAATGCCTTTCTTTAGAGGCCATTTTTCCAAAAGGAAAGTATGTACTGCTTCTTAGAGTGTTCCTGGGGGTTACTTAATGAACCCCAAATAGGAAATTAGCTTGGTCATGCAATGCTGGCAGTTGGTAGATTAGTCAGAGCCCAGTTATCTGATCCATCACCAGAATGACCAAACACCAACCTCCTGAGCAACCTGCATATGCAAAATACCCAAGGTGAGAGATGGCACAGCATTTCCCAGTGGTCAAAGATGGTAGGTGCTGACAATGTGCAGAACATCACAAGATGGTCCCTAAACAATGTAAGAAGACAGTGGGGGAGAGGAGAGAAGCAGAAGCAAGCCGCCCTTGGCTCAGCCGTGTAGCCAGAAGCAGATGAGAAGACTCTTCACCTAAAAGGCAAGCCAAGAATCCAAGGCCAAAGACTTTGGCCCACTGACCCCTAGAGCCTCACATCTGGCTGCAGAGCAGAGATAGACTCCCTCCGTGGGGCAGCTCAGCAGGAGTTTGTCACCCTCCTTGTCTCAGAGGGCTGTGGCTAGGAACTATCTGGGCACATAATATTGCTTAAAACTGAGTTATCCCTGGATGAGGTGAGGCTGGGAAAGGCCTCAGAACAAGAAGAAATCTAACACAAGGTTTAGGAAAGGAGTTGGCCCTGTATTACCTTTTAGATTAAGCTTTATTGGGAGAGAGACTTTGGAGACGGGGACAGAGCATGCTAGAGACTTGGGGACGGAGATTGCTAGAAGGCGTGCATCATACCATGGCCGCTGTGATGGTTCCTTCAAAGGAGAGGGAGCCTTCTCTTCAAAGCCCGGAGGAGCTGAAGACAGCTACCATGTATAACACGGCAGGGAAGCCGAAGGAAAGAGTCCTCAAAGCCCACAAACTGAGAGGGTTTCTGACTCAGATTTGCAGAAGGGTAGCAGGATGCTCCGTACAACGTGACTTAACTTGGCCTAGCCTACAAGTCAAAGGGGGGAGGCCGGCGCTAGGTAGGACTGTAATCTCTTACCTTGAAAGTCACACTGGGGAGGGGCCATACTTATTCATTCCTCACGCTCTGCCACACGGAACAGACTGCAATAGGGCGCAGCACCAACACGGAACAGACTGCAGTAGGGCGCAACATGACTGCCCCCAGGCCACTGTACCTGATTTCTCAAAATGACTGATCTTAAAATGGCAAATCTGTGATCTAACCTTGGCAGCTCCAGGGGGAGACACAGCCACCTCAATCATTCACCGAATCGGATGGACCAGATGCTAACAAACTAAGCTCAGCTTGGACAGTGGCGTGAACGGCTTCATCGTTTCAGAAAACCCTGAACTTGAGATCAGCAGGTAGCTCAACGGCTGGAGCCAGTTTCCAAAACTTTTGAAGCTGCTCGGGCAACGTGAAGGCCGCTGTCCTTCTCTCCAGCAGGCTGATGAAACGCTTTGCAGGTTTAGAAGTACTGAAACGGCTCCACCTACCCAGGACTGCCTTCCCCTCTGCCCTCCCAAAGTGCTGGGACGATAACATTAGCCAGGCCAGAGGCTAACAAAACTGGCTTCTCGGGAGAGTGGCAGAACCTGCTTGGCCCCATAGACTGAAAGCCAAGTGTGGGCAGCAGAGGATCCGGTGTGCAAAAACAGGGAGTCTCCTAAAGTGAACACAGTGCTGGTGGACATGTGTCCAGGACAGGCTCAGTACCCAAGGCATAGGAGAGGCAAGCTTACAAGTGTGATTGACCTCAACTCCGTCCGTCTACCTGAAGGAAGCCAGTTTTAGAAGACCCAGAAGCAAACGGCTCCAAACTCTCTTTTCTTCGCCCCCTATGTTTCCTCTTTTCCCTTTCACTTACCCTTCTACAAGTTCTTTGACTCCTGGGGGCGGGGAGCTTTTTATTTATATTTATTTAATTTTATTTGGGCTTTTTATTTGTTGTCCAATCAGATTCGTGTTCTTCTCACTCACTCTACACAAGCCCCGCCTCCTCTTTCATTCATTCTAGATGTCCATGTGTAGAACGAGACCCCTACTTCTTCACCGGTGCAAATACTGAGTCAAAATGAATAAAGACCTTAATGGAAGACCCGAAACGCTGAAACAGCCAGAGGAAACTTGAAGTTCGGCTTAGGGTAGGGGAGCAATTCCTGAAGAGAGCTCTGGATGCTCGAGAAATAACTTATAAGCAAGACTGTGTGAAATTTAAAAGCTTCTTTCTGCACAGCAGAGCCAAGAGTTGTCAGGGTGAAGCGGGAGCCTATAAAACGGGAGATCTGTAGCTAAACACTGGAGGGGATTAACACCTAGACTCTGTGGAGAATCCTCCGAACTAAATACCATCAGCGCAAAAATTACCAAAACAAATCATCCAATCAATAAATGAATGGGACATTCTCCAAAGGAGAAATACAAATGGCCAATAAACATTTGAAAGACGCTCAATATCCTGAACCAGGAGGGAAATGCAAATTGAAATCACATTAAAATACCATCTCCCCCCATCAAAGTAACCATCATGAAGAAAACAAATGACCAGAAATGCCAGCAGGGATGTGGAGAAAGAGCAACCATTATACCCTGCTGATGGGAGTGTGCATTGTTGCCGCCACTATAAAAATCCATATGGAGTTTCCTCAAAAACAAACAACGAAATTGCCACATGACCCAGCTACCTCCGTCCTTAGTGGATACCTGAAGGAATCTAAGCCAGCATCCCACATAGATCCTCCCATGAACCTGTTTAGAGTACATGACAGTGAGGGAGAGTCTCGGGAGAGTGGCACATGGACCGTCTTTTGTACTGTGGTTGAGATCCCACTTGGTGCAGTCTTTGACAATAGCAGTTGATTTGTTTGTGTGTGGTTCTGGGGATCTAATGGAAAATCTCGCCAATCCTAGGGAATGGCTGTATTACTGAGCTGCGTCTCCAGCCCTGACTGTCTCTTACAGTGTAAAGATGGAGAAACATGGGCCAGCAAGATGCTCAGAGGGTAAAAATACAGTACAGTACAGCCCGATCATCCAAGGCCCATATATATATAATTAAATATATTATGTTGGACTTGGAGTGGCAGCACATAGCCCGTAATTCCAGCATCTGTAGGGTGGGGGCAAGACTGAAACTTTAGGATAACCTGGGCTACGAGAGAGAGAGAGAGAGAGAGAGAGAGAGAGAGAGAGAAATTTCTACAATAGCAAGTATAAAGATGGTTCATTTATGTGACCTGGGGAAAAAAAAGAATTTCTATGAAACACAGGCCACAATAATTTTTGAAGGAAGCAAAATAAACTTAAAGGCAGTTTAACTTCTCCGTAGCAAGCATCTTTCTCGGAACATAGTGTACCAAGTAATTCTCCATCTTCTTTTCAGGTATTATAAACCTCTGAAGTCATTATGCGTGTCACCCAAGGACTTATAATGTTGGGAAATAATAGAGCATATTAAGGAAGCTATCTACCAAAGCCATTCTGAATATCGAAGTTTTGTGTGAAATTCAACATAAGTTAAGTACCTCAGTGCCAAGCTTTTTCTCTACGGGAAAGGGGGCAGGGTTTAGTCTATGTTAAACCACACATCCTAAAGCAGGTGGTTAGAGAAAAGAATGTGTTGGTTTAACACCAGGCAGAGCAGCCTTTACCAGGCACAGAAGGAAGGGCCTATGGGAAAACCAGGGACACGGTTGCCCCCCAGTGACTGGTGCCAGAGACACAGCGCTAGGGTTTCAATCTCTGAGGTCTCTAAAGGTTCCGTGTTGACCTTTCAGTCCCCAGAATAGTGCCATTAGTGACGTGGGGGGGGGGGCTGAGCGTTCAAAATTGGGGCCTGGTTTAAACATGCCCTTGACTGGGGTAGTGGAACCCAGACCCTCTCTCTGCCTCTCCTTTATTTAGTAGCCATGAAGTGAGGAATTCTGTTCGCTGGTCCACGGTAACATGTTCAAAGGGACGGCTAAGGGACCATGGACTGAGACCTCGAAAACGAAGCAGAACAGTCCTTTCGAGGCGGATTATCTCAGGTTTCTGGTCCCGTGACAGAGGGCTAACGGACATATACACATACGGTGGTGCTTATAGGGGCATCCACATGCAGGGCAGCTTCAACCATGCCCAGCCAAGGCAGAGATGAGGCTGAAATAACGAAAAAAAGCCTTTCAGTGTGTGGACCCTCAAAAGGCACTGAAGCTGTGACCCCCACCTGCCAGCCCCTGTGTGGCAAAAAGAATATTAGAAAAAAGAGAGCTTTTAAAATGTTATTTTTTTTTTTTTTTTTTTTTTTTTGCTGTTGTTGTTGTTTGTTTTGTTTTGGTTGGTTGGTTGGTTAGGTTTTGGGGGTGTTTGTTTGTTTGTTTGTTTGGTTGGTTTTTCAAGACAGGGTTTCTCTGTGTTGCTTTGAAGCCTGTCCTGGAACTAGGTCTGTAGACCAGGCTGGCCTCAAACTCACAGAGATCCACCTGTCTCTGCCTCCCAAGTGCTGGAATTAAAGGTGTGCGCCACCACCGCACAGCAAGAATGTTATTCTTTTTTAAAAGAAAGAAAACAACAATTTAACTAATTTTTGGGGCAGTGGAAGTTCAAGAAGTGCATAGTGAAAGTGGGTTAACTTTTCACTTTTTGTCCCTCATCCCCAACATCCAGGTGTCCTGGGGAGGGAATTGCTTACACACACACACACACACACACACACACATATGTACAGATGCACATGCACTTTCCTTCCTCTTTCTCTCAGCACTGCCTGTTCTATACACACGAACATGCACACACACAGACACACATATACACATGCATTCACACACAGACAGGTGTACATGCTCATATACTCTCTGTCTTCTTTTCTCTCAGCACTGCCTGTTCTACACACAGCATACACACACTCACACACAGATGCACATGCACACAAGTACACACATGCACACATGGACATGTGTACATGCTCATATACTCTCTTTCCTTCTTTCTCTCAGTACTGCCTGTTCTGCACACATGCATACACACACTCACACACAGATGCACATACAACCATGTACACACACTTGCACACATGGACATATGCACATGCTCATATACTCTCCCTCCTCTTTTCCCTCAGCACTGCCTGTTCTGCACACATGCATACACACACTCACACACACAGATGCACATACACACATGTACACACACGCACACATGGACACGTACACATGCTCATATACTCTCCCTCCTCTTTTCTCTCAGCACTGCCTGTTCCATTACTATTTCTCTTTCCAAACCTGACTGCTCCTCTCTCCTTGCTCTGTGTCCCTGGGCCCTTCCCTCGTCCCTTGCTGGACAGTCCTCCTGGTTCCACATTCTCATCTGGTCCCCTGTACTTTCTCTTGATGCCTGGGCTGTTCTGAGACTCTTTTATAGTTAGTCCATTGCATCCATCTTTCTTGATTCCTAACTTCCTTCGGACCTGGGTAGCATGCAAGTCCTGATGCTATCGGCTTTTATCCTTGCAGTTAGGAATGATAATGGGTGGCCTAGTTTTTGTTGTTAATCTTGCCCTTAGGCTTTTGGTTTCGCTTTCTCACTTCTCTGTGTAAATGAGGATTTGGAGAAATCAAAAAGTTGTATCTCGATCTGGAGAATTGGATCAGTGGCTATGAGCAGGTACTGCTCTTCCAGAGGTCCTGATATTTGTTTTCAACACCCACATGACAGCTCATAGCTGTCTGTAACTCCAGTCCAGGACTCTGTCCTGCCCTCCATAGACACCAGACACACACTGGTGCATAAGCACTTATATACATGTAAGCAAAACATCCATACACATAAATTAAAAACAATGGTCTTCCTTTAAAAAGAAAGGCTTGTATCTCTTGCACAGGGACTTCTAGTCTTACTGTAACGATCCTTGGTAAATGAACATGTAGGTTGATTCAGAACTTGGCCATCACAGTCAGTTCAAGTGTGGGTGTATCCATCTGTACAACTACACGAGTGTGGGTACTTCTGCACAGATGCATAAGTACGAATGTGTCTGAACAACGTGTGAGCATGGATGTATTTGCACAAGTACACAGTGTGGATGTATTTGCACAAGTGCAAATGTGAGCATATCTGTCAAAGTGATGTTCAAAGAAATGTTCACAGGTACCCACTTACATGTCCAATATGCCTCAGGTTCATTTTATCCCTTAGTGTCCCACAAGGGATTACTGCCATAAAAATATTTCTGGCAAACAAACCCTCCTTGTCTGTCCCCTACTCCTGTCACTTTGTGGGGCCTCTCCTGTGCTTTCTCCTCCAAACTTGCCCAACTGGGAGCCATGACAACCCAAGACATTCTACACAGAAGCCCCATCCCCTTCTGTGACTTCACCTCACAAAAGTTCAGAGTGAGCCCCAAATGATCTACCCTCCCTGGATCTCTGGAAAAAAGAAAACCCCCGGTGTCTATCTAGGAGTCAGCCACCTGGGGTTTTTGAGGCAGTGTCTTGCACTATGACCTGGAGCTTTCTGCTCAGACTAGGCCCACTAAGCCCCTGGATCTGCAGATCTCTGTCTACCCAGGTTGGGATTGCAAGCGTGTACCACATGCCCAATTTTTTACATGAGTTCTGGTTATCAAACTCAGGTCTTCATGCCTCTGCTCTTTACAGACTGATCTGTCTCCCCAGCCCAGAAAGCATTGTATGACAGAGAGAGATACCTTTAACTCATTGTCTTGGGCTAATTTCATTTTCTTTTCTCTAAATATCTAAATATCAAATATCTAAAGCTGGCAATTTGCAGAGAGGAGGCTTGTTTGAAGTTTTGGAGGCTCGTGAGCATCATGTTCATGTTGGCTCAGTTCTAGTAAACATACCATAGCAAGTTCTAGCCCTGTGGGTCAGCCTGTCTCTCCCCTTGACACACACAACCCAACACTCTAGATCTAGCTTGGGTCCCACATCAAGTGTCCTGGCCAATCTGGCTACCCCTGCCTATACTGTAACCAACATTTAGATTTCCATCAGGACCTGTCCTGTCTGCTCCCGACCCACAGAATCCTCCAATGTCAAGTCCAAACTTTCCACCTAAAAGAATGACTAAAATAAAAACATGACAGTTTATGCTAGTGGGAGTGCAACTTGTACAGCCACTGTGGAAATCAGTATGGCAATTTCTCAGAAAATTAGGAATCAATCCACCTCAAGATCCAATAATACCACTTTGGGGTATATATCCAAAGGATCCACACTCACACCACAAGGACATGTGCTCAACTATGTTCATAGCAACATTATTCATAATAGTCAGAACCTGGAAACAACCAAAACCCCTCCACCGAAGAAGGGATAAAGAAAACATAGTACATTTTCATAGTGGAGTACTACTCAGTGGTAAAAAACAATGGCATCTTGAAATTT
This sequence comes from Chionomys nivalis, assembly GCF_950005125.1. Classification (NCBI taxonomy): domain Eukaryota; kingdom Metazoa; phylum Chordata; class Mammalia; order Rodentia; family Cricetidae; genus Chionomys; species Chionomys nivalis. The sequence goes on along the minus strand of NC_080108.1, from coordinate 27,230,925 downwards.
GCATGCAAATGGCTGGAACTAGAAAACCCATTCTAAGTGAGGTAACCTAGACCCAGAAAGACGAATATAGTATGTACTCATTCATAAGTGGATACTAGACATAAAACAAAGAATAATCAAACTACAGTCCACAACTCCAGAGAAGCTAGAACCCTCTTCCAGAAACAGATGGAAGCAAATACAGAGATCCACACCGGACCTCTGGGCTGAACTCATGGAGTACAAAAGAAAGTGAGGAAGGAGCAATAATATAAGCAAAAGGGTCAAGACCATGTTGGGGGGAAACCACAGAATCAACTGACCCAAGCTAGTGGGAACTCACTGACTCCCAACTGACAACTGGGGAACACGCATAGGACCCACTAGGCCACCTGTGTACAAGTAACAATGGTGAGGCTTGAGCAGTATACGGGGCCACTGGCAGTGGGATCAGGATCTAACTCTAATGCATGAACTGACTTTGTGGAACCCATTCTCTATGGAGGGATACCTTGCTCAACCTAGGCATTGGGGGAGGGCTAGGTCCTGTGTCGGGGTCCGATGCCCCTACATATAAACTACTTTTCTCTAACTGGACCAGTGTGGAGGTGCAGGAAATAATGAGACATTTCACACAGCAATGTCGGAAGGGAGTCTCGGGCTTCATTCACTCCTGAAGATCACCACCTGCGTTTATTATTCAAACACCTTTTATTCCCCCAGGTAAACCAAGGTAGAAACTCATTAATATTCTCTTTCCGGGGGAGCAGGAGTACCATCACACCTGCAACTCAGTCACCAGCTTTGAATCCACACCTCTCCCCAAGGCAATCTACACAATAACAAAAGAGAGGGAACAGTCCATCCTGAGAGCCACAACTTGTCTGGCAGGATAGTGACTGCCTTGGAAACCAAGCATGGCCAGAGAATGTCGCTGTAAATATCTTGTATGAAATATGGGCCTACAGTCCTGCCTCAGAGAGGTGATGGGACAGACTTAATCAACTTCCCAGGGGAAGACTTATCCTCTCTGAGGGGTGGATGGGGGTTAGACGGGGGAAGGGGAGAGTGGGGAGAAAGGAGGGAGGGGGAAACTGGGATTGGTATGCAATAAATAAATAAATAAAAATTTTAAAAAGAACACATTCAATAACAGAAAGGCCAAATGTCACCACTAGAATCCAACTATCCCATGACAGCAAAACCTGAACATTCCAACAGAGCTGAAGTACAAGAAAGTGACTTTCAAACTATTTTTATGAAGATAATAGAGGTCCTTAATGAAGAAATGAAAGAATCCCTAAAAGAAATTGAGGAAAAGACAAACAAAAATTGGAATACATCAATAAATCCCTTGAAGAATGCCAAGAAAGTCAAGAAAAACAAACAAACAAACAAATGGATGGAGAAAATGGCTCAAAATGAAAATAGAAGAAAGCAGAAACTGAGGAAATTCTGGAAATGGAAAATCTAGGTAAAGAACAGGAACACAATTGCAAGCATTACCAACAGAATACAAGGAATGGAAGAGAGAATCTCAGACACTGAAGATAAAATGGAGGAAATAGATTTATCAGTCAAAGAAAATACTAAATCTAAAAAAAAAATTCCCAACACAAAACATCCAGGAAATCTGGGGCACCATGAAAAGATCAAAACTAAGAATAATAAGAATAGAAGAAGGAGAAGCATCCCAGATCAAAGGCCCAGGAAATATATTCAGTAAAATCATAAAAGAAAATTTTCTCAATCCAAAGAGGGACATGCCTATAAATGTACAAGAAGCTTACAAAACACCAAATATTCAGGACAGGAAAAAAAAATCCCTCACTACATAATAATAAAAATAAATACAGAATAAATTCTTTACAGACGAAAGAAAGAATATTAAAAGCTGCAAAAGAAAAAGGCCAAGTAACATAAAAGGCATGCCTATCAGAATTATACCTGACTTCTTAATGGAAAAGCTAAAAGATAGAAGGGTCTGGACAGATGTTTTACAGACTCTAAGAGACCACAGATGCCAACCCAGACCACAATACCCAACAAAACTTTCCATCAGCATAGATGGAGAAAACAAGATATTTCATGAAGGGCAAATTTAAACAATATCTATCCACTAATCTAGCTCTATGGAAGGTACTAGAAGAAAAAAATCCAACCCAAGGAAGTTAGCTATATCCACAAAAACACAGGAAATTGATAATCTCACACAGCAAAACCCAAAGAAGGGAAACACACACACACACACACACTACCACCACCACCACCACAAACAACAAAATAACAGGAATTAACAGTCACTAATCATTAATATCAGTGGGTTCAATTTGCCAACGAAAAGACAGGCTAAAAGAATGGATACAAAACTGAATCCATCCTTCTGCTGTATACCAAGAAATACACCTCAATAACATTATATCAAGATCAATAGCAGAGGATAGACATTAGCTCTACTTTTTTCCAATCAAATGGACCTAAGAAGCAAACTGGTGTAGCTATCCTAAAATCTAACAAAAGAGACTTCAAACCAAATTAATTCAAGGAGAAAGAGAAGGACATTTTATACTCATCAAACAAAAATATCAACCAAGATGATGTCTCAATTCTGAATATCTATGCCCCAAATGTAAGGGTAACCACATTTGTAAAAGAAACATTACTAAAGCTTAAATCACACATCAAACCCTACACATTATTAGCGGGAGATTTTAACACCCCACTCTCACCAATGGACAGGTCTGCCAGACAGAAATGGAGAAATAACAGAACTAACAGACTTTATGACTCAAATGAACTTGCAGATATCTATAGAACATTCCACCCAAACACAAAAGAATATACCTTCTTCTCAACACCTCATGGAGCTTTCTTTAAAACTGACCACATACTTGGTCACAAAGCAAGTCTTAACAGATACAAAAAAATTGAAATAACCCCTTGTATCTCATCAGACCACCATGGATTAAAGCTAGAGTTCAACAGTAACTATAGATGGGGATGTTCTATCGGGAACTCATCTAGGCCAGCTGGCCTGGGTCAGAAAAAGCATGGGATAAAACCGGATTCGCTGAACATAGCAGACAATGAGGACTACTGAGAACTCAAGAACAATGGCAATGGGTTTTTGATCCTACTGTACATACTGGTTTTGTGGGAGCCTAGGCAGTTTGGGTACTCCTCCTACTAGACCGGGTTGGAGGTGGATGGTCTTTGGACTTCCCACAGGGCAGGGAACCCTGATTGCTCGTAGGGCTGACTAGGGAGGGGGACTTGATTGGGGGAGGGAAATGGGAGGTGGTGGTGGGGAGGAGGCAGAAATCTTTAATAAATAAATAAATAAATAAACAAACAAACAAATAAATAAATAAAAAGAAAGCCTACAGACTCATAGAAACTGAACGGCTCTCAACTGAATTACCACTGTCAAAGAAGAAATAAAGAAAGAAATTAAAGACTTCTTAGAGTTCAATGAAAATGAATGCACAGCAAAACCCAGACCTATGGGACACAATGAAAGCAGTGCTGAGAGGAAAGTTCATAGCACTAAGTCCGCACATAAAGAATTCAAAGAAATCTCATACTAGCAGCTTAACAGCACAACTGAAAGCTCTAGAACAAAAAGAAACAACAACAACAACAAAAAAAACACCCAAGAGAAGTAGACAGCAGGAGTAATCAAACTCAGGGCTGAAAAAATAAAATGGAAAGAAAGAGAACAATACAAAGAATCAATGGGACAAATAATTGGTTCTTTAAGAAAATCAGCAAGATAGACAAACCCTTATCCAAACTAACTAAAAGACAAAGAGAGAATATACAAATTAACAAAATTAGAAATGAAAAGGGGAACATAACAACAGACACTGAGAAAATCTAGACAAATTAGATCATACTTAAGAAACTGTACTCCCCAAAACTGCAAAATTTAAAAGAAATGGGTAAATTTCTTGATAGATACCACATACCAAAATTAAATCAAGATAAGATGAACAATTTAAATAGACCTATACTCCTAAGGAAATAGAAGCAGTCATTAAAAGTCTCCCAAACAAAAAATGTGAGGCCAGATGGTTTTACTGCAGCATTCTATCAGACTTTCAAAGAAGAACTAATACCAATACTCCTCAAAATATTCCACAAAGTAGAAACAGGAGGAACATTGCCAAATTCATTTTATGAAGCCACAGTCACCCTGATACCCAAATCACACACTCAGCAAAGACAGAATTACAGACCAATTTCCCTCATGATAATTGATGCAAAAATGTTCAATAAAATACCCAAAAGCCAAATCCAAGAACACATTATAAAGATCATTCATCATGATCAAGAAGGCTTAATTCCAGAGATGCAGGGATGGTTCAACATATGAAAATCTGTCAATGTAATCCACCATATAAACAAACTGAAAGAAAAAACCCACATGAACATCTCATTAGATGCCGAAAAGACTTTTGACAAAGTCCAGTACCCCTTCGTGATAATTAAATGGAGAAAAACTCAAAGCACTTCCACAAAAATCAGGAACAAGACAAGGCTGTCTGCTCTTTCCATGATGATTTAACACAGTACTTGAAGTTCTAGCAATAAGACAACTGAAGGAGATCAGGGGGATACAAGTCGGAAAGGAAGACGTCAAAGTATCACTGTTTGCAGATGACACGATAGTATACAAAAACGACCCCCAAAAATTCTACCAGGGAGCTCTTACAACTCATAAACACCTTTAGTAAAGTAGCTGAATACAAGATTAACCAAAAAAAAAAAAAAAATCAGTGCCCCTCCTATACACAAATGAGAAAGAAATCAGAGAAGCAACATCCTTCACAACAGTCAAAACTAATATAAAATATCTTGGGGTAACTCTAACCAGGCAAGTGAAAGACCTACCTATATGACCAGAACTTCAAGTCTTTGCAGAAAGAAATTGGAGAAGATATCAGAAAATGGGAAGATGCCCCATTCTCATGGATCAGTAGGATTAGCATAGTAAAAATAGCCATCTTACCAAAAGCACTCTACAGATATAACACAATTCCCATTAAAATCCCAGCACAATTTTTTACAGACCTTAAAGGTATAAACTCAACTTCATATGGAAAAGCAGAAAACTCAGGATAACTAAAGCAATCCTGTACAATAAAATATTGTAATCCTGATTTCAAGCTCTACTACAGGGCTATAGTAATAATAATAATAATAATAAAAACCTCATGGCATAAAAACAGATGTATTGATTACTAGAATTGAATCGATGACCCAGACTTAAATCTACATACCTGTAGACACCTGATTTTTGACCAAAAATAGTCAAAATTATACCATGGAAATAAAAAGCATCTTCTACAAATGGTGCTGTCATAGCTGAATGTTAACATGTAGAATGCAAATAGATCTATATTTATCAGCTTGCACAAAACTCAAGTCCCAAATGGATCAAATACCACAACATAAATCCAGTTACACTGAACCTGATAGAAGAGAAAGTGGAGAATATCCTTGAACACATTGGCACTGGAGACAACTTCCCGTATAAAACACCAGTAGCACAGACACTAAGAGCAACAATTAATAAATGAAACCTCACAAAACCAAAAAACTTCTGTAAGGCAAAGGACACTGTCAATAGAACAAAACAGCAGCCCTCAGAATGGGAAAAGACCTTCACCAGACACACATCTGACAGAGGGCTGCCTTTCAAAATATATAAAGAACTCAAGAAACTAGGCATCAAAAAAACAAACAAATACCCAATAAAAAATGGGGTACAGACCTGGAAAGAGAATTCTAAACAGACAAATCTAAACTGTCTGAAAGACACTTAAGGAAATGCTCGACATCCTTAGCCATCAGAGAAATTCAAATAAAAAACAGCTCTGAGATTCTATCTTACACCTGTAAGAATGGCCAAGATCAAGAACACTGACGACACCTTATGTTGGAGAGGATGTGGGGTAAGGTAAATGCTCCTCCATTGCTGGTGGGAGTGCAAAATTTGCACAGCTGCTTCGGAAATCAATATGGCAATTTCTCAGAAAATTAGGAAACAATCTACCTCAAGACTCAGCAATACCACTGTTGGGTATATACCCAAAGGATGCTCAATCATACTATAAGGACATGTGCTCAACCATGTTCATAGCAGCATTATTTGTAATAGCCAGAACCTGGAAACAATCTAGATGTTCCTCAACCAAAAAATGGATAAAGAAAATTTGGTACATTTATATAATGGAGTACTACACGGTGGGGAAAAAAAAAATGACATCTTGAAATTTGCGGGCAAATGGATGGATCTAGAAAACATCATGAAAGATAAATATAATATGTATTCACTCATCTGTAGCCGCCTCGACGGGTTACTCTGTCTAGGGTTTGTAACCCGCCTGGCTGGCCAGTTATTCCAGGGTCACGGAGAGGCACCACCTAAAAGACACAGGCTGATGAGAGAAAGGAGGCTCTGCTTATGTTGTCAAAGCCTCCGTTTATTAGGGTCATGGTTACAGCTTATATAGCCCCTGGATCAGGAGCTTGGGGGGCTGGAGCACGGGGTCTTGCCACGCACGTCACGTAAACCAAGAGGTTACAATGGGTCAGGTCACGATTCCTTGGTCAGGAAGTCACAAGGTGACACACCTAGTTGCCTAGATAGTTTGGAATGTAAGGCAGGTTCCCTTAACAGAGGCTCTCTATTAACAGTTAATTTGGGTGTGAGATAGGGTGTGAGATAGGCTTGCTCAATAAGACTATTCTCAATACAATTGGAAAGTGAAGCCCTCTGCAAAAGCTCCTCGCAGCGGTGCTTCCTGTAAATTTTGGGGGGACACGGCTCCTGACATATCCCCCTTCCTTTTATAAAAGCAGGCATCTATCAAGTGGAGGGCACCAGGTCAGAGTCTAACCCCGGTGTCAGATCTAAGTGAGAAGGGACTGGGACAAGGAAGGGACCCTCCTCCCGGATGGTGGAGCAATTTACCTCTCCTGGGAACAGAGGGGTGCCTTATGAGTCTTACGCCGAGTGGGGACCAGGTCCTTTTTTCCCCCTTACCCGTCCTCGGGTTCCCAGGACCCTGTCTTAGGTTGGGGGATGTCCTGCCATAAGTTGCCCGTCCCTGGAGCTCCTCAAATAAAAGGTATCTAGCAAGACCTAAAGTAAGCAGATCTTTGACCACAGGGCACCCTGTCTTAGGCCATGTGGAGGGCGATCCTCGTGCCTGGCACCATGCCTTGTTGAGCCGGTTTCTACAACCTCTGTATGGTGTGCTGTTCAGGCGAGGGTCCACACTAACTCCCGTCATTGGGCCCCTGTATCTATCATTAATGAAAAGACTGTGAGGAGCTCCTCAAATAAAAGATATAATAATATAATTTTGGCACCAATAGCTCCATCTTCCAGACAAGAAGAAAGGGCGTTTTCCAAACCCAGTATTCACCTTTAGTCCGGCCTAAGGTATATCCTCCTTCCTAAATGCCTACTCCACAATAAGATTATGAGTGCTGCCTGCCAAAAATTAGGGCAGTGTAAAAGGGATCAAAATCTAAAATTTTTAACATATGCATTAAACCTAAACACTTTACAGCATGTGTCAAACTTTTCCCAACATCTATAAGCAGTTACAAATATCATTAGGTCAATTCCAGTAAGAATTCATACATTGACAGACATTGTTGTTATCAAATACCACCAGTTCCAGTCTCTGAACAATAGTCAAAACCCCAATCTTTCCCCTTCTTAAGTAAAGAGGGGTTAATATTTTAATTAAAATGAGTTTTTGTGTCCCAAAGTTTAAAACAGTCAGATGTTTAGTCTACACCTCAGCTGTAAAGCAAACAGAATGCAGACTGTAGAAGCAGTTTAACATTTGTGCTTTAGGGCAGGTGGGCTTCCTGGGTGAGGTGAGCTGTAGTCAGCTATCTGAAGCACATCCTGGCAATTATCTCAGCAGTCTCCCTGGACTCTTTAAAGGCAGCATGATGTCCTGCAGAGTGGCGTAGCAGGTTCTGTTATCAGGCACTCCTCCTTGGGGGCAGAGAAGACTGGATCAAGGATTCCTCTCCAATCTCCTCCGGGAAGTCCTCTGTGGGGTGTCTGCAGCCAGGACATCAGGTTTAGCTTTTATATTTTCTTTCTGTGAAAAAAAAGCATAAATATCTCCTCGACCCCAAATATATATAGGTCGGGTTTTTTCATAATGCATTGCAAGGGCTTTTTTACCTTGCCTTAGTAAAGGTCAGCTTGATGTCAACATGCTAGATCCGTTTGCATCAGGATCTGTGTGCAACTGTTATAAGTTGTTTTGTGCAACTGTTATAAGTTGCTTTCAAGGAGCCTTGGTATGCTCCATAATTTTTTTTTTATTAATTATTAGCCATATATGCAGTTCTTCCATTGGAAGAGCCATTTGTAAAATTTAGCATAAAATCCTTTAGGGGATTTTTAGCTATAACATTATCAAAATACAGGTGTGTGAATTGTAGCAATGATCATCTGGGAAAAGATTATTGTTTTGGCCTTTGAATTGAGCAAAGGCAATTGTCCAGGAATCAATCTTAAAATTATCAATGAATCTATTGTTTAGTATAAGAATCATTGATCATAGTCAATATTTTGTTAAACCATCTCCCAGATTTTATCCTGCCCTTTTGTATCAGACAGGCTACTATTCTAAATTAAGAATTTAATATCTTAACGGCAAAACTGAGAAGGTTTAGCCATAAACAGCATATTTTATAAAACTGTTGTAGAATAAGTTTTACATTTAATATACACACTTGCCATAGCTGTATTATACATTTATAATTAATTATACATATATAATTAATATACTGTACCTGTTGGTTTATATTTTACCTGTTTGAGTACCTGCTTGGCAGCTTTTTAAGCTCTCTATTGGACACTGTTCTTTGTAATAATTTTACCTATCGGCTCAAGGTTTCCCATAATATTATAACTAGAGCTTTAACCATTGAATATCTAAAAGCTTATAAGCTATTCTCTTAAGTTGCAAGTCTGCCCCGCAGATAGGAGAATGAAAAAAGGAAGTATTTTAACTAATGAGGTTGGCCTCATTAGACATCACCATGTAGAAGAATAAAAATAAATCCATATCCATCTCCATGTATAAAACTTAAGTTTAAATGAGCCAAAGGCCTCAGCATATAAAAATTTTGTTGAGCCTTATAGAGAAAAAATTTTTGAAGTACACTTTGTCACATCTTAAACACAGCCTCAGTGGCACAAACATTTGGAAAAACCATAAATTATATCTCCTGAATTGAGAAACTTTTGTATAACAAGACTATAGAGTGGGAAAAGATCCTTACTTATCATAAACCCATTTTAAAAACATATGAAGAACTTAGAAAATTAGTTATTAAAAAATTTAATCCAATAAAAATATTTGTTACAAACCTAAACTGAAAACTCTCAACAGACAAACCTAAAAATGACTGAGAGACAGTTTAAAAAAATGTTTAAAAATAACATCCTTTAACCATCAGAGAAATGTAAATTAAAACTCTGAGATTTTATTTTATCCTTGTAAAAATGACCAAGATTAAAAATTATTGCTAACAATTTATGTTTAAGAAAATGTGGGTAAAGAAAAAATTTCTTTGCTGGAAGTGCATACTTGCGTTGGAAGTGTAAACTGACAGTCACTTTTGGATCCTACACAGTATTGAAAAACCTGGATAAATCCAGACTTCTCCAGCAGGAAAAGAAGAATCAAAAATCCAGGGCCAGCCTGTTCAGCGACCCTGCCCTAGGAACCAGCTGAAGACAAAGCCCTGATAACAATCCCGAAACAGGGAGTTTTCCCCCTGTGATTATCATCACACTGCTCTAGGAACCTGGGAGTGGTCCCGAGAGGCAGGGAGCTGTCTCCCTGTGACCATCACTGGATTTTTGGAATTTTTATGACCCTCCTGGACCACAGGGCTGTGGTCTTTTTTCTAAAAATTTCCTCTACAGGTCACTAGAGGCCAAACTCTTCCCCCATGTGGGACATGAGCCTCGGCCCCAGTACTTTGGTTCCCATCTCATCCCATCAACCAAAGCCTTGTTCGATTGCAGCAAGGACGGTCTCCTGCAAGTCACTGGGGGGGCTGTGCCCTCCCGAGACCTGAGTGAGAGTCTCCCCAGCATTGGGAGTCCCTCATTATGGCCATTTTTTTTTAAAATTAGGCAAATATCTACCTTAAAACTTATCAATACCCCTGTTGGGCCTAAATATAAAAGTTTTTTTTGACCATAAAAACATGTGCTCAGCTATGTTTATAGCAGAACTACTTTATCATAGCCAAAATCTGAAAATAACCCAAGTGTATCTCTTTTACACCTAGGATAAATGAGACATCATCCTTTTAAATATCCATGAATACCACAAAATATCTTGGAGTAACTCCAAGCAAGCAGGATAGAAGTTTTTGGGTCCTGTTACCTCTGATTGTGAAGGCGGAAATGTTTTTTTATTTTTATTTTTAACCATTATCACTTGTATAACTCTGGCCCTCAATAAATTTAGTGAGAGGCCTGAGACCTGAGTCTCAGCAGTTTACCCTCAAGCAACACCTGGCAGCAGGAAAGGACCACAAGCTGAGACAATACGACTCCCACCCAAGAGCGGGCGTACAAATGAAAAAACTTGTATGATAAGAACTTTAACTCTTTTAAGAAAAAATTTAAGACATTAGAAAATAAAGATCTCCTACTTTCTTGGGAAAGTAGAAGAAAACGCAGCAAAAATGACAATTTCACTGAAAGCAGTCTACAGATTTAGTGTAAATGTTCATTAAAAATTATAGCAACATTCCTCACAAAACTTACATATAGATTTACTATAAATGCACATTAAAATTATAGCAACATTTTTCACAGAACTCGAAAGAACAATCCTCAACTTTATAAGAAAGAAATAAAAATTCACGATATCCTAAACAAATTTTTAAAAATCCTCTGAATGTATCACAGTCTTTGATTTTAAAACTTTTCTACAGAACCACAGTACTGAAATTAATCTACCTTAGATATAAATTTATATGCCTACAAACTAAAGATTTTTGACCAAGAAGCAAAATTTTAGAATGGAAAAGAAGCACATTTATCTCCTTTTATTGTCCTGAAGCTGTAACTTTCTGAGTCCAGACCTCCTTACAACCAACCTGTCTGGCTGCCTCAGCTCCACATGGTAGGAGGCTAAGACACAGGCTCTCTAGCCCTAGGGGGTCTTCTGTGGAATCAGGGTGGAGCTCAGCAGCTTTCGCTTGTCTAGCTCCGTTTGCCCATTTGTCTAAAATCCTGCCTTTTTCCATAGTGAATTTTAAGTCCCGAATCTGAGAGGAGAGGTCTGAGAGTTTATGCTGTAATGCAAGAACTTGTTTGAGACCTCCTATTTGGGCCTTAAGGGCAGCTTTGTGTCAAATAATTTCTGAATCAAAGGCATGCTATCGGGAGCAGTCAGAGCACAGGGCTGTGGCTGCGGAGTCCTTTTTGGCTGACTAAGGAAGACGCGGAGAATAGGGTGTATTTCTGGGCCTGTTAAAACTAACCAAGGGCATATTTCATCTATAAAACAAAAAAATGCAACTAAATCTCTTTTTTTTACTCTTACTCCTCTCACCCTGAGTGATTGTTTAAATTCCTTTATGAATTTCTCTTCCTTTGAAAGCGAATGGCCCATGTCTTGTGGGACGACAGCGAACCTGCGCCTACCTTATCCTGCAGATCTGTCCGAGTTCTACAGCTGCAGAATCTTCTATTTTTCTTGTTGTTGTCCCGGGACTGCGCGTCGTCGTCCGGGAAGTTAACCGTGCTCCGAGTCCCTGGTTCGGGCGCCACTGTAGCCGCCTCGACGGGTTACTCTGTCTAGGGTTTGTAACCCGCCTGGCTGGCCAGTTATTCCAGGGTCACGGAGAGGCACCACCTAAAAGACACAGGCTGATGAGAGAAAGGAGGCTCTGCTTATGTTGTCAAAGCCTCCGTTTATTAGGGTCATGGTTACAGCTTATATAGCCCCTGGATCAGGAGCTTGGGGGGCTGGAGCACGGGGTCTTGCCACGCACGTCACGTAAACCAAGAGGTTACAATGGGTCAGGTCACGATTCCTTGGTCAGGAAGTCACAAGGTGACACACCTAGTTGCCTAGATAGTTTGGAATGTAAGGCAGGTTCCCTTAACAGAGGCTCTCTATTAACAGTTAATTTGGGTGTGAGATAGGGTGTGAGATAGGCTTGCTCAATAAGACTATTCTCAATACAATTGGAAAGTGAAGCCCTCTGCAAAAGCTCCTCGCAGCGGTGCTTCCTGTAAATTTTGGGGGGACACGGCTCCTGACACTCATCAGTGGCTTTTAGAACCCCCATGTGATCCACATGTCTTCAAAGACCCAAATCTCAACATTGCTGCTCTGGGAACCAAGCTGTCAACACATATACTGGAATTTGAAAACTAAACCATGCATTGAGATCAACACAAGCCATGCCCCAGAGTTCCTTGGAATTCCCTGCTCCCTCCAAATGCCCCAATTGTCCACTACTCTTTGTTGAATGAAAAAGATAACTCACCGTAACCCCATCCTTTTCTAGCTCAGAAATCTAATCATTCAGGAAATGTCTTTGAGCAATACCAAGGATGCTTTTAACTTATCCTTTTCCTTTACTCTGGCTGGCTCTTTTTGCCAGCGTATCTTTTTTTTTTAATATTTATTTATTTATTATGTATACAATATTCTGTCTGCGTGTATGCCTGAAGGCCAGAAGAGGGCACCAGACCTCATTACAGATGGTTGTGAGCCACCATGTGGTTGCTGGGAACTGAACTCAGGACCTTTGGAAGAGCAGGCAATGCTCTTAACCTCTGAGCCATCTCTCCAGCCCTTGCCAGCGTATCTTAACCCTCATGGCTACACCTACTCCCCTAGGCCTTCTGCTCTCTGATTTTATCTTGACAAATTCCCAATACATGTATAAAAGATTCTTTTCCTATTTTGCTATGCTATGCAATTCTTCATCAGATGCTTCTGCATTTCCATGGTCTTCCTTCCCCTTGAGATACCAGTGACATGGCTTTCCCTTTGTTTTGTTTTGTTGTTGTTTTGATCATATCTTTTGTAATTATTTAGTCACAGATAAGGCCGCACTTCCAAGTTCTAAAGGCAGGCGTGTGTAGATGGGTCCTTGGGCACAAAGCCACACCCCCACGTGACCCACGTGTGTGCACGTGTGGTTACATCCACTTATGACTCAGCTAAAACCCTTGCATGCATGCGTGAGTCGCCCATCTGCATCATCAGTGTATTACGTAGTCACGCCAACCCCCTGTGCGCATGTGCTAGGCAGCTTTTAAAAGCCGGACGTGCCATTTCTCTCTTCCCTCTCTCTCTCTCTCTCTCTCTCCCTCCCCTCTCCTCTCCCCCCTCCCCCCCTCCCCTCCTCCTCCTCCCTCCCCCCCTCCACACTGGTCCCCAGGCCTGTATGCACCCCCTCTAATGAACTCCTAAGCAGGTTTGTTTGTGTTCTGTTTCCTTCTTACTCGCACCAGGTAATTTCATCTTTGACTTCCAATATTTGCAGTTCTTATTCTACATGGACTTAATGGTCAAAAACTAAGACTTCATCTTCCCATGTTTAATCACATATGTGAAACTCTGCTGCAAGAACACTTTGTGGGTTTTCCAACTGTCCTGGAATCCTATGCAATTAGTCTCTTTGAAGTCTAATCTCATGCTGGTGTTTGGGACTCTGAGGGGAGAACATATGTCTGGTTCCAAACTAATGTTTTCTTGCCTCAGGGTTGCAGTGTAAAAATATTCTTTCTAAGAAGCACAAACTCTGTTCAATAGCACACTTTTGATGGCCTAGACACCTGAGGAATGGGTGCTCTGAGAGTTGACTCTCACGATGGATCGCTTGGGGTGACCTGGGCCGGGGTTCCTCCGCAGCAGGATCACATGAGCACCAGTGCTGGCCAATGCACCTCCTGCAAACTTCAACAGACAAGTCCCTTTTGAAGTGTAACCCTCATTCTGAAACAAAGCCTTTCACACTGAGCAGCCCCTTGTCCATCACAAAAGCTCTTCACTATGGCATGTCTTTGATAGACTAGGGCAGACTTCTTTTTGCTAAATGTAGCAGAGACAGCTTGTAGTGTATGAAGAGGAGACAGAGTCAGATCCCTGGACCTCACTGACCAGCCAGCCAAATTTATATGGTGAGTTCCAAGCCAACAAGAAAGCCCAACTCAAAGGGCCTGGATGGATGGTGTCCTTGTTTTCCGTGGTTTCCTGATGATGAGCGTTGCTGGTGCTATGGTGATTCTACCTTTGTAGGTGAGGTGGCATATTCCTTGCAGCTTTTAACATTGTTTCTTTGTTTTGTATTGACATCTTCACTGTAGTATGTCATAGGGATATTCTCTCCCGGTCACGTCTATGGTCGCATCGATTTGAGGCATGGGATGCCTCCTTGTGTCTGAAAGCCTATTTCTCGAGATTTGAGAATGTTTCTGCTGTATCTTCACTGAAGTGTGAGTGTGTATTCTCTGTGTCTTTAGTGTCTGCCTCAGTCTCTTATCTTCAGGGACTCATGTTTGGCCTCCTGACCGCGTCCCGTGGCTCAGCACCCTTTTCTCCTTATTGAAGTCTAAAAGCAGGAGCCCTTCCGCTTTCTCCTCTGTCTCATGTATTCTTCTCTGTTGAGCCCATGTGTCTCTGTTTTTTATTCCCACTGTGTTTTTCTGTGATTCAGTGAGTTTGCCATTTCTAATATTTCTATTTGTTTTTCAAATCCGAATTTTCTAGCTGACTCTTCCATGTTGCTGACTTTTTGGTCCATATTATTGCCGATTTTCTTATTTACCCTGCTGACTCCTCCCTCTGTGTTGCTGACTTCTCCCTCTAGGGCCTGAATTGAATCGATATGCTTGTTTGTGAGTTCGAGACCAGCCTGGTCTACAAGAGCTAGTTCCAGGACAGACTCCAAAACCACAGAGAAACCCTGTCTCGAAAAACCAAAAAAAAAAAAAAAAAAAAAAAAGTAGGCCTAGTGATGAATCGTTATGTCACGGGGTTGTGTCTCCGACGTCCTCCCTCTCTCTGCTTCCCAACCAGGAGTGAGCTCTTCTTCCATTGCATGCTCCCTCCTTGATGGCTCAAACAAGTGGCCTAGCTGTGAGCTGGAACACTCAACGCTGTGATCTAAAATGAACTTCTCTAAGTAGATTGTCTCAGGCACGTGTTGTGCTGGCAGAATGGTGACTAACACTTCTGTCATCCCCGAGGAACTCCATGGCCCCACTGTGTTCTCATCTAGCCCTGCACACCTACCCTGTTCCCTGGAAACACCTAGCCTGTTCTCCGTCTCTGAGGACACTATGAACTCACACAAAACCTTCTCAGGCAGGCTCTTCTTAAACCGAAAGTCCCTGAGATGGACTCCAGCTGTTGCATATGCAGATGGCTCGTTCCTTGTATTATTCAGTAAAATTTCCTTTGCGAATGCTCAGAATTTATTCAACCTCTTGCTCTTTGAAGAACATTTAGGCTGATTGCACTTTTTGAGTATCATAAATAAAACTGCTTTGGAACTCCACATACAAGATTCTATATAGAGCATGCTTAGTTTTTAAAAAACAGCTGTCAAACCAATTTGCTAAGGAAGTGTACTGTTTTTATATTTCCATTAGCTATATATGAAAACTCCAGCTAAGATGAACTAAGGTAAGAGCCTGCTGTGGTTTGTATCTTAAATGCCTAACACACACACACACATGCACGCACACACACACACACATGCTGCCACCAATTTCTATGTTGAAGACCTGATTCCCAGCAGACAGGGCTACTGCTAGGTGGTAGGGACATTAGGAGTCATAATCTAACTGGGAGCATAGCACTGAAGAGGATGCTGGTACTCTGACCCTTCCCTTTTCTCTCTACTTCCTGGTCACTGTGTGGTGAGTAGCTCCCTGTCATGTTCTGCTTTGTCATAGCCCAAAGTGATGAGGCCAAATGACCAAGGACAGAACCCTCCAGACCTGTGAACTGAGAAGAACCTTTCTTCTTTGTAAGTCGTTCGCCTTTGGTAGTTTGTCACAGCAATAGAAAGCGAACAGCATCCTCACAGGCTTACCTCAAGACAGCTTTCCCTGCGCCCACTGGGACCCCTTGCTACTTGCTTTTGGGGGGCAACAAACAAGCTCACATAGGCAGATATTCATGTGAGTACTTTGTGTCTCAAGCTGTAACAGTTTCAGTGCAAATGAGTCTTTAAAGGGACAGAGTTCACAAGTGAGCGCAGGAAATCTGTGACCTGGCTGAAAAACCTAGATTTTGCATTGGATTTTCATCGTGTATTCCTCTAGGATGTTGCTCTTTGTAAGCACTGCTAAACATATTGTCTCGTATTCTATAAAAATAATTTAACTATTAAAGCTACAGAGTGTGAAGATTGCTAGAAGCATGTGTTATATATTATCCTTTTGAAAACTCTGAGAATACTGACTTATTGTCCCAAATGTTGAAGAACGACACCCAGGAGGTTTGAAAACACGGGAAGAACACAGTAGCGGCCTTTGACAGTGTCTTGGGTCTTGGGCTGTTGTGGGGTGACCTTGGGTGCCTGGCTCCCTGTTTGGATGGATGGGGCAGGTGTCTGCACACTTTTGTTCGGATTTCTGGCAGTGATGCTGGGATCTGCTTGTGTGTATGCTCCCCCCCAGGCTCCTCTAAACCCTGATGGTGGCACGGGCATGCCTGCATATGTGAATATACCTTGCAGGGCTTTAATTAAAACCTGAAGGGGGCTCAGATTTGGCAGAAAAGATATCCAGACATTGGATTCTCAGAATGAAGCAGATTCTATTACCCCAAGGGACAAGCAGGAGGCTGCCTTTGAATAGAGCAAAGGCAGCAGCAGGTGGCTCTTCAGGGGTGGCTTTTAAGGAGAAACTGGGAAAAGTCCATGCTAGGATGAACTGGTAAGTACTAACTGGAAATGTTGCTCAGTATAGCCAAACAATAAATTTTGACAGCTGGACTTTGATGATAAGCCTCAGGAATGAATCGGGCATAAGCAAGTGGCCAAACAAGAAACTGGCTTAACACAAGAAAGAAGAGCAGAAGGGCCTGTTAAAGTCCTTCAAAACCTTTTGGCTTTTTTGTTTTGTTTTGTTTTTCGAGACAGGGTTTCTCTGTAGCTTTTGGTGCGTGTCCTGGAACTAGCTCTTGTAGACCAGGCTGGCCTCGAATTCACAGAGATCCGCCTGCCTCTGCTTCCCGAGTGCTGGGATTAAAGGCGTGTGCCACCACTGCCCGGCACCTTTTGGCTTTTTAGAGTCTAGCTGGTTGTCTGTTCCCCACTCTCTATGTATGTCTGGGGGGGTTGCCTTCATCTAGGTCCTTTCCCTCTAAGTCCCTCTTCCTGTTTTATGACTAAGAATGGGAGTAGATGACCACAGCCCCTGGCCATCCTGCTGGACCACACCATAGCACAAAACAAGTACAGCCATCGGTCAGAAGGGGCTTACGGGTGACTGGGAGCACACTGCCCACCTGACCTTAACTTGGTCCTCTAACAAAAGAAATACGCACCTCTGGGCTGCTGGCTCCTACTGGACAGGGGCAAGAGCTAAGTCCCTCTCTTCGGATTTCCCTGAAGCTGTGGTACTTGGAGAGTTCAGTGTGTTCTGCTGGGCAGTAAGAAGGCATGAGTAACCAGCATTCTGTCCGGTAAGCTGAGCATTTCCCAGTCCTGTAGGAAGGAAGCTTCTTACACGTTGGTTTGTTTTCGCCTTCGGGTGGGCCCGTGTGGAGAGTGGATGAGTCCTCACTGAATGTGTGTCTAGGTATCAGTAACACGATTGCAGTTCTCAGTCCATGGCTTAAGACCCGTTGGGGGTTAATCCCAGCACTCGGGAGGCAGAGGCAGGCGGATCTCTGTGAGTTCGAGACCAGCCTGGTCTACAAGAGCTAGTTCCAGGACAGGCTCCAAAACCACAGAGAAACCCTGTCTCGAAAAACCAAAAAAAAAAAAGGTCCGTTGGGGGTCAAAAGAGCCTTTCACAGGGTTGCATATCGGAACTCCTGCATAATGGATATTTATATTACAATCCATAGCAAAATTACAGTTATGAAGTAGCAATGAAAATAGTGTTACGACTGGGAGTCACTGCCGCGCACCGCGCTGTGCGCTGGCACCCAGTTACCGAGCTTCGAGCAAGGGGGCTGGAGGTTAAAATACACAGACACACACAAAGAGGCAGTGACACGGGTCACCCTTGAATTCCCCAAGAATGCCCCCTTTATTGTGTTCAGGGGCAGATTATATAGAGATAGCCACACCCCAGTCAAACCCACCAGAAACCACTCTCCTGCCATCAGGAACTCCTGAAGGTCTCGTGCTCAGAGCAGCTGTAGGCACTCAGATCAGGGGATTACAAGAAATTCAGGATCTGGGGTCTCACTGCTCCCACCGCGAGATGAAGAGCTATGTTAAAGGATCACAGCCTTAGGAAGGTTGAGTACCACCGCTTTAGGCCCGTGACGATGGCGAAACTTTTCCTTAGGCAGAATAAGGGTGTTAACATCGCATAATGTGTCAACCGCAGCTTCCGCATCCAGGATAATTGCACCTGAGACCGCCCCCTATAGAGACCTCCTCAGGGATGAGGTAACACCCTTCCCCATTCCAGCAGCCTGTATTTAAAGTCGCGGAGTTCCTGGGCTGCGGGAGGCATCTCCAGCAGAGTGTTTATGGTCCCCAGATCCCAACCTTGCTTGTGTTGCTTGTCTGGATTGCAGCTTCTTACAAATGCAGAGGAGAATACATGGAAGATAGGGAATCCTCCCTCCAGGGACTCAAGCATCAGCTCCCAGCCCTGAGCGCTCCAGCCAGATTTCCTTTTTGCTCCTCCGCATTGAATCCCCATTTGATCACCTACTGAAGTATTTCCTTGAATTTTAACTGTGGAAGCAAAATGGAATTAGGAGGCCTGAGAGCCTGACTGCTTTTGCAAGCTGGATGATCATCTGCTGTTGCTTTGGGACTAGGAAATTCCTCAGCTTTTTGTTTAATTTTCCCATATGTAAATGCTTCATAGTAAAATGTGGTGAAGAATCAGGTTTAATTTTTTTTTTTTAATTTAGCTGAAAGTATTGCAACTTGCCTCAGAAGAAAGCCTGTGCATTTATCACAACCTTTGGAAGGAGGGCTCTCTACTTTGTCCCTAACTGTTCTGGTATTGAAATGAGAAGCGTGGGTTGTCCCTGACACAAGCCCCTCTGCAGGTACCATCGCCTCAGGTGGAAACCTGCTTCCCCCACCCTTAAGCATGGCCAAAGGCACGGATACAAAAGCCCCCACATGTTTGCTGTTAGCCAGACAGCCTGTCACCAATCTGCCTCTCAATGTTCCACCTTCACAGAGGAACAAAGCCAAGAGTCAAGTCTTCCCACGGGGAGATGGCGAAGAGTGGTGAGGAAGCACAGAGAAGTCCAACAGTGATTTCCTTTAAACCTATGCACCTTTTCCCATAATCCCCTAAACATGAGTGTTGGGTATTTCCCAGCTGTCAGTAGCTATGCGTAGAGTTTAACCTACTGCTTTTTGGTTGCCCTGTGTACAAGTTAACGCTACCACTGTCAGGAGCCATTCCCCCCCCCGCCCCAAAATTATTATAAGGATCATTGCCCTGAGAAGTTTGCAGAGGGCTCCATTTCCCAACTGTATTGAGAATTGTTTTAGTGACAAAGCCTATCCCACACCCAAATTAACTGTCAATAGAGAGCTAGCTGTTAGCGGAACCCGCCTCACACTCTAATTATCCAGAGAACTAGGTGTGTCAACTTGTGAACTCCTGGCAGACGAATCGTGACCTGACCGATCGCAACCTCTTGGCCTACGTGACCGGCTTGGACCACGCGGCAAGATCCCGTGCCCCAGCCCCCCAAGCTCCTCATCCAGGGGCTATATAAGCTGCAACCATGACTCTAATAAACAGAGGCTTCGACAAATCTGCCTAGCCTCCTTCTTCTCCAGCCCATGTCTTTCAGGTGGTACCTCTCCTCCGTGACCCTGGAATAACTGACCAGCCAGGTGGGTTACAATCCCTAGACTAAGGACCCGCCAAGGCGGTCGACATACCACAGCTGTGCTGTGCCTGTCCTTGTCTTTAAAGGGCTTGGAGCCCTCTGCCCGTGCCCATTGAGTAGGCAGGAAAGAAAATCCAGATAACACAGGCATGGTACATTGTACGTCAGTATCTGTCTTTGGCTTCTTGCAGTCATAGCCTTGGTAGCAGACTCCAACAATGGGCTGAGAAAGTCATCGGCAGTTCTTGTCACTTGGCCTGGATCCTTCTTGGGTCACCTGGTCACCTCTACCTGCTGCTCCTACTTCAAGTTTCTTCTCTGTAGTCTGTCCTGAAGTCTAGTCTTGAGGGGTCACACGTGATGGGAATGGTGACATGAATTAGCCATTCTTCATCCTGAAGGTAGCTGCAAGGACATGGGACTGCCTGCGTCTGACCTGGTTTGTAAACGCTGGGAATGGGGCAGACATCATCGTTAGTCCTGCTCAGTTGGAATGAGCTCTGGTTGCTGAATTTTTTATTAGATATTTCAGCTCCAAGGTTCCCTGAGAGTAAGTTCTCTAGGAGACTGCCTGCTGGGATCCCCAGGATTCTGTGAAGAGGTGGGACCCCCAACTGTCAACGTTGTTTAGGGCAAGAAGACATGTTTACCAGCTTTCCAACGGCTTTGAAGCTTGAGGTAGAAGAAGCATTGTTTCCAGTGCTTGAATTATCATTACTGTGTCCCATTAGGGATCCATAAGATTTGAAATTATTTTTTGGTGCTAAGGATTGCACTCAGGGCCTCAAATATGCTAAGCCCATGCTCCACCATTGAGCTACACACCCTGCCTCCAGAAGATATATTTTTAGGCCAAATCAGCAAGCCAACTTATATGCAGTAATAAAAAAAAAAAAAAAAAAAAAAAAAAAAAAAAAAAAAAACAACTGCATTTGATTTTGGAGATGGGGACACTTAAATGTATTTATTATAAAATTGGGTTGGGAGTAAGCAGTGTTTTATAAAACACTCAATCAAAGCAGGAAAGCAAAGAACAAAAATAGACGAGCGGGGAGAGAGAAGCTCAGCCTCAGTAAGTCTGTGCGTGGTTCTGCAGTCAGACATTGCAGAAGGTAGCTATTTTAGTATTCATATGCACGTAAGTTTTGGCAAATGGGTGAGTGTTTGTGATGGACTCGGTGCCATCCTACTAGACTCTGCTAGTTGCATGGCTGGTACTTCCCGCTCCTGACCTCTGGTCAGGGTGAGGAGGCCGCAAGGATGAGGTCTTTAGATGCCCCCCTCGAATGCACCCGGTGCAAATGTTCACAACAATGTGAGGGCCGGCAGAGAGGATAGATGGATTTGCAAGGCAAGATGGCAGCCCATCCTTGTCCAGCATGTTTAAAAAACAAAAACAAAAACAAACAAACAAAAATCTGTTCAGATCTTGTGCAGGCTTTGGATCTACTAGGAGGGCAGATCTCTGCTCCCTTCTTACTCTCAGACAAGAACCCACCCCAGACAGGACCCTCTCAGTGCTGCAGGATCACCTGCAATTTGTAGCTGGCTATGCCCGCTTCTTCCCTATGTAGGTCAACTACAGTTTGTACACTTGGAATCTTGACTATTGCCTGAGAAGGCCTGTGTGTGACATGCTCAGTTGTGGGCCTGTGACACTCCTGGTACACGATAAAGCTCCTAATGGAAGGACGTTAGGTTGCTGGAGGTGTGCACTTAGACACCAGGAACCAGACCTCTTTTTGTCCCTCTATTAGCTTGCAGTTATAGCATGGTAAGCAGCTTCCCCCACCATGCACATCCTGCCATGATGTGCTCCTTAGCAGGGGTCCAGTTCAACCTCACACCGACTGGGGCCACCACAACTCCTCCTAAGTTGTCTGTCTCGGGAATTTCATCACAATGACAGAGAGTTGTCAAACACAGCATCTATGAGCCTAGGCATTGCCTCAATTACAGTGTGCTCAGCAGTCTTGTGCCATAGAGCAAGGCATGCGGCTCCTGCATGGACCAAAGTGCTGCAGGACCATGCCATATTTACCCATTCTCCTGCCAAGCAATAACAAGGAAGAGGCTGTTCTGGAGGGTGGAGCCAGAACATTTCCTGGAATGTACAGGAAAACAGAAAAGCGGGCTTCCCACCATGTGACCCCGACACACAGCACAGCCCCCTGTCGAATCTGGGCACCTCCCTGATCGCTTGGCAATGGCCAGCTCCTTTTGAGAGGGTAAGTCCATAATGCAGCAAAAAAATCAGACAAGAAGAGCTCGGGCCAGCAAAGTGGCTGCCGACAAGCCTGATAACTTGATTTGGATTCCTGGAAGCCACATGGCAGAAGGAGAGAGCTGACTCCTCAAAATTATCCTCTGATCTCCACGCACGCATCTTGGCACACATTGTGCAAGCGTTTGCGTGGGTACTCTCACACAAACACATATACACCTTAAGATAAGTAAATAAATAACAAGCAAACACTATTTTAAGAGAACGGGAGTGGTTGTCTTTGCCTCGCCAGTGCAGCTATGGGCCTTGACGGCTGATTCATTCTATTTATTTATTTAATGTATAGGCATGCTCTTTCTGCATGTATACCTTTATGCCAGAAGAGGGCATCAGATTCCACTATAAATGGTTGTGAGCCACTATGTGGTTGCTAGGAACTGAACTCAGGTCCTCTGGAAGAGCAGCCAATGCTCTTAACCCCTGAGCTGTCTCTCCAGCCCCTTTCCCTGGTGGCATTCTCTCCTGGAGCAAGAATGTCTATCTAAAGCATCAGCTCCTAGTGTTTTTCTTGTGTCCTGTGGGCGAGGTGACTTTTGCAGTCTGAGAAGAAAAGTCTGTTCTGGAAGGAAAATGCTTCCGGAATGTAAATCTATTTGACATCAGCATCAATATCCTATTTCGAACCAGCTCCAGCTGTGCAGAAGGCATTTCTCCAAACACAGAGTCACTCTCTGCCTCCAGAACTCACATGCTGATCTCCAGGCCCTTGAACTTTCAAACACAGACTAAGCCAATGACACGTTACAGCATCTCCTGCTTGCAGGTCTGTCATGAGTTCTAAGCCTCTGTAACTGCATGAGCCAACCCCCCCCCCCCAGTGAGTTTCCTATCATATCACATGTATAGAAATGAATGGCGTGGGGGAGACTCAATAACCATTCATAGAGCTGTCCCTGGGTTTCCAGTAGCATCCCATTCTAAAAACACTCCACCTCCAATTCTACTTTCCAGTAAACAGTTGGATGCTGGGGACATCCTCAGCCTTCGTTACATCTCCTCAAACAGACTGTTCACTGTTCCCCTTTGTCGCAACAGCTAACCACGCATTTCTGCAGCAAGGTCTCAGGCAGCCACGGGCCCTAGTTCACTCAGCAGCTGCGGGGGAGTTGCACGGAGTTGCACGGAGTCACCACACACCTCAGAATTAAGCACAATTATCAAAACACTCTGTAATGCTTAAGGAGATGGAAAGAGTTCAGTAGCCACATGTGGCTACTATATTTAATAACGTGACTAAATTTCCAATCTCCGTAGAAGTTTCTACTGGGTAATGGTTGTCAGTAATCATCTCAATATGGCAGTTGGTTGGGTGATTTTGATTCAGACAAAACAACGATGACTTATTCTAAACAACCTAACAAGGAGACAAAGCTCCCAAGAAGATATGATACTCTTCAGTATAGAAGCCCTCACCTTGAGGTCACTTCTCCTGGCTAAACCCTTGAGAAGATTCAACCTGTGCAAATGGCAGAATGATAAGAGCCTCGGGGGCGGGGGGGGGGGGAGGATCATCATTTAACCAAGAAGGTAGCCTATGTGTGGTTTAAGGAATGAGCACTTTGCCTGAGGGTACATGCTGATCTAGTAGGAGGGAAACAGTGCACCGCTATAATCGCAGCTACCCAGAAGGCTGAGACAGGAGCATCACTTTAGCCAAGAGTGTCCATGTCAGACTGGGGAAGATAATGAGACCCTAACTGAAGAAAACAGTAAAAACTAAGGAACTGACATAATGTTCATGCTGATTTTTACTGTAGTGTAGAATATCGCCTGAAGTCTTGGGCGCTTTTATTATTATTATTAAAAATTATACAAAATTTTCAAAAGTGGAGAAGAACATTCTTTGCTTTCAAAAGATGTATCTGCATTAAAAGTTAAGCAGAGTTAGGACAATGATACAGAAGGTATTGACAGATCATTAAACAAAATCAGCGGTTGATTTACTTGTGTTTCTTATGATGGGAGAGATGAGATAAAGAACAGGTTTTCCATGCAGCCTGTCTCAGAGCGTGTAGTCGCAGTGCAGAAAAGCGGTGACAGCGGCTCAAGTCAGACTGTCACAACTAAGAACAGTCACAGCTAAGGCAACTGAGAGCACTACTATCACACCGAATGGTACAAGCGCTGGCTGGGACGTACAGTGCAGCTTCCATAATGAATAAGCTTCTGGGGGAAACGCCATCCTGAAAGCTGGAGATGTGGAAGGGTTATGTTTCAGCTGCTGTGCCATGACCCAGAAGGTAAGACCGTGCAGGCAAGACAAATCCCAGCAGACTCTTAGTGCTTAAAGATGGGATTTATCTACTTGGCCCAGTTACAAGAGTATGAACAATCACTGGGGTTGCTTGTAAATTTTTTGAATGGCCAGGCCATCTCAGGCAGAAAAGCCACAGCAATAGCCAGGTTTTTTTTACCGCCACTGGTCCCTTATGTTGAAGGTGCACATTTACTTGCGCAAATCATAAAGAAACTTGGCACAGTGTCATTTAATCAAAACTTATATTGCCCCACTCCCCAGCTTCCAAGAAAAGTAGATGGAACTGTAAAACTCAAATTGGGTATGTTCTCTGGAACCCTTGGATGGCCCTGGCTAAGAGGCTGAACCCAGGAGCCTTTAGGGTAGGCTATTCTAGAACTCATAGACTATAACCTCAAGAATTAATAACTAGAAGACTCATAAAACTAAGACAGGCCTGCTACCGGCTGCCCTTATTCGGGTAGGCCAAACTCGATGCTGTCATATCGAGGAGGATTTAGCACACGTGCTTGTCTTCCAAGGAACAAACTCGGTTGTAAAAACTGTGACCTTTGGAACCTCTTCCAACCAGCTATCAGATGTCCTGGAAAAGATACCAATTGGAAGCATCCTCTTGGGGCATGCTGGAGGTGTGTTTGTCAGAGGGAGTTAGCAACTGATAAGATGACAAGGCCTCTGAGAGTGGATGCTTGGACCTGAGGCTCCTCTAAGCAAAAAAGCCAAAAACGTGGGTTTGCTACCAGGCCATGACCAGAAGTCCAAACCACTGAGCACCTTCAACCAAGCCCTGAAAGACTTCTGGCTAGTGATAGAATAAAGTGATACAGAAACCTTAAAGAATAATTTATCAGTGCTAAAGAGATGGCCCAATGGTGAAGCGCAATGGCCGCTCTTCCCAAGGACCTGAGTGTAGCTCTCAGGCATCCAGTTGTGATTTATGGTTGCCTGTAACTCCAGTTCCAGGTGATCTGATGCCCTCTTCAGGCCTCTGTGGGTCCCTGGCACAAGTGGTGCACAGATACTCATGTAGGCAAAACACGCGTGTGTACGCGTGCATGCGCGCACACACACACACACAAACAGATTTTTAAAAAATGGTTTGTACTATTATGTGCAAATACAGTAACATTTCTGTATCTGTAGGCTACCTGTGTTATCCCTCACAGGCATGCCCATCTGCTTGGGCTTTCGCTGATCCTAAAGCAGCCAAGCTAAGGACCAAGATTAGCCATCACATCCAGATTCAGACCCTCAGCTCTTCTGTTGAAAAGCCAGGCATGGAGGCCTGCACCTGTAATTCCAGCGCTGAGGAATTAGAGACAGTAAAATCCCTATGGCTTCCTGACCAGCTGCTCTTGTCTCGTCAGTGAGCTCTGGGAGGTTCAAAAAACAGAATGGGGAACAATCGAGAAAGACGCCCAGCGTTGAGTTCAGGCTTCCACATGCACATCTGCATACATTTGTACACACACACGCTCACGCGTACACACAAGAACACACACAAATCTGTATGTACATATTCATAATCCCCTAACTCCAAAAACATTCCAAATGTCCAATAGCTGGTGATTTTTATAACGGAGCCGCGGTTTATTTATAATATGTCGGAGTGCCGTTCAGCAATAAGAGGGTGTGAGCGACTATACAGGGCACTGTAAATGGATTCCGATAGCACCTGCTTCATGAAAGGAGCAGAATTCAAAGGCATTTGGCAGGCTGGAGTAGATGATCAGACTCAGAGAAACTGTGGTCTAGGAACGGGCATGGGGGGATTTCTTGGACGGACAACTGTGTGTCATGATGGTATAAGTGCTGATGGTTATAGTAGAAATCCACAAGTGGATACTTTGTTCAACTCTCAAAACTTTACACTCATACGAGAATTACTTTGTGGGGTTGGGGATGTAGCTCAGTTGGTAGAAACTTCTTAGCCTGCACAATACCCCGGACTCTGTCCCAAAGACAATATAAACTGGACGTCACGGCGCATGACTATAATCCCAGGACTCATAAGGTGGAGGTGGAGGTAGGAGGACCAGGAGTTCAGGGTCATCATTGGCTAGGTAGTGAGTCCAAGGCTAGCCTCAAAAAATAAACATTAAGTCTGAAGAGATGGCTCAGTGGTTAAGAGCACTGACTGTTCTTCTAGAAGACCTGAGTTCAATTCCCAGCACCACAATGGCAGCTCACAAGCATCTGTAACTCTAATTCCAGGGGATCCAACACCCTCCTCTGTGGGCACAACATGCATATGGTGTACAGACATACATGGAGGCAAAACTCCTGCACACATAAAATAAAATAATAATTTAAAAAACATTAAAAAATAAAAGGTAGAGATAAAGTTGCAATGTGTAGATTATTGAAAGAAAGACAAGATGGTGGCAGCCACTGGCACTCTTGTGTATGCAGAGTTGCTCCAAGGAGCCTGAGAGACTCACAGAGGCTTCAAGGCAACATGGATGAGTCTGCAGAGCCCTCGGGAACAACTTCAAAAGAAAAAGCAGGTCCTGTGGGAAGGATGGTTTTTAAGAACAGACTCAGAAAATTGGAAGGAAGGATGACAGAGCAAAGCCGTGCTCGGTGGAGAGAAACAGAACTGGAGCCACAGCAACAGCGCCGGGTACAGGAGCACAGCCCTGGTGGACGAAGCGACATGTCGTTGCCAAGCAGGGCCTGCAGTGTCGTGTGAGAAGCCTGGAGATCGCGCAGGTTCTGCCCTGGAACGTGTTGTCCAGGTGCACAATTATTGTAGCTCCGAGCAGCAAGAGATCCAAGATGAAGAACGGTTCATCTTCTGGATTAAGCCTTCTTAATTTTTATTTATTAATATTTATTTATTTATTATGTATACAATATTCTGTCTGTGTGTCTGCCTGCAGCCAGAAGAGGGCATCAGATCTCATTTCAGATGGTTGTGAGCCACCATGTGGTTGCTGGGAATTGAACT
Source organism: Chionomys nivalis (assembly GCF_950005125.1). Lineage (NCBI taxonomy): Eukaryota > Metazoa > Chordata > Mammalia > Rodentia > Cricetidae > Chionomys > Chionomys nivalis. The sequence continues at coordinate 27,203,365 of NC_080108.1, read as the reverse complement.
CAGGACCTTTGGAAGAGCAGGCAGTGCTCTTAACCATTGAGCCATCTCTCCAGCCCTGGATTAAGCCTTCTTGAAAGACCTCCGTGGTCCATGCTGCTGCCAGAAACCATGCTGGTGACCTTGGTCTGTGCTTACAGCCAAAGGTCTTGCTGGTGTCTGTGATCTGACTGCATCTGGAAGGAAGCCACACTGAGGTCTGTGGTGTGTGCTGTTGCCAGAGACCATGTTGAGGTCTGTGTTCTGTGCCCAGCTGGAGGCCTTGTGGGTGTCTGTGCTCCATGCTGTCCCTGGCTGTGAGCAAGGAAGTTTCTTTTGCAGTGGTATGAATGACTGCAGACTTAGTTGAAATTGAAAGACATTGAAGGCTTCTGTGACAATCTCCCCTCAAAAAGAATCAGTCCAAACAGGAAGCTATTGAAGAGAGTCCTTGAAAACTGTGATAAGTATGCTTAGTATAGCTCTTCACAGTTGATGGCTTCTGAGAGTAAGGCGGGGCCAGGAATCGGGGAACAATGACTCAGGTTTTTTTTTAATATTTATTTATTTATTTTGTATACAATATTCTGTTTGTGCGTATGCCTGCAGGGCAGAAGAGGGCACCAGACCCCATTACAGATGGTTGTGAACCACCATGTGGTTGCTGGGAATTGAACTCAGGACCTTTGGAAGAGCAAGCAGTGCTCTTAACCTCTGAGCCATCTCTCCAGCCCCAACGACTCAGTTTTCTCTAAGCGGCTGGCCACTGAGGGTTTGACCATGCTCCAATGAGTATATGGGCGACACAAATTGGAATTGGTGTATTTATTTATTTTTGGGGGGAAAGGTTGCAAGGGAGGGAGGGTGAACCTAGGAGAAATGGGAACTGAATGTGATCCGGAGGCATTGTATGTTTAAAATTCCCAAATAATTCATAAAAATATTCTGCTGTGGGGGAAGGTTGTAGCATGTAGAGTATACCCTGTCAAGTCGGAAGAAAATCAGCTAAACTAAAAAGACCCCTTGCTGCAGCACCAACACCATCCTGGGGCCTTTCAGGCCACCTTAGATAAGTTAGGACTGTGAGCAAGGCGTATAAAATGAATTACACCCATACCTGACTGTGCCTGTCAACCTGAACACTGCTCTAAGCAGCCAAAACTGATAAGCCAAAATAACTCTGAACAATGATAGCAAAGGTGACTGACAGGCAACCAAGAGTTTGCGCAATACTAGCTTACCTCAAGGCCTCATGAGAATTCTTTCCCAACTCATGGCACACACCCATGTTCTCCAACCCATCCTGCTCTGACCAGAAACAAGGTGCAATTCTAAACAGACAAAACCACAAGGGCTCTGTCCTTCCTAGGGCTCTTTAAAACTCTCAGTTGTCCTTCTGCAAATCCCTCAACGAAACAAGTAAATGCAGTGTCCACACTGCGCTTGCTAAGTGGTCCTCATCTTGCAATACCCTTCCACAATCTATTTCTGCCCCTCTGATAAGGAAACCAGCTAGACTTCTAACTCCACAGAGCAGCCTTTTCTTACTTAGACCTTTATAAAAATCAAAACACACAATCTAAATAACTCTATGCCTCAAAATCACTTGTAAGGGGACCGACGAGATAGCTCCGTCATTACAGCACCCGCCATACAGCGTGAGGGTCTGAGTTACATCCCTAGAGCCCACATGAAAAGCCAGGTTTAGTGGCACACATACACAATCCTGGTAAAAGGGAGGCAGAGACAAGTGGGTCCCTTGAGGCTCAGAGGACAGCCAGGATAGTCAAGTTCAGTGAGAGATGCTGTCTCTAAAACCAGATGGAGAGTCAATAAAGAGGATGCCTGGCTTCAACCTCTGTCCTCCAGAGGACACTGCTCATTTTTCATTGTTTTATGATATTCAATAGCATGATTATTCCACGTCAGTTATCTATCTGTTGCCACAAGCAATTTGGAGTGCTTCCTGTTTGAGCTATTTATTAGAAAGAATGCCATAAATAATATACCTTTCAGGTTAAGTGTCTTTCAGGTTTGCCCCCATGCCAGTGCATTCCTTCTTTGAAACTCATCAAACTAAAAATTGTAAGTACTGGGAAAACTCAGCAAGTTTGGGTTTCTTGTTGACAAATGATAATAAGACACTCCTGTGTGTAAAATAGTTTTTATGGAGCATTTTGTTTTCACCTTTTCCAGTAAGAATCGAACAACTATAATTATTCTTAGACAGTAAGGATATTTACACGAATTAAGAGAGTGGTTCCAGTTACAGCACCTTGGCTGTGATGAAAACAAACAGACAAGGTCACCAGTGTCCTGTGGTGTTTCAATGGAACCCTAGACCACTTTGGAAGATTGCAGGGGGTTGCTGTCCTGCTTGGGTTTTGTCAACTTGACCCAAACCTAGATGTTGTAGGACTGTGGTCTGTACCCTGTAATTTGTATTATTTTAAGAAAACGCTGATTGGCCAGTAGCCAGGCAGGAAGTAGAGGTGGGGCAGGAAGTAGAGGCAGGGCGACAAGAACGGGAGAATTCTGGGAAGAGGAAAGAGACAGTCTGCAGTCATCACCTAGACTTAGAGGAAGCAAGATGAGACTGCCTCACTGATGAAAGGTCCCAAGCCACATGACTAACACAGACAAGAATTATGGGCTAATATAAGTTATAAGAGTTATAAGAAGCCTGAGCTAATAGGCCAACAAGTTTATAATTAATGTAGACCTCTGTGTGTTTCTTTGGGGCTGAACAGCGGAACCAGGTGGGACAGAAACCTCTGTCAACACCTAGACTTAGCTGGAGAAAAGGAATCTTAAATGAGAAAATGTCTCCATAAAATCAGCCTGTAGGCAAGCCTGTTGGAATTGTCATATGTTAGTGATTGAGGTGGGAGGGCCCAGCCCTTTGTGGGCAATGCTACCCCTGAGGAGGTGGTTTCGGGGTATAGCAGAAAGCAGGCTGAGCAAACTATGAGAAGCCAAAAAGCAACAGTCCTCCATGGCCTCTGCTTCAGCTCCTGCCCCAGGTTACTGCCCTGAGTTCCCTGGATGATGGACGACAAGCTGTAAGCTGAAATAAACCCTTTCTTCCCCACGCTGTTCTTGGCCATGGTATTTTATCACGCAATAGAAATCCTAAGACAGTTGTCCGAGAAGACACAACTTCTATCATAAAGCCTGGGTATGACTGCCACATTTTCGCTTAGCTAATTTATCTTTAAGATTATACTTTGAAACCTGTAATAAACAGCAAGTAATGTTGGGCTGGCTGTTGCACCTCCATGGAACAACTAAAGAGTCATACACACGCACAGACATTTATGTGCGCTTAAGGTTGTGGGACACAGAGGACACATGGTTATCAATGCCTTACATTCTGTGTTTCCCTATTGCTCACCCTACGGTCTTTACCAAATGAACGCAAAAAGTAAAGCCCAGCTGTACTACCAACATCTCTTACTGTTGAGACAAAGTGCATGACAAGAAGTTACTTAAGGAAGGATGGTTTGTTTGCAGCTGAAGGGTGGACAGTCTACCATCACTGGGGAAGTCATGGGAGCAGGAAGATGAGGTGGCTGGCCACAGGGCACCTGCTAGGAGGCAAGGAGAGACAAATGCTACTCAGTTTACTGCTCTTTTGTTTGTTGTAGCTCTGGCTGTCCTGAAACTTTCTATGTAGACCGGGTCAGCCTTGAACTCTCCTTGACCTACCTACCTCTGTCTCCCAACAGAAGGAGTAAAGATATGCATCATGATGACCAGTTTTCTCTGTTCCTTGGATGTGGTCCAGGACCATAGCCAGTGAAGCAGTACTGTCCACACTCAGGGTGGGTTGGCCCACCTCCGTGAACCTCATCTAGACACTTCCTCACAGACAAGCCCAGAGACTTTCTCCCCAGTGGTGTCCAGAGTCTGTAATGCTGACCCTCAGTGTTAATCGTCGCAACAGTGAAATAGGTGCTCTAGTCTATTGAACACAAAGATTAACCCTTGAGATACTGTTGTATCCACATCCGCATCTGCCTAAGAGTTCAGAGCGCTCTTCCCTTAACACGCAGAAGTTTGATGGAGTGCTCACAGAGCTACTCTGCTGGAGAAGCTACTCTGCTGGGGATAAGCTACTCTGCTGGGGATAAGCTACTCTGCTGGAGAAGCTACTCTCCTGGGGAAAAGCAACTCTGCTGGACTGCGATGGGGAAGGGGAACATCTCATCGGGGAGTAGAGCCACCCCTACTCTCTAAAGAAGTGTCGTGGTGGTCTGGGTTTGGGTGCTGTCTTGTTGCACTCGCTTGTCAAAAATTAGGCTTGTAGGGATTCTTCCACCATGGGAATAATTTTTTAATTCAACATGGAGATATTTATGAAATACTCATCTATCTACTCATCTGCGTGGTCTTCTTTACAACTCCACTGTCTTAATCAATTGGGTCCACCTGGTCCCTGAAGGGCCGGCTGCCTCTCTGAAGTGTGGGTGTGCTTGACCACCTCCCACTCCCTGCTGGCCCTTGCCCAGTCCACCCTATGCGTAGGACACATTTCTGACTCTGCACTAATAGTTCCTCACCAGGTGTCCAGCCCACAGACATTCACACCCTAACTGTATGTCCTCACCAGGTGTCCAGCCCACAGACATTCACACCCTAATTGTATGTTTGACCTGTGTTGGAACTGCTCAGGTCCCACTGATCAAGTCCCTGCTTTAGGACCTTCACAGGCCTAGAAAGAATCCTAAGAGAGAGGCTAGAGGGGTAACCCAGTGATACAGCCCTTGCCTGATATACTCATGGTCCTGGGTTTGACCCCCATCACCATAAAAAGAGAACGAGACTGGTTTCTCAGAATCATTCTGAGTAAGAGCTTTGGAGGGAGGTAGACTCATTTTGCCAACAAATTCCTCTTAACATTTAAGTCTATTAAAAGCTGATGAATTCTTAAATACGAATTCCCCTGTATTGTAAAACTTAATTGCTGCGCTTTCTCAATATCGTGCACTCTTGCTTTCTGAACGTGGCCATGAGTACGCGCAGCTGCACCGATGCCCACTTGGCTGTTCCAAGTCTTAGAAGTGGTAAGGGTAACGGGCCAGCTTCCAAGAGCTGTGGTCCCAGAAATTTGCTTTCTTCATCTGCCAAAGCTTCTCAGTCTCTTTAAACTGCACCAGCCCAGATGTGGCCTCCCAGATGTGGTCTCCGGTGGACCAGGCCCACGCTCACGCTTGGTTTTCAAGCTCTCTGCACTCAGAAAGAATTCCTTTGCTAACCCCCAGAGGACTCTTACATCTCCGTCACACCTCGCACTTCCTTGGGTCAGGGAGTGCTGGTGCTCACCCTGGCTCCATCTTTTTTATCATAAACCATGCTCTATAGCATCTCCCAGCAACTCTTGCAGCTAGTGAAGGCTCACGACTATGGTCTGATACTTTAAAAGCCACGCTTGCCCTCTGCTTAATGCTCCTGCCTCAGCCTTGGGCTGACTGCTGTAGCAGAGACCTACAGAAAGTTTCAGCTAAAGAAAGTTTCCTTCTGGCAAAACTATACACAGTTATTTCTGGTCGACATCCCTAGCCCCTCTTTCCCCCACCATCTTCCTGTTCCTGTCCCTACTTAAACCTTCCCACTCCCACTACCCCTTTCCCTTTTCATGTGACCCCTCCACACCCATCTCCTCCAAAGTCTCCTTTTTTCTCCTCTCAAAGGCTCTTTCCTAGTTTCCTAGTTTCTATATGTTCCCTCTGACATAAACACACGTGAATAAAATAGAGCTGCTAGAACTTACACATGATAGAGAACATACAGCATTTGTCTTTCTGAGCCTGGGTTATGTCAGTTAATTTGATATTGTCTAGTTCCATCCATTTTCCTGATGTCTCATAATGTATTTTGATTTATGGCTACATAAAATTCCATTGTGCACATGCGCCTCATTTTCATTATCCATCTGTTGACAGACGTCTAGGCTGGTTCCGTGTCTTTGCTATTGTGAACAGAGCAGCAATATACATAGATGTGCAAAGTGTCTCTGCAGTGGGCTGTAGAGTCCTTTGAGCCCGCACCCAGGACTGGAATATCCGAGTCTGTTTTTAGCGTTTTGAGGAATCTCCGCACTGATTTTCATGTTAGCTGCACTAGTCTACGTTTCTACCGACAACGGGTGGTGTTGTAAGGTAAGTCCTTCGGAGAACACACAGGCTCTTGAAGCCAGTAGAAGGTCTTTCTTCACTGGCTGGCAGGCTACACAGGGAACCTGCTAGATCATGCAGCCCCCAGCATTATCAGTCTTGGTCTTTTATACACAGAAACCATATCCTAGTTGATGCGCCTCAATTAGCAAAAACAGTTAGCAGTAAGCAGAGCGACAGAAGCCAAAAGTCAAAGTTAGTATGTTTAGGAACTTTCCCACAACTATGGGCTGTGATGGATTAGGTCTTTGTTTTGACAGGTGTTTGCTGGGGTCTTAGGTGCTAGGCTCTTAGGTCAGAATGATGTCTTGGTGCCTCTAACATGGTGTTAGTTGTGCTAAGGTCTCGAGGCCTGTTATAGTAGGGTTCCTCTTTCCCCATGCCCTTGCCAGTGTTTGTTGCCTTTTTTATCTTAGCCATTCTGACTACAGTAAAATGGAATTTCAAAGTTAATTTAAGCTGCATTTCCCTGATGGTGTTAGCAATGGCCTCTATTTTAGTCCTGGTTCTCTAGAGAAGCAGAACTGATAGAAAAAAAAAATATATATATATATATATATATCCTATATATGTATGGGATTTATTAGAATGGCTTACATGCTGTGGTCCAGTTAGTTCAACAATGGATGTCTACCAAGGTAAGGTTCAAGAATCGGGTAGCTGTTCAGTCCACGAGGTTGGATGTCTCAGCTGGTCTTCAGTATACACAGGAATCCTGAAGAAGTAGGCTCTAACACCAGTGAAGGAATAGACTTCCCAGAGAGAGCAAGAGTGAGCAAGGAAAGCCAGCAAGCGTCCTTCCTCCATGCCCTTATATAAGCTGCCAGCAGAAGGAGTGGCTCAGATTAAAAGTGGATTTTCCCACCTTAAAAGATCCTGATTAAAAGTGGGTCTTCCCACTTCAAATGATCTAATTAAGAAAAAAAAAAAAATGAAGCCAGGCAGTGACTTTCCTCTCAGCACTGAGGAAAGAGTGGCAGGTAGCTATCTGAGTACAAGGGCAGCCTGACAGCCTGGGCTACACAGAAAGACCCTGTCTTAAGAACCAAAACCAAAACCAAACCAAAACAAACAGAAAAAGAAAACAAACAAACAAACAAAAAAACTGAAAAAAATTCCACCCAGCCAATGGGTTTTAGTTAATTTCAAGTGTAGTCAAGTTGACAACCAAGAAATATCCATCACAGCCTCTTAACAGAGCATCCTGTTTCGTGTTTGCACCCCAATCTGTTTTCTACAGGAACACTAATAGTATTAGCCAGCCATTCTCTACTTAAAATGGCCTCCTGACCCTTAGGAGAGCCAGTCAAAGGCTTTACTGCACTTATAGGACAGGGTCTGTGCTGCCTAGTTTTATGTCAACTCGACACAAGTTAGAGTCACCGGAGAGGAATGAGTCTCCATTGAGAAAAGGACTCAGTAAGATCAGGCTATACCCAGGCATATAAGGCATCTTCTTAATTAGTGATTGATGGGGGAGGGCACAGTCCATGGTAGGTGATGCCTTCTCTGGGCGGGTGGTCCTGGGTTATATAAGAAGGCAAGCTGATCAAGTCACAGTGAGCAAGCCAATAAGCAGCGCCCGTCCATGGCCCTTACATCAGTTCCTGCCTCCAGTCTCCTGCTCTGCTTGAGTTCTTGTCTTTACTTCCTTTGGTGATGAACTGTAATAGGGAAGCATAAGCCAAAAAATCCTGTCCTCTCCAACTTGCTTTTCGGTCATGGGTGTTTCATCGCAGCAACAGAAACCCTAACTAAGGCAGGGTCTAACCCTTAAATCTGCCTGCCTCTTCCATGCTGCATCCTGAATCTGCCAGACCGTTACACTCAAAAGGCTGGTGTATGTTACAATCTCTGAGCTACCAAGGAAATCCTTGATACCCCTCTTGGTACCCCAGGGCTGGTACCACCATGTGCCCTACGGCTTTTGTACAGCAGACACAGTCTCTGTTGTACCCAGAAACCCAAACTCCAGGTGTCTGCAGGGCCAGGCACTCTCTAAAGGGCCTTAAGGGGGACTCTGTGCCTGCAGTTCCTTGACTGCTGACTTCCGTCAGGCCTCGACTACAGACCTGTTGTTTCAATCCATGCATCTGTCGTTTCCTGGCATTCTTCCTATGTGTCTGCTTTTCTCTTCCTATAAAAGCAGCATTTTAGCCGGGCGGTGGTGGCGCACGCCTTTAATCCCAGCACTCGGGAGGCAGAGGCAGGCGGATCTCTGTGAGTTCGAGACCAGCCTGGTCTACAAGAGCTAGTTCCAGGACAGGCTCCAAAATCACAGAGAAACCCTGTCTTGAAAAACCAAAAAAATAATAAATAAATAAATAAATAAATAAATAAATAAATAGCAGCATTTTGTACTGAGTCCTGGGCCACCCCAACCAAGTATAAGTTCAAATTAACCTGGGTGTCTGGAGAGGCTTTCCTTCTTTCTTCCTTCCTTTCTTTTCTTTTACCGCTTTACCTTTTTCTTTCTTTTATATGTTTTATTTTATTTACGTACATTTGTGTTTTCCCTGAAACTTGAGTTACAGACAGGTACAAACTGCCATGTGGGTGCTGGGAATTGAACTCAGGTCCTCTAGAAGAGCAGTCAGTGCTCTTAACCTTCTCTGTGGCCACAGAAAGGGTGCTCAGAGCCCCTGCCTCCATTGTATCCTCTGCCAGTGCCAGTTCAAAGAACTGTGACAGAAGTCACCAAGAACACAGTGGAAAGCAGAGAAGCACATTCTGCTATAACAATACCTCAAAAAAAATAGTAAAACATGATCACCATGACCCAAGATGGTCCACACACCAAAGTCTGTATATGAATAGTTACATTGGCACTCCTATTTTTCTTTTTAATTTATTTTTCGATGCATGGTTTCTCTGTAGCTTTGGAGTCTGTCCTGAAACTCTCTCTGTGAACCAGACTGGCCTCAGACTCACAGAGATCCGCCTGTCTCTGCTTCCCATGTGCTGAGATTAAAGGTGTGTGCTACCACCGCCTAGCAAGTTGGCACTTCTTTATAGACAGTATAAGGTAGAACATCTCCACGCCTGTTAAATGATGCATGAACACGCACTGGTGCTCCCTTGTGATCAAGACTGTCAGGAAATAGGACCGGAATCCTTATTCACACGTGAGCTTAGATTAACTTTGAAAACAACCTTGCCAAGTAGAGGCAGTCATGAAGGCTCAGACTGTGACCCCAGGGAAAGGAGATGTCTGGAACCAGTAAAGACGCTGAGGTGAAAAGGGAGTGAGTGGCTGCCCAGGCCTGGGTAGGTGAGGCCCTGTGGAGTGTGGAGCTCACCTGACGGGTAATGGAAATGCTCGGAATTTAGATGGCACTGAGGTTAGCCCAACTGCAAACACAAAAACCACTGAACAGCAAGCATGAGAAGAGTAGGTTTTGCATTATGTGGATTCTGTCTCAGCTACAACAATGAATGAGATGCTGGATACGGTGGCACGTGATTGTAGTCCCAGCACCACAGAAGCCCAGGCAGAACTCTGAGTTCAGGTCTAGTCTGGGCTGCAAAGTGATATCAAAACCAACATGAAGCCGGGCGGTGGTGGCGCACGCCTTTAATCCCAGCACTCGGGAGGCAGAGGCAGGCGGATCTCTGTGAGTTCGAGGCCAGCCTGGTCTACAAGAGCTAGTTCCAGGACAGAAACCAAAAAGCTACGGAGAAACCCTATCTTGAAAAATCCAAAAAAAAAACCAACATGATATACACAGTGTGACTCTGCTTGACCTGAACTACACAGTGTGACTCTGCTTGACCTGAACTACACAGTGTGACTCTGCTTAACCTGAACTACACAGTGTGACTCTACTTAACTGAACTACACAGTGTGACTCTGCTTGACCTGAACTACACAGTGTGACTCTATTTAACTGAACTATACAGTGTGTCTCTGTTGACACGGTCAACAAGGCAAAATGACACCCTAAAGAATGGGAAAAGATCTTCACTAACCCCACATCAGACAGAGGTTTGATCTCCAAAATATACAAAGAACTCAAGAAACTGATCACCAAAAGAACACATAATCCAATAAAAAAAAAAAAATGGAGTACAGACCTAAACAGAGACCTCTCAACAGAGGAATCTAAAATGGCTGAAAGACACTTAAGGAAATGTTCAACATCCTTAGTCACCAGAAAAAATGCAAATCAAAACAACTATGAGATTCCATCTTATACTTGAAAGAATGGCCAAGATCAAAAACACTGATGACAACTTATGTTGGAGAGGTTGTGGGGAAAAGGGAACACTTCTGCATTGCTGGTGGGAACGCAAGCTGGTACAACCCTTTTGGATGTCAGTGTGATGATTTCTCAGAAAATTAGGAAACAGCCTTCCTCAAGACCCAGCAATACCACTTTTGGGTACATATCCAAAGGATGCTCAATTGTGCCACAAAGACATGTGCTCAACTATGTTCACAGCAGTATTGTTTGTCATAACCAGAACCTGGAAACAACCTAAATTCCCCTCGACTGAAGAATGGATAAGGAAAATATAGTACATTTACACAATGGAGTATTACACAGCAGAAAAAAACAATGACAGTTTTAATATTGCAGGAAAATGGATGGAGCTAGAAAACATTATTTTGAATGAGGTAACCCAGACATAGAAAGATAATTATCACATGTATTCACTCATAAGTAGTTTTTAAACATAAAGCAAAGAAAGCCAGCCTACAAACCACAATCCCAGAGAACTTAGACAACAATGAGGACACTAAGAGAGATTTACATAGAAGTATAAAAAGACAAGATCTCCTGAGTAAACTGGGAGCATGGGGACCTTGAGGGAGGATTGAAGGAGGGAAGGGAGAGGTTGGGGAGGGGAACAGAAAAATGTAGAGCTCAATAAATATCAATAAAAAAAAGAGAATGGCTTCCAAATATTGCTTCTATTTTCATCTAAAGGTTAATTTATTTGTTTCCTTCAACTGTTTGTCTTTTATGGCTTTCTTCAAGGAATTTATTCATTTTTTCAAATAGTTTCATTTGTGTTTTTCTTTTGGGGAGAGGGTTTCAAGACAGGGTTTCTCTATGTAACAGCCTTGGCTGTCCTGGAACTCGATTTGTAGATCAGGCCGCTTCGAACCCAAAGAGATTCACTTGCTTCTGCCTCTTGAGTGTTGGGATTAAAGGTGTGCACCACCACTGCCTGGATTCCTGGATTTCTTGAAAAGATTTATTCATTTCCTCTTTAGGGATCTCTATCATCTTCATCCAGTTGATTTAAAGGTCTTTCTGTAGGAGGACAGCTGGGCTATAGTGGTGACATATTGCCTGGCTGTTGTTCATTGTGTTCTTAGACTGGTATCTAGGCATCTGGGTTTGAGGCAATTATAGATAATGGTAAACTGTCGCAGTTCCCAGAGGGGCAGCAGTGGGCCATGAGGGGCAGCAGGGTCCCACTTTCTGAGGCCTCTATGGGTCCCAGGCAGGTGGGAGGTGGCAGGTGAGAAAACTTGGCAGGTCTCTTGAAGCTAGTTCCATGAGAAGCCACAGTGGATGAGAGACAGAGATGGATAGCCATGCCATGCAGAGTGAGTTTGGATATAGTATATTCAGTAAACGGGGGTGGGGGGAGAGAGAGAGAGGAGGGAGGGAGAGAAAGAGAGCGGAGAGAGGGAGAGAGAGAGAGAAGAGAGGAAGAGAGAGAGAGGAGAGGAAGAGAGAGAGAGAGAGAGAGAGAGAGAGAGAGAGAGAGAGAGCTAGTGAGTGTGCTAGCAAGAGCAATAGATAGGCTGGAAGTGGAAGGATCTGCTTGCTTCAGCGGAAGGGGGAGTGGGCAAAGCTTGTCTCTTAAAGGGCAGGACAAGTCGTGGGCAGGGCTTCTCTCTTAAAGGGACAGGACAAGTCAGCAGTAGGTCATAACACTAGGTGCCCCTTGCTGAGCTTGTTTTTGCTGGGTGGACCCTTTGTTCCTTGGTTTTTGTTTCCTCTCTGGAATTTTAGAGAGTGGGATGGCTGTGTGTTGCCTAGTTTCCTGACCTGCTCAGCTGCTGTGTTCACAGGCGATGCCTCCTGGTGTTGGAGACCTGGGCAGAGTGGGATGATCTGGGGGAAGGAAGGCTGGAGGAGAAGGTCTTTGTGATCCACTGGGGATGGAGTCCGAGAAGAAAGGAAGACCACAGCAGGTTTCCTGCTTCAGAGCTGGGGATGAGACTGGGGGACTGGACTGTGACTCTGCTTTCGGCCTACTTGTTACCCTGGGAGGAGCTGCCCTTGGGTTAGCATGGAGTGCCTGCTGGAGTTGGGGTTTGGAACAAATCAACAAGTGGGGGGCTGATAGGAGGGGATGGTCTGTGGGATCCTCAGGAGATGTGGGCAGGGGTGAGGGGAGGCTGCAGCTGGTGATCAGTTAGGGTGCTGGAGATGAGAGTGGGGATTGGGTCTGGGAGAGAAGACCAGAGAGGGAAGGTCCAGGCAGCCTACCATCAGTGGGTGTCTGCTAGAGTTGGGGACAGGAGGTTAGGAGGGCATGGGAGAGGGGAGGCTGCGGCCGGTGAACTCTTGCAGTTCTAGAGATGAGATGGGGGGTGGGGGAATTAGGTCTGAGGAAGCAGAGAGAGCCTTGCTTGTGCTTTTATTCCATTAAAGGGTTAAGATTTTGCAGCCGGACAGTTTAATGTGGCATCTTTGTTTGTTTTCTAGGACAAAGAGATACACTGAGTACTCGTGTGGATTTCAGAACCCCCCCCAACTCTGGCAGTGCAAACCAACAGCTGCTGCCAGCTGTAGGGCTCTGCTATAGGGCTTGTAGGAAAGGAAACGGCTTTACACCCAAGTACACATACATACACGCACGCACACGTACACACACGCACGCACACGTACACACATGCATGCACGCGCACACGCACGCACACAGACATCCTAACATGGGCTTTGGCACTCCAAACCGGTCTCACGCATATTCACGCAGACATTTTCACACTTACATTCACACCTGATGTACTGGTCTCCTCATGAAGGAAGGAACGGTTTGCCTCTCTGGTAAGTATGTCACTGTGCAGTGGAGCAGAACAGTTACTATCATGGAAACCAGAAAGCATCGGAAGGTGGGGTACAGGAAAGGACCAGGGCAACATAGAACCCCCAAGCCCTCATACTCAGGGTCTGACTTCCTCTAGCTATAGATATCGCTACCTTTATTCCCTTCCAAGAAGGCTGTCATTTTGTGAAGCCATTCAAAGGGTTAATCTTGAGTAGGCCAGAGCCCTGACACACCCACGGATGTTCCTCCCTAATCTCCCTGCTTACTCCCTCTAATCAAGCTGACAATGAAGGTAACCATTGCTGTCTTTATGCCCTTCCAAACTTCACTCTAGGGCCCTCACAATCACATGCGTTTTCTCTAGTGACTCACAGCAGAAATGACAAACACCCATATACACTCACAATTCACACATACACACTTTCTTATGCACATACACTGAAAGCTTTAAGTTCCTGCTGGCATGCGGGTCTTCCCCGCTCCTCTCCCTCAGATGATGAAAAGCCTAGTCAAGTTCTCTTCAGACGAGCAGGGCTTGAGGGGAGGCTCCAAAGCACTTGATACAGACCGGCTTCCAGAGCGTTTGCTCTTTGTGTCCAAGGCTTATCCAGGGGCCACCCTTATCTAGTTCCTCCCTGGCTCCTCCAGGAAGGGAAGGGATGGGCTCATCCCACATTGAGGGAGGAGGGGTCAGAAAGGGGCCCGGAGGAGGTCTTTCTAACATCTCTTTTGGAAGTTGCAGGAAGAGAGGAAGTTGGATTACTCTTTGAGTCTGGTTTATTTTTTAAATGAGGAGATGGTCTTGATTATCTGTGGCATCATTGGGCTTCTATTACTGTTAAGTGCCGAACCTGGAAGGGGCTGCTGGGAGTCCTTGACTGCCAGGCATCTTGCCACTCACAGATGACATTCCAAGCCTGTTCCAGCGATCACCACAAGCCTTTGGCACGTTGTGTCAGGGCTCTGAGATGCCGAAGCTCGCAGCCACCTCAGCTTGTCATCACGGCTGTCAACACAAAGTGGCTGATTGCACCTTGTATTGGTGATAAACTCGATTGGCATGCAAATTTCAAATGTCTTATTTTGAAGCAATTTTAATCTAGGTTAAATGTAGCCTGTCAAATTCTTACTCCTTTCCTGCAAGAGCCACAGCAGGGGTGGGAAATGAAGGGAGCTCCAGTGGCACGCAGCTGAGTGGGAACAGAAGTGACAGAAAAATGCCCAAGTCCCCAGAGAGGGCTCCAGAGCTAAGAAGCAGGGTGGCACTAGAAGCTGGGGGCATATGGAGGGTCTAGCCTGGGGGAGATCAGAAAGACGATTCCAGCTTTGATTCCCAGGAAGTGGCTGTAGTCTCCCTGGGGTCAAGGTCTTTGGAAGACTAGGCACTTGTCCACAGAGGACAGCCCTGTAAACTGAGTGTGCTCTTGCTAACTAGCAGTGGCATCAGGTGTGATGTGCCTGACCTGGGATTTCTTTCAAGGATCTGTTGGGTTTCTGTAATGAGAAAAGCCCAGCTGTAGTGTTATAACCTGAAACTCACTTGAGGAGTCTGACGCTCCAACCAGGGAACTCTCCTGAAGAAGAGAGCTGTGGTATATTACTCTGAGTGTCACTCTAGAGGTACCGTGGAAAGAAGGTCACGTATCCCCCCTAGGAAAACTGAGGTGTGATACCGGAGTGTTAGTTTTCAGTTTGACAAAATCTAGAATCATAGAATCACTGGGAAGATGGCCGTCTGGACATGCCTGGGGTGGGTTGTAGTCTAGATTGTGTTTATTAAGATGAGTGGACACGCCCATTGCCGGGAGGGGACCATTCCCTCGGGCCGGGAACTGTGGACTGTGTAATGGGAGAGAGTGAGCTGGGCACTACCACGCATGCATTCATTGCTCTGTTCCTCCGTGAAGATGACTTTTCCGGCTCCCGCTGATTTGACATCTATGCCACTATGATAAATATTTTCTCCCGAAAGTCACTTTTGTCTGGGCAGCAACAAAAAAAGAAACTAGGAGCTCAATGGCCAATGAGTTCATAATCCATCCCTGTAGAGTGAGACCCCATAAATACCCCTAAGCGCAACGGCAGGGCTCACTCCACAGCCGCTCCAGGACAAGGGTACACCCCCAGATGTTGGTGTATGTGCCTCTACATCTCTCTGTCTGTCTGTGTCCTCTGTAAGAAGCTGGCAGCAGTGGAGACAGTGTTCCCATCTCTTCTTGTTTATGGTTAAATCAGACAGGAGTGTGGGTACCCTGAAGACTTGTGACTTGGGGTTGCATCTGAAGTGGGGACGTCTTGAAGGACCAGTCCCTGGACCAGCCTGGACTGGCATTATCTTGCTGGTGTTGAAGAACCAGATGCATGAGGGATCCGCACTGTGGTGTAAAGTTCTGCAGGAGCAACTCCCCTTTATCATCTCTTGATGGTGAGTGTTCGAAATCTTCCCTTCTAGAGACCAGGAAATGGCTCAGAGAGTAGGATGCTTGCTACACAAGCTTGAGAACTTGAGGTCTGTCAGGAGCCATGTCCCCCCAAATTATTAGAGGAAGCACCGCCGTGAGGAGTTTTGCAGAGAGCTCTACTTCTCAATTGTATTGAGAATAGTTTTATTGACAAGGCCTATCCCACACCCAAATTAACTATTAATAGAGAGCTGTTAGCGGAACCCGCCTCACATTCCAAACTATCTAGAGAACTAGGTGGGTCAACTTGTGACTTCCTGACCAAGGAATCGTGACCTGACCGATTGTAACCTCTTGGCCTACGTGACAGGCATGGACCACGTGGCAAGGTCCCGTGCCCCAGCCCCCCAAGCTCCTCATCCAGGGGCTATATAAGCTGTAACCATGACTCTAATAAATGGAGGCTTCGACAAATCTGCCTAGCCTCATTCCTCTTATCAGCCTATGTCTTTCAGGTAGTGCCTCTCCGTGACCCTGGAATAACTGACCAGCCAGGCGGGTTACAGACCCTAGACAGAGTAACCAGTCAAGGCGGTCGACAGAGGTCTCCACTGCCCACGTGAAAGCCAAGCATCTCAGCACACGTCTGTAAAGGGACAGTAGATAAATGACAGTGGGGTTTGGGTGGCCAGTCTGTCACCAAAATGTGGGCTTCAGGTCCGGTGACTCTGTCTCAAAACATGAGGTGGACAGTGATGGAGAGGGTCACTTTCATGTCACCCTCTGGCCTATATAGGCATGCACACACATGGATACACCACACACACACACACACACACACACACACACACACACACTCCTCTCTTCCAACTGCTGGAGGTAGAGCACTTTCTGTATTCATCCTACTGGGCCATAAAGCAACAGAACTCACTCCAGCTGCGGAACTGCAGTACAGCTGCAAAAAGTGAGAATTATTGTCACCAAGCAGGTCATGCCCACTTTTCCGTCTCCAGGAGGCCTGTTGTTTCCTTTGCTGTTCCAATATTCTTCTGGGCTCCAGTGGGCTTCCTGGATGCAGGTCTGACTCAGCTGTCATCTGGGGTCCTTGTGGACCCTGTTTGGACTCCAACTTGAGGGGCTATGAAGCTGGGACCATATGCTGCAGCTCCCCAAAGACTCTCAATATCCTCAGGACTCACCCACAGGATACAGAGGTGGCTCAGCTGGCGTCTCCTCTGAGGGCCCATGGGTCTAAGCCGGCAAGCACAATGTCCTGTTTCAGATTTATCTTTAATCGTGAACACACGTGAATGTGCATGCTCACAGAGGCTAGAGGTATTAGATTCCCTGGAGCTGCTGGAGGTCCAGGTAGTTGTGAGCCACCCAACGAGGGTGCTGGGATTCAGCCTCGGGTCCTCTGGCGAGCAGTGCCTGCTTACCTGACGAACTTCTCTCTGGTCCCAGCAGGGTTTTTCAGTTTATTAGTTTATCTGTGAAGGTCTGCTTTATCAAGTAAATTGGTTGCTGCTTTTGTTTGTTTTCCTTGATCACCCCAAGGGTTAAAAGTCTTCAAAGAAGTGAAAACCAAAAGTACAGGCCTGCTGTGCCCTGGTTTTACCCATGCAAGTTAAATGAGGGGGACAGAAGGGAGGAATTCCAGTGACTTAACCTGAAAGACCTAGAAGTTTCCTGGCTGCTTGAACAGCGAGCGCCACACCGGCACTGACCCACACGGGCACTGACGCTGGCACACCTTATCAATGTCTTTCTTGGACAGAGTTTGGGCTAGAGTGCCTGGCCACCGTGCGTGTCCCATCACTATGCAGCGGCCGGAAGTCAGAGAGCTTCTGTGCCTCCCCATCGCTCTGCTGGATTCAACACGTAGGAAATGGCATTTTGGACTCACCCCTCCCCAACCCATAGAGAAAATGTCCCAGGGTTCCTGGAAACTGACTATCAACTCTGGAGAAGCTAGGGGCAGAAAGAGAAGTCAGTCCAGCCCTGAGACTGGGGCCAGGGGCCAGGTATGTGTTCCAAAGAGCTAGGCAGCCCTGCCAGACCGGTCCATCCGGTCCCAGCAAGGGCCTAGCTGGCAGGGAGTTGGGGGTGAGGGGGTTGTAGTCGGATTTTACTTTCTTGTAAATTCTCATGAGACCAACTGCCTTGTGGGCTTAAATGTTTCTAGGCATGACAGGGAAACGAAACGTCTTCCCTCCCAGCATATGACTATATGTAATTTTAAAAACAAAAACCAAACCAAACAGAAGAGGAGGGAGGCCCAGAGGGAAGCCCAGAGGGAAGAGGCCCTGAGGAATGGGGTAGTGCACTGGGTGAGGAGAAGGAAAGAAGAGTCTGAGATGGAGGAAGCTTCTCCTTCTTCCCTGCTGCCCACCCCACCCCCACCCCACGCATGTCTCTCCTCCCCCCACATCTGTGGCCCAGATCTTCCTCAGCTACACTGCCCTCCCCCTGTTTTCTCCAAAGGCCTCCTTCCTGGCACACCCCCTCCTGTTGGCTTGGCCCTCCCTGCCTTTCCAGACCAGCATCCCCAGTGCCAGCTGGCCAGGGAAGATGCCCACATCTCATCTCCACTCCTGCCAGGACCCTGCTCCTCTGCTTAGCTTACCCTGCTGCTCTGTGGCCACCCCAGCACGGGCACTGCACCCATCTCAGCACGGGCACTGCACCCACCCCAGCAGGGCACTGCACCCACCCCAGCACGGGCACTGCACACTCCCCAGCAAGGACACTGCACCCACCCCAACATGGGCACTGCACCCACCCCAGCACGGGCACCGCACCCATCCCAGCGCGAACATTGCACACTCCCCAGCACGGGCACTGCACACTCCCCAGCACGGGCACTGCACCCACCCCAGCGCAGACACTGCACACATCCCAGCACGGGCACCGCACCCATCCCAGCGCGAACACTGCACACTCCCCAGCACAGGCACTGCACCCACCCCAGCGCGGACACTGCACACTCCCCAGCACGGGCACTGCACCCATCTCAGCGCGGACACTGCACACTCCCCAGCAGGGCACTGCATCCACCCCAGCAGGGCACTGCACCCACCCCAGCACGGACACTGCACCCACCCCAGCACGGACACTGCACCCACCCCAGCAGGGCACTGCACCCACCCCAGCACGGGCACTGCACACTCCCCAGCACGGACACTGCACCCACCCCAACATGGGCACTGCACCCACCCCAGCACGGGCACTGCACACTCCCCAGCACGGGCCACTGAACCCACCTCCAGCACCTGCACGCTCACTAGCGTGCTCTTCCTTCTCTTCCGGGCAATCACCCTGAGTGTCCTCAGAGGGTCTGGGCGGGTTCCTGAGGCCCTGGGTCTCTTAGTACCCGGCCTGCACCTTCTCTCCTGGTTTGGACACACTTCCCATCAGTCCCCATGTTCCCGAACTGCTGCTCCTCTCCGCGAGGGGAGGGGTCTAGTCTAGAGTGCTGCCTCCTCTCACTTGAGATGGAGTTCTCCCAGTTGGTGGGCTCTGCCTTGTCTTCTGCTGTCCTCTTCTCTGGCTGCCCCTAGTGACTGTAGGAGCCAGCCACCATAAGCTAAATAGAAACAGACAAACAGACCACCCAAAGGAAGTTCTTAACTTCCAACCATTATCACCTGCCAGAGTAGGACTCAGACATCGATAAGTTTAATGAGGCCTGAGTCTCAGTAGTTTACCCTGCAGCAATACCTGGTTGCAGGATGAACCATAAACTGAGATTACTGGAGCATCACCCAAGAACAGACCATCCAAAGAAAATGCCCAATGTTCCAACCACTGTAGATAGGAACACCTGCCAGCACACACTCACCAGGACACCCCTAGACAAATGTCAGCCAATCAGGGGTCCTGAACCTTAGAAATCTCTCACCCCCACCTTTACTACTACAAAAACCCTACTCTAACTGAGCTCGGGGCTCTACGAGGCTCAACGATTATTCCAATACGTTGGATACTCGAAGAGACCGAGTTTGCAAACTTGCATAAAATAAATGCCCTTTGCTTTTACATATGGAACTCGGTCTCCTTGTTGGTTTTGGGGGTACTTCGCGGATCTGGGCATAATAGTGACTTTTTCATATTCCCTTCCCAGCATGCACAGCCTGCTGGTGTTGGGTGGCTCCAAGAACAGCCTTAAGCATTGGCTCAAGGGTGAGCAACCCTCATGTGGGGAAAAACAGAAGCCATGGGAAACAGGCCGAAGGAGATCATGAGAGCCGGCAGCAGCTGACCAAACTGGGCGGGAATGGGGCTACTTAGAGCAGCAGTGGGTTCGTGCACATGCCCGGTGTCTACTAACTTCTGACTTTCAACACAGCCCCGGCAGTCTGCACAGGGGAAGTAGAACATAGTAGGGATGCCCAAGGCAGCTCCAGAGGGTCAAGGTTACCTGTGGTGGTCACAGGGTGTTTGAAGGTATCCAAGATGATCCGAGCTCCAGGTTTGGACACAGCAGTGACAAGATGATGGTGTAATTCTTGATCGCCACTGCAATAGCTTCTGCTCCTGCAGAGCGAGCTCCTGAATGCAGCCAGATTTTCCCCTAGTAACTATCCATAAATGCCAATGTCTGTTCATCATTGATGAGAACGTTGTTTCCATCAGTCCCCTCCAGGGCCACGGAGAGTCACAGGCACAATGACACAGCAAGTATTGTGACCCAGGCACAGGGACTCAAGGACAGTGGTACAGAGGGTGAGGAGCGGTAGCGCAGGGGCAGCGCCACAGGTGATCCTCGGCCATCCAAGCAACTTTGGTTAATTGCTGGCGTGCACGTGTGATGACTGCCATCTTAGAGGCAGCGGAGGGGCAACTTCGGTAAGAATGCCTGGCAATTACTTCCAGCCTCTCACTAGGATCCAGGGCATCTTGGGCCCCGGGCCAGGACTCCGGTGCCTTCCTCCTAATCAGCAGCATGTGTCCCAGCTGTTGTCTGCTCAGGGTAGAAAGGAAACCACGGGTCATCAAACAAAATGCTCAGAGACTTCCAGGCGCACCTGGAAGCTCAGTCTCATTGAGGTTCCCTCCAAGGTGTCAAGGGAGCACCCCAAAAATCTCTCCCGAATGCCTGTTGTGAAGCCAACAAGGCCACTTCAGCTTTCAGCCCAAGGGCAGCAGAGAGACAACTGTAATATTCTGGCTCTTTAAGAGACAAGCCACGCCCACTCCCTTCCTCCTTGCAGCCTCTGCCCCACTCTCCTCTCTTCTAGGAGAGGCACCTTCTGTCTCTCTCTCCACTTTTCCGCTCCCCCCTCCCATCTCTCTTTCCTCTTCTCTTTTTTTTCTTTCTCCCCCCTTCTCCCCTTTTTCCTTCCCCTCCATAACCCACCTAATAAATATCTAACTTTACATGGTGTGCCTATCTGTCTCCAGCCCGCCCACTGCAGTCACAGGGAGCCTGCTGTGTGGTCCCTGCTTGGGACCCCGGCAGCTAGCAGCAAACCCATATGCATGGTGTGCCTATCTGTCTGCCCCTTGCCCACCTGCCGCCCACATGGCTAGCCGCTGGGGACGCCCAGGGAACCAGCCACCTTGGTTTGTGGGGATCTGCAGCAAATCCATCACAACAACCCTGAGGGAGGCAGGCCAGCACTGCTTTCAGAGGCTCTTCTTTATATGCTGCTGGTGGTCAGGACATCTTTGCTTCTAGCTAATGACAAGTTGTCTGTTTTTTTCTGGATGGTCAGGGTGGAAGCCAGGGTCTTGTGCACTTGAGCAAGTGCTGAACCCCTGAGCCCCCCCACCCCCACTCCCTACTTTGGTAGGTCGCCATGTTTTCTGGCTTGGCTCTTTAATCTCTGAATTATGTCTCCCCGTTAAGGTGGCAACTCAGGATATTCATTTCTAAAATGCAGTGTGACTGCCCTTGGTTGTGGTTTCCTTCTTAGCAGGCAGAAGGATGAACGGTCACTCTTGAGTATTGCTGGGCCTCTGTGTGGAAACACAGAGGAAACACAAAGCGGACACGGAGGCACACAGAGGCTAGGGTCACCATCACAGATCAGTTGTCGACAGTAGTCAGGGAAGGTATCCTGGAGGAAGTGAGGATTGAGCCCTGAAACTGGCCCCCAGCTTGGGAAGAAGGGCATCCAGGGAGAGGAGCCTGCTTCTGGGTAAAAGAGGCAAGACCTGGCAAGGACTGGTGGCATGGGCCCCAGGTGGGAGGAAAAGAGGGATTGGGGGACGTGCATCATTCTTTCACGCACAGGGGCCCACTTATAAGCATCAGACATGCTCTGTGGGGGCCGCCCTGGAGAAGGAAGCAGCCCTGTTGGTAGTGAGAATCAGAGTGCCCGGAGGGTCATCAGCTCTGAGAGGTGAGACCCAGGGAGTGCAGCAGTGGGGACAGAGGTGTCCACAGATGTGCCGCCTATGACCGAAGGCCCCAACGCCCCGGTGACGGCAACCACTGTGGGAGGAAAACCACCGTGGGGGTCCACTGGGCACCAACGGCTGTGGCAGATGACAAGGCCTGGGCCAGCATGTGTCGGGTTGGGTGGGGTGGCAGCTGGCCGTTGAGGTCCACTGTGGTCTGGAGCAAGATGGCCAGACTGGAAGACCAAGTATGTGAATAACACTGCCTGGCCTTGCAGAGCAGGGTGGGCTGGGTAGGCACCACGGTGCTCTAAGGTCAGGAGTGATCTTCCTAAACCAGTGACCTCTGGGTAGTGCATACCCAGGGGGCAGGAGAACTGAAAGCTTGCATGGAAACATGCTGGCAGCAAAATGCATACGTCTCCAGTCAGGGCCCTTACAAGGAGGAGGGTGAGGGGCAGAGTTGGTCCCCCAGTTCCTGTGATCTTGGTATGTTAGACCCACTTGAGTGGCAGAAGGGCCTGAGCTGTGTGTGGGTGGTGATGGAACTCCATGGTGCCCACCTGCCCGAGACCCTGGCAGGTTCAAGGCGCCTCTGACCTCACAGCACCATGGTTCCCTGGCCCCAAACTTGGGTTAAAACTTTCATAGTACATTAAGTAGCAGCAAGGAAAAGGATGTCCTTCATAAAACAGGCCAAAAGGAAAACAGTGAACTTGGTCAGTTTTCTGTGCCATGGGACTGAGATGAAAAGATTCGGGATGAACTACTCAGTATTATGCTAAGGATGGACAACCATGTGGACACAAGGCCACATACAAGTCGTGACCTAATATAACAGAGGGGGACCCAGAAACGTGTGAAGGTTTCTTTACTGCTGCTGTGGTCAAACACCACAATCAAGGCAGGTTATAGAGTTATTAGTTTATTTGGGCTTACGGTTCCAGGCTAAGAGTCTATCACCATCAAGACTGGGAGGCACAGCAGCAGCAGGCAGGGTCAGGAACAGGAGCTGAGAGCTCGCATCTTGAACCCCCAGCACAAGACTGCGTGAGCAAACTGGAAGTAGGAAGAGGCTTTAAGCTCTCAAAGCTGGCCCCAATGGCACACTTCCTCCTGCAAGGCTGTGCCTCCTCAGCCTGGGAACCAGCTGTTTTCGAATGCCCAAGACTATAGGAGACATTTCTCATCCAAACCACCACAGCCTATACATCCAGATTCTTCTGTGTTACATTTTTAAAAGTCACTGTGACCCTGTTACTTGACAGAAACAGCTTGAAGGAGAAGTGACACATTTTGTTTCCGGTGAAACATTTTGCCACCTCCTCGGCAGAGTTATGGCTGCTTAGCCCCGTAAGCCTGGGCAGAGTATCCCAGAGGCAGGAGTGCGTGGGGAAGACTGTTCACCTCATGGCGGGCAGAAAGCAGAGTGGGGAAGGGACAGGCACGGAACCAGTAAACAACCACCTCAAACTCCTAATGTTTTCAGCTCCTCTTAAAATAGTGCTACCAGTGGGGGCTCAAACGGTCAACACATGAAGAATTTCACACGGAAACTGCAATGCTGGCCTCTCTATGCAGCCTTCCTCTCAGGAACAGGCAGGATCCTTCTGGACGTCTTCTGATGGACAATCACACGGCATAGCCCAGGGGAACCGCTCTAAGACAGTTCTCACACAGAAAGGTTAGGAAACAGCAGGCACTGGTCTTCAGCTGGTGGGGATTGGACCCAGGGACTACTGTGTGCTTTGGCATGAGACACACGCCCAGTTCTGAGGGCCTAAGTTCAGGCTGTATGACTGACTCTGTGGAAAGTGTTGTATCTATGACTCCCTGAGGAAAGAGACATACTACTTTCTAGTTTGCCTCACGAGACAATACCAGATGAGAGGCAGGAAATGAACCACTGCCTTTGAAGCCTTCATTCTGGGACATCATTTTCTGAGCCCCAACAATATCAGGCTTCTAGAAGGTTCCAGAATTGTTGAGCAGAAAACAGGGTTTGACTTCTTTTTTTCTCGTCTTCTCTCCCTGCTAGTGGCCTCTTGCAGATGGAGAGCAGCTGCCATCTGCACAGAATCCATCATCCTGCCGCCGCGGGGAAGATGGAGGATTTTAGCGTGGGACGGAGCACTGCAGTGTGATTCAAATTGCAAGAAGGTGACAAGAATGATGATGTCTTTGAGAGGCTCATCCAGGAAGCTGATGGCACCGTGAGGCACTGCAGCTGGACCCCGAGATGATGCTGTAACTTTATAGTGGCAGGGTCCCCTCCCTGAATATGTGACTGGGGTGGCCAGGTCTGGGGCTGCCCCTTAAAGATAAGACTAGGAACGTAGGGAGCAAAGACTCCCTGCACGCAGGCCAGCCTTGGAGACTAAGCCAAGCCGACTGTGCAGGGAGGGAACACTCCTCAAACTCTTATTCCTTCTCAAAACAACTTACCTTAAAAGGGCTGCCAGCAATACCCTGGGACATTCCAAAACTGGCCCACCTGGGCCTCAAGCCTGGCATTTCATCTTAGGTTCATAGTAAGGAGTGTCTGGTACCTGGAGGAAACGAACCTTGCAGCCTACCTACAAAGGCTGACAGGAAATGCCACTCCTGAGTGACCACTGGACAATGGCCCTAAATCCACAGTTTTGGCTTTGAGAACCTATAAGCCATTCTTTGCATACAAAACCTAAAACAGACACCAAATGTTTTTATCCAGAGGCCAGAGAACAGTGGGATGTCTATGTGGGGGCTACACTAACAGTGTAGCAAATTAGGGTGTCATGTCTTTATATGAAGATATCTTGGGCCTCTGTAGCCATGGTCACACGAACTGGCTCCCGTCTGGGGTTCTGAGTCGCCTTCATGGTGGTTGTGATAGACTTGGAATGTGATTCACTGACGGCACTCTTGGTAAGGCAGGGCTCCAAGCTTCCTTGCGGGGTGGCAGCTGTGAGGTGTAGCCCCTCAACCAGCTGGCAGTCTGTCCAAGCAAGCTGGTAGGTGTGGCTCACGGCAGACTGAGCTGTTGGCACACCCTTGCCAGGTCCGCAGGGGAGAAATGCCATTTGGCCAAGGGTTACCAGGAAGTGTGAGCTGGCGCTTCAGCTTCTATATCCTTGGAATGCCAGAGTTCTGGGCCGTTGCTGAGCGTCGTGTGTGGATGTGTTCGCTGAGAGAGGGCTTTCTCACAGGTGACTGCATCTTCTGGAATTGTCTGTCCTAATCGCTCCTGGACAAGATGACCTAGTGTGTATGGATTAGGATGAATGTGTTTCTGGCTCTTTCCTATCTCACTCCCAGATGGAGGTGGGTGTTGCCGGGGAGGGAATAGCAGGGGCCTGTGAGGTCACCCAGTCCAGCTAAGAATCACAAAGTCAAGAGACAGGGAGGGGAAAGGTTAGGTGCTGGCCTGGGCCCTGTCAGAGAGACATGTTCTACAATACAGCGTTGGCTGCTGCGTAATCAGCAGAATGCCTTAAACAGGCCAAGGGCACACACCCCAAACACCCAACACAATAGCCCGCATTGTGGCTTTTAGCTGTGCAAATGTCAGAGCTGCAGACTGGGCAAAGGCTAACCAGGAGAGCAGAGAATGGGAGCCCTAGGTAGGCCTTGGTATGTCCCTCGTGTCCCGCTTGTCTGGAATCATGGGGACGATGAGAGGGGGGCACTGTGTCTCTGGTTGGATGTGAGGATTTGTGCCTGCCCTGGGAAGACGCAGAAGAGCTGAGCACACAGTCCACTGCCTGAAGCGGGACTGCACGTCTAGACCACACACAAGTCCATCCAAGGAGTGGAAGCCTCAGTGGCTTCGGGGTGACCTTAGGGTATTGGCTCCATTGCTGGCCGAGTGGAGAAGCTGATCCTGAGGCAATAACTGAACAGGTGGACACAGAAATCAAACCAAGAATAACAGACAAAACAAGAGGCCAGATCTCAGTGGCAGCACTGAGGTTCAGAGCTGGTTGAAGACGTTTGGTGGGGCCAGTGAGTAGACAGAGCAGCACACTATGTGTGTATGAGAGACCGACAGACAGACAGAGGGAATTTAGAGTTGCTACAATATTATATCTAAAGTGTTCGATTTTCAAAAAAAGTTAGAGAGATACAAGAAAAAGGTGAGCCCCCTTTGTGGTCGGGGGAAGCAGCTAGCAGCCAGTGCCGTGGGCGCTGAGGCTGGTGTTAGGCACAGATTTCAAAACAGCCATTGTAAATATGTTCAAAGACCTAAGGGAAATCACGGGTAGGGAATTAAAGAATGATTATGACAGCAATGGCACAGAATGCAATCTATCGACAGATAGAAACTGTGTTTATTACACACAGCTAACCAAAAGAAGACTTGACTAGGGGCTTCAACAGCACATCCGCCTTGGCAGAAGAACTTGGACATAGATGAATTAAAAACCATCTAGTCCTAGCTGTGTGCGCTCCCAGCACTAAGGAGGTTAAGGCAGGAGGATCATAGGTTTAACTCTAGCCTAGTCCACACAGCAGGGTAGCTGTCAAAAAATAAAGTAAGAAAGATTGCATCATGAGAGATTTGGGTTAAAGTAGAGGGGAGGGAGGAGAGTAGAAGCAAGAAAAAGAAAGTCCCCAGTTTGTGAAAAGGTACTAACTTATGCATCAGGGAAGTGCACATTCTACATAGGATACACATGAGATCCATAGGTAGATGCACACATAGTCAAACACTTGCGAGACAAAGAAAAGTCTCAACACAGCAGCAAACCTCATCAGACGCAAAGGGAAGGAACAATTCCTGTTGACTGGGCAGTGGCAGCATTGGAGGAGAGGCACAGAGCTGAAATAGGCAAGAGCTAAATACACCTTGCCAAGCTAGCCTTCCAAGTGGAAGCAAAGCAAAGGCATTTTGAAACGAGGCTTGAGAAGAAGGTTCACCTCAAGCAAGTCCTCCCAAACCACCCTAAAGGGAGTCCTCTGGTGGAAAACAATGTCACCAGAAAGTTCCTGAAATCCACACGAAGGGGTGGGGAGGTGGCTCCATGGTCAAAACTCTTGCTGGCACACTGGAACAACTAGTTCAAATCCTCAGAACGAAAGTGAACACCGGACCGTGAGGCACAAGCGTTTGTAACCCCAGCAAGCCTATTGGCAATGGAAGGCAGAGACAGAACATCTCCAGAAGCTGCAAGGCCAGCTAGTCTCTGGGAACTGAGACCTGAAAGCTGACCTCTGACCTCCTATGTGCTGTGACACAGGAACTCACACATGAGAACACTATACATATGTGTGTGCATGCGTGCGCAGACACACGCACACACACACACACACACAATCTGTTTGAAGAGTATCGGGACCGTTCTCATACAGGCAAACCCACCAGTGCTATCTTTTCTTCAATGGATTTAAAAGGCAGTTATTTACAGTGCTGGTAAAGCTCACTAGGCTTGAAGCAGCAAACATGACACATATGGGCAACAACCCCAGGGGCTACATTGGAATATGGTTTCTCTATTTCATAGGGTTAGTAAAAATTCACAGTGGCCAGGCGGTGGTGGCGCACGCCTTTAATTCCAGCACTCGGGAGGCAGAGGCAGGCGGATCTCTGTGAGTTCGAGGCCAGCCTGGTCTACAAGAGCTAGTTCCAGAACAGGAACCAAAAACTACAGAGAAATCCTGTCTCAAAAATAATAAACAAACAAACAAACAAACAAATAAATGAAAAAATTCACAGTGGACTGGAATAAATGAAAATTTATATTGTAGTATATGTAATACATAGAAGGGTGGAACAGTATAAAAGCAAATGAATTTACTTACATATTTGGGGTGGGGTTTTACTCTACAGCCTGGACTGTCTTGACAACACTCTTGCCTCAGCCTCCTGAGTGCTGGGATTACCGTCGTGTGACATCGTGTCTGGCACAGCGATGGAATTAAAATAAAGTATACTAGGATTATTTTACATGGAAGAGGAGAAACGACAAACAGCAGCAGAAAGGCTGACACAGCATAAAGAGAGAAAGAGCTGTCAGAGGTCGCCCGCCTCACTGGCTGGACTGGCCTAAGTGCTTTGTCAGACGGCAGACATGGAGCTCACATGCAGGCCCCAGGTACATCCCCTTCTCCATCCATCAGGACAGGACACCAGCCCATGCGATGGAGACACCACATTTACAGTGGAGTTTCTATCTCAATTACCTAATCCCGAAAAGTCTTCACAACACGTCCAGAGATTTGCTTCCAGTCATTCTAAATCCTATCATGTGACAGAGATTAACTGTCACAAAGACTAAGTCATAAAAAGATCAAGCTAAATGCTTTGTATGAGACCCAATGCACTTTAAATTCAAAGACAGACAGAAAACCAAGAATGTAAAAGGCCTGGTGCAAACAAAGGCCATAAGAAAGCCAGAATGGCGACGATAATTCCACTCAAAATAAACTATAAAACAAGAGTAAAGGGGCTGGAGAGATGACTCAGCGGTTAAGAGCATTGCCTGCTCTTCCAAAGGTCCTGAGTTCAATTCCCAGCAACCACATGGTGGCTCACAGCCATCTGTAATGGGGTTTGGTGTCCTCTTCTGGCCTGCAAACATACATACAGACAGAATATTGTATACATAATAAATAAACAAACAAACAAACAAATAAATAAATAAAACAAGAGTGAAGGATGCGCTTCGTAGAGAGAGACACAGTTTAGAGTCAAAGGCAGACTGAAAGCAGAACATCAGGAAAAGATGTACCATATAAACAGTGACCTTAACAAAAATGGAAGAGCTGGCCTACTAGAAGTCCAGACTACAAACAACACGGTGAAGAGGACATGTTGATACCATAATGGCTGTAAGGGAAATACAGCAGTATATGTGCTCCCGACGAGAGCACACTAAACACATGAAGCAAATACAGACCATGGGAGGGGGGAACAGGCATTGAAACAGCCGTGGTTGGAATCTGCAGTGTTCTGCTTCCTGCTGAGAAACTCTAGACAAACGTAAACAAGGGCACGGGAGACCTGAGCCCACTAGATTACCAACAACCTGACTTTTCCATATCCACACAACTCACCCCGCACAGATTCCATCCTCCTTCCCACGCACGCCCCTGCCCCATGTCCAAAATAAGGACCTACTTCAGTACGGAGTAAGCAAATCCATATCCGGAATAAGGACCTACTACAGTACAGCAATCTGCCACCAGGTCGCTGGCTGGTCACCCTGGGGAATGGTGCCATACCTGGTGTTGGTCTCTGCTGCTGGCAGATCTAGCACTCAGCAGCTGCTGTAGCCAGGTCAGCCTTGGTGAGTGGCAGTCCATGTTGCTGAGCCCTTGCATAACCCCCATCTCTGCCACCATGGGCAATGACAGGGATGCCTGGGGAAAGAGACTATCTACTTGATTACTGAACTCCTCTCTGCTGTTCACCTTTCGATGAGCATTGACAGGGGACACAATCATCTTCACATCCTTTGCCCATTTGGAGAGATGTATCCACACACCTCTTCCCCAGATGCCTTCCTCACCCATTTTCCTAATCATGCTCTTTCCAAGTCCCTGACCACACAGGCAGCCGTTGGCACATTGATGTAACTGTTCACTGTACATCTGGCCTTCTCTCCTTCCAAACAAACTGTAGGACCATGTATACTGCCCCAAGTTCTGCCCACTGTGAAGATTTCCCTTTGCCGTATCTTTCAGAGTTGTCCCAGAAAAGGGGCTGTAATGCTGCAGCTGTCTACCCCTGGGTGGTGCCTGCCTAACGTGCAGAGCCATTTGTAAACCCTAGTCTCCTCTTCCTCAACCAGTCACACAGAACACCCCACGAGGCTACAGCTGCATGCCTGGCAACAGAGAGCATTGTAACAGGAGTAGAAACCGTAAGCATTTGGGCCACTTCTTCACGTAGCTTGCTTATGTCTGTAGGACCTGCTCGGGCTGGGTCTCATAAACACCACTTCCTTTTGATAACAGTTTGCTGCTGTTATGACTTGGTGAGTCAGATAACACCCAGCTTGTGATGGGCAATTCAGGTCAGGTCACATGGTAACTTGGTGGCCATTGTTAAATGTTCAATCTCCACTAAGGTCCAATAGCAGGCCAAGAGTCATATTTCAAAGGGAGAATAGTGTCTGCAGATGACGGCAGAGCCTTGTTCCAAAATCCCAAAGGTCTCTTTGGTGTTACCCTATAGGTGTATAGGGGGCCTGAAAAGGACTCCAAACAGCACCCCTGCCACTGACACCTCAAGTATAATAGACTCTTCTGGATCATATGGTTGAGGCCGTAGAGTAGCCTGAATAGCAGGCGGGACCTGCTGAAGAACCTTCTCCTGTTCCAGGCCCCACACGAGGCTAGCAGCTTTCCGAGTCACTTAGTAAACGAGCCAGAGTAACACAGCCAAGTGGAGATGGTGCTGTCTTCTGAATCCAAAGAGGTCCAGTAAAAAGCGCTTCTTTCTTGGTGGTGGGAGGAGTCATGTGCAATCACTTCACCTTACAAGGACTATCTCTGCATGCCCCACACCACTGGACTCCTAAGAATTTCACGGAGGTAGAAGGTCCTTGAGTTTTGGTTGTATTTCCCATCCTCTGACACATGTATGTGTTATCAAGGAGTTCAAACTGGTTGCTACCTCCTGCTCACTTGGACCAATAAACATACCGTCACCAACATTGTATACTAGTGTAATATGTTATGGAAGAGACAGACGATCAAGATCCCTGCTAGCTAAGTTATGACACAGTGCTGAGGAATGAATGCATCCTTGAGGTAAAACTGGAAAGGTATACTGCTGGCCTTGTCAACCAAAAGCAAACTGCTTCTGGTGTGCTGAGAAGAAGGCATCTGCTAGGTCAACAGCTGCACACCACGTACCAGGAGACGTGTTAATCTACTCAAGTAAGGACATCACATCTGGTGCAGCAGCTGCAATCAGTCACTACCTGGCTGAGTTTTCTATAGTTAGCTGTCATTCTTCATGTCCATCGGTCTTCTGCACTGGCCAGACAGGAGAGCTGAAGCGAGATGTGGTAGGAACCACCTCCCTGCATCTTTCAAGTCCTTGATGGTGGAACTAGTTTCTGCAGTTCCTCCAGCGACGCGATACCGCTTTGATTCACTGTTTTCTATGGCAGAGGCAACTCCAAAGACCTCCAGTTAGCCTTTCCAGCTGTAATAACTCTCATTCCACAGGTCAGGAAACAAATATGAGAATTCTGCCAACTTCTGATAGCATGAAAACTAGCCAGGACGGGGGAAGCTTCCTGGCAGATACCAACTTAATTTCACCATATCCCATGATCAAAGTGTATGGTTTCTTCGGTAATGAGGTTTTACCATCAAATTCTGGCAGATAAGTAAGAGCGATGGCAATAGTCTGTATTCCTTTTAGGGGGTGCTCTGTGGGACACCCTTGACCAAACAACTGGAGAGGAGGTATACATAACACACCGAACACTGGGTTTTCTATTTGGCAACTTAAGCCTTCTGGGAAGCTCATTAACCCCCATTTAGGGAAATGTGCTGGTTTGAATGGGAATGACCACCACAGGTTCATATATTGGAATGCTTGGTCTCTACATAAGAATTGGGAGCTGTGGTCTTGTTCGGGAGTTGTGTTACTGGGGTAGACTTTGAGGTTTCAAAAGACTTATGTTATTCCATTCTGAGCCAGTCCAGTCTTAGTCAGTCTCCAGTTTCTCTCAGCTACTGCTCAAGCACTCTGTCTACCTACCTGCTGCCACGCAGGCCACAGATTCACCCTCTGAAACTGTAGTACCCAATAAACTCCTCTACAAACTTCCTTGGTCATGGTGTCACATCACAGCAATAGAAAAGTAACACAGGAGACTTCAAACCTTTTATACGAAGCTTAGAAAATAGGTGTCTAAGTCTTTTACAGGTATTCTTCGTATTAGTTATCCTTCCCCAGACACTCAATTCTTAAGACATGTTCTGGCAAACATCATGACCTTAAAGCTTGCCCATGGAAGTCCCAATATGATGGTTAGCATTTAACTGGCAACTTGACAAGAACTAGGAGGCATACCTGAGAGGGCTGTCTTCATCACCTCTAGGCAGATCTATGAAGGATTAGCTAACTAACTCACTCTAAATGTGGGCAGCAGCATCCAGGGCTGGGTTCTGGACTGAACAAACAGTAGGAGAACGAAGCCTAGCAGCATTTCTCCTGCTTCCTGTGGGTACAATGTAACCAATGCTCCTATCGCCATGACTCCCCTGCCGCAGTGGACTGTACCTACAAACTATTAGCTGAATACACCTGTAACACTAATAATAAAAACCCAGAAAACCCCAGAGATTGGGGTTTAAGATGAAGATAAGGAAAGCAAAACAGTCAAGCCACTAGAGAAGTCTTACCAAGGGCTGGAAGAGGGCTGGAGTCTACACGTATACAAGAAATCGCTCGGCATATTAACTACGTTAATGCTTTAGAAACAGTCAATTTTAGTTTTCATAGTACAATCTATGAACTAGGCAAGTAGGGTGTACTGATCAAAATCTGGAGAACTATACACGTAAAAAAAGGGTAACATGTATATAAACTACATCCTCAAAAAAGAAAGAAAATCCACACAGATGGGCTCCATCCACACAGGTATGCACTAACCCGGTACAGAAATGATGTCACTGTCAGGGGAGGTGGTAGCCAACTGAGATGACCACAGTGGCTATTTGCAGCCATTAAGAATCATTTTTTTGACAGGGACAATAATAAAATGTCCAAGTTAAACTGTTTTGGGAGAGAGGCATTCACAAACTGGCCCTAAAGAACAGACAGACAGAGTGTAGAGAACACGGAGCAGCTAGAGTTGCCTGCCAGCCTTTGTCCAGCATGCCTGTGGGAAACAAGACTCAGCATGTGCGCCTGTCTTCCCTAGGATGGCAGGTGATGGGGTGATTAGCGCAAAGGTTCTAAACAGGACTATAGGGGATAGAGAAATAGGTCGGTGTGTAAACAGTGTTTGTCACACACCACGAGGACCCGAGTTTGGATGCCCAGCGCCGTCACAGAAACTGAGTAGGTGGTGGGACATGTCGTAACCCCAATGACGCTGGCAAGTGGGGAGGTGGATCTTTGGAGTTGCTGGCCAGCCAGACTAAATGAGTCTGACAGTTCCGTGTTCAATGTAAGATCCTGCCTCAAAAACTAAGGCAGAAAATAATAACAAAGGAGGGCGGCTGGTGTTCATCTCTGGTCTATATGTGCACACACCACACATAGAATAAATTAAAACAAAACAGTATTAAAAAGTTGGCTTGGAACAGGAAACAGGGCAAATAAAGCAAACTAGTACTGTATTTTAAAAAGTTTTATTCTTGCAGATTTAGAAATTTGAGATTTTTTTAATAACCACAAAAGAAATTCTTTCACACCTAATGATTATTAACAGAATGTAGTGGTGTATTAGCTAAACAGAACTCGTGCTCATGTGCCATAATAAACTGTCTATTAGTAAAAAAATACACTTTAGGGCACAGCATTGTATCACAAATTTTACAGAAGGGATACTTTGCAAGAATTTAATCAAACTAGAATAACTGTATCTTTTAAATGCAGCACTTAAAAATGTAACAACTCTGTGCATTCTTTTTCTTAAAAAAATGACCTTGTATGTGTAGAAATGCTGCTTTATTGCTGCAGAGGTCAAAGTTCAAGGCTCAAGAGGTACAGGAGAGAATACAAAGGTAGCCTTAGAAACTTGGTTCTGTTTCTGTATAAAAAGATAGAGTTTATAAAAGTTAATTTACAAACCAAGAACAAAAGTGGTATGCACGCATTATGTACATGCGTCCTGAAAACATCAAACATTTCAGATGCATAGCCCAAAGAACAGAAGACCACCACGCCCCCTTGTCAAAAAAAAAAAAAATTAAGTCACACCATTATTTTCTTTCAGGTGATTACACATTCCTGAAACCATCACGTCCACAAATTACTCAATCTTTTTCATGATACAGTATCTAGATATGCACAAAACTCATAAAAACTTAGTAGTACACAGCGAAATGATCTAAGAATTAAAAACATGAGGGTAAGGCATTCCTGCTGGTTAGATGTCTGTGGTGATATGTTAATTTATAGATTCAGAGGCCATGGAACCAGGCTCACATGCTTTGGTGTCCTTCCCTAAGAGAAATGTGTTTTCATATACAATAAGTAATTGTCTTCATTGACCCCCCTCCCCAAGTTATAAATCCCCCTGCTGTACATTTCTGTTAAATCCACTACACTGGTTATATATTCCAGGTGCATTTGTAAAAGTGTGTGCACATTACCTCATGCATAATAAAATAAAATGTGTATGCTAGGCCAAGGCCGTAATAAAGTTTGAGTGTACTTTGGAAAGAACAGAACTCAAATGCACCCCCATTTACTGGCTGGTATTTTTAACGGAAATCAGTATGTGAAGTTAAGCAGTGACCATAAAAAAGTACAAAAATTATTACAAAGCAAAATATCTTTGAACCTCTAGCCAATGCCGGACAGTTCTTCACTCAATGACATGTAGCTTGTAGCATGTTTTCTGACCGTGGTTCAGGGGCATGCTCACTAATCTTCATCAGTTCCAACAAATGCTTAATACTAGTAATTGCAGTATAAATTCTAAGAAAATATAATACTCAGTCAAGTGGTTCCATTTAGATTTAGTAAGTTCAGTCCACGTTCACATTGCTTAGTCCGGTTCCTACACTCTAAGAACTAAAAGTGGTCAATCAGAACAGAAACACAGTTGGCTCCAACAAGGTAATTTGGATCTCCAGGAAGACACTTGTTTTGCCAGGTTTTAGGGTCACCTATGAGAGAAAAAGATTTTGATGTCACTTATGGTTGTCTGGACTGCTACTCACAGTGTTTTGCTATTATTGGACAAATATATACACACCTACCAGATAGAATTTTCTTCTTTTTCCCCAAATACTATACTTATATCCAACTTTGGTACTCTATGTCTGCTGGCTGCAAGCATTTAAAAGTTGTTTTAGATGTCTCTTACGTTATTAAATTCACTGGACTTTTTAATATAGGAATAAAAGTCATAAAGATTTAGGAGACAGTTGGAGCTGCTCCTCAGTGTGCTTAACTATTAACAACACCTTCCTTCCGTGTAACACTGTACAGTAACCCCTTCTCGTGAGTGTGAGAAAGCACCGCTCACTCTCAGTTACTGCACACAGTGGATATTCGTTCTGCCGAGGTCCGTAGAACCTAATTCCTCAGGACTCTTCCCCTTACTAAGCCAAAACAGCAAGACTGTACCAGAGCTTCCCACACTCTGGGTGTGCAATATAACCCTTTGTGGGAATTCAAACACCCACATCCTGAGTAGGCCTGAGTTTTGAAAAAGTTCTTGGTATTTTCAGATTTGTACCTTGCATGACAACCTGGCGGTGGGTAGGAACTGTGACTGATGGGGAAACCCTTGTGTCTGTGGTAGCCAATTGCTGACTTTTCCTTCCCTTACAATAGTCCTTGGCCAAGAGTGTTTCTGTGCCTGCGGGACAATGTGTGCAGCTGCTTCTGTCACAAGTGGCACCCACAGACTTGCGGCCAGAGAAACCAGTAGCCCCCTTGCAATGCACCAGGCAGACCGACAACAAATGATTGACTAGCAACTATGCCAGTTGTGTATACACATTACATTCAGTAATAAATAGTTTAATAAAGAGTCATTGAATTTCAGATACAGGTGGTCTTATGTATTACTACAGAGGACAAATTATTCAGTGAGAAAATCGTGACACCTCTGGAAATCAAAGATGGTGTCATCATTAAGTCTGAGGTTCCTTTTCAACACACCAGTCTTTGCTGAAATTAAGTCAGCACTTACCAACTCTGCATGTACTGAACAGGTCAGCAATAGCAATGCAGCCTACCGCTGCACTAGATTACACAAAGTGTATTTATTTTCTGGGTGAACACACTCCAGTGCTCACAGAAAAGGTACATGGTCTCAGGACAGTCAAACAGTACCATATAAACACTGGAAGTTACAAACGTGCAGCTCATTTGCACACCATGGTAAGGTGTACAAACACAAGTGAGTACAGCATGCAGTTTAGATGAAGCTGGCCTCAACCTGCAACATTTTCCCTGCATATGAATGTCCGTTTTAAATACTGCTTAATTTCTAGTTTACTCCCTAAAGCCAGCCTATAAGGCTTTTCTCCCAGGGAATATTTAAATTTGATCCTACTTTATCTATCATAATCTTTATTTCATACTGGACCAAATTATAACTCACTAATGCTCACTGATTTATACAAGTTTAGGGGCAAAACTTTAAATTTTTGTTTTCCTATCGCTCCTGTTAGGGTGGACAATACTGGTAATAAAGACTGACTTTTAATTTACTCAGGTGAGAAATATGAAAATACAATGGAAGCCTCTATCACAAGCGAATGAGCAAAAGTCCCTTCAAACAGTGCATAACAGAGCTACATAGAGGGTCACGCTGAGAAAACAACAAACCCATGGCCAGACAAGGCCACTGCGGAAACTTTCTCTAGGGTTAGTGTAAATATTCCACATCTTAAAACTTCTGACAGAGCATAAAATTTTTTGAACCCCAAGGATATCCAATTGTTAGCCAAATCACCAATTATGAAAAGGGAGAAAAGTCTCCATGGTTCCACATGCATTTATGACACAGGTACCACAAATCAATTTAAAATACCAGCAGTGCTTACAAGGCCACAGGAACAGAGTGAAGATCTATTCACACAGAGCATGGGGAGCACCAAGAGTTCAGGCATTAATCAATGACAGTACCCAAAGCCCCAGAGGACAGAGAGAAGACAGCATACCCGACGAGGAGTCGGATGATTTTAGAGCAAAAGACCAACCGTCAGGAGTCATGGACGCACAGTGTGGTAAGCGCAGCTCCACGGGCTTCAGGAACTTGAGGCCATGGGGCCCACACATCACTAGGGGGCTCAGCAGAGTTTCACCTGGAGTCAAGGAGGGAGAAGGGCAAGAGAGATAGATAAGGTCACCCTTCTAGACAGTCCCCACTCCCTGTGCACGCTAGCTAAAGCCAAATGAAGGTAGCTCTTCATAACAGTGCTAAGAAAAATAGAGTAGGAACTACAATTGTAATTTATAAGATTTTAATAGATATTAGAGGAAAAAGATATGACATTCATTTTAATATTTTATCCAACAACGCGGCTCAAACAGTATTTTAACATATAACCAACGTACTCAGTTTCTGAAGTCTTTATTTCACATTTCTAGTACTAAGTAATCCCATGTAACCAGTAGCTACTGCATTCCACCATATAGGTCTAGAGCATAAAGCCTTCAAATGCACTTTTTGCAAATGTTACATAAGATGACACACGACTTATTTGTGATGTGTGTGTGTACACGCACACGCACACACAAGTTGTGCTGGTGGAAGTCAGACTGCAACTTGCAGGAGACAGTTCTCCCCTTTGGTTACATGGGCCCTAGGGACCAAACTCAGGTCTTCAAGCTTGGTAATGAGCACCTCTGCCCACTGAACCATCTTGGTAGCCTCTGCCTTTCATTTTTAAGTGTTGCTACACATGCACTCAGGGATTCAAGCAGGACAACAATGTTGATCCTACTGTTTTTAAGACAGCGTATCCCAAGAAAGTGGTTACAGGACCAACCACCTTTAGTGAAATCGAAACTGCTAAAAGGAACATAGCCCAGTGCATCATTATAGTGTACCAGTGAATCTAGGAAGGCTGTGAAAACCACAGCACTCCTGCTTGCTATACCACCTTCTAAGGACATTTCAATCACTAGTTGAGTGTCTGACTGCTGGTTCCTGAGGTAACAGTTGACAGGTAGGGCAAAGCCTTCTAGAGTGGATGATACCTAACTATCTTGAGATAGAAGAGCTGACAAATTTGGTTAGGCCAGACAAAGAGCTTGGTGGTCATGTGACATGATTTTTTATTTCACACTGAAAGTAAAAGTATTCTATGTAGGAGGCCACTGTGCCTCCTTTGGGCCCCACCCACCACATGTCAGTGATCACTTCTCTGCAGAAAGCTCTTACGAGAGGCCCTGTGTTGTCCACAGAAAATGCTGCGCTTGCCCTAAAACATTTGGAGGCTTCCAGCTTATCCCTGTAGCTGCCACTATAAGCAGCGAGGCACACTTAGGACAGCACTGGAGTTACTACAGTGACACAGACAACAAGCAAACGTACCTTTCTCTTTATCTAAAGGCGGGAGGATGCTATTGTCTCTGCAGACTTTGAAGTAGATTTCTTGCTCAATTCCTTCAGGAATGGCTCCTTGTGGGATAATTATACTAACACCAGTTTCTATGGAACTCAACACACCACCATTACTGTTGAATACGCCCCGGGCTGCAGCCACCACAGTGTGACCATCCTCGTCATCATCTTCTTCCGCAGCTGCAGGGCTGAGGGTCAGAAACGGCACGTGAAAATCCTGATAATGCACAGAGGCTTTCCTTTTGTTATTGTTAACTAAGTGTTTAACGTTATTTCTCCAAGAAATTTAGAAGTTTCTTATTTAATTAAATAAGGCTAGTTTTTAGTGGAAGGTTTTACTTAAAGAAAACTAAGAATATACCCTTTCTGGAAAAATCCAAACTGCCCTTCTGAAAATAAAGAGTCAGGTTACTATAATTACAGTGTGATTTCAATATACTAAACATGATACTTGCTCTCATATCTACCATGGGTCTTAGGCAACACAGCGAACATCCGAGAAACTGGTGTTCTAAATCATGCTGAGTCACACTTCAGCTGGTAACACAGAAGAAGATATGGGCTGGGAGTGGAGCTCATTAGCACAGCACTTGCCCAGCACTGCCCAAACAGAAAAGAGCACTTTGTAATGCAGACTATGGTAGACTCACTGCCCTTATTAGTACATCCTGAATCCCAGATGCCCAGGCTGCCAAAGGTAAAGCCTCCAAGGTTCCAAAAGGTAAGAAGCTCTGGTACCTCAAAGACCCAAGAAGGACAGAGCACGGTGACTTACTACAAAATGTTACCAAATGCAGAGGACATAGTACCAATGTTTTAAAACTGGAAGCTAGGCTATCAAGACTTTGTAAAGTTAAGCCAGAACTTTAAGGTGACAAAGAGAAGGACTGACAACATGAAGTCCATGAAGGAAAGCTGCAATTTCTCTCCAGTATGACAGGGTCAGGGATAGACTCCTAAAGCAAATGGAGAGGAAACAGCGCCCATCACCTGATGTGCTAACACCATGTAGCCCCTGCAGAGCAGAGCCCTGCTGGATCGACTACAGGAAGTTAGATTGACAAAAGCATCTTGAGAGCAGACTTCAGGTGGCTTTCCTGGTCCTTGGTTCTCCCTGTGAATCCTTCTTTCACAGATGACATGAAAACATCTAAGGAGGCTGAGCTGAGTCAGTATGTATCAGATGGGGTTGACTGTCACTATTTAACAAGCAGACAGAAGAAGCTACCCGGGGGAGGCTCAAGGTAGACTCAACCACCTTACTGTGGTTTTCAATAGTCATTTTGATTTCACTATGTTTCTATTCTTTTCTGCACCCTAGCTGGATAAACAGTAAATGAGGAATAGATATATTTGCTCATTATTCTTCAAATGTACCCCCACTGGTAGAAGTTAATTTAGATGGCTATAGGAAGTCCCAGTTAGCTAAAGGTATGAAATCTGAGATTAGATGACCAGGAGCTAAATGGCTTACCACCCCCATCCCCTACCATGTGATGCTGGTTGGGCAAACTTAATCCCTCAATCTTTGTTACTGGTGATATAGGGATAATGACAATACCTACAGATGCTATATGCTCATTAGCTTTACAATTTGATTAACATCTTATACCTCTTGGA
The DNA here is from genome assembly GCF_950005125.1 of Chionomys nivalis. NCBI lineage: Eukaryota > Metazoa > Chordata > Mammalia > Rodentia > Cricetidae > Chionomys > Chionomys nivalis. The sequence continues at coordinate 27,163,627 of NC_080108.1, read as the reverse complement.
GAACCTTTACAAAATGGCAATCACTATAATAACAATTTAGTTTAGAGATTATAATTCAAATTATCATTTCTAGTGTCATCATATAAACTACTTCTAACTATATCTGCATATCTGTAATCCCATCACTTGGGAGATTGAGGCAGGAGAATCACTGTGGAGTTCAAGGCCATCCTGGCTATTACTTCATAGCAAGGTCTTATCTCTGACCACCCTCCCTTCTCATTTTATATATCAATCAGGCAACACTTTAAACAAAGGCAAATAAATACCTTACCTCACGGGAACAGCCTTAGGCATGGTACTGATATTATTCATTTGATATTTAGGCTTATCTGCATGGATAGAGAAAGTTTCAACTCCACTGTCAAACTCAGGAGGTTGGGCCGAACTATGGGCTTTCATAAGAGTCTTTGGGGAAGTGGGAGTTTTTGAAGACAATTCAGGTTTATGTACAGTTTCACTTGGCAAAAGATTATGGTTGAATTTGGGACTCTCAAATTTGCGTTCAAATGGCCGGGCAGAACTTGTGTACGGCTTTGGTGTGAATCGGTTGTAGGCTGGAGTGATGGTTTTCTGAGTCTGTTCAGCTCCATTAACTGGAGCCTTCTCTGGGAAACTCTTCTGGGGATAGAAAGTCTGAGCAGAGTCTTCCCGGGCTGGCGGTCTGAACGTCGTTGGCTTACTCTGAGATGGGGGTGGGTCTGGCTTGGACATGTATGAGTTCTGAAAATCCAGCGATACTGAATTGCCTAAAAAAGAAACAAACACACATTTTAAAAAACGTTCTGGAATTCATTTTAACAACCCTTTCTTTCTTGGCATAATGTGTCCTGGTACTGAAGTGAAGTCTGGGCCCTGTCTGATGATGGAAGTCACAAGCTGTAGTGTATATATCCTGCTGCCTCAGATTCAGCGTGAGGCTATGAAAGCACTCACCACCCGAGAAAGATGCCTTGAGTAACTTTGTCCTACTATCCGTCCAAAAATTAGAAACGGAATGAATTATAGGAATGTGTTATAGGAAACACATCCTTAAACAAAGTGTTAAGAAAAACATAGGTCCAGCAGCCACACACTGGGAGAAGACACCTAGAAAATGTGTAAGTGGTCCTCAGTAGTAATATTCTGGGCAGACGTGCAGAGTATCCATCGTTCTGTAAGAACAAGAGTAAAACTCCAGGTACTGTGCAGTAAAATCCTGGCCTAGCCATCAGGGAAATGTAAAATAAAACAAAAATAAACTAATCACCAAAGACCACATCACAAAGGGGAAAACGGCAAAGCTGCTGGAACAGCACAAGACAGAAACACACAAGTTCTATGGAATCGTGGGAAAAGAAATGCTGTTCTAAAAACGCCAGGTCTTTGTTCTGTTTTAAAGGAAAGATAGGAAAGATGGAAATGGGCTCTACTCTCTTTGACGAAACTAGTGCAACACCAGACGGAGTTTCATAACAAAACCAGACCAAGGCATTTCGGGAAAACTATTAATCCAAATTATTCATAACATTAAGATAATAAGGAAAAAAAATCAGATCATCGTGATAATTTGAGAAAAAAAATGTTTTTAATTTTAACCCCCCCCCCCACCCGCCGCCACCCCAGACAGGGTCTCTCTGGGTAGCCCTAGCTGCCCTGAACTGACTCTGTAGATCAGGCTGGCCTCAAACACAGAGAGCTCTGTTCCTCGAGTGCTGGGATTAAAGGTGTGTTCTACCATAGTTTGGCGGCTTATAACGTGTGTGACTGCATGTATGTATGTTCACCGAGTATGTAACTGGTGCCTGAGGAGACCAGGTATGTTAAAAATGAAGCTACAGGTAGTTGAGGGTTGCCTGATGTGATGCCGGGCGCCAAACCAAGGTCAGCAGTAAGAGCAGCAAATGCCATTAAACACTGAGCCATCTTTCCAGCTCACGACAGTAAAATACTAACTAAGAAGAAACTGTGATAAAAGGCACCTAGTAAAACAAACCAATACTAACAAAACCCTATAGCTAGCATCACTCAGGGGAAAACAAACTTTTCTTCCTTAAGAGGAACCAGCAAAAGATGTCTGTCTTTACCATTCATTTCTTTCTCCTTGAGAAAATCTCTCAACTGTGCACAGAATTTGCTGTGTAGCTCAGGCTGGCCTTTAGAGGCATGAACCAGAGGCACACACCTCACGTAGCTGAAAACCTCCAAGTATCACCTACATTTACAGTGACTGGGTACGCTTCAAGACTGAAACCCTCCAATTTGACTCCCATCTAATAGAGAAGTACTAACAAACATCAAGAACAGAACGGATAAATTACATCACTATCTAGCTATTCAAATGGGTAAGCTAGATTTGCTGAGATTTTAGTGAATGATGAAAACATAAGATATTTTCTGTGTCCAACTATATGGCTTTCTTATGTCCATATTTTAATATGGAGCATAACAAGTTTTACAAAGCAATATACAAATATTTAAAATTATATCTTATTTGTGTGTTTATGTGTGTGTGCTGGCATGCACAGACTACTGTCAGCAGAGAACTGGCTGGAATCAGTTCTTTCCTTCTCTTATGTGGGTTCCAGGGTTCAAATTTATAGTCAGGCTCCTTGAAGCACCTTTATCTGCTGAGCCACCTCCCTGACCCTCAAGAATTGAAATTGAAGTACCAAGTCAACAGGTACTGCTTTCAAAATGATTTGGAGATAGGCAAAAAATTAAGCTATGTTAAAAAAAGAAAAGAATAAGATACACTTAGAAGGCAGAGGCAGGAGGCTTTCTGTGAATTTGAGACTAGTCTGGTCTACAGAGTGAGTCCAGGACAGGCTCCAAAGCTACACAGAGAAACCCGCCCCCGCTCAAAAAAAAACAAGGACAAAAATCTATTTAGCTACAATGCTCATCCAATATAGTGGCCATTTATATAAACAGTAGATAATATACAAAAAACATTTTCTTTTATTTTCTGTGAGACTTACTATGTAGTCCTGGCTGGCTTAGAACTTACTCTGTAAAGCACGGTGGCTTTAAACTCAGATCCATCCGCCTCTGCCCACAGAGTGCAAGAATTAAAGACATGAACTACCATGCCCTGATGAGAGTTATTTTCAACAAAATCTTTAGTTTTCACTGTTACCACCCCAAACATGTTTTGGGCATTTTTCTTAAAATATTAAAATGATCTAAGCTTCAAAACTGTAAGAATTTAACTTCATAAACATTACTCTTACAGAAATATGTCAACTTCTTAACTTCCTACCTTCCCCCTGAGCGCCCTTGGAATGTATGTGGAGAGAAGAGCTGGACATAGGTGGAGCTGGCTGGGTGTACTGTGAGGGCAATGGAGGAGGAGGAGGTGTGGCTTGGATTGGATCATAGCGTTTCTCACCGAACGATCTATCCACAACATCAGTTTCAGGTTTTCCCCTGTTTAAAAGAAAAAAAAGAAGAAATTCCAATATTGGAAAATGAACTCAATTACAAAACAAGACGCCATTTCTAAAATATTCTTTAAAAAAGTATCTAGAAACATCACAGTTCATTCTCATGAGTATAGGTAGCTGCTCTACCAAATATACAAACAAATTCATCAGCACACAAAAGTCAAGACAGCACAGATACTTGAGGATATTAGTAAAACACCCAGAGGATATCAATTAAAAGGCGGATGAAATTTTGGGTATACTTTTTAATATGTGATATTTATAAAAATAGTAGATTTAAGGAAGTTTTGCAAATATTTTGAGAAATATTATTTTGGCACAAACCTTCCTTAAACTCACTTCTATTTAGTGTTAGGTACAAATTCTTGGTGTCAGGCATATTCAAAGTGCTATAATACATGATGCCACAGACCCAAGTTTGGCAAGCTTTTCCAGTGAAGAGCCAGATAAATGGCCTTGCCTTTTTGAGCAATGGGGCCTCTGACAGAGCTATTCAACTTAGCTGTTACCAGGCAAAATTAGACCCCGTCAATCAATAGATGGGCAGAGCTGTGCTCCAGAAAGGCTGGAAAAGACAGGATAGCTTTAAATCTGCCCCGGCTTCCTGCTCTCTGCTAGAGTGTCAGACACTGCTCTACTTTACAAGGCTTGTCTAGTAAAAGTGTGCCATGTATTCTTATTTTTTTAAATTGCCAATTGTTAATAAGTAACACATAAAATGTAAACAAAAAAATCTAAATAGACCCATAATTCAACACTGCCATCTGAGCCTTACTGCAGAGTGCCAAGCTGCACTGGCATTATGTGCACAGACAATAGCATGGACCTGAAAGGTATATTGGTTTTCATATCGTATTTTTGTTGAAGAAATCTAGTTTTATGATTAGCTTTAAAATTAGTTGGTACCCTGCTTACACATATTAGACTTAAATATTGAAAGAAGACATTGAAATCTGAAAGTGCACATAATGCCAATGACACAGTGAGGGACATCTCATGGAACAGCCTCACATCAATGCCAATCTTACCACTTGATGTTCCTTTTCAAGTAGTCATAGCTAGTGTAAGAGCCAAGAAATCTAGGTGATGGCAAAGCAAGCGCAATAGAAAAACGAAAGAAAACGGTCAATCTAACTAAGATTTATAGCAAATAGCACTCAAATGTCATTTAAAAATATTAACCAACATCCACAATCTTAACATAATTTGCTTCATAAAAGAACATATGACTAACTCTCATTTAGCCAAAGGAATCGGCAATGTATTAACACATATTTAACTTAGTTATGCCCTGCCTGACCACCCACCCCACATATTTTAGCTGCTGGCACCACAGGCAATGCATCAGTGCTCCACACAACTGCAGCTTCTCACCTACGACACAGCAGCTAATGGTGAGCAAAGAAATGAGCCAGGACAGGGTGTAGCTCTGGAGGGTATCTGCCTATCACACCTGAGGTCCTAGGCTGGGCTCAACACTAAACACCACGCAGTAATGAAAGGAAAAAGCTGCTGGTCAGTGGTGACGTACAACTTTAATCACAGTAGAGGCTGGTGGATCTCTGAGTTCAAGGTCAGCTTGGCCTGGTCTACAGACTACAGAGTTCTAGGACAGTAGACAGAGAAATTCTGTTTCAAAAAACGAGACAGACAGAGAGAGAGAGAGAGAGAGAGAGAGAGAGAGAGAGAGAGAGAGAGAGAGAGAGAGAGAGAGAGAGAAATGAAGAAAGACAATGAGCAATAACTGTGTCATAATTAATAGATTCTGGAATAAACAAATCACAATTAAAAGAAAAGCTGTATAAAAGAAATGGCGTAAGTAAAGAGAAGGGACACACAGCACGACAGGTACACCTTACTAAAGATGAACTGGCAAATTTGCAAACACATGGACCTTTCAAATATGGCTATGATCAACTTTTTCTTTCTAGCTTTTTCTTTCTAGCAAGCCCTCATCCATTCTCAGCAGTAAGCTGTTGTGTTGAGTAGATGTTTATTTGTTAAACTGCCATGTAACAACACTCACAGCTTCTCTCCTCTAACAATGTCACTTGAACAACAACTGAAAAGTACTACCTGCCATCAATCTATCGCCTTCACTTAGTTCTCAGAAAGTAAGATGGTAAAATAGTCATTATCTATTTCATTCAATGGCAAAATTTACCTGTGAAAACATTAACAACACTGGCTCCTCCCGATCTCTGGGGTGGATGACTGATGTAACTAGCACACTGTACCTTTTACTGAGCTTCATTAATTCAATAAATACTGTATTCTAGGTAGCGTTTTAGACCCTGTCTAAAAGTTATATAATACAAGTAACTAAATTTTCACTCTAAAAAAAAAAAAAAAAAAATCAAACTGACATAAAGTCAAAAATACTTTTCAAGCCAGACCGAATGGTATACGTCTTTGATCCCAGCACTTGGGAGGCAAAGGCAGTCAGTCACATGAGCTCCAAGCCAGCCTGTTCTACACAGTAAGTTCCAGAGATACACAGTAAGAACCTGGCTCAAAACACAAAGCAGCAACAATAGCAATAACAAAAGGCTAAAAAAAACCAGCTTTTCATCTGATTCACTAGCAAATTTAGATCTAAATGTATTTTTCAAGGCATATCCTATTTATCAGGAATGTAAAAGGGTATCTCTTTATATCACTTGGCCTTCTTCTAACCAGAAGAGAAAAGCAGGACATTTAAAAAATTATCACTTCTGTTCCAAGAATGCACTTGCTGCAAAGTCAGACAAGCTGAGGTCAATCTTCCCATCCCCCTCCACCTCGCCCCACACAAAAAGAAAAGAACCAACTCCCCAAAACTGTTCTTTTTAAAATTTTTTTTTAAAAAAATATTTGTTTATTTATTATGTATACAATATTCTGTCTGTGTGTATGCCTGAAGGCCAGAAGAAGGCACCAGACCTCATTACAGATGGTTGTGAGCCACCATGTGGTTGTTGGGAATTGAACTCAGGACCTTTGGAAGAGCAGGCAATGCTCTTAACCGCTGAGCCATCTCTCCAGCCCCCAAAAACTGTTCAATGGTCTTCATATGTACATTGTGGTGCACGCCCCCTCTCAAAAAAATAAATGCAGGGTTTTTTTTTGTTTGTTTGTTTTTTGTTTTTTGAGGCAAGGCTTCTCTGTAGCTTTAGAGCCTGGCTTATTTTTTTTTTTTAAAGACACATTTAAAATTAATACTACTTGGGGCTAGAGTTATGAGCACTTGCTGGTCTTGCAGAAGACCCTGGGTTCAGCTCCTAGCAGCCATAGAGTGGTTCATAACCATATAACTTCAATTCCAAGGTATCTGATGCTCCCTTCTGATCTCTGTGAGCACCAGGTACACACATGCACATGTATGGTGCACATACATACATATAAGCAGAAGACCCATACACATTTTTTTTTTAAAAAAAAAAAAGATAATTTAAAAAACTATAGAATATCCCCCTTTGCCTTACCAAGACCTGAGCTTACTTGACTTGATCCTGTCTAGCTCCTAGCAAGCTCCATCTGGTGCTATGCTGAGAAACTAGATCATTTAATGCACTCTCTGCTACAATGTGCATCTGTATTTCTCACAAACTGCTTTCTTCAATGGAAACAAAGATTTAAAGAGATTGCAATATTCTAAATCTTTACTAATGATGCCTCGGGAAACCTGAGTAACTAAATTGGGTCTTCAATGTTACAAGTTTCAAAATACATTTTTTTTTTGTTTGTTTGTTTTTATTTTTCGAGACAAGGTTTCTCTGTGGCCTTGAACTTTGAAGCCTGTCCTGGAACTAACTCTTGTAGACCAGGTTGGCCTCGAACTCACAGAGATCTGCCTGCATCTGCCTCCCAAGTGCTGGGATTAGAGGTATGTGCCACCACCGCCTGCCTCAAAATACATTTTAAAACAACTTCCCTTAGCACTATATATAAAACAATTTCAGGTAACCCCACGTGTGAGCTCACTGAAAATGTGTATACCTATAATCCTGGGCACAAAACTCTTGTGTGATGGCTTGTCTGAACCACAGTTCCATTTATTTAAAAAAGACTAAGCTAGGGGGCCGGAGAGATGACTCTGTGGTTAAGAGCACTGGCTGTCCTGCCAGAGGACTTGGGTTCAATTCCCAGCAGCCACATGACAGCTCACACCTGTCTATAACTCAGTTCCCGGGAATCTGACACCCTGACACCCTCACACAAGTACACATAAAAAAAAAAAAAAAAAAAAAAAAAAAGACGACGACTAAGCTGGGTCCACTAGAAATTTGTTTTCAGCCAAAATGGAAAGCCTGTCACTTCCTGCAGTAAAGTTTATCAGGTAAAGAACGTAGTCCTTCCCTGAATTTAGACACTCCCAAGCATTTCTTGGACCTGGTCGTCTAGACTATCTGCCTTTTGACTTATGATTGCTTGGGCAGCTTCCATAATTTTATAAATAAATTCCTTTGTGACAAAACCCAACTGTTTTTGTTTCTATGGGTGTGGCTCTGTGGAGGCACGAGTCCACTGGTGCCTGTGTGGGACCGTACCAAACTCTCAGGAACAAAGTCTGTCAGGGTCCAGAGATGCACCAACACAGAAGGCAAGAGAGAGAAGAGAGAAGCAGACAGAGAAAAAGACTAAGAACTGAAGAACTTGTCACTTCATCTCACCTGGTATCTGTAAAGCTGAACTACACGTCTCTAACAACACCCCAGCTCCAAAATAAGAGAAAGACAAGTTCTTCCTTATCTTTACGAAAACAAAAACAAAACCAAAAAACCATCTGAGTATTTCCTCTCTGTGACCCCCCTACCCACCTACTTTTAAGTCTTAAAGACAAAAACAGAAACAAGAAAAGGATCACCATCAAATGCAGGGTTCAGCTCAACTTCAGGTCTTCAGTTCACTCTTTTCACCAAAACTCTGAACTTTAGCAACTTTCCTTATGTCAAAACTCTTTATGTCTGATGTCAGGGTTATGAGCAAAGGCACATACCAGAGCTTCTAGGAAGTGGAAGAGCATGGAGCAAGGCACGTGCCAACTTCCTAAGGACCCTGAACTCTATCCGGTTAACTCTACATTATGCAACTAGAACTTTCTGCTTCATCTTAGTTTTAAAGGTAAATCTCGGGCCAAACAACTTACTTTGAGGAATAACTAGAAAAATTTGGCTGACTCTGAGAATGGACTGGCTTAGCAGGCTCTGGGTGATGGCCGGCAGGAATATGTGCAGGAGGCTTGGTCTCAAAACTTCTTCGGTCAAAATAGGAGAGCTGTTTCCGGTAATATTCTTCATCCTCTTCAGGGTCATAGTGATTTGATCGAACAATATCTTCAGGTGGCTTTACTTGAGGTTTCTGAGGCTCTGGGAGCCTGATAATGAGAAACGAGCAAAACAAATTGTTAGATATTTGTTTTATAAAGACAATGGGAAATAAAAATGTGGACCCTCCCCCTTTGTGTGTGCAGGCTGGGTCACCCTCAGGAGTTGTCCTTCAGTAGTGCTCTGCCTTGTTTTGTTTTTGTACTTTCATCTTTTACGGACAGTTGTGACTATTTGGGTTTTAATAGTTTTGTCAACAATCAGCATTTATATTCTAATATAACATATTCATGCTGCATATGCAAATACAGGCTCCTTTTGCCTTGGAGTACCTTAGGACAGCTTAGTAAACTCAATGATTATCTGTGACGGGGTTCCATTGGTGTGATTAACACAGAACCTTTTATGCATGATCCCTAACTGAATGATTTTAGTGATTTAAACCAGTTTGAGATTGTTTTCACTCCTGCAAACAGTTCACACTCTGAATGCACTTAAAATGGAGAAAACAATATGGTTTTACAATTTTAAAACTTTTGTTTCAATAATTTGCTTTAAAAACAAACAACTTTTCCACAGATTTTTTTCCTAAAAAATTTTTTCCACTAAAGCTTTGTCACAAGGGCACATGAGAGCTTTCAAGCCTCTCCCTGATTGGTCAGGGTTCATCAGGAAAGCTGGCTCTTCAGCGTGGGGAGTAAGATCCTCTTCCCCTCCATCAGACTCGTGCCTGAGCGCACCCACCTGTAAAGCGTTTTGTCATGCTCACTAAACTGACTCTGAGGAACAGGTTTAGGGCCAGCGAGGGAAGCACTTGGAGGTTTAGATGCTACTTCTGGAGGCTGCAGAGAACAAGAAAGAGATAATTAACAAGAAAGTATCATTAAAAGAAAGCAGGCAGCTATGAAATATCTGAACTCCACTACTGTGTCTACGGACTCAGGCTAAAAAGACACAGCTTTACCTTAAAGCTGGCAGTGTCATTCACATCTTTCTTGTTCTCCAAAGATGCAGATCTTTTGTTTTCAAACATCTTGACTCTGGTGAGCACAGACTGTGGTTTCATTGCTGGATCCTCCTCTTCTTCAGTTAGTGTTGGGGGTGGAGGCTGTGGTTTGGTAGCTGAGCCCAGAATTTCTGGCTTCTGTTGCGAGGAAGGTATTAGAGGAGGAACAACTGCAGCACCATGGAGAGGCTCATAGTGGCCTGTTTTGGAGGTAAATCCCTGTGGCGGTACTTGCTCATAGCTTCGTGAGTACTGGTCAAAGTACTGCTTGGGCTCAGATGACTTAGGACCTGATGAAGTATAGGGTTGAGCTTCCGGCCTGTATCTGTTGTGCACCTCATATCCAGAAGTTGACTGTTCTTCGTGTCGGAGAGTAGAGGTTCGAGGCAACTGTTCATAGCGTGGTCTATTGTCATATGACAGAGAGGCTGGTTCTTCAAAACGTGGGAAATAACCTCTTTCTGAAGGCTCTTCAGGATGCTGTCTGGAGTCCAGGTCTCGAGGATGCTGATTATCAAAAGAAGGCCGAGGCTGGTAGGGCTGTTTGTCATCATAATACGACCACTGGTCTTCATAGGTAGGGATTCGATCTTCATATCGTAGGCGATGGTCATAGTTTCGAGAAAACTGGTCTGTGTAGCCTGAGGAGTCATACCTGTATGCAGGCTGCTCAAGGTCTCTGTTGGCTTGTTTTTCTATGTATGGAAGTTGGGGTTCATAGGCCAGATTTGGCTCTTTATCTGGCCTCTGCCCTGGGTGACCAAGAGCAGGTTGTTTTAAAATATGGTTTTGTCTCATCATTTCTTCAGGATATGGCTCCTTCCTAAACACCTGCATAAAAAAACCCATATTTGAGGACAAAGGATTCTTTATAATTTTGTTCTATTTTATTAGGCAATGGCAAGTATTAAGTTATGACTTTAAAATGTGAAATGGTATACCCTACCATTTCTGATTGGGACAGATTAGGAGCGACATAGCTCAAGTGGAAGCTGACAACTTACACTGCAGGGAAGAGTCTTATGCTTTAGCTTGCACCACCAAAAAGTAGGGAAAGATAATTATTCATTTAGCAGAAAACTAATTTATTGAATGACTGATTCTATTTGATTTTCATACTGAAGATAAAAATCACAAAGAAAATTTATGGCCACCATAATTTATATAAACATAGATATGCTATGCTGAGTCTCAACTATGTAGTAAAGAATTCTAGAAGACACTAAAATCAAAATTAAAAGTAATAAATATTGAAGCACAAATCTTAAAAGGCTTGGTCTCAAATAATCAATATACCATTCGAAGCCATGCAAACTACAACACTGAAATGATTTGTCTTGTTGGAAAGCATTAAAGTGTATAAAGCCCAGTTTAAAAAAAAAAAAAAAAGAAAGAAAGAAAAAGGCAGAAGGAAAACGTAAAGGGCGAAGCAGTACTCATCATGTGCCAGGTGGGTGGAGAGCAACAATCAGTGCGGCACTGCAGCATGGGCACGGGTACCTCTGTCGGCTCTACATGCGGCGACAATGATGGTCCTTCATCTCTGAGCACCATGTTGGCTGTCTCAGCACTTGGTGCTCCTAAACAATCAGCCTGTGATGATGCGTGCGAGGTAGGAGGGGCTGGAGTGAGCTCCTCCCGTCTGACACTGGCATTAGCTAACTTTACATTAGGGTTAGCTGCAGAGGCTGGTGGTGCTGGGTTCGTTTCAGGCGAAAGGTAAGGGACTGGAGATGAGGCTTCTGCTTTCTGTGAAGTGTTTAAAATGTTTTAAATATAGTGTTTCTGGCTATTACTAACTTGCTGCACAATTAATAATGACTGGTAGACATTAAGTGTACTAATTAACAATGTTCACTATGACGTCATGTGCTATAGTTTTGTTGAAAATTTCAACATAATGCTGTGTAAGATGAACGCAGAAAACTCAGAAAAAAAGCCCTTGGTACTCTCGATCTGAAATTCAAGATTAAGTTGTAATCTGAGGAAGAAAGGAATATTCTTTAACGTATGACCACATTCTTAAACCTCATAATGCACCTCTAACTAAAAGCGCCGAATGCTTGCTGCTTACCTGTTGAGAGGCTGTCTTAAGTCCAGGGGAGTCTATTCTATGAATAGGTTGTGGCTGCGCTTGTGGTGAATAAGGAGGATATGTTTGGTTTTCATGATGCATTCCAGAGGAATCCTCTCTTACAGGCTCAGAGGATCGTGTTATGGCAGACTCCGGTGGAGTCCCCACCTCATCATTAAGAGTTTCATCTAGTTCTTGATCAGTGTAGGCCCCGCCTTCTGTATCTGTATCTTCATAGTCAGAAGTGTGTCTACTGTCCGTGCTATACATTGAGTACTCACTACCTGGGGCTGACAGGTAGGACAGACGATCATCATGCAAATCAAGGTCATCACTTGTAGCACCATCCGCCTGGGTCAAATAAAAGTAAATCAAAAATTTTATTCAGTAGTTCTTTAAGAGATGGCCTTTATTTTACAGGAGAGATTGAAAGGACTATTTTTCTTTGGAGAAATCATTATCTATTTCTTGAAATTTCTGATGAGGAAAGTCAAGAAGATTGTACAAGCACACATGCAGATACACATAGCGTCCCGAGATCAGAAGGGCTGGATGATCAAACAGTGGCTGACTAGCTAGGACAAATCTAGCGCACAGCCACAGAGAACAGGAAGAAACTCTCACATGACACATAGTTATAAACCTAGTCACTAGCTTTTCATCCAAAAGCAAGGCGAAGAAAGAGAATGCTATTAAACCAAGCTCACACAAACAAGGGCACACTGACGGAACAGTACTTGTGAGAACAACCATGAAAATAAACCCGCAGTAGGCTGAGTAAGAAATACGGTATTTATAGTTAGGAAGCAGATTTTGTTTTTGAATTGGCATGTAGCCTCTAAAGCTTCTATGACACAACAGAAAGCCATCACGGGCAGGACAGCCATCTCGGTTAAGAAGACTATCTTTTCACAGAAGTAGTTAGCGATGGATGGAAAGGGAAACTGTCACACTTCCCTTCTGCAAGTGACTAAGACTTGAGTTAATTCCTGACAAGCTGGGGAGGGGGGGGGGAGCTTCAGAGCAGATCAGAGAGAACATGAGAAGTACAGGAGGGAAAGGGAACTACTGGTTGTAATCAGCAGACTCACAGGATACCAGTTTGAAACAGTACTAGGATTAAACAGCAGTCTCGAAAGATCTTGCATGAGAAGTGATGCAATTAGAATTCTGAAATCACAAGGATTTCTTCCTTTACAGCATGGACTACTCTGTGAGAAGTGTTGAGATTCATTCTCTAGGCAGATGCACTAAAAGTAACCATCAGGTGTGGTGCAGCTCTGTGAACCAGCTGTGCCAAGATCATGACCTTGGGAGTCAGGTCTCCTCAAAGTCTCCTCAGTGCTTTTCATGCCCTCACTTGCTTCAGTGAGAGACTGACCTCAAACACTGCCCTGTGGTAAGACGAGGGAAGGCTCTGTGTCAGGCTAAGGGCAGAGCACCCCGGGCTGTGCTCAGTTACAGGAGACTCTCTCCCACGGATCTCTACCGTCTAGAATGGCTACTGCTGAAGAGAAGTGTTCTTGCCATCTGCTCTAATCATTAACCTGCTGGGAAGGATTTAAAGCTTGCAGAAGAAGCACCGAATCAATTGATCTATCTAGCTCCTTGAAATACAGAGGTGAGCAAAAGCCATGGCTATTCTGAAGTAGGAAATTTTGTATCTTAATATTAAGAAAATCTCAGGATGATGTTTCTTGATTTCACAGGGGAAAAAAAGAGTGTGTCAGATCTTACAAAAAAGTAACTCTGTGGCAATTAAGTCAAAATTGTTAATTCAGAAAGTTGGTGAAAATGAAAAATTTATTTTCTTCAATAATCTGTCTATTCTGATAAAATGTATTTTGGATGGAAGGGGCAGAAGAGAAATCAAGTCTGATTTGAGTTGGAATGACTTCTCTGATTTACGAAATGCATCAAACCAGGTTAATGTATCTTTTCTTATATAAAAAGTTGGGGTATTCTTTTATTTTAAAACCAAGTTAAATATACAAAAGTATTACAAAGAGAAACTATTGAAAATAAGGATTTGTGACTTAACTCACAGGACAGGCAGGTGTGTCTAACTTTGTGCATCTGGGGAATAACAAATGCACAGACCAACTTTAAGAATTCAGCTCAAGAGTGAAGGGCATCGCACTCTACTTGGCACAGGCTGCTAGGAGAGCTGTGCAGCTGCAGATGATTAACACGAAGACTCAATCCCTCCATCAGCGGCCACCAAGTAAGCCTTGGGGTGTTGTTGTAAACTGGCACGGTGAGGTTATCCACTGTGACTTTCCTATCAGTGTCCAAGCTGGCATGTGAGTTACTCATGTGGCCTATTACGTCATCTGCACAGTCCATCTCCCAAGCTGGTGCACAATGAGAACAATTATGATTCTGATGCTTTATTATAGGTGAGAACAATCATGTTACCTCTAGCTGTAGATGTTTAGCAATTTTTCTTGCAGAGGTCACGTGTTTCTGGATAGGGACTCGCTAAACATGCAGCGTGCATGGCCAGAGCATCGGCACAGTAGCCAGGCAGAGAAAGGGAGGGAGGGGGCATGCAGGAGCAAAACACGGAACTCAAACCAACAAGGCAATAGAAAAACTTAACTGAAAACAAGCCAAAAACCCAGAGGGACTCTTATTCCCTAACAATCACATGAATCGGACAAAGGCAGAAGACTTTAAAAACAAAGACTCCTTTAACAGTGTACCTTGAGGAAGCAACTGTCTCTCCAAACAAATAAATAGAACTTCCCCACCCAAGACTGCTATATACCATGCTAACAACAGAAAGCAGCTACTCTAATTAGCCATTGGGTATATGTAAAACCAAAATTCAAAGCCAGAAAAAGATCACAAATTTGTTTACTATTTCCCAGTTGGTTAAAGGTAGGTGCCACTGGGGGAGGTGGAGAAAATTCCTACGGTAAAATGTGAGGGCACAGTGTTTATTTTCAATGTTTCCTAGAACTTTCATGGGCTGGTGGCTCCTACAACACTCCTGACAGCCATCGGGGGGCGGTGTTTCCCACACACTGCCTGTCTTTACAAAAAGCTCTCCTCACTCAGGTTATAAATCCCTTTCCCTTCAGGGGAAGAAACTGAAGCCAAGTTCAAAGCTGTCTCTCCCCAGCCAGACAGGGACAGAGTCAGCTGAGTCTTTACCAGAGAGTCGCACTAGATCAGTCATTTGGTTAAACAGGGACTACGACAAGCTTTCCGCTTTGTAACTGCTCCACACAAATGATAAAAAGCATTATGAAGGCTAGCTTTTCCAAAATTACTTACAACTACTTAGCTTAGTAAGAAAAGAGTAGCATTTACCTTAGTTGTGAAATTTAACAAGTATAAAAAGTAATAGGAGGCTCCATACCTTCCCCTCAGAGACCCACACCAGCTGATTCTGTTGCTGCTGAATGGCCTCTTTCAGGGCACCGTACCAACCATCATTCATGGAATTTAAGTTAATTGTAGCTGCAAATGAATGAACAATGTAGTTTTATGGTTAGAACATGAGCACAAGGGAGGAGAGATCACCCAGCCCTGTCTATCAGCAGTCTGAGGAATACAAATACTTCAAGTGTTTAGTTAGGGAGTCACTACACTTTTCCTTTAAACCAAGCATTTTTAGGTTTTAAATTAACATAAGCTCTCTAAGCAGAGATCATAAAGCATCAGCATCTGAGTAACATACTCACTTGTAAAAAGATGGTGATTATTCTTACGAAGTTTATGAGATCGTTCATATAGTTTCCTGGCACTTTTCCGAGACTCTGGACATAACCTCATCCTCATTGTTTTCACGCCTTGCTTAGAGTCAGGGTTAAGGAACACAACAATTGGATACCACTGGGCATAATTAAGACGATCAACTGCATTTGGTGTTACATCTAATAAAGCGTGTTTGTCCTGGAGACAGGAAGGAAAATACAAAACACCATTAAAAACCATTCTCCTCTGAATACTACACTTCAGTATTAGCTGAACCCTGTAATTGCTATGACTCAGGAGCACTCATTAAAAAATTGTAATGTAAAGTTAATTCAGAAATATCCAGTCCAACTGAAAAAACAAACTTTTCATCAGCTATTTTTAAAACTCAGCTACAAGGCTTGTAAGCTAACTATTACCTGTGCTCAGGCTGTCACAGTCAGAGCAGCGACTTAATGCCCCTGGCATCTCCTTCCATACACAGCACTCTGAACTGCACTGCTACAACAGACTGCCAATTGCACCCAACACCACCATTCTTATAGCAACGAAGGCTCTACTGATGTTGATCAGGACTATATTCTTGAAAGAATTAATGCTTTTCTACAGAAAGGGCTTAATTTTCTTAGACTATACCAGTAATTATGTTTGGAAAATTCCCCTTTGTTAAAAAATTAAATTTCCTCATCAAAAATATAAGCTTTACTGTTTATAAAGAACGTGTTAACTTGTAATAACTTACTTGATCTATGATTTGCTTTATTGTATGAAGGCGAATAATGCCAGAGCTACGATGGTCAGTTCCAGCATCTCGTGGTTCACTTTCTATTCATGAAGACAGGACAAAAACATCATATCAGAATTTCTCAAAAACTGGGCATACAGACTTGCTAGAACAACACCTGGTTGTGGGCTGTGCTGTACACTGTAGCATGTTTAGCAGTGTGCATTCTATCCACTAGAGGTCAGTAGCAAGTCATCAGGGAAAGCCCCATTCATCTACTGTAAAAAGCAAAAATGCTTCCATCACAAAAGGTGGAACCTCCTAAAAGAGGTACTCCCTATACCAGGTCAGACAATGTTTCCTAACAGAACCAGGATTAACAGAAGAAAGATGATGCACTTGCTTTGGGAGGAAAAACTAAGGAGGCATCCCCCAAGAACTTAAGTAATCAAGATAAATATTTTGATGTGGTACTTAAAAAAAAAAAAAAGCCACAGTAAAAAATAAATAAAGGGTAACATCACAAATTCATAAGCTAAACAATAAGTAAGCAGAATATAAGTAAAAAGTTATTTAATAAATAAATACCCAATTTTAAAAATTATATTGATTACTTTGCTTTTAAAGCCAGAAGAGCAAAATTGTAATAAATTATTATTTGCTACAAACAAAATATGTAAACATTTTTTAATTCGGGTTTTAAGATGCTTACTTTTTCTTCAGTGTTCCTTCTACTCCATTAATATTCTGGGGGAAAAAAAATGGATCCTAAAAGTTCCTGAGCTTATGGCCTTAAGGATGCTTTTGTCCCCCTTATTGTTTAAGGCTTAGGTTTCCCACCATCCTCTGCAGTGACACCAAAATTATGGTCTCATTTGTGTGGCACCCTGACATGGGGAAGCTACCTAACGGGCTGAGACCGGCAGTAATGCTGCGGCAGCAAATGGCCTGGGGATTTCCAGTCAGCCACCTCACTCACAGTAACAGCCGTAAGCACCGAGGCTATGAGGCGCCAGAGATGCAGCTGAGAGGCAGCCTAAGCGTCATCCTGGCAGCCCTCTCTCCTCCCTCATATGTCTAACACGGCTGGGGATCAGTTTCCAAACAGCCACCACAGAGGTCTACAGTGACATGTGTGACTCTGGACAGAGGGAAATGGGAAGGAGAGGGAAGAGGCTCTGGGGTCTCAGAGTGGAAAAGGCAGAGGTCTGGAAGTACCACAGGCTCCAGGGAACTAGAGGGGGCAAGGGGCAAGATAAGACCTACTAGTTCAAGGTCAGCCTGGTCTACAAGAGCTAGTTCTAGGACAGGCTCCTTCTTCACTTGTCTGAATTTAGGAATAAGTATCTTTACTAAATTTCATCAAAGCGCTGGGCGGTGGTGGCGAGCACCTTTAATCCCAGCACTCGGGAGGCAGAGGCAGGTGGATCTCTGTGAGTTGGAGGCCAGCCTGGTCTTGAGAGTGAGTTTCAGGACAGGTGGAGATGCACAGAGAAACCCTGTCTCTAATCTCTGCCCTCGACCCAAATCATCAAAACAAATTAAAAGCAATAAAAAAATGTAATGTGCTTATTGTCTAATGTTGTAAACTTTAAAATGTTAATGAGAGTCTCATAACAAAAGACGGTGGGCACAATCCTCTGGAAAACAGTAGTACTCACAATCAACAGACATGATGTTCACATTCTATGGTTTCTTCCTTTCTATAGAAAATCCGAAATAAGTATGGGAGAAGTCATATCCCCACATAAATAAATCACTGAGAAACATGACAGAAATTATACACAAAAAACTAGTCAAAGACTTTGCTGACTCACTCTCTGAGGAGTGGATGGAAGGGGGAGACAGAAGGGAGGGAGAATTGGGATTGGTATGTAAAATAAAAAGATTGTTTTAAAAAAGTAGTCAAGTCATGAGGTGCAAGAAAAACAATAAAAAGAAAATATTTTATTATTTATTAAAGAGAAAAAGAAAATTCTTTAAATATCACAAAATCAAACTTTGAAAATATAAAGGCTAGAAGAAGTTATAATGAGGGGAATTGGGGTGGTAACATATTGTCAAAATTATTTTTTTAACTTTCACAACGAGTGAAAATGTGAGGAAACGGCAGTTTCAGTTCTCACACATAAAGCAGGCTAAAGGGTTACGGCCAAGTTTGTCTATTTCAAACTGATCCTCAGAGAATGGAGCGGCACACACTAGTGTGCAGAGCACTGCGCCTCACTGTCAGGTGGGCCTACTGGCACACGTCACTCTGCCCACACATTTCTGTAGCAGTGACTAAAAGTCACTGCACTCAGTCACAAAGACTGGGATGAAGGCCATGCTTTGCCATTCACTAGCGATCATCAAAGGGAAACTTTAACATAACAGACAGGCAGCAATGCTTAGCACATCCCCACTAAGGCACACTAACCAGATGGCTCAACTTCAAAAATAGGTATTTGGACCCTTTGCTCACAGCATTGCTGTGAAGGTTCAACAACATCATGGGCTAGGCAATTTTCACAGGAAGAAACAGTTTCAAAAACCGTGATCCTCCTTCATACAGGGAACTGGAGAACAAAGACAACCCTCCGCCTTTCCTCCAAAGTAAAACAACATAAAATGCAAAATTCTCAAAAAAGTTGTATTTTTGTGAGACTGTTCAGATGTTCCCTTTTGAAGGAATTTTTAGACAAACAAAAGAAACACTCTGCAGCCTATTAAAGGTCAGTGCTGTTCCTGAGTCTACTGAAGAAGGTTGGGGCTGAGCCCGAGTCTACTGAAAATTGGGGCTAGCCCACATCTACTCACTTGCAATCTGATAAATATCTGGTTCTTCTCTCGCCAGTTTTTCTCTGGCAACGTCAGCAATTGGTCCAAAGATGGTTACAGGTCTCAGGAATCCAGCTGGAGAGAAATTAGGTGAAAAATTTAAAAAAAAATGATGACTTATTGAAACATACTGTCATGAAAAGATAGACATCACGGTAGAGGAATGAACTACCTTCTCGAAGAACAACCCTTTCATAAGCTGGGAACTTGGTCTGAACTGGCTGAGCTGACAAGTCCTCTCTGCTTTTTCGAAGATTTCTCTTGGAGCTACGAAGCCCTCGGAATCTCCAGAAGTCAGCTCGGTCTCCACCTGCTGTTTTTGGAAGTGTGTACTGTACACTGGCTAACTGCTCAGCTCTAACAAAAAAGAAACATAAACAAAAAGTATTTAAAAGGCAGCAAGGAAAAAGAAGCCACAATGAAATGAAATGGAATATCAAAATTCGGGATAGAACATCACATGTAATTCATATCTCAACAGTTTTAACAAAATAGTTTACATAAACTGATTAAGTTAGTTATGACTACTGTGAGCAAACATAATGAAAAATATGAATCTGTATTCCCCAAATCCATCCATGAGACTGACAGCATCTATCACCATTTATTTAATTCACAGGGTAAGGATGTCCAAGTGTTCATACCTGTTTTTATTGGGGATGATGCCTCGTTCTACCTCCTTATGGTTTTTGCCAATTCGAATGGCAAGCCAAGAGCCCAGCTTTCCATTGTACAGGGTATCCACAACACGGAACACTTCTCCTTTGTTAAAACTAAGCCCATAGGGAGACTCCTTTTCATATTCAAAATGGGTTCTAATATAGAATGAATCTCCTACATCCGATTCTACAATGCGACGATATACTAAGAAATCAAAAGAAACACATTAATCAATACTTACTGGGATAAAACATTTAATTTGCAGAGAAGACATTATGTGAAGATGCTCCTGCTAATGCTCATGTCAACATACAATACCCAATCAGTGCTCAATTCTCACTGTGTCTGGAACTACTTCATCTCATTGTTGTTTAACATTACCTCATAAAATGGTCCCTCCATTCTGCACATGATAAAACAATACAGAAAAAGATAAATATGTTCCATTTCTGCTCCTGTTACAGCGTCTAATTATCTGTAAATGTTCCAAAGAGCAATTTATTCCTCAACTCTGCCAGGAGACTTTGGTTGTTCCAACTGAACAATGCTAGGCTGTGTGGTGGTTCCTATAGCCCCAGCACTCGGGGAGGTAGACAAGAGGATCAGGTGCTCAAGATCAACTAACTCCTTCAACACAGTAAGTTCCAGTCTAACTGGGCCACATCAAACACCCTACCTCAAAAATGGAATGTGTGGAGCAGGCAGGGGAATGTACTACAACTTCTCGTCTACTGTATGGATACGAGACACAGTCTTAAATTTATCGAACAACAAACAGGGTGGCCCCCAAAATATGAGTAACTAAAACAAAAACAAAACCCCTCAATTTTCAATGAAAAAATATCAAAAAAAGTTTAAAATGGTTATTAACAATTCTGTATATTGCATAAAAAAAACACTAGTACAAAACTTAGATGCTATCCACATACACTTTTATATAATTCCAATAACTAATAAAACAAATATTCCTCTATGACTTATAGAAGATTGGCTGGCATTTGACTTAAATCATAATGCCATAAACGCTGATCCTATTTATTTTGCTCTGTTAATGAGTATAGTGTAGACTGTAGAACCTTAAATAAATAAAATTAACTGCCTGAGATTAACAAACTCAATCATTACTAGGAATGATTTATTCTGAACTATATTTTTTAATGGTTTGTCTTGTTTGAGACAAGGTCTCAGCATGTGGTCTTGTCTGTCCTGGAATTTACTATGTAGACTAGCCTGGCTTGAATCACAGATATCCACTTACCTTTGCCAATCAAGTACTGAGATAAAATGCCTAAATCATCATACCAGGTTGAATTCTTTGGGGAAACCATCATGCCTGGCTTTGAACTAGTGATCCTCTTGTGCCAGGCTCCTGAGTGCTGGGATTATAGGTGTGCTACCACACCTGGACTTATTTACTTTGAACAACTTATTTAATTTGAGCAAGTCAATCCCTCTGAAAGACCCCAACTTCTATAGGCTAACCCTCCCCATTTCAGACAGTATCTCACCATCCTTCTTCTTTTGCGCCAATATGGTCACTTCTTCACCTTTAGGGAGGTCGAGAAGGAAAAGGACGGCCTCTTCTCTTATAATATTTGTGAAATCTACATTGTTCACCTATTAAAATAAAAATTTTACAAATTTAAGCTAGCCATTTTTAGGTATATAAATGTGTTTATTTACTCAGGAAAGTATTTTCAAAGTCTATCTAATTTGACAATACTATATATTTAACAGGGCAGTTTTTTTTTTCAACTTTGGAGAGTATAATATTCTCTAATTTAAAATAAACAGACACAAAGTAATAAGAAGGTGAGTAAAAATGTAAATTCAGAGCATTTATAATATAACCTGACATTTATAATAATCTGTTACAAATCTAAGCAATTTAGACCCAAAATGACGTGTTTTTTCCACTTAAAATCTTTAGATTTAAAATTATATATTCATTCTACATATAACTAACTTTATTTTGTTTTTTTTGTTTTTTTTTCCACTAACTGCTGAAAAGGAAATGACATACCCACAAAACAATCAGAAAGACAGTGTATGTATTATGGTGTCCTTTTAACAGTAGCATTGTAGGGGTGGCTCTGAGTCTCAAGTCAGTATTTACTTAAGATTAGTAAATTCCTCCATTCCAAAATGAAGTTGAAATGAAATCTACACAATTTTCATCAGTAAATGTGCAGGATTACAAACAGTAGAAACTTTCTCCTACTACCTTTTGGAATTTCTTCTCCACTTAAATAATAGCAACAACAACAACAACAAAAAGGCCAAAAGGCAAAAAGTCAAAATGCACTACTTACTGTCATGTAAAACCCAAATTGAGCTATTAAGAAGCTTCCCTTAGATGATGTATTACCCATTTACCTCAAAACAGGATCATGGGATAATAAGAAAATAAGTGCTGGAATTTCTAATATAGTGAGTCAGCATTATCATCATATTGCGTTCAAATATGACGTAAGTGCAATGAGGACAAAAGATATATTACCAGGAAGAACCTAATACAGTGTCAAAAGAGAATGCTAAGTCAGAGATGAGGACACGACTTTTTGACAGGCTTAACTTTGAAAGGAAAAGAGGACTAGATGAATGCAGCCACAGAGACAGGCCACAAGTACAGGAAACTGCACCAGGTGAAAAGATTCTGGCTGTGGGCTGCTCACTTGAGATGAAGGCCAAGCAACAGAGGTGCAGGCAACACTGATATAGTCCCAAATTACAGAAGTGAGGCACCAGGAGCATCAGTTACATGACAGAATCTCAGGGAGAATGCTTTTGAGGATGGACAGGCAAATGCGTCTAAGAAACGATAGAAAACATGAAGCAAAGTTGACACTGGTCAGTGATGACCAGGAAAACTGAGATTGGGTAGTGGCTAAAGTCATACTGTAGGGCCACAGTGATTTAAAAAACAAACAAAACAAAGAAAAACAAAGGCAAGGAAGGAACTCAACCACCCCTTGAATGAGTCAACAGCAAAAGAGAGAAATAGACACCGAAGACAGAATCAGAGGAGGGAAAGAGAAGAGATAGACAAAGCTGCAAGACTGTAGAGCAGATGGAAGACTCAATTCAGCACAGGGAGGACGAGGAGGAGGAGGCTGAAAGCAAGGAGAGACCAGACTGGAGGCAGCAAAGAGAGGAGATACGGAAACAGGAAATGTACAACCCACACCGGATAGGATGATGTTCTGATTTAAAAACTGGAACAGAGTTTACCAACCAGATCGAATACATAAAAATATTTGGATCCTCTAAAAAGAGAAGTGAGAGACAGATGAAGACACTATCATTACTAGGAATACAGCCAAGGAAAGGGAGAGAATCTAAGCCCCTGTTCTCCTGACCTTTGTCAATGACCACCTTCCATGTGGGGTTTGAAAGTTCAAAGCCAAGCAAGTTACAGATCTGCCCAATATATCCCATCCTCCTGGATCTGAGCCATGATCTGAAATATGGATGATCCGAGAGGCCAAAATACAATGAAAACCACTCACTCCCATGGGAAAATAATGCCCAAAATTACTGGTCACAAGTTGTGGTCTCTGAAAGTCTTGACAGCTAAAATGTTTAACTGAACTTTTAAAAGACCCTTTAGTAGACAGTAGAGGCATCTAAAACTTGGTTTCCTTATAGGTTCTGTGAATACCAATGACCAATAAAACATCACTAACAACTAATGAAGCAGCAAACAAGAGAAAAGGCAGAATGGCAGGTGACCAGTCTAACACAAGCTAGATCTAATCAGTTCTTAATGTGAAACTTAAGTGGTTCAAGAGACTGTACATAAATTATAATCTAATCACAACGGTCAGTCTGTTATGCCTGGCATCTGGTGATCTAAGACTTTTGAATCCACATAAGATGACATACTGACATACCCTGAGAATTTGATCACCTTCCTCTAAGCCTTCTTTGGCTGCAGGGCTATCTTCTAGAACGCCAGCTACAAATATTCCGACATCATTTCCACCAGCTAGTCGCAAACCCACACTATCTCCTTTTCTGAATTTTACCAGTTTCATGCTGGGCCTGTTAAAACAGATATTTCATTTCAAACAGTTAAAAGTCACAGCAGGCTGCTACAGCAACAACTACGTTCAGAAAGGAATAAAGGACCATCATTTATTTCTAAAGTCCCCTACATAGCACTCATTTATTGGATAAAACCTAGTATTAGAATCCAAAACCAGATTTAATAGACTTACTAATTTCCTATTAGAAAATAAGTTTTGAAATATCTAAATTTGATGGAGAAATAATACTTTTAATTTCCTTACAAAAGTATTTTCCCTATTCTTGAGAAGATATATATGGCAAATTCCCAACAGCTAAAACAAAACAAAAAAGCACTTTTCTACCAGTAGATAAATGAAAGTCTCATTTAATATAAGTAAAAGAAACTGATGCATAAAATTCAGTACTTTTCTTAATATGACAAAATGTACAAGCAGAGTCTGTTACAATCCCTACAACCAATAGGTAGTGGATTTAAATTTGCTCATTGGTGGGTTGCTGTTAGTTCTATTAACCTGTAGCTCTTTTTAACTTTGAAATAATAAGAACATTAGATTATTCCGTATTTCTCAATTAGACCTACATCCATCTCTGCCCCTCTTTCCTTCTATCATGCAGCAGGGAGTAAACACTTAAAACACAAAGAATAGCCAGCAGAAAAGATGCTGGGCAATGTGTGCCACACTGCTGTGTGAGTTCTCGTCCTCATCTCTACATTCCTCAACTTCTATCACCTCACTCTCATTATTCTCAATATAAAGTGCATACAAAAGAGGTCTTTCCTCTTAATATGTTAACCAATTACCAAATTATCAAAATCTAACACAAAATGAAGTCCAGTCACATACACAAACAAATGAATTGAGGGAGAATCCTGGTCCTTTTGAACCAACTAGTCAAAAGCTGCAATAGCTTTTATAATACTCATCATTGATCTGATCTGGTTTCCTTCCTTTTCTTTTTCTTTCTTTTTTTTTTTAATTTAAAAAACAAAACAGGGCTGGAAAGATGGCTCAGTGGTTAAGAGCATTCATTGCCTTGCTCTTCCAAAGGTCCTGAGTTCAATTCCCAGCAACCACATGGTGGCTCACAACCATCTGTAATGAGGTCTGGTGCCCTCTTCTGGCCTGCAGGCATACACACAGACAGAATATTGTATACATAATAAATAAATAAATAAATATTAAAAAATTAAAAAACAAAAAACAAACAAACAAAAAAACCAAAACGGAGTCTCACTGTGTAGCCCTGGCTGTCTTGGAACTCACTCTGTAGACTGACCTCCAAATCACAGAAATCTGCCTCCTTTGCTTCCCAACTGCTGGGATTAAAGACTTGCCACTATGCCTGGTTATCTGCTTTTTGTTTGTTTTTTAACCTGGAATGAACCAGCTAGGCATAGAAGTCAAAAGGCCATAGGTTGGACAGGTCACAGTCAGTCAGGATTTCTGACACTCTTGGCCCATCCCTGAAAGTATTTTATCGGTTATGTTTGTAAATGGTCTGAGTCCTTTGGTTGTGCTGGTGTTCTATTTACTAACCAAGTCAAAGTTATCTCCTGGATTCCTCACCCAAAACAACAGAAACAGAGATCTTTTTAAATATTTTCTTGAAAAGCCTCCTCCTCCTCTAATCCTGACTAGTTCAAAATGTCATAAAGTGGCTGATTGGATCTGAGCTCAGATAAAATCTGGCTTTTGAAAATCAATGTTAGATGACAGCTTCAGGAAAATGACAAGTTTTATACTCTGCCCTTTCTGCACTGTATCAACTATATGCAGTAACAACACCTATCTATTCTTTTCCTTCAAATTTACTAACTATATTTAAATGAAAGACTTTCACGGCTCAGCTACTAATACTGTGGACATCCTCAAGTCTTCTGCATTTCCAGAGATGCAGTTCTTCGCTATCTTCTACAATTTCAAGCAATCCCAAGGGGTAAAAAAAAAAACTAGGCCTTTTCATTGTGTGTGTATTTCAATCATCCATTACTAATACTAATACTAAAAATCTACTGTTTTAAATTTGTACGATACTCACCTACTTCTGAAGCTATCTGCTTTTGCTTAGGTACTGAGGGAACTACCTATACATTATTTTTTGTATAGAAAATACTAAGGGTGGAGAGAGTTTTTGGTCTACTGTGGCCTTAGTGAATGTGTTTATTTCAGATATTCATACATCATATCCTTTTTGTTACACAAGGAACAAATTTAAAGGCTATGAAGGCTTAAAATTTGCTCACAATATTTATATTAAGTCTACTTATACATTAATAAACAAATGATATGGACTCTCAAACTAATTCTGGAACAGCTCTTTCAACCAGAAATCACTTTCCTCCAGGCAGCATGTAGCAACACTCCTGGCTGGTACAACTGAAGATGTGCTAGTGGTACTGTACCAGGACTTTGTACATAAGCATGTCACACCACAGGAGGTCCACAGTAAACAGACAGCAGCCTAAGATGCCAGTGATGGTCAACAGGTATTTCTCTTTTAAGAATGCCAGGGCATAGAAAGCTTGTGGATATTCTGCTCTCTTACTCTTTAATTACTGATCTAAGAACTAGGTAAGAGAAGGCGGTAATTAAAAAAACAAAAGGTTGCTTTGTTGTTAGTCATAGTACTACAAGTACTGCACAATGCTATATGAACAAGACTTTCAATTCAATAAACACAAAGGACAGTGTGGCTTGAAAATTCCATTACCGAAGTATCCCATCTTCATGAGTTGAATTAGGCAGAACACCATCAGAAGGACTGACGGGTAAATCCACATCTGGTTGTCCAACTTGGGCATACACGGGCTTTGGTTCTAAGAGAAAGAAAGTTTAATTTGTACAGGACCTACTTAAGCCTCACAAGATAAGGGCAGGAAGAAGAGTAACAGAGATAATTATCAAAGCGTCCATACTCTTCATTCTGCAAAAACTTCTTTCCTAATATCCACATTCCTGCCACTAGCCAACTAGAATAAGGCAGACACAAGAGAATTAAATAATTTTGTTTTTAAAGTTTTCAAGGCAATCTAATATTCCCCCATTCCATCCTGCGGCACGGAGTGATGAACCCAGGTCTAGCAACAACTTGGCAAGCACTCTGACATTTATCTTCAATGAGCAGTGTTGGAATAGCCTTACTCTCTGCAAGCAGCTGTTACACACGAATAATTTATATTTAGAAAGTAAAAACATCCACGAAGGTTACTATCTATACTAATTCTTACCCTAATAAGAAAAAAGCTGGAAGGTATATATAGAAAAATTCACATTGGTAACAATAATTGCATCTTTCAAATTGTCCACAAATGCTGAGAGTTGCTGCTGCTGATAGCAAAGGTGTTTTGGTTATGCTCACCTGGAAGAGTAGGTGTTTGCTTCTCGTTTTTTTCAGCTGTCACTTCTTCCACTGCTTTGGCTGTATGGTCATCTATATGCTTTACAGGAGTTGAGACAGCCCCGGGTTTAGAAATTCTCTCTTCCTCTCTGCTCCGGAGACTAATTATTACAGTAAGAACATGAAGAGAGTAAGGGTGATTTTGGAAAACACTTCATGAAAACAGAATAAACAAAGCAACTTCTAAACCAGGGGAAAGGGATGTTTTCAGTTACCAAAGTTAGTAATTAAAACTAGGATGGGGCAGGCAACATGACTTGGTGGGTCAAGATACTTGCGACCAAACTTGCTGACCCGAGCTTTATTGCTAGACCCACATGGCAGAAAGTTGTATGCAGACATTCAGACATGAATGCATGTACAAATTAGTGAAAGCTTTGAGCCATGTTTATCTACCACATTCTTCATTGCCCTGAAGCAAACATCAGGCTCCAAAGAGCTAGCAAGACCCGCCTAAAGGCCTTCCATTCTTCCTCAGAAGGGTATAGATAAGTATGTATTTTTTAAAAAGCAAAAAGAAAAACACCTGCTTTCTTTGTTTGCATTTGTGAGTGCATATGCACATTGTGTGTGGGTTATCACCAACACCATGGTGCACATGTGAAGATGACAGGATAAGTCTCTGGAGTGACTTCTCTACGACCTTCCTATGGGGTCCAAGGATTAAATGTTGGTCAACCAGGCTTCCCTGGTAAGTACTGTTAACCACTGAACCATCTTGCTGACTGTTTTTGCTTTGTTGCTGTTTTAACTTGTATATAGCATGGCCCCATTGAGTGAGGGATTTAGGGTTGGCTAAAAGCCCTATAAAAATGGTTGTTAAAAACTAGGTATAAAATAAGAGTGGGAAGAAATTTTTACACTCCACATAAATGTACTCATTGGAAATAAAAGTTCTTTAGCCTATCAACTATATAAACAAAGTAGCAAATTAACACATACATCAATCAGATCAGCAAAGAGTAAAAATAAGTGAAAATCTGCAGGCAGAAGGGCCTGAAGACCCTTCAGGTTTTGGCTTGCATCCCCCTGGAATGCTTCTACACAGTGAGCATTGGACTTGGTAGCGAGTGGCTTATCCAAGCTACTCTCAAACAGCTGTGTAGTACAAGGCTTCCAAATGAGATGCCTCCCACAAATGTCCTTCCCAGACCCTCTAGATAGCAAACACCCTGCAAGTTTACCAACGATATACTATAAATTCTCTCAACATTCAGTGAACAGAGGCTGAGCCCTATCCAAGAAAGATACAGTGCACCACCGTAGGCCTGGGACACAAGGTGCTGCCTCTTCTGTTGGCATTCCATCTCAGAGCCTGGTGAAGAAACAGTTCTCCGTGTCTGTAGTTTTTATATTTAGACTTATCTTTACTTCTTAGTAGCCAATGCGTTATCGTTCTCCTTTTTAAATTTTTGGGTTCTTTAAATTGTTCCCATAAACTGCATTCACTCCGTTGATCATATTCTAAATGCTATGTTATGCCAGGCTGCCTACTAATGAAGCTTTCCCTCGTACTTCTAGCACTCAAGTACCCTCAACGGATCTACACTAAAGACATCAGTAAGTTATGCAGGCTTGCCTTGAGCTTGCTCTGTAGTGATGTAGCCAGGCCTTGAACTTGGGATGGATTCTTTTGCCCAGTATCCCAAGTAGCTGAAATCAGAGGACTAAACCACCAGGCCTGACCGTGTGTGAGTGCGTGTGTGTTGGATGGGGAGTTAGCTATATGAAGTATAACTCATTCTGAATGAAAGTGAGCTTCAGGGAACAATTTAGATATGTATCTTATGGCACTACTTTGCATAAAGCTGAGAGGAAGAGAGACCCCTTGTCTCTGTGCGCATGCTGGCATGTGTGCAAGCAGAGGTCAGAGGTTGACATCTATAATCACTCTCTACCTTTTTTTTTTTTTTTTTTTGAGATAGTGTCTCACTGAGCCTGGAATTCAGACATTACATGGGTGCTAAGGGTCCACACTCAGGTCCGTCCACTTTTGTAGCAAGCACTTTACTGATTAAGCCATCTCTCCAGTAGAATTTCCTGTAGTAGTCCTTGATCAAAACAGATTAGTCCACCCAAATTCAAAGGGGAAAAAAATCTTTGCTGTTCAAAAATATAAATTCTGTGGGAATAAAAGAAAAAAACTACACCTATTACTTTGTGGGTTTTTTGAGGGGGGTTCAATGCCACAAAATGCATGTGAAGATCTGAGGATAACTTTTATGAGTGGTTTTCTCCTTTCAGCATGTGGGTTCTAGGTATTCAAAAAAGACTGTTAGGGTTCAATGGTAAGTGTATATACCCATAAACCATCATGATAGCCCAAAACAGACAATTTTAATAACAAGACAGCCCCAAGCACTTAATTTTAATAAGAAACAATTGAAGAAAGACTTAAATTTTAGAGAGCCTTTTCCTGACTGATGCATTAGGCTTTTGTTGGTGGTACAATTATCATGCACTATGATGCTATCTAGAGCAAACAGTTTGCTATGTTCTGTGGGTTCTTACTTTCTCTCAAGGGCAACAGGACTTTTCTACAGTTCTTCATCTGTAAATAGTTTGTTCATACAGTGCCTACCTTTTAAACGTCTATTTTCTCTTCAGCATCGTCATGTCTTGGCCTTATTCCAGACCACCTCGCACAAAGCCTAACAACACTGCAGTTACCACTGAGGACTAAGAGGAGCAGTTGCCTCACCAAGTTCATCACTATCATAAATATCCTCCTACTTTGAAATGGTAAATATAATAAACAGTTTTGTAGAACATCTTGATGAAAAAGAAGCACTTAGTGGTCCTTTAGTGGACTATTTTTTTTTTAAAGCATTGTTACACTATCACTAACCAAATTTTCCAAAACAAAGTAATCTTCTTTGAATGTCTAATCACTCTAAGGTTCTTGAGAGCTGGCCACGTGGCTCCTTTTGCTGTTCGTCCAACAAGTCAAGTGTTTCCATTTCGGGAGCAGCACATTATGTCTTATTCTGGAATGATCTTGATGCTGCTGGTTTTCTTCTCATCACTGAAGCTGACAGAACTAGAGAAGGCTCCCTCCCTAAGCACTCTACCACAGACTTACCCTCCCTTATATCACCCGATAGTCTTTATACTGCTAAGCAATAGCAAAAATTACTTCTTACATTTTAAAATTTACTTGCTCTATTCATTTGTATGAAAACTCAAGCAACTCAGATTTGCCTGGTCTGTTCCAGACATTTATAGTAAGGCATTGCTAATAATACAAATGAACATCAATAAAAATCTGTCCCACTCAAAAACAATTGTATCCATCAAGTTGTAAAAAGCCATGGGGAAAAGCCATCAGTTATGAGCTGCACTGAACACTTATGAATTGCAACTTGTTTCCTGCCTTTTCCTGCATGGTGGAACTAGAGAATGACGTGAGAGCAGAGCCAGAAACAAAGTGTGTATGAAAAAGAAACCAATATAAAATAGAAATATGAAACCTTTTTTAACAAAAGATTAAAACTTCTAAAACTCAGTCATACGGCTGAAAGGACAGATCAGTGGGTAAAAGTGTCTGCCAACAAGCCTGATAGTCTGTTTAAGTCTTAGGATCCACATACGGAGAGACATGGATGCCACGAGTTGTTCTCTGCCCTTCAAACATGCACTGTGGCACATGCCTGACCACATACATTCTTGTCCCCTCCCCCCCACGCAACACATACATACATGCGTTCATGAAAAACAAAGAAAATAGAAAAATTATTTTTAAAAATCAGTAAGTAAAATTACCACTGCAATTATGAAATAGCAGAAAACGTTCAAATGACAAATTAATATGTTTCAGTAACTAAAACTAAAGAAAACAAGTACATTATCTGAAAAAAATTACATATAATGCAATTAAGGAATACTTAAGGTTCTGGGCAGTGGTGGTGATGCCTTTAATACTCGCACTCGGGAGAGGCAGGCGGATCTCTGTGAGTTCGAGGCCAGCCTGGTCTATAGAGTGAGTTCCAGGACAGGTTCCAAAGCTACAGAGAAACCCAGTCTCGAAAAAAAAACCAAAAAAAAAAAAAAAAATAAATAAAAAGAAACTACTAGTACTAATTAACTACTAATTACCACCACAACAAAACATCTTGTCATTTAAAGCCAAGGCTCTCAGAATTCTAATGCTGTGTGCAGACTATAACAGCTGTGAGGGCTGGATCCTGGCATAACACCTGAGTTTAGGTTGGCAATGTCTTGCTCAAGTGTGTGTGTAGTGCCACCAAACATGTGGTTAGGTCATGGGTCATGCACTGTGTCAGCAAAGCTGCCACTACACTCAGGATTTGATGTACCCATTTCTTTCAGGAGGAACAAACAGTAAGAATGAGAATATTTAAGACTGTTACAAACTCAATTTTTTGAAAGCAGTACTTTCAACTACCTCAGAAGCAACTATTTTCAATAAAAAGGGCACATAAATATGATTGTTTTATATATAAATGGCTTGGGTCTCAGGTGAGCTGTCAAGTTTTGTGGAATAAATAAGTATAATACAAAATGTAAATCGGGACAATTCAATTCTGTTCTATTAGTCAGAGCTTTTATTGTAACATGTGTTTTCATTACTATTCCTGTTTACATGTGATTGTGGGAGTCACTTTAGACAGAAAAGACAAGCATAACTTGTCAGATGAACTGGGATGCTGTAATTTTAAAAAGCCAAAGAACTGAAGCTACATCTAAAACACTTAAGGCTCCTAAAAGGGAGTAGACATGATGATATGACTGGAAGATAAATAATATTAATAATAATTTGTTGAGTTTTCAAAATAAGGTTATAGATGCCAAGTTGTTAGTCTAAATAAAAAAACCAAAATAACAGAAAGAACTTTCTTTCAAATTAATACTATAATGAGACTGATTTACCCTTAATGACTGCCTACCCATTAAGAAAGTAACAACAGCGGAAGTAGTAGTACGGCACACCCTCAGTCCCAGCACTCGGAGACAGGAAGATGGATCTCTGTGAGTTCCAGACAAGCCTGGTCTGCAGAGTGAGTTCCAGGACAGCCAGAACTACACAGTGTGACCTTGTGTCAAGAAGGAAAGTAACAACAAATGACCATGGTTCAGAGGAAGACAGATGCCAAGGTACTCAGCCTTTGACACTGCAACATAACGTCACCTACAAAGTTCACACTCAAAAGTGTGTAACAGTTACCACCCTATCAGTCACTATGGAATCAGCACAGAGATTCCTCAAGAAGTTAAAAACAGAACTTCTATACGACCCAACTATATCCCTTTCAGATATAAATTCAAGTACTCAGACAGCTTCCTACCTGTGACAGCATTCTCCCCAACAGACAAGTTACAGAGTTAGCCTAGCTGTCTACTAACAGATGAGAGGATAAAGTCCCCCCACCATCCACCACCACAAATTTTATTCAGGCACAAAGAACAATACCCCGTCACCTCCATCATGTTAAGTGACAGATAAAACAGCCTCACAGACAGCACCTCTTGTTTTCAGTCACACATGGAATTTAGTTTTAAAAAGACTTGAAAAAGAAGAGAACTTCTATGGGGTTAGAAGGGGAAAGGAAACAATGGAGTAAAGCCTAGTACTTTGGACAATATATGCTAATAAAAGTAACAAACCAAACAACACAATTTAAAAAAAGAAAATGCCTAAGATTTAAAATCTGTTTTCATTCAAAAGTGGTTAAATTGTTGAGACTCTAATTACTACTCTTGGAATTACTACTCTAATTACTACATGTGGAATCCGTCAGGTATCAGCAGTTTGCAGGTGAAAGAGATGTGCTAATTACAGCTGCCCCCATGATACCCCATCAGAGAGTCATCTCCATGTCCACTGGTGGCTGAATCCCCTTCAAAGTAACAGGATCTCCATGATAGGAACAACAACAGGATATCCAAGAGTCCCGTGAGAGTTCATTATCAATACTGTAGCAGAAGCCAGAGGCCTAGAACCAGGACCAATGACTCAAAGCAATGAACACTTACAAGTGAAGATGAATAGATTAAAGGGTGAACTGTGTAACTCAACGGGTCACACTACAGCTTCCACAAAGAGATTCTTTTTCCTTTTTTTTTTTTTAAAAAAAAAATTCTCTTTTGTTGTGGGGGATTCAAGGGCAGAGGGTAGATTCAAGGGGATGGGAAAAAAAGTGGGATCAGGATGCACCATGTGAAATTCACAAAGAATCAGTAAGAGTTAAAAAAAAAAAAGAAAAAAAAAAAGCAGGTTGAGTAGGCCAGAGAGTAAGGCTCCATGTCTGGTTTTATGTGGTACTGGGGGAAATCAAACCCAGGACTTTAGTACCTGCCATTGCTGGGCTGCTGTGGAGACTGTCTGGAATGATCAGAGGGCTCTGAGCGCTGGTCAGGAGACCGTGACTGGCTGCGGCGGGGAGGCCTGTCGTGGGAGCGACCTGAATGGTCTGATGCTAGTGACTGAATTTCTGAAATATCTGTTAAAAAGAAGGGTATTTTCCCATGAAATAATTATAGTAAAGTATAAAGCATTCAAATGATATAAACCAGAATTATATTTCACAAAGTGATTTAAACATTAATATTATCTCCAGTTATAAAACCAAAACCATAGTGAACAACATACAAAGCATTTGTGTGAAGTGACAAAGACAGACAAAACATAAACACACACACACACACAAGTACATATAGGTTTTAGATTCCTGAAAACTATCATTTCACTCAAACATACCCAATCCTCTAATACTTCAACCAGTCAATTGCGAGCCTCCAGCAGAAGGGCACTCACCATCTCTTTCAGAGGCATTAGCAGAATGGATGCTGTCAGAGAGATCAGGGACATTCAATAAGGTGGCCCGCTCATCTCTTTGAACTACCATTTTTAACTTGCCTTTAGACCTTTCTATCAATGTCTTTGCATCTGTCAATGACATATTTTCTGTCACAGTACCATTTATCTACAACAGAAAAGAAAGGATAAGTTAAAAAGTAAACAACAAAAAGTACAAAAAGTCTAATCTACTATAGGGAGAAACACGCTCCTCAGATCACTGGAAGACCTAATATACCAACTTTATACTTTCTAAATCACCAATAGCATCCTAGAAGCAAACTAGAAAGCATTCCAACAGTATCTAGAACAATTACCAAAATGATCCTAGTGAATGATATATATTTTCAGGATTTAATTCTTTCACGTTAACACCCAACCACACAATGGGCATGGCAAATGCTGATTACTTTCTCTGGCAAAACTGCTTCAAACACAAACAGAGGTTACACAATAACTCTAAATTTTGTTTTTTGTTTCAGTTCATTATAATATATAATGTGACTATACCTTTAAGACAACATCCCCTTCTTGAATGTTACCATCTCTTGCTGCCAAACTATCTTGTGAAATTTCCTTTACGAATATATGGCTGGCCAGTCGAAGACCATATTCTGGAAGAAAACATTTAAATATCTTTAGTTCAAAATCCTAAAACAATTAAGTACAGTTTAAATTGTAAGATTAAAATTACTGGCTTTATGATCTACGTTGCACCTAAGACCATTATCTTTAAATCATCAGAAGTCTGTAATGTTGGGAAGAGGCAAAGCAAAACATGGTTTAAACAGAACATTATGTGTCGCTCACTATCTTACTGAAAAGAAGAAGCCCTAAAAGATAACAGCCATTTTTTTTGTCTGACTATGTGATGGCATACTATTGTCTTATAGTGTTTAAAGAACACAATTCTTTAGCATGACCTGCTTGATGCTTAAAAAACTTTGTAGTCCAACAATACTTTTGATGACTGTTATAAATCAAATACTAGCTTTGTTTTCCTTAGCTCTTAGGTGTGTGCAAACCAAGAGAAACTCAAGAACTTGAATGCATTCTACTAATTCGTGCGACAGTTCACCATTAGTCAAGCAGATGTGAATAGGAGTTAATACACACACAGTGCTCTCTCATTCAGCTTCCACTGGTGATTTCAGCTGTGGGTGGATATGTGGTCAGAGTTAAGGAAATTACAAAAAATGTATTGTAAAACAAGCACCCAAGCCAGGTGTGGTAGAGTACACACGTGACACTCACACTCAGTGGTTGAGACAGGACAGAACTGTGTGGACCACATTTTAAGATTCTATCTCAGAGAGACAAATAAACCAAAGCTTTAAATACCAGTTCTGTGTTAGTAAGAAAAGAAATGCTCTTGGTCAGTAAAAGGAGAGAGGAGGACTCTAAGATTCACTGCATTTTAAAAGAAACAAACTTAAACAAAAACCCAAAGTAAAAAGTCAAGATGAAAAACAAAAAGTAATCTGCAATAAATTATGAAGCCTGTCGTACAAAAGTCTAAATGTTCTATCACAGTTACAGTTTATCCAAAGAGTCTATATACAGAAGCAGGGCTAGTACTCAGGTTAAAAAAAAAGGAGGGGGGGGCGGGTAGTGACTGAAGATCCAGGCAGGCAATGTTAAGTGCTTTGAAAACAGTCATTTCATCAGAGAAAAACACAAGACTAAGGAAATATTCTAATTCACAATTAAAAGGTTACGAATGGCTGGACTGGCACACACCTTTAATCCTAGGTCACTAAGACAGAGGCACGCAGAACTCTGTGAGTTCAAGGCCAATCTGGTTTCAAAGTGAATTCCAGGCCAGCCAGAGCTATACAATGAAACCCTGTCTCAAAACAAAACAAAACAAAGAAAAAAGGCTACAAGATTATTATACAGATGGAGGCATAACAGTCCTTGTGTATCAATGTACTCCTTTATTCTAGGTATTTTTTTGGGTACATAGTAACTATGTGCAGGCACTATAGATTAAAGCAACAGATCAGATAGTCCCTGCACCTTGGCAACTTAGGCAGCAGAGCAAAAGACCATGGTAATTTAACAGTACAACAAAGTATTCAAAAACAATGGGACTAAATATGCATATCTACCAGGGTCAGACAAGGCCTCTTTGAGAAAGAAAATACCAAAGTTAAAACTTCCCCCTAAGAAACACTAAATCTAACCCTCAACTCTGTTGTGGGCAGAAGGCTGGAGTGTTCAAAACAAATACACCAACGTACAAAGGAAAGACATGCAGGTATGATAGCCCTAAGACTAGGACAACTGACACCGAGACAAACACAAGGAGAAGCTGGTCAGACAGATGGCACCTCCACCAAAGAGTCTAGAGGTCACTGGAACGGGCCCAGAGACCAACCACAGAACTGGCAAAGCATACTGAAGAGATCGCAGCAGCCTGGAAAAGAAGATCAGCAGTGGAGAAAGGCAGAGTAGGACAAGAAGGGGCATTATGAAGTCAGGCATGTTCATTATACACAGAAGAAATGTCAAGGGTAAGTACTACATATCATCTGTGCCTAGCTGACTGAGAAACTGAATTGACAGGAATACAATCCAAGAAATACTTCATCAGAAACATGAAGAAAAAAAGTTTAAGAATAAAATCTGATTCCCTTGAGATGTGGCTGATTCTGAGGAATCCCTACGGACAGCTGGGAGCACAACAGGAGCACTGATTTCAACTAGAGAAGTAAACGGTGACATTAGCAGTGCACTGAGGTAATGGGGATAATGAGACTCCTACAAAAGAAATCACAGTAAGTGGAAGAAAGATTCTTGGACAGAAAGCTAGAGCATTAAAGGATAGGGTGATGAAAATGAAACCTCGGGAAGATGAGTCTTACAGAAGTCAAAGACGACATTACTCTACAAACTAGACTAGCTGGGGAGCAGACACTAGATCAGAGAAAGCCCGAGTGCAAGTGCAGCCTCACTTGTTGGCTAGGCCGCTGCGGGGGTGGGAAGAATGCCCGTGACAAGATGTGTTAGAATACTTCATAATACTCAACAACTCTGAAATCAAAGTGATAACTAAATGCAAGAGTGAGCAAAGAGGGCTGGAGAGACGGCTCAGTGGTTAGGAGCACCGTCTGCTCTTCCAGAGGTCCTGAGTTCAATTCCCAGCAACCACATGGTGGCTCCAAACCATCTGTAATGAGATCTGGCACCCTCCTCTGGCGTGTGGGTATACATGGGGGCAGAAAGTTGCATACATAATAAATAAATCTTTAAAAAAAAAAAGAGTGAGCAAAGAGCCATTTAAGAAGCTTGTAATTTGATGAAGTGATACACAGTAGCTGGACTTCAGTTTAAAAATGTTAATCCTTCCATTCACAAATAACCCATCTTTGCCCTCTAAATAAGTCCTTAAATTTCTTCCCATAATCATACTACTATTGATCTAAACACAGCATTTCAGTTCAGTGATAGTGTGACATTTCTTTTTTTTTTTTAAGATTTATTTATTTATTATGTATACAATATTCTGCCTCCATGTATGCCCGCATGCCAGAAGAGGGCACCAGATCTCGTTACAGATGGTGTGAGCCACCATGTGGTTGCTGGGAATTGAACTGGGGACCTCTGGAAGAACAGTCAGTGCTCTTAACCACCGAGCCATCTCTCCAGCCCTAGTGTGACATTTCTTGTGAGCATAATTTGATTTTGGCTGTTCCTGTCACAATAAAACCAAAATTCAACTAGTATACACTTTATTTCAACTACAATTTGCTGCCAACAAAATGATTTAAGAAAATGTGCCAAAATGTCCCAATGTCTGCCTTAACAGGATTTGACTCCTAACAAGAGAACAATGATAAAGAGAAATGGAATAAAACAAGGATAGGAAAACATGGTCATTGTATTTTTCATTCAAACCATCTTTAAAACTGTCTTGTGAAAACAGTAAGAGTCAATGAAGAATACCTTCATTTTTCCGAGACTTCACCAACGTGACCTTGGTTGGTTTGGCAGGCTGACTGGAGGCCACCGACCGCCTGTCTGAACGAGGGGACAGGCTCCTTTCTCTGCTCGCACTTCTATCCCTTGCCCAGTTCTTCTCACTCCTTCTGTTGACTAAAGTGCCACGGCTACTTCTTGGATCATGTACTTCCTCATCGTAACTATCATCCTCATTATCAGATACTGGTTCAGGATCTGGACGACTTACAGGGATCTGAACTTTCTTCTTCCTCCGAATGGTCTACAAATAAGAAGAGATTATAAACTCAAGGATACTCATTTACTCTCCATTCATAAGAGAAAGAAACATACAATTCTCTTGACCTACATTAACTAATTTAAATACAAGGGAGATAATATAGTAATCACACCAATCCATTTCTACAATGGCTGTTCTCTATTCTCTTAATAGACAAGGCTAAGCAACAGATTAGGAATAATAAATTTACGAAGTCTTTCCAGAATTTGTAAACATTTTCTAGGTGATAAGAATCACAAGCTTACAGGGAGTTGTGGAATGAAGGATAGAACTATACTCTAAGCATATCACACACCTTATGGACACTTTGTAGCCAAAACCACAACAAACTCACCTAACTTAATCACCATTTGATAGTGCATCCTTATCAAAGTCTATAGTTGTCCTGCCAGACTGCTGAAGGATACATTTGTCAAAAACTAGTAACAACTTACTCCGCAGGAGCTCATGAACTCGGCATACTTTCCCAATACAAACTGCCTTCCGTCTCTACCTGAGTGCAAGTTCATTCTGGCATTCCTTATCAGTGTTCCCTGACCGCTCATTTCTTTGTTTCTAAGTTCAAGATCTATGTGCATCTTCTGAATATGCACTTCTTAATCCTTGAAGCCACTTGGTTCCCTGACACTGGTACACTGCATGTCCTCAGGGACCTGCAAGAGCTTTTTGGGGAACACATGTCTTCTTTTGGCATCTTTGGATGTTTCTGATTGCTCAATCCTCTTCTGTTTTCTCATCACCAATCCTCTCACAACTTCACTTGCAGCCACATTTAAATGACTTTCTACTGGTTTCTGCCCCTCATCTGCCATGATAAACACCAAATGTATTTTGACATAATAAAAATTTTTTATTGATTAGGCCATCTATAAACTCATTCTACTAGCAGAAGTCTCGGTGGTGCTCAGCAATCCTTTCATCTGCATCGTGTTCCCTCTACAATCACTCATGAAGGCCTCAGTTCCTTGGCCTTCTCTAGGGAGTCAGTGTTCCTTTACTCCCCTCTTCTAAAAGCCCTTCAATGTGTCTTGCTTATCTGATGCTTCTTTCTTGTGCTCTCGGAGATTAAGTGGACCATTCTATGAAAAAAAACCTTGCTATTTGGTTTTTTTGTTTGTTTGTTTTTCGAGACAGGGTTTCTCTGTGGTTTTGGAGCCTGTCCTGGAACTAGCTCTTGTAGACCAGGCTGGTCTCGAACTCACAGAGATCCGCCTACCTCTGCCTCCCAAGTGCTGGGATTAAAGGCGTGCGCCACCACCGCCCGGCCAAACCTTGCTATTTGGGCTTGTTCTTATTAATACGCACTTACAAGAGGTTTCCTCATCAGTCCCCATCCTATGTGATTTACACCTTTCATCTCTCCCAATTTACCTCAAATCTGCCTGATAAGTGCCTAATAATCTTCTCTTGCTATTCCCTTCATAATTATGTTCTATTTCCTTTGTGGCTAAATTTCTTCTAAGGCTGAGTCGACACTAAACACTGCTACTTTGTACTTCCCAGATTAACCAGAATCTGTTTGAAGTTGGAGGACAAGTAGCAAAGCGAGCTAGCATGTGGGAAAGACAAGCAATGTGCTATTAAGAAAGAAAGGAGAGCTCCTTAACACCCCCCACACGCTGGTTTCATCCCTACTTCAATCTCCAGTGAGTTGTACTAGAAGTCATACCCTGTACTGTATAAACTGAGCATGCTACTGCATCCTGCAATCGCAGACTTTGGCTTTAAGACAGTAATTTGAACTGCACCTCGAACAATTCTTCACAGATAAGCCTGGCTTTTTCTCTCTCCTCAACAAGTCACACTTAAATGAGGTGGTAATGATGTAGGTTCAGAAGAAGAAGGTAAAGCTTTCCCACAGAGCTCATACCAGGAAGGAGGGCTACACACACTTTCTCAATACTTG
Source organism: Chionomys nivalis (assembly GCF_950005125.1). Classification (NCBI taxonomy): domain Eukaryota; kingdom Metazoa; phylum Chordata; class Mammalia; order Rodentia; family Cricetidae; genus Chionomys; species Chionomys nivalis. The sequence goes on along the minus strand of NC_080108.1, from coordinate 27,123,510 downwards.
CCAAGATCCAGAGTGACATAAGTACATAAAGGAGATAATAGCATTAAGCCACAGAAGACTGCAGCCTCCTCTCCCTTTATAAATGAAAAGAAAATTTCCATTTGAACTTAAATACATAGTACAGAAGACGTAGGAGCACTCATACCCGTCAACAACTAACTTTGGAACTACCTTTTTATTTCTTAAGGGACAGGAAGTAGCTGGGTGTGCAACACCTTAATTCCATCACTTGGGAGGCAAGGGCAGAAGGATCTCTGTGCATCTGAAACCAGCCTGGTCTTCATAGAGTGCCAAAACAGCCAGAACTACACAGAAAGACCCTGCTTGAAAAAAAAAAAAGTGGGGGGTGGGAGTAGGGGAGATTCAAATACCAAACAAGTATCACGAGTAGTTGATAGTTCTACTAATATTCAACATAATAGATACTCACAATTTTTGCGTTTTTCCCACTTTTCCTTAGCTGCTGAACAGCAAAAGCATGTTCAACATTGTCCATTGAAACGCCATTAACCATCGCAACTCGGTCATTTTCCCTAAAGGGGAGTGGGAAGAACACCAGAAAAACATGTTAAAGAAAACCGTGTAAGACCTTACTAAAGTCTTCTTTGAATGACAGAATAATTAATGTGCTTGTCTTTAAAGCAATGATAAAAACAGCATCAAATTTTACTGGCAGACCTTTCACAAGAGCATTTAGCAAATAAGTAACCACAGGACATCAGATTTTTTTCTTCTGATGTAGCAGCACAGTGTTTCCCCAAAAGCCTGAATAGCAGGCACTACAACAAATAAAAAGATAACTGCAGCTGAGATAGAGCATTAGATGAAACTAAGCCACCCAGCTAGCAGACACTATCATTAAATATTAAGTCTTTCTCCTTTTAAACATCTTTGACTCCTGATTATAGTCTCGATTTTTCCTTCTTACCCTTGTTATTACCTGTATTGTACTTATCTCCTTAGCATACAGAAAGGGAAGACTTCATGTGAGAGGTGCCCACCTAAACTAGTTACCAGTTTGCTTTCGCTCTCTTTTCCATTATGGTTACTCTCCATTTAAAGTAAGTAATACTTAGCTGTCCATTTACACCACTAAGAAAGATTTCCTAAGGATAAGTGTACATTCACTTAAGGAAAAATATTAGTAAGTACAGCACAAGTTGGATGTAAAAATTCTAAATCATTAACAAAACAGATCTATGATGGGGGAACAGGACCAATGCAGAGGGGAAGAGGAGGAGGGAGGGGAGGAGGGAGGTAGGGAAGGGAGATCTGGATTAATGAATTAAAGAACAAAACCCCACACACTTACTGTAGCTGTCCTTCAGCTGGCCCTCCCTTTAGCACATCTGAAATCACTATGGAGGTTTCCCCACTCTGAAAATGAGGATTATCTCTTCCACCAGATATTGCAATTCCAAATCCAAACCCAGGAGCCTAAAATAGTAATTGCAGTAAAATAGTTCTATTAAGGGCAACAAAATTGCTCATTATAGCATATGTAACTAAATTATAATCTTATGGCATCTATGATTTATAGTCACTTGCATGGTTATACATTACAATCATCAGTACATTCTATGAGAATTCATGTTCCAATAAATTATATACCAGATATGACAATATTAAAAATGTCAACTGCATAAATATTCCATAAGCACTAAAGTAATTTTAAAATTCTGAAAAGTAAGACTCTGAGTGATATTTGATTATCGATAGAGTCCTGAAGGGACAGGCAGTGCTCAGTGTGAGCATCATGAACACTGATACCTGGTTCAGAAACGACAGCCTTAACCCATACATTCACCATCTGTCATTTCACACAGTTGCCTTAAAAATCAAGTATTAGGTATTTCAACTTCCTTCAATTGTTCTAAAAATTCCGGAAGGAAATCTCTTCACAAATAACACACTAATGTCCCACATATGCTGCATGTAATAGAAAAGGCACTCCAGTTTTTATCAGTCATTTTTTTCTTTATATTTTAACTAAATAAATTATAAGATACAAACTTCTGAAAGAACTAAAATTTCTATGACAGCAACTCAATGGCTCAATACAGAAAAAAAAATCCAAATATTCTTAAGTGTCAGGACGGCGCCTCAGCCTTGCTTCTGAACAAACAACACGTGCGCTTTGAACTGTGGATGCCACTGTGCCCAGGCAATGACAATACCTGTAAAAGTATTTTTACTCTACATAAAACTTTCTGCTCTTACAGATACATATCTCAACATGGAAAACAAACACTTTACCATCATTTGTCAGCACTTAGGAATCAAATTTGTGTGTCCTTGGACTGTGCTATATTAGACTACTTGATTTTAAAACTTGTTGTTTGAACCAGGTATAGCTGTACATGTATGTGAGACCAGCAATTGGGAGGTGGAGGCAGGTGAATCAGAAGTTCAAGGTCACCTTGGTAAATTCAAAGCAGCCTGAGAAATAGAGGCCTTGTCTTTAAAGAAAAACAAGAAATCACTGTTTGAGTTGATTACTTGAATTTCATAAAAACTGTCCAGTGAGTTCTGGTTAAGAATTAGGACAGACTATCCACATGGAATCCTAGTATTGGCATCTGCCACATGTATGCATATACACACAAATAGAAAGTTATTTAAATGATAAAAATAACTCCATAACTATTAATGAATCTGCAACTGCAATGGGTTTCCCAATATATCAATTTGGCTTCCATGGCATTTGTCTTTATGGAGTTATATTTATATGGGGACAAGGCTGTCTTTATAATAATTATAACAACTGTCCTTATCAAGTTCCATATTGGGTATTTGTGTTTTTACTTCTGGCCATTATAAATAAGGTTGCTGTGAATGTTCACATGTTACTTATTGAGTGGATATCTTATTTCATTTCTTTTAGGTCTAATTCTAAAAGTGCAATAGTTGGGTCATATGGTAGCTATATGACTAACTTCTGAGGCATTCCTAAATTGTATTCTATAATGGCAGCTTCATTTTACATTAATATCAACAATGTATGAAAGTGCCAATCTTTTCCATTCTTGTCGAACTTTCTACTGTCTATCTTCTAGCCACACTAGCAGTCACGACGGGTCTTCGCTGACTACTGATGCTGAGCATCTCTTCATGTGCTTACTTACTTTTACGTATCTCTGAGAAAATGAGAGACCTTTTCCTCATTTCCCATCTGAGTTATAATAGTGCAGGGAACAGACTTCAAATAAAGTCCTTATTAATATATCATTTGTTCTCTTGTTTTCGTCTCACTTTCTTGATGGTGTCCTTCAAATACCAACATTTCCAATTTTGACTAGGCCCAATTTGAATTGTTTTCTCTTTGTTTTGGGCTTCTGACAACACACACAATAAAGTATTTCCTAATCTAAGGTTAGCATTTATTCTTATATTTTCTTCCTGAGGTTCTATGATTCTAATGACACTTGGCCTGATTCATCTTAAGCTAATTTTGCACGTGGAGGGCAAGTTCATCACTTTACACGTGACTAATAGCTCTACTGTTTAACAAAGACCCACAAGCCCTGCACTGGCACTCTCTTCCCACCCCAAGTTTTTCTCTTATTCAATTGTTTTCTTATATAAAAGACTTAGCAGCTTGCCTAAAGATCCCCTCCTAGTTTCCTTGCTTAAGTAATTTCACCCTCTAAAATGTCACCATAATACTTGAACATGAAAATAGAAATGCCTAATTCATTGAGCATTCACTTTATTTCTCAAAGTATTATTAAAATACATGCAATTTCTAAGGAAGTGAGTCTGAAAATAAAGTGGGGTGTTATGATGGAAGAAGTACATCACAGAATCCAACCCCCTTAAATGTAGTTAAGGTACAGCACCTTAAATTACAGATGGCATCTAAAAGTATGATGGTCTTTCTGTGACTCTAAGTCTTTAAATGTGCTTGGTCTTGCCCGAAATATGTTCAAACTGTAAAATGCGCGCACAATTTCTAACAGCACAAAGACAAGGAAATGATTTTAAAATACGAATTACATGTTTAAATGGTATTGAGAATGCTGAGTTAAATAGGATGTTATAAAATTTTTCAGCCATTTTTAATATAAAAATTAAATTCTTTTAACCCGTATGTGGATTGTACTCTAGGGTAACTGGACAGTGTTGCTATCTCTTAGGAGAGGCTTTGTGAACCATTACTGATCTCACATGCACAATAATTTTTTTTGTGTAACTAAGGAGATACAAACTGAGCAGAATTTCAACCCCTGAAGAGCATAATGCACCACGATGGGGCAGACTGCTGTCACTGAGGACCACTGAGTGCAGAGACCAGTCACTTCAGTCCTGGTCATCTATCTAGGGAACTTTACATCCTACACTACTACCATAGAGATATTTGTGCCCCTTGTCTATTGCTGGACAAATCTAATCTTTGGACCACAGCTTGCTGACACTGCCCTAAAGCAGTAGCTTTCTAGGTTTATTGCAGAGAAAGAAGATCAGCTAGGTTGTCCCTTCTGACCAAAGATTCTGATTCCTTTTGCTTAAGGTAGGCCTGATTCCACAATGGCTGTATGAGTTTGCACCCCCAGCAACAGTGAAGTTTCCTTTCTCTCCACATCCTCTCTAAGACTTGTTTTAAGACTTATTGACGACAGTCATTCTGATTAGCATGAGGGGTATTTCAAAGGGTTTTAATTTGTATTTCCCCGATGGCTAGAGATATTGAACACCTTTAAAATAGTCGCTGGCCATCTGTGTGTGTGTTTTTTTTTTTTTAACTATCTAATCAATTCATTTGCCCACTTGTCGACTGGCAATAGCATTTCCTTAGTATTTAATTTCTGCAGCTGCTAGTAAATTCTGCATATCTGCAGCGTAGCTGGTAAGGGTTTTCTTCCATTCTGTGGGCTGTCTGCTCACTCTGCTGGTTGTTCCCTTTCTGCACAGAAGCTTTAGTTGTATGTAGTCCCATCTGTTGACACTTGGGGTTAGACCTGTGCTGTTCTTCTTCCTCATTCCAACATCCTGAAATGAATCACCTGTGTTTTCTTCTGAAACTTTTAGTGTTTGGGGTTTTAATTTTTTATCTATTTTGAATTAATTTTTGTACAGGAAGATACAAATCTAATTTCATTCTTCTGTGGGTAGAATCCCAGTTTTACCAATACTATTTGTTAAATAAGCTGTCTTTTTATTGCCTCCTCTGTCAAAAATTAAGTGGCCACATTTTTGCTGTTTTACTTCTGGGTTCTGTTTTATTCCACTAATCTTTCTGTCTATTTTTACGCCAGTATCAGGCTCTTTGTCACTGCAGCTGTCTGGTATAATCTGAAGTGGTGTACTGTAATACTCCTAGCAGCTGTCTGGTATAATCTGAAGTCGTGTACTGTAATACTCCTAGCATCATTCTCACTTCTTGGGATTACTTTAGCTATCTGTGATATTTGTGGTTACATATAAAGTATTGTGTTATTTTTTTCTAAGCCTGTGACATGGGAATTTTGACAAATATTACAATATTCTATAAATTAATTTGGGTACTATTTAATAATTTTACTATTATTTTAATAATATTAATTCTAAGAACAGACTATTTCTCCATCAACTAGAATCTTCTGTGATTTCCTTTTCCATACTATGAAATTTTCCTTGCAGACATCTTCCATTTCCTTGGTTAGATATATTCCTAAATACTTAAGTGGGGTTGTGGATATTTGAGTGAAACAGTTTTTCTAACTTCTTTCTCAGAGACTGGACTGTTAATATAAAGGAAAGCTGATGTGTATGGGCTTTGTTTGTTTGTTTCTTTTTTGATTTTTCGAGACAGGGTTTCTCTGTGTAACCATCCTAGTTCTCCTGGAACTCACTTTATAGTCCAGGCTGGCTTTGAACTCACAGAGATCCGCCTGCCACCATTGTCCAGTCAGGCTGCTGGTTTTTTAAATATTGATTTTATATCCTGCAACTTTACTGTGTTAAATTCAGAAGTTTTCTACTTGATTAAACAGGGCATTTTTAGTAAAGAATTCAGTGAGATTTAGAAAATTAACTTAGAAAATTAAAATTACTAAAATTTATAGATTTTCTGAGTTAAAATGTAAAAATGTTAGAGACAGCAATTAGCTTGACAATTTCTGATTTGCAGACCCATAGTTTGGTTTTTAATTATATAATTTATAATGAAATAAACATTTCAATGAATAGTTAGCTATCTTAAGCTTTTATTATTCACATTTTAAATTTTTTTTAAACTTCCCATGTCCTATAAAATCTAGCTTCCTACAAAACCAGTAACTGAATTTGCACAACTAACATTTTGTGTATATTTTTCCATATTTAGGCACTTTCATTTTAATTGAAATATTTAAGTTTTTTTGGAGATTCTCATACATGAGTACTGCTTTTATATCATTTCTATTCTTCACTCTTCCTCCTGCAACTCCTCCCGTGACTCTCCCATCCCTCTCAAGTTCATGACCTCTTCTTTGATTTTTACACACACATACAGGCATATGTATAATGTAAACATAGCCAAATAATCTTAACAGTGATCTTGCAAAATTGAGTACTTGTAACGGTGAAACTGACAATCAGCAGAACACCCTTTGCCTAGTTACTCATTTCTTTACAGTTAATGTAAAGAGGAAGTGGTGTGGCTAGTCAGGAAGGCCATTGACATGCATGAGAGCCAGAGTTTGATCCTATAAAAATTAAAAGCTATAGCAATCAAAGGAGAGATCAATAAAAAAGACTAGGGAATGAAAAATATGGATGCATACATACACGGTCAATTCATTTTTGCTAAATGTAGAAAGGAAACTAAATACAGAAAATGCAATCTTTTCAACAAAATGGCTGCTTAAAATATTAAGACATTCATATGAAGAAAAATCTCTTATTTCTTTTAATCATATACAAAATTTAACCCACATACAACATCTAGAAGAAGGCAAACACAGAAAGCCTTTTACTTCAGGGTTGACAAAAGATTTCTGAGATTCAAAACCAAAAGACATGATTGATGGAAACAGAAGTGCTGGCAAGAAGGCAGAGAACCATCACAGGTGGGGGGTGGATATGTGTAAAACAATACTTGATAACTCTGTATCCAGAATATATAAAGAACTCTTAAATCTCCAACTTCTGTGTGCAAAAGACTAGAGTTAAATGAAATGGCAATCCACGTTTCTTCATAGAAAAATAGTTTCAAGATATATTTGATATAGGTAAATATTCAAAATATTCAAACTCCTACCACAACTAAAAAGCAAGTGCCCTAACTAAAACACTGAAGGTGAATTTCAACAGATGACAATTTTTTTGTTATGCACATGCGACAACTTTAAAATAAAACAAAAAAACAAACAGCAATTGAATGGGAAAAGATCTCAACACATCTGTGCCAGCTATTTGTCAACTTGACGAAAGTTCTCTGGGAAGAGGAACCTCAACTGAAAAGATGCCTACATCAGAATGGCCTGTAAGCGAGACTGTAGGGCAGTCTCTTGATTACTGATTGACTATGGGAGGGCCCAGCTCTGGGGAGGTCTGACCTGGATTGTATAAAAAAGCAATTGAGCAAGCCAGTAAGCAGCACTTTCTTCTCCATGGCCTCTATTTCAGTCCCTGGCCCTTGAGCTCTAGCCCTGACTTCCCTCAGTGATGAACTGTGGTCAGTACATGTAAGGCAAATAAATAAACTCTTTCCTTTCCAAGCTGATTTTGGTCATGGCGTTTATCACAGAACTAGAAAGCTAAGTACAATGACACTCAATCAAAAAAAAAAAAAAAATCTGGGTGACAAGCACATCAAAGTGCATCCAATAGAACAGGCCATGTGATCACAGTTTCCTGCTATATGGGCCGTAGGCTCCATTCCCAGGATCCCTGGGGGACTTAGGGAAGACTGGAGAATGAAGCATTAGTTATCCATCACTGTGGCAAAATATCTGACAAGAATCAGCTTGAGAGGAGGAGGAGTGGATTATTTTAGTTCATGGTAGAAAACTACAGTCTAGCATGGTAGGGACGGCATGGTGGTGGGAGTGTAAGGTCAGTCTGTTCAGTCTGAAAGTGGGGAGACCAAGTCCCAGGACCCCAGGAATGATACTACCCATATTCAGTGTGGGTCTTCCCTCCTCAGTGAAACCTGTTTAGAAACATCTTCACAGACATGCCTCAGTTTGTCTCCTAGATGACTGCAAATCCACTAACTTGGTAGTGAAAACTGATCATTACAAGGTGCTTAGCATTAATCTACAGAGAAACACTAACAAAAAAAGCTACAATGATAATAGCTCTATCAACTAGATAGCTATTAGAATGGCTAAACACAGTTGTTAAAACTGACAATATCAAGAGTTGATGAGATGACTGAGTGACTCTCATCCAATGCTAGTGAGACAGAATTATTCAGTCTGGGAACTTCCTATAAAATTAAACAGCTAGCATACAACAACCGCCATTCCATTTCTAACTATTCACCCGAGAAAATAGTTATGTCCATACAAAACTCTGCATCCTAAAGCAGATTTATTCATAATAACAAAAACTGCAAACAACCTAAACATACCATCAGTTATAGATGAGTAAACTATCAAACAATGGGGTGGAATTTAGTAATAAGCAGGAGTAAGATACCAGACACAAGCAAGATTATAGAGAAGTTTCAAATGCATTAATCTAAGCAAACAAAGTCAGTTCCAAAAGACTACTTGTTCCATAAATCCATTTATATGACATCCCAGAAAAGGTCAAATTTTAAGACAATCAGTGGCTCAAAGCCGAGAGTAAAGGGACAGAGTTGATTATAAAGGGGACTAATAATAGAGTCACTCTGCATTTTTACTGTGATACTGGTTTTGTGACTATGTCAAAACTCAGAAATGTATACTAGGTGAACATATTTACTGTTATATAAATTATACCAACAAAAATGATAAAGGTATTAGGAAAAAAAATCCAATACTTAGAATACTACCAAGCCTTTATATCCCAACCAAATGAAAGACAAGAGGTATAAAATTATTTTATGTATCATACATCTGATTTAAACATGCAACCTATTAAGCACAATTCAAACAACAGAAAGCTGTATTTCTGCTTTATGAATTAAAGATACATATTATTAAAATGATTTCTTCATTTAGTGAGATTTCATCTGAAAACTAACTGACGCCTTATCACTAAGCACAGATTCCCATACTCCCGAGACAGTCAGTGACAGCAGTGAGCAGGAACGTGATTTCCCCACCCCAACTGGTCAACTTCTCAGGAGTAGTCTGTCAGGGTAAGGCAGATGACACAAATTTAAACATTCTCTAAGCAGGAAAGTCATCAGTAGCTCTGCTCAAAGAGACATTTTGGAAGACATTATTTAAACAAAGCATGAATTGGTGCCATTAGCCTTATCTTATTTTTATTTCATTTTTATTTTTTTGAGATAAGGTATGTAGCCCTGGCCATCCTAGAATTTGCTATCTAGAACAGGCTGGCCTTGAACTTAGAGATACACCTGCCTCTGCCTCCCTAGTGCTGAGATTAAAACTGTGGCACTATGCCCCGCTAATTTTTAAGCTTGCTTGTTCTTTTGTTTTGTTTGAGTGTGTGTGTGTCTGTCTGTCTTCTGTTTGTTTGTCTGTTTGTCTGTGTATACCTGCAGAGACCAGAGGAGAATATTGGATCCTTTGGAGATAGAGTTATAGACACAGTGTGAGAAACCTAACATTGTTTTCAGGAACTAAAGTTGAGTCCTTTTGAAAAGCAGGCACTATTTCCTACTGAACCATGTCTCCAGCTCCCAGCCTCATTTTAAACATGCAAACACCAAGGTTTTACAAAACAGATTGGGTCACTCCCCATTTCTAAAGCAGAAGAAAAGTACAAGTAAAATTAAAACGCAGCCCAGCCTGATTTCAAAGCTCTTATTTCTACTGTGTTTACCAATAATTTTTTCTGGGCCATCTGCAAATGTTTAAGTTGTACATATTTCAAATGAATACTTACCTTTCAAGACTGCCCCCCCCACATACATACACACACACACACACACACACACACACACTACCTTTTAAGATGGCCTTGAACTTCGGATCTGCCTGTGTCTATCTGCCCACTGCCGATTTCAGATGGGGATAGAACCAGGGCTTCATGGGTGCTAAAACTAAGCACACTATCAACTGAGCCATCTTTCAAGATTTTATTTGGAGTATAAGTCGCTTTAAAACTAAACCCCAAGTCTACAAACATGTATATATAGCCAGTTTATAATTTAACACAGGCCAGGAGGTGGTGGTGCACGCCTTTAATCCCAGCACTTGGGAGGCAGAGGCAGGCGGATCTCTGTAAGTTCGAGGCCAGCCTGATCTTCAAGAGCTAGTTCCAGGACAGGCTCCAAAGCCACAGAGAAACCCTGTCCCAAAAAACCAAAATAAATAAATAAATTAATTAATTAATTAACATATAATCTTTTATATTTTCATTCAAAATTCTAAACAACAAATCACTTAAAATTGGAGTTAAAAATAGCAAATATACAAGAAATAACCAAAGGATATGTGAAAAAGTAATCATGCTCACTTCTGACCTAAATGAAGAATTTATTACAAATCTAATTTTAAACAAAAGAATATAGAAAAAATTTCCCCTTTCTTTTGGCTTCCTGACATCTGGCTTTCCTCTATTGTTTTCAAAGCTGCCAGTATCCTGAATTATAACACAGATTATTCACTGCAGCAGAAACTCACCCTGTGAAGCGTCACTGTGTGCTGTTCCCATATAGCTGTTTCCTCCATTGCTGTGCTCTGATAAAGGAAAAGAAAACAAAGCATTTACTTTTTCAAAAATAAAAAAAAAGTTTTTAATAAAGTTAAAAAAAGCATTCTGAAAACAACTTAGCACAATAAAATACCAAAACTCAAACTGTTAATATTAAAAATATTCTGGAAAACACTTAACAACTATGAAAGGGTTGTTTGTTTTTGTTTTAAGAGATAGAAAAGCAGACTCAGGAACTTCCTTTGTTTTAAGTTAATTTGGACAGATGCCGCTCTACATTTAATGCAAGCAGAAAGCAAGTTTGAGCTAGCTAAATCAGCAACCTTACGCTTAACATCAGACAGGTTAGAATAAACCAACCGTTTTAAAATATCTAAGTGGACATTTAAGAGCATTCTTTGCGTTGGATAAAGCAAGAGAAAGCAAAATCCCTCTGAACCTGGTATTTATAAACACATGTTCCAGGAACACAGATTAAGAACATTTGATACATTGTTTTAAAGCCACAAGCAATACTCCTCCATCCAGTTTCAGTTATATATCAGACTCACTTCCTCTAAGTTCATTTACAGCCATACAGAAGGTTTTCATGTTACTCATATCACAAACACGCATCTACAAAACAGTCCCTCACCCCCGAGAACCATAAGGATCAATCCAAGTTTCAGTAGATTCTGGGCAGACCACAGAGTAGCTGAGTTTTGTCTCCCCTGGAGCAGAAAATAAGTGATCTAAAAAATGCACATTAAAAATTGAAAAGCAAATTTATTTTGAATTGGGCTAATTGCTTTTGGTGGTTTAAAGTAAAACAGTCTCTCTTAGCGCTACTTTTTAACTGAAATGACTAATATGCATTTATTTCTAAAATAGATTTTTCAGAATTATCAAAATGTAAGGTGAAAGGGGAGAGTGCTATGCATGGCCTTCTCAGAACATCCCTCATCAGCTATTACAATAAATGCAACTTTCACAAGTGAGATTTGTTTCTGTTACATGGGTATCAGTAGCATCACAAGACTCCGAGCATCAAGGTGCCAGGGGACCATTTCTCTTTTCCCACAGCAATTTTAATTGAAGATTAATGCCACCTTAGAAAATGAACCCCTATAAAGAAAGCCTGCTTCCCTGAATTCAAAGCAACTAGATTGACTTTCCTCCCAAGTGAATAAGGGAGGAAAGAGAAAGGAGCTCTCTGTTCACTCCCATAGATAAGAACTGCCAAACTTACCAGCTTTTGTTTCAATCTTCCAGCCATGAGCAGCAAAACTTTGTTTTAATGATACTCCCCTGGACACAAAGCTGTTTTGTTTTGAACAAAAACTGACCAGATTTTTTAAACACATACAACCACCACCAACAACAAAAACCCTCCCAAACTCTACTCTATCGATGTGAATCAGTGACAGTGATAGTGGATCATTAAACATCAACAGTTCCACTAAAACACACATAACAAAACGCCTGCAGTAACTGCCAGTCTGTGCAATCTCAGCTGGCATTAACAATGAGAACTGCTTGCAAAGCTCTAAACTGTTTTTTTTTCTGGATCCACTTTGTTAAGTAGTAGCAGGACTTCCACGACTTTTTAATCCCTTCCATATCAGTCCAAACTGTAAGTGATCTGATAACGGGTACTTTCCTTGAACTATCTTAGGAGAAGTGTGTGGTTCTCCATAGGGCTGTGATGATCACTTTGTTTACATCGTTAGGCAAAGCAAAGGAAAGCAGGTGACAAAATAGCTTGGGTATTGTCAGATCTAATTTTGTTTAAGTCTAAGGAGGGAGAAGGCTGAAAAGATATGAAAAAGGTTCACAATGAACAGCCTGGAATAAAGGCTGCGGATATATTTCTCATTAGGTGCTTGTCTTCTTGTTCTTTTCCCACTCATAGTAAATTGGCAACATACCTAAAACTACATTCACATTCCAATGCTACTTGAGGTTTCCAATGCTTCTATAGTTGGACCTTTTGTTTTAATTTATTAAATTAATTAAACCTTTAACTTATTAAATTATGAAAATTATTATTGTTCTGTGTGTGTGTGTCTGTCTGCCCTTCTTCTGGATAGGCAGCTTCTGCCCCTCTCCTCTCTCCCTTCCTCTTCTCTCCCGCCATTCCCCCCTCCATAACCCACTAAATAAACTCTACACCACCCCCCATAAAAGAAAATGACTTTAATGAGTGAGAACTGGATCCTTTAGAATAGGGAGAAACACTTCTGGAAAAACAGCTAAAATACAACAGCTTCTGATTAGAAACATAAGCCGAGCTGGGAGGTTTCCTTTCACTCTAAGTCCTTGTGTGCTGTTTTATAATCATCATCGATTGCTTGTGCAAATAAAGTTATGTGCAAACTTAATTTTCATGCTATAAACTTACTAATGTTTTTAAAATGAATCATTTTAAAATATACATAAGGGCCTCTGTTAATCCACACCAGTCTCATTCTAAATGTGTTTAAGCTTGTAAAGAACAGGACATTAAGCCACTAAGGATGACGATTCTTCTTCTAGTATTCTCTATTAACTATTCACGATACACAGAAAATGAGCTAGGCTAAAAATAAGTGCAGAACCTAACTCTGTTATAAATTTGAAATGAGATCCTAGTTTTCCTCACCTATAAGATCAGGGAATTAGCCTGAATCATATCAAGGAAAAAGTTCTTTTCAGTTCCAAAAGTCTATTTAAATAAAGTATACTAAAGAATCGGTTACAAATTCAATAATTAGCATCAAAAGTGACTGCAATTCATGACTCCTGTATTAGTTTTGAATACACTTCTAAGTCGGTATCAACTGACTAGAATCATAATTTCTAAAGAAAAAAAAAGCTGTATTTCAGAATCTGCCAAGAGTTTGTTTGGCTTCTTTGTTCTAAGCTCCAGCTGGCAAATACACTACTCAGATCACCAAATCTGAAGGGCTTCCTGCCAACTCTAGATCCTAATTCTAGGCAGTTTCATCATCCTTTAGGCCAATTACAAATGGGAGTAAGACAGGAGAGCTGAGCTGACAAGAAAGCTCATTTTCCTATTACTGAGTGTACTTATCTAGCTGCAAAAGAGGGAGAGGGTTAAACAGAGAAACAGCAAATCTCCAGACATATCATATGCATTATGCTGTAATGTTTAGAACCTTAATATCAGTAGGAAAACACTAATAAATTTTAGATAATTAAACAGTGCAAGCAGAGTTCATTCTGAAGACAATAAGTGGAAAGCAGAAAGATCAGTCAGAGGAGAATTAACATTAGGAAGGAAGTATTACAGAGGGGTGGGGGGAGCAGCTCTGAAAGGGCAGGTAACCATTACAAATGCAGCCTCAGATAGGCTTAATTTGAGGTACCCAGGGAACCATCAGAGCAGAGGCACAGGAATTAGGCAGGTAAGTATACATATTTGAAGTCAAGACTGAAATCTAGAGTAGACAAGGATACTGAAAAGGATATCTAGTTTACAAAGGATTAAGATGACCCTATGGACCATAACTATTTTAGGGAAAGGAACGAAGAATCAAGAGAACTTGAGAAGTTGCCAGTGAAAATACATAAAAACCAATAGAGCTAATATAAAACATTATTTACTGTCCAGAGAACACACCAAAATACAAGAACTGAAGATCTCTCAATCTGAGATCAATATACTTTATTATCTAACATCACAAAAGATAAAATTTTCTTGAGTTTTAGAAATGTTAGATCCTATTTAATATTATTTATATTAGTCTAGAAGATCAGTGTTAAAGCACCCTAAACAGTCTCTGCATGGCTCCCAATCCTCCCTTAGGAAAATCAAGTCCTACTTTTTTGGAAACAACTCTTTGACCGGAACTGGAGCTCTAAAGTTTGTTTCTGCTTTGTTTTGTGTTTTACTTTTGTTGTTAGCTTTTTATTCTACCTAAAGTAGAAATACGACAAGTTCCTGGGGTGGGACTGAGTCAGGAACTAACAAGTATAGGGACAGATCCCGGCCCTCTGAGGCCCTCTGAGAATTCTCAAAGAAGTGCCGTGCTCTGACCACCACGCTATAGCTGCAGTACAAAGATAGGAAATAGAACATGTGTTAAAAGATAACAGATGGCATATCCTGGTAATGATCTGAGGAAAACTGTTTAAATTCTCAAAACAGAGATGCCAAGAGGTAGTAAAAGAAGATTAATCTAAAGTTCAATGGAGTGAAGTTCTGAAAAGATTCCCAGAGCAATCAGGGATCCAACAAAATTCACAAATACAATAAAAAAAAGCAATTCATTAAATGTAAGACTTCAAGTAGCTATTGAAATAAGCATGTACTGACTACAGGATAAAGTTTCAATAGAAATTAAGAAACATGAACACAACCATGTCAGAAATGTGTGAAAATACTGACAGTGGCCGTATTTCACAATTTAAAAAATCATGTAGAAAAATGAAAAAGGTGCCAATTTTGTAAAAAAAATAAAAAGAAAGCATATTTATATATTTGCAGCGAAAAGGTTGGCTTTAGAATCATGTATGTAAATTTTTGTATTTGCCAAAGTGAACAAACACATATAAATCTTATAACCCACAAAAGAACCTAAGTGTTAACTTAAGCAGACAAAAGTCATTTACCAGTTAGAAGCCAGGACAGAGTTACCCTTATACACGGGCACAAAAGTTGGAAAAAACTCTTAGGTACTGGTTAAGATTCTTTCTTGCCCTAGAAGCTAAGCAAAGAGGTATATCCAATCTAAAAATTAACTTACATACACCATGATCTCTTTTCAGTTTAATGTACTGCTAGAAATACTTCAAAATAGGGAGCTGGAGAGATGGCTCAGTGGTTAAGAGCATTGCCTGCTCTTCCAAAGGTCCTGAGTTCAATTCCCAGCAACCACATGGTGGCTCACAACCATCTGTAAAGAGGTCTGGTGCCCTCTTCTGGCCTTCAGGCACACACAGACAGAATATTGTATACATAATAAATAAATAAATAAATAAATAAAAAAAGAAATACTTCAAAATAAAGTATCTTGATAGAAGTTATAATGGAATTACAAAAGCAAATCAAGGGCTGGAGAGATGGCTCAGTGGTTAAGAGCATTGCCTGCTCTGCCAAAGGTCCTGAGTTCAATTCCCAGCAACCACATGGTGGCTCACAACCATCTGTAATGAGATCTGGTTCCCTCTTCTGGCCTGCAGACATACACACAGACAGAATATTGTATACATAATAAATAAATATTTTTTAAAAAAAAGCAAATATATATATATATATATATATATATATATATATATATAAAATTTGCCCACTTGTCTATTTTTTTAAAAAAAAGATAAGCATTGGAACAATTAATTAATTACAGTACTCTGGAAACTGGTACTGGCAAGGGACTAAATGTTTATTCTGTCTTCCTTATACAAACAGTACCACTGGGGAACCGAACAGTACATGAAAGGAAGTTTTCCTTAGATACTCCAGCTAATAAATCACAAAAGAATAGAATTTAAACACCATCATCTGGTGACACCTAGTGTATTAAGAAATCTAAGCAATGCTTTTGTTCAAGTCCATGGAAGGCCTGGCCCTTTCTAAATGGAGACAGGAGGAATGGATGGGGGAGACACAGGAGGAGGACGGAAAATAAATGAAAAAATACTAATTAAATAAAAAAAGAAATCTAGGCAATCAAGCACTTACCAATGATAAAGCCAGGTGTTGTGGTCTATGCTTATGATGTCAGCACTTAATTAAGGGAAGGCATGAGGAACAAAGCAACTACAGGTACACCAAGAGTTTAAGACCAGTCTGGGCTCCAAAAGATCATGTGGAAGGTGGGGGTGTGGAAGGAAAGATCTTATAAAAACAAATAAACAAAAAAGTTATGTGATAATGGGTTCATTAATTGGTATCTGTACTGAAATCAGAACATGGAAGATTCACTATAATCTCCATTTGAAGTGTTTTTCACTTAAAAAAAGACAACTTGAAGGATCGGGAAATCATTAATCAGAGAAGACCCAAACCAAGAGTGCCCTTACCATGACCCAGCTGCACTAAGAAAAATTCCTTTAGCAGCTGCCTTCTTTTTCAGAAAAGAAAAAGTATAGGGAATCTTAGAGATAAGCAAACATCTTACAGGAGCATTTTAAAAGATCGCCTAACACAAGCAAGTATGTAACTATGTAAAGCAGTTAACTCTTTATAAAACAGCAGACAATTAGGTCTGAGTTCTAAGTGGGGAAAGATGTATAGGAAAATGACATTCCTGAGTTCTGACCTCATTTCTGAGCTCAGGACAAATCTCTTGAGGAAAAAACAAACTAATGCTGGATGACTGAGGGATGGATGTGGGAAACATCCCAGGTAAAAGAAGCAGTCTAATCAAAAGCCAATCCCTGGCAGGACATCTGAATTTATTATGTACTATGAGACTGTATTAAGTTCTGCAAATAACCAGACACAATCAAATATGACCTCGCTTCTCCCAGAGCTTACATGCTAGTGGGAGACACAGATGACCCAAACACTTCCTGCCTTGATTATAATCATGGGCTTAAATAAGCACTACTAAAAAAGAAAACCAGCGTCCTGAGAGGAACAAAGAGAAACCTGGCAGAAAGTATACATAGCAGAACTAAAAGGGGGCTGGAAGAGATGGGAAAACCAGAGCTAAGGTATTCTTTAGAAGGCTACTATAGTACTCCAAAGAGAATTAGTGTGTATGTTACATATGTGGAGGGGGGAAGAGAGTAAATGGTGGAAAATACAGATAGAATTACAAGACAAGATCAGAGGTGCTCAGCTGATAAAAACTGAAAAACTTGCTAATCAATCACTCACCACTAAGGAAATATCCAAACTGAGTCATATACACTGGATTTATAATGTACTTCAAAGCCTCTCTATTGCCTAATTCAAACTAGGCTGTAGCTCTCCTTTTTTGTTTTTCAAGACAGGGTTTCTCTGTGGTTTTGGAGCCTGTCCTGGAACTAGCTCTTATAGACCAGGCTGACCTCGAACTCACAGAGATTGGCCTGCTTCTGCCTCCTGAGTGCTGGGATTAAAGGCGTGTGCACCCCGCTAGGCTGTAGCTCTTAACGTTAACATAAGACAGTTTTCCTAGGTATCTCAAAAGCCCAAGCACCTCCTCTGACACCAAAAAATAACTTACCGAATTGAGCCTACTTATCTACAGAATGAACTTTATACATAAACAAGATCAACCTACGTGCCTTTCTCCAATATTAAAATGCACTTCTGAAGCCAGGCGGTGGTGGCGCACACCTTTAATCCCAGCACTCGGGAGGCAGAGGCAGGCGGATCTCTGTGAGTTCGAGGCCAGCCTGGTCTACAAAGGGAGTTCTAGGACAGGCTCCAAAACCACAGAGAAACCCTGTCTCAAAAAACCAATAAATAAATAAATAAATAAAATGCACTTCTGATATTTTAAAAAGATGTGTCAATCCTGGTAACTTATTATGTGTTAGGTTCTCTGTTGAGTATAAAATTATCTTGAGCTGGGGACTGTTTTCTACTCCTTCCTTTTAAATGGGTGAGACAGTAGCTAATGGTAGATATATGCCCCAAAATCCAATACCTAGACCCTAAACTCAGTAAGTGAAAGAATCTTAAGCTTATTCAATGACCATATTTTTTATGTCCTTATCTTACTGGACTTCTTGCCGTAGAGAATCTGGCCTGCTGCTTACATGGGTCTCCACTTTCTAATTCATTTACGTAAATTTGCTTAATGCATTTTTATATATTAGTACTTTTTCACAATAAGAAGATAAAAAATTAGTTGGCTAGTTTTAAGTCAAGGCATGTATGTCAAAATCCAGATTTATAGCCTGTTCTGAAAAACTGGAAGATCTGGCTTGTCTGACTCCAGCTGGAGCTTCCTTCACTGCAGCTTGCTTCCAATCAATACAGTAGTACCAATGCTTACAGCTTTATGACTCCTGCTCTTTGTCCAGTCTAAGACTCATCTGACACATACTAAAGCTCATCTGATGCTCATTTAGAACACAGGAGCATTTAAATGGACACATATTTGAGTTATAATCAGATGTGTGACTAAGTATAGCAAATGAATTAGCCTTGGATCCTTCACCTGTAAAAGAAAATAGTAATATCTAACAGAACTGTAAAGATCAAATAGCATAGCTATGAAACACTAAGCTCAGTATCTGTGAGTCAGCACTCAACATAAATGCAGAACCTATTTTCAATGCCCACTTATTTCCAATTTTATGGGCAATATAGCATCAGTATAGTACAGTGCATTTTGTTTGATTAAATAGTCCAGTATAACAAAAAAAAAACAAACAAATTATTGAGTAAGTGTTCTAAAGTTCTTTTTGAACTGATACTACTGGAAGAAAATTTACATTTTGAATGACAGATCTGTTTTTTTGTCTAAAATACATATTATCTCTTGATTGAAAATTTCAATGGTCTTACCAGAGTCAAGTAAATCCCACTATGGATTTAGGATTTAATCATAAAATATTCTCAAAATTAAAACTAACCAAAGCAGCTTTCACAACTGTTGGAACTCTAACAGCTGAATAATTTGTTCCGATAATTCTTTTTGCACAATATTAAACCAGTATAAAACTACAACTTAACCTACTTTTCTCCCTCCAAAGTCAGTAAGTTTTCCTACAACAAAAGGCTATGAAGAGCAGGCTAGGTACAGTAAAATAGTCTTGGAATCCCTGCACTCAGGAGGCTGAGGTAGAACTGAGTTCAAAATCAGTCTGGGTCATATAACAAGTTTGAGGTCAGCCTAGGCAGATCAAGTAGTCCAAGACAGTCTGGAACTACTTACACAGACGAGGATGACCTGAGTCCTCAGGCCTCCGCCTTCCCAGAGTTGGGGTCAGAGGCATGCTCATCCACACACATGCTCGTCCACACACACTTTATGCATCACTAGGGACTGACACTGGGCCTTGTGTGTGCTACACAAGCAAGCACTTTACCAACTGAGTGATACACCCAGTTCAAAATTCTTTGGTTTTTACACAATGAATTGCAAGTTTTAAAACTGAAGCTGGGTGGCGGTGGCGCACACCTTTAATTCTAACACTCAGGAGGCAGAGGCAGGCAAGTCTCTCATTTCGAGGCTAGCCTGGTCTACAGAGCTAGTTCCAAGGCATTTAGGGTTACAAATGAACAAAAAGATTTAATTAGGGGGCCTGGAGAGATGGCTCAGCTGTTAAGAACAATGCTGCTCTTCCACAGGACCTGGGTTCAATTCCCAGCACAAGCAGGGCAGCTCACAACTGTCTAACTCCAAATCCCGAGGATCCAACACCCTTCAACAAACATACATGTAGGCAAAACATCAATGCAAATAAAAGTTAAATGAATGAGTTAAAATTTTAAGAGATTTAATTATAAATTTAATATATATTCCAGTCATTTGAAATTGTTCTAAAAGCTGATGTGGTAGCTCACACCAATAACACCAGTAACTAAATTCAGGGCTGATCTCAGCTAAACAATGAGATCGATCCCAGTTTGATGAAAACTCACCTCAAAACAGTAATAATAACAAAAACTTTTTTTTATACTAGCACCAATATCAAACTCCCAAAAGAAAAAATGGAGTTTTTTATTTTATTTTTGTCTGAGACAGGGTTTCTCTGTAGCTCTGACTGTCCCCAACTCACTCTGTAGATCAACACGGCCTTCAGCTCACAAAGATCCACCTGCATCTACCTCCTGTGTGCTGGGATTAAAGATGTGCACCTGGCTGAAAATAGAATTTTTTTTTATCTTGGGAAAATACTCCATTTTAAAAAATAAAAAACAAGAATTCAGAAAATTAAAACAAATTCATTGAAACTTTTGTTCCTAATTACTATCCACAGAAAATATTCTTTACTTTGATCTTCTCTGCGTGAACAGCAAACCTGAATGAATTTATCTGTCAGCCAACTGACGTCCTGGTATGCTGCCAGCACAAAAACACCTTGTTCTGACACAAACTAAAATGCATGCGTGGTAAAATCTAATAACGTTATCTTTCAATGTACCCCAAAGTTAAGATTTACTACGACACACTACAAATACAACAGTTTAGGGCCTATTTATACCACCAATAGTATATTCCATGGTAAAAAAGTTTGGCACCACTAGCTTTATACTGAACTGTACAGCCAATCATTCAGAATCCAATTATTTTTTCCATTTTTGGGTTATAAGATGAAACGCCCTTCATACCTACCCAAGCTTCTCACTCATTATTAAGAATTTATCTGCTTAAGAAGAAATGGAATAGTTGGCCCATAAAGGAGCAACCTGAAGCCACTCTTCTCTGTAATAAATAAATTAAGCAGCACACTAGGTCAAAGACAGCAAAAGGTCTGTTTTTATTGTTGCCTTACAAAGAAAATGCTACTCAGAAACAGAGCAATCTAGACTAAGTCTGAAACTTGACTTTCAACCAGATTAAATGTTGCCAAACTTACAAGATGGTCTTTTGTTTGTTTTTGTTATTGGCATTGTCTTTCAAAGCTTGGAATTGAAAACAAATTCCAGTCAAATATTTCAGGAATATTATTCTAAATAAAAGTCATCTTTTAATTTTAATTGACATTTGATAAAAACTCTGCTTCCCCCACCTCCCTCACCCCAAGTTTGTCATCCATAATTAGGCGGTTCATTGGGGACTTGGAGTGAGGGTGAAGGCAAGCTTTGAATTTAAACCTGGATTCTTGCTTTTCAGAAGACTGAATTATTAACACATCAGAGCTAGATGAAAAAAAAAACTGTATCTCCTAAATGTTCATCGAAACTATGATTTTAAAAGACACCCCCGGGCGGGGGTGGCACACGCCTTTAATACTGGCACTCGGGAGGCAGAGGCAGGCGGATCTCTGTGAGTTCGAAGCCAGCCTGGTCTACAAGAGCTAGTTCCAGGACAGGCCCCAAAGCTACAGAGAAACTCTGTCTTGAAAAACCAAAAAGACATCCAACCAAAAAGATTAAAAATAAAGTTTAAAAAAATACATTTCCATGACAGCACAGTGATCTTATTCATTATTCCTAACAATTGCACTGAATTTACATCAGGTCTCAAAATAGAAAAGGATTAAAGAGCAGGTAGGTCAGAGACAGAATCCCAATTACAGAATTTAAAAAAAGTGAAACTACTGTAATTTTCCCCTCTAAGCAAACAAGAAACAGTACTATAAATACCCATCATAGCCCTAAAAGCCACAGACTGGTTCATGCTCCGTAACTATTGTGAGTAAGGCCGACACTAACCATCACAGCAAGCAACAGGCAGCATTAAGTCTCCCTCAAACCCAAAATAAAAGTTCACTTTACAAGCTCCTACCATGAAAACATGTACTGGGGAAAATGGCACTGTATCAATAAGTTATTAAGCTACATAATGTAGTGACTACCAGCCAATTTACATGAATTGGAGCTTTAATGAATGGTATCTAACATGCTGAAAACACCTACATACTTAAAAGTCTGGTGAACACTATTGTAAAACTGAATAAGGAGGAAGGAGTAATCACTAGAATAAAAAACATAAATGGTAGCAGACTCAATAAAGTCAAAATATTAAGCGTTAACTGAGGTTTTACTTTACTCCTGAAGTATATGAAGCAAATATTCATCAGTTAAGTACCAAATTAAAATTTAATAATTCCTCAGCAAACAATCCTTATCTGTAAAGACTGATGTAATACGTTTTGCATATTAGCTTACTTATTTTCTGCAGTTAAGTTTCTTTTTTTTCGTTTTTCAAGACAAGGTTTTTCTGTGGCTTTCCAGTTAAGTTTCAAAAATGTTCAGCTATTGAAAAACCTCACTGTGCCTCACTTGATATAGATTCCTGAGAAACCTCAGAAAAAACAGAGCAATGGTTTCTACCCATCTACATTATTTCAGACATAGCCACTAGGAAAAAGAAAACTGCTTCTCAGACACAAACATTTCATTACACAGAACAAGACAGCCAAGGAGGGCACAAGAATTTTTACTGTTTCCTCCAAAGTGATACAACCTGAAATTCCAGAAGCCATTCAACTTCCTTTAGTCACTTTCTGTGGGTCAACAAAAATGCTCCTAATAATTACTAATACTATTTTCTTATCTAATTAAGCAATTATTTGATAAGGCAGGGAACCAGCACCAAATTTGTTTTCAACTTTCAAATAACTGTTATCAAGTACACTAGTAAGCAAAATTGATTGCAGATCAGATGCACATCATACACATAAGAAGCCTTTCCTTTATTTACTTAATACCATGCACAGAGAACCCCTTGTCAAACATTCATGTTTGTAAGTGCATGTGTGTGCACACATGCGTAAGAACACGCTTATGTCTCCCTAGGCTTGTTTCCTAGTGTTTGTCACTTAGGAGGGCAGGGAAGGAAGGATGGCTTAGTGAGTAGGGGCACTTGCGACTCACCGGGTGGATGTGCGCACTCCCATCAGACACCCAAAACAGAGGACAATTACAACAGAGTCACCTACATTTTCTTGTTGTTGCATATATGAAGCAGAAAAGAAACATTTTTACAAGAAGATACCGGTCTTTGTAGTTTTATTCATTGAATAATGGATCCTTTCCCAATAATTTATACTTAGTTTGACAAATAGTCATAGTTTTCCCTTTTGCTGGGCCATGTGTGCCTAGGCAAACTATTTCCACTTCATAGCATTATTGTGTGAACTAAATGAATTACCCACACAAAACAATCCTTGCGCATATTAAAAGTTGATCGCAATCACTATTATTTATCTATTTATTAATTATTTACTTATGTCTGGTTGTGTGGCTCCATTCTCCTATTCTTGAAATAATAACCTACTTTAAATTACTCTGAATTCATAAGCAATTAGATTTTCTGAAAGGATTTTCTCCATTCATTTATGTGCTAAGATAAACATCTTGTCAAGCTATCATGGTTCCTCTAATACCACACTGGAACTCTCTTTAGAAATGCACTGCACTTAAACATCAATTCAAGGACCACAGGTAAGTTCTGCCTTTCTTCACCCAGAGTTTGATGGCACTGTCTTGGATTAGATTTCCTTCACCCTGACTGGGGCAATAACACATTATTTGTTGTATTTATTCTTTTTTTTTTCTTTTGGTTTTTCAAGAAAGGGTTTCGCTGTAGCACTGGAGCCTGTCCTGGAAATCGCTCTGTAGATCAGGGTGGCCTTGAACTCACAGAGACCCGCCTGCCTCTGCTAAAAGTAAAGGCATCACTGCCTGGCATTGTTGTATTTATTCTTAAGTAGAGGCTTTGAAGGAAGATTTTTAATGGTACTTTCAAGTGAACTCTTTGACACAGCACTTTCGTTTTTAAGAATCTGCCATATAGTAGTAAGTGTACAGACACAGAAATGTAAGTACAATTATATAGTGCAATAACATTGTAATAACAATCTCCTGGAAACAAGCCAAACATCTCCTCAAAGAGGCAGTGATGACCTGAGCAACAAGATGAAAACTACTGAACCATTACAAAAATACAGAATCAAAAGGATTGGCTTAGACACAAGTTCTACAACTGTTGTGCTAAAAACAGAAGAGCAAGCTGTGAACTTAGCGTCTGTACAATTTCTAACCGGGGTAGGAGAAACAAAAGCACCCTATGTAAAGCACTGGCAGAGATGGGCTCATAAGCATTTTTGATTCTCTGAGAACAGTAAATGTGACTTAGGGAAACAACTGATTAGCACTGCATTTACCTGCTTGTTTATGATGGGTCTAGTTTTAAAAGACTTCAAAGTGCACCCCAAATACAGCAACCAAGAAAATAACCCTTCAACTTGTGCAAATATCTAACTAGAGAGGTTTTGCTATGTTTCATAAAAATCTCAAAATCGTAACTTACGTGTAAAAACACACTTTCTAAATCACCTTGCCATAGCAAGGGATTGGAAACACTTCTCTTGTAATAACACTTTTCAAGTGTGTTGTATTGAATAACAAGTACCAAAGCTCACACTTCGAAACAAAGTGACATTCTGGGTAAAATGGCAACAAAGCCTTTCTTCACAGGAAAGGAAGTCCCAGCCAGGGAAATAACATGTTTTACGTCTTATAAGTAACAAAATGTTGCACGGATTCTAATTTGTGGCTCCAGTCTTAGGTTGAGATCGTTCACCAATGTACGTTCAAAAAAATACAGACTACATTATTCCTAAAGGAAGAATACTCCATTCCTTAAAACAATCTAGTCACTACTAACGTAACCGCTAACTAATGCCAGCCAAAAGACAAGGTCCTGTTAAGAATTCAGACACTTCCTTCATCTGCTCCCAACGGTTATGAATAAGTATTTCAAACAGAAAAATACACAAAATCACCACCTGTTTTAAGCTGTAGGAGTAATAGATTTTTTAAAAGGGAGATTTTTTCACTCGTCAGATTTTGTACTCCTGCCATTGTTTGAAAGCAAGCACTTTAGGATGTTTCTTTAAAAAAAAAAACTAAAGTATACAAAAAAGGGAGGAGTCTATTTTTTAAAAAAAATTTTAGCTTAATGTAGCACTTAATAATAAGATATGTTGTGTCAAGAAACACGCTTCAAAACACACGGGAAGATGGATCGGAAAGTTGTTTTCTGCAGAATTCACCGGATATTTTGTTGTTGTCGTCGTTTGAGTTCATCTTACTGTCCATGTGTATGGACACTTTGTGATACTTTTGAAGTTGAAATCAAAGTGCTAAGAACTCTCCTTCCTCTGTTGCCTCACATAAATAATAAACCTCAAAATAAACCTTAGCTACTCTTGAGCTGAGTGTTTTGCTGTCTCAAAGCTTTATCGCTGCCATTGCGCATACCGCAGCGGGTGACATCAGATCGAAACTACAGGGTTTTGCCGGGTACCAACCACTCCTCCGGAGACAAGCCCCGGCTACCCTCCCTCCTGCTGCAGGTGACACCCCGTCTCCGCGGACACGCTCTCGGGGACCTGAGAATCCTCACCCGGGGCGACTTTCCAGGCGCGAGACCTGTTGCACGTCGCCTCCCGACGCGAGCCGGAGCCAGGCACCCGCAGCCGTGCACCTGCCCGGGCGGCAGGCGCGCCCCCAGTCCGCCCTCGTCCCCTCCCTCCCCGCCCCGCCACCATCGCCCCCGGCTGCCGCCCGCGGCGAGGGCGGGGCGAGTCCCCCGCCGGTCTCCCCCGTCCCCCACCGCCCCGCCCGCAGCCCCTGCCGGCCGTGAGCCCTCACCTTAGCGGCCGCGGCCCTGGCGGACATCTTGTCTCTCTCGGCGCCGCGCGAGGCTCCTCGGACCCGAAACTCCGCGCCTCCGGCCCGCCCGCCCGCTCCTCACGCCACCGTCCGCATAAACATCTCCCGGGGACGAGCGGGGCAGGGGCGGGGGCGGCCGGAAAGGCCCGGCCCACGGGGAGGGGATTCAAGTGGGACAAAAGTCCGGGAAGCGTCCGCCCCGCCCGGGCTTCTCCGCGGGGCACACCCGGCCGCCGGCTCGGCCTCCGCCGTCCTCGGCCCGCTCGCCGCTCCGCAGCACCGGGACCCCCGGCTGTCCCCTCCGCCCTCGGGCGTCTCTTCAGAAGCCTGCTCCCGCACCTAACTTCCCCGGAACGCGCGGCCGCCAAGAGACGTGCCGTCGGCGGGCAGAGCCGTCGCGGGCAACTCAAGCAGCCACGCAAAACCTGCCGGACAGGGCCACTGAGCATGCCCGGCCGGCGGGGGCGGGGCCTCGGCGGGGGGCGGGGCCAGGCCGGGTCCGACCCCCGCGCGGAAGGAAAAGCTCTGCTCTCCAAGTAACTTGCTAGGCGGTTTCCGCTGCCGCGCGAGTCATCCTGTTTGTTTTTTTATCAAAGATCCGGCAGAATTCGCCCCCAGGAACCCCAAACCCCTGCGTACCAAAGCTTTTCGACTCCCTATGGAGACCTGTCTACTCTCTCCTCAGCCAGCCATCCCGGGTCAATCCCCACGCAGGAGTGTGGCAGGAAAGGCGGGCCTGGCCAATACCTGACTGTGATTTCCTCAACCTCGCAAGTAACAATGGTCACAACTGTCACCACGTGTCTGGGCATTGTTACCCTATTGAAGAGAGATGTGTTTTTGTTTAAAGCACACGAAAAGCGCTCAACAGGCTCAGAACAAGCCAACTGCCTTTAAACCAAGTTACAGATCTGGCGCTGAGGGGAATGCATCCAGTGATAATCCCAGCCACTTCTGCCTCCCTAGACATTTTGGGCTATCAAGATTGCTGAAATTCTTGGCCCCTGAAGAGCTAGAAGAGGCTGCCTGTCTTTCTAAAACACGTCCTCCAGCTCAAGCTGGACAGAAATGGATGTAAATACACACGGAACTCACCATCCAGTTCTGTCCACCACTGGGCAAACTTAAGCCAACTGCTTTGATGAACAGGAAAAATAGGTAGAAAAACCACTTCAAGCTTCATTAGTTTACACTCTGCATACTGCAAAGCTCTTCATAAATGTCATAAAACTAGTAATATGAAATGACATCTTTAAGTACCTACTATAATGCTGTACTAGCCACGCAATATGGTGGAGCATAAACATCGGGTTTTGAACAATAGCTTTTAGAATTTAGACAAAATCAAACTTAATTCTAACTAGGAAATATCCGTACATGACACAAAAACACCAATTAAGGTTTCAAAGTCACGTATTTTCCAACTCTAAGCTAGTTGAACTAGAAAAGAACATTGTGCAACCGAACGCTATTTCTTGCCATGCATGAAAACAGTTAAAATTCGTGTTTTGTTTTGCATGTGATTGTTTCAAAGGCAATATGCCCTGTGTTCTCTAGGGTGATTAAATTTTTCCTATGAGAAAACAGCATTATAAAAAGCTAAGGTATGGACGGGCGGTGGTGGCGCACCCCTTTAATCCCAGCACTCGGGAGGTAGAGGCAGGCGGATCTACAAGAGCTAGTTCCAGGCCAGACTCCAAAGCTACGGGAGAAACCCTGTCTCGAACCCCTCCCCCACCAAAAAAAGCTAAGGTATGCTGTATTTTAGAAAGTGGCTGTTGAAGGTCCTTCACAGTTTAATAAGGAGCATTCTGCAGACGGGCCTGCCCGGAGGCAGATGGGGTGTTTTATGCATATACTCTTCCCCTTTTCTCATTGGTCAATTGTTATCAAGTCTCCCACTATGTAAATTAAATGTTAGATCTCAGCATTTACTTGTCTCAAACCCAATATACCTGGTAGATCTTACCTTCGCCACGGCTTTAAAAGAAATCAAATAAAACCCCCCCAAAAAAAGTTCCAATGGTATTTCGAATAACTGAGTTAAATTATCTAAACTGAACTGTATATTATACCAAGTAAATTGAAAAGATATTATTCATACCAAATATAATACTAAACCAAACTATATTTGTGTATCTTCTCAAAATAGCAGGGGAAGATCCCATCATTTATATAAATGAAGGTGCCATAATGACACATATTAATTTGTATGCTAATAAAAATATCATTTTAAAGAAAAACACTGTTGTCAGGAATCTAGCTCCGCCCTAAAGTTTATCTCAGGGAAGGTGGTTCAACATGACTTGGAAAGCATATAGCATAATCGCAAAGACACACCCGAAACCTTAACGAGAGTTTATTCACTAAACACCAAAAAAGGTTTTCAAATTATACCACGGCATTAATGATTACAGAGAGACGTGGCTACAATGCCTTGCGTTTAAATCAAAAGGGGGAAAAATGCAAGTAAGTTAGAGAATCTCATTTAGAGTTACAAGAAAGTTCAACCAAGAATTTCTCTTTGTGCACAGATTTCTTTCTGATCTAATGCAAAGGAACAGGAAACTAAAAACCACAACACTCAGAAGCACAACTTCCTGTGGGGTTTCTGGTGTCTGCGGTCAGAATGCCTACAAAGTCTTTAGAAATCTTAGAATCACTTAGTAAAACAGCCTTTGACTCGGTGAGCTGTATCTACACATATATTTTTCATGTTTGTTTTTGTTGCCATTGTAAAAACAAAACAAGAAACAACAACAATCTCCAAAAAAGCTTGTTAAGTTGCTTTTGGTGTGAGCTGTATGTTGACTCCTGGAAAGGAAAGAGGAAATGTTGGGCACCATAAGGCGGTCTTGATAACGCAACAGAAGAGAGCGTATATAAAAAACACTATTAACTGTTGGGTACCGTCACTCAATGAAAGTTTTGACCAGACCACATCACTAAAGAGTTTGTGAATGGCTTTAGGACTTTTCATATGTCACAGGGCAAAGAAAAATGGGGAAGAAACTTCCTTCAATTTGTCAAGTTTCTAGAATTCTTAAACAAGCTGGGGTATGGTGGTGCATGCCTTCAACCCCAGCAGAGGACAGAGGCTGGGGCATGGTGGTGCATGCCTTCAACCCCAGCAGAAGACAGAGGCTGGGGCAGGAGGATCTCAGTGATTCAGAGGCCAGTTTGTCTACATAGTGAGTTCCAGGTCAGCCAGAGCTACATAGACCTGTCTCAGTCACACATACATACATACATACATACACACACACACACACACACACACAAAACTATCAACTCCGATCTTTAGTTTACACTTACTTATTTCCCCATGTGAGTGTGGGTATGTGTTCACTCGAGCACGTTCATGTACATACCACAGCATACATATGAAAGTCAGAAGATAATTTGCAGGGAGGGGAGGGGGGGCCAGTTCTTTCCTTCCGTCAATTAAGTCACAGGGATAAAACTAAGGTCGTCAGGCATCAGACTTACCTGTGGAGTCATTTTATCAGCCCTTCTTATTTTAAAATAAGCATGATAAATTATATACTTGAAGTTAACTAAAATTTTACATTATATATATTTAACTACAATAAAAATATTGTTGATTATCAATATTATTTGATTTTATCATAAGTGAATATTAATTGTATATATTAATGGGTTTCACTGTGACATTTCCATAAATGCACAGATCGCACATATCCCCCCAGCTACTCCCCAGTGCACAGACTGCGCTTGTGTCCTATCTCCCCCCCCCAGCTAATCTCCAGTGACCAGACTGCGCTTGTGTCCTATCTCCCCCCCAGCTACTCTCCAGTGCACAGACTGCGCTTGTGTCCTATCCCCCCCAGTTACTCTCCAGTGCACAGATAATCCTTGTGTCCTATCCCCCCCAGCTACACTTGTGTCCTATCCCCCTCAGCTACTCCCCAGTGCACAGACTGTGCTTGTGTCCCATCCCCCCCAGCTACTCTCCAGTGCATAGACAGTGCTTGTGTCCTATCCCCCCCACCCAGCTACAGAGAAACCTTGTCGAGAGAGAGAGAGAGAGAGAGAGAGAGAGAGAGAGAGAGAGAGAGAGAGGGAGGGAGAGGGAGAGGGAGAGGGAGAGGGAGAGGGAGAGGGAGAGGGAGAGGGAGAGGGAGAGGGAGAGGGAGAGGGAGGGGAGGGGGGGGGAGGGGGAGGGGAGGGGAGGGGAGGGGAGGGGAGGGGAGGGGAGGGAAGGAAAGGAAAGGAAAGGAAAGGAAAGGAAAGGAAAGGAAAGGAAAGGAAAGGAAAGGAAAGGAAAGGAAAGGAAAGGAAAAGCAGGAACAAAATACCCATTGATACCCCCTGACTGTAGGCTCACAACAGTGCACACAGACAGGAGCCCAGTGCACAGGAGTCCTGTACTGGGGAGGAGATGGGGGGAACGGGTATGGTTTTGAACCTTAGGTTTCATCTGGGATCCGTATTTTGGAAATAAATGTTTCTGAGGCAGTGGAAGTCTCCCTCTGAACTCTGGGCCTCTGCCGTTACATTATCCTACCTCCAGTCACTTCCCAGGAGAATGCCTGGGCTACCTGCTACCACCACACCTCAGGAAGTTTATATTGTTCCTCTGCCAACTGTGTGCCACTGCTTCTGCCTCTGGCAAGGATCTAAGCAAGGGGCAGGTCCTACTGGGTGTATGGACAAGAGCCTCAGGCAGGCAGTACCACTTCCTATCTGCTGGGCAGCTGGTGAGAGAGTCCATCTTGGTTGGAGATAAACCTCTGACCCAGGCTAGACTGAATAACTAAGCCATCCAATGAAGGGGTTAACATCCTCCATGCTTCCTCTTGACTCAATGTCTCTATACCTGCTGCTCAGTAAGGCTTTTTAAGGCCTTTGGGAGAGGGGACCCCAGCAGGCCAGTAGGCCAAGCACACATAAAGGTGGGACCTGGTCCCTGTAAAGGCCAGTGTTTCTTGCACGCCTGCCAGGCCAAGGTGGGATCTCTTCCGGCTCTTTCCAACCTCCTTAAGTCCGGCTGTGCTGGACACTTCTGGCCAGCCTGAAGCATCTTGCAGTGTCAAGCGACAAAGTCTAAACTACATCAACTCTTCATAGGAACTAAAATCTCTGAGATTTACACTATAAAAATTTGCATTATACAAAACAAATGGTAGAATTTGTGCTCATATTTTACATTTTAAATTTCTCTTTACTAAGAATGACATTGACAAATCATGATGACGACCACTGAAGGAAAAACAACACCCAGGTTAGACTGTAACTGATGGCGTTCTGGTACTTTTTCTTATATTGGGAACAGGATCTGATTTTCATTTTTTTCATCAGGTTCCAGATACAGGTGGGGCTTATTCCACCTCTCCTCTGATCGATTGGTAGTGAACTCCTCCAGAGCTGCCCACGAACTGTTTCTCTGTGTTAAGGCATGCCCAAATCACCTGGATCTACCCTCCTTAATTTCACAAGTAATATACAGTTTTAAAATCCACCGTGCTCACATTCCACTTTCCCGTGGATACTATCATTTAAACCTAAATAGAAAGCTTGTCTCCAGATTGCTTTCTGTGCTTTGACTTGTGTGTGTGTGTCTGTGTGTCTCTTTGTCTCTGTCTCTCTTTCTGTTCCTGTGTGTGTGTGTGTATGTCTCTCTGTCTCTGTCTCTCTTTCTGTCCCTGTGTGTGTGTCTGTGTGTATGTCTCTCTGTCTCTGTCTCTCTTTCTGTCCCTGTGTGTGTGTGTGTAAATAGAGGCAGAGAAACAAATGAGAATATATATGTCTGTGTTTGTTAAATAAACTACAGTCATGGTTACGCTGAATTTCATATAATTTTTATTTAATATTGGTCTTGGTAATATGTTAAATTATTGGCTTTATCATTTAAATTGGCTGTTTATAGAGTTAGGCATAATGGTGTGTGCCTATGGTCCCAGCACTCAGGGAGACTAAGGCAGATGGGACTGTAAATTCAAGACATAGGTGAGACCTTGTCTCAAAAAGGAAAAACTAACAGCTGGGTGAGTGGCAGTACACGCCTTTAATCCCAGCACCCAAGGGCAAGGGCAAGAGAATCTATGTGAGTTCAAGGCCAGCCTGGTCTACAGACCTAGCTCCAGAACAGTCAAGACTACAAAAAAGAAATCCTGTCTAAAAAACTAACTAACAAAATAAACAAATGTCTGACCAATAATTTATACTGCAGACATAGTGTAGTTTCTCTAAGACAATTTATGTTATTATAATGTTGTGATGATTTTTTATTTTTGGTCTTTGGTTTTTCAAGACAGGGTTTCTCTGTACAGATTTGACTGTCCTGGAACTAGATCTGTAGACCAGGCTGCCCTTGAATTGAGAGATCTGCCTGCCTCTGCCTCTGGTGTACTGGGATTTAAAGGCGTGCGCCACTGCCACCCTGCTTGTAATTCTCATATTTGATATTCAGAGACATGTGCAAATGTTTCTCCAGGAGAGAGGTTGAAACACATCTGGGGGTTGAAGTTTGGGCTTATGTGAAGATAAAGTAAGAGTAGGGTCGGACAAGCAGTGTACTTCTTCAATCCAGGCAGTTGGAAAACTGAAGGATTCGGTCCTGGCCAGCCTGGACCCTGTCTCAAAATAGAGAGAGAGAGGGAATGAGGGAGGGAGGGAGGAAGAAGAGAGAGAGACACACACAGAGAGAAACCATTTCACTGATATTGCCAACTTGTCCTCCAAGGAAAGTTTAACAATTTACCCTACTGCCCTAATCAAGCATGTGAATTCCTGTTTAATCCTTCATGTTTTTCTTCATCTAGTAAAAATGTCCCATCATTTGCCTGATATACTTTTCCTATTTGGTCTTATGTGACTATTTCTTTTATTGGTTCAACACAAAAGAATACAAAATAATACTCTGTATGTGTTTTGTACCGAATGCACTCTGAATCAACTCTCAATCTAATCCATGTACGTATATGTATTAAGTAAGAAATACTGCAGAAGCCGGGCGGTGGTGGTGCACACCTTTAATCCCAGCACTCGGGAGGCAGAGGCAGGCGGATCTCTGTGAGTTCGAGACCAGCCTGGTCTATAAGAGCTAGTTCCAGGACAGGCTCCAAAACCACAGAGAAACCCTGTCTCGAAAAACCAAAAAAAAAAAAAAAAAAAAAAAAATACTGCACAACATTACAGGACAACATGGGGAGTCCCTGGATGCCTTGGAGGAGGGCCCGTTTTCCTCTACTATGAGCATCTTGCATGTCCCTATGTCCCTGAAACATTGAACGTCTATTGATAAACATTATTACAACTAACTCAACTATATCAAGTTCTGTTAGTCAAAGCCCCCACCATCCCACAGAGCGAGGGCTTAGACATAGGACCTCACGCATGCTAAGCAAACATTCTATCTCTGAATTCTTTTTTGTCTTCCTTTTCTGAGACAGTTTCATGTATCCAAGACTGCCCTGAACTCACCATGTAGCTGGAGACGACCCTGATTTTCTGATCGTTCTGCCCACATCTCCCAACTGTCAAGATCACAGATCTCAGCCACCGTGCCTGGTATGAAACTTGGCTCTTTACAGTTCACTTGTCTTCTTTCAGTGTTGTCTATTTCTCCTATTCCCCGAAGACCAGGACGTTATTTTGAACATATTAGTTTTAACTCCCATACTTTCCATGTGCTCAAATTTGTGTGTGAATATCATGTGGTGCTTTGAAGGAGAATGGCCTCCACAGGTTCATAGACTTGAATTCTTCTCCCCAACTAGTAGAACTACTTCAAAGGATTAGAAGGTGTGGCCTTGTTGGAGATATGTCACTGGGGTAGGCTTTGGGTCTTCAGAGGCCCACACAATTGCCTGTTAGATCTCTCCCACTGCCTCATGGTTCTCTCCCAAGATGTAATCTCTCAGCTACTGCTCCCTTGCAATGCCTGCTGCATGCCCCAAAATGATGATCATGGGGCTGGGGAGATGGCTCAGCGGTTAAGAGCATTGCCTGCTCTTCCAAAGGTCCTGAATTCAATTCCCAGCAACCACATGGTGGCTCACAACCATCTGTAATGAGATCTGGTGCCCTCTTCTGTCTTTTGGCCTGCATGCATACATGCAGACAGAATACTGAGAATACTGTACACATAATAAATAAAAAATTCTTTAAAAAAAAAGTTGATCATGACTCACCCTCTGAAACTGTAAGCCCCCACAAACTCTTTCTTCCATAAGTTATCTCAGTCATGGTGTTTAGTCACTGCAATAGTAACACACACACACACCATCAGGTCAGGCAGACTATAGTATCAAAAGTAGGAGAACAAGGCAAAGAATACATCCATATCCACAAATTCTCATTCTCTCTGTCTCTTTCCATATCTTTCATATAGTCAAGATTAGACTTGGACTTTCTTTTTTTGTTTTTTTGAGACAGGGTTTCTCTGTGGCTTTGGAGCCTGTCCTGAAACTAGCTCTTGTAGACCAGGCTGGCCTCGAACTCACAGAGATCTTCCTGCCTCTGCCTCCCAAGTGCTGGGATTAAAGGCGTGTGCCACCACCGCCAGGCTAGACTCAGATTTTCTATGTAATGGTGGAACTTCTGAGCGCCCCACCTCTACCGCTCAAGTACAGGGATGACAGCTTGTGCCACCAAAACTTTGCTTAGCACATTGCTTATTCTGCTCAAGAACCATTTTCCCTCAGTCTCGTCTTTGCAAAAGAACTGCCATGAAACACTTTCTGGGCCTCACACACCAGTGGATGTGAGAATAAAGCAGCTACACCCTCTAGTTTTAAGTGTCTCATCCAAAGATGGCAGAGAGAATCCAAATCATTGATTAGTGGAAAACAAGAAGCTACCCATACATTGTCAGCTTGTTGTGGCGCAACCAGGAGGTGGCAGAGGACTAACCGGCAGAGGTTAGGTCAGGGGGTGTGCCCCGGAAGGGAATATTGAGTTTGGTGCCTCCCTGCCTTTTTCTGTCCTTGCCAAAACCAAATTTGGAAAGAAGATCTAATATCTTCGATGACCTAGCCATGCACGGAAGAGGATTCCAGTGACCACAGCATATTCTAAGAAAAACATCCCTGGAAAGGAAATATGAAAGTCACTCAGTAGTTTGATGGGGACAACAGAAACAGCACTGTATTGAAACCACTGGACAACTGTGCGCATTAATATACGCTTGCATATTCATCAGTATATTTCTAACAACTTACCATAAATGCATATATTTAACACACATTACCATTATTAACATAGACCAGTATTGTCTTACTCTGTAGTCAAGACTGGTCTCTAGCTGACTGTATAGCCTAGAATGGCCTGAATACATGGTAATCCTCCTGCTTCAACCTCCCAAGTGCTGGCATTACAGATGTGAGCCACCACACTCTACTCACACAAGTTTATTTATTTATTTTTTTTTCTTTTTTAAATTCTATTTTTTTTTTTTTTTTTTTTTTTTTTTTTTTTTTTGGTTTTTCGAGACAGGGTTTCTCTGTGGCTTTGGAGCCTGTCCTGGAACTAGCTCTTGTAGACCAGGCTGGTCTCGAACTCACAGAGATCCGCCTGCCTCTGCCTCCCGAGTGCTGGGATTAAAGGCGTGCGCCACCACCGCCCGGCCTCTCACACAAGTTTATAATGTTAGCATTGCTACAGTACACAATGAATTCCTCATGAAGCTAAATATAAATATAAAATAATTTCAAATTAATAATGCTAAGATTATATATTTTGTGTAAGCTAATAATGGCAATGTTATATCTGCTATTTATACATATTAGTGCATGCTAATACTGTTAGGAACTGATACTTTAACTAATAAACAGAAAAAGAAAAAAAGTATAAAATCCAAAAAGTTAAAAAAGAAATTTTACAATTGGAATTCAACTACTGAATTTTTCAACAGAGCCAATTCTAAAATGGTTCCGGCCACTGGAAAAGGCCTAGAAACAGCAACAGCTCAGCAGCAATGAGCACGCAGCACTCAGACTGTAATTTCCAGCCAGGAGCAGGCAGTTAGAAGTCTAGGTCAAGGAATATGCAAGTTCCAGAAAACAGGAAAGAACAGTTCTCAGGTAACAGAGAGTCAAAGGTGACAGAAACCAGGAAGCAGCTCCAGGGGCCAAAGATGATACCTAGGATAGGAAGAAAGAAAAGGAAGAAAGAGGCAGGAGGGGGAAGGGGTGCAGGGTGAGAAGAAGGAGGAACAGAAGAGGCAGAAAAAGGAATGCAAGGAAAGAATAATAAGCATCAAAAATCTACAAGTCATGAATTCATTATTGGGGGCAATAGAGTAGAGAGAGGCTCTGAAAACAGGCACAACTCACTGAACAGTCCTGGGCACATGGGGACCCCAGTTTCTTACTCTGTAAGATGTCAGATGAAAGACATGAGACGCTTTGTGTATGTGTTTTATTTCAGCTCACCATGGACTATGTGACATTGTGACAGCAAAACATCTTTTTTTTTTTTTTTTTTTTTTTTTGAGACAAGGTTTCTCCATAGTTTGGAACCTGTCCTGTAACTCTGTAGACCAGGCTGGCCTTGAACTCACAGAGATTTGCCTGCTTCTGCTTCCCGAGTGCTGGGCCGTGGAGCCACAGCCCAGTGTCAAGGGCAAACTTTTATTTTTTTTTTTTTTATTATTTTTTTTTTTTGGTTTTTCGAGACAGGGTTTCTCTGTGGCTTTGGAGCCTGTCCTGGAACTAGCTCTGTAGACCAGGCTGGTCTCGAACTCACAGAGATCCGCCTGCCTCTGCCTCCCGAGTGCTGGGATTAAAGGCGTGCGCCACCACGCCCGGCAAGGGCAAACTTTTAATCCTCCTCCTAAGTGAGACAACTGGAAACACCCAGTGCTATTTATAAAGAATTCTCGATTCCCTCAAAACTGTAATCTGAATGGACTGTAGCCTTCCAGGCTATCGTGTATGGACGTGGACAGAAATAAAGGTGACGGAGGAGGAGCTAGTTAACTGCGCACGATAAGCAAACAAATGTGGGAGGGTCTTTGGAAAGGCGGCATTTTTTTTTTTTTTTTTTTTTGGTTTTTTCGAGACAGGGTTTCTCTGTGGTTTTGGAGCCTGTCCTGGAACTAGCTCTTGTAGACCAGGCTGGTCTCGAACTCACAGAGATCCGCCTGCCTCTGCCTCCCAAGTGCTGGGATTAAAGGCGTGCGCCACCACCGCCCGGCGGCATTTTCTTAAAAAAAAAAAAAAAAACCAATGGAAAAGAGAAATGAAAAGAAAGGGCTAGGGATGTGGCTGAGTGGGTAGAATGCTTATCTAGCAAGCGTGAAGCCCTGTTTGGTCCCCCGCACTGCATCAACCAGGTGCCGCAGCACACACCAGTGATAACAGGGTGGGTAGAAGCAGAAGGTCTTGTTCAAGGTCATCCTTGGCTACTGTGGACTAGAGGCCAGTCTGGGCTACAGGGAATCCTGTGAAAGAAAGAATGAAGGGTGTGGGGGAGGTGGAGATGGTAAAAAGAGAAAGGGGGGCTCTTATGCAAGGTCTACTTCAAATCTATGTACTTTTAGACGATGTTTTAAAGATGGCTGGGGATAAATGGGTTGGATGATGACAAATGAGATGGTTTCTCAGCTTCCTCCATGTGATGGTGCATCAAGAGAATCAAAGGGCTTTAGTATTCTTTTTACTCTAGGGTCTGTTGAATGTACACATCTGGCCTTTTCTTTTTTAAATTATTTAAAAAAAAACCTATATTTTCTCATTTTACATGTTAAATCCATTTCCCACTCCCTCCCTTCCTCCTGCTACCTCCACTCTCCCACATCCCCCAGCATCCACTCATCAGAGAGAGTAATGGAGTCACCAAAGTCTAGCACATTGATTTGAGGCAGGACTAAGGCCCTCCCCACTATATCTAGGCTGAGCAAGGTATCCATCCAGAGAGAATGGGCTTCAAAATCCCAGAACAAGCACTAGGGATAAATCTGTGATCCTGCAGTCTGCTCCAGCCACACAACTGTCACCCACACTCAGAAGGCCTAGTTTGGTCCTATGCTGGTTCCCTTGCTGTCAGGCCAGAGTTGGAAGCTTCCATTAGCTCAAGTGAGCTGTTTCAGTGGGTGTCCCCATCATGGTCTTGACCTCTTTGCTCATATTCTCACTCTGACCCCTCTTCAATTGGACTTTGGGAGCTCAGTCCAATGCTCTGCTGTGGTTCTCTGCATTTGCTTCAGTCAGTTGCTGGATGTAGGTTCTATGATGACATTTAAGATAGTCATCACTCTGACTACAGGGCAAGGCCAGTTTATGCACCCTCTCCACTACTGCTTAGTGTCTTAGCTGTGGTCATCCTTGTGGATTCCTGGGAATTTCTCTAGTGCCAGGTTTCTTGCTAGCCTCATAATGGCTCCCTCTTTCCATGTTCTCTGTCTCTGTCCTTCCCCTATCTTGACCATCTATCTGGTTCTCTCTAGTTCTCCTCCCCCTCCCCTTCACCCCTCCTCTCTCCATTCTGCCTTCCCTTCTTCCCCAATCCCCACGCACCCAATTTTCACAGGAGATCTTGTCTATTTCCCCTTCCCAGGGAGATCTATGTATGTTTCTCTTAGAGTTATACTGGAGAGGATGTGGAGTAAGGGGAACACTCCTTCACTGCTGGTAGGAATGCAAACTTGTACAACCACTTTGGAAATCAGTATGGCAGTTTCTCAGATAATTGGGAATCAACCTAACGCAAAAGCAATACCACTCTTGGGCACATACCCAAAGGATGCTCAGCCATACTGCAAGGACATTTGTCCAACTATGTTCATAGCAACATCATTTGTAATAGCCAGAACCTGGAAACAACCTAGATGCCCCTCAAGTAAAGAATGGATAAAGAAAATGTGGTATATTTACACAATGGTAAAAAAAAACAATGACATCATGAAATTTGCATGCAAATGGATGAAACTAGAAAAGAAAACATACTGAGTGAGGTAAGCCGGACACAGAAAGATGAGCATGGTATGTACTCACTCACAGGTGAAAACTGGCTGTAAAACAAAGGATAAGGAGCCTACAGTCCATGATCCCAGAGAAGCTAAGTAAAAAAGTAAAAAGGAGAACCCTAAGAGAAACATCTGACGTGTGCGTGGTTTTTCAAGACAAGGTTTCTCTGTAGCTTTGGAGCCTAGACCAGGCTGGCCTAGAACTCACAGAGATCCACCTGCCTCTGCCTCCCGAGTGTTGGGATTAAAGGCGGCACCACCGCTGCCTGACCCACATCTGACTTTTTTTAATCATGAAAGGTAACAAAGGCATAAAAGTAGAGAAGGGAAGATAAAGAGATTGTAAATGATTGTCACCAGTTCCTCCCACCCGAGACTGGATGTGCCATAAGCCGTCTTTTCTTTTAGCCTTTGAACTTGGGTGTGGTGTGGTCTGCTTTGGTGAAAGGGCAAACATGACAGGCAGAGGCTTAAACAGAACCCGATGCCTGGGCTACACTGAGAACCCTGAGCCTACCACAGGAGCCTGCTGGAGAGATCACAGAGAAAAGAAATGAGATGCCCTGGCTAATAATCTGCCAAACTCTTGAAATTCAAGTAAAGGAATGCTATACTATCAAGTTCCAGCTAAGCCACAAACCGCCTGCATCTGCATTAGTGAGCCCAGGCACACCAAACCAAAGAACCACTCAGCTGATCTTAGCAGTTTGCCAGCCTACAGAATCATCACTGCTTTTTTTTTCCAAGGATGCCAACCATTGAAGTGTTTTATTACACAGCAACAACTAGCTGATACACATGACTAAACTACATACACAAGTATACAGATATTCAAGATACACACTGCTTAGCACTGTGACGTGTTCTGCATGTATTCTGTAAGGGTGTCTGAATGGAATGTCATGACCCTGGAGAACCGGGTGGGGGAAACCTCTCCAGACGACGGAAAGCTTAGGAGAGTTAACTGCTTTTCATATATAGCAGGTGCTATTGAGTCAAGCAGCACAGTTGCACTAACCCACTGATAAAGGCAGGCGGGTCAGACAAAAAGAATCAAACCATTTTCCCCTTGGAGGACTCAATGGCCAGGCTCTAGCTCTCATCAACCAGATGCTAGAGAAATGGTATTTGTGATTGCTGGCAGTTGGCCTTGCTTTTCCTCCCTGACGGTATTCTGTAACCCAAGTATACAGCGCATGGAGGGCACCCTTCCAGAGGTAACTCACCTTCCTTGCTCTAATGTGAGAGGCACATACTCAGTAGACCTTCCAAAAGAGCCCATTTCCTCTGCATGCATGCATCTGTACATACATACATACATACATACCTATCTACATACACTCGAGCTGCAAAGATTAATTAGAAAAAAGTGAGAAGAACCAGAGGTGCAAAGGTCGCTGGAGTACACATGGTTGCTATGCTCAAAGCCTATTTCACTAAGAGAAAATGTTAAAAAGTTTTGTTATGAGCCGGACAGTGGTGGAGCATGCCTTTAATATGAGCACTGGGAGGCAAGGGCAGGCAAATCTCTAAATTCAAGGCCAGCCTGGTCTATAGAATGAGTTCCAGGACAGCCAGGGCTACACAGAGAAACCTTGACTTGAAAACAACAAACAAAAATGCACACAAAAGGGCTGGAGAGATGGTTAAGAGCAACGACTGTTCCAGAGGACCCAGGTCAGCACCCACATGGCAGCTCACAACTGTCTCTAATTCCTAGATCTTCACACAAAAATACCCTATTGGTGCTGGGTGGTGGTGGCACACACCTTTAATCCCAGTACTCGGGAAGTAGAGACAGGCAGATCTCTGTGAGTTCGAGGTCAGTCTGATCTACAGAGCTAGCTAGTTCCAAGACAGGCCCCAAAGCTAC
Organism: Chionomys nivalis; assembly: GCF_950005125.1. NCBI lineage: Eukaryota > Metazoa > Chordata > Mammalia > Rodentia > Cricetidae > Chionomys > Chionomys nivalis. The sequence goes on along the minus strand of NC_080108.1, from coordinate 27,082,752 downwards.
ACAGGGAAACCCTGCTTCGAAAACCAAACAAACAAACAAACAAAAAACAAAACCAACCAACCAAACATACAAAAAAAACCCCACTGTACTGGCAAAACACCAATGCACACAAAATAAAAATAAATAATTAAAAAAAACCAAACTGACCAATTCAGCTAATTGTGCAATCTTAAAAAATCTCCTTACATGTGTTCATTTCATCTTGTTAGCAGAACACCAGATTCATAAAAGACAAAAGCCAAGGAAGTTAAAATATTTTTCATAGCAGTGGTGGTGCACACTCAGGAGACAGAGGCAGGCCCATGCATCTCTCTGAGTTCGTGGGTAGTCTGGTCTGCAGAGTGAGTTCCAGGGCAGTTACACAGAGAAACCCTGCCTCAAACATGTACGCACACACAAAGTTTTCCATAAAAGCAGCTGTTTGGAAAAATATTCTCAAGTCAGTTTGGTACTTTAATTTTGTATGAATATGGTTATTTTATACACATGAGATTACTATTTGTACAAATGCCACCCATATTTAATGCTAATTTACCCAATCTCTTCTTTTATATATTTGGAGGTACAGAATAATTTTCATTATAATGCAAAAGAATCATATGAACAAATGGGAATATTTTATACTAATTTGCACTAACAAACTAATGTTTGGCAAAGGCCATAAATACCTTTTCAGGTGACAAGTTTACAAGTTTAGTGACTATTCCAAGACATGAATGAACTTCAGAAGCCAATTGTTATCTGTGAAACCAAATTCTAACAGACAAATGAAGTTTGAGGCTTTCTGGTGCAGCAGAAACAAGGGCACCCCAAGGCTCTGTCTTGGGGGGGGGGCACTTTTGTCTTCCCGCTCCTGAGAGGACACAGAGCCAAGCAAAAGCTATCAGGTTCATTGTGGTCCGACCCTAAAATCAAGTTCTCAGTTAACAAAGTGTGGAGACACACGGCGAAGGCATCAGCTGATCGCGGTGGAAATAAGCCGGGGAGGTCTTTGGGGAATACACCGTCCTCATCTGCAGAGCAGAGTGTGATGCACGGGGGCTGTGGGGCAAGGGCAGAGTGGGCTGTGTGAAGACCGGAAACTTTCCACCTCCAACACCCAGAGCCACCCTGAGTGGTTCATACCAAAGGCTTTTTAGCCTGACACTTCATAGCCAGTGTGGGTGAGGTTATTTCTAAGGTTACTTATAAACCTTACCACTTTTGCAAAGATGCATATTATAAAACTGTGTGTTTTGTTGCCAAGAAAATATCTAATTTTAAATATGATTCATCTGCACCATAATGGAGAGCAAACTACATTGAAAATAAAAAGTTTGATGAAAGCTGGGGAAATTTAAACACACACACACACACACACAGCTCAATTGAAGTTCGTGTGCAAGAGAGTGTTTTGAAAGGGTGTGGCTTCCTGGCTCTGGACTGTTTGGAAACATTCTAACAAAGCCAAATTCATTTCTCTGATATCCTGGACACACCAGGAGCGACTTTCCTAAGATAGCATAAAATAAGCTATTCCTATACGTAGAACCAGCTGCAGCCAACTGAGAAATGTGGTAAATACCTAAAAGATTCCCAACCCAGATCCTCTAATGCATAGGTTTCCACAGCTAGCAAGACCGGTAGCAACCCTCTGGATACTTTTCATTCACTCTCATTAATTAATCAATCAATTCATTCATTCATCTGTTTGGCAGATCCATATTGACTTTTAATTATGTCCTAGAAAGTTTTCTTCAATTTTCCAGGCTTCCCCTGATTTACTTTCATCCCCTCCTTCTCCCTCTCCCATCTTTGACTGCAATGCTGCATCCTCATTTTTCAAGAACATGCAAACTGGGGCACAAAATGCAATGACCTCTGAATGAGGGAAGACACAAGCCCCTTAGGCCAGAGTCCCATACCATGTCGGGCTGCTTGGCTCCTCACAATTCACCTCCACAAAACGGAGCTGGATCAGAGGTGGATCAGAACCAGTGCCAGCTGGGGTGACTTGGTTCATTCTGCCACTGTCGTTAAACTAGTCACGACGTGGCCACTTTTCAGTGCAGTACACAACAAGCAAAAAGACATGGTGAGATTGCATTGCTATTGTGAATGTCCCTCAAAATCTAAGCACTGTAACGTCACCAAGGGGACAGTTTGAAGAAGGGCCATCTCTAAGAGGTGATTAAACCATCAGGGTGGAACCCTCACAAATAAAATTATGGACCCGACGGCCAGAGTGAACTCTCTTTTGCTTTCCATCTCTTCTGCCCGGTTGGGACAGGGCATTCTTCCCTTCCAGAGGATTCAGCCACAAGGTGCCACCATGGACGCAGAAAACAACCCACACCTGCCACTCAAACCTACCAGGCACCTTGATCTTGGGTTTCCCAGAACATAAAACTGTGAGGAATAAACTTCTGTTATTTATAAACACGCACAAGTGAAGGGCACGCTACTGCTCAAACGAAAAAGTAGCGCGTGAAACAATCAATCATTTTCCATCGTGTCCCTTTCTGGATGTAACTATTTAAACAAAACAGAAACAGAACTGGCAACCGGAGGCAGGTTACGGTAATCAGAACTAATCAAATAATACATGAAAAACAATAGTTTAAAATATACCTGATTCTCTGATACAGCAATTTATTTTAACTCTTTTTTTTAATGGCACAGACTATTTAAATTCCATTGACTTTGTATTTATATAAATGTTAAGACCTTTAAAAGGAAAACAAACACATGAATAATGAACGAGATACTGTCTATTTTTAACAACATTAAGGTGACACACGTCCCGGTTTCCTTCCCCTAATACACGTTTCTGAGCTGCCTGCCGTAATTAAGGCCTCTTTTTCATTTCTGTAGAGGTAAAACTGACCACGGCTAACCAGACTGCTCCCTTTGACACGAAACTCTGCTGTTCTCAAGGCCACGGGACGCTGATCTACTGGTGTCTCTTCAATGTGATAGCATCAAGTTAATAAACTTTCAAAAAGGCAGAGTGTCTAACTCCTTTAATTTCCTTATTAGTTTGGAAATTTGCAAACTTCACAATTTGCTTTCTGTCCTCAAAAACTGCTCACTTTAAACCCACAAGCTTTTCTTTGATTTGCATCTATCCACTGTTGTTTTGTTTGGTTTTTAGAGACAGGATTTCCCTGTGCAGCTCTGGCTGTCCTGGAACTCACTCTGACCCTGTAGACCAGGCTGGCCTCAAACTCAGAGATCCACCCCACCCCCACCGCTTTCTGAAACTTTCTGAAGCGAGAGATTACAAAGTGTTGCAGAGAAATATACAAGAAGTCTCACAGCCCTTGCTCTCAGCCTCCCCCAGCATGAACATCTCAACAATGCTACACCACCACCAAAACTAAGACTTGTTGAGCACAGTGAAGCACAGCTTTAATCCCACCCAGCATTTGGGAGGTAGAGATAAGAGGATTAGGAGTTCAAGGCCAGCCTGGGCTAAATAAACCAAAATTCTAAAGAACAAAACTACAAATACCAACAACAAAACCCCAGGAAACTGACATTGGAGGCTGCGTAGTGGTGGCACACATCTTTAATCCCAGCACTCAGGAGGCAGAGGCAGGCAGATCTCTGTGAGTTCGAGACCAGCCTGGTCTACAAGAGCTAGTTCCAGGACAGGCTCCAAAGCTACAGAGAAACCATGTCTCCAAAAACCACACACACAAAAAAAAAAAAAACCCAAAAAACAAAAACAAAAAAACCTGACATTGGTACAATTCAAACACAGCACTCAGATTTCTCTATCACACAAATTTCTCTGTGTGTTTGTATGTATCTATGCAACTTTATAACATGCAGTCTTCTGAAACCACTACCACAACAGCCAACAAGATACTCAAGACTCAAGACTCAAGCATCAGCAGACTCCTTTGTGTGGCCTCTTATAACCACACCCATCAATTTACCCCATCCTAACCCTTGGGAACTACTAATCTGCTCTTATAGTATGTAATTATGGTAACTCAAGAATGTTATGTAAATGAAATCATATAGTAGTATGTCACCCTGTGGAATTGGCCTTTTTTCACTCAGCATAATTTCTTTGAGGTTCGAACAAGTAGTTGCATGCCCTGGTGGTTTCTTTCTTCTTATCAGGGCAGGGCTCCATGATACGGGTGTATCAGAGTTAGATGAACCATTTGCCCATGGAAAGACATTTGAGCAGTTTTCAGGGTTTTGTAATTATGAATAATACCAATGAATGTGCTCACCAAAGACACCGGGGAAACCACACTTCGTTTATACTGAGCGAATGCTCAAGAATTCCAATCCCAAGGGAAATCCATGGTTAGTTTTAAAAGGAACTGCCAGATTCTATCTAGATTCTCTGTCCCACTTCACGCTCCTATTAGCAAGGCAGAAGTGGCCCAATTTCCCTGTATCTGTGAGGGCTAATCTTGGTTGTTAACTTGACATGCCTGAGAAGAGGGAACCTCATGTGAGGAATTACCTCCATCAGAATGGCCTTTGGGCATGTCTGTAGGACATTTCCATCACTGATGATTGATATAGAAGGACTCAGCCTACTGTGGGTAGCAGCATGCCTACAAAGGTGGGCCTGGGCTATATATAATAAAGGCACATGACCCTGAACTAGGACGCAAGCATAAGCCGTTTTCTTCCATGGTCTCTACTTAAGTTCCTAACTCCGGTTTTGCCTTGCGTGCCAGCTTGGCTTCCCTTGAGGATGGGCTCTAACCTGCAAGCCAAATAAACCCTTTCTTCTCCCAGGTTGCTTTTGGTCGGAATTTTACCACAGCAACAAAACGCAAACCAGAACAGCATCTTTGTGAGCATTGGAAGATACCGATGTGGTTCGGTTTTCTGGTAGGCATGCAGTGATACCAGCAGTTCACTTTGCATGTCATTGATATGTTCACTGCTGAGTGTAGACCCCCTGCAGTGTTGTCTCTCTCTGTCTTGTTCATCTTCTAATAGACCTGTTTATTTTTAATCCCTGAAACGCACTGAGTCTATATGCAACATGAAAATGCTTGCTCCCATCTAGCCTGCACTTTCAGCCTCCTGGCTGCCTCTTATCCATCAATGTTGATATCTTGTCTTTGACACCACTCTCAAGCACTCCTAACTCACTTCTAACTGCCACTTCTCATTTCCCTCGGCTTGCTATAGCTTTGCATTTTACATTGAAGTTTTCCTGTCAACTTAAAAACACTCTGAATAGCCGGGCGGTGGTGGCGCACGCCTTTAATCCCAGCACTCGGGAGGCAGAGGCAGGCGGATCTCTGTGAGTTCGAGACCAGCCTGGTCTACAAGAGCTAGTTCCAGGACAGGCTCCAAAGCCACAGAGAAACCCTGTCTCGAAAAACCAAAAAAAAAAAAAAAAAAAACCACTCTAAATAGATTTTAAGTTAAACCTCTCTTTCCTGGGAAGAGTGGTTTTTAAGTATATATATATATATATATATATATATATATATATATATATATATAATTTCAATATTAAACAAAACCAATAGCCCTAATATTGTAGTTTGGCTGGGAAAGTACTGCTGTAATTTAAAAACCCTGCGAAGAGACATCACCCCATGCAACAAGGCTCACATAGGAGGTTTACTGGAAGAGGAGAGAGAAAGGGGGTGGGGGGACAGAGATCAGTCCCTGGGGACAAGAGTGGTGGAAGCTGGGGAGAGAAAAAAGAGAGACAGGAGGTTGGCTAGGCCCACCTTTTGAAGGGGAACGTAGTAAATGTGCACAGGAGGTGCTCTTAGTGGCTGCAGCTGAGGACGGCTCCCGTCAGGACCCTAAGGACAGGCCAGTACAGATGCCTGAATATTAACCAGTACAACTTAACTGGGATTCCTAGTTTTTTGTAAGGAAGGGAAAAAAAATCTGGAAATGTCGGGGCTGGTGAGATTGCTCAGTGATTAAGAGCACTGGCTGCTCTTCTAGAGGTCCTGGGTTTAATTCCCAGCACCCACATGGCAGTTCACAACTGAAAGTCCCGTTCCTGGGGATTCGACACCTTCACACCAATGCAAATAATATAAAGTTAAATAAATTATTATTTTTAAAAAACTGGAAAAGTATTATCTCAAAACGCAAATGTCCATATGAATGTTTATCACACATGTGACATCAAGCATTTCGGATGCAGTCACCTTGTCCCTCTCCAGCTCATCAGACACTTCAGACAGCAACCAGCCTTGTTTATTGTGTGTACATCTTTCCTCCACGCTCACCCTAAATGTGCTTCCAAATTGCCTAACATTCCTTTAAAGATATGATCTGATGGCAAACCAACATTTTAGAATCATGGAATTGAAGATGGCGACTATCTTCTTCCCTCTCTATGAAATGCAATATTTCAGTTCCTGATTCTGTACACTTCCAGGAAACTGAGGAGTCCAAACTCGCACAGAGCAAAACTCATTGCCAAGTTTAAACAAACTAAGCCCTTCTTAAGCATGCCATGTTTGAGGGAATCAAGGCATGCAGTGGCTAAGGCCATTGCAGCTCCTTGAAGGACAGTTAGAGATTGGATAGAATTTCCGAATTGACATCTGCATCATCTGCTGAATCTGCAGGTGCATGAGCAGAGTTCATGTATATCCGGGCAAGATTTTATCAACCCTTTTCCTATACGTTCTCCCTTCCTGTAACTTTTCTAAAATTTCCTCAAAATCAGCACCGAAACAAGGGAGGAGTTTGACATTTCATCTGCCAAGTCAAAAGTCCTGAGATCCAGGGCAGGGTGTTTCTGTTGTCATGACGTGATACACAGCCGGACACAGGAGCAAGCAGTGTTCTTAGACAGGGCCACAGAACTGCCTGCCATCAGTGGCCAGGCTACATTAACAATGAGATCTTCGTGTGCTGCCCCCGAGGGCACTCTTTGCAGCCCCTGACGTATTAAAAGTCATTCCCCTCAACTCCATAGCAGAAGGTTTGTGAGATGGAAGAGCAACCATCCAATTCCAATTTATTCTCACGAGTCAGTTTTCACCTCCCTGGTCCAGTATGTGCATTTCCGCATCTCTCACAAGAACACAGTTATTTAGCCTTTGCTGAGGTCTGGGTGGTGTTGGCTTGGGTATGAGGATCATCACCTTAACTACCTAAACTCTTGAAAACATGATCAGAATACCAACTGGTCAGAGAACCCAGACCCACTCGGTAATCAGGCTCAAAGCAGAGAGGGCTTTAAGCATGGCCAGGACACATCCAGTCTCCCTGCTATTACATTCTATGGGTGAGGCATTAACCAAGCCCGACTTTCCAAACCACTCTAGCCTAAGTCATATATGCCCCCCTCTCTACCTCAGCCTCACGGCATAGGACATCCGTTAACTAAGCCCTCTTCCTCATGGTACTAGACCTCTCCTCCTCTCAGAAACCTTGGAAAGTAGATGCCTTGCCTTGTCTTGGCGAACAAAAGTTTCCTTAAGTTCCCACTACCCACAGTGCACTGCTGCTGTTACCAGGGGTAATAAATCTCTTATCTGAAGGATGATTCAGCCCCGCACTTCTCTCTGCCTCCTCTCGTCTCCCTCCTTAAAACCTAACATTTCAGTTGGTAAAATCTTGGGGTGTGTGTGTGTGTGTGTGTGTGTATACATATATGTATGTGTACTGGGGACTGAGTGCAGGCCCTTGCACAGGCTAAACTCATGCTCTCCTACCTACCCAGCTACACTCCCATCCCTAGTATTCTTGACACAACACATAACAGCTAATAAACAGTTGAAGTCAACGCTGGATTCTTAACACTCATAATTACAAAGCCCTTAATTGCGACGTAAGCCCCACAGCTCTGAGTGATGCCGCAGAGGATGGTCCATGGCTAGGAACCACCAATCGCCACTGCCAGCATCAGCAGTGGGATAAAGACTGCTAGTGTTTTCAGCTGTAGCGATAACACTACTGGGCTAAGAGCTCTGATCGGGGCCGGCTCTGGGGCCACCATGTGATGTCAGACCATGCTGCTTGTGTTTTGCAGCTGTCTTTAGGGTTTTGTCTCCCCCACTCTGCCCAACCTTCAGTTTCCACTGCCAAGAGCCTGTGCTTTCTGGGTTCCTGAGAATGGTTTCCCGGGAAACACAATTCTCAGTGTTAAAATCAGGACAGTCCTGGGTAAATGAGGACAGCTGGTCACCCTGGTTATATATACAGAGAAGCCGTTCTAGAAAGGTCTTAGACTAGGAGGGCCCCCATCCATGCCTCCGGTTGTCTCTTTTCTTGCTGCATTAGCTCTAAGGGACCAGGGAGAGAAAGCTACAGGTCAACAGTCCTGTTCCCTCCTTTGCTATTTCCGCATCTCCTCTTGGTTCTGAAATTGCAATGGTGTGCAGCTCAGTCTCCTTCCTTTCTCCTTGTTCCAGGCAGGAAGAGGAAGAAATTAGAGGGACAAACTCAAAGCTAGGAATCTGACATCATACACCCTCCAGATAGCTTTGGCCTGGCACCAGAGAGTCAAGCAGCACACAGCAGCTTCAGCAGTGAGCATGAGGCCTTGCCCTCAGGTTTCCGGTCACTGTCTCCTTCTTAGATGCCCCCTCCTCTCTGTCATTTGGGATACAGGAAAGGCTAACAAAAAGATCACAGTCTTAAAGAGAAGCCGGAGACTCATTTTCTATAGATCACTACTGAATTGGCTATGGAAGAAATTGTGAAAGCAGTTCTGGGCACAATGACTATGTAGATTAAAATATTCACGAATAAACCTAACTAAGGAAGTAAAAGTTCCCTACAATGAAAATTACAAAACACTAATGAAAAAATAAAAAAAGATGTACACAAAAAAGATGGAACGATCTTCCATGTTTATGGATCAGAAGAATTAATATTGCTAAAGTGGCTCAAAAGACTTGCTTTAAATTTTCAGTATGAACTACCAAAATACCAATCATATTCTTCAAAGAACCAAAAAAATTTTAAAAGTTATATCAAAGCACAAAATGACCTAACGAACCAAAGCAATCAAATCATTTTGTTTTGTTTTTCAAGACAGGGTTTCTCTGTGTAGCTCTGGCTGTCCTGGAACTCACTTTGTAGACCAGGCTAGCCTTGAACTCACAGAGATCCACAGACTGTTTTAAATAATGTTTGTTTGTTTTTTTTTTTTTGTGTGTGTGTGTGTGTGTGTGTGTGTAGAGGTCAGAATCTGGAAGTAGGTTCTCTCCTTTCTACCATGTAGGTCCCAGGGACCAAACTCAGGTCATCAGGCTTAGAGGCAGATGCCTCTATCTGCTGAGCCATCTTGCCAATCTCAAAAGTAATCTTCATCAAAAATAATAAATCTGGAGGGATCACAAGGCCTCACTTCAAGACATACTACAGAGCTTTGGTAAACACAACACCATGAGATTGTCATAAAAATGGACTCATGACCAAAATAGAGACTCCAGAAATAAACCAAGTCCTCTACAGCCGGCAGACGTTCCCCCAAAGACACCAAAAGCACACACAGGAATAAGGACTGTCTTCAGGACACTGGATAGACTCGTGCAGAAGATGTAGGCTTGAATGTTCTCTTACCCTGAACTAAAAATAATAAATAAATAAAGTAAAATCCAATTAAAAATGGGTCAAAGAACTAGCGGTAAGAGCTGAAGCTACTAGAAGAAATGAATGTTCTGAAACATGGGGACAGTCTTAGGACTCCGGAGGCACAGGTAAGAAAACTGACAAATGGAATTCTATAAAATGAATAGGTTTCTACACAGGAAAGGAAATGATCGATGGGGTGAATGAAGAACCTAGGAAATCGGAGAAAGCATTTGTCAGTCAAGGTTTCATATCCAGAATGTATAAGGACCTCAAAAACGAAATAACAAAAACCAATAACTCTAGCTAAAAAATGGGCAGAGAATCTGAATAAAGTTTTCTCAAAAGAAGAAAAACAAATGGCCAATGTACATATGAAAAATGCCCAATATCATTAGCCCCGAAGGACATGCAAGCCAAGAAAACTGTTAGAATGGTTACTGTCAATCCCACCAACAAATCACAAATGCTGATGAGTATGGGGATGGGGCAAAGGAACTTTCTATATACTGTTGGTTGGTGGGAATGTAAAGTAGTATAGCCATTCACTAAAGAAATAAAAATAAAACCACTCAATGACTCAGCTATCCTCCTTTTTCTAGGTATACAGCCAAAGGAAATGCAGTCAACTTAAACAAGAAACCTGCACAGCATAAGAGCTCAGATCTCCTCAGGGCAGTCTATCAATGATCAGAAAAGGAAAATATGGCATAAGCACACAATGGGATTTTACTCAGCCATTAAATATGATATCTTTTACAAAGCAAATTCCTGGACAGCCAGGGCTACTCAGAGACACCCTGTTTCAAAAAAAAAAAAAAAAAAAAAGAAAGAAAGAAAGAAAGAAAGAAAGAGAAAAAGGTATCTTGTCATTTGTCATTTGCAGTAGAGTGGATGGAGGTGGAGGGTACCATGTTAAGTAAAGCTAAGCCAGTCTGGAAAGACAGGTTCTATACATGATCTCCTCTACGTGGATGCTGAAAAAGGAGATCTGAAAGGAGATGGTAAATAAGTAGGTTGGGAAGAGTGGGGATGGGAGTGTGGGGGAGGGGGCAGGATCTGGTCAGTGCAAACCACACGTCACACCTAACAGAATTCCTGGGATGTCCTGGGCTGGGGGAGGGGAGAGAAGCAAGGTCTCACAGACTAGAAGGCAAGTTTAACTTGTGCTGGGGACTTGGGCCTGGCTTCCCTAGGATACAAGGGAAGTCTGAAATAGTATCTGTGCACCCCAGAAGACAAACTCTCGCACTGCAAAGTCCTTGACATCCATTCCCAAGGTGTCAGCTTGAGCACTTCTCAGTGGTTTCCCACAAGCGACGAGAACCACCACCAAGGGGCTGATGTGACCGGGCTATACCAGGTCGGGGTGGGGAGAGGGTGGGGAGAGGTGGTGCCGCTCGCCACTTTACACTAAGGAGGGGCCATGTAATATGGATCAGACTGTTAAGAGTTTAGCTGGTTCACGTCCCAAAGCTTGCGCAGCAGAAATGCAGGGGGAAGATATTGCAGCAAAATATTTAACGTGCTGAAAATAATTTATACTTATTGATATTTACAAACAAACAGCTAACTAAGGATTCCTGCCTACTCATTAAAAGAGGCCCACCCTCCAGGACCTGTACTTTGCAAGACTCAGCTGCCCTTTAATTGGGGTTAAGTACAAAGTAAAGCACAGAAAGGTTGCGTCTCTTTACACTCTGTAATTTTGCTTTTCTACTAATTTCAACTTTCCCTGTCCTCAATTAGTTTGACTTAGTGATGTTTTATCACACGTCGGCCATGATGTCCTAACTCGGTGCTTTATATTGCTACCCTGGGGTAGCAAAACTAACACACTCTCAGGATTTGAAGCAGGTGGAGATTATAACCTTTCTTTTGGGGAAAGTACTAACAACTTCAAAAATATAATTTATAGGGCTGGAGAGATGGCTCAGAGGTTAAGAGCACGGCCTGCTTTTCCAAGTCCTGAGTTCAATTCCCAGCAACCACATGGTGGCTCACACCATCTGTGCTCTCTTCTGGCCTGCAGACAGAACACTGTATACATAATAAATAAATAAATCTTTAAATATATATATATATATATAATTTATATGAGCTGAAGAGATAACTCTGAAGCTAAGAGCGTGCGATGCTCTTGCAGAGGACCTGGGTTCAATTTCCAGCACCCACACAGGGGGTCACAACGATCTGTAACTTCAGTTCCAGGGGATCCAATACCCTCACACCCTGCTGCTGACCTCTGAGAGCACTAGCACGCATGTGGTGCACACATAAACACACAGGCAAACATTCACACCTAAAATAAATAAATCTAATAAGAAAGTTTTTAAAAAATGCAATTACTATCCTTAATGCTAATTTAGATGCCATTGAGAATCGAATTACAGTCTGTAACCTGTGTCTTCTAATAATAATAGAATATAATTAAATATTTGTTTGTTTTTGGCTAGTGTTTTGAGACAGGGTTTCTCTGGTCTACAGAACGAGTTTCAGGACAGGATCCAAAAAAGCTACAGAGGAACCTTGTCTAAAAAAAAAAAAAAAAAAAAAAAAGGATTCCCTTAATTCCTAAGCGAGGCTTTCTGATCTGGAGCACACTAACTTGGAGCCCCTAAGTTAGTCTTTTCTCAAGACAGAGATGAAAATATGAGCCAGTGCTACTCCAACAGGCAAGAACAGAGAAGCTACTCCACATCAGGTATGTAAATTTCTGAGGACAAACTCAGAAGGAACCACTTCCCATTACCTGAATACCCACACTTAACCAGGCAGTAAGAATCAGCTTCTTAAGTTGCCCATTTCTTTGCAATTTTTTAAAACTATTGTTGTTGTTGTTATTATCATTATTATATTATTTTGATACAAAGTTTCTCTGGCCGGGTGATGGTGGTGCAGGCCTTTAATCCCAGCACTTGGGAGGCAGAGGCAGGCGGATCTCTGTGAGTTCGAGACCAGCCTGGTCTACAAGAGCTAGTTCCAGGACAGGCTCCAAAGCCACAGAGAAACCCTGTCTCGAAAAACCAAAAAAAAAAAAAAAAAAAAAATTAATAAATAAACAAAGTTTCTCTGTACAGCCCTGTCTATCCTGGAACTTACTCTGTAGCCCAGGCTGGCCTTGTACTAAGAGATTGTCCTGCCTCTGCCTCCTAAGTGCTGGGATTGAAAATGTGGGCAACCATACCGACTATCTTATTTTTTATATGCATGGGCATTTTGCCTGTATGTATGTCTGTGTACCAGATATGAGCCTGGTCCGTGCCGAGGCCAAAAGTGGATGTCAAACTCCCTGAAACTAGCATTACAGATGGTTGTGAGCTGTCACGCGGGCGCTGGTTATTGAACCTTCATCCTCTGGAGGAGCAGCAGTGTTCTTAAGAACCGAGAGCCATCTCTCTAGCCCTAAAAGTGTTTTTGGTTTTTAAACTTTTTATTATATTTATTTGTTTGTTTAGTGTGTGTGTGTGTGTGTCCCTTCATGTGTTACTGAGGACAACTTGTGTACCTCGTGGGACTTGGGTATCAAGCTCAGGTCGCCAGCCCTGGCAGCAACTGACTTCACACACTGACCCATTTCATCAGCCCAAGTCACCCGTTCTGTAGAGGAAAACAGGAGCCTCTGAGTGCTGAAATATCCCACAATAGCCTTGGCTCTGCTAGCTTTTTACTCCCTGTGTGTGAGCAAACCCCAACTTCTCAGAACTGGGCCTTATCAGGGAAACTATTGCTCTGTGCAAACCCTGGCATTGTGAGGATTCCGTGGGTTTGTGGAGGAGAAAGGACACAGAAATGTTCAAAAAAAGCGTGAGCAAAATAGGTCATCTCTTTGCAAACTGTCCTTTGCTCCCTTGTCAGTTTGGCTGAGGGCTGCTCTTTACTGGTGCTCTTAACTGCAATTATTCAATCAATATAAGGTCAGAGAAGTTAACCGCTTCCAGGAGGACAGAAGTTACTGTCCAGCCTAAATTCCATAACGGAGCAGCTAATGCAGGCTGCATGCTGGGCCCCAGGGGTGAAGAGCAGAGCAAAAAAAGAAAAAAAGAAAAAGGAAAAATCTCCTCTGAACTCTCCACTTTCCACCGTTGTGGAGGAAGACAGAGACCAAATGAATAAGAACAATATATGCAATTTTGGATTGGAAGAAAGTTCTAGAGAGAAAAACAAGGTGAAGACGACAGGGAATGGGAGAGGGGCAGCCCGTTATGTAGATTCAGGATAGTCTTACTAAGGAGACATCTGTGCACAGCTAAAAAATGAGCTGGCGGAAGGAGCAGCGACTACCACCAGTCCTCAAAGGTAGAAGAGGGGGTGGGCAGTCCGAGAAGGACAAGCGGGCCAGTGAACGCGGAGAGGGAAGAAAGGAAGGAATCAGTCAAGCTGGGCTGGGCCGTGCACACCATGCTCTTCTCAGTGTCCGAGGAACACAGGTCTGTTAAAATATACCTTGGGTGCTGAAGGAAGTGCAAGAGCGAGAACCCACAGAAGGGCCAGCCATGAGGCACTTTAGGTGACCTTTGGGAAGTCCATACCTGTGGACTGCAGACGCAAGGTAAAATGCACAGGAGTGAGAGGTGGCTGCGGTGTACAGGAAGAGCCAGGGGCTTGGGAAGACGGTTTTGATATGAGCACCGGGAGGAAGAGCAAAGGGGAAGACTGCGGGGAAGGAAGGTGAATGCAGGAGGCTGCGGGAGCTAGTTATGTGGATGCAATGGGAGCTGGGAGCGGCATGTGTTGGACAGCTGCAGAGGCCTGGTGGGTTGCCTGCAGGCTAGATGAAGCCGGACTTTAGGGAAGAGGTCGCTGTTGGAGAAACAGCTAATCGTCAAGGAAACATATAATTTAAAGCTGTCAGGGAGTGAGTTCACAATGCTATGAGCACAGACATGGAGAAAGGATCCAAGCCCAGGCTCTAGGTGAGCCAGTGGTGAGATGTCCAGGAGAGACAGCAAAGGTGACTAAGAATAAGCCAGGAAGATGGAGTACTGTGTTTTGAAAGCCAAGTGCAGAAAATGTTTGACAGAGAAGACCAATTATTCGAGACCCATGTCATATACCATCTCTGGGCTCAAAAAGAAAACAGGAAACTGGCCTGAGCCAAAGCAAACACTTGTGAACCTCTATTTAATGATTTGATGATAAAATCTAAGATTTATATATAAATATCATATATATATGTATATATGAGATATCCACTGCTATATGGACCACTAACTCACTAAAGTGACAGAGATGTGCAAATGCACAAGGACCAAGAAGCAAGGCCATGACTCCTCCCCCTCTCTCCTGAACTCCCAGCAGATCCTGATGTCAAAGCCAGAGTTCACAGTTAATTGGTTGCCCCATGAGGTCCAGAGAAACAAAAGCCCCAGAGACAGAAATCTCCCAGGAGACTGAAAAAGTGATTTCACCCCAGAGGCACTGTAAAAGCCCTGAGAGGGCTAGGGAGAGGGCTCAGCGCCTGAGTGCTAGCCTAGCATGGGTGAGGTCTGGGCTCCTCCCCCATCGCCACAAAAGCAAACTAGTAAATGAACTTAAAAAGTTAAAACTCTAAGTGAAACCGAGACAAAGACCAAATTTAAACAGCAAACATCAAAATTTAAAAATACTAGCCAGGTGGTGGTGGCACTCGCCTTTAGTCCCAGCACTTGGAAGGCAGAGGCCGGCGGATCTCTGTGAGTTCAAGACCAGCCTGGCCTACAAGAGCTAGTTCCAGAATAGGCCTCAGAAGCTACAGAGAAACCCAGTCTAGAAAAACCAAAACCAACCAACCAACCAAACAAAGTACTAGCTGGACAATGGTGGTGCACACCTTTAATCCCAGCACCTGGGAGGCAGAGGTAGATGGATCTCTGAGTTCGAGGCCAGCCTGGTCTACAGAGCTAGTTCTAGGACAGCTAGGGTTGTTGCACAGAGAAACCTTGTCTTGAACCCCCCCCAAACAAACAAAATGAAAAGTACTACTGTCTCTCAGATGCTTCTATTGCTGTCAGGCAGCAGAAGACGCGGGTTATATCATTGACCACCATGTGCCTACAGCATCTCGTTCATATAGAGCTTGTCTGTGCCCCAACCTTCCTGTGTCCTCTCCCTCTCAACTTCACACACATCCTGGAACACAGAAGGTACTTTTGTCACCACAAAAGGCCAACCATCTTGAAACACAGCATCTCAGCAGCTTCTTTCCTGTCTTGGCATCTTTCTTTCCTTGCCTCCCACAACCTTCAATCCAGTGTCTCCATCACCCTCCACTGATAACCAGCGTCCACATCACCCCCCACCACTGATATCCAGAGTCCACATCACCCCCCCCACTGATATCCAGGGTCCACATCACCCCTCCACCGATATCCAGTGTCTACATTACCCCCCACCGATATTTAATGACCACCTAGCCAAAACCCCTCCTGTTTTCTTTTTTATTGTGGTCTTCATAAGGCTGAAACTGGGCCATGGGTATGCTAGACTTGGGTTTCCCAGCCAGTCCACTCGGCACGGAGGGTCCTCCTTGCTGCTTCCAGACTCAGTCCCACACAAATACTGCCGCTTTCTTTGCCGGGTCCTCCTCTCGTGCTTGACGGGGCACGACCCAGTCAGAACAGTCAGTAACGCCTCTACACATCAAATGATCTGATATCGGAACTGTGAGGGAAGTAAACACAGAGTTAGCTGGACAAAGGGGAAGAAACAGCAGCAGACCATGTAAAAGGGCCGGCTCTTTTACTCATTCCAGATAGCTAAGGAGGAGAAGGGGAACTGGGAGTCTCAGGATCTTAAAGGGCTGATTGTCATCTGAGAACAAATAACTAAGCCTGGAGGAAGTCACGCAATAGTGGTGCACACCTTTAATCTCAGCATTCAGTAGGTAGAGGCAGGAGGATCTCTGTGAGTTCGAGGCTAGCCCAGGCTACAGAGCAAATAGTAGGACAGGCTCCAAAGCTACACAGAGAAACCCTGTCTTGAAAAACCTGAAGAAATAGTAACTCTTTGGAGACATTTCCTGCAAAGTAACAACTATGAAAGATTATCTATTCACACATGCACACATGCACACAACACCAAAAACCAATTGGTGGCTTAAAACAACAAACAGGGCCTGCTCAATGACTTAGCAAACAAAAGTGCCTGTCACCAAGCCTTACAACCTAAGCCCCATCCCTGGAATCTACAAGGTCAGAAGGTCTACAAGTTGTCCTGTGACCCTCACATATGTGTCATGACTGCACACGCCTACACACGTGTACATTTACATAAATGAACACACACATGCACATATATGTGGACTTGGAAAATAAATAGAAAGATTAGATTTACAAAAACCAACATGTAGTTTCTAAAGGTTGGTGCTATGGTTTCCTAAGAGTTCACGGGATAAACATAATCCTGGTATTTGAAGGTCGAAACTTTGATATTCAGTTAGGGTCACGTGAGTCACAAGGTTGGGGCCCATGATGGGATGGAACGCTTCGTGAGAAGAGGAAGGGAGGTTGGAGCAAGCAGCCTACTTTCTCTCACCACGTAATCTTTCTGCCATGTTATTACACAGCAACAAGGCCCTCGCGAGGTCTTGATCTCAAGACTTTCAGACCTCAGAAGCTAAGAGAAACAAATTTTCTTCCTATATGATAAACCTAGGCTTCGGAATCCTGCAACTGAGCAGGAAACAGGTAAGGAAAACATGAACCTGGGAGCAGTTTAGTTCGATGGGGTTGTGGCCCAGGGGCTCTGACAAAGTTGCAGTAGTGACAGGTACCAGGACCACATCAACTGAAGACTAGCTTGGTTTTCCAGATAGCCCTAAAGCACAGCTGTTGGCAGAAGGCCTCGGCTCTCCACCACTCAGACCACTTCGGGAGCTTCGTGAATGCCCCAAGACTGATCCAAGGGGGGAAAACCACAACGCTACGTGTAGCCAGCCCATACCATACTCCACCGCTTCTGCCCTATTCAGTTAGAAGTGAGTCACTAAACCCATCTTCCATTCAGGGCAGAGAACTGGGCTCCACTCCCCGAAGGGATGACTATGACAGTTGTAGATATGGGGAGGGCATGAAGATCTGGGAGAGGGGAGTCAATACATAACTAGATAAATAAAGGAAAGCTGACACTGTGACATTGTTAGGGCTCTAGGAAAGCCGGGACAAATGGCCAGCTGGGGTGCCTATTAACATATCAAAGCAGGCACTGTCCAACAGCCTCTCTTTAGCATCCCCAGAACCTGCTGTGGAGACATCCTGGCTAGCATACCCAGTCCCCTATACCAAACTCTCCAGACAGCGCTGGGTTTCCCTTCCCCCAGCTTCTCTGATCCCTATATAACCCAGGCGTTTTGGCTATGGTGGCTTCTTGTCTCTTGGCCACTGCTTTTGGTTCCTGAACTCCCGCTCTCTTGGCTTCTGAGTCGCTCGCTCTCTCCCCTCCCTTCTCTCCTCCCATGGCCCAGTAAGTCTGCGGGCCATGCTCACTCTGTACTCCTCCAGATGTCCCTCTGCCTATGTTCACACTTACATCTATAATAAAAACCTTAACTCCAGGCCGGGCCGTGGTGGCACACGCTTTAATCCCAGCACTGGGGAGGCAGAGGCAGGCGGATCTCTGTGAGTTCGAAGCCAGCCTGGTTCACAGAGCAAGTTCCAGGACAGGCTCCAAAGTTACAGAGAAACCCTGTCTCAAAAAACTAATAACAACAACAACAACAATAATAATAATCACAACATGAACTTAAAAAATAAACAAGTACACCAATTACCAGAGCCTCGAAATGCAGGAAGCACAAGTTGATGAAGTTGAAGAGAAGGGTAGATGCAGTCTACTGTCCTGACTGGGAGTCCTCTCTCAGACACTCAGCAAGAAGAGAGGAGATCTGACAACAGAGCCTAGCAGAAGCCAGCACAGACTGCGGCCCCAACCCTGGCCAAAGGCACTTTCTCAAGTGCTCAGTGGGAGTATCACCAAGAAAAGTCATATTTGGGGCCATAAAACACGCCTCAAAGAGTTAAAATATGTATAATCATGCATGTGGCATCCTCTACCACAACAGCAGACACGGGGGCGGGGAGGACCCTCTGAACATGTAGAAACAGCACTGCTAACCAGCCAAGGGGTCAGCTAAAGGTGGGGTGTCCAGTATACAGGAGCTAGGTGCAGGAAGATGAAGACTCCAAGGCCAGCCTTGGCTACAGCCAGCTTGTGATTCAGGAAACACTGTATCAAAACCCCAAACACAGCAAGGACATAACAAACGGGTCAAGTAAGAATTTTCAAATGAAATCACAAAAACATACATAATTTATTGAAAATGGAAATGTGTTTTTTAAAATATATGTAATGGAGCTGGAGCTGTGGCTCCGCAGTTAGGCGCTCTTGCTTCTCTTCCAAAGGACTCAAATGTGGTTCTCAGCATCCACATCAGGAGGCCTATAACTGCTAGTCCACAACTGCCAGTAACTTCATCTCCAAGAGATTATGCTCTCATGATTGTGTGCACGCGTGCGCGCATGCGCACACACACACACGCACACTAATACAAATAAATAAATCTTTAAAAAAATATAAAACACTGAATGCCAGGTGCACACCTTTAATCCCAGCATTCAGGAGGCAGAGGCAGGAGGATATCTGAATTTGAGGCCAGCCTGGTCTACAGAGCAAGTTTCAGTAGAGCCAGGGTTACACAGAGAAATCTTACCTTGGAAAAATGTGTGTGTGTGTGTGTGTGTGTGTGTGTGAATGTGTGTAAAACATTGGGATACAATCAATCAGAGTTTCTAACTGTAAAATGCTCATGTTAAAAACAGAAAGGAGCTGGGATGTGGTTTAGCAGCGGTTGCTTGTGCAGCGTGTATCAGACCTTGGGTTCTATCTCCAGCATTGTAAAAAGAAGGAAAGGAAAAGAAGCATAGATGTCTCAGATTAATAATCTAATTCCACACCTCAAGAAAGCAAGAAAATGAGTTTGAGGCCAGCCTGGTCTACAGAGCAATTTTCAGGACAGCCGGGGCTACACAGAGAAAAAACAAAAAAAAAAAAAACAAGCAAACACACAAAAGCAGAAAATGAGTAGAGTAAACCCAGCCAAACTCAAGCAAAAGAAAGAGAGTAAAAAAGTTAGGAAAAGCTAGGATTAGACACTAAAGGATAAAAGATAGAGGGCAAAGAGAAACAAGAAAGGTTGTTTCTTGGGTCTGGGTGCTGATAAAATCTATAGATTTATTTCGCAAAACTAACACAAATAAAATGGGGAAACAAAAAAATCATCACAAGCCAAGCATTATTACAGAGTCTATCAAATATATATATATATATATATATATTGGTTTTTGAGACAGGGTTTCCTTGTAGCCCTTACTGTTCTGAAATTAGCTCTGTAGACCAGGCTGACCTTAAACTCTGAGATCTGCCTGTCTCTGGCTCCCCAAGTGTTAGGATTAAAGGCGTGTGCCATGACCAACCCTTCTCTATCAAATATTTAAACAAAGCATGTCAGTCGAAATGCAAAGGAATTAGAATAGCTAAAATGATTTTGAAAAAATTAAGGATCAATCTAGCTAACTTCAATTTAGCTATACTAGTCAAGCCTGCAAACATACCTACAGAGAATACACAGAAAAAAAAATCAGTGGAACCCAGAATGAACCTGCAGAAATAGTTCTGTATCTGACAAAGGTACAAAGCCAGTTCTGTGGGTGAAGGAAAGAAAGCCCTGCGAAGAACCAGTGCTGGGGCAACTGACCACCCAGACACAAACTAAGTCAGGCCAAGATCTCTGTACCTTACACAAAATGGGCCAGAGGGTTCAGAGCGAAACCAAAAAGCCATAAGGGGATAGGAAAAAAGAGAAAACCTTTGGTCTCTAAAGCTAGACAAAAATTAGACACCAAATAGGAAAGTACATGAAAGGAAATAAGAAAAAAGGCTGGACAACTGGACAACATCAAAATATAAAACTCTTTTCTCTGCTAAAGGTCATGAGGAAGAAAATACAAGCTACAAACCACGAGAGAGTATTTGTAAATCACATATCTAACAAGACTAGAATACAAAATGAATTCTTAAAACTCAAGAGTAGAAAAACAATCCAAATAAGAAACGGTAAAAGACATTTCATTGAAGGGGGCAGTCAGATCTAGCCAGCTCTTGGAAAATGATCAGCATGACCAGCCATCACTAACCCTCAGAGTAACTCTAGTTAAAACAATGTACCGAGAAGCAATATACCTATTTGGTGACATCATCAAATGTGGAGAAGAATATAAAAAAAAGATCACCTAAAGACTGCTAGGGGGTGGGGGTGAAGAGGGGTGTAATGTGGCACAGCCACTCGGGAAAACAGTTTGGCCGTGTCTCATAAACCAAACATGCAATTACCAGACCCAGCAATTGCACCATTGGGCATTTATCTCAGGGAAATGAAGACTGAGGTTCGTACAAAGACACACACACAAAACGTTCTCAGCAGCTTTCACTGTGGTTCAAAACTGGAACTTAGTGTTTCTTTAATCAACTGTGTTCCTGTTAGTTAAGGTCTGCAGGAACTTAGATCAGTCACCAGAAAAGTATGCTGAAAGATGCCAGTCCCCAAAGCTCCATCCTGCTTAGAAAGCTTGATTCTGTTTATGCAGCATTTTGAAATGATAGCGTTTTAGGACTGAAAGATGAATCTGTCATGGCCAGTGAATAGGGGTTTGCTGGCCTGGAGGAGGTAAGCTAGAGATAAGCAAACACAGTTGTGAAAAGGTGAGAGGAGCAGCCAGGCATGGTGGCCATCCATGCCTTTAATCCCAGCACTCAGAATGCAGTGGCAGATAGCTCTCCTAAGTTTCTTATTTGTTGTTGTTGTTGTTGTTGTTGTTTCGAGACAGGGTTTCTCTGTAGCTTTGGAGCATATCCTGAAACTAATTCTTGTAGACCAGGCTGGTCTCGAACTCATAGAGATCCACCTGCCTCTACCTCCCTAGTGCTGGGATTAAAGGCATGCACCACCACCGCCTGGTGGCTCTCAGTTTAAGGTCTACTGATAGATTCCAGAACAGGGAAACCTTGTCTCAAAACACCAACGCTGCCTACCCCCCCGCCAAAAAAAAAAAAAGAAAAAGAGGAGCTGGAGAGATGGCACAGTGGTTAAGAGCACTTGCTGCTCTTCCAGAGGTCCTGAGTTCAATTCCCAGCACCCACATGGCAGCTCACAACTCTCTGTAACTCGAGTCCCAGGGCATCTGACCCTCATACCAATGAACATAAAATAATAATAATAAAATAAAAAAAAGAAAAAGAAAAGAAAGGAAAGAAGGAAGGGAGGAAGAAAGGAAGAAAGAGTTGAAAAAGGATCCCATTAGAAATATGCAGTATCTCTACGATGGTGGTAGATCCAAGAACCTACACAAAAATACAGTTTCTCCGTAGGTTTTGGTTCCTGTCCTGGAACTAGCTCTTCTAGACCAGGCTGGCCTCGAACTCACAGAGATCCGCTTGCCTCTGCCTCCTGAGTGATGGGATTAAAGGCGTGTGCCACCACCGCCCGGCCTAGAACTTGGTTTTTATGTTTAAAAGATCTCCCTGAGAAAGGATCCGGGCTACACACGGGACCTTGAAAGCACAGCATAGTTGCCAGCCAAGACTTCCTATTGTATTAAACCCATGCCCAAGCAGTCTTACAACAACAAGGTGGTATTCAAGGGTCTTTGCTGTTTATATAATCTTGGGGAGCTAGAACAACCTGGTTAGCTTCAGTGACTTCCTGAAGCTATTTTGTGTTCTATACAGTAGTATGGACAGTTTCAATCTTGAAGGAAATTGCTGTAATGATCTGTTCTGTCTCTTTAAGAGACAAGCCACACCCACTCCCTCCCCTGCCTGCTGAGGCAGGCAGATCTTCCTTCCTACTTGCAGCCCAAGTCTCTTCCTTTTCAACCTCCCTCTCGAAGAGGCAGCTTTTGTTTCTCCCTTCTCTCTCCTTCTTTCTCTGTCTCTCTATCTTCTCTCTCTCTGCTCTTTTCCTTCTCCCCCTTCCCTTCCATAACCCACCAAATAAATATCCAACCTCACTCTGCAGTGTGTGCCTATCTATCTGTCTCTCACCTGCCACTGCCTTGTGGCTTGCTGCCCCTGACCAGCCATTTTTAGAGACCCGCGGCATGGTCTTGTGCTCCATCCCTGCCTGGGACTGGCTGTCCCCTGCCTGCCACCAGATGGCCAGCTGACTGCCGCCACTCAGGGACCTGCAGTGTTTCTACCCCTGCAGCCGCTGGGGATCCTGCAGCATTTTTTTATTAATCCATTACAACCGCTACACAACAAAGGCTCTCTGGAACTAAGCTCCAGGATCAGTGATAGACCTTGCCTCAAAAACTAAGGGAGAAGGGACAGAGGAAGACGCCAGTGCTGACCTCTGGTCTCTTCACATACATGTGCACAGGTGCATACCACATACACTCAGACATAGAGATTTAAATACACACACAATCTGCATAAAGAGTGGCATACTGGGTGCTTTGGTTTTTGTTTTTGTTGTTGTTTTGGGTTCTTTAATTTTTGTTTTTGTTTTTGTTTTTTAGACAGGGTTTCTCTTTTTAGCCCTGGCTGTCTTGGAACTCACTCTGTAGATCATCTGGCCTCTAAGTCAGAGATCTACCAGCCTCTGCCTCCCAACTTCTGGGACTGAGTGTGTCTCCTACCACCCTCGTTAAGAGTGATACACTCTTGGAAGTGGCTCTGTTTCTCCTCTATAGACATCATTCTTTTTTTTTAAACACTTTTTAATTGATATTTATTGAGCTCTACATTTTTCTCTGCTCCCCTCCCTGCCTCTCTCCTTCCCCCTTCCACCCTCCCCCAAGGTCCCCATGCTCCCAATTTACTCAGGAGATCTTGTCATAGACATCATTCTTAACATAAGAGGCTTACTATAAAAACTGAGTAAGAGGAGTTTATGTCCTGTGGTTGCTTATCAACATATCAAGAATAAAATAAAGTACATTCCTTTAAAAAAGAAAGCCAAAGTTCTGTAACATACAGTCTCACAAGGTTTGTAAATGTGCTGTCTTTAGGAGCTTGAAAGCAATTTCCTCATTCAAAACTCAGACTTTTTGACAGGAAAACTTCTTTGCTGGGAATGGCTTCCACAGTGCTATTCTACATTCCATGCTGATGAAATGTCACTGGTGTCTTTTTAAGGGAGATTACATTTAAGTAGAAACAAAGAATCTGCATTGCATGACATCACCACAGACTGCCATGAGGCTTGCTTAAAGAAAACCAATATGTAAGCCGGGAGTGGTGACACACCTTCAATCCCAGCAGACATAGGAGGATCTCTGAGTTCCAGAACAGCTACAGCTATACAGAGACACCTTGTCTTTATTTTAATTTTAAAAAATGATTTATTTTTATTTTATGTGCATTTGTGTTTTGTGTACATGTATGCTTATGTTGGATCCCCTTGGAACAGCAGTTACAGGCAGTTGGGAGCTGCCATGCGGGTGCTGGGAACTGAACTCAGGTCATTTGGAAGAACAGTCAGTGCTCTTAACTACTGAGTCATCTCTCCAGCCAACCCCCACCCTTGAGAAACCCTGTCTTGGAAAACAAAAGAAAATAAAAGGAGAGAGCAAGAAAAAGAAAACCAAGCTGGGTGGTGGTGATGCATGCTTTTAATCCCAGCATTTAGGAATCAGGGGAAATCTCTGTGAGTTTCTGGTCTACAAGGACAGGCTCCAAAGCTACAGAGAAACCCTGTCTTAAAAAAAACAAACAGAAAGAAAGAAAGAAAGAAAGAAAGAAAGAAAGAAGGAAGGAAGGAAGGAAGGAAGGAAGGAAGGAAGGAAGGAAGGAAGGAAGAAAGGAAGGAAGAGGAAGGAAGGAAGGAAGGAAGGAAGGAAGGAAGGAAGGGAAAGAAAGAAAGAAACGAAGGAAGGAAGGAAGGAAAGAAGAAAGGAAGGAAGAGAAAGGAAGGAAGGAAGGAAGGAAGGAAGGAAGGAAGGAAGGAAGGAAGGGAAAGAAAGAAAGAAACGAAGGAAGGAAGGAAAGAAGAAAGGAAGGAAGAGAAAGGAAGGAAGAAAGAGAAAGAAAGAAAGGAAGGAAGGAAGGAAAGAAGAAAGGAAGGAAGAGAAAGGAAGGAAGGAAGGAAGGAAGGAAAGAAGGAAGGAAGGAAGGAAAAGAAAGAAAGAAACAAAGGAAGAAGAAAGGAAGGAAGAGAAAGGAAGGAAGGAAGGAAGGAAGAAAGAGAAAGAGAAAGAAAGAAAGAGAGAGAGAGAGAGAGAGAGAGAGAGAGAGAGAGAGAGAGAGAGAAACACTAGGTCATGTATGTCATTTTGCTTCCACTGTTGACCTGCATTGCAACATGACCAAACCATTCTTTTGCCATGTTATTTTCTACTTATAAAAATATATATTTCACCAAGTTCAAGGTTTATGTGCAAAAGGTAATGTATGTATATATATATATACATATATATATATATATATATAAACAAAAATAAGACCATCTCACAAGAGAGACGGTTCACATGCTGCGGGATGGCTTCTGTAATAAGATAGGTCCTATCCATTAGAATGTGTGCTTGGAGATATAATTAGGACATAGGAGTGGGGGACTCATCCTGGATTCTTGAGAAGAGACCTAAATCCGGTGACAAATGCTCTTTTCAGGGTGAAATGGCGGTCTGTCAGAGAAAGAAGCTGACATAGGACAGACAGAAAGACTGAAGAGGATACCCATGGAGAAACACATGGGAAGCTCAGACAGGGAACACATCCTCGATCGGGGCTCCAAGGTCAAGGCAACCATGCCAGATTTGCACCTCTGCAGACTTAAATATTTCTTAATAAATCTAAAACTAATAATAGGGAATACTTCTATAATTTTGAAGTAGCGATGGACAGTCACTGTAAGAATGACATGGAATGAAGAAGTTTGAAGTAATGAGTAGATTTACTATATAAAAATTACCTAAGTTTATAGATAAGAAACTTCCTGAAGAGGGACTGTTCCATAAAAGGAAGAAAAATGGCAGAGGAAGACCAGTGATGAGCACTGGGTTGATGGGAAATAGATGAGGGGAGGCACTTGAGGAGGAAGATGGCGGCCTTCAAGTCTTGTCCTCCAAAGGTGTCCTTCTTCCGTGTTTTAGAAGCAGGTTCTTCACCATCTTGCCTGGACTTAGATGTGGGGAAAGTGATATCCTGTAGTCTAGCAGCAGGTAAGGGGCAGACTAGACCCCGATACACATTTCAACTGGACACAGTTATTAACTCCCATGACAGTGTATTTGAACAGGATGGTGATCAGCTGTGATACCACGGCCTTGTGAAACGATCCCAAGAACTAACCTGAAGCTCATTTCAAGGCTTGCAAACTCCCAAGCCCAGCAAGGCTGCTCCGGTATGTCATTTTTCTCTACCAAACTGAGGCAGATGACCCTGAAATTACCACCAGTAGTAACAATCAGGAAAACCTGGACTGGACTCAGAATTCTAGAGATTTCTTTCTCATCATACCCCTATCTCAATTTTATTTTCTTTAATCCAGAAGTGTTTTTGTTTTGCCACTACTATACTATGATATACAGCATGTAGTCCCTGCTCTATTGCTATGATGACACACAATGATCAAAGCAACTCTCATTAAAGAAAGCATTTAACTAGAGCTTGCTTGCTTGCTTGCTTACAGATTTAGAGGGTTAGCCCATGATCATTATGGCAAGAAGCAGACAGGCATGGTACTGCAGCAGTAGCTGAATGCTTACATTCTGATCCACAGACAGCAGGAAGAGAGACAGACAGACAGACAGACAGACAGACAGACAGAGATAGAGACAGGGTCTAGCCTGAGCTTTTGGAACCTCAGAGCCAATACTCAGTGACACACCTCCTCCAACAAGGCCACACCTCCTAATTCTTCCCAAACAGTTCCACTAACTGGGGACCAAATATTCAAGTAAATGAGCCTATGGGACCATTCTCATTCACACCACTACAGATGATTTTATTCACAGTGGAAATTCTTGCCCCTACCCCAGCACAATGTTAAGGTGACCTTCCAGATGCTGTCACTTCAGGTTTAATCACTGGTTTGATAGCCAGTATAATTTGTAGTGCCCGTAAGACTCCAATGTTTGGATTCAACTTCGCTGACCTTCAAAATTATCTGCATATGTGTGCATACATAGATATAAACCATCATTTGAAACTATTAAAAAAAGAAGAAGAAGCAGACTTGGTAACTTAGAACTGTAGAAACAAAAGTGGGGTGGGAGGCAATAAGGCAGTTTGCGATAAAGGCAGACTCAAAAGAGAGAAGTAAAAATATTCTCATCAGATAATGCAGAGCAGCCCTAACTCAGAAGGCTGAGATACAGCAACCAACAAACTAGAACAGCCTGCAGTTCTCTCAAGAAGAAAATGAAAAGGAGAGAGAGGGAGGAGGAAGGGGAGAAGGATGGAGAGGGTGAGGGAGAGGGTGCATAGAAGCAGGAATGGTGCTTTCTGTTTTACAAATACAAACAGCCCAATCACTGTGGTGGCTCCACCTACGTTCCTTGAAGCTTTGCAACTGTGTGCTTCAACAACACTGGTGTTCTCTTGGGTGTGCTATGATTTGGATCTTAAATGTCTGCCAAAGGTTCACGTGCTGAAGTCTTGGTCTCTAGCCCATGGCACTATGGGAAGGAAGACTGTGGCCCTTCAGGAGGTAGGGCCTAATCAGAGGAAGTTACGTTATCAGGAGTGTGCCCTTGAAGGGAACATTGAGACCCAAGATCTTTCTCTTTGGTCTTCTGTTTCCCAGACTCAAAGAGGTAAGAGGTACCTGTTACCACATACTTCTACTTTAATGTTCTGCCTTGTCACTGGCCCCAAAGTGACAGGACCAAGCACTTATGGGCTGCAACCCCTGAAACTATGAGACAAAGTGAACTGTACTAGAGTTTCCATTGCCATGACAAACACCATGACCAAAACAACATGGCGAGGAAAGGGTTTATTTGGCTTACACTTCCATACCATAGTCCATCATTAAAGAAGCCAGGACAGGAACTCAAACAGGGCAGGAACCTAGAGGCAGGAGCCAATGCAGAGATCATGGAGGAGTGCTGCTTACTGGATTGCTCTTCATGGTTTACTCAGCAGCTTTCCTTCTAGAACCCAGGACCACCAGCCCAGGGATGGCACCACCCACAATGGGATGAGCCTTCCCCCACTGATCACTAATGAAGAAAGCCCCTACAAGCTTGTAGGCAGCCAGATCTCATAGAGGCATTTTCTTAACTGAGGCTCCCTCCTCTCTGATGTCAATTTGACATAGAACTAGCCAGCACATGAATGCTTCCTCCTTTAAAGTTGGTTTTCAGGTATTTTATTCCCTCACAGAAATGAAAAGGCAACAAACATGGCTGGGACATGATGGAGGAAGGTCATTGGTTAAATAATAAAGAAACTGCTTGGTCCTCATAGGTTAGAACATAGGTGGGTGGAGTAAACAGAACAGAACGCTGGGAGGAAGAGGAAGTGAGCTCAGACGCCATGCTCCCCTCTCCTGGGCAGATGCAGGGCAGCTCCTCTGAGAGACAGACGCCATGCTCTCCTCTCCAGAGCAGACACGATGAAGCTCCGACCCAGGATGGACGTAGGCTAGAATCTTCCCGGTAAGCATACCTTGGGGTGCTACACACATGAATAGAAATGGGCCAAGCAGTGTTTAAAAGAATACAGTTTCCGTGTAATTATTTCCGGGCATAAGCTAGCTAGGCAGCCATGAGCCGGGCTGTGGGAAGAGGCCCACAGCTCCTACTACAGGGACAGGAGGTAAATGGGGGCTCAGCTTCTCCCATCTTCCCATCTTGACCCTCCCATCCCCAGCAGTGTAAGTTTTGTTATTTCTTCTTATCCTCCTACCTTTATTCTAGCACATAGAAGACATTTCATCTGAGCAAAATGTCCTTGTTACGATAGTATCTGAAATTCACGGAGGTGACTCAGGAATTGGAAATGATGTTCTAAGGGTGCCTTTCAGTCAAGAGCTACTAACAGTAACAGAAACAATTCTCTAAAGGGCAAGAAACACTCAGGAAGAAGCTCTCACTTTCAACTTGGTTTATATAAAGTCACGTTTGCTACTTAGTTTTTATTCTACGTTAAAGGAAGGTGTGGGGGGGGGGGCAAACATGCCTTCGTGTCTGGGCTCTGGGAAGAGTTGACACAGAGAACCAGTCTGCTGCCTGCAATCCCATGTCCCTGTGGCTCCATTCAGTTAGTGACCAAAATATCTTTGAAGAAGTCCTGAATTGTTTTGTTTCCCTAAGTGGTTTTCTCATGGATCCATAACAATTACCGCGCATAAACACAAGGATAAAAGCCAGGGGCAAATAAAGTGAAGGGAGAGCCTGAGTGACTCTTAGGTGGCCTGTTAAAGAATGGGAAAACCTACCACTCCACTGATTGGTAGATAGTCTCCCCATCTGCCTCTACACCTCCCGCCATCATAGTGTTCAGGATGCTCCCCGTGCCTTTCCACATCACAAGTCACAAAAGAACACACTGCCCAGAGAGGGCAAGCCTCGAACTCATAGATCTGCCTGCCTCTGTGTCCTGAGTGTTGGGATTAAAGGCAGGTACCGCCACCACCAACGTCACCCGGCAAGCTGTTAGATTTTTTTTTTTTTTTTTTTTTTGGTTTTTTGAGACAGGGTTTCTCTGTGGTTTTGGAGCCTATCCTGGAACTAGCTCTTGTAGACCAGGCTGGTCTCGAACTCACAGAGATCCGCCTGCCTCTGCCTCCCGAGTGCTGGGATTAAAGGCGTGCGCCACCACCGCCCGGCAAGCTGTTAGATTTTTAAGAATGGAAAAAGTTGCTATTTATCTGAAGTCCTGTTACTAACATCACATCCAAGAGAATATGCGATTGCTGATGAGAATTTGCTCCTGTTCTATGTTGGCTGTCTGAACCAGAAAATAAACTTTAATTTCTCCCCATGTTGGGAAACAAATGGTTTCTTACTGTTGGCTTTTATCCTTGTGTTTATGCGCGGTAATTGTTATGGATCCATGAGAAAACCACTTAGTGGAACAAAACAATTCAGGACTTCTTCAAAGATATTTCGGTCACTAACTGAATGGAGCCACAGGGACATGGGATTGCAGGCAGCAGACTGGTTCTCTGTGTCAACTCTTCCCAGAGCCCAGACACGAAGGCATGACAGCTTTTGATCAGGGCTGGCATCCTTGCTGTGAAGCCAGCCCCAGACGGACCACCTCCTCAACACTGACTCGGCAGAGGACACCCATTTCTTAGTCTCTATTAAGTTTCTCTGCTTTCACGTGCTGTGCCTGGTACCACTGCCCAGAGGATCCCAGGATGCAATTATGACACCCCTATCCAGAGGCACCCTCAGATCTGCACAGCCATCCCTGAAAAGCAAGAGGACATAGACATTCCACAATGCTGTAGGCCAGAGCCGAGTCATAGGCAAGCAGAGCCCAAGACATCTGCTGGTCCTCCTGACTCTCATTCATGTCATAGGCATATTTTAGGGAGATTCTCAAAAATGGTTTTATTAAGCTAAAGCTCATATTATATAAAGTTACCCATTTAAAGTATACAGTTTATTTTTCCATATAGTCATAAAATTGTAAGCTACCATTACTTAATTCTACATTTTATGACCCTATAAAGAATTCATGCTGATATTGGGCAGTAGTGGTGCACGCCTTTAATTCCAGCACTTGGGAGGCAGAGGCAGGCGGATCTATGAGCTCAAGGCAAGCCTGGTCTACAGTGCCAAGACAGGATCCAAAGATACACTGTTTCGAAAAACCAAAAAAAAAAAAAAAAGGAAAGAATTTCATGCTGGATAAAGGTGGTGCCAAGTGCCTTTAATTCTAGCACTCAGTGGGTAGAACCAGGTGGGGAGATCTTTGAGTTTAACGCCAGTCTGGTCTACAGAGCTAGTTCCAGGACATCCAGGGCTAATGTAGAAAAACCCTACATTTGGTCTGGAAAAAAAAAAAAAAAAACACAAAACCAAAAAAAAGAAAAGAAGGAAGGAAAAGAAAGGAAAAAAAGAAATTCATGCCTGCTAGCAGTCACCACTACCAGACACCAGCAACTCCCCAGACCCTGAAAACCACAAACCCATTTTCTGTACTAGGAATTTGCCGATCTGAGCATTTCATTTAAATGGAGCGATACATGTGTAGCCTTTGGTGACTGGCGCCTTTCATTCGGCGTCATCCCCAGTGTCACACGTATTAGGACTGTCCTGATGTCTTTCTTTTCATTCTGGCTCAGTCACTGTGCTATTGCTGCGAAGAGACGCCATGACCAAGGCAACTCTTACGAAAGAAAGCATTTAACTGGGGACTTGCTTACAGCTTCAGAGGCTTAATCCATTAATACCATGGTAAGGAGCCTGGTGGCAGGCAGCGGGCATGGCCCTGGAGAGGTAGTTTGGAGCTACATCTAGGTTCATAGGCAGAGAGAGAAAAAAGGGCCTGGCATGGACTTCTGAAACCTCAAAGCCTGCCTCCAGTGACACCCTTCTTCCAACAAGGCCACGTCCACTCCAACACGCTACACCTCCCAATCTTTCTCAAACCGCGACTCCCTGATGACTAAGCATTCAAATACATGAACCTATGGGGCCTGTTCTTATTCTAAACATTATTTTGTCGTATAGATATACCAAATTTTGTCGGTTTTCAGTGGGTCAACATTTGGCCTGTTTCCATTTCTTTATTATTATGAAAGATTTTACTTATGAACATTCAGCTAAGAATTTAAATTCATACGCTTCCAGTTATCTTCGGCATGCCCCACCCCAGGAACAAAGATATTGCTAGGCCACATGACAATTTCATTTTTCTAAAAGCCTGCATGCTGTTTTCTAAGGCGGCTTCCCTATCTAGTCTCCACTCCTACCAGCACCCAGAAGACTTGCAATTCTTCCACACTCTTGCCAGCACTTGTGATGCCTGTCTCTTCCGTCAGAGCTGCCCTAAAGGCTAGGAAGTGGTACTTCACTTTCGCTCTGATGCCCGACAGGGAGCATCTCTTCCGGTGTCTAGGCCATTTGTATGTGTTCTCCGGAAAGAGCCTTTGATGTCTGAATTAGGCTGTCCTCTTGTTGCTGGCCGTTACACATTCTCTACTGTGGATGCTAAGTGCTTATGAAATATAAGATCTGCTAATGTTTCCCTCAACCCTGTGAATCATCTCACTTTACTATCATTTGAAGCAGTCCTTAGCATAATTTATTTCTTCTACCATTAATGCTTAATATCATATCTAAGAAGGTATTCTTCAACCCAAGGGCATGAAGATTTATTCCCGTTTTTCCCTAAGAGTCATATAGTTTTAGCTCTTAATTTGGGCCTATGACCCATTTGGAGTTAATATTTAATAATACACAGTATGAGGTAAGGGTCTATCTTAATTCCTTTGTACGTGGTTAAACAGCAGCAAAATCTGTTGAATTTCAACAGATTTATAAATATTTTAGCTGGGCAGTGGTGGCACACTCCTTTAATCCCAGCACTTGGGAAGTAGGGCCAGGCAGATCTCTAAGTTTGAGGTCAGCTTGGTCTACAGTGCAAGTTTCACGACAGTCAGAGCTACATAGCGAGACCTTGTCTCAAAATAATAATAACGCTATTATTATTGTTGTTATTTTACAATTCTATATTTATTTGTGTGGAGAGTAGGAGGAGAGGTCAGAGGAAACACTAGGTTCTTTCCCTTTAGCTTGTGGGTCCCAGGAACTAGAGTTCCTGGGCTTGGCCTTAAGTGCTTTTACTAAAGAAATCTAGCTGGCTTCCCAAGTGTTTTAAAACACACTTCTAATTAGGAATCCAATAAATTTTAGTTCAATGTATTCACTTCATAGATTAAAAAAAGAATTATGCTGAGAAATATCACCTTAAAAGCACTCTATCTGGTATTTAAAAAGTGATTGAAAGAAGGTAATTTTGCTCTTATTTGGATTTCAAACATTAGACTGTCGAGGACTAATACCAGAAAAGTATAGAGTGTAATTACCAAGAAGCGACTGACTACGTCACATAGGGTGATCTAAACCAGGATTCACCACAGGGCCTCACTGGGCAGAGCAGGATGCCTGAGGAAATGAGACTCTGTCACAGATTCCTCTACACAGGAATGCTGTGGGCAGCTGCAGGAGCTACCAGGAACGGGAATTCACTGCAAGTGGGAACAGGAGCGGGGAGGCCATGGCAGAGCTGCAGCCAAAGCAAAGACTCCTTGTAGATCAGGCTCAGGGTGCTGGTCCTGGGGAGGCAACCACCAGATCCGTGCTTTAGAAATGTGGTCAACTGCTTATGGATGATGGGTCACAGGAGGAGGAGGAGGAGGAGCCCAGAAGTTCTTAGGAGATTCTTGCGACATCTCATGACAAGGGCCTAAAAAGTAGAATCAGTTCACAATCAGTTCTTAGAACTCTTGATCTTGACTGGTAGATATGTTCTGAACTAGGAGAGTGTCATATTTTTGTTGTTGTTTGTTATGTTTTTGTTTTTTTAAATCTTGCTCTAGAATACCAGATGGGGAGAAGGCTGAGACAAGCTCTTCCTCGAGTGCCCCAGCCCCAGCACAGCCGTCAGCCTTGCCCTGGCAGAAGTGCCCCTTCATAGGGGCTAGAGAAATGGCTCAGCAGTTAAGAGCACTGGCTGCTCTTCCAGGGGACGCAAGTTCAATTCCTAGCACCCACATGGCAGTTCATAATTGTCTTTAACTCTAGTTCCAGGGGTCTGACATCCTCACACCAATGCATGTTAAATAAATTCCTTTAAAAAAAAAAAAAAAAAAAAAAAAAAAAAAAAAAAGAAGTGCCCCTTCATGTTCCCCACTTGGTCCTGGAAAGCATTTATTCCAGTTTATAGCCTGTCCCTATGCTAAAGTAAGCGCATAGAGAGAGAAAACAGAACATGTACACCCTGGAAAAATAGGAGAGAGTGTGGTCAGGGGCTGGTCTTCAGAGACTGTGGGCACGGGCTGGTCTTTGTAGACTGTGGACAGGGGCTGGTCTTCATAGAGACTGTGGGCACGGGCTGGTCTTTATAGACTGTAGACAGGGGCTGGTCTTCATAGACCATGGGCAGGGGCTGGTCTTTATAGACTGTAGACAGGGGCTGGTCTTCATAGACCATGGGCAGGGGCTGGTCTTCAGAGACTGTGGTCAGGGGCTGGTCTTTAGAGACTGTGGACACGTGCTGGTCTTCAGAGAGGAGACTGTGGGCACACGCTGGTCTTCAGAGAGACTGTTGACAGGGGTGGTCTTCAGAGGTGGGAAAATGCGGGCTAGAATTAACCTCTAGACTTTGGTGTGTCTGACCCAAAATGAAGACCTGTCTGTTGATCGTGCTAGTTCACACGGTCTTGCTCTCCTGGCTCGTGGCTGCTCATGAAATAACGAAAGTATACCATCTCTGCAAATACTTCCAGAACATTATTTTCCTTCTTGATGACGCTGTGCCAGTAGATGGTCCAGTTCTCCAGAAGGTAGAGACTTTAATGTTAGTCTTCCATGTTCCCCGGAGGATTCTGGGACCGGCCAATAGTACCAAATCACCTTTATTTGTCTTAGATGTGAACTTCTCAAAAGACTTGTAATTTTCAGAATGAAAAAAAAAAAAGCCTGCCTCTAGTTCTAAGACTTCTCTTTCTTTGTACCCAGTTCACCTGTGTCTTCTTGTGGCGTGTGAGCCAATCTACTGAGGCACCCTGACAGCAGGAGGGTGAGCAAAGACAGGCATAAAGCCTCAGTGGGCAAGCTCTGAGTCCACCATCAAGCAGTAAGTGGCCCTGACCCTTGAGGAGCCTCAAGAGGGTCTGAGAAAGTAGCTTCTATGGAGGACTGGATGTTGCAAGCAGAGGTGCCAAAGAGACAGGACGGGACCCGGAGAGAAACAGGCATCCAGTCTGATTCTGAGCAGTCCCCATCAGCAGGCATTGTGCTAGAAAAGTGACGGCCACAAGCCACTTAGGAGCAGCCTTCTGTCCCTGATTGGTGACAAGACAGAAATAAATCTGCAATTAACAATCTCAAAGGCATACTTTCATCATGGGCACTTAGGAGAAAGGAAACAGGGCTGACATAAACTTTGATGTAAATACAGCTTTTACTGTTTTTTTTTTTCCTTTCCCCTCCTTCTTTTAGTGATCTGACACCTTCTCCTTGACAGAAATAGCAGCGTATTAATTCTCTGCTAAACCTTCTCTTGAAATGTGCGTTTATGTCTGGCATGACTTTATCTCCGTGTCACCTGGTCCTGCCCCCCACATTCCTGTTCCTCCTGGTAACACCCACCCAAATTTCAACACATTTTCCCCTCACAAATTTAGCATTAGCTTAAGTCACTACCTATATTTAGAGCGTTCCTTCATCCTTTCTCCAGTATAAAGGACAGCTGCAGTAATGGGCGTGTTTCGTTGAGGAAGAAAAAGTGTTCATTTTTGATGGGTATGTTTAAATACATCTCTTGTGTGTGTGGATGTGGCATTGACAGATTCGGGGGACTATGAAAACTCTACATTGGTCAGAAAGTAAGCAGGCAGCATTCCTCATTTTATTATGTGAGCTCCCCACGCGGTCTGTCATGTGGAATTTGTGTGGGATCTTATTTACTATATTACAAAAGCTGTCCTTCGTGTGTATTTATGCAGGAGAGAAAACAGGCCTCTTTTATGTAAGTCAAATGTCGCTTCAGAAACTATTACCCTGGAATGTCTGGAAAGTATTCCATGGTTTCTGGATCCCCTGAAAAATATAATTTGCTTCTCACAACAAGTTACCAAGGGCAAGGCATATGTGATATTAACGCAGCCTTCCGGCTCGAGACCAAGCTGCTAGGCGTGTGGAAGAAGATCCACTGGCAGCAGGAGGCAGGGCCCCAACCGGAATGGAAGACAGAGGGATGGGGAGGTCACTGCACTACCCCAGAGAATCACCAGCAGTGACCCTGGGCACTCAAGAAAAGGTGGGGACATCTTTCCTGGTGGTATCTTCCCATCTACATGGATGTGTCATGGTGCCATGCTTCTAGTTGCTTCCAAGTTCTTTGAATCCATCTCCATCGTGTTGACTTGAGACATTCTTTTAAGACAAATAAGATGGACTAAGTGCAATATAAAATGAAGGAAGGGAGAGCTGCTACTAGATGTTGGAATGACCCAGGAAGTTCAATCCATCAAAGCTGATCAAGACCCAAAACTCACGTGCTGTTTGCAGTCAATGGAAGAACTAGTCATTTTTTTTTAAATATTTATTTATTTGTTATGTATACAATATTCTGGCTGTGTGTATGACTGCAGGTCAGAAGAGGGCACCAGGCCTCATTACAGATGGTTGTGAGCCACCATGTGGTTGCCGGGAATTGAACTCAGGACCTTTGGAAGAACAGGCAAAGCTCTTAACCACTGAGCCATCTCCCCAGCCCAGAACTAGTCATTTTAACTACAAAATTGAAATGCTACTTATGAGAAGAGAAAAAAAAAAAAGAAAAAGAAAAAAAATCAAATCAAAGAAACAAATTGTTCATGCTTCTGATAAGGTCACACTCATCATCATAATCATACACTTTATGATTATGACCTTATCGGAAAGGCCTAAGCTACACATCTGTTGAGGCTGGAAACATCCCCCTGCTTTTCAACAGCCTCCTCAGCTCCCACATGGCTCATGTGGGCTCAGGTCAGTGGAAAAATATTTCTTCCCCTCGCCTCTTCGTGGGAGTTTTCGTAGCTTTCCATTCTCTTTCTGCAGGTTTGTTGGGTGTGGACGTTCTCTTGAAAACTGTCTCGGGATATAAAAACTTTGTTCTACAAACACTTAGAAATATTAGCCGAGGACTGCAACCACAGCTCCTTGCTATCTCTCCGCGGAAATACCATCCGTTAGGTGGGGGTCAGCTCATTCTGGTCAGTGGCTGGCCAACGGCTTAGGATAAAACAAAAGAAATAGGGGCTAAGAAGACCTCTTTCCCATCTCGGGCACTGCAGCTTTGTGTAAAGTCCACAGGTGAGCTCTGAGGGTCATGAAGACATCACTGCTCCCTCAGGCCCCAGGAGCAATGACAACATGCAATAAACATTTACGGATTTAGAGAAAAAGAAGGAAAAAAAAATAAGCCAATAAAGGAGCTGCCTAGGCCACAACTCTGGTGCCCACCAGGTTCTCAATATTTAAGACAATGGAGCCTTTTAGCAAACCAAGTCAAGATTAAATTTCTTCAAGGTTTCTTCCAAGGCTGGTTCTGGGGACATGAAAGATTTTGCTAGCAAAGTTTATGGCTTCCTTCACGGTATAATACATCAGGATAAAAACAATATAAAGCCAGAGAAGAAATCAACAAGATTTATCAGTGGATCGAAAGAAAGACTTGAAAATATGGAAGGGGAAGTAGTTTATTACAAAGACATACAGTAAAACATCCATAAGTATAAAGCCAAATCTTTCAAAAATAAGAAAAGATTACTTAATAAACGTGGTTAATGTGATAACTCTGGGAAAGACGGGGAAAGTTGGATTCCTAACTCCTTGTTCTTACCAAAATTAGTTTCAAGTGGATCTTGTTTTTTCATATGTAAAGTGAAGTCATAAGAATAAAGAGCAAAGCCGGGCGGTGGTGGCGCACGCCTTTAATCCCAGCACTCGGGAGGCAGAGGCAGGCGGATCACTGTGAGTTCGAGACCAGCCTGGTCTACAAGAGCTAGTTCCAGGACAGGCTCCAAAACCACAGAGAAACCCTGTCTCGAAAAACCAAAAAAAAAAAAAAAAAAAAAAAAAAAAAAAGAATAAAGAGCAAGTCAGGCAGTGATGGTGGTGGTGGTGGTGCACACCTTTAATCCCAGCACTGGGGAGGCAGAGGTAGGCAGATCTCTGTGAGTTCGAGGCCAGCCTGGTCTACAGAGCTAGTTCCAGGACAGCCAGGCCTACATAAGGGAAACCCTGTCTCAGAAACAAACAAAAAGAGTAAAGAGTAAATACCTGAAGAATGCAGGAAACAATACCAGACTCCAGCCACAAATGAGACATATTTGCAATAGACTCCAAGAGCTGCCTTCCCTAGAGAGAAGCTGTGTGCTTTATTCTCTGTGGGAACATTCTGGAAAGGGCCTGGGAAACACTCACAAGACCCTGTTCTGGGGACTGTCCACGAGCTATAACATTTCTGGTGGATTTAGCAGTGCTTATTAAAATGTAGAAACCGTATATCTCCGCAACCACAGCCACAGAGACTTACCCCACACTCCCAGGACCCGAGGCTCCACTCAAGGGTCAAGGCTGAAGAAGAAGCCCAGCCTGCCACTCACACTCAATCAGGTCCGTGCCCCCACCCCACCCCACTCCCTGCAACTGGCACTGTTCTTTATGAGGACTGAAGATTCCCTCACACCCAGATCAAATGACCACCCTATGCCCTATGGCCCCCAGGTCTCTATGATGTGAACCCACAGCATCTTAGGGCTGGATGTGACCCTTGCATCTTCTAGAGCCAGGCTTGAGTTATTTGTTGAATGAAAAAAACAAGTGAATGAATGGTGGGTAAATGAGATAAGTCGCCTATGTTGAATGAATGCACGTGTGAAGCTATCTTAGCTGGGGTGCTGGCGGGTAGACTAGAGCCGGGCACTTTCACAATAGGTGAAAGTCTCAGAGAGGACAAAGACGCACAACTTAAATATAGTCTCCTAATGCACAGACAGTTCAGCTTGGGCATGAAGATTATTTTCAAGTATGCAAAATTCCATTACCTTACAGAACGCAGTATGAGCAGCTGGTAATGAATCATGAATGTGGCAGGTTGGGTTAGATTTGATGAAACCAAAACCTCTTAAGCTCAGAAGCCTGGCTTGTTAAATAACAATGCTCCTGTAAACAAGCCTGCGAGATTTATTGTGCCCCTGGGAAAGTCTCTGGAATGAACACAGAAAAGGCTTCTGTTGATTAGCCTGTTTAGCTGCAGGCTGAGAACTGACCTAAAAGGGAAAGCTCAGCCCTCCAGATTTTACATAATGTGCCCTTATCAATTCCTGTCAGGAGAAGCTTTCCCCACAGGGCTGGCAGCCGCTGGGAGTGCTTCTGCCTCAGCCCGGCACCCTGCGGACCAGAGCCTGCTGGAGAGCAGAGCCCATGGCTCTACCACCAAAGACGAAAGAGGGAGTTTCAGTGAAGGGGAATGCAAAGAGAAGGATAGGGAGATTAATACAATTAACAAGAAGATTGACTCGCGCTCAGACAAAGAACGGAAGCTCTGTCCCAGTGCGTGCTAACTGGCCCAAGGTCAGACGGGAACTAAACGCTGGTCCGGTTCTCCTGCCACCTCCCCAGGGCTGGCTCTGCAGCAGGAGGACTCGGTTTTTCAGAGGCAAGCCCTGGATGTGCCTACATATTTTTACTGGGTAAAGGAAAGATACCCTTCTAAAGATGACACGGAACATTCATTTAGAGCCACTAACAGAAATCTCCATCAGCACTCCAGGCTCACTTAGCCAACTTTTGGGATATTTCCCAAAATGGTTCTTAAAAAAGGTACACACAACAGGAAATAAGAGCCAAGAGAGAGAGAGAGAACTCAAAAAAACACGAAAGCAATGGTTGAACTAGAACATTCTAATAAATGTAGATGGAATTCTCAATTGTGAGGGGCATATGGTTTTTCTAGCTGGGCAGTGCATCTCCATACCACTCCCCTCTCATCTTCCCATGCGCTCCAGTGGACAAAATCTCCTCTGCTCACCCCTTCCCTTGGATGTACTGAAAAGAAGCTGTAGACTTCTGAGATTCTCCCCTATGATGCCGGGCAGCTTTGTCCAGAGCATCTTTGGTACCCTTGCAGGGGAAGAAGTCTACTGTCCTGAGAGGCCTTCTTGAGAGCCAGTATGTGCTGGTCACATGAGAGACAGGCCTTAGGTGGCCCAGCCACCCTAGCTGAAGTCTCTGCACAGACATGAAGAAGCAACCTTAGAATGCCCATTGAGCATGTGTGTGGGTCCAATCCCCATACCATCAAGTCACAACCCCACAAGACACCCTGACTGGGCACCATTCACTCACAGGACCAAGGAAGAGAATCGAAAGAAGCTATCAACTTTCTAATAACAAAACACAATTCAGAAGGGTTGGCTGGTCAGACTGTGAGAGAGCGTTCTGACAGGTTTCTTGCTATGTGACTCTTGGCAGGTACACCAGAAACGTCGCGATGCTAACAAGGAGGTCTTACCATGGGTTACTGCACCATTTTTTGAGAGGAAGGCTGTGGAATTGCTTCTCTATAGGGTGGTATGTTTCGGAGGAGAACAGGTTGAGTGTACAGCTCATAGCTGTAGGAAGGCAGGCCAGGTGGGGTTAGCCATGGGAGAAGCCTTGTAGGCACGAGAGCACAGGATGGCAGCCACAGGCAGGCCCCAGGTGTCTGTCAGCTGGCTGAAGCCGTGGTGACACTGCCTTTCCTATCCAAAACACCGTTCCCAGCCAAAGCGCTGTTGTTTGTTATTGTTTCCTCCAAAGTCTAGAATGTTCTTGGGTCAGAGAAGTATTTTTTTTTTTTTTTTTACCGTGAGCATAAATCCAAATTTAATTGTGAGATCCTAGATTATGTGGAGATTCCTTTGATACTTAACTCTCCCCTAAGAGTTAAGACTTATTTTATTTCAGCCTTGAGCCTCAAATTCAGACTTCAAAATATAAAGCAAAGATGAAAGCCCAGACTAGAACAGAAAATGAAAAACAAACAAAAACACAGTTCAAAGATAGTACAAGGAAAACATACTTCAGATACTGGAGACAGCTGGTGCTCTGCCTCGGTCCCCACAGGTGTCTCAACCCGGTTCTTCCTCAGGTGACCCTTCTCTAACACCCAAGGACACTGGGGACACTTTACCCTCTCTGAGACCCCGGATCTTGAGATCTTTTCTGTCCCCCTCCCCCATCCTCTTGCTCTTTCCTCCTCCCTTCCTCCTCCCTTCTCTCCTTTCTTCCATTCCTTCTACTGCATTCTTTCTTTGGCCTCCTTGGATTTCTGAGATAAGGTCTCACTCTGTATCCCCTGGCTATACTAGAAATCAGCTGAACTTCAAACTCACAGAGATCCCCCTGCCTCTGTTTCTTGAGCACTGGGATGAAAGACGTGCGCCACCACCGGGTCAACTGCATTCTCTCTTTGGACTTTCTTTTCAGATTTTTGAGATAAGGGCTCACTGTGTAGCCCAGGCTAACCCGGAGTTGAAATTCTTCCTGCCTCTCCTGTGGTCTGGAATTATAAATACACACCACCACACCCGACTTCACATTTATTCATTCATTTATTTATTTATTTATTTGGAATTTTAAAAGAACGGTTCTGTGATCTTTGGGTGGTGGTGTATGTTCTAAGCGTGAGAAATATGAAATAGGAGTCTTTTTTGCCAAATGCTATAAAATGTTTGGGACAAGGAATTGAAACCTTTCTATCTCCCCTACCTTGTAAGACTTTTATGCAAATGCTTTACTCCTCCTCATTCAGTAAAACCCTTTATTTACATCAAGGCCCATGGCACTGGCACTATCCTATCTGATGGCTTAGAGCTGTGACTCTTTCCCCTTGGTTTCCTGCGTGACAATTCTTTGTAGACTAGCCAACTAAACAAGAGTGTGAGGTCAGAGCCCAGTAAATGTACTTCCTGTTTCCGGTGTGTTAGCTCTTCCTAGTGCACCCTCTGGATCAAGAGTTGAGTTTGCCATCTCAGGACACTTCAACCGGAGCGGTGGTCTCTTTCTTTGTGACCCTATGGGCAAGAGCCTTAAACTGAAAATCAGGGTGAATGAGCAAAAGCCAGAAGAGTAGCGCAAGCCCTGCACACAAACCTCTTCCTGCTTCTGGTCCTCCAGCACCCCGCCCCCAGAGACACCACAGCACAGAAAGGTCCGGTCTCCAGCCCAGCTGCGTCTCACAGTGCCTCTCACCTGCCCACTTCACGTGGTAAGATATGGCCTTGACCATAAGCTCTGCCCTCTCGAGACTTAAGCCAGACCCCTGCCTCTGAAAGCCACGGTGGCAATGGAGCAAACACACTAGACATTTTAACAGAAAGTCACCTTTGCGATTCCAGGCCATGTTTGAAATCCGGCTCTTGGAACAAAGGGGGTTCCAGCTGGCGCACGTGAGAACGCAATGGGTAGAGGAAAACTGCTCAGGAGTATGTGAGGGCTCAGCAGACACACATCTGGGGTCTTTCTATGATAGAGAGGGCAAGCAATGCCCCAAAGAGCATCAGAGCTTAGGGAGCATGGAGTAGCCTTAAGCCTTTCTTTAACTGTCTGGATGGCAAAATGAATGTCTTATTAAATAGCCCAACTTATTAATATATGCCAAATATACTGAATGCTTGTAAGAGATTCTCTATGGTTTTCAGGTTTAAAAAAAAATT
Organism: Chionomys nivalis; assembly: GCF_950005125.1. NCBI lineage: Eukaryota > Metazoa > Chordata > Mammalia > Rodentia > Cricetidae > Chionomys > Chionomys nivalis. The sequence continues at coordinate 27,040,814 of NC_080108.1, read as the reverse complement.
ATTTGGGATATTAGTTGCTCCCGAATATAAAGTTGACAGTTCTCGCAGCCAAAACCTAGCCCAGGGGCAGAACACACACTGGGAGGAGGATGCCCTTTTGCTCCTGGCACCCCAGTGTGGCTGCTGCACCTCTCAAGGGCACTGCTCCTTGTGATGACTGAGTTTCCTTTGTGAACGAGGAGAGATGGAAGAGTCAGGCAGTGGGGGCGCACGCCTTTGATGCCAGTACTTGGGAGGTCGAGGCAGGTGGATCTCTCTGAGTTCCCTCCAGCCTGGTCTACAGAGTGAGTTCCAGGACAGCCAGGAACCCTGTCTCGGGGTGGAGGGCAGGGAGTAAGCAAGCAAGCAGGCATGGAGGACTCTTGCCTTCCAGTCAAGGGAAACTTCAATATGCTTAATAGTCTTTTGGGGTCTCCTGCTTGAATATTCTCTTCCAGTTGCTGTGGGGCACAATCTCCTCTCCTCTGTGCGGGAGATGCAGAAACTGACTGAAGAGACAAGACACAAGCCCTGGAGTCTGAGGTACAGCCTCTCCTCTCACCATTTCAACACAAACAGGCAGACAGGCATTTCCCTACCCACACAAATCCAGACAGTCTTCTGCCGTGAGACCCACAGACCATTTTTTTTTGTTAAAATTTTGCGAAGAGACAAAGAATGTGAGATGCTGCACCAGATACAGTATATGTAGCTCCTACCCAACAGGGTTGAAAAATCTAAATTAAAACACGGGGATAGGAAAGCCATTCCCTTCTCCTCCACCTCTTCTTGTCTCCCCACACGTTTCACGTACAGGCCGTTCCTCTGTTGCACAACTTGGTTTTTAGGATAAGACAATGAGTACCCTGTGACCTTTGAGTGGTGGCAACTGTCATCGGCACAATAGTGGTGGCAATGCTAAAGACACGTGGGCACACTAATAAAGCAGGGTCTAATCCAGGGCAAAGGGGGAGCTGAGTCATGGCTTCCTTTCTCTCTGAGGAGGAGAGAAGGCCCCCATGGGGTGACAGGGAGGGAGTCCCTGTTGTGAACTGTCAGAGCTGGTCACCAGGATTACAGGAGCCTGTCCCCACAGCAGGGAGCGGGGACAGCAGCAGATTGCTGTTCCAGGATGTGATTGAGACTGGCATCATCCACCACGTGACCAGCCTCCACAGGCAGGACTCAGAGACAATGCCCTGGGTTGAGAAAGGAAGTCACCCATTGTGAACCAGAAGAAACCTCAGCAAGTTGTTTGGGTTCTGACCTTCTGTGAGCTGACAAAATGGCCCCGCAATGAGCAGAGAGGCTTAGTCCATCCAAATCCATTCGGATAAACTTCTGAGCAAAAGGGAGGAACCAAAACCTGGTGTTAAATAAAGGTAGAATGTTTAACTTTTGCTTCTCAGCTTGACTGTGAACTTTTGAGACAAAAAACATCTAATTTCCCCACAACACAGAAAATGGCTTTTAAGCAAAACTTAATGCATAGCTGTATCAGTCTTACTTTTATTTATTTCTTTTTAATTTAAAAAATTGTTTATGTGTGGGTGTTTTGCTTGCATGCCTGGAGTCCCAGACAGTTGTGAGCTACCAGGTGTGTGCTGGAAAGCGAACCCAGTTCCTCTCCGAGACAGCAGCCAGTGTTTTGAACTGCTGAACCATCTCTCCAGATGTCAGTCTTCTTACATCTATTGATGCTTCCATTGAAAATTGGCAAATGTCACAATGTAAAGGTTGGTAATTAAAGCTGAATAAAAATTTACATACATAAATTTCCATACATAAAGCAAAGTCACTGGGGTAAATATAGAGCTAATAGAAGAAGCAATAATACCAATTAACATGATCTTTTAAAGGTGGTAAGTTTCCATTCTCCTTGGAAAGTAGCATGGAGTAAGCAAAAAGCTGGTTGGTAAAAGGGTGAAACTTATTAGCAGGATTTTTTTTAAATCTTAAATGTAGGCCCAGTCTTATCAAGTGCTGGCCCACACCCATGAGTCACCCAGCAGTTCCTGTAAGGATTGCTAAATTCAAGTCTGGTCACTCACAGGGAGTCCCAGCAAAACACTTCAGTGCAGCCGTGATGAACACCCACAGATTAGGAGGACTGCGAGCCTTTGGTTGACATTCTAGCCAAAGTCCACGAGCCTATTGGCATGTTTGGTTGTCGGGTGCTGGGGGATCAAGCCTGAGGCTAATGGATGCTAGGCAAGACATCCACCAGTGGGCTACTGCCACGGACTACAGCCAGCCCTCTGTGTTTCCTTCCTGCACTCTGAATTCCTGCAGCTAGTCAGCTGGGCGAGCCCTGTTAACTAACTGCTCTGGAGATGCCATGTTCAAGTCTATGAATTCTTCCCCCCATGTCCAGGATGTGATTCGGTTCTCTTTCTAATATTAGAAGGAGAGTGTCATCATTTTCCCTGCGAGATGGCATCTCCAAGAACCTGAAATAGCTATTCAGTCAAAATTCTGTATGTCAAGACACATGAACCCCGCATTTCAAATGACTCATACTCAAAGTGGCTAACAGCGGGCACACTGAGAAGCCCAGAAGGCTCCAAGGACAGTGCTGTTCCATATAATGAAAGATGAGTCTGTCTGCACTCCTGGCTCACAAGAGACACGTTTTTCAGAGTTATTTATTTTATTGTATGAGTGCTTTGCCTGCAAATATGCCTATATATCACATGTGTGTCTGGTGGCCACAATAGTCAGAAGAGGGCTTTGGATTGCCTAGAACTTGAGTTACAGACATTGTGAGCCACTGTGTAGGTACTGGGAACCGAATCTGGATCTGGAAGATAATTTGTTTAAGAAACAAATATACTGATGTTTTGTTTGCTAATGTGTTGAGATGGGGTCTTAATTATGTTGCCGTCAAATGATCCTCCTGCTTCAGCTTCCTGGGTAGCTGGAGTGTCAGCTTTTAAAAGTTTTAAAACTTACATTTATATATTGTACGCATGCCTGCGTATGTATGAGCGTAGCAGGGAGCACATGCATGCCCCAGCATTCATGTGGAGGTAGGAGAACAAGCTACAGGAATAAGTTACTTCTCTCCTTGCACCATTCATGTCCTAGGCATCCAGCTCAGGTTGCCAGCGTGGCGCCCGGCACTCTTACCGGCTGAGCCATCTTCCTGGCCCTCCCCTCACTCTTTTTCCCTTCTCTTAAAATTAAAAGTGCAAGTGCTGGAGGGACGGCTCCTTGATTAAGAGCACTTAGTGCTCTTGTAAAGGACCCAGGGTCAATTTTAGCATCTGTTAGGTGGCTCCTGTAACTTCAACTCCAGGGATTCTGATGTTTGTGGTCTCCAAGGGCCCCTGCACTCAGCTACAAACACCCCTCTCCATAGCTGCATACATGAAGTCAAAATAAAATCTCTTTAAAAACTTAAATGTACGTGTTTTCCTTAAAAGTAAAGCCCCAGCACTCGGGAGGCAGAGGCAGCCGGATCTCTGAGTTCGAGGCCAGCCTGGCCTACAAGAACTAGTTCCAGGACAGGCACCAAAGCTACAGAGAAACCTTGTCTTGAAAAAAACAAAACAAACAAACAAACAAACAAAAAGTGAAGTTCCATTTTTTAAAAGCCCACTCACAGAGACTAGCCGAGTGCCTTCTAAACTGCAGCCCACGGCTAGCCTCTGCCCTTTTCCCCCACATCCAGGACAAAGGGATGCCTGGGGAGAAGGTGAAATAGTCACAAACAACTCTTTCACATTTTGAAGCCAGACCATTCTGTCAGAACTCTGTTTTAGAAAAGCCAGCCGTGGCTGACTATATAACAACAATGTGTCCTCAGAATAGAAGACTACAAAAGGAAATTAAGGAGGTCTCTGGAAGCTTTCTCTCCAAGGTTCTCTGTGTAATTTCCAATCAAGCACGTAAACAGCTGACATGAAAAATGACTTCCCTTGTATATACATCTGCTCCATGCTTGCTTATGTAATGCAGCCATTACCCTCACCAACAGGAAGCTGGCGTGGGGGAGAGAGGCGCTGACCTTAAGGAGTGCAGTGGGAGTCCAGGCCTGTAGGGCAGACCCAGTCTAAGGCCCACGGCTGGGAGGGGCACAGGCACTAGGGGTGAACTTAAGATGTGACCCGTTCTTTCCTTCATGCCCATGTCTCTTCTAGGTCCTGTCACGTTGATTCACAGACCAGTGGTTAGAACAGAACACCATTCCAGTGGTCAAGAAACACCCAGGGAGGGCTGGCAGCTGAGAAGAGCCCTCCGTGGTGTGGCCTCAGTTTGTCTGACCTCCTGGTTGTTGGCAACACCAAGTCTCCTCTCCTCCCTCATCCTGTCCCTGCAGTTCCTTGAGGCAAATTCCTGGAGTCTCCCAGAGCTTTGAGAGCCCCACTCCCCACCCGCCTCCTTTTAAAATTTTTCTTAGGTTTGCATTTTTTTATTAGATTTTTTTTTTAAAAAAAATACCAATCCAAATTCCCACTCCCTCCCCTCCTCCCATTCCCTCCACACACCCTCCCACCCCAACCCCCTCTAATCCTAAGAGAGGGTAAGGCACTTTGCTTTGTGGAAGGTCCAAGGCCTTCCCCACTACATCTAGGCTGAGCAAGGTATACATCCAAAGAGAATAGGATCCCCCAAAGCCAGTACATGCAGTAGAGATAAATCCCAGTGCCCAGTGGCCCCTCAGTCTGCCCCAGCCATACAACTGTCAGCCACATTCAGAGGGACTAGCTTGGTCCTATGCTTGCTCCTTCCCTTAGGTTTGTATTCTAAGGCTGTGTTCATGACCAATGTATCACTGTCAAGGTCAACTTTTTCAGTGGTTTCAAACAACACCCAAGTGTTCTGAGTAGTGTGTACTTGTCTGCTCCGGCATCACGTGACATCAGGCTAAATGAACGGATAAGAAGGGCGACAAGCCAGGAGGTGGTGGCGCACGCCTTTAATCCCAGCACAGAGGCAGAGGCAGGCAGACCTTTGTGAGTTCAAGGCCAGCCTGGTCTACAAGAGCTAGTTCCAGGACAGGCTCCAAAGCAACAGAGAAACCCTGTCTCGAAAAAAAAAAAAAAAAAAAAAAAACAGAAGGGCAACAATGAATGTTCTTCTGTGTTAGCCTTTCTGAATCACTTTAAAAGGTAAAATAAAATTAAAACTCAATTAAGTTTTTAAACAGCTAGGCATGATGGCATAGGCCTGTAACGCCACAACCTGGGAGGCTAAAGTCGGAGGCCTGCCATGAGTTCAAAACCAGCTGCTTTATGGGTGTTCCGGTTTCTTTCCTGTTGCTGTGATCAAAGGGTTTATTCTGTGTTACAGTTCCACAGGGAGATGACAGCAGGAGCAGGAAACTGGCTGATCACATTGCAAACACACACAGGAAGCAGAGAGAAAAACAAAAGGGCCAGGGTATCAAAGTTCAAAATCTACCTAGAGCAATGAACTCCCTCCCTCGAACAAGGTTTTACAGCCTAAAAAAGAGCACCACCAAGTATCCTAGCTGTCATCATAGAACCTTCATCCAGGTTCATCTATGAGGGAAGCAGATGCAGAGATCCATAGTCAAGCACCAGGCTGAGCTCTGGGAATCCAGCTGAAGAGAGGGAGGAGGGAATATGTGAACCAGGTGCGTGTATGTCTGGGTGGTCAGGATCATGACAGAGAAATCTACAGACAGCTGAACCAAGCTTGTGGGAAAGTCACAAACTCTAGACCGTTAGCTGTGCATCCTGCATGGGACCAAACTAGGCTCTCTGCATATGGGCAACAGTTGTGTAACTTGGTATGTCTGAAGGGTCCCTGGCAGTGGGACTAGGATTCATCCCTGGGGCATGAACTGGCTTTTTGGAGCCCATTCCCTATAGTGGGATACCTTGTTCAGCCTTGATGCAGGGGGGAAGGGCTTGGTCCTGCCTCAACTTGATGTGCCAGGCTTTGTTGACTCCCCATGGGAGGCCTTACCCTTTCATAGGAGTAGATGGGGGTAAGTTGGGGGATAGGCAGTGTGTGTGGGGGGGGGTTGGGAGGGGGAACTGTGGTTGATATGTAAAATAAATAAAATTAAAAAAAAATCAGCACCACCAGCTGGGGAGCAAGCGTTCAAATGTGCAAGTCTATGGGGGACATTTTACTTAAACCATAACAAACGTAAGCATTAGGCCACTCAAGGGGCTTCGGAGTAAGACCCTGTCTCAAAGACCTGAAAAATGACAATAAAAGTCTCAACTTTCTCGGAGGCAGCCCAATGATGGAGCATATATTTCCCTAGCACAAAGCCCTTACCCAAACTTGTTTCTTAGTAGTATGACGTTAATGTCAAAGTCAGAAAAATATTGGTTGCTTCATATTTGTTGTTTTCTTCTTTTGCCGTATCTTTAATAATATTTTTGATATAACATATTTCAATAATTCAGTGGTCTCATTGTGCATCTTCATTAAATGATAAAAACGAGTAAGCATTCTTGTCCTCCTCCTTCCAATTTTACCACGATACAGCTAATACACAAAGAACTGTACATACGCAGCATGTAGTTTGGTAGGTGTAGCCATAGATAAATGCCCATGTAGCATCATTGCAACCTGGTAATGCATGCCTCTAGCATCTTCTCCCCCAAAGTCCCTGCCAAGCTCCTTGGGCTTTGCAGTTTTGCTTCTGCGGTGGGAACACTCGACCTCAGATCTGCCCTCTCAGGTTTTTGAAGAGCACAACATCATATTGTTAATGTAAGCGCTATGCTATTCTGCAGATCTCAACTTACCCATCTTACACAACTGAAACCTTACACCCACTGAAGCACAGCTGTCCTCTCCCCACCCACCAGCAGCACGCTAGCTTCTGGCAAACACTACTGTATCAACTTCGCTTCTGTGGACTTGGTTATCAGAGATGCCTCATGGGAGTGGAACCACAAAACATTTATCTTTCTGTGTCCAGCTTATTTCACTAAGCGTAATGTCTCCAGTCTTATCTATGTGGCAAATGGTAGATTTCCTTTTTGTCTTTTTTTTTTTTTTAAATAAAACAGAATAGTATTTGTTTTACAGATTACACTTATTGTCAGTTCATTTGTTGATAGACGGTTGGTTGATGTTATGTTTTTAGCATCAGGAATAATGAATGCTGCAATAAACACAAGATCTCTTTAAGATACTGATTTGGCCAGGCAGTGGTAGCCCATGCCTTTCATCCCAGCATGAGGGAGGCAGAGGCAGATGGATCTCTGTGAGTTCGAGGCCAATCTGGCTTACAGAGTGAGTGCCAGGACAGCCAAGGCTACACAGAAAAACCCTATCTCTAGACACCCCTCCCCCACAAAAAAAGATACCGAATCCAATTCTTTTGGTTATGTCTCCAGTGGTGGGATTGCTGAGTCATGATGTCTCCAGTGGTGGGATGGCTGAGTGTCTCCACTGGTGGGATTGCTAAGTCATGTCTCCAGTGGTGGGATAGCTGAGTCATGATGTCTCCAGTAGTGGGAATGGCTGAGTCATGATGTCTCCAGTGGTGGGAGGGGTTGCTGAGTCGTGATGTCTCCAGTGGTGGTATTGCTGAGTCATAATGTCTCCAGTGGTGGGATTGCTGAGTCATGATGTCTCCAGTGGTGGGGAATGGCTGAGTCATGTGGCAGCAGTTTCGTTTTCTGAAGAGATTTCCTATTGTTTTCTAAAACTGCTGTACCAGTTGACAGTCCCACAGACAAAGAGTTCCTGTTTCTCCACATCTTCACTGACATCCATAATCTTAAAACACAAAGCCGGTCAGTCCATCCTGGCAGGCACATGGTTGTACATTCCTGTGGGACTGATCTGAAATGTTTGGATCCCGATAATGGTTCTGAGTACTGTTCATCTGCCTATTGGTCTTCATACGACTTCTGGGGGAGAAATGTTTGTTACATCTTTTGCTGGAATTTAATCAGGTTGTTTATATTTTTTTAAAAACACTGTCTTCTCATGATGCTGGGATCAAACGGAGGGGACACGGTAGGAGAGCAACCTCTTCTGAATGGCTGCCTTAGTTGCAGGTGACTTAAGACTTTTTTGAGTTGATCATTTTTTTTAGTTTGAGTTGATCGTAGGGGTTGTAGGAGTTCTTCAGGCACAGGGAGCTAACTTCATCAGATACATAGCTGGCCAGCATGTTCTCCCTCGGTGGAGGTTGGCCTTGGACTGTGTATGCTCATAATTCCCATTGTTAGTTACATCCTTTGGAGACAGGCAGCACTTAAGGACAGTTAACTCAGCCTCACTTCCCTAGTTCAGATCCTTCTGGTCTCATGGTTTAATTTACTCTTTATGTCTGGCTTGCTAGTCTGTTAATCTTGGATAATATTAACTGGAAGAGACAATAGAGTGCCCATTAAAATTTTACCCATGGGTTCAGGATGTGTCTCAGAGGCAACATGCTTGCTAGGCACATATGAGGTCCTGGCTCAATCCCCAGAACTGTACACACACAAACAACAGCAAAACCATGCAAATACCATTTGTATCCTCTTCTCCCAGTGGACGAGAATTGGTCCACTGAACAGATTAACACTGTTCAGGAAGCTTTATGGTTATTTATCAGCAATTCTTAGATAACTCAGAGAAATGATGTTCAAAGCTGTTTCTGAACAACACAACAGTGTAGTTTTAGCAGCAGTTTGTTTCCTAACACTCTGTATTTACTGGTTCTGAAATACTTTCTGTGCTAGGGACAGCAAGGCATTCAGGGGTGTGGATTTGCAAACAAGAAGTCCTATAGTGGTAGTCGGTGTTTATATTTCATTGATTCGGCGATTACTGAACTCAGATTGCTACGCTCATGACGAAAACTGAAATTTTTATTTTTGTAACACCTAACATCAACCCCTGAGACAGCTTCAAACACAATGTTGAATGAATGGTTTATTTATTTATTTATTTATTTTGGTTTTTCGAGACAGGGTTTCTCTGTGGTTTTGGAGCCTGTCCTGGAACTAGCTCTTGTAGACCAGGCTGGTCTCGAACTCACAGAGATCCGCCTGCCTCTGCCTCCCAATTGCTGGAATTAAAGGCATGCGCCACCACCGCCCGGCCCGAATGAATGGTTTATTGTGCTGGATGTTCAGTGACATCATCACCTCCACTCCCACCCAGGCTACCCCTAAATTCCCCCAGGATGCTCAGTGACATCATCACCCCCACTCCCACCCAGGCTACCCCTAAATTTCACCAGGATGCTCAGTGACATCACCCCCATCCCTACTCATGTTCAGGCTACCCCTAAATTGCTCCCAAGAGACCGAGGGAGCCTTTTGTTTGTAGTTATTCCAATAACAGGGACATGTCAGTGTTTTGTTCTGTTTTGTTTCCAAGACAGGGTTTCTCCGTAGCTTTTTTTGGTTCCTGTCCTGGAACTAGCTCTTCTAGACCAAGCTAGCCTTGAACTCACAGAGATCTGCCTGCCTCTGCCTCCTGAGTGCTGGGATTAAAGGCGTGTGCCACCACCGCCCGGCGCATGTCAGTGTTTTTTACTGTATGCTTTTCGTTGTTGTTTGTGTTTTGGAGACAAGGGAAGAGATGCCAATGGACTCTAAGTTCTGCCTTGGAGCAGACTTTAAATATGAAATGATTCTCCTGCCCTCATTGTACACATCACCAACCAAGGACTTCAGTTTCATGTGGAGACTTCAGAGGCATCAATAACCTTCCTAAACATGGTTCTGTGACTTTCATCCTAGATGACTACACAAACAAATCACTCAATGGATTGTGGAAAATGGGCCATGAGATGACCAGGAGGCACATGACATCATCATGCACAAGAGGGAACAGAACCCAAATTCAATTTGTCACTTGGGATAAGTAAACAATTTCTAATTGATAGAGTTGGCTGGGTTAAATGTTCTGGGTACGATGAAGAGCAACTATGTTCTTCTGTGCTGTGAGAAAGCCCCCCACCACCAACGACCCTCCCTAAATGAAGACTCCAAAGCATACCGCAGACTTTTTAAAACCTGTGATGGTTTCTTTGCTCTAATGTCATTGGTACTGTCCATTTTGATACAGTGACTTCTAGGACTTGTTCCAAAAGGGAGTAAAACTCTTTAAGAAGGGTGGTTTGAAGAAACTTCTATTTCGTCGAAAGAAAGATGCCCTGGGCCTTCAAGATCATTGTTCCTGATAAAAAAGACACTGTAGTTTTAGCACAGTTGATTTAGTATATTGGTGGTTCTGTTTGCATGTTGAAAGACAATCTCACCCCATAGCTATTGATATTTAGGCACTCACAGCAATCCTCCTGCCTCAGCCTCTCAACTGTTGGGATGACTGGGTAGAACCATCAGCCCTGGTTTGATGGACCCTTAACAAGATGCCCACGCTAAAGACACTTCTGGTTTATTTCAAGTTATCTGACACCTCAGGAAAACCTGTCTGCTCTGCCCAGCCACTGTTGAGGGATTTCATTTGGAATTAAAGATTTTGTTCATCCACATGCAAGGCCTGCCTTGGAACTTCCTTGAGGCTGGGTTGGCTCTTCAGGCTTAAGAAGTTTATAATTGAGAATCTCAAGGCCTGAGGACCTTGTATAAAGTTCTCAGGAATGGAAGGAATGCAGGTAGCTCACTCCTGACTCAGAGGTAGACCATCCATCCATCCCGGCTTTTGTACCGTGACTGGGAAACAGACTGACAGAATCTATGGGCAGGCCTCACCCAGGGCTGCCGCAGTGACTTTTAGCAGGGACACACTGTGAGTTTGCTTCCTCCTTTTCATCCTAGCATCTTTTATTCTGTCAAAGCCTTAGAATAAAAGGACCAAATGTAAGAGTCTCCTCTTCTACTTCTGACTTTAATTATGAGGAGACAGCTAATTTGTAATTAAATCAAAACAAAAGAAACTCTCTAGTGGTAAAAGGAACTGCCAATTCAGTGCCAATTTTATAAACCTTTTGGAGTCTGTGGATATATTTTAGTAATCAAATATTTATAGATGGGTTTATGAAAAACTAGAACATTTTTATATGGAACTTGCTATGTCATAGACTTCTGTGCTAGGTAGTAAGGTCACCATGGCCGTGGTACACTCCTATGTCATTAGTAAAGTCACCACAGCTGTGGCACACTCTTATGTCATTAGTAAAGTGAATCCACTCAGAATTAGGCAACTTTGCAAAGGTTGTAGGGTGAATTCAGTATTGAGAGTTCTCCCCGAATCAAGGCTATTCCACTGACTGTTAGCAAGGAGAATCTGGGCTAGGGCATGGCTAAGTGATGCAGTTCCCTGCCTATTGTTCCTGAGTCCCCAGGTTCAATTCCCAGCGCCAGAAGGGCAGAACTTGAAGGCAAACCTTCACTCGTGCGGAATGAGAGTTTCCTGCCGAAGGACACCCCTCCTGCTTCCTCTCAGATGTCTGCGAGGTTTGTGGCCTTACATCAGTGCTACTCTCTACCAAGTGGCCTGAAAGGGGACTGGCTGAGTCACTATCTGGAACAGGAAAGACACATAGGCGGCCCTTCTGAGGCTGTGGGTCAGGCTCCCGCTGTGCAGCGCTGCCCCCGACTTCCTGTTCTCTTGAACCAGTCATGAGCAATGACTCAGTCCACTTGCATAGCTAGAAACCATACCAGGAGCCAGGGCATCAGCACACGACTGTCCTGTGTTTGTAAGCTTTAAGAAACAAATAAAAGACTAGCGAGCGTCCAGCTGGTCTCGTCTGCTTTGCGTCAGTATGTTAAAGGACGTGGAGAGCAGGAGGTGGAGGTGAGCTAGAGTGCTCAGTCTTTTATGTTGCTGTCTAAAAACATCTGAATGAAAAAAGCACTTTAGAAGAATGAAGGAAGACCCCCATTCAAAAAAGAGAAGTCCTTGTCATATATCAAACTCAGACTGTGAAGTACAGGGTATCTTACTTTTCCCCTAACTTCATTTTGCCTTGGACTAATAAAAACGGCATCATGTGGATCCACTGTGGGCTGAGCCGACAGCTCGGAGCTCAGAAGAGGAGATGGAGGCATGGAAAGACGGGGATAGGGTGAAAGTCCACAGGTTTCCAAACCACTGCATACATGGTATTTCCTTTCAAAGCCACCACTCCGTCAATCACCCCCAGCCATTAGATTGTTATTTTAACATTAAAAAAATATTTTAGGGCTGCTGAGATGACTCGGTGGATAAAGGTGCTTGCTGCCAAGCCTTGATTCCCAGGACCCGCATAGTGGAAGGATCATCCTAAAAGTTGTCCTCTGACCACTGCACATCTCTCTCTCTCTCTCCCTCCCTCCCTCCCTATCTGGATCTCAAACATACACACATGCAAGTGCACACACACGCAGACACAATTAAGTAAACATAATAAGAAAAAAATTACTTCAATGGCTGGAGACATGATAGTTCAGTCGGCGAGGGCTTGCCTAGCACACACAAAGCCCTTGGCTCCACCTGCCCAGCTCCTACACCCTCCTAATTGCCCCCCTCCCCCAGCATCCCCACATCACATACAACTGTTTGTAGGGGCTGGAGAAATGACTCAGCTTTAAGAGCATACAGCAAGCTTGCAGGGTTCTGAGTTGAGTTTACAGAACTCATGTCAGGCAGCTCACAACCATATCTCCAGCTCCAGGGGCTCTGACACCTTCTTCCACCCTCTGTTGGTGCTCCCCCCCATGACTAAAGAATAAAATCTTTTTAAACAGCACAACAAAGCTGCTTGTGATGGTCCACACCTGTAATCCTAGTCCTAGGGAGACAGAGCAGGAGGGAATAGAAAGTCAAGGCCATTCCTCGCTACTTGGCAAGTTCAAGGCTTAGCCTGGGCTACAGGAGACCCTGTCTAAAATTTTTTTTTTTTATTTTTAGGCCATGTGACATACTTGTGATTCCAGGATGGTCAGTTAAGGGCTAGCTTAGATTACATAGGTAATAATACCTTTAAATATAAGAGTTAAATTCTTTTCAAGCAGTTTAGTCTGTTATTAAAAGGCAGAAGACAAGAGAGCACAATGTAAGAATTAAAAAGGAAAGTAGTAAAGTATTTTTAGATGATTTAGTCTATAAGTAGGGACAGGAAGCCATCCAATATATACTTTATGGCTAGGTAAACTAGGCATGGTAGTATATGCCTATAATCTTAGACTTTGAAGACTGAGGCAGGAAGATCATCGAGAAGTAGAGGCCAGTATGCATTACAGTGAGGCTCCATCTCTCACACAAACAGAAGTGGGTGAAATCAAGATACCTACAACAAAATACTAATTATCCCTGGGCGTGAGGGGCACACCTATAATCCCAGCACTTGGGAGGCAGAGACAGGTGGGTCTCTGTGAGTACAAGGCCAGGCTGGTCTAGACAATGAGTTCTCAAACAGCCAAGATTAAGTAGAGAGAAAAAAAAGTCTCAAAAAAAAAAAAAAAAACAAAATGAAAAAACCTAATCAGGAAATAAGCTTCTGCCCCACTCCTGAAAAATAGAACTAGACCAAAACACAAAGTCTAAAATAATACTAACCATAACCATGCATTCAGCCTAATTAACCAAAACTGCAAACTTTTGTGAAAAATAATGAAGTCAATGCACACATCCTGCCATGTGTGGATAACAATGACGAAAAGATTTCAAATGGGCAGGTTTTTTTCAAAAATCATTTGTAAATTCACCGTGAAATTTCCACACGTGGCAAAGGAATATGGACATCATACACGAAGCACCGGGTACCAGCAGAAAGACTGGCAGGCAGGGAAGCGGCCAGAATATGTGACCCAGAAACAGCACCTATCCACAACCAAGAAGGTATCAAAAGTCAATCAAATGGAAAGGGACACCAACGAGACAGCAATTCAAATTTTAAAAACAAAAGCGGGGCCCGTCACCCAGGTCCATATACTAAAATCAACCGTGTGTGGTTCTAAAATTTTCGCAGAAATGTTTTGTCAAGGCAGAAAAAGAAACTTCTTAGCCAGGCAATAATAGAAAAACATGAAAGGAACAGAGTAACAAACCCTACATTTACACAACTTTCAGCTCTGTTTTTATTCTGATTATAAAAGTAAAATTATAGGCCCTACTGAGTTGATAGAGTGCTTGCGTAGCAGGTTCACAGCTCTGGCTGGGTCCTTGGCATCACACAGACCAGTGTGGTACAACAAGCCTGTGATCCACGCCTCAGGATGTGAAGGCAGGAGGATCACAAGCACCAGGTCATCTTTAGCTACACAGTGGGTTTGAGGCCACCCACTCCCCTACAAAAATATATTCTGTGCAGCTCCAATGGAGAACTACAGATGCAACATCTGGTACCCACAGAGCCCTTGTCTCTGCTGGCTTCCCATACTACCTCGCCAGACGACTCTAAGGTAACTCCGCCCTCACTATGACTTACTCCTGCTCCACTGCAGCTCTGCCCTCAGGCCTTCTAGTCATCACCGGAGGCAGTACTACCTCTGAGAATGTGAATACCGTCCCCAGATAACAGGGCATTCCTCCAGCAAGAGATCCAAAAGGAGAAATCCCTACCCATTTGTACTTGGACCCTAAGCAGAGATGTAAAACAAAATCAGACTCAGTCATCCAATTTAGCCTCCTGGCTCAACCTAGCAGTCTTCCTGCTGGAGCTCCCAGCATTCATCATTCTTAAAGAGCTTTATTTAAAGGGGTGTGGCTTTATTCCAGTAGCGTCAAGTACGTGGGACTTGACCGGCAGAGAGAAGCAGAGAGACAAAGACAGAGAGAGACAGAGGCTGAGAATAAATGAATGTTAGAAACACTGCCATTTAGAGGCTAAGCTGTGGCTTTATACAAGTGTTTCTGATTCTCCAGTGGCTATACTCAGATTGCCCCAGGGACACCCAGGGTGGACCGATGCTAAGCTCTAAATCATCAGCCTTCCTTCAGGACTAGAGGTGGAAAAGAAGGATGCTTCTCTCCACGCCACAGACCCTTGGGCTCGACAGCTGGGGGAAAAAGTTGATTCTGAGAATTAAAATTAAAAAAAAAACAGTATTTACTCTCTGTTCCCTGAGTGAGATGCAGTGTGAACAGCCAGCCTCCTGTCCTGCCACATGCCTTCTTGCTTCCAGGAGGGACTGCTTCTCCCCGCTCTTGCTAGTGTACACCACCACAGCAACTACAAGATAACCACGATGGTAGGAACCAAAGGCAATAGCCCCACAGGCCTACTGTGCAGGCCTTCATGAGTGCACCAGGATAAGAGGCTATACAACGGGGGTGGGGGCAGGGGGGAAGAGGAGAAGGGTGGAATCCAGCTTGTGCAGCACACAGAGTGGAGTCTCCTCCCAGCCATCTGCTCCTATGCCTGCGGCATTTCTTTAAGGGAAGTGTCTGGACCCTTGAGGATAATAAGAGTCCATACCCACCATGGACTATTAACAAGGCAAGGAGAAGCTGGGAAGGGTCTCTGAGGATCCATCCCAGTTCACCAATAACTCCCAGACATTAACTTCAGCTTGTGAACTCATATGGGAAGACCGCAGGACAGCCATTCAGATAACAACTGTGTTTAATTAAACAGAAGCTCCCATCCCGAATATCATAGATACCTAATGGACCACACTAAGCCTATCTCCTATCTTGGTTTTCTCTTGCCTTATGGAGACTTCCAAAATCCTAAGTTCTCTGTCCCCGCGATCCTACAGGCTCTTGACTTCCTGCCATCCTCGCAAATAGATAAAGGTTTCTTCTTATTTGAGGTTTCTGCTCATTTTAATTTTACTGCCCAAAAACGATTTCAGAGATTGACTAGTTGAAATAACCATGTTTCAATAACTAGTTGAAACAGCACCAAGAACTATAAGTAATACAGGAGGTACAGGCTCCATAGATTGAGCTGTTGACACTGCTTCTTGATGTTCAGCCGAGATCTGGAAGAAGGGACCAATGTCTGATACGACCAACTCACAGGACTGAAGGTACCTTGTGAGACAGATTGTCACACAGAATGCAAAAACATCTGAATGCCTTCCAGATCCCCAAGAATTAATTTTGTTCCCTCCAAAGATAGAGATGCAATTTTTAACTTGATGTAATTGTGTCGTGTGTTCACGCTTCCATGTAATTGTTGGTATGTCTTTCTGTGTTAAGACAGCATGGGGGAAACTCAGCCTGCTGTAGAATTCCCTAAAAAAAACCCCAAAAGTGAATAACAAAACTTATGGGCACTTCATCCTTTCATTTTCACTGTACACTGAAATTATTATATTTTATTTATTCATATGCCTACTTAAAATGCGTGTGTACATGTAAGTACAAGTGTTTGGTGGATCTATTAAACAGCCCGTACGGCCTTATGAATCAAAGTACTTTTCCTTTCTGTTGTTTCTGGTGTTTTTGTTTTTTGTTTTTTCAAGACAGGGTTTCTTTGTAGCTTTGGAGCCTGTCCTGGAACTAGCTCTTGTAGACCAGGTTGACTTCGAACTCACAGAGATCCGCCTGCCTCTGCCTCCCGAGGGCTGGGATTAAAGCCATGCGCCACCTCCACCTGGCTTGTTTCTGTTTTTGAAACAGGTTCTCTCTACTGGCTGTTCTGGAACTCATTCTGTAGACCAGGCTGACCTCACACAGAGATCCTCCTGCCTCTGCCTCCCAAGTACTGGGATTAAAGGTGTGTGTGACCACTCAGGATCCTTAATTTCTTAAATCACATAAAAATGCTATATTTAATATATTAATGTTTTATAAAACCTTAAAATGTTACTTGTTTATATAAAACAGCATTGATGAGACTTGAGTAAGAAATTTAGCCAGGCAATGGTGGTGCACAGCTTTAATCCCAGCACTCGGAGGCTGTGAGTTCTCTGGATCTCTCTGAGTTCTAGGCTGGCAACCCTGGTCTACAAATCAACTTCCAGGGTCTAGAGCTACATGGAGAAACTCTGTCTCAAAAAACAAAACAACAAACAAACAAAAAGAGAATATGAAACTTAATACCAGACACACAGATTTTGATAACAATTCCTTTTCAAGATAAGTTCTAAAATTAATCAAAATTTCACTTCAATTTTACAATATCCATAGGTAACAGAACAATAATAGTAAATAAAAATGCTTTGTGTTAACTTAAACACTGACTAATGTACAGTAAAATAATTTCATTAGACAAACTGTGATGAATTTCTTTCTTGGGAAAAATTCTTAATATTTATTATATAAGTTTTTTTTATTGATTTTTAATGAGTTCTCCATTTTCTCTGCTCCCATCCCTGCCTCTCCCCTCCCCTTAAACCCTCTCCCATGGTCCCCATGCTCCCAATTTACTCAGGAGATCTTGTCTTTTTCTACTTCCCATGTAGATTAGATCTATGTATGTCTCTCTTAGGGTCCTCATTGTTGTCTAGGTTCTCTGGGATTATGATTTGTGGGCTGGACTTCTTTGCTTTATGTTTAAAAACAACCTATGAGTTAGAGTACATGTGATAATTGTCTTTCTGGGTCTGGGTTACCTCAATCAAAATGATGTTTTCTAGATCCATCCATTTGCCTGAAAAATTCAAGCTATTGTTATTTTTTTCTCCTGTGTAGTACTCCACTGTGTAAATGTACCACATTTTCCTTATCCATTCTTTTTTTTTTTTTTTTTTTTTTGGTTTTTCGAGACAGGGTTTCTCTGTGGTTTTGGAGCCTGTCCTGGAACTAGCTCTTGTGGTCTTGAACTCACAGAGATCCGCCTGCCTCTGCCTCCCAAGTGCTGGGATTAAAGGCGTGCGCCACCACCGCCCGGCTCCTTATCCATTCTTTGGTTGAGGGGTATTTAGGTTGTGTCCTGGTTCTGGCTAAGACAAACAAAGCTGCTATGAACATAGTTGAGCACATGTCCTTGTAGCACGATTGAGCAACCTTTGGATACATACCCAAAAGTTGTATTGCTGTGTCTTGAGGAAGGTTGTTTCCTAATTTTCTGAGAAATCGCCACACTGACATCCAAAGGGGTTGTACCAGCTTGCATTCCCACCAGCAATGCAGAAGTGTTCCCTTTTCCCACAACCTCTCCAGCATAAGTTGTCATCAGTGTTTTTGATCTTGGCCATTCTTGCAGGTGTTTTGATTTGCATTTCTCTGATGACTAAGGATGTTGAACATTTTCTTAAGTGACTTTCAGCCATTTTAGATTCCTTTATTGAAAGTTCTCTGTTTAGGTTCATACTCCATCTTTTTTTTTTTTTTTTAATAATAATTTCTTGAGTTCTTTGTATATTTTGGAGATCAGACCTCTGTTTGATGTGGGGTTAGTGAAGATCTTTTCCCATTCTGTAGGCTGTCATTTTGTTTTGTTTGTCCTTTGCTTTACAGAAGCTTTTCAGTTTCAGGAGGTCCCATTTATAAATTGTTTCTCTCAGTGTCTGTGCTATTGAGGTTATATTTAGGAAGTGGTCTCCTGTGCCAATGCATTCAAGTGTACTTCCCACTTTCTCTTCTATGAGGTGCAGTGTAGCTGGCTTTATGTTGAGGTCTTTGATCCATTTGGACTTGAGTTTTGTGCATGGCGATAGATATGGATCTATTTGCATTCTACTACATGTTGATATCAAGTTATGACAGCACCATTTGTTAAATATGCTTTCTTTTTTCCATTTTAAATTTTTTGCTTCTTTGTCAAAAATCAGGTGTTTGAAGGTGTGTGGATTAATATCCGGGTCTTTGATTTAGTTCCAATTATATAAAATTTTTATTAGGGCTGTGATACAAGTAAAATGACAGATCTCTAAGTTTCTCGAGGATCTTTGTTAAACTGTCTTTCACAGTTACAAATTGCAGGTGATACAACCTGACTGATCTGAATTTACAGATGCACCATTAAGGTACAGAAACTAGAGCCTTTAATCCCAGCACTTGGGAGGCAGAGGCAGGTGGATCTCTACATAGAGAAACTCTGTCTTGAAAAAAGGAAAAAAAAAAAAAAGATACAGAAACTATTGCCCAATCATTCTACCTGAGTGCTCCACCTTCAAAAATCAAGTTTTACAAGGTTCTTAACTTGTCCAATTTAGACTTTAAAAAAAAATGATTTATGACCCAAGCTGCTGGTGCATGTTCAGTTCAGCCTGTTTAAGGCCTTATCCATCTCAGATCAGGCTCTGTATCATCCAAATCGCAAGTCTTCTACTTCATTCGTATTAGATGTCATAACTTAGAAAGGATAGATTTTGAATAGAGGATTTGTGGTGATAGTTTATTTGTGCTCTAACAGATAAAGCTTGCCTGAAGATCAGAGGGCAGAGTTAGCCACTAGTTAACCACAGAGTCCAGGCACACACCTTTGTCACCAGCACTTGGGAGGTGGAAGCAGGAAGATCAGGAGTTCAGGGTCACACTGGGCAAACGAAGATTTAACCAGTCTACAAGAGAAACAGAGCTCACACCTTTGATCCCGCGCCTTTATTCCCAGAACAAGGGAGGTGGAGACAGGAAGGGATATGATTAGGCAGAGAGAGGAATATAAGGCGGAAGGAGACAGGAGCTCAACCCCTCTGTATGAGGATTTCATAGAGGTAAGAAGTCTCTCTAGTGGCGTGTTCCTCTGCTTCTCTGATCTTTCAGCAGTTACCCCAATATCTGGCTCCAAGTTTTTATTGTTAAGAAAAATTAGACTTCGCACTACAAGGAGTGTTTATGTGATGGGGAAAACGACCTGATCAACATCTTTACTTAAACCTGATAAAAGTTTGAGAGTGGCCAACCAATGACAGGTCCGGGTTGAGACCCATGCCAAAAGAGGGAACCCACCCTGACACAGGCTGGATGGTGAGGACTAGACGCTGGATAGTACAGATACCTAGGATAGAACCAAACACAACTGGCAAAAACAAACAAACAAAAAACTGACAAAAGCTATCAAAAACCTTTGATAATTAAAAATAATCTATTCTTCTATCTTATATACTCTCAAACTGTATGCTGCCAATGTGTTTGTGTTTCTATAGTGCTTTCATGGTGCCACAGTGACTGGTAGCCATACGAACCAAAGCTGTTCAGTTAGTCCAAATTCTTTTCAGTTCATACTGTGAAGGAAGCCAGGCAGCAGTGGTGCAAGGCTTTGATCCCAGGACTTAAGAGGCAGAGACAGGCAGATCGCTGAATTGAAGGCCAGCCTGGTCTACAGAGCAAGTTTTAGGGCAGCCAGGGCTATACAGAGAAACCCTGTCTCATAAAACAAAATAGCGTAAAAATTTGGACACTCACCGATGCCCGTAGCTTCAGCTTTCTTGGAGTAATTGATACGTTTCCTACAATGGTAAGTAAGCATTGATATGCTCCCCACAATGGTAGGTAAGCATTGATATGTTCCCTATAATGGTAAGCACGTAATTCAAAGAAAAGGAGAGATGTAAGTGAGGATAAAGATGCAAGAAAAGTATCCTGATTTGGATGCCTGGTGAGACCAAATGAAAAGCAAATTCAAGTGAAAAGTTGATGCTAAATACTTGCCTAAAGACCTAAACCTCTAAATGTTTAATTATTTTAAAATTTGTTGATAACAACATTGTCTTTTGAATTGTTGGCATGGTAGACCTATATTTAAGATGTGGTTTCTTGTGTCATCACTCAAAGACTGTTGCTTTATTAAGACTCAAATGTGTCATTCTGCAGACCAAAAGGAACCATCAATAAATAAAGGAAATAGAAAAAGTTATATATGTCAGGTGGTAGTGGCGCATGCCTTTAATCCCAGCACTCAGGAGGCAGAAGCAGATGATCTTTGTGAGTTCGAGACCAACCTGATCTACAGAGCGAGTTCCAGGACAGCCAGCACTGTTATACAGAGAAACCCTGTTTAAGAAAAAAAAATTAAAAAAATACTATATACAAGAATATATTTTGAATAAAAAAATGTTAGAAGGAAAAAAAGGAAATGTCATAGATGTAAATGGATTTGTATAGAGATTTTATACTAAGGTAAAGGTTGTTACAAAATAAAAATAGAGAGATTAAGACAAAGCCAAAAAGTTAATGTCACAAAAAGTTAAAACTTAATAGTATAGGTTTGCAAAAACTTTCTTAAAGTATAACAATTTTATATTTCATCCAAATATTGTTTACTGGGCCAGGACAGATGGCTCAGTGGTCATGAACACTTGCTGGCCAGGCGGTGGTGGCGCACACCTTTAATACAGCACTCGGGAGGCAGAGGCAGGCGGATCTCTGTGAGTTTAAGGCCTACCTGGTCTACAAGAGCTAGTTCCAGGACAAGCTCCAAAGCTACAGAGAAACCCTGTCTCTAAAAAACAACAAAAACGAAAAACAAAAACAAGAACACTCGCTGCTCTTCCAGAAGACCTGAGTTCAGTTCCCAGGACTCATGTTGGGTAGCTCCCAACTGTCTGTAACTCCAGCTTGAAGGGATCAGACACCTTCTTTTGGCTTCCTCATGCACCTACATACACATACACACAGATGAACACATATACACAGAAACAAAAACAAAAAAATACATCTTTTGAAAAGGATGCTGCTTATAGATTCTACTGAGTTTCTAGTTGAGAAACTGGATCTTAACAGACTTGAGATTTATTTTAAAAACCTGTCTCTGCCAAACTTTAAGTATTATGCGACAGCTGAATTTTCAGCCACAATATGTTCTTTGGTACTGCCATAACCAGCCTTCCGGATGTTCAATAATCAGACTTGGCAGTTTAACACAGTGGGAATATAAGGACTGCCAAGGAAGCCATTTTGGCCTTTCTCTAAGTATTGGTCCCAGGGGACCCTGAAAGTGTCCTATACCTCTAAGGCATCTACATGACCTTTTGATCAAAGAGGAAACAGACATCCATAGGCTTGCTTCTAATCAATGTACATTCTACAGAGAGGACGGTCAATCAAGAAAGAAATATCCCCAGTGCTTCTGAAGGAAGCTGCATGGCCAGCAGAGATGACCCATCTCAGTTGATGCCACACTGGTGGAGGGAAACGAAGGAGTCAAGGGGCTCCTTTTATATCCCTTGGAGTAACACTAAGGAGACTCAACTGACTTCAGCTATAGAAAAGAAAATGGTTGGTTTTGGTCACCTGCATGTTCTTAAATACCCAGGAGGAAAGTGCAGTCAAGGACTAAAGTGACTGGTAGCAACAGAGCAAACAGATGGTTCTAGACAGGACTTTACACAGGGCTGTGAGGGCTGGAGAGATGACTCAGCAGTTAAGAACACTGGCTGCTCTTCCAGAGAACCAAGGTTCAATTCCCAGAGTCGACATGGTGGCAGTTCACAACCATCCATAACTCCAGTTCCGGGGGATCCAGTTCTCTCTCCTGACTGCCTGGCACTAGGCAGGTATACGCACATGCAGGCAATGCACCCATACGCATAAAATAAATAAATCTAAAAAAACCTTAAAAACGAAAACAAAGAGAAGATGACTTGGGCCTGACAGGCTTCCCCAATGACCCTGAGTTTGGACTACAGACACACCAGGCAGGATACTCATAGCCACCAAGTATAATTCAAAATTATGTCTGCACATCTGTCAGTGGTGACAACCATACCTTATCTTAAACCATACTTTACCCTCTTACTCTTTTCCACTATTGGGCTCCTTTTAAAAATCCCTTGTGAGTTTTGCTATATTTTCAATAGAGTCGCCAGTTTGTTTGTCTGTTTTCTAACACTCCAAGGGATCATAATACTGATTGCAAGTCACATAAGGAGAGCTCCTTGGGACAAGTTTGGTCATGACCTTCCTGGCTCTTGCTCTATTTTGGAAGGAGGAGGGGGGCACTAGTTACTACCTCTTGGTTAGATCTATCAAAAAAAAAATTTTTTTTCATATTTATTTATTTGTATTGGCTGGGGATGGGTGTGTGTGCTATGGCACTGCATGTGGCGTGTGGAAATCACAAGACAACTAACGGGAGTAAGTTCTCTTTGTCCACTGCGCGAGCCCTGGGAATCGAATTTACAGATCTTCCTTGTATTTGTATGTGTGTGTGTCTTCCAGGACATTTTCAAGTTACACTCCTTATGATGCCAGGAATCCAGTCAATGCCCACTATAGGAAATGAAAAGCCTCTCCAGCCAATAGAGAAAGTAACAAGAGAGTTTTGTGATCCTCCTAAGGCAGGCACCATGGCACTCAACAGCACGGAAGAAGTTATATAACATGGACTGACCCTTCTGCTCCCCTCAAAGGGGTTATAGGAGCACAGCTGTCAGGGTAGACTTGTGGCAGGAAGGAGCATAGAGACTGGGTAGAGAGGAACATCAAGATTAACAAATGAAAGAAGCCAACTGGCAGAAAAAGACAGGAAGCCCTTCCCTGTCTGGACCACACACAACAAACAGCCAGCCGTACACAAATGTGGAAGGGCGGGTTCGAGATAAACAGACCTAGGAAGGGTCCCAAGGCTCACGGCCTCTCCCAGCCCCAGACTTTCTGTTTAGTAACAGTTGATCTCGACTTCTGTTATTAACCACGTGCACCTGAGGCAAATGTCTTTCCAGGGCAGTAGGTTCTGGACACAAGCAGGTGCCCACTGGACTTCCTGTCTGTCTGTCTGTCTGTCTGTCTGTCTGTCTTTCTCAGTTCACTAGCAGACTTGCATGCTTGGGAGTCCCTTTCATTCTTTCTTAATAAGCTTGCTCCACTCCTATCACCATTCATGGGACCCTGACCAGTTCACTGTTTTGAACACAAGAACGTGGAACTTTAGCGAGTGCCTCCCAACTCTGATCTGCACCCACAACATTTTGTTTTACTATTTTTTGTTCAAGGTCTTGGATTTGCTCAACAAATAAACAAATGTAAAGCTACAAACTGTTAATAGAGTATTGAAACAAACAGAAACTCTCGCGGGTACAAGAGATGACAGGTTCTTATATCCTCACACCATGGGGTCTGTAGCCTGTTACTCTGAATTTCTCTCTTTCCCCCCATCAACAATGTATACAATCTGTCTCTAGCTTTGATCACCAGGGGAAAGACCCACTAGGTAAAAGATAATGCCAGGGTACCACAAGAGACAAACTGGTCACTGAATCTTACACAGGAATAGCCCCTTAATCCATGACCAAGAGACTACCACCCTCATGACTAAGGAAACCCATCGGGTGCACACCACTCCAGCCCCCTCCACATTGAAAGTGCCATTTCTCTGCTCTGCTGTGCCTTACGCTCCCGTAATGGGTGCTGCCTTTACTTCAGCTCCCTTCTCTTCCAATTTAATATTTACATTTTGATTTACTTATTCTTTCCTTTTCCTTCCAACTTAAACAACATTCGCTGGAGAGTCTGAACTGTACCTCTAGTGTTTATTGCCACAATCACGGGAAACAGTTGCCTCACTTCGGCTATCAGTACTAACCATCATTTCAAAGTGCACAATTAAAACTAACTCCCAGAACATCCTGGTGTTCCCATTCTTTTCCCATCAGAATGAAGCTGTAAGAGAAACACCTGGCTGTGAGCTGTACACACATTAAAGAGGCTTCATATTTAAAGCCATGAGGCAGTAATGTAAGTGCAAAAACAATAATTTAGTGATTAAAATGGGTGAGCAACACACAAGCACTCGGAATAAAAGCATTACACGGTTTCTGCCCTTACTACACACCCTGAAACCACACTCTCCTTCTGCCCAAGCTCTGGCTCAGCATTCCCCAGTGCCAGGGCACTTCCTTCTGTTCCACTCCTGTTATCAGAATGACGGCAGCACGTGGCAGAGGCATGAGAGGAATGTGGGCTGCAATGCCATGTCACCAGCGAAACTGTATAGTGGGGCTAAAACTCCAAGAGGAAAAATAGGAGACAGAGCTCCATGTGACAACTGAGCAGTTGGATCTAATCCGGTGCTATAGGCTTTGACTGCCCAGAAAATGTGCTCAGTAGAAGGCCAAAGACTCTAGCTGCCAAGACCAGAGCTGCAATCTGCTCCTGCAGTAGGGTAACTATCCCTTGGCACATAAAGAGGACAGCCGACTTCAAAATGGAACCCACAGCATGTATGCATTGCTTTAGTGCTAAGCGCAAGATCATCCTGAATGATTGCCATTTAAGGTTTAACTATATCGCCGGGCGGTGGTGGCGTGCGCCTTTAATCCCAGCACTTGGGAGGCAGAAGCAGGCGGATCTCTGTGAGTTCGAGACCAGCCTGGTCTACAGAGCTAGTTCCAGGACAGGCTCCACAGCCACAGAGAAACCCTGTCTCGAAAAACCAAAAAAAAAAAAAAAAAAAAAAAAAAGGTTTAACTATATCAAGAGAACCCGCCATGGGGCTGGGGAAATGGCTCCTTAATGGAAAAAAAAAAAAAAAAAAAAAACCTGCTCTGCCCTGCATCCCCAGCACCTACATAAAATGCTGGACAAGCCCATGCATGCCTCGAATGCCAGCATATGGGGAGAGACAGGCACAGCCTAAGAGTCAGCAGCTGGGACATCTTAACAAACAAACAAGCAACAGGAAGAAAAAAGCAAAACCACAACTCATCCAGGTTCAGTGAGAGACACTTTCTCTAGGCGGGAAGTGATAAAGACACCTGGTGTTCTGCTTCAGTCTCCCCATGCACAGGCACACACACCCACACACCTGTATGCACATACATCACACACACACACACACACACACATGGTCATGAGGGTCTGTCTGTGGTAAGCTGATGCAGCCGAAATTTGTTATGACTCTTGTGTCTACCTACATCTGACTACTGTACTCAAGAATTTAACGGGTTTGTTCCAGGCATTTGCTTCTGTCAGGATGGCTAAGTGTGCCTTTCAGAGGCACTGAATGCTTTAATAAGGGCAGGATCTCAAGATGCCTATCTCAAGGCTTGTCAGGGAAAGGTAAGACTGACAGACTGAGCTCCACCCCCAACCCAGTGACCAGGAGAGAACTAACTCTGAAAGATGTCCCCTGATCTGTGCACTGTGGCACACCTGTCCCAGCATGTGTGAGTGTGCATGCACACACACACACTCAAATATAAACTAAATGTGTGGTTTTTGTTTTGTTTTTTGTTTGTTTATTTTCTTTTTCGAGACAGGGTTTCTCTGTGTAACAGCTCTGGCTATCCTTGAACTGGCTGGCCTCAAACTCACAGAGATCCACCTACCACTGCTTCCCAAGTGCTGGGATTAAAAGTATGCACCACCACCACCCAGCTAAATAAATCATTTAAAATGTAAGTGATTAAAAATTAAATGCACCTTAAATGTTCGGAAGAAATTTGGGACTGGAGAGAGGTGACTTAGCTCTTGCAAAGGCTCCATCTTCGATTCCCAGTACCCTCATCGTGGTTTACAAACCATAACTCCAGTTTCAGGAGATTCATGCCCTCTTCTGACTTCTCTGAATATCAGGCATGCATATGGTTCACATAATTACATAAATATATGCAAACAAAACACCCATACACATAAAATAAAATTCTCCCAATATTTTGGTTTGAAGAAAATCCAATGAATAAAACTGAATCAATAATCAGTCACATTTTATATAAAAATAGTTTGTTTCAGTAGCTGAATTAACAAGTTTTATAAGTTAAAAAGGATTATAAACCAAATTACTAGTTTTAAACACTGATAATGACAATAGTCCTCTGGCAGATCGCAGCCTCTCCTGGTCACCATTCTCTGCATTCACTTGCTTCCCAGCCTCTCTTGCAGCTAAGTAAAAACTCTCAGTCAAGAGAACAAAATGTCCGGCCTGGGTGGAGACCTAACATTCCAGTTGGGCTGGTTCAGTTACTTTGGCTGAGTGAGCAACCCTAGGAAGGTTTAAGACATGCTAAAGAATAGGAAGAATAATTTGCCAATTTGTGAGGAACTGTACTTTTCCATCCCAGAATCCTGCCTCTAGAGCAGAAGTCATGGACCACAGCCAGGTAGGATTATAAATCTGCCCACTTTTCTAAATTATTCAGAAAAGTGTGACTATTGCGTTTCTCCTCTTTTCTATGCAAGCTTTCTGTAGCACTTCGGGCTTTCCCACCAACATTTTGGGCTTCCTTATTCTTTCTCTGAAGTGTCCCTCCCTCCCTGACAGGTGGTATTTGTCTACCACATGTGTGCCACCCACTTCTCCAACAATGTCATTCCATATGGTGTCATCCTGTCCCCTCCACCCACTGCGCCGCCCCCCTCCACTCTCCTCTGGGCAGCAGCTGCGTTCTACAGCCCGCCTGCCCTACTGTGCTCTACAGCCCGCCTGCCCTACTGTGCTCTACAGCCCGCCTGCCCTACTGTGCTCTACAGCTCCTGCCCTACTGTGCACTACAGCCTGCCTGCCCTGCTGTGCACTACAGCCCGCCTGCCCTGCTGTGCTCTACAGCCTGCCTGCCCTACTGTGCTCTACAGCCCACCTGCCCTACTGTGCTCTACAGGCTGCCTGCCCTACTGTGCTCTACAGTTCCTGCCCTGCTGTGCACTACAGCCTGCCTGCCCTGCTGTGCACTACAGCCCGCCTGCCCTGCTGTGCACTACAGCCCGCCTGCCCTGCTGTGCTCTACAGCCTGCCTGCCCTGCTGTGCTCTACAGCCCGCCTGCACGGCTGCCTGCCCTGCTGTGCCCTACAGCTCCTGCCCTGCTGTGCACTACAGCCTGCCTGCCCTGCTGTGCTCTACAGCCTGCCTGCCCTGCTGTGCTCTACAGCCTGCCTGCCCTGCTGTGCTCTACAGCTCGCCTGTCCTGCTGTGCACTACAGCCTGCCTGTCCTGCTGTACACTACAGCCTGCCTGCCCTGCTGTGCACTACAGCCTGCCTGCCCTCTGTGCACTACAGCCCGCCTGCCCTGCTGTGTTTCTTGCGAACTCTAATAAAAGCTGTCCTTGTGCTTCCATTGAATCCACTCTGAAATTCTCTTATTTATGAGACCAAGACCCCAAAGGCAGACCCTGATTTCTGTGTCATCGCAGAGGATGAGTGAGGTTTCACTGCCAAATCAGAGAACTGACAAAAGAGCATGGCAGGCCCTGGCCTCTCTGTCACTGTGGGCCGCACATGGATATACATCTGAAGCTACAGAAGAGACCCAGTGCTACAGGGCATTGCCCAGGCATCTTTAAACCTTTCATGAGAGAAAAGCATAGCAGACTTTGTGCTTTTCCCACAGTCTTACCTGGGCAAGACAACCTTAATTTCTTCTATCCTCTTTTCTGCGCCAACATCCTTTTTCCTGTTAAGAGCTACTCCCTTTTCTTAGCCACTTCTATTCAGAACTACTTCAAATCCTCAGTGGCCTACTTCACTGAGAAAAGCTAAGTCTACAGTGGACCAGACGGGCAACCTGAGTCCACCATGTCAATGGAAAAGTCAACAAAACAGAGAGGGGTGAGGGTAGATGCCCTGCTGTCAAAAGAGGAGAGTTTTCTCATTTAAAAGGAAATGATTGTTATCAAACACTTGACACTAAGTAAGAAATGAAATATAGTAGGAAATCCATCAAAAAGAAAATTCACTATTTTGCTGAATTCTTCAGCTATCAACAGTGACCTTTAAGCTGAAAAAGACTGGAGAAGGGCAAGTACAGTGGGGACAGTTTCAGCGCTCACGGAGACCAAGTCCATCGAAATGAAAAGCAATACCTATTTCTGTTGAGCCACTGCAGGTGTGGTTTTCCATGGGGCAGATGCAGACAGCTGTTGGGAAATGGAAGCCTGAGAATGTTTCCTTAGTTTTCAGAAAAGAGCAAAGACAATGATTCCAGAAACTATCAAGTGGCAAATATGGCATCAATACTACCAAAATCCAGGGGCACATTGTTAGACAACTGTTGGGTCGTGCTCAGGTAACATACAGCATACTCCCTACAGAACGTGTTGGAAAACAGTCAGGCCTTCAGCGGTCTCAGTGCAGCAGGAATAAATTGCCAAAGGTGAAAGTTAATACTCTCACTTTCCCTCTTACACTATCAGAGAAGCAGACTTCCAGTAACTGCACAGGACTGTAAAGTTATTCATGAAGAGAACTCTGCCAGGGAAATCCCTAAGCTTTCCAGTGTAACTACATCAAAGCCTTACCCACGAGCTCAATCAATGTGTGCCCTTGCAGGCACCAAGGGAGACAAAAGGAGATCAAGAAGCCACTGGTACTCAAATCAAACTCTGCCTCTGTTGAGTGACTGCTCCCGGGGAGACATGAACAGATCTCTTACTCATCCCAGACAGGGAGCCTATGACAGACCAAAGCAAGGATACCACCAAAGCCCAGCTTGGTGAACCACTGCATCTTATTGGGGTTGCTTACAGTATTTGTGAAGGGTTCTTACAGGAGCAGAAAGACTTATTATAGACAGCTGCATTCACAAAGCCAGGACTCCCCAGCAGAGGTGACAGCTCACAACAGGTTGGAGGGGGTTCTTTCCTGGCAACTCAGTTGGTCTCAGTCTCTTCTAGGCAATTTGACTGCCAGCTTTCTGGCTAGTCTGTTTCTTCCAGGCCACTTGGCTGATCTCTGCTTCTTCCAGGCTGCTCAGCAGGTCTGAGAGGGAGTGTCAGGTCTCTTTACTGCTTATATACTTTCAGGAAGGGAGGGCGGGGCCTAGTGAATCTAGTCAGATTCAGGTACTTCCTGAAGCTATTTTGAGTTGTTTACTTCCTGTCTTAACCAGCTTCTCTGCAAAGATGGAGTGTTTCAAGTCCCCCTAGAACAGTAATGCTTAACCTGTGGGTCATGATCCTTGGGGAGGGGTTAAACCACCCTTTCGCAGGGGTTGCCTAAGACTACAAATATTTACCACAGAAAACACACATATTTATGTTACAATTCCTAACAGTAGCAAAATTAAAGTTATGAAGTAGCAACAAAATTAATCGCGTGGCTGGGGGTCACCACGACATGAAGACCTGCCTTGCCTTCTAGGGTCACAGCATTAGGAAGGTTTAGAGACACTGCCCTAAAACAAACATCCTGTTGTTTCACCTCCTTATACACAGACTGCCCTAAATATTCTTGTTTTACTTTCCATTTACAGCCCGTGTCTTAAACAAATTTCCCTTCAAGATGGAAGGCTGCATCTGAGAAGAAACTGTAATAACAGTACTAATACAACAACATCCACGACATCTTCTGAGAGGCAGCATCATTTCCTGTCATATCATTCTTTCTGGGGCTCTAGGCCTGGCTGAAGTCTGGAGCCTGTAGTTCAACCCCTCCCTACCCTTCCTTTCACCCGAAATCCTCTCCGGATTGCAATCTTCTGTGGATACAGGTGGGGTGGCCTTCTAAATGAAGAGAGTAGATGTTGACATCACAGGAACACCCCCAAGATGAACAGACCAAGTCTCCGCAGTCCCCTTGACTCAGACTCTGAGTCTGAAATCAAAGTGTTGCCTTTTGCCTTTGCAGGAAAAAATGTAAACTGTGAAGCGCTTAAAAACAAGTCTGTGAAGGCAATTCATTTCACTCTTCTTCCCCTCCTGTAACCTGCACTCTAGTAACATACGAAGCTAAAAGATCACTTACTCACTTGTAGAGAAGGAGCTTAGCGGTCATAAAGTCACACCCTTTACCATTGGTCACTCCCATTATAAGCAGGTCTATGAAGCAATATTTACATATTAGGTAGTGGTTTATAGAAAGCAAAGAACCAAGAAGAAATCTCATTTGCTTATGTCGCGCTTTTACTGGTGACTTCATTAACCTTGCGTCTGGGGCAGAGGAACAGAAATGAAGTCACTTAAGGACCTGTGCTGTTTCTGTACCAAGAGGCAATGAGCCATGAGAAAATACACAGGATATATAGCAGTGGCTTCACTGAGCTGGGGTGCCAGGGAATTCTGCAGCAACCTTGCAGTTCCTTGTCCTTGGGGACAGTCTCTTGCCTGGGTCCCCTGCACAAGCTCCTGGGTATTTCACTCATTCAAATCAAGGTGGGGAAGCAACACCACCTTGGTTCTTGGGTTCTTGGTGCCCAGGAAGATGCCATGGCCCAGATGCTGCTGAGGTTTACCAATTGCCTTCCAGAATGGCAGCCACTACCACATATGGAGGCAATGGAGCTTCAAGGTGGCACACAACACAGTGAGTAGTGCCCAGGTCCGGCCAACACCGCTGTTCCTTTTTCAGCCTATTCTGTCATCAAGGCATCTATACCCTGGGCCTGTGATGGGAGTGGCAGTCTCTAAGGTCTTCAAAATATCTTGGATCTTTCTGCCACCGTCTTGATGGGAGGCACTGACTGTTTCACACCAGCCTGTTCATCGTTGCCTGTCCATGCTACGGCACTCTCCTCTTAACATGCCCCCAATACAGGCAGCTGAGAGGACCCAGGTTCAGTTCCCAGCACCCATATGGCAGCTCACAACTGTCTGTAACTCCAGCTCCTGAGGCTCTTTTCTGGCCTCCACAGGCACCAAACATACACACGGTGCACCCACATTCATGCGGGCAAAATGCCCATATACATAAAATAACATAAATCATTGCTTCTTCGTGTTATATATTTTACTATTCACACTCAGGCAAGCCAAGCTGAAGCTCAGCACTTTGTTTGATGCAAGATTTCCCACCAAGGTTCCTCTAAACCCTTCTGTTTCCTACCTGCCATCCAGTTCCAAAGCAGCCTCCATATCTTAGGTACAGTTGTATTATTGCCTTATGCCTTATTGCGCCATGCTTCTTACCTACTCTGGAGAGTACATGTCCAAAACAAGTTCACTGGCAGCAGCTTGTTGCGTTAAATTGATAGCATCCTCATCTGTCTCAGTCTGCCATTTCTCTTGATTGACACCAACACTTTAAACGACTGACCGAGGCTGTCCAGTCTCGGGCAAGTCTACCCTATGACGCTGGAGAACATCTCGGAATGAGTCCCCTTGGAAAGTGATGCACAAACTCAACCTCAGCACCAGTTTCTCTCTTAGCCCATCCAGGATGTTAGAACAGAACCCTACTTAGAACAGAACCCTACAGTTCAAGATGAGGTTTATGTCCTGGGAGCTAGAACCTCAAGAACAAGGTACTGGGGAATCTGCCGTCTGGTGAGGGCCTGACAGAGATGCTGCTTTCCATCCTCACACAGTGGAGGGAGGCAGGAAAACTCTGTGTGCCGCGTCTATAAGGGCACTAAGTTCATTCATAAGGGCTCTGCCCTCAAGAGAAAAACACCTCCTCAAGGGGCTACCTCCCATTAGAGGTTCAAGACTCTAATAAGCCAGTATAGTAGTCCACACCTTTAACTCCAACACTCAGAAGCAGATGGATCTCTATGAGTTTGAGACCAGCCTGGTCTACATAGCAAATTTCAGGCCAGTCAAGGCTATAGAGTGAGACTCTGTCTCAAAATAAAAACAAAAATTATATATTTTATAAGTAAATATACACACATATATAAAATATTTCAAAACAAGAATGTGGGGGACATAAACACTAAAACATGGTAATAAAAGTACCTATGTCTGAGTCCCATTTTGTTGTGTGACAGAAGACTTGACATAATAGCTTAAGAAAGGAAGGATGACCCAAGTGGTGGTGGCGTATGCCTTTAATTCCAACAGAGGCAGAGGCAGGGGGAATCTGTGAGCCTGAGGTCAGCTTGGTCTACAGAGCAAATCCCAGGACAGCCAGGACTACACAGAGAAAATCGAGAGGGAGGGGGAGGATTTGTTCATCGTTTCTGCCAGTAGGCTAGGGTGGGAGGGCATAGTGGAGAGGCGGAGAGAGACAGGTAACGATGGAGGGAGACTATACCAGGCTAGCTGGCTTCTTCCTTTCCCCTTTACTAGGCCTGAGTTCTCAGCCTATGGAGTGGTACCCGCCCCCCATTCAGGGCAGGTCTCCTCTTCATCATCCAATCCTGAGGACGCCAACCCATGCTTGGCTCCTTAGAAAAGCTTCACCAGGCTTAGCTGTTACCTGCTGGGCTGTTCTTGCCTTGAGTTACGCTTCGGTTCTAGTCGGTAACCTCACTTCATGTTTGCCATCCCCACACCAAAAATTCTGCAAAAGCACAGCTGTCTGAGGACGGTGGGATCTGATCCTCACCTCGTGGGCTTGCTCTTTCCACACACCCCAAGAGCCGCAGAGGCTGCTGGTGAACTCTGCCAGCCTATGACAAGGAGCAAGCGGCCCCTTCAGTGATGTTGCTCGGTTGCTGACATGTCTACCACGTCATGCTCTGACATGATCTACATGTTTTCATGGTGCTCATCATACATGTAGCGCTAACCTTTAACTTTCCTTTCAGTTTGTTTCTGTGGTGGTTTGAACCAGCAGTGTCCCTCAATAGGCTCGGGTATATAGGCTTGAGACAGGGTTGTTGTTTTTTTCTATGTAACCCTGACTGAACTCACTCTGTAGACAGGCTGGCCTCAAACTCAGAGATCTGCCTGCCTCTGCCTCCCAAGTACTGGAAGGAGGGCACCACTCCACCACTGCCCATCAGTGCGGCATTGTCATACATAATACGTCACTGTTCTATCTCTACGCCCACTCCTCCTGATTCCCTTCCTTCCTGCAGTCCCCCTTCTGCTTTCACGTCACACGTACGCCAGATTTTCACCCCTTTCCATCCTTAAGATCGTTCTCCTTCCTCCCGCCCTGTTCACTTTCACATGGGTTTTTGTTTCTTTGTTTGAGAAACTGGCCTCCACCTTGTACTCCTCAATAAAAATGTAAGGCGGGAAATGAGAAGAGGACACGAGACGCAAACGAACCCACGTAGGGGTTTATCAAGAGGGATTGTGCTCAACAGGACCCGAGGAAACGGTGTGGAAGGAAAGAGAGAGTAAAAATGGTGTGTCCAGCTTTTAAAGGCTTCCTAGCACACGTGCACGAGGGGAAAGATGTGCCTACGTCATCGCTATACCTTGCACCTGCGTACAGGGGCTTTTGCGTCAGACGCTGAGACACAGATGGTGGGTGACCCACGCATGCGCACACAGGGGGTACATGCGCCTGCTTTAGAACCCAGCAGTGCAGCCTTTGGGGGTGCTAAAAGACTTACACTCAAGAATTAGCCTCCTGAATGCTTGGGATTACAAATATTTGCCACTACAACCAGCCAGTCTGACTTTCCTAGTGTCAGGAAATAAAAACGAAATTTTTAAAGCATAAAAAAATGAGTTATGAATTTCTCCAAGTAACCTTCAAGTTCATGCCACCAACCGTGAAAATGACTTAACGTCTATGAATTAAACAATTAAGAGGAACCCTAGGTATTAATGGGCCTGTAAATAACATTTGGTTCTAGAGTTTGAGTCATGGAGATCTTTGAAATTTTATTTTGTGAAAAAGTTGGAAAATGAGAAAGAAAAGTCGTGCTAGTTCATAAAGAGACACAATTTTTATAGCCTTTCCACAAAGCCATGCATGGGGCCACATAACTGTGACCAAGCACTTAGGAGGTGGAGGCAGGAAGATCAGGAGTTCAAGGTCATCCTTGGCTACAATGAATCCAAGGCTAGCCTGAGTTACAGAAGACATATGTCAAAGCAAAGAAAAATAAAATCAAAGTAAAATCTACTAACAGAAGTGTAATTATAAAAGCTAACGTTTTTATGGTTTTTACCCTGCAAACCCCTTATGGCTTATTTGAAGGATGCATTTACTTGGGAAAATGTAGGTCAAACTTAATTGGTATTTTGTTCAAACTACAATACAGAAGGAGGGAAAAAAAATCATTAACAAATTAAAGATAAAATAAATCCAGCTGATGATGAGGTAACCAATTGATAGGTCTCTCTCTTTCTCCTCCCCCCCTACATGGTGCTGGGGGTTGTGGGATTGTGTCTATGACCTTGCACACACTGGGCAAGTCCTCTGCCTCCCCATAACAGGATATATTTAGAAAGAAAACTCTTTGTTTGGGTGGAAGCATCACCCCAGCCCCTGGCATCCACACATCCAAAGAGTCTGGAATGTTCCTCCACCCCAAGCCCCCTCCACCTGTAGTTGTCTCAGTCCAGAGTCCATCCCCGAGAAAAGCCGGCCAAATGACGACCCCCTTCCCGGAGATGCTCAAGACCACTCCCACAGGGTATTTAAACTGCTCCCTAAAGAACAAACACGTGTTTTTCTGGTCTTCCTTTCCCTTCTCCTCCCTGGAGGGCTGGAAAGCCATCTGTAGCATTTGTACCCATTAATCCTGAGCTTTTTCTAACTCGGTTTGCGATTTGATCTGATTCAGATTATGGCGTCGGCAAAGACACTTACTGGGGTGCAGAAAGTTTTCACTCTTGACTCAGATTGACAGCGCGAGTTAGACTCCCAGCCCGTTTACAAACATAAAAATGATCAGGAAATAAGAAATTATTCTCTATTGATATTGCTTTGTTGTTGTTATTATGAAGCAATTCAGTTAGAACAGAATTCTTCCTCTTCCTCTTTTTTTCTGGGTAGTATTAAGGACCAAACTCATTAACTCAAGGCCTCTTGGTATGCCAGGCAAGTAGTATATCCCCTTAGGTCACCTCGAAGCCCTGGCTTTCTTTCTTCCTTCTTGCTGTTTGTTTTGTTTTTCTGAGGGAAATTCTCCTTCCTACTCAACAGGTCAGGCTGGGGTCTACTTGACCAAAGACAAGCATGGTCTTTGTAAACAAAGCCTGGCTGTTCAGTACACACATCAACTGGGCCTTCTCCGGTCCTCTCACCATGTGCTAAGTAACCTTTGGCTCAGAGAATGGTGAGCCCAAATACTTCATGTCATATTTCCCAAGTGTTGCATGAAGCTTAAGATGAATAGTTTTTGAAAGGCACATACCGTGCCCCGAATAGAATATCATCCTCTTCCATGTCCCAGGTACTTAGAATAACATGTGATGTTTATCTGCAAGGATCCTCCTGCAACTTGGGAAAACAGTGAATTAAAGTTAAAACTTCATCTACTGAAAAGCCAGCAAATGTTCAGTCTCAGTTTCAG
Organism: Chionomys nivalis; assembly: GCF_950005125.1. NCBI lineage: Eukaryota > Metazoa > Chordata > Mammalia > Rodentia > Cricetidae > Chionomys > Chionomys nivalis. Next base: position 27,005,101 of record NC_080108.1, on the reverse strand, counting down.
AATCCTTAAAAAAAAAAAAAAGAAATCAAAGAAATGTTCCCTTATACCTCTCAAGTTATTTATCCTTCTTTTGAAGAAGCTGAGGTAAAACTAGAGTAAAAAAAAAACAGTCGAAGTAGATGAAAGCAATAAGAAATTCTTCCCAGGGAAAAAATTAACTTAAAAAAAAAAAAACCAAGAAGACAGGAGTAGGAAATGTGAAGCAAAGATGTCACACTCAAGCAAAATGAGCTGCAGAATGGAAAAGTTCTCTGACCTCTTGGACCCAGATCTGAAGCCTAAAACAACATAAACGCCGGGTGGTGGTGGCACATGCCTTTAATCCCAGCACTCGGGAGGCAGAGGCAGGCGGATCTCTGTGAGTTCGAGACCAGCCTGGTCTACAAGAGCTAGTTCCAGGACAGGCTCCAAAACCACAGAGAAACCCTGTCTTGAAAAAACCAAAAAAATAAATAAAAAATAAAAAAATAAAAATAAAACAACCTAAACTTATTCTGTAGGAGTGGAACCCAATCAGGCTTCAGTGTCGAAAGGCCTCTGGCTTAGGAGATAGAGCAGCAGGGAGAGCAGGCGTTGGGGGGGGGGGGGTGTAGGCTGGAAGGTCTAGAGGCCTGTTAGGGCTCTGGATTGTGTTCTGCATCCTGCTGATGGATGCAGAGCTAGAGAGAGCATTGGATTTGCATTTGAAAGGGTGGCTTGGCTACCGAGACTATGAGCACAAGCAGAGGCACGGATGCCAGCAACAAGCTGCCCTGCGACTGTGGTGCCAAGCACTGCTGTTGCATCCTTAAGCGAGTCCTCGGCTGCCCCACACTTTTCTCTGCCCACTGCCATCTCAGCCTGGCCCGGGGCTCCCTAGAATCGCAGTGTCTCACACCCACATTCCTGTTCAAGGTGGATGTGGGCGCATAAGGAACAAGGGCCCTGCCTCCACCCCTGCAGCCCATCCAGCTAGCACCTCCATCGTATCCTAAGGACCCTGAATGTAGATGGTGTGCAAGGGTTTCTTCTAAATCACCCCTTCTCTCTGTACTTTATAGATCTAAGAAGGTAGGGTACCAGATGGGAATTTCCCCAAAATAAAGTCTGTCAGTGTCTGGGGGAAAAGATCTACACATGAACCAAGAGGGCTTGGAATATGCCTGCTGCCAAGAAGGCAGGGAGAAACGATCAACTTCGAGGGAGGGAGCCAACAGGGACCTGCTCACAGTCTTTGTGACCAACAGGGACCTGCTCACAGTCTTTGTGACCAACAGGGACCTGCTCACAGTCTTTGTGACCAACAGGGACCTGCTCACAGTCTTTGTGATAGCTACCAGAAAGAGACCATTAAATCCACACCTCTTCATCAACAGAGATAAAGGGCAAATGATTTTGTGAGCCGAGAGAAACCCTCCAGAAGAAAAGCAGGGAAGAGCTATAAACAAGGCGCAGAATCAGAAACGGGAACAGCTCGACCAAAGGGTTTTAGTGTCTCTAGTAATTACTGGAATTAAGAAAGAAAATCCAGATGCTTTTCCCCATATGGTTAGAGAAAACCTTTAAGATGACTGCGGAGGGTTGGCTAGTTCCCCTTAGACTTGTATCTACCTGGAACCTCTGGACTTGACTGTTTACAAAGAGGGGGGCTGTGGCTGAGATTACAATAGTCACACCCCTCCTACTTACTGCTTGTTCTCTGTACTTTCACTGACAGTCAACAGCGGCCAGGAAAAATTAAATGGAACAGTCTAAAAATCACTTTTACTACTTACAACTCTATGTTCTTCTGAATAGCGTGTTGAAATAATTTGTTTGGTTTTTTTTGTTTTTGTTTTGTTTTTTGAAACATGGTTCTCTCTACATAGCCCTGGTTATCCTGGAACTCTCTGTGTAGATCAGGCTGGCCTCAAACTCACAGGGATTTGCATGCTTCTGCTTCCTGAGTGCTGGGATTAAAGAAGTCTGCTGTCACACCCAGCGGAGTACTGAAATCCTGACCACGCGCTCCATCCCATCCAGGACATGAAAATCTTCCTGCTGACAAGTGTATCTATGGTATAATGTTCCCCACCTGTTGGCGAGCCACCACCTTAGCAATCAATAACTGTCGCAGAAGCTTGCTAGTCACAAGTGATGCTGGCACAGGGACATGAGTGTCTGTCCTAACTCATGGGTGTACAAGACGAAGAGGTATAATTAAAAATTATGAAAGATGTAGCCGGGCGGTGGTGGCGCATGCCTTTAATCCCAGCACTCGGGAGGCAGAGGCAGGCGGATCTCTGTGAGTTCGAGGCCAGCCTGGTCTACAAGAGCTAGTTCCAGGACAGGAACCAAAAACTACGGAGAAACCCTGTCTCGAAAAAAGAAAAAAATTATGAAAGATGTGAAATATTCTGGCAAAAGAAGAAAAAAAATGCACTCTAGGTTTTATTCTAATTTTTGTTTTAAACAATACAAGGTACATGAATGTGCCACATACCATTGACAGAGCAAAGAAAACGGGGAAATGTCACTATTTGGCTATCCGAGTAGTAAGATTATACACAAATTTTCTTTCCCTTTGTGACATCTTATATGCTCTATAATTTCTAGGATAAACACACATCGCATTTGTAATTAGGCGCACAGTTACTGACACTTAAAAGCAATAGGAAAAACAAAGGTCTGGAAACCTTAGCACCTTCCTGTGAGAAATAATAAAGCCCTCCACGAGGCTTGGATGCTCTATAGGTTTTGTGCCAGATTCCTGACATGGGGCTTCTGAACCCCGGTTGTTTTGTGGGCAAGAGCATTTTTGTTATGCTAATGACGTGACTCAGAGAGCCCCTCCTTGGCTTCAGGATGAAGACTGGCCACCAGTTGGGCCAACAGAATGATTATAGGTTTGGAACTTGCAGCTGTCTGACCTTCAGAGAACAGGAGGGGCTGAGGGTGCGTCAACGGATTTAATCAATCATGCTTCTATGATGGAACCCAGTAACTCAGGACACAGAAGCACAGTACAGCTTCCTAGTTGGTGAGTACAGGGAGGTCTTGGCCTGTGTAGCACTGAAGGAAGGGAGCAAGGACTGGCGGCAGGGAGTCCCTTTCGGGGTGAGGGCTGGAGGCTTGCTTCTGCCCAAGGATGCAAATATAAGAAGAAGGCTACTTGAATTAAGATGTCATCCCAAGGGGCTGGAGAGATGGCCCAGAGACACAAGCTCAGTTCTCAAGTATACACATCTTGCTTTTCTGCCACCCATAATTCCAGTTCCAGGGACCCACCACCCTCTTCTGACCTCCATGGGCACCAGATACATACATGGTGCACATATATACTTGCAGGAAAAACACACACATACATGAAAATAAAACAAATAAAGAAAACATTAATTTCTTTTAAAGGTATTGTCTCAGAGTATGAGGGGATTTCAGACAGGGAAGACTGTCAACTTGGATATTTAACGCTGGAAAAGGATGGGGAGATGGCCCAGTCAGTGGACTGCTTGCTTGTGGGCTTGAGTTTGGTTCCTTAATGTTATGCCCAAATCCGCAAAGTCCCCGCAAAAGCCACCGAGGAGAAAGAGCCTTTATTTTAATCAAGTTTGCAAACTCCATCTCTCCACGTGTCCAGCGTATTGGAATAACCGGAGAGCCCAGAGCTCAATCAGAATTGGGTTTTTATAGCAGTAAAGGTTGGGGTGAGGGGTTTCTGAGGTTTATCAGCCCTGATTGGCTGACATACGTCTGGGGGTGTCCTGGTGACTGTGTTGGCAGGCGGTCCTATCTACAGTGACTGGAATGCTAGGCATTTCCTTTGAACGGTCTGTTCTTGGGTGGTGGTCAGGTAATCTCAGCTTGTGGTTCTTTCTGCTACCAGGTATTGTTTCAGGGTAAACTACTGAGACTCAGGCCTCTTATTAAATTTGTGGATGGCTGAGTTCTACTCTGGCAGGTGATAATGGTTGGAAGTAAAGAATTTCCTCTGGGTGACCTGCTCATACTTAGCTTCTCATGGCTGGCCCCCGCACTTAACACCCATGGAAAAGTCAGTTGTGGTAGTGTAGGTCTGTAACCCCAGAGCTGGGATGCAGAGGTAGGAGCCTCCTGGGAGCTTGTTCATGAGTCGGCCTATATACACATGGTCAAAGAGTTTGTTTATGCAGTCTGATAGTAGAAATATGGATAGCTGACTCACGTAAAATCACATGACTAGTATCAGTTCTCTTGCTAATTTTTAAAACACTATTTATTCAATGTGATGATCTGGTGATCTAGAAAGGAGGCATTCTACTATATCAATGTATGGACAAACCACTTCTGATTCAGGAGCAAGGGAGCTCTCAGCTTAGGAGAGCAAGTGTCTGCTTAAGAAGCCCTGCAGCTCTCTCAGGATCAGTGCTCCCTAGCAACGCCTGCAGCTGCTCTCAGGATCAGTGCTCCCCAGCAATGCCTGAAGCTGCCTGCAGGGTCAGTGCTCACCAGCAATGATAGCTCTCACACCATACACACACACACACATACACACACACACACACAGCTCCGAAGGAAGCTGAGCACTCCGTTCATCAAACAGCATGTGGAATGAGGGGGCTCAGGTCCCCGGGGAACAGTGACAAAACCTCCCTAAAACTTCACATGAAACATGGCCATCCTTTAAGCTGTAGGAGGCAGAAGCGGGGAGTGAACTCGGCCCTTTATTTTCATTTCATTCTTCAAGTCTTCATTGCTAGTATCAATCAAAGGAGTTTCCAGAACGATCCAGATATACACTCCACAACTACACTGAGATCAAAAAGACTCTAAGAGAAGGAAGTGGGGTATTTGTTTATTTCTTTTAGAGAGGGGGAAGAAATCCACTGGAGAAAGCACCTTATCTGGAAAAACCATTTGAACTTTCACTTACTTCCCCAAATCTAAATTGACATCTAATCCTCATTTTCCTTGCAAAACAATAAAAAGGAGCAAAGCCATTTTTTTACGCTAAGAAATGTTGTAGAGCCCAAGATGAAATAACTACAGTACTTGTTTTCTATGTACACACACTTTTTTCTTTAACATCAAAGTCTGTTTGTATTTTGAAACACTTAAGTGGAAAGAATGACTTGGCTGTGCTCCCTCAGCCCAAGTTCACTGCTACAATGCCTGAGCCCCTGCCAGGGCTTGGCTATCACTGCAGGTCCAGAACACAGCCTTGTTTTTGAATGCTTTCGCCACTCCCTCAACCTTTCTACTTTTAAAAAGTTTTCCATCTTTGAGCACAAGCGATGTTCAAAACGTTAACAAAAGAGTCCATTTTAGTTCAGCCAAGCAGTTGAGACTAAGCTTTCCACCTCACTGTGGATGATTCTGTAACAAATGTCTATCCTTATGTCCACAGAAAAGCACAGCTCTGACCCCTCATCAAAGAAACTTCTTCCTGCTGCAGATGGAGACCATCCTAGAAATCCACAATAGGTGAACATGCAGAGAACTGACAAGGGGCTCGCTATTCCCATTCCCTGCATCTACCTCTAAGGCTGGGGGGGGGGTGAGACGTCACTCAAGAGGAGGGGGGGAGATCTAAGAGAGTACCAGGACATCTGCTTTGATCTGGTGTCTTCTATAAATGAGAAGGATCTGCAACCATGAAGTCTTAACAACACAGTCTTCAAAACAAGACCTACACAATGACAATGGTAGCTGATGTGCCAATGTTGGGGGAATATCATAAGGAGAAGGGGAATCAGCTTTGTCCAAGGCGATTCTGAGTGCCATCAAGTTGACAGTGAAGATGGTCTACTGTTGCGGGCACTCCTTCAGCCAATAGCCGCTAAGATACCAGCCCACTGGGGCGTGGTCTCTCTCTCTCTGGCTTCCAGCGAGTAGGCTCCATTCCTGATTGTGCAGAGGGCTGTTGTCTGGGATGGTGATCTGTAAGTTTTTCCCCCTTAAAATAAATAATCTCTCTAATAATCTAATTCCAAACTGGTGTTGTATTGTTTGTGATTTACGCCTTCAATTGGCGCCCAACGTGGGGCTCAAACTCACGACCCTGAGATTACGAGTCTCATGCTCTACCGACTGAGCTAGCCGGGTGGCCGGGAGCCGGGTGGAAGGAACGCAGCCTGCACCTCCCCCACTACAGTCTACTGCCCGAAAACCAATCAATTTATACTAACATCAACCTCTCTGCAACAATTTTCAGTAGGTTCATCACTTCCTCTCCCTAAATGAACACACCATCAGTAAAAGGAGAGCCACCAGACATAGATTTTGTAACTATCACCAGTTACACCCAGTGAGGTAAGATGAATGTAGGAGATGGCTGAAGTATGAGCTATGAGCCTGGAGGAACAGGAAAGAATGCACACACTAGGAAAGGAAAACCTGTAGTCGACGTCACAGATAACGGTTCCGGTCACTGGCTGCCACTTATAGCTTCACATACATCTGTTGTTTTCACAAGGTTGAAAAGAATGGAGGTCAATGAAGAAACAGTGACCTCCCTCCACCACTCCCACAATGCATTTATTGCAGCGGTGGCTCATGGAAACTGTTTGCATGCATCGAATCAGCTGTGGCCTACAGTCATTGAGAGTCTGAACCAATGGCTTAGCCTCAGAGCTCACATATAGCAGTGTACCTGTCTGAGCTCTTAAATCAGAGGTTCTCAACCTGTGGGCCTTGACCCCTTGGGGGGGTCAGACGACCTTTTCATAGGGGCTGCATATCACATACCCTACATATTAGAAATTTACATTACAGTTCATAACAGTAGCAAATTACAGTTATGAAGTAGCAAGGAGATCATTTTATGGGGGGGGGATCACCACAACATGAAGACCTGTACAAAAGGATCACAGTATTTGGAAGGTTGAGAACCACTGTCCTAAGTGAACCCCAGAGCCCTAGAGCCTGATGCAGCTGAGTTTTAGTTTCTATCAGGACAGTTAGGAAAAGACCGGGCTGGGTGGTGCTGGCCCATGCCTTTAATCCCAGCACTCGGGAGGCAGAGGCAGGAGGATCTCTGTGAGTTTGAGGCCAGCCTGGTCTACAGAGGGAGTTCCAGGTGAGGCTCCAAAGCTACAGAACAACCCTTTCTTGAAAAAACAAAACAAAACAAACAAACAAAAAACCTGGAAGGAGCATGAGAGAAGTTCAGCTCATAATTAAAGCAAACCTCATAACGATTACCATTAACCATTCATCTGTTGACCCAAGGAAGACTGCGTGCGCTCTGGGCACAGGAGCTGCACCTGGCTTCATGCTACCAACAATGGGAAAGGAACAGACACAGAGGATGGTAAATTCTTGAGGAGACTGCCATGGAATGAGAAGTGGCTAAGGTTACTGAGGTGCCTGAAACAGGATGCAAACATGGGTGCCCCTCAAGTCGGAAGGCCAAAGCCAAGGCTCTGGCTCACACACATGCATGCCAAACCTCTCTGAACTGTATGCCCAAGAGTAGTGACTGCCACTGCTGGGGACCTTGAGAACAGGTCCCCAAAGCAGCTGAATGTAATTACATAAGGTTAAGTGCTTCAGCCTAGACAGCCTGCAGGAGAACAGGTAGCAGAGATGAGCCTACGAGAGAGTAATAAGGCAGGGTCATAAACCAAAACCATTTCATCAAAGCCTTGAAAACACAAAGACTCTCTCCACAGTGACAGCAGAGGAGAGCAAGCAGGTGAGTGTGCTTAGATCCCAAGGCACTGGAAGCGGCAGGAAGCTAGCCAGGAGGGGGAAAGGTGGGGATAGTACAGAGGTCCTAAAAGACTGTTACATAGATGAGGTTTATTCTCTACTAATGGCAAGTCGGTAAAGTATTTAAATAGAGGAGTGACATAATTAAACCTATTTTGGAAAGGTAGCCTTGATAAGAATACAGAAGGTTCAGGACTGGAGAGATGGCTCAGCAGTTAAGAGTGTATGCTCTTGCTGAGTACCCCAGTCAGTGGTTCCAGCACCCACATGATGCAGCTCAGGACCGCCTGTAATTCCAGCTCTATGGGGTCTGATCTTTTTCTTTTATTGGCCTGCAGGTATCTGCACTCACGAGGTCATATCCACACACCTCCACTCACTCCTTTCCACACTTATATACACATATACACAAATACATACACAACTTTGTTTGTTTGAGTTTTTGAGAGAGAGTTTCTCTGTGTAGCTTTGGAACCTGTCCTGGAACTCGCTCTATAGACCAGGCTGGCCTCAAACTCGGACATCTTTGTGCCTCTGCCTCCCAAGTGCTGGAATTAAAGGTGTGTGTTACCAATGCCCGGCGTTACATTATAGAACTTTAAAAAAATGTTTTGAAAATATGAAAAGTTTAATGTGGAAGATACCGGGGGTGAGAAAAATCTGATAAAGCGTTCATTATCTGTGAGTGTGAGATGAGAGTGTCCGAAAAGTTGTGTGTGCATCTGTGTGAGCCTGTGTGTGCATCTGTGCATTGTGTGTGTGCATCTGTGTGAGCCTGTGTGTGTGCATCTGTGCATTGTGTGTGTTCATCTGTGTGAGCCTGTGTGAGCCTGTGTGTGTGCATCTGTGCATTGTGTGTGTGCATCTGTGTGAGCCTGTGTGTGTGCATCTGTGCATTGTGTGTGTGCATCTGTGTGAGCCTGTGTGTGTGCATCTGTGCATTGTGTGTGCATCTGTGTGAGCCTGTGTGTGTGCATCTGTGCATTGTGTGTGTGCATCTGTGTGAGCCTGTGTGTGTGCATCTGTGCATTGTGTGTGTTCATCTGTGTGAGCCTGTGTGAGCCTGTGTGTGTGCATCTGTGTGAGCCTGTGTGTGCCTGTGTGTGTGCATCTGTGCATTGTGTGTGTGCATCTGTGTGAGCCTGTGTGAGCCTGCATGTGTGCATCTGTGCATTGTGTGTGTGCATCTGTGTGAGCCTGTGTGTGTGCATCTGTGCATTGTGTATGTGCATCTGTGTGTGCATCTGTGCATTGTATGAGTGCATCTGTGTGTGCATCTGTGTGAGCCTGTGTGTGTGCATCTGTGCATTGTGTGTGTGCATCTGTGTGAGCCTGTGGGCTAAGGGACACACCAGAGATACTGAAGAATTTTATGACCCTCAAAGGCAAGAGATGGAGCAAGAACAGCAGCCACACAGTGAGCAGAATTCACTCATGATGTATTTTATAAAACTTGCCTTTCAGGACTTGCAGCGAACCGCTGAGTGAGAACAGAAGGGGAATCTAAGGAGGCCCAGACACTTCTAGCACAGTGAGTTGAAAGCATTGCACGAGGAGAGAGGGGGAGAGGGACCATTACACTCTGAAGAGCAACAACAACAACAAAAAAAATCATTTCACTTCAAAGGCTGGAATACTTAACCTCTGCACCTGAGTTCCTCTAGCTGGAGACTGTTTTCTATTTTCTTGGGCCAAAATGTTTCTGGCTAAAGACAGAGAGATAAGATGAACCACAGAGGACTCCGCTTGCATATAAAAATAAAAAGGAGATGAGAAAACAATCTTCAAAGCTTTTCTTGGAGTGGTTTCATTCCCCATGCAGGCCTGGCTTTCCATATTCCCATGGTGTCCAGGAACTGCAGGGGGTGTGTCTGCCTCCGACACAAAGGGAATGATTTAATATAGGAATAAAGTAACGTAAACATACAACCAGTGGTAACTTTTGTAATATAAAATTTCTTTCTTTCATTCTTCTTTAAAAATAAAATAAAAAAGTAACCCCCCCCCAAAAAAAAAAAACAAGTTAGGAATTTGACCCCAGTGTGGATTATACTTAAAGGAATAGTTTCTCCTTTGTGTCTTCATGTGTTGTGGAATAGGGAACCTAGGGGCTCTTTTGGATTTCTCCTTTCCCCCTGCTCCCACCTAGCCTTGACCAACAATGAGCATGGTTCAAGGTCAGATCTCCAGCAAAGTGAGTGCCCATCTCTAGCACAGTTCAGACAGGGTGGCTCTGAGGTCAATGTGCCTGCCATTGTCGCTAGCATTCAATTTCTACAGGTAAAACTTGGCCGGGCGGTGGTGGTGCACACCTTTAATCCCAGCACTCGGGAGGCAGAGGCAGGCGGATCTCTGTGAGTTTGAGGCCACCCTGGTCTACAAGAGCTAGTTCCAGGACAGCCTCCAAAGCTACAGAGAAACCCTGTCTTGAAAAACTAACGAACCAAACAAAAATCTCTACCTGGTGAGTTTAAAAAGCATTACTCTTTTCTTCTCTTACGTAAGAAATGCACAGCAGAGCCCCAATTGTGGCTCAAGTCAGAAGTGTGCCTTCTAGTAAACCCCAGAGCTTGCTGGGAATGCAGATTCCCAGGTTCCATCCAGACTCATTCCATCAGAGTCACTGTAGTGGCTCTGCTCACACCGAAGTTTGAAGCCACTGCTCTAGGAAATAAGTAGTAAGGAGACAGAGAGGTAGGCATGTGACTCAGAAAATCCACTAGCAAATGTAGAAAAGATACAGAAAGACAAACAACAAAGACACCTGTCTGCAAAGCCTGGTGGAAAGGACAGAGTGAGAGGACCGCCAAACTTAGACCTGGTCTCCTTTTAGAGTATGTATGTATGCATGTATGCATGTATATATATATATGCAAATATATGTATGCGTGTATATATATACATATATGTGTATACACACATATATACACATACAATTTGTGTGTGTGTGTTGTGTGTGTGAGTGAAATTGTGGCACACATGTCATGGCACGTGTGCAGAGGTCAGAGAAGCATCTGCAGGAGGTCACTATGTGGGTCGCAGGGATTGAATTTAAGTCATCAGGCTTGGCAGTCAGTGCCTTTACCTGCTGAGTTATCTTTTTTAAGATAGGGTCTCCTGCATCCTCAAGGGACTCTGAAGTTACGTAGTAGAGAAGGACCTTGACCTTTTGATCCTCCTCTCACCTCCTCCTCAGTGCTATAATTACAGGTGTGTGTCGCCATGCCTGGCTTACGCAATGCAGGTGATCGAACCCTTCGCACATGTAGGCAAGCGCTGTACCAACTAAGCTACGTCCCCAGCTTTGAATATGACTTTCTCTGGTTCCATTAATTCCCCAGTGGTTCTGTGAACTGAATACAGTCTAGGAAGAAGCATGAATAACTGCCACGCCCTCCTCACTGCCCCAGCTTCCCATGGAGGTGCTGTGCTCCCCCCACCCTCACCCTCCAAGGAGGACAGTGACCTTCAGCTCTCCCAACACTGTTTTCAGGACCAGAGACTGAAGTCAGTCTTGGAGAAGGCACTTTTTGTTACTGCATGCTGGGTCCACAGCATCTCTGGTGGGCCCAGGGGCTGCCGTCTAGCAGGGAGGGGCTCGCAGAAGACTTTACAAAGGCTGGGGACCATACGCCAAAGCCGGGAACCAATCTGACATCCTGCACACTTGCTCTGAATGGCCTACACAGCACACTCTGCCTTCCTTGCAGTCAGCTGGAGATGAGCGTCACCCTGGAGCTCCTGACCTGAAGCTGCAAGACAAGAGTGGTTGAGGGTTTGTATTTCTGACAGGTCCCAGGGTCCCTGCTGCCTGTGGCCCAGGGTCAGCACTCTGAGGGCTGCTGCACTACACCTTATCATCTCTGCTGAAGTCCCTTCTTTACCACCAGCCAGCCGGATTAACAGACACTTTCTTGGCACAGGCTAAGGAAAACGAAGATCTGAAGCCAAAAGACATGCCAACCTAGAGTGCTAATGAGAAAGCTGGAGCCAAGCCAGCCGTCTCCCAGTCAGACTAAAGACAGCAGAAAAGACAGGTGCAGGACAGGTGGGTGGGCTGGAGGTGGGTATGGGAGGAGAAAGTTTCCAGGAGCGCAGAAAGCCACAGGGTGATTCTCTCTCTCTCTCTCTCTCTCTCTCTCTCTCTCTCTCTCTCTCTCTCTCTCTCTCTCTCTCTCTCAGCTCTATGGGTCTGAGCTCCCTGAAATTGGCAGCAGCAGAATGGGGGTAATAGGGGTGTTACCCACTCCATAGAGTGCTTACCAGCAATGCAGGGAACTTTGGGTTCTGTCCCCAGCATGGCATAAACTGTGCTCAAGTCAAAAGGGTCAGGAGTTCAAAGTCATCCCTGACCACAATTCTAGCACTCAGGCCTCAGGAGTTCAAGGCAGGGTAACGCCCACCCCCTGTCAGACATCTAGCCCTTTCTTCTAACTCCCAAGGCTCTGGGATTGCTGTGATGACAGAATGGTCAATATGCCTCTGATTCAAATCAAGTTTCTCCACTATGGAGAAGAGCATGACAGAGCTGACCAGCTGGCCAGGCCACCCTGAAACCTGTTCTTGCCCTAGGGTTCCAGGGACTCAGGCTTGTGGGTCTCTGGCCATTTGTATTTTTTTTTAAGTTTTTTTTTTAATATTTATTTATTTATTATGTATACAATATTCTGTCTGTATGCCTGAAGGCCAGAAGAGGGCGCCAGACCTCTTTACAGATGGTTGTGAGCCACCATGTGGTTGCTGGGAATTGAACTCAGGACCTTTGGAAGAGCAGGCAATGCTCTTAACCACTGAGCCATCTCTCCAGCCCTGGCCATTTGTATTTTTAAGAGCTCTATTCACTGGGTCTCAGTGCCTGGCAGTGACCAGTACACTCCACAAAGAACCCTCACCTGCTCTGCCCATCCCTCCTACTATCTCCAGAACCCCAGGTACCCAGGGCTGTGACCCTACCTGGGAAGATAGCAGCAGGATTCTTTCTGTCCATAAACCCATGCTTATAGCCGGGCGGTGGTGGCGCACGCCTTTATTCCCAGCACTCGGGAGGCAGAGGCAGGCGGATCTCTGTGAGTTCGAGGCCAGCCTGGTCTATAAGAGCTAGTTCCAGGACAGGCACCAAAGCTACAGAGAAACCCTGTCTCGAAAAACCAAAAAACAAACAAACAAACAAACAAACAAACAAAAAACCCATGCTTATAGCCGTCACCAGTGATGGCAGTTAGAAATACCACAAGAGGGGTTGTCTGCTTGTTGGTGACATGGCAGCTAGGTACTTCCAAGAGTCAAATTGAGTCGTGCAGGAGCAGACCCACAAAGGCCAGGGAAGGAGGTACCTGGGAAAAGAGTGCTCAGAAAAGGGAACCATCAGGAAGACCATCGAGGTCTCCAGGCAGCTCACATCTTAACTAACCAATAGAGCTCACCCCTGATTCTGCACAAAACATTGTGGAGCCAAACCCTGAGCTCTTCGGGGTCAACCACTGTGGCCTCTTACAGGGTGAACACAGTTGCTGAAGTCTTGGGCTCATGAAAGGACATCAGCTTCTCCCAACACACACACACACACACACACACACACACACACTCACACTCACTCACTCACAGGGACACAGACTCACAGAGACACAGACTCATATACGCACATGCATACACACATACACACACTCAAAGACACACATACTCTCACATACTCACACATACACACACACATTCTTCCACAAGCACCAACACACCTGCTCTTACCAAGAGCTCCATGAGCACCAACACCCTTGCCAGCTGCCCTGCTTGCTCTGCTTGTATCTCCCATAACCCTCAAGTGAGGGCCGGAAGGATGGCTGTCTACTGAGTGGCTCGGAAATAGCTGATGGAGAATTACTGGCCCATATTCCATGCTGACAAGTGAAGTGTGGGAGAGATTAACTCCACAAAGGAGATGGGAAATTGCTAAAGAATCAAGGTCTTCTACTAGCGTCTCTGCTCTGGGAGACACAACGCCTTTCCACCTTAAGAAGCCAATGGGTATAGCTGGGTTCAAGGCCAGCCTGGTCTATACAGTGAATACCAGGACAGCCAGGGCTACATAATAGAAAGATAGCCTGGGGAGGGAGGGAGGGAGGCAGGGAGGGAGGGAGGGAGGGAGGGAGGGAGGGAGGGAAGGAAGGAAGGAGGGAAGGGGGGGGAGAAAGGAGGGACGGAATGAAGAATGGAGGAATGAAGGAAGGGAGGGAGGGAGGGAGGGAGGGAGGGAGGGAGGAAGGAAGGAAGGAAGGAAGGAAGGAAGGAAGGAAGGAAGGAAGGAAGGAAGGAAAAAGAAGCCAGAGAACTAACTACCAATTACCATGGGGATAACCAGAAACCTAGTGGTTCTTTGCTTGCTTTTTTGCATGGCTCTACGTAAACAGATATTAGCCAGACCCCTATCTCATGCCACTCCTGCAACCAGCTGCATTCCCTGTCACCGGGAAACTCCAGCTGTGACCAGGCTGTGCCAAGATAATGCCAAACACGGGCACATTTACCATGATGGAGATTGAGCAAGACTTGTTAGGAAACACTCTATATCAAGATTCAAGCCTCACCACTGCCCACTTCACCACCTATCCCAGTAAGGTTTTGCACAACCCGGAAAGGAACTCAAAGACCAAACCCACAAACTAATATTGTGCTCTAGGAGAAACACATCCTAAACATCTCTGATCATTAACATGACTTTAAGTACTAACAATTGTAATGGTCAGACACCCCCACTGGTCCTAAAATTTTTTTCCTAAACTTAACTTGGTCCTCTGTTCTGCCAATACTTTAAACAGGTGTAAGAGACACCAGACATTCCCATACCACAAACACCGGACAGGAGCAAAGAGACTAGCTACACCAGGATGTGACCAGCACCCAGCTTTCTCAGGTCCCCCCCCCGCACAAGATGGCACCCACAAATAAGAAGGAAGCTGTCTTGAGAATCTGCCACTCCAATTCCTTTAACCTGTTGTGCCTAACCTCCCACCTTTTTATTATAAAAAGAGTTGGGAATGTAATAGTCTGTCCTGTCCCTTTAAGAGACAAGCCCCGCCCACCCCCTTGGCAGTCAGATCTTCCTACCACTTCCAGCCTGAGCTTTTCCCCTTTCTGTCTCTCTCCCAAAGAGGCAGCTTCTGTCTTTCTCCCCTCTCCTCACTTCTCCCCTCCCCCCGTTTTTCTCTCTCTCTCCTCTTCCCCTTTTCCCCCTTCTCCCATTTCCCTTCCCTTCCATAACTTACTAAATAAATATCCAACCTCACTCTGCATGGTGTGCCTAACCATCTGGGTCTCTCACCAGCCACGCAGCTCCCTGCCTGGGACTCGCTGCCCCTTGTGGCCCATAGGCCACTCAGGGGCTCCCTGCCTAGGACTGGCTGCCTCCATGGCCTGCCATGGTCTTGGGATCGGCTGCCCACTGCAGCCACTCAGGGAACAATGCCATTTTACTTAAACCATAACAATGATTGTTTCCAAAAATGTCATAAAGTTAACTGTGAATGTCAGGTGAGAGCCTTCTCCATGTGAGTACATTCCAATTCAAGAGACATTATGTGGTGTTTGAAGGGTTTAATTTGTAATCATCGAAGTTAAATTTAGTAAGAAAACTATCACTATGGAAAACTGCCTCGTGCATAGCTTTGGAGAAATTTATTTGGTTGGAGGGGCTGTTCTGCTCTCAAATCTGTATATAAAAGGGTATTTGTAAATTGCAGGGATTTGGAGAGCCTCACTACACTGTAAAATGCCAACAAATCATTGTTTAATGTATCCGCAGCACTTTGGAAGGTCTCAGACCGGCAATGGAGTGCCCAGTGAGTATATGTTGCCTCCCCCCCACAGACACACAGGGAGTGTAACAGAATAATTGGAGAAGACGCCACTGTTTGTCCTCAATGGGCAATGAGCGCGCTCACATCTAAGCCACCAGAGGCTGACTAACTTCATTGCTAATTAAAAAAGGAAGAAAGATGGCAGCATTAGAGTCTCTTTACTTCCCATGATGACAGCTAAGGGGAACCCCACCAGGTCGTGGGTGTATTTACAATCCCTACATAAGCACTGTGTCTCGTACGTGCACTGTTCTCTAGGCCCGGCCGTTTTCCTCATCTTACTGCTCAGCTCCCAAGCTCACACCGTGTTTGATGTCATTCAAAAAACAGAGTCTTTCTCACTGACCTCACCTGCAACAGACGTACCTGTTAACAGATGATCATCATAAATTAGGTCTAAAACCAATGTATTGCTTTCTTTGAGTAACGTTTACAAAGCTACTCTACGAAATTGGGATAAAGTGTTACCAGTGAATTGTGATAGCACACAGCCTTTTCTTCCCAGACCCCTCCATAATCATCCTGCCAACACACACACACACAGCAATGTAACACACACTCATAGACACAAATGCACACATACAGGCACACATACACACAACACACACATCTCATCTCTATCTTGACATATATTTCTGGGTTATATTTAATCAAATCAATGTATTTTTTTTTCCTCAGAGAATTCATGAAGGTATGACACTTAGGATTTGATCCTTGAAGCTATCATGGTGGCTACTGTTGACTTCTGTTTTAAGAAATGGCTCATTTGTGAAATGCTGTCCTTGGGACATGATATAGCCATTGCACTCATAAATACACCACGGCCATGGCTACCTGCTCTAGGCTGGTATAAGAAGGTCAACATTCCTTCACAGATCAGGAAGACGCATGGGAGGCCCCACCCTTCCTTGAGTAGCAAATGGTGGCCGAGGAGGGAGGAGTCAATTTCTTCAGTGATGAAGCAGTCACTGGTAAAGTGCCCGTGCTCCAGTAAATAACCCCCACCCCACGCCCAAACAACTCCAGTTCAACTGAGTGTGGCACAAAACCCCAAACAACAGAAGACATAAAGTGGGGGGGGATCTGTTAGGAGAGGAGGGTCACTAAGGGTGGGGTGGGATGAACGCGGAGAATGACAGGTGAAATTGACCAAAATACATCATACACATGTGCGAAGTTATCAAAGAGGAAAAACAAATTAAATTTTTAAAAATGCAGAGGGCAGGGGAGGGAGGGAGGAAGGAAGGTCTCATCCCATCAGGCTAGAGGATGCCAGCTCAGCTGGGCACAATGCCCACGGGGTTTATTGCAGTGGGAGGGTCCTGCCAGTGTATCACTAGGTGTGCTATTGGAGTTCAGAAAGCAACTTCTGGGAGTTGGTTCTCTCTTTTCTCTATCTAGGGCTCAGGGATGGAACTCAGGTGGCAGGCCTGGTGACAAGCCTTTACCCACTGAGCCATTCCACCATTGCCAAGTGTTTTTTGTTTGTTTGTTTATTTTTGTTTGGTTTTTCAAGACAGGGTTTCTCTGTAGCTTTGGAGCCTGTCCTAGAACTTGCCCCGTAGACTAGGCTGGCCTTGAACTCACAGAGATTCACCTGCCTCTGCCTCCCAAGTGCTGAGATTAAAGGCCTACACCACCATGGCCCCATGCCAGGTGATTTAAGATTCTGATTGGGTTTTTGATGATGTGAACAAAATAAAATGAACTAACAAAAAAAATCTCGAATTTTCCTTCAGGTGTGAGTTTAATTAAAAAGATTATTATGTCTTTAATTACATAAATGCTACTATTAGAAATAGGCATGCCAACTTCTAATTAAAAGAAACGGCTACATGTTATCACTTCTCTCTTGAATCTCTGCCCACACCACCACCACCACCACCACCAACAACAACAAAAAAGCCATAAATCAAGTAAAAAATAAATCCATGAGACCCAGAGGTAGCAACACTTCCTTAAAAGATGGAAACTGAACAGAGAAGCAGGGACAGGATGAGGAAGCAGCAGCCGGTAAAGGTGCTGTCTCTTCTCCAAGCCTCAGGCTGAAAGTGGGGAACAGGACTCAGAGAACAAGGAAGGGAAGACACAAGGGTGTGTGTGTGTGGTGGTGTGCAGGACCCCAGGGTCTCCTCAGACTCTGTGCAGGAGTTTTTCTCAGAGAAGGCTTGAGAATGCATGATGTCATGCTTATCAGTGACAATTCTTATTATTTTATGATAAAACTGACCACCTTAACCCTTTGGAAGTGTATAGCTCCAGTTTGGTGCACTCCCACTGTGCGGCCATCCCTCACCAGGCATCATGGAGGTTGCTGTCTTCCCAAGATTAAATACTGTTGCCACTGCACACAATCCCCCTTGTCTGCCCCGTGTCCTCAGCCTCGGCAATCATCCTTCTAAATCTGTGAATGCGGGAACTCTACATAGCTCACATAAGCGGATCCACAACCGCCTGGTACTTGTGACACCTGCCTTATTTCACCAGCGTCATTTTCCAGGTTTACCTCCATTGTGCCATATTTCAGAACTGCCTTGCTTAGAAAGGCTAGGTAGTATTCCATCCCACCAATGGATTCATGTGTGTTTATCTATTCATCTGTCCGGGAACGTTCGCTTGCCCCTGCCTGTTGTGTACTGGGGCGTGTCCATAGCTCTTCCTAGTCCTGCTTCCTAGTGAGTCATGAATGAGCAGATAGCAAAGGGTCAGAGGTCATTTTAGAGAAACTTTACAGCCTTCTGTACGGAAAGCAACATAAAGAAGGAAGGGCTCTTGAAAATTAAAAACAAAATACCATAAATAACACGTTAGGTGGGTTGAAAAATAAAGCCACGGAACTTGTCCGGCAAACAGTATAAATAGATAGATCAAGGCTAGGGCATAGCTCAGCTGGGAGAGCACTTGCCTAACACAGAGGCTCGGGCTCATTCTCCCAGCACGGAAGCCAGGTGTGATGGCTGGAACGTGTGGTCCCAGCTCTTTGACGGCAGAGGCGGGAGGAGCAGCTGTTCCAGGTCGGGTTGGGTTACATAGTTGAGTCTGAGGCCAGTCTGGGCTACAAGAGACTGGGTCTTAAACAGTAAGAATTGGTATAGATGCTACAAGTTAACCGATTTCCCTAGAAAGAGAAAGAAGGGGTTTAACTAAAGAAACAATAGAAGACATGTTCTCAAAGCTAAAAGATCTCACTGCCCGTGTGCTAAGAGAGAGATGAAAGTGGAGCACAGGGGAAACTGAGCAGTGAACTCCCAACTTCTCAGGAAGGAGAAACACACATAATGCTTTAAAAACTCAAAGGAAAATAATTCATCAGCTAGAATTCTAAATGAAGCAAAACACCAAGCCACCCACCATGACAGAGGCCAACTGGGTCCCCTCTCCTGACCCCAATCCACGGGATCAGTGGAGAAGCATCAGGGCAGGGTTTCAGGCTGATGGGCGTGAAGGATCGAGGCTTCTGACTCATCATTCTGACTGTCTGCTGTGTGCCAGGCTCGGTTCTTTTCTGGGTGCGGGTGACACAGAGGTGATAACCAAGTTTCTAGCTGGGTGTGGTTGGTGGCACAGGGCCTATAATCCCAGCTCTTGGAAGGCTAAGGCAGGAGGATCCAGAGTTTAAGGTCACAACGTGAGTCTGAACTCAGCCTGTGTCTCATGCATGAGAAACCCTGCACATATACCCGCCCCCACCCCAAAAAAAGTTCCTATCTTCACGGGAGTTTTCATTCCAAAGGGAAGGGACAATGTTCAAAGGTAGCGTCAGGTAAAACTAGGAGCAAACGAACAAGGTGTAACCTGGTGGTATGCGGGAACAGAGGCGCTGGTGGGGGACCCAGGACAGTCAGCCTCGGTGACTGGTGACTGAGCAGGACGGGTGCCAGATCCGGAAGGAGAGCCATTCTCGGGGCTTTAGAACCAGATCTCCTCACCCAGTTAGCCTGGGGACAAGTGTTCCCTGGGGAGTCCTCATTCCTTCTGGGCCCCCTGGGAGGTGGATTCTTCCCAGAGTTCCCTTTCTCCTCCAGCCCCAGCAGGACTAAGCGTCAATTATTATGGAACTAGGCCTCCAGGCCTCTCTCTTTCCTCTGTGCTTGGGAGTCAACGCGAGACTCTGCCAGGGAGACAAGACTCCAGACAATGCCCTATAATTGCACTGTTCTTTAATGTGGATTTTCATGAGCCACTTAGGCAGAGAAGGCCCCATCATCTTCATGGATGGATAGGGAAACCGAGGCAATGCCAGGGACACACATCACAAGGGTTGCCATGCGTATTCCGACTTGGGTCTGCTTCAGGAGCGGGCACTGGGATCCACTCTTTTTTTCTTTTGACTTTTCCACACAGGTAGAAATGTAGCAAACAATCCTTTCCCTTTAGCATTTAATAGCATCTAACTGTCTCTAACTTCACTTAGGCTGTCACGACCTCTATACGCACAGTACCAACAGATGCCGGAACTATTAAAGTCAGTTCACGTCAGATCAGAAAACCTAGGGGAAGGGAGGAAACAGAAGCTAAAGGCTTGAATCAGGTCCGCCTAGATGTTTTGATGGAACCAGGCAATGACTGCTGTTTCCTCCCAGAACACAGCGCTTGCTTCAGCCTTGCCTTGCAAACAGGAACTTCCTTTCCTTTGCTGCCTTTCGGGTCCGGTGTGCCCCAGCTGTGTCCCAGGTGCGGAGGAATGTTTGCCTTGCTGGGCAGACACCTGTGATGGTGCAAGATTGGAGGGGTGGCGCATGCCAGCCTGAGGAGTCAGCTGTTGAGGCCTGCTGCTCCTGCTGGGCAGGGACAGGGAAGGTGGCTCCTGAAGTCGGTTCAAAGACTGAGTCATTGTTTGCATCTGAAGTCAGCCACTTCCTGCCAGACTTAAACACCGCCCTATGAGCTTTACGACGGCTCTCACCTCAAATTCCTAAGATTCCCAGAAGAGAGAGGCAGGCCGACAGCTTCCATTCACTTGAAATGAATCAGATAAAGTGTATAAATGGAAGATGGATGGACGTACAGACAGCCGTGCAAACGAAACAAAACGGTAGCAGTCGAGTCCAGGTACTCCATGTTGGAGCATTTATTGGCAAACCCTTTCAGCTTCCTTGTGGCCTTGTGGTTTTAATAACACACTGAGGGCAGCAGAGAATGGCTTCCCCTGCTGCCTGGGATAATTTCAGGATTCATGTGAATGATTCATCCAGCAACACTCCTTCAAGCTTCCTGACTCTCCGAAAGAGAGACACTCCCTCACCTGCATCTTCTCCTCTTTGAGCCCGGCTGCCTTGAAGTCACTAATGGTTTCCTTGGACTAAAGTATTTTCATCCCTGAACGCCGCCCTCCCAGGTGTTCGCACTTCGGGAAAACACGGAATACTGAACCTCTTTCTCTGTTCGCGACTGTGCTGCTTCTCTCTCTAGCAGAGACACCACGAGGCATCAACCAACCACCACCTCTCTTGTCTGCCCCCATGGCACCTATTCACACACAAGGTCAAGCACTAAGAGGGACCAGGAACAGACAGGCAGAAAACCCTCTGAGTAGCTCCTGCCTGCCAGGAACACCGCCGAGAGAGCGAGGTCAGTGCCTCAGCAGGCTGTGCAGTGAGCCAGATGAGACAGATGTGCAGTCACACTTCCATGGGGCTCTCTCTCCATCACCTTAGCCAGTCTCCGGGGCTGGAGATCCATTGTCTCATGACCCCAATCTTCCAAGATGCTTTAGTTTATTGTCATTTTGTATCATTTTGACAGAGCATGTTCTTTTTGACTGTAATTTTACTGTTATTGCTGTTTCTTTTTGACTGTAATTTTACTGTTATTGCTGTTTTTGAGACAGGGTTTTTTGTGTAGCCCTGGCTGTCTTAGACTCACTCTGTATAGCCTAGGATGGCCTCAAACTCACAGATCCATCTGCCTCTGCCCCCCCCCCAAGTGCTGGGATTAAAGGCGTGTGCCACCGTCACTCAGCAACAGTGTAATTTAAAAAAAAAATATTATGAAATGTTTTGACTATATTTCATCCCCCAGATTCAATTATCAAGATTTTTGTTGGTTGTCTTACTGTTATAGATTGAATACAAAATGCTCCTATATGCTTATGTTTTGAATTCTTGGTCCCCAGTTTGTGGAACTATTTGGGGGAAATTATGTACTTTGGGGGAAACAACTTAAAGGCACAAGTCACTGAGGCTGAGGTTTTGGAAGCTCCCAGTCCCCTCTTCCCTACCTGCTTCCTCCCCGCCACCACACCTCTGCTTGCCATGATGCTCCATTGTGCAGTCAGCCTAAGCCCTCTGAGACCATGAAACAAAATAACCTCCACCCTTAGGTTGCTTCTGACTGAGGAGCTGGGTGTGTAGATCAATGATAATGTTCTTTTTTAAAATTAATTTTTTTATGTGTATGAGTGAGTGCTCTATCTGCATGTATGCCTGCATTAGATCCCATTGTAGACGGTTATGAGCTACCATGTGGTTGCTGGGAAGAGAACTCAGGACCTCTGGAAGAGCAGCCAGTGCTCTTATAGATGAATCATCTCTCCAACTGCCCCAATGATAAAGATCTTGCACAAGGTGTGTGCAACTCTGGGTCCTATATCCAGCACTCAAATGCACATACCGCTGCTGGGTCGGGGTGGGGGTAGTATGCTGAGGATGTGGTTCAGGGGTAGAGAACTAGTTTAGCAAGAGTTTGATCCTGCTGGGTGTCCAAGCACATGCCTTTAGTCCCAGCACTCAAAGGCAGAGAAAGGCAGGTGGACCTCTGAGTTCCTCTAACTTGGTCTACAGAGTGAGTTCTAGGACAGCCAGGGCTACACAGAGAATCCCTGTCTCAAACAACAACAAAAAGTTTGATCCATCGTGCATAAAAAAACCTAAACAAAACAACAACTAAAAAAATAATTGTGTACCCACAACAACCCCAGCAGGTTCCAATGAACACTTCCAATCCAGCGGGAATACAGCTGGCTCAGGTTAAACTAAAAGAGTCACAAAACAAAACCAAATCATGGCCCTGGGAGAGGACCTGGTATGGAGGAAGGAGGTTTATAGTGGTGGGAACGAGAGAGATGAGCATATTCAAAATATATTACATACATATAAAATCGCCAAAAGATAAAATTCATCAATTTTTAAAAAGAAATTCTATTAATGGGTTGCATTAGAATTCTGGAAATAAGTCTACTTGATAACTATTTGATATACCATTGAATTCTATTAGTTAACACTTTACTAAAAACTTGCACCGATGTTGGCAAGTAAAACCGTTCCTTAGTTTGCCTTTTTTTTTTTTTTGTGAAGTATCAGACTTTAGTATTAATGTTATGCTCACTCCATGAGAAGACGCCAGAGCTTATCTTCTCTCTCTGAGCTCTGGAAGGAAGCGGGAGGAAGCCCTGGGTTGTCTGAGCTTTACGGACTGCAAGCAGTCCCCTGGGGGAAGCTCTTCTGTGTTGCTCTTGTCTAGCTGGGCTCAGACTTCCTTCCTGTCTCTGCTGATATCATTTGAGTAAATTATATTTTCATAGGAAGTTCACTTTACAGCTATGCTTGCAAAACACAGTTAGGAAAAAGTTACACTTTAAATTTCTTCTGTTTTAGTAGCGATTTCCCCCATCGTATCTTATTTTGATGCATCTAGATATCTGTCCCAGTTTTCTTCCTATTGCTGTGACTAAAGACAAGGGAGAAAAGACTGGCTTGTTTACTTGTAGGTCACGGTTCACCATTGCGGGCAGTCAAGGTGGGACCTCAAGCAAGAACTTGACGCAGAAAGCATGGTGGAGTGATGATGGCTGGCTCACCCAGATTTATAATTAGGTAGTTATTTCACACAGCCCAGGACCACCTGCCCAGGGAATGGTGCCACCCACAGTGGGCAGGGCCACCAGCATTAGATAACAATGAAACAATCTCCACAAATGTAGCCCCAGGCCAGTCTTATCTGAGTCCCTGTTGTCAGATGACTCTTGGCTACGTCAAACTTATAAATAAGCGAACTAGGGCACTTTCTTTCCCAAATTTATTTTAGTTAAGTAGCCCTTTTTGTTTTGTTTTTTGAGACAGGCTTTCTCTGTAGCTTTGGAGCCAGTCCCGGAACTAACTCTTGTAAGTGCCACTACCACTATTGCCCAGCCTGCGCTCATTTCCCACCCATCCCCCC
Source organism: Chionomys nivalis (assembly GCF_950005125.1). NCBI lineage: Eukaryota > Metazoa > Chordata > Mammalia > Rodentia > Cricetidae > Chionomys > Chionomys nivalis. The sequence goes on along the minus strand of NC_080108.1, from coordinate 26,981,450 downwards.
CTTTTTTTTTGGACAAATTCCTTACTTAACAAAGTCTTCTGTTTCTATTCACTAAGCAGTTGCTACTCTCGTATTTATTAGTCCTATCTAATTTTAGCTCATTTTGTTGTTGTTTTTTTCTGAGAGTTCTGAGTTTAATGTTAGAACCATTGCTTCATTTTATTTACTTTTGTTCCCATAGACATTTATGCTATGGATCTTCCTAAGCATTAGTTCAACTGCATTCCATAGACTCTGACATCTAATGGTTTTAATAGTGTCTATATTTTATTCCTATTTATTTTCTTGATCCAAAAATTAATAATATTATATATATTTAAAAATATATATTAAAAATTAATAAATATAATACAAATATATATTTCTGGGATATAAAGTGCTATAGATTGTGTGTGTCCCCTCATAACTCATACACTAAAACCTTGGGTGATGGTAGGACAAGGTAGGGGCGGGCTTGTGTAGCTCAGTGGTACAGCCCTTGTGAGCCACTGAGTCTGAAGGTCCCCGCCACTGGGACAAACAACAACAATAATAGCAGCAGCAGCAGCAGCAGCCCTGCTCATATGAATATATAAATATTCATTCTTTGGCAGTTACTATGTATGAGGGCAAAGATTCCCGCCCCACAGAGCTGCCATGACCAGGAGAACACAGAAGGCTCTCCTCAATGCCACGCAAGCTCCCTTGACTCCAGATTTCCTCTGCTAGAGCTGTAATACAGACATTTCTGTTATTTATAAACTGCCCAGCTTATGGGATGGTTGTTACAAGTCACCAGATGAAGAGAAAGGGGGTCTTTAAAAACGAATTAAATAACCTATTTAATACTTTGAACCTTAAGGTAGATGAACTATTTTTTTTTAAATATTTATTTATTTATTATGTATACAATATTCTGTTTGTGTGTATGCCTAAAGGCAGAAGAGGGCGCCAGACCTCTTTACAGATGGTTGTGAGCCACCATGTGGTTGCTGGGAATTGAACTCAGGACCTTTGGAAGCGCAGGCAATGCTCTTAACCACTGAGCCACCTCTCCAGCCCCAGATGAACTATTTTTTAATATTACTTTTTATTTATGTCTGTGTGGGTGCCCACAAAGGCCAGAATCTCTTGGGCTGCAGTTATACTGCCGAACATGGGCCCTAGAAACCAAACTGGGTCCTTTGGAAGACCTGCAAGTGTCCTAAGCAGCTGAACTATCTTTCCAGCCTCAAGAAAGTGAATCTTGTTTTGAGACCGGGTCTCAACACGTAGCTCCGGCTGTTGTGGAACCTACTCTGTAGACCAAGCTGGCCTTGAACTCACAGAGATCCATCCAAGTGGTGGGATTAAAGACGCGCGCCGCACTCAAGAAAGTGAATTTGAAAGGAAACTTTTTTTTTCTAGTTCTCAAGACAATGGGTGCTGTGTGACTCGCACCCAGGTCTGCAGGGTGACAAGTCTGTCCCCTCTCATTCTATGAACTCAGACCAAGACCAGCTATGCATCCTTCCTGGTGTCCCTAGGTGACTGCTTTGCTCTTGCTGATGCTTCTGCTTCCTCTTCCTGTTCTTTTAAATTTTAAAACAAATATTGTAAAATATACACAGCACAGACTTTCCCATCTTGACTGTGCTTCAGCGCACAGTTCAGGAATGCTGTCTGTACCACCACACCGCTCTGCGCACGCAGGCTCTTCACTTCAGTCGTATTCACCTCTACTTTTACTCAAAAAAAAAAATGTTGTCTGATTTACATTTTCCAAAACTATTGGAACGTTTCTGCTGTTGCTGTTGGTTTGTTTGTTTTTTTAAACAATGCCTCATCCTGTAGCCCTGACTGGCCTGTAAATCACTGTGCGGCAAGGGCAGCCTTGAACTCTGCACAGCTCTCCCACCTGGGCTATATTAGAATACAGGCAAGAGTCGTCACGTCCTTCCTGAAAGTTATTTTGTTAGTGTAATGACCAACTTAAGATCAAATGGTATAAGTGGGTCACGGACACTTGAAATTGTTGGGATTCAGAGTCCAACACTTACAGATCTCTTTGTTGATTGTTTACTTAGATTATATATAGTCTTAACTAATTTTTCACTTGGTCTGTTTAATAGTGAAGCATGTCAAATCTCCATTTATTTAAATTTTAATTTGATTACGTGTGTGTGTGTGTGTGGAGACAGAGAGAGAGTCTGTGTGTGTGTATATGTGTGTGTATGAGGAAGATATGTATATCTGTGGTTTGTATATGTGGTACATGGCACATGTGGTGTGGTGTTTGTGTGTGCTTGAATATGTATATGATGTGTGCTGTGGTATATGTAGTGTACTGAGTGTGTGTCTGTGTGTACCTGTGGTGTGCTGTGTGTGAGAGATTGTGTATGTATGTGGAAGTCAGAGGATAACTCTGGGAGTTTGTTCTTGTCCTTGTTTTTCTACATTTATGTGGGTTCTGAGGACTGAACTCAAGTTGTTTAGTCTACAAGAGGTTTACCCACTGAGCCATCTCCCGGCCTTCAAATTGCCTAATTATCAGTGTGAATCGACTTGCACTTCAGGAAAGCTGCTGCTGAGTTCTTTAGAGCAGACAGCTAACACTGCAATTACTCTTAAGTGTGTCTCTGCACGGCACCACTGTTTTTCTTTTAAAGATTTATTATTTACTTATATGTGTGTATGTGTGCATGTATGATGTGTATATGTGCATGTACACAAGCACGTAGGTGTCTGCAGAGGCCAGAACAAAGACGTGGATCCCCTGGAGCTAGAGTTACAGGCAGTCGTGAGCTGCCTCACCTGAGTGCTGGGAACTGAACTTGGGTCTTCTGCAAGAACAGCAAGAGCTGTTGACCACTTGACCACCCAGCCCTCGCCAGCCAACGGGGTTGAGGTTCAACTGCCCCGACTAGTGCAAGGATCCCACATTTTATTTCTGTTGTTAGATGCTGGAGACTGAAGTCAAGGTCTCACATAGTGTAAGCATACTCTCCACCCTCTTAGGATGCCAGCTCGAAGAATGTTTAGTTGTTCTTGGTAATGCAAGCCAGCTTACACTAAACAGAACGATTTGTAGACTACAGAATGGAAACTGCTTTCTCTGTCCTTCTTTTTCTCTTTTGCCATTTCTCTTGGCAAACGTAAGTTTTTTTTTAATAATATCTCCTTTTTTTCTTTTTAATTATTTTTATTGAGCTCTACATTTTTCTCTGCTCCCCTCCCTTCCTCTCCCTTCCCCTTGAACCCTCTCCCAAGGTCTCCATGCTCCAAATTTACTCAGGAGATCTTGTCTTTTTCTACTTCCCATGTCGATTAGATCCATGTATGTCTCTCTTAGGATCCTCAATGCTGTCTAGGTTCTCTGGGATTGTGATTTGTGGGCTGGAATTCTTTGCTTTATGTTTAAAAATCACTTATGAGTAAGTATATATGATATTTGTCTTTCTGGGACTGGGTTATCTCACTCAAAATGATTTTTTCTAGCTCCATCCATTTGCCGGCAAATTTCAAGATGTTGTTATTTTTTTCAGCTGTGTAGTACTCCATTGTGTAAATGTACCACATTCTCCTTATCCAATATTTGACTGAGAGGCATTTAGGTTGTTTCCAGGTTCTGGCTATGACAAATAATGCTGCTATGAACATAGTTGAGCATGTGTCCTTGTGGCACGATTGAGCATCCTTTGGATATATACCCAAAAGTGGTATTGCTGAGTCTTAAGGAAAGTTGTTTCCTAATTTTCTGAGAATTCGCCACATTGACATCCAAAGCGGCTGTACCAGCTTGCATTCCCACCAGCAATGCAAGAGTGTTCCCTTTTCCCCACAACCTCTCCAGCATAAGTTGTCATCAGTGTTTTTGATCTTGACCATTCTTAAGGTGTAAGATGGACTCTCAGAGTTGTTTTGATTTGCATTTCTCTGTTGACTACGGATGTTGAGCATTTCCTTAAGTGTCTTTCAGTCATTTCAGATTCCTCTGTTGAGAGTTCTCTGTTTAGGTCCATACTCCATTTTTTTTATTGGATTATTTATTCTTTTGATAACCAATTTCTTGAGTTCTTTGTATATTTTGGAGATCAGACCTCTGTCTGATGTGGGGAGAGTGAAGATCTTTTCCCATTCTGTAGGCTGTCGTTTTGTCTTGTTGATCGGGTCCTTTGCTTTACAGAAGCTTTTCAGTTTCAGGAGGTCCCATTTATTAATTGTTTCTCTCAGTGTCTGTGCTGCTGGGGTTATATTTAGGAAGTGGTCTCCTGTGCCAATGCATTCAAGTGTACTTCCCACTTTCTCTTCTATGAGGTTCAGTGTGGCTGGCTTTGATCCATTGGACTTGAGTTTTGTGCATGGTGATAGATATGGATCTATTTTCATTCTTCTACATGTTGATATCCAGTTATACAAGCATCATTTATTAAATATGCCTTCTTTTTTCCATTTTAAATTTTTTGCTTCTTTGTCAAAAATCAGGTGTTCAAAAGTGTATGGATTAATATCTGTGTCTTCAATTTGGTTCCATTGGTCCTCCTGTCTGTTTTTTTATGCCAATACCAGGCTGTTTTCAGTACTGTAGCTCTGTAGTAGAGTTTTAAGTCAGGGATTGATGCCTCCAGAAATTCTTTTACTATACAGGATAGTTTTTTGGGTTTTTTGCTTTCCCTATGATGTTGAGTAACTTTCTTTCAAGGTCTGTGAAGAATTTTTCTGGGATTTTGATGGTCATTGAATTGAATCTGTAGATCGCTTTTGGTAAGATTGCCATTTTTACTATGCTAATTCTACCTACCCAAGAGCATGGGAGATCTTTCCACTTTCTGGTATCTTCTTCATTTTCTTTCTTCAAAGATTTAAAGTTCTTGTCATATAAGTTTTCCACTTGTTTGGTTAGAGTTACTCCGAGATATTTTATGCTATTTGTGGCTATTGTAAGAGGTGATGTTTCCCTGATTTCTTTCTCAGCCTTTCATCATCTGTGTACAGGAGGGCTGCTGATTTTTTTGAGTTAATCTTGTATCCTGCTACATTACTGGAAGTGTTTATGAGTTGTAGAAGTTCCTTGGTAGAATTTTTGGGGTCACTTATGTAAACTATTATATCATCAGCAAATAGTGAGAGTTTGACTTATTCTTTTCCAATTTGTATCCCCTTGATCTCCTTTTGGTGTCTTATTGCTCTAGCAAGGACCTCAAGAACTATATTGAATAGATATGGAGAGAGTGGACAACCTGTTTTGTTCCTGATTTCGGTGGAATCGCTGGGAGTTTCTCTCCATTTAGTTTGATGTTGGCTGTTGGCTTGCTATATATTGTCTTAATTATGTTTAGGTATGTTCCTTGTATCCCTGCTATCTCAAGACCTTTATCATGAAGGGGTGCTATATTTTGTCAAAATCTTTTTCAGCATCTAATGAGATGATCATATGGTTTTTATTTTTCAGTTTGTTTATATGGTAAATTAAATTGACAGATTTTCATATTTTGAACCATCCCTGCATCTCTGGAATGAAGCCGACTTTGATCATAGTGGATGATGTTTCTGATTTGTTCTTGGATTTGATTTGCCAGTATTTTATTTAGTATTTTTGCATCAATGTTCATGAGTGAGACTTGTCTGTAATCCTCTTTTTTAGCAATTTCTTTGTTATTCGGGTATCAGGGTAATTGCAGCCTCATAAAAAGAGTTTGGCATTGTTCCTTCTGGGTTTCTATTGTGTGGAATAATTTGAGGAGTATTGGTATTAGTTCTTCTTTGAAAGTCTTGTAGAATTCTGAGCTGAATCCATCTGGTCCTGAGCTTTTTTGGTTGGGAGACTTTGATGACTGTTTCTATTTCTTCAGCAGTTATAGGTCTGTTTAATTTGTTTATCTGGTCTTGATTTATTTTTGGTAAGTGATATTTATCTAGGAAGTTGTCCATTTCCTTTAAGTTTCCAATTTTGTGGAGTACAGGTTTTTGAAATATGACCTGATGATTCTCTGTATTCCCTCCATGTCTGTTGTTATGTTCACCTTTTCATTTCTGATTTTGTTAATTTGGATACTCTCTCTGCCTTTTGATTAGTTTGCATAAAAGTTTGTCTATTTTGTTGATTTTCTCAAAGAATCAACTCCGTCTCATTGATTCTTTGTATTGTTTTCTTTGTTTCTATGCTGTTGATTTCAGCTCTCAATCTGATTATTTCCTGCTGTCTAGTTCTCTTAGATGAGTTTTCTTCTTTCTGTTCTAAAGTTTTCAAATGTTCTGTTAATTCACTAGTATGGAATTTTTCCAGCTTCTTTATGTAGGCGTTTAGTGCTATGAACTTTCCTCTTAAAACTGCTTTCATTGTGTCCCATAAATTTGGGTATGTAGTGTGATTATTTTCATTAAATTTTAAGAAGTCTTTAATTTCTCCCTTTATTTCTTCCTTGACCCATTGATGATTCAGGTGAGAATTGTTTAATTTCCATGTGTTTGTGGGCTTTCTGGAATTAGTATTGCTGTTGAATTCTAGTTTTAAGCCATGGTGATTTGATAAGATACACAGTGTTAGGTCTGCAGTCATGATCCAGACACAGAGCAAGCAAGATGTGACTGCCTTGCCAAAAAAGGTACCAAGTCATGTGGCTAATATGGACAAGAATAATGGGCTAATATAAGTTATAAGAATTAATAAGAAGACTGAGCTAATGGGTCAATCAGTTTATGATTAATGTAGACTTCTGTGTGATTTCTTTGGGACTTAACAATTGCGGGAACCTGGCAGGATAGAAACTTCTGTCAGAAGAATGGTGCCCAACGTGTGGACAACTTCATCCACATAAAGCCTGAGAGAGCTTGGGAAGTAATTCTAGACAGAAAAGAATAGAGTTAAGGACGGCTTATTGATAGCAACATTTTCTCAGGTGGGCTAGAGGCAAATATGTCTCATTTAAGAGAGGCTTCCTGACTCAGGTTTAGCTGCAAATCTTTACAGCCCTTTTAAGAGGCTCCGCCACAAAACACTTAAATGGTGTTTATGAATAACCTACAGCATGCTTCTTGGTGGCGGCAGGGACCTTGAAACACCATAGAGTTGTGGCAATAAACATGGCTCTGGCCAGTACCTCTGCCATGATGCTAGACTCTCAGAAAGCTAAAAAAAAAAAAAAAAAAATGGGCTGAATCCAGCCATCAAAGCCACAGCTTTAATCCTAGCCATATAGCTTAACAAATTAAAGACTCATGTGGTCAGATGAGAGATATATAGTAAAGACAGATTCAGATGAAAACCTCTAAATGGTTTAGAGTGTGTTTAAAAATATATGTATGCTTGGGAAATAAAAGAAAAAGGAAAAATGTCCTTAAAATCAAAAAGAATAAAAAGTATTTGGGTGTGGTGGCACACACCTTTAATCCCAACACTTGGGAGGCAGAGGCAGTCAGATTTCTGTGAGTTCAAGGTGTGGTGGCAGACACCTTTAATCCCAGTACTTGGGAGGCAGAAGCTGATGGACCTCTGTGAGTTCAAGGACAACCTGGTTTACAGAGTGAATTCTAGGACAGCCAAAGACACACAGAGAAATCCTGTCTCAAAAAGCAAAAATTAAAAATAAAAGAAATATAGTTTAAAATAAAGCCACGTAAAGATGAGAAACACAGAGACTCTGGATACTGTATGTTATTATGTTCTCTTTGAATTGTCTGAATGCTGATGAAGGAGCAACAGCTGCTTAAAGATATTTGTTTATAAATGCTGCTGAATTAATCCAAGATATGTATTTTGAAAATACCTTGACTTCAAAATTGAAGCCAAATGTATGTTACTTTGGAGAAGAGGTTTTGCTTTTTTTCCACAGGAAATGAGAGGCTGTGGATTCATTTCAGGTTAAGAAAAATCAGGTTTGATCAAGGAAGACTCCCTGAGAAATTTCTGATAGGAATGGTTGGCCCAGATGTCTGAGTTCTACATCTAGAACAGATTCAAGACTGCTGCCTGAGATAATCAAGCCTCACAGGATACTCCAGTCACAACTTGACCATAATTCTAAATTTTCTTTATGTCCCCATAAGATTATCAGCACCCCCAATCAGCAGGAAGTAGCCTGGAAAACTATATCCACATTCCAAAAAAATAGACTATGAATATTTTCCTTTGTTTAGAATATGGGTTACAAGTTGTCATGGATAATGGTCAGGAGAAAAGCTGAACAAAAGATATTAGATTCAGAGTTCTTGTTTTTTTTAAAAAAAGGGAGGGAAGTACTGTGGGACAATGGTTTGTACCCTGTCAATCGTATTTTAATAAAACACTGGCCAGTAGCCAGGCAGGAAGTAGAGGCAGGACAACCAGGCAGGAAGTAGAGGCGGGGCAACAAGAACAAGGGAATTCTGGGAATAGAAAGCTCAGTCTGCAGTCATAACCCAGCCTCAGAGTAAGCAAGATATGACTGCCTCACTGAAAAAGATACCAAGCCCCGTGGCTAGCATGGACAAGAATAATGGGCTAATATAAGTTATAAGAGTTAATAAGAAGCCTGAGCTAATGGGTCAATCATTTATGATTTAAAAAAAGATAACATGGGATTATTCCATTTTTTTGTATTTGTTGAGGTTTGTTTTGTTATCAAGTATGTGGTCAATTTTTGAGATGGTTCCATGAGGTGCTGAGAGGAATTTATATTCTTTTCTGTTTGGATGGAATATTCTATAGATGTCTGTTAAGTCCATTTGAGTCATAACATCTGTTAGTTCCCTTATTTCTCTGTTAATTTTTTGCCTGACTGACCTGTCCAGTGGTGAGAGGGGAGTGTTGAAGTCTTCCACTATTAATGTGTGGGATTTAATGTATGATTTAAGCTTTAGAAGTGTTTCTTTTACATATGAGCATGCCTTTGTATTTGGAACATAGATATTCAGTATTGAGATTTCCTCTTGATGGATTTTTCCTGTGACTAATATGAAATGTGCCTTTTTGTCTCTTTTGATTGATTTTAGTTTGAAGTATATTTTGTTAGATATTAGGATAGCTTATTTCTTAGGTCTATTTGATTGGAATTTTTTTTCCCAGCCCTTTACTCTGAGGCAATGTCTATCTTTGAGGTTGAGGTGTGTTCCTTGTATGCAGAAGAAGGATGAATTCTGTTTTTGTAACAAATCTGTTAGCCTGTGCCTTTTTATAGGTGAGTTGAGTCCATTTATATTAAGGGATATTAATGACCAGTGATTGTTATCTTCTGTTAATTTAGTTTTCATTGTTGGTGATGTTAATTTGTATATTTTTCCCTTCTTTGAGATTTGCTGCTATGACCATCAATTGTCTGTACTGATGTAGTCAACTTCCTTGGATTGGAGTTTTCCTTCTAATATTTTGTGTAGGGCTGAGTTTGTGACTAAGTATTGGTTAAATCTGGTTTTGTCATGGAATATCTTATTTTGTCCTTCTATGGTAATTGAAAATTTTTCTGGGCATAATAGTCTGGGCTGGCATCTGTGGTCTCTTAATGTCTGCATAACATTTGACCATGACCTTCTTGATTTCACTGTCTCCAATGAGAAGTCGGGTATAATTCTGATAGGTCTGCCTTTATATGTTACTTGACCTTTTTCCTTTCCAGCTCTTAATATTCTTTCTTTATTCTGTATGTTTAGTGTTTTGATTATTATGTGGCAAGGAGACTTTTTTTTTGGTCCAGTCTATTTGCTGTTCTTTAAGCTTCTTGGATCTTCATAGGCATATCTTTCTTTAGGTTGGAAAAGTTTTCTTCTATGATTTTGTTAAATATATTTTCTGTGTTGTTGAACTTCTCCTTCTTCTATACCTATTATTCTGAGGTTTTGGTCTTTTCATGGTTTCCCATATTTCCTGGATATTTTTGGTTAAGCTTTGTTAGATTCAATGTCTTCTTTGACTGATGAGTCTATTTCCTCTATTGTATCTTCAGCACTTGAGATTCTCTCTTCCAGGTCTTGTATTCTGCTGTTTATGCTTGTATTTGTGGTTCCTGATCGTTTTCTCATGATTTCTGTTTCTATAATTCCTTCAGCTTATGTTTTTTTTTAATTGTCTCTATTTCAGTTTTCAAGTCTTGAAAAGTTTCTTTCATATGTTTGAATGGTTTTTCTTGATTTTCTTTAAGGGATTTGCTGATGTCTTCCCATTTTTTGTTTGCCTTTTCCTTCATTTCTTTGAGGGTATTTCTCATTTCCTCTTTAACAGTTTCAAACATTCTCCTGAAGTTATATTTTAGGTCATTTTCTTCTGCTTCATCTATATTTGGTTGTTAAAGTCTTGCTGTTGTAAGGTCTCTAGATTTTACTGATGTCGTGTTGCTCTTTGTGGTGTTGTGTGTGTTCTTACCTTGTCTACTCATCTTTTCCTCTAATTGGTGTGGTTGGAACTGTCTGTGATTCTGGATTAATCTTCTAGGTGCCAGTGAATCCAAGGCTGAGATGGTTGTTCCTCGTGGTACAGTCAGTGCCACAGTTCTTGTTACCCTGTTGGTCACTCTGTGTTCCTGGAAGTCACTCAGCACTCCAGGGCTTTGCTCTGCTCACGTGGAGTTTCCTGTCTCAGGTCTGCTCTGGCCTAGTTTGTCGGTTCAGACCTATTTATGTAAATGTCCCTGGTCTGGATCTACTCCTGCAGAGATCCCTGGCTTGGGGTTGGTCCTGCAAAGGTCTCTAACTCTGACCTACGCCTTCGCAGGACCCAGACTTGGGTGAGCCCAGACTCGCAGTAAACCTGGCTCAGGCCTATTTCCTCAGAGGTCCTAGACTTATGCCCAGACCCACAGGGGTCCTGGCTCAGGTCTATTCCCTTGAAAGTTCCAGATCCAGGCCCAGACCTGCAGCAGTCTCTGGCTCTGGCCCACTTTCTCAGTGGTTGCTCCCCTGTTCCTGCTCCTGTGGAGTTCACTGTCTCAGGTCTGCTCTAGCCTAGGTCAATGACTCAGTCCTGCCTCTGGATCTGCTCCATGGAGCTTGCCTTCTCAGGCCCACCCTGGCTTAGGTCACTAGCTCCAAAAGTCTTTCTTGAGTGAGCAAGTCCATGGGGTTGTCAGTAGTTGTGCATTGACAATGTTGCCCTCTGGAGCAGGCTCTATCTCCTTCTTCTTGATACAGGCTACCACATGACCTCTGGCTGGGCTCTGTAAGTGATGATGGATGACCCTGAATCCCTGGCTCTCCTGTCTTCAGCTCTCAAGTGCTAGGATTACAGATGTGCTATACACCAAGTTTATTCAGTGCTAGAGACCAAAGGCAGGACCTTTTGAATAATAGGCAAACACTGAGCCAACTCTGCTACATTCTTAACAAACACTTGTAATGGCTCCTTTTATGACCCTATCCTATACTGATGAATATCTTACATATCACCTTAGAATCTTCATCTGGCAATGGATCGAGGTAGAGACAGAGACTCAATTTGGAGCAACGGTCTGAGCTCTTAAGGTCCAAATGAGGAGCAGAAGGAGGGAGAACATGAGCAAGGAAATCAGGACCACGAGGGATGCACCCACCCACTGTGACAGTGGATCTGATTTATTGGGAGCCCACCAAGGCCACCTCGTCTGGGACTGAATAAGCATGGGTTGAAACTGGACTCTCTGAGCATGGCGGACAATGAAGGCTGATGAGAAGCCAAGGACAATGGCACTAGGTTTCGATCCTAATACATGAACTGGCTTTGTGGGAGCTTAGCCTGTTTAGACGCTCACCTTCCTGGACGTAGATAGAAGACCTTCGTCTTCCCGCAGGGCAGAGAATTTGGACTGCTCTTCAGTATCGAGAGGGAGGGGGAATGGTGTGGGGGGTGGAGAAGAGGAGTGGGGATAGGGGGAGGGGAGTGGGGGGAGGGGGCAATATTTGGGAGGAGGGGAGGGAAATGCGAAACGGGGAGCAGGTGGAAATATTAATTAAAAAAGAATAAAAAAAATATTATTTTAGCTGGATGGTGGGGTGCATGCTTTTGATCCCTGCACTCAGGAGACAGAGATAGGTGGATCTGTGAGTTCGAGGCTAGCCTAGTCTATAAAGTGAGTTCCAAGACATCTAGAACTACACAGAGAAATACTGTCTTGAAAAACAAAATGAATTATTTTATGTGTATTTTTGCCTGAATGTGCTTATGTGTGTCATAGGAGTGCCTGGTGCCCTGGAGCCCAGAAGAGGGTGTTAGACCTCCTGGAACTAGAGTTACAGGTGTTTATGTGCTGCTATGTGCATGACGGGATTGGAGCCCAGTTTCTCTATAAGAGCAGCCAAAGGCCTTTAACTGCCGAGACATCTCTCTAGCGCCTGTAACGACGTCTTCCTTTTTGTTTTTTGTTCATTTGTTCGTTTGTTTAAGACAGGGTTTCTCCACGCAGCCCTGGTTGTCCTGGAACTTGCTCTGTAGACCAGCCTGGTCGCAAACTCACAGAGATCCACCTGCCTCTGTCTCCTGGTTGCTGGGATTAAAGGCGTGTGCAACCACTGCCTGGTCTGTAATGGCTTCTTAACACTAATACTTCTATACACTATTCTTAGTCATGTCTTAGAGTGTGGAATATTTCTTTACACTGCATAAATATATGTCTCTGTGATTGGTTTAATAAAGAAACTGACTGGCCAATAGCTGAACAGGATAAGGTTAGGTGGGAAAATGAGACTCAGGACACTGGAACGAGGAAGGGGGGAGTCAGAGGAGTCACCAGCCAGATGAAGAGTGAGCAGGACATGTACAAGATGAGGTAACAAGCCCTGAGCCATGTGGCAGCACATACATTAACAGAAATGGGTTAATATAAATTGTAAGAGTTAGCTGGTAACAAGGCTGAGCATCTATAATTAATATTAATTTCCATGTCAATTATTTGGGAACTGGAAGGCAGGAAAGAAGCGTCCACTTACAGTAGTGTGGATAGTATCTGTTGACTTCACAACTGGGAAGTTACAGAATCAGTATTCAGAGAGAGAGTCCCCTCTTAGTCCCAATATAGGTTCTCCTCACCACGACTACACATGGTGACATAATGTATGGAATAAAAACAAAGGTCTTAGACCTAGCATGTTGGTGCACGCCTTTATCCCAGCACTTGCAAGACAGAGGCAGGCAGATCTCTGTGAGTTCAAGGCCAGACTGGTCTACGCAGCAAGTTCCAGGACTTAAGTAAGAGCTATACATAGAAACCCTGTCTCAAAAAACACAGCAACAACAACAAAAAAGACCTTGGCTAGGGAGAATTTTTAATGTAGTTTCTATCTCTTTCCACATTAGAGAAAGAAATTGAAAGGCAAATCTCTTAGAAGTAGAGAAAAGAAGTGTTTACGTCAGCAAGCCCCAGTCTACTAATTTGATAACCAGTACCTTTCACTTGTGGATTAACCCCTGGGCTACACAGAAACACATCCATAAAGGGCTGCGCTCTGGAAGCTGCTAAGGGAGCCTTCAGTTAGCAGTTTGGAATCGTCTAAACTTAGCTAAAGTGGAAAGGGATAATTGGTGTGAAGATGCAAGGGTTAGCTGTGTGGGAAATGCCTAATTGAGGGTTCTAAGTTTCTCATCTCTGCAGAAGAATAAATATTTTGAAGAGTAACACTGAAGGTGGCATTTTAAGAGAAATTAAGTGGTTACTAGAAGGCGCAGAGAAAGCGTGGGAAAGAAAAGGTAACAATGGAATAGTCGATGGGTTAACAGTGCTGAAGCCGATGAACAGTGCTGATGCCACCAGCATCGGAACTCGCCCCAAAGCAGCAGGGAAACACTGACCATCTGAAACACCTGGCTGTATAAAATCTAAATGTTTCTACTCGGAAACTTCATAAAAGTCTAAAAACAAAACAAACAAAAACCTTGGCCAGTGGTGGTGACACATACTTTTAATCCCAATATTCTGGAGGCAGAGGTAGGTGGATCTCTGTGAATTCGAGGCCAGCCTGGTCTACAGAGTGAGTTCCAGGACAGCCAGGGCAACAAAGAGAAACCCTGCCTTGAAAAAAACAAAAACAAAACAAAAGAATAAAATAAAAAGAACATATGAAAAAATACTCAATAAAACAGTGGCTCAAAATGGCATGGCAAGAAGGACCCTGAAGAACAGTCTTTCCACACCAAATCAATACAGACTAAGGAGTTACCCACTAAGAGTGTGCATGCGTGCATGTGCGTGCGCTCTCTTTGAAGATTTAGGACCCTTTGGGGTAGTGCAATCTCCTTGCTCCTTTGTGGAAGGGAGGCACAGTGCATCAAAATGCAAACTGGTCTCTCTGCTTGGTGGTAGAGAGCTAGCCGGCATGCACAAGGCCCATTCCCAGGACTGTGGGAAAATTAATTGTTCCTACCCTTATCAAATGCACATGGAGAAATTTACTCACGGAAGACAATAATACAAATATTCAAATCCATATCCACTGAAGCTGTGCTCAACAGAATGTTCAGCTGTCACAGATAGGGTAAATAAATTTATTGTTATTCCCAAATAATATGTGCATCTACGGTTCGATACGATGCTTGACTTGTGTGTACATTTGGGCGGTGACCAGGCCAGGACAGTTAGCGCACCCATCCCCATGGTTTCATCACTTCTTTATGTCGAGGACACCCCAATTTTCTCTTCTGACTAATTGAGGACATGGTGTATTACTGTTAAGCCTGCTATTGTGCCATGGAATACCAGAACTTACTCCTATGGTAACCTTGTAACTACTGCAGCCCAGTCCTCTCTCCCCTTTCTTCCCCAGTCTCTGGTAGCTTCTATTCTACTCTTTGTGTGTGTGCAACCAACTGTTTCAGACTCCAAGGGCAGCAGGATGACATAGTGTTCAGCATCCTCTGCCTGGCTTAGCAAATGACAAAGTTTTATTCTTTTTCCAGCTGAATGCTATACTACGATGTTTGAATTCACACCTTCTTTACCCATCCCTCCATACGTGGACACTGAAATTGATTTTGATACCGTATTCTGGCTATTGTGCATGCTCCTGTAATAAACACAGAAGTGTAGATTCCCTCCAACATGCTGACTTAATTTCTACACTAAGGGATAGGGTTACCGGATCATGAGGTAGCTGTAGTTTTACTACTGGGGGAATTTCCATACTGTTTCCTATACTAGCTATACTAATTCAAGAGAGTTCCTTTACTCTGTGTCCATCTCAACGATTTTTATTTATCTTTTTGTTATTTGATAACAGCTATTCTAACTGGGTAGGATGGCATTTCACTGTGGTTTAAGCATCTTTCATTTCTTCATCTCCCAGAAACAGTGTCTCAGGAAGGAGTACAAACTGGCCTGGAACTCACCGTGCAACCCAGTTTGTCCTGGAATTCATCTTCACCCTGCCCTGCCTACTGCCCTGGGACAGTAGGTGTGTGCTACCACGCCTAGCCGGATTAAATAGCAAAAAGGAGTAATACAGCATAATATGGCCAGGCAAAGAGTAGAAAAGTATTAATTTCAAAGCTTCTGAAATAAAGAAACAATGAACTGTTAAAAAAAAAAAAAGCAGAGCATAGTCAGTGCTTGCTCTCTCTCCCCACTCCCCAGCCTCCATGGTGATCTCTGACTTGTAAATTCTACAACAACACGGGTGTAGCACATTCTTTGCTTTCTCTGAATGCCCTGCCCTGCCCTAACAGCCCCTGTACTGGTGTAACATAACAAGATCCCATTAACTCAGAAACAGGGACTGATCAGAGGAAGACGGGGTGGCCAATCCCAAGGGATCCGATTCTGAAATCACGTTCCAGGCCGGGTGCACTCGTCTGTTATCCTGGGAATGCTGTAGGCCCAGGCCACTGTGTCAGCCATCACTGCTACCTGACAGGCACCACTCTGACATGCCAGTGTTCTTAGCTCCGTGGAATGTGGGGGCTGAACCAGCACACACTGGTTGTTAACAGCAAGGCTAATCCATGGGAATGCTGGCAGTGTCCACCCCTGCCAGCAGCTTCCTGCAGCACTGCTTTGTTCAGCAGCCACCAGCCGTGCTGAATAAGCCAAGGGTGGAGTCTGCCATACAACCAAAGGTCTATTGATACGGGCTTCTGCTCCATATGCTGTAAATAGGTTTTATTGCCATTGGTTAATAAAGAAGCTGCTTTTGGTCAATAGCTTAACAGAGTATAGCTAGACTGGAAAAGAGATAGAGAGATAGAGAGAGAGAGAGTAGGCAGAGTCAAGGAGAAGCCATGTAGCTGCAGCAGGAGACACCGGATGAAACCTTACCGGTAGGCCACAACCATGTGGCAATACACAGATGAATAGAAATGGGTTCATTTAAGATATAAGAGCTAGCCAACAAGAAGCGTGAGCTAACAGGCCAAGCAGTATTGTAATAATATAGTTTCTGTGTGATTATTTCGGGTCTGGACAGCAGGGAGACAAATGAGCGGCCTCCGACAACAGTCTATGGCATTCCAAACTTCATGTCACTTGTTCTAGAGTGGTTTATGTCTTTATTTTTCTTTTTTTTTAAGTTTTATTTATTTATATTTATTTATTATGTATACAATATTCTGTCTGCGTGTATGCCTGCAGGCCAGAAGAGGGCACCAGACCTTATTACAGATGGTTGTGAGCCACCATGCGGTTGCTGGGAATTGAACTCAGGACCTTTGGAAGAGCAGGCAATGCTCTTAACCACTGAGCCATCTCTTCAGCCCCTATGTTTTTCTTTTTAACAGAGTTTCTCTGCCTAACCCTGACAGTCCTGGACCCTACTTTGTAGACCAGACTGGCCTCAAACTCACTTGCCTCTGCCTCTCAAGTGCTGGGATTAGAGGTGTTTACCACTTTGTCTGGCTCTAGAGTGTGCAACTGAGCTGGATCATCAAACACTGTGTTTTGTCCTCTTCCACTGTATGCTGGGAGGTGGGACCTTTAAGACCTGCTGAGAACTGTGATCTCCAGAGTGGCTGAATCCAGTAATGGGTTAAGGGATGGCTGTAGGAGGGGCTTTCTAATCAAGCAAGGCCTCTCTGGCCTGGTGGTTTGTCTCGCCACATGATGTAGCAAGAGCCGCCCCTTCCACCAGGAACTGGGGCCATGGCCTGGGATTCCCTAGCCTCCAGGACTGTGAGCCAAATAAACTACTTCTTTTCTTTATACACTACTCAGTCTCAGGATTTTGTTATAGCAACAAGAAGCAGAGACTGGGTGGCACTTAACATTGTGTTTTCTGCTGCTGAGGACAGCACATTCGTCCGTTCACTGGAATATACTGAATAACTATCCAGGGATGCCTTACTCTCCTCCCACGGTGATGCCCAGACGATCACTAAGTGTGGGAGCTACCATTCTCTGCCCAGTGTCTGACACTCACCCTTCAACACTGCAGGGCTGTGGTCTCCACACAGCACCCCAATCCCAGCACACAAAGCACCCTGACGGTGCACTACACATTGGGAAATCCTCTCAAGCTGGAACTCAGTCTCCCCTGAGCCAGCACCCTTCTGGCGACACCCAAAACTGTCAGAGTACAGAGGCACCCTCATGCCCTGCCACACCCGCAGCAGTGAAGCAAGGAAGCAGCCGTGTAGGCTCTCAGACATCAGCTTTACTTCTGGTCTGCCCTGATTACTCCAGATGTCCCACACTTACACATCTGGATGTTTTCATCTTCAGAAAGTGGGCGGTGACAGCATAGACCTACCCGTGAGCGTCCGTCCACGGTAGCACGTGTTCCTTCTTAGACACTGCCTTTTTAAAATCAAAAACAAAAGATGTCTGTTTGCTGCAAGGAATACAATGATGGCAAACTCCAAGGCACAGGCCCCACCGAGAGTCTTTCCTGAAATTGCACCTCCAAGGACCTGCCTCCCTGTCGGACGGAATGGTTTGTTTGTGGGCTCAACGGGATCTGTCCATGCTCCCTGGCCCTGCGGCTTTTGCACCTGTGACAGCACATGGTGCATCATGATGGGTCACACATGCGAGTCAGGCTGCTCCCCTGACAGCAGCTGAGAAACAGAAAGAGGTAGGAAATGCCCAGAGGTCACAGTCCCCTTCAAGGACCAAGTCCCACTGGGTTCTGCCTCCTGAAGGCAGCTACCATCCGGCAGCAGCTTGCTAAGGACCAAGTCTCCAGCCTTGTGGGACCTTCCATATGAGATTCCAGCACACGCTGAGCTGGCAGGCCTCGAGGATCCCTGTCAGCTCCGATGTGTTCCCCTTCCACTCTTCTGATACGGGCAGATTCTTCTTTTTTTTACAGTTTTATTGAGGTGTATTTCACAGGCCATAAAACTCGCCCATTGAAAGGGCAAAGTTCAGTGGTTTTTATTATGGGCAGACAGACCTTGACCATCACAGAAAAGAGGGCAAAATATTAAGTTAACGCCTTTCTCCTGTGGCCAGTTCCTCTCTTCTCCAGTGCCCGTATCTTTCTCACCACTGTTCTGTTTTTCCTGGGTGTTGCATTGGGCAGGGCCCTGGAGAGCACCCCCTGGTGACCAGCAAGTCTGGGAAGAGGAAGGAGAAGTGAACCAGGGATAACTGGTCTAGTCCAGTGCAGCTTAACCCTATGCTCCCCACAACAGAATAAGCAGGCATTTATTTGTTTTTATTTTATATTGTATATAAATATATTGTGTATGGGTGTTTTGCCTGCATGCGTATCTGTGCACCTCAAACCTTGGAGGCTGGAAGACAGTACAGGACCCCCAGAACTGCAGTTACAGACAGTTGTGAACTGCCATGTGGGTGCAGGGAGTTGAACCTGGGCCTTTCTTTTGGGAGAGCAGTCAGTGTTCTTAAGGGTAGGGCCATCTCTCCAGTACTGAGACCATTTATCTTAATGAAAAACAAGGTCAAACAAATGGAAGTATTTTTGAGTACTTTAAAAATCTAGCCAGGAAGGTCAGAGTTCACCAGCAAAAGCTGAAAGCATTTTAGTTTCCATTTTGTTTTTAAACTTTGCTGTTTAAAAGTTTGGTCTTTGTCTTAGCTCCACATATAGTGAAAATTCCACAAATAACCACATGGAACTAACTGAATAAACAATGATCTGGGAACAAGGAGTAAGTCCATATGTGTGACAGATAATGACTTAACATCTAACATTTTTGCTTGATTTCTAGTTTTGGTCAGTCCCTGTCATCTGAAGGAGTCAGATTAGCAACCACATCTAACTATGGCATCAAACTTGAACGTGAAGGATGAACGGGGAAGCGTGGTTGGAATGGATATTTAAACATGCATCTTGCCTGATAATTCCCCTCATAGAAATTATAGAAATTTGAAAGCATTCTAAATAATAAATCATTTCCGTAAAGGAAGGGCATTTAAAATTACTAAGAACCCCAAGAAAGAAAAATCTGAGAAACAAGCAAAGAAGAATAGAGCAGAAACACAGTCAAACAGACCCCCAAAGAGCATCAGAAGCGAGTACAAAGAAATGCCACGCCCACTTGGTTGGACTAAAGTTTAAGTCCCGTAAACTCCACAAAAGGTGCAGTCACAGGGAGGTCAAGAGGTGAATGTCTATCTACTGAGGGAACACAGACTTGGAAGCTGGGGGGTGATGAGGTAATTCAGAGCAACCCTCCCTGTGAAAGCAGACATACAATGGGCGTGTTCTCCGAGGCATCAAAGATCTGGCAGAGGGTCAGGAGTGCTATCGAGGTTCTGGGAATGGAGGGGGGGTCTGAGGAGCTAAGCCAACTGCAGCCACCTTCTCACTGGGCTGGGAGTAGCTCTCTAACTCAAGGAATGCAGCTGAGCCAGCCGTGGGATTTTATCCAATTCACAGTCCAGACACTAAATCCAGGCCCTCCCCAAAGTGGGGAAGCTGAGTGCATTCTCCCTCCTCTAGATTGGGAGCCCAGAGCAAGAGCCAGAAATTGGCAGGTGCCCGCAGGGATTCGTGGGCTTTGAGTTACTACTTTGGTCCTTGACTGTGAACTGATGTGGTCCTCTGCGGCTGCTGCCAAGCACCTGAAACAAGAACAGAGCCGCTGAAAGATGATGTCATCCTAGGCAACAACAAACTACGTTAGCAACCACTCGGAATCTTAGGTGGGAAGCACTGGATAGTGAATAAATGAGATTCAGCTTATTGCTTAAAACAGTCTACATTTTAAGTGCATATCGGAGAAAATAGAATCCGAAAACCAACAATTCGCATAGGTGACTCAAAAAGAGGAAAAACAAGTCAATAGGATATGAGAAAACAGAACTGCGCTGATGCGACTGTTGAGCCGCTAGGAGCATCTGCCTCCGAGCCCGATGACCCGAGTTCAATCTCCCAACCCACACGGCGGAAAGAGAGAACTGGTTCTCTACAGTTGTCTGAGGACCTCCTGTGTCAAAATAATAAATGTAAAAAGAAGTTTCAAGATGATAGGAACATAACTTACTGCAACTGATAACAAGTAACATTTTTTTTTCATAGAGAAGGCATAAGCAAAACCAAGAAGGAGAAAAGAACAAAAAGCAGATACTCCCAATTTATTTCCCACCAGTGAGGATGCGGCCCAGTGGTAGAGCCAGGTGTTTGGCATGTGTATGGTCTCCCATGCAATCCTCAGCTCCCAACAGAAAAGAGATAAAAAAGTAATGAGAAATTCTACGTGATACAGTTGAGAACTCAGGGAGATGGACGATTGTAAAGAGAAATAGGGCACTGCAATTGAGTCTATAGCTGGTACAGTTTTTATCTGAACAAAGTTCATAGAAACTATGACAAAACTCAACGCAGAGAGGCTGTGACAAACACCTGGCCGTGCAAGTGGAAAGCAGCAGGACAGCTGGAAACAAAGTGACCCTGGTAAAGGTGAGTCACTGCCCTTTGGCCGCTAGCTCGTGCTGTGCAGTTTCTGTTCTAAAGTTGCATAAATAACTGTTTTTTTTTTTTTTTCGAGACAGGGTTTCTCTGTGGCTTTGGAGCCTGTCCTGGAACTAGCTCTGTAGACCAGGCTGGTCTCGAACTCACAGAGATCCGCCTGCCTCTGCCTCCCAAGTGCTGGGATTAAAGGCGTGCGCCACCACCGCCCGGCTAGTTTCTGTTCTAAAGTTGCATAAATAACTGTGCAGTGTGGCTCTGTGTGCAACAAGTGCTTCAGTCTCCCTTGTAAGTAAAGAACCACGAGGAGAAAAAGGACTCAAGAAAACCTGAAAAAGACATTGAATCGGTAACTTTTATTCTATCCCTCAAAACAAATAAAATCTGAGCGCCGACGCCGGGCAATATAATATGACTAGCCAGCCCCAGAACGGACTGCATGGCTGGCCACCACCAGCAATGACCAGACGACTGGTCACCATCAGCACTGACCATACGGCTGGTCACCATCAGCACTGACCATACGGCTGGTCACCATCAACACTGATCATACGGCTGGTCACCATTAACACTGACCATACGGCTGGTCACCATCAGCACTGACCATGTGATTGACCAGCCCCAGCACTGACTGCATGGCTGGCCACCATAAGCACTGACCATACGACTAGTCACCATCAGCACTGACTATATGACTGGCCACAATCACCACTGACCATATGACTGGTCACCATCATCACTGACTATATGGCTGGCCACAATCACCACTGACCATGTGACTGTCCAGCACCAGCGCTAACCATATGACTTGATGGAGGAAGGTCATTGGTTAAATAATAAAGAAACTGCCTAGGCCCATTTATAGGCCAGCCCTTAGGTGGGTGGAGTAAACAGGATGCTGGGAGAAAGAAGCCGAGTGAGGAGTCGCTATGATTCTCCCACTCCAGACAGACGCAGGTTAAGATCTTTCCTGGTAAGCCAGCTCGTGGTACTACACAAAATATTAGAAATGGGTTAATCTAGATATGAGAGCTAGCCAGTAAGAGGCTGGAGCTAATGGGCCAAGCAGTGTTTAAAAGAATACAGTTTCCATGTAATTATTTCGGGGCATAAGCTAGCCATGTGGGCGGCTGGGTGCTGGGGACGCAGCCCTGCCGCTCTTATCACAACAATGACTGGCCAGCTGTACAGCTTTTAAGATGCAGCTACTGCATACAAACACTACAGGAAAAAAAGAAATTATTCCTAACTGATAGAACAAAGGTGAGAAACAAAGAAAACAAATCAGACAAACCACATATAAATGTCTTCCTAAGAAGCATGTAAATTTTAAAGAAGATATCAGAAAGCCCAATTCTGTAGTCTTAACAATACTGCCAAGTGCAATTTATCCAAGTAGCATAAAACAGTATTGAGTTGCATAAAACAGTACTGTGCCAGAAAATCGATTAATGTGATTACATAATTCACCACACTGACAGAAGGGAGAGAGAAAAATGGCCTTATGGTCTTCACAGGATGCAGAACACGCTATGACATCCAGCACTCATTCACAACACACACTCAGCAAACTGGGACCCGAGGCAGCTTCTCCCACTTGGTCACGGCTATGTACACAGACACAGCACACACTGCATTTGGTGATGGTTCGTTAAAAACAGTCCCTCTATGCCGGGTGGTGGCGGCAAATACCTTTAACCACAGCATTCAGGAAGCAGAGGCAGATGAGTCTCTGAGAGATAGAGGTCAGCCTTGTCTACAAAGTGAGTTCTGGGGCAGCCAAGGCTACACAGAGAAACCGTATCTCAAACAAAACAAACCAAAAATAAACAAAAAACCCACAACTAACCAACTAACCAAACAAACCACCACCATCACAAAACCAGTCCCTCTATGTCTACTACCACTGTCTCCACCCAATGCAGTGCTGAAGCTCACGGTGGAGGAAAGAGGACAGGAAAAGAAGACACAAGAGCTGCAAAGGTGGTCTGGCATGCTTGTGGGAACCAGGGCTGCAGGCTACTAGATACAGCAGCCACAGATCTATATACAGCAGAGCTAGGCAAGGAAAATGCAATTCATTTAAGCAGCAAAATTTCATCGAATGAGTCCAGTTACATAGAACAAAACTTTACCGAAAGTCGGTTTATAGGAAGAGAAAGGTGCATTCCTGTGTAGCAAGAACTCAAATCATAAATAATTCTTCCAGTCCTGATGCTATTCATTCCTTGTAACCTCACTTGACCTTCTGGTGGGTTTGTGTGAGGTAGAGAAATCAGACAGTGGCTTTAAGATTCTGGAGGAAAGTCAAAGGGTCAAGTATGGGCAAGGCAACTGAAGAGAGCCAAGGCCCACGAGGACACATCTGCCCTCCCAGACTTCAGGATTTGTTAAGGCCTAGTGTGGTAACTTGAATGTAACTGGCTTATAGGGAGTGGCACTATTGAGAGACCTGGCTTCGTTGAAATAGGTGTGGTCTTGTTGAAGGAAGTGTGTCACTGTGGGGGTGGGTTCTGAAGTCTCTTTTGCTGAAGCTTCGCTCAGTGTCACAGACCATTTCCTGTTGCCTTTTGATCAAGATGTAGCCAGCACCATGTCTGCCTGTATACCGCCATGCTCCCTGCCATGATGATAATGGACTAAATGTCTGAAGTGTAAGCCAGTCCAATTAAATATTTTCCTTATAAGCATTGCTGCGGTCATGGTGTCTTTTCACAGCAACAGAAACCCTAGCTAAAACAGGTCCCAAGACTCCTACACAAGAATAACCAGATCCATACCTATACAGAAATTACCATTTGACAGATAAGCTATGTATGTTTTCATGAAACACTTGATCAAATGTCAAGATAACTGGTTATTCAGACAGAAAATAGCAAAGCAGAGGTGAAGGCACTTATGTGATCCCAACTCTAGGGAGGCAGAGACGGGAGGGTCAGGGACTCAAGGTCATCCTTGGCTACCTAATGAGTTCAAGGCTAGCCTGGGCTGGATGAGACCTCGTTCTTCCTATGCCTTCCCCAAAAGAAGCAAATTGTAGAAAGTGAAAGATGAACTGTCAAGAAAGAGAAAATATTTGTAATGCACAGTACCATGAACAGACGCCTAAGAATGCAGAAACTCCTGCACACCACCAGCCCAGCTCTCCACATGACTCCACAGTTTATACCCTTCATTGGCTTTCTTCTGATTACTGTAACCCTCCCACCCCTCTAATCATCCCACTCCCATTACCTACTCCACCCTACATGCCCATTTCCCAGGTCCCCATAGTCTTTCTTTGGTTGGACTGGGGAACCTACTGAATTTAAGTGGCCATTTATGTGACCATGGATTTGGAACTAGCCCCTGGAGCCTGGTGGGCTCCTCAGTGAGTCTCCAACTAAAGACAATGACAGTCCCTCTTTCAGAGTCCAGCAATAGCCAATCATGCAGCAGGGAGAGGGTCACAAGCCCCACCCCATCCATGGTTGACTGTTAACAGGTCCAATCCTCTGAATGCCCCTTTCAGGCAGCCATAAACGAGGTGGGGTCACTTGCCTGGCTATGCCAGGCCCATAATACAGCATGGCACTTCACAACCCTTTCCCCTGTCTTCCAGAGTAAGCTCTTTCTGCACCCTCTTCCAAAACAATCCCTGACCCTTGCAGGTGACGATGGCTCAGCTGGTAAAGCGCATGAAGACATGACTTTGGGTGGCCTGGAATTGTAGAGCTGGGGAGGCTGGGACAGGAGGATCGGTGAGGGCTAAAGTTAAGCTTCAGTTACTGTGTCTAAGAGACATATATATATATATATATATATATATATATATATATATATATATATATATATATGCCTCTACCCTGGCAGCCCACTTGCCCAGGACAGAAAACTTCCTGGAATGTTGGGGGCTGTTGTTCATATAAGATACCAAGGTTGGTTGCCCCAACTGAATAGAATGTGCTTGATCACAAGTAGCAGGAAGTACATCGGGTGTATGTCTGTCCCTGGTTAGACAAAGACAAGAAATACATAGCTGTGTGAGTTTTGCCTTTAAAAGCACCCGGCTAATGTAATCACGGCCATTCCTGGAGATCTAAGGTATCTAAGGTATGGACCTAGCCAGTGTTTAGTAAAGCTTGTTTCAAATTTGGTAGTGGTCCTGTTCTCACCTGATGGGGTTAACTGGGGCTTGCTGGCCAGCCAGTCCTGCCCAACTGGGAAGGAAAGAAAGACGACAAGTCACCTAAAAGTATCTTTAAAGATGGTGAGATCTAGGCAGCCAGAGAGCAGTATAGATCCTAGAAAGACTGAAGATGCTGGAAAAGAAGAAAACAAGGGCCCAGGCCCTGAAACAGGGCAGGGTGGATGTGTGAAACAGAACACACTAGTCAGGGGAAAGACCTGAGGTCCCAATACATACACTTCAAGGCAACAGGGACAGAACTTCCCTAGGGCTACGGGTAAATTCAGTAACTTAAGTTCTAAGGCATGTTAAAATCCATCTTAAATCAATTAACACCCACATTTTTAGCAGTATCCAAAGGCTTGCCAGGAAGAGCAAAATCTCTATCTGCGCTTCTACCGGAGCGACCAAGACTAATGCTAATGACTTCCTGGAGACTGATGCTTCAGTCAAACTTAAAATTAGTTAACCATGAAACAAGGGGCTGGTAAGACCTTGTTTTCTCAAAATCAAAAAGTAATTTGTTCTAAAATATATTATTTTGGATATTACAAGCATCCATTCTCAGCACAGGGTGGGTAAATGCTGTCGCCCCCCCCCCCCCCGCCGTAACAGTGTCTTCATACTGCGAGGTCAAAGGCATAATTACTAGTGTCAGATACAGAATTAAAAGCAAAACGAGTCCAGATAAATGACCCAACCCAGGTCTTCCTACATAGCTTACTAAACAAGGCCTAGGGGAGTCAGTACTTGATGTGACATACTGAGATTGCATCTCTGGGACAGAGGCAAGGCTGGGCTCTCCCTGGTCCTCCAACCCCTCCACATCCAAACCAAAACACTAATAGCAACATCCTTGTGTCACCAACTCAACAAACTGGGGAAACAAGAATGATCTCTAGCCATAATTACTCCTCAAAAAGGATCTAAAATGTATGAGTAATAATAATAAAAAATGGCATTTACTTTTTAAGTATATGTGTAACTGAAGTCCATTACTGAAACATTTGTAACTTCTAAAGTGATTCTTCAACTTCAAATACAAACAAAGATTGCAGGCAAAAGCTAATTATGAACTTGGTTATTATAGGGTGTGAAAAGATGACTGGATGGGAGGAAGGAATGCTTGCACAGGTTTTTATTTGACAGTGGATTTCAAAATATCCAGCACATTTAATTTCTGAAATAGCTGTGAACTTTCTGTACATTAAAATAAACGAGGACATTAAGTGTATTAAGTCTTTGAGGTGCTATCAAGGCAATGCCTTCGGAGGGAAACCAGCCTTATTTCATCTCTCACAAGTAGCCAGAGCATGACAGGCAGAAATGAAGTCACAGAACAACCCCTTCATAGGCTTCCCGCCACATTCCACAGATGTTTCTGCTCTTCGCTCAAATGAACTTTCTCAGTTTTCTTTTCTTCTTTTTTTATTGTTTTTATTGAGCTATATATTTTTCTTCACTTCCCTCCCTTCCTCTCCGCTACCCTTCTACCTTCTCCAGTGGTCCCCATGCTCCCAATTTACTCAGGAGATCTTGTCTTTTTCTACTTCCTATGTAGATTAGATCCAAGTATGTCTCTCTTAGGGTCCTCTTTGTTGTCTAGGTTCTCTGGGATTGTGAATTGTAGGCTGGCTTTTCTTTGCTTTATGTCTAAAAGCCACTTATGAGTGAGTACATATGATGTTTGTCTTTCTGGGTCTGGGTTACCTCACTCAATAATGATATTTTCTAGCTCCATCCATTTGGCTGCAAATTTCAAGACGTTATTTTTTTTTCTGCTTTGTAGTACTGTATTGTGTAAATGTATCACATTTTCCTTATCGATTCTTCAGTCGAGGGGCATTTAGATTGTTTCCAGGTTCTGGCTATGACAAACAAAGCTGCTATGAACATAGCTGAGCACATGTCCTTGCGGCACAGTTGAGCATCCTTTGGATATATACCCAAAAGTGGTATTACTGGGTCTTGAGGAAAGTTGTTTCCTAATTTGCTGAGAAATCACCACACTGACATCCAAAGGGGTTGTACCAGCTTGCACTCCCATCATCAATGCAGGAGTATTCCCTTTTCCCCACAACCTCTCCAGCATAAGTTGTTATCAGTGTTTTTGATCTTGGCCATTCTTACAGGTGTAAGATAGAAAACCTCTGTTTTCACCACCACCAGCAACACTTGTAGATTTCTTAGGCCACTTTCGCACTTAACTCTCTATTCACTAAAAACTGCCCCCAGAAACCATCTTGTCTGCCTCCCAAAGGTTCTTTATCCTCAAGTTTCTCCTGATACTGAGAATTTGCATTCTTTGTGTTTACCTTGTAGACATCTAACTGCAATTATCACTAGACACTTTGCATCTAGTTTCTCTGTGCGTCCTCTGTTTCAGGGATCAGTCATGTCTTCCTAAGTCCTTGTAATTATCAGGCACAAAAGAAGAAAGAAAGAAAGAAAGAAAAGCGGGGAGAAAGGGAGGGAGGGAGGAAAGGAGGGAAAGAAGGAAGGAAGAAAGGAAGGAAGGAAGGAAGGAAGGAAGGAAAGAAAGAAAGAAAGAAAGAAAGAAAGAAAGAAAGAAAGAAAGAAAGAAAGAACAAAACCAAAAAACTCCTTTGCATTTTCCTTGACTTGCTAGCAAGCTTCTGGAGCAGCACTGAAGACAGTGAGGTAAATGCCAAGGCCTACTGAACCGTCTACAGTCACTCCAAAGGACTCCAAAACTCCTGGCTGTACCAATCATTCAGTAACCTTGATCCATTCCCTTCTGCACACCTGGTCTCCTAGGCTCTTCTTTATTTTATACAGAGCCCACTCCACTGTGGTCCCTTCTGATTCACCTACCTGTCTAGACTCTCCTTGGCCATGCTCCATCCCCTAGTCTAGATCCTCAGCTCACTGTTCCCCGTGTCTTGTACTACACACCTCCTCAAGGCCTGCAAGCCAGCACCCCGCTGCTGACACAGATGAAGGGCTTGATAGGCTCACTCTGTCCCCTCCACAACCACTCCTGGCAGTCCCCAGGCATCGCCCCCTCCTTCGACCCCTCAGCAGCAATCTCACCTGTTAGAACCTCCACTCCCCCTTTTCTAGCAGCAACCCACTAAGACAGTGTAGTTCCCTCCCCAGCCCCCACAAACTCACTCCTCTTGGGACATTCTCCACTCCCCTCTTCTGGAGATACGTTGTCTCCCTGTCTCCCCTTACCCAGAAGCACCTGAGTTCTCCCTTTGAAAGTCCAGTATGTGTGAGTGTGTGTGTATGTATGTATGTATGTATGTATCTACGTATGTATTTTTTTCCCTCCAGATTGAAATAATAAACGTTCATCAACTTAAACAAAATCAGAAAAGCCTGAAGTCCCAAAAGTCAGAAAAGCCTCTGGTAGTAGAGAAGGCTTCAAAAAAACACTGCAGTGTGTCAACCCCAAAGACGACAACTGGGCCACTGTCAGTCTATTACCGGCCCCCATTTACCTCAGTTCTTAGAAAAGCACAGGGTCGATGGCATCCCTGCTTGCCCACCGCTGTCAGCAATTCAAATGGGCAAAGGTGCGCTGATTTTTACATCCACACCACAGCCCAGCTGTCATAACTCACAGAGAGCTGTGACGGTGAGAAACAGGAGATCAAATTAAGCGTCTTGGCTAAGCCAGTTCAGCAGGCTGCAGATCCCTGCACGCTGTAGAGCGCTGCCCCCCTGTGGCTGACTGAAAGGCCACTGTGGCTGGCCAGCCTGCCCTTCGGGCACATGTCTACAAAGACCACATTTTAGGCTCCCCGGCAGAAGCATCTTTTCCAGGCTCACTGTCCACACAACCTGGGTATCTGCTGGAGTGTGGCTACGCTGGCTTGCCACTACGATCCCCTATGTAAGGCTCTTCATAGGGCAACAGTAAAAGCTGGAGGAGTCGGGTTCTCAGGCCACTGAGGGCCAGTTTAAATGCTGTCTTTCTTTCCTGTCCACAAATAGATCACAGCGGTGCTGTTCCATCGCATGACAGCGTTTAGTTCATACTCAAGGTGAACTATGACTGTCCTTTGTGCTAACAGCCTAAGAGGCATCTGGGCACTTGGGGTCTTCCTTGTTATCTCTGCACTGAACCCACTCTGTAGTCTGGAGACTCCCCATCTCCTGTTTTTGGGGTGGGGCTGGTCTCCTCTGGAGTTGCAAACTCTCTGGTTCTAATGCAAAGTCCTTGTTCACTCTACCCCTATAGATACCTATAGGTACCTAAAGACAACCCTGGGGGACTGGAGAGATGGCTCAGAGGTAAAGAGCACTGGCTGCTCTTCCAGATGTCCTGAGTTCAATCCCCAGCAACCACATGGTGGCTCACAACCATCTGTAATGAGATCTGGTGTATTCTTCTGTACTGCAGGATACATGCAGGAAGAACCCTGTATACATAATAAATAAAGATCTTTAATTTAAAAAACAAAGATGCCACCCTGTTCCTGCCAGTGGCCATTTCCCTCATGAATGGAATCGGGGTTCTGATAAAGACGCAGCTCAGTGGTCTGAGAGCACTTGCCCAGCAGGCACAGACCCAGACACTGCACATCCAAACATCAGCCTTTGGAAACACAGCTGTTGCCCAGCCTGCCGGTGAATCTAAAACTGGGACTTCATCACAAACAAGCAGAAAGACTGCCAAGAAGACTAAGTCCTACGGCAGTATCTAATACGGCTCTAAGGTATAAGCCTTCCTACCACCTGTGAAGTCATATCTAGGGTGAACTTAACATTTGAGCCCTCCCTTGCTAGAGGACAGAAAATGATTCTGTTAGTTCGTCTTTTCAGGCTCACCCTAAGCTTACAGAAAGAGCTGGAGTTTCACGGCACGTGACCCTCACTCCCCAACTTCACGCCTCTCCGCCAGGCAGTCAGAGTCAGACTCCATGAACAGTCAGCTGTACAAAATATGTAACTTCTGCCCTGCCCGCCACCCAAAAAACTATGTTTAAATCCAAGCAAGGTGATGCATTCCTGTAATCCTAAGTATCCAGGAATCTGAAGAAGGAGGATGGTGAATTCGATGCCAGCCTGAACCAGAGAAATTGTTTTGGTTGCTTTTCCATTGCTGTAATAAAAGTTATAGAAGGAAGTTTTTAATCTGTGCTCATAGTTCAAGAGGATGAGTCCATGACCATCATCACAGGGAGCTTGGCAGCAGGCAGGCGTGGCACTGGAGCTGAAGCTGATAGCTTACACCCTTATCTACAAGCAGGAGGCAGAGAGAGCCAACTGGGAAAAGTGTTTGGGGGCTTTTGAAATCTCAGAGCCCACCCCCAGTAACACAACTCCTCTAACAAGGCCACACCTCCTAAGCCTTCCCAAAGAGTTTCACTAAGGACCAAGTATTCAAATATATGCACCTATGTGTCCATTTTCATTAAAATGACCACAGCGATGCTGACAAACAAACAAACAAAAACCCAGAGCCTGGGAATGTAGCACAATGTGAACCACATTTGATTAGCCTGTGCAAGGCCTTGCGTTCAGCCCCCGGCACCCCTCTAAGCCACGCTTATAGACGGAAAGCAACATACACTAAAACTTCCATGTTTCTCTCTCATGCTAGAAGCCATACAGAGTTCAATTGTTCTGGTTACATCAGGGAGATAGAATGTTTCAAAGACAAATGCAACTGTGTACTTTATGTATGTACTCAAAGCGCTGTGTGTGTGTGTGTGTGTGTGTGTGTGTGTGTGTGTGTGTGTAAACAACTGTACAGCATTATTTGTTATGCTTCTTAGGGATTATTTAGTCTGTGCAGTAATAAATGTGGAAATCAAATGATACTGCTCACCAAGTGAGAAAGAATAAGATCACCTCTCCATAGATAGCTAAACAGCTCCATATTACAAAACAAAGAATTTCCAGAAGTTAATTATTCAATAACATGCAGATATTCTTCTCATTTCTATATTTTTAACCCCCTCTGACCTAGCCACCACCTCCACCAGCCTCACCAGTCACCTCCAGATGTCCCCATGCTCTATAGTCACAATGCCAAGCACAGCACCAGGAGGCTGTGTGCCACTAGAGTGGTATCAGGTCCAGGTTCCAGAAATGTAAGACTGCCAGAAATATATGGCCTCAGTCTGCAGATTCTGAAGCAGTGTCAGCTCTCTGTTCGGAGACCATAGGGAAAATTATAATGTCTCTCCTCTAAGAGGACAAAAAAAAAAAAAAAAAATCTCCCCAGATGACCTCTCTAATGCCTGTTGCTTCCACGATGCCTCTGCCCCGCTCCACTCTGAGGACCAGGTCTCTGTGGATCACTTGCTCCCTCCCAGAACCTCCCACTCCAGTTTCTTCCTGCTCTCCCCATGCACACCCTCTGCTTCTGGCCGGTCTGTGGCTCTGACACTAGCCCTCTAAGCTCACAAAACTATCTCAGCAGCAGCAGCAGCTCTGTCTCCTTTGTGGCTGATGGGGGAACTGGGGCTCAAAGGGCTGCCTGCATCCTCCACATCATCCACCCAGCCTTGAGCATCATCTCTGCGGAGTTCCGCAGCTCAGAGCATCCAACAGGGCCCTTCCACCAGCCCTCTGCTCCAGGTTCCTTCCCTTCTCTGTTCCCTCGGTCTGAGAAGCACCTCTGCATGTCTGTCACAACAAAGTCACATGGGACCTTCCAAGTCCGTTCAGAGTCTGTCTTCTTTGTGATGCTCCCTACAGTGAGCAGCTTTGAGCGTCTGGGTATCTCTTGAAGTACCTCACACCACTTTCAGTTATTACGCTCAACATCTGTTTATGCTCTACTAGATGGTGGCCGCTGGCCAATCGAAAGGCAGGCAAACGGTGATGATGGGGGATGTTTGTGAGATGCGGGACGGGAGCCCCAGCTCGACTAAAATAGGGGATGCTTGCATGCATTATGGCTATGAGGCTGGCACCTTGGTCTACACGCAGGAGCTGCAGCAGGAAAGTTGGCTAGAGAAAAGAAGAAGGAAACGTGGCCACTGGTCTCAAGCACAGACAAGAACACTGAATCAGAGCCCTAGGTGGGGACAGGGTCTATCAAAATGTGGTGTGTTTATCATCTTGCTAACACTGTGGCAAAATAACTGAGAAAAGCAGCTTAACAAATGGGAGAGATTTACTGTGGTTCATGGTTTCAGTCCACAGTTACCTTGGGCCTGCGACAGCCCAATAGACCTCAACAGAACGACTGGGAAAGAAAGCCCGCTTATAGCATAGTAGATAGAAAATAGCCACACAGGAAGGGGCCTAGGGCAAAATAACCCTTCAAGGTCATGCTTCCTAAATACTAACTTTCTCTCTCTAGGCCCCAGCTCTGAAAGGTTCTATCCCAGCCTAAGAGTGCCACAGGCACTTGGGTGGGGGAGGCAGGGACACTTACGATTCAAAGGACAGCATCTAGGAACTGCTTCCTCAAGAGTCTAGCTGTCCCCTCTTGAGATACTATTTCCTCTTCTCTTTTCATTAAGGACGAATTTCTAAGCGGGCCCATGTTTCGTAATCAATTC
This sequence comes from Chionomys nivalis, assembly GCF_950005125.1. Lineage (NCBI taxonomy): Eukaryota > Metazoa > Chordata > Mammalia > Rodentia > Cricetidae > Chionomys > Chionomys nivalis. The sequence continues at coordinate 26,949,095 of NC_080108.1, read as the reverse complement.
TGATGAATACAATCCAGACTAAAATCAGAATCAATAAACTTCCCACTAGCGGCTGCTCCTGAAGAGACATTCTAGGAAGGTATGAGATGCTGGAACTGGTCCAAGCCAGAGACAAATTCTGAGTCTCAGAATTAAGCCAGAAAGCCCACTGGCCTGAGACAGAGGCCTCTACTCAGAAGGGTACTCAGTACCTTGAAGTGCTTCTTTTTTTTTTTTTTTTGATTTTCGAGACAGGGTTTCTCCGTAGCTTTTGGTTCCTGTCCTGGAACTAGCTCTTCTAGACCAGGCTGGCCTCGAACTCACAGAGATCCGCCTGCCTCTGCCTCCTGAGTGCTGGGATTAAAGACATGCGCCACCACCGCCCGGCCTTGAAGTGCTTCTTAAAAAAAAAAAAATGTTTTGGAGAAGCTGACTAGCTGATGCCCCGGGAATACCTTGGCTGAATGTGGTTACTTAATGAAGAAGGCAAAAACCTGCCACTAATTGGTCGGCAACTGGCAAACTGCAATCAGACTGGCCTCTGGAATGCTTACAGTGACATAAATCATAAATAGCCAGATTTCTTGTTCTGTGCAGTCTCAGATCCCTCTGACTCTTCGCATGCTGAAAATTAATGACAGTGACTTCCTGGCAGTCTTTACCCTCCAGAAATGCAGCTCCTGCCCCCAGGGTTGACGGCCACACTCTGGTTTCCAAGACAGGGTCAGCCTGTGGCTTGCCTAATGAACAGAGTACTGAGAGCCAATCAGCAAGGACAAGGCGCCCCCAAGGACCACGCATGTGAGCGCCTGTGAGACTCTCACGCTATTTTCTTAAGTGAACACTCAGCATTTTGGTTAATCAATACTTTTTAGTATCTACATGGGCAAAATAATGAAACAGGAAGATCCTGGAGCAAGACACTGTGGCCTCAGGTAAGTTACAAAACAAAACAAAACAGAAAGCAGGTTCTTGGGGGATTTCATGAGGGAGCAAGCTAGAAAGAGCAGACCTCCCTCACCAAGAAGGATTGCTGACATATGAATTTCTCTCCCACCGTGATTTTACTCAGCCTTCAACTAAAACTATTTTACTATTAGAGAAATCACCCCAGACTTTTGCAAGTCAAAAGCATTGGCTTCTTTTAACATACAGCAAGACAAGACGGTTCAATGAGGAAGGATGCTTGCTGCCAAGGCTGCCGACCTGAGTTCTATCCCAAGGAACCCACAGGGTGGAAGCAGAGACCTGACTCTTCAAAGCTGTCCTCTGACTTCCATATGTATGCAATGGCATACTTGTTGTCGTGTGTGCGCGTGTGTGTGGACACACACGCAATGTTTTTCTTTTAGAAAACTCACATTAAAAGCACAAAGCAACACTAAACTAATCTTCTATGCTATAAAACATTTCAGAGAGTTATTTGGGCAAGTAAGCCCAGCACTCAGGAGGCAGAGTTAGGGGCAAAGGCAGGAGGATCTCTGTACGTTTGAGGTCAGCTAGTCAACATAGTTTCAGGATTGCCAGGTCTACATAGTGTGACCATTAAAAAAAAAAAAAAACAAGTAATAGAAATATTTATATGCAATAATTGGAAATCATTAGGAAACGGGTATTGTATCTCTTAATATATTTTTACTGAGTGATTATCCAGCTTTTGGGGAAGAAGCACTAATTATTTTTCTCACCCCATTATTTACAGACAAAAACATAAGAACCAAAATCATACTAACACAGGTAACTTTTCAGCAAAAAAATTAATTTCCTAAAACCAACATGATTATACTTTTCTGTAAAAAGCGAGAAACTGTTCCTGATCTTTCTCGCTCTTCATTAGATTTTTATGAAAATTTTTTCACTCAGATCAATTCCTTTTGAGGCAAATGAATGGTGTTTTACCTACGGTGTTGTTTGTGGATTATAGTTTCCAGTGAATTCTCTCCCTCATCTTGGATCACGATCTGAAGGTTGCACACATATCATGAAGGCTTTACTGTTTTATTGGTCTGATTTAAAAAGCCAGATTTATAATAAAGTGTTGACAAATGTCATTCTGTTCCTCCAGCTACAGAACCATATGCCACATATGTCTTTCTCAGGCTTGTCTGGTGTTATTTCTTGCAGGATCGTCATTATAGAACAATGCAGGGCTGAGATTGTCGAGTATTAGTTAAAGATGTGTTACATTTGTTTATGCTGTGGAACATTTGTTTAATGATGCAATGGGGTATTCGCATTCTTTTATGTTGCATTTGTTTAACTCTGTGAAGCTGTGTTACTTTGCCTGTCTCAAACACCTGATTGGTCTAACAAAGAGCTCAGTGGCCAATAGCAAGGCAGGAGAAAGGATAGGAGGGACTGGGGGGCAGAGAGAATAAAGAGGAAGAGAAAACTGGGGAGTAAAAGATCAAGGAATGAGAAAAGGAGAAAGAGCAAGAAAGGAAGGAGCCAGTTACTCAGCAACACAGCCAGCCACTGAGTAAAAAGGAAAGAAAAGATATATAGAACTAGAGAAAGGTAAAAGTCCAGGGGCAAAAACAGATGGGACAATTTAAGCTAAGAAAAGCTGGCTAGGAACAAGCCAAACGAAGGCTGGGCGTTCATAAGAAAGAATAAGCCTCCCTGTGCGTATTTATTTTGGGAGCTGGGTGGTGGGCCCCCAAAGAGCAAAGAATAAGATTTTAAAAAAGCAACTACAGGCTGGTCTATTGTCATGTGAATACAATCCTCTCATTGATGTGCCATCCACATGGTGATCACTGAAGAGCAGCTGCAGCCTTCCTGACTATTGAGCAATTCCTGCTGGTGTTTCAAGTGCAGGATCAAGGATTTGGGGGTTCAAGACGGTAAGAGAGTAAGCATAGGCCCTGGGTTCAGCAATTCTGACACACACAAGAAGAGTCATGGGCAACGTCAAAATGTCCCCAAGACCACAACCACCAGTTCTAGTGAAACTTGAAAGTCCAGTGTATGCCCCTCCCTTCCTCCCTCCCTCCCTCCCTCCCTCCCTCCCTCCCTCCCTCCCTCCCTCTCTCTCTTTGTGTGTGTGTGTATCCACGTGGAACTTACATTGGTTGTGTGAATTTGGACAAGGCAGGAACTTTTAACGCATCATCAGTTGACAGTCTCTTGACTGACTTCTGAAACAATGACTATCCAAACCTGCTTGTTAAATTCAACATGGGCAGAAAATCTAGAGAAAACTGCTCCACAGCCTTCAGTCCTTCAAACTATCGTATTTGAAAGACATGAACTTAGTCTACCCTTTCTGCGCCATCACTTCTCGTGTCAAATATTCTTCCCAAGTCACACAGGTCACATGAACCGCAACTCTCCAAAGTAGGTGTGGCTGGGAGACTGGCTGCACAGACCAGAGAGTAGACTGGGTGACATGAAAAGATTGAAGGGAGGTCAGGCGGTGGTGGCGCAGGCCTTTAATCCCAGCACTCGGGAGGCAGAGGCAGGCGGATCTCTGTGAGTTCAAGGCCAGCCTGGTCTACAAGAGCTAGTTCCAGGACAGGCTCCAAAGCTACAGAGAAACCCTGTCTTGAAAAACTGAAAGAAAAAAAAAAAGGTGATGCCAGATTCCTCATCCTCATTCATGGGAGCATGGGAGTCAGAGGTAAGGTCATCAAGCACACGCGCGCGCACACACACACACACCCTCTCACACTGGCACACACATATACACAGAAACACACACATAAGAACATATGTACACAAACACACACATGGACACACATATGTATACACTCAGACACAGGTGAAAGCATACACACACAGACACACACAGACACACACACACACACAAACATATCCTCACATACACATGTACTCACTCACACACAGGCGTGTGCATATACACAGAAATACACACACGGGGACACATTCACACACGCAGAGAGAGCTGGAGATGACTCTGCTTGTGTTTCGGCATCTTTGTATGTTTCCTGACTGTTAAGAGAGCAAAGTCTACTGAAGCAGTGAGCACAGCAGAGGTCCTCCTCTTGGCTGCAAGTGTCATCCTCTGTTACACGAGCCAGATGGCTTATTCATGACTGAGCACGAGAGCCCAGACTGAGCCTGGGGCACCTTACGCAGAAGACAGAGGGGTATTCAAAGATGAAGGCATGACCAAAAAACAGAGGAACCAGTCTGAAAAAGGTCTCGTGGGCTAAGTCCTCTAAAAACCTCATGCCAAAAGTTAGTGATAAACTGGACAGTGGCAGCACACACCTTTTATCTGAGCACTTGGGAGGCAGAGGCAGGCAGATCTACAAGTTTGAAGCTGGCCGGGACTACAGAGCAAGTTCCAGGACATCCAGGCCCACGCAGAGATACCCTATCTCAAAGAAACCAGAAACGGGAAAGTTAGTGATAGCAATATTTTGTAAATCCCCTGAACAAGACGTGGCTCTACAGAGTCATAAGGAAGTGAATGGATGGGATCCCACTAACATGTTAGGGCAATTTTATGTATCAGTTTTAAAATAAATTGAGAGAGAGAGAGAGAGAGAGAGAGAGAGAGAGAGAGAGACAGAGAGAGAGACAGAGAGAGAGAGAGGGAGAGGGAGAGGGAGGGAGGGAGGGGGGAGGGAGGGGAAGGAATGAGAGCCAAGGAGACAGTTCAGTGGGTAAAATACTTGTTGCACAAACATGAAGACTTGAATTTGAATCCCTATCACCCATGTAAAAAGCCAGGCATGGTAGTGTACCTGTAATCCCAGAGGTGGGTAAGCAGAGTCCAGAGAATCTCAGGGGCTTGCTGGGCTAGCCAGGTAGTCTAAACCAGTGAGCTCCAAAGTCAGTGAGAGACCCTGTCTAACCCATGAGCTTCGGGGTCAGTGAGAGACCCTGTCTAACCAGTAAACTCCGGGGTAAGCGAGAGACCCTGTCTCAAAAATAAGGTGAAAGCAATAAAGACACTTGACGTCACGTTTTGACCTCCACAGGTGATCACAAGCTTGTGCCCCTGCACACACAGGCACACAGATACAAAACAAAATTAATTCATTAATATATGCATTCTTAAATGAAGGTAAAATAAATGAGAGAAACTCATCTTTTCCACACACATGGTTGCAGAAGGAAAGAAATGGAGGCAAAGACACGATTTGGGAACCACCTCTGTGTGCTGACTGAGGCAGCAGCATCTCGGAGGCTGAGACTAGAGGGCAGAAGTCCAGTGAGAAGTACAGGCATTGTCTTAGACTATCTACGAAATTTTCCTCAGTTACAAGAGGAAGCGTGGTGAACTAAATAGGAAAAGGGGGAGCATAGTACAACATGTCCAGCCAAGCACAGTGAACACCACCTTATGGATGCAGGACTCTATGTGCTGTCTGGCCTGACGTTAGGCACTCAGAGAGGTGCATCAGCTCCTTGGGGTGTTTCTGTTGAGGAGTACCGGGCAGACACATTGAAGGCTCTTTCAGATGGTCAAGACATGAAGGACAGAGGAAAATTGACAGTTGGGGAAGGCGAGATGGCTCAGTAGAAAATGGTGCTTGCCGCAAAGCCTGATGATGTGAGTTCAATCCCTGAATCACACAGGGGAAGGCGAGAATGGACTCCCAAAAGTTGTCCTTTGGCGTCAACTTGTGCAGTGTGGCCTGGTCACTCCACCACCCCGGTTACCGATAAATGACTCAATGTCACTTTTAAAACAGCTGACTTTTAGTCCATTCTCAATGTCCTTCAGAGCCTATTGCCAAGGGCCCACTTAGTAACTTAACTACATTGTTGAGGGACATTTCCACCGAGAGAGCCCCACTGAGCCCTTAACACCACATCAGCTACTGCAAAGCAACCTAGTTTTATGACACGTCATCAGTCTTGGAGATGGTGGCGGAAGTTGTAACACTAGACACTGTAAGCCTGGGTGATAAGACAAGGGCATCCAGGAATGAGGGAGGACTTGGGACACATCTGTCCTGACCAGACACAGGCTCACAGAGCTAAGGGAAACACCACTGCAGCCATCACAACCACCTGACCACACTTCCTCTGAAGTATACGACACATTTATTTTATATTTTAAACTGAGTACAATCTGATCATATTTTGCAAAAAAAAATTTAGTTATATACATCAAACTCATCCGATATAAAATTTTAATGGAGCCATATTTTGTGAGCCAGTCTGAAATTATAAGGTCTTTTCATATTAAAAGTGTCCAGAACATCCTATTCTACCTGGCGGACTTGGCGAGCCATCGATACTGCATATGACTTGTCACACGGGTGGCCCCCACTTTCTGAATCCTGTGGGAGAATCAGTCTCACGAGAACATGGACCTGGATGCACGCAGTGGCCTCAGCAATATGTCTCTTTCACGAAGTAGCCTATCTAAATTACAGTTTACCCCTTTAAAGAGGGAGCTTTTATGGTCTAGTTCCTAAGAGCTGCATTCATAGGTGGACCAGACCTTCTAGTCACCAATGACGTGTCCATTTCCTCCTTCCTGAGTGTCCTCAGCCAAAAGCACGGACAGCTGAGCGATATTCACTTGTCCCTTTCCAAACGGGTACTTCAGGCTTCAAGCGTACTGAAGCTATTATTCATCGATTTCCAGGCTTTTCTTTTGGTCAAAGGACCTGGCTAAGCAAAATAAAACGTCAACAACCACAGGCTGGTTCGGAAAATAGCCGCCGTCATAGAAATGGAGACTGGGAAGGAGACCTTCCTGCGATGTGAGGCCTGGACTACTGTGGAGACTTCCCACAGACCTAAGCATGCAGAGCTATGTCAAGTGCTGTGGGAAAATGACGGGGGCCCACAAGACTGAGTGAGCTGACGATCACCCACCACTGACCTTCTAGAATGTGAGATACTAAACGTCCTTACTATTGAGAAGGCTTGGGTCGGTCTTCTGCTAGTTGGAAGCAGAGGCATTCTCACTGTCTTGAAATGTAAAGAGCCTGGTCCACTGTGAGGACAGAAGCTGCCCTAACCAATTCTACTCCACCCACCCACCCCTGAAAATGCCTCCGCCACCTCCATCACCATCCTAACTGAAGCTCTCGACCTTTACCGCCTTCGCCACCGGCCGCTCTCCAACCTCTTCTACCTCCTGCACTACCAATAGTCTGCCAACTCTCCCAAAACTCCCATGTTTTTCTATCGCCGAAGAACCAGTGCCTCCACATCTGCTGCCTCCATTCATCCCTAAAGTGCTTAACTCCGTCTTCACCGTAAATAATGACAACACATTCCACATCCAACATTATCTCCGCCTCCACCTGCCACTCTACCCCTTACCCACAGCACACTCACCAACACCATGTCCACCCTCACCAACTCCCCCACCAAAGCTCTCCACCACCAACACTACCGCCACTCCCTCCACCTTGTCTATTATCACTTCTACAGCCTTCGCCTCTGCCAGCACCCAAGATGTCCGCTTCTACCTCCTTCCCTTCAACACCTTCTCCACTTCCACATCCTTCACCATCTCCATTTCAACCTCCACTGCTGCCTCTCCCTCTTCCTCTCCCACCTCCACTAAGCACCCCACTTGTCACCTCACCAATAAAGCACCCCACTTGTCACCTCACCAATAAAACACTCTATAATTCCATCTTTATCACGACTACCCACGGTGTGTCTACCATCACCACTTCCTCCCCCATGCAGACTACCACACTCTCCATCACCACAATTATCTATCTCCACCTTTACCCCTTTTCTTAGCAAACAGCTCTACCCCTGAGACAGGACCAATACCACTCTTGTCTCCTCTCCCATCACAGCCATTCACCTCTACCAACATCACCACTTACATCTCCAGTGCAGCCACTACCCTGTCCACTCCACACCACCTGCACTGCCCTCGCCACACCTGCACTGCCCTCACCACACCTGCACTGCCCTCACCCATACACACCACACCCTCCTGTAGGACCCCATTTGACAGCCCGTTTCCACCGCCACCTCCACCTCTGCCACCATCACCGTTACTGCCCATGCTACACCTCTGTCATCTGCATCGCTGCAGCCTCTGCCACCATCTCCACCTCCACTGCCTCCACCTCGGATGAGTTGGATTGTTGCTTTTATTTTTCATGTAGAAAGCTTTGCTGGTAGAAAATTGAAGGAGGTTCCACTAACAAAGGAAGAAGAAAATGGCCTAAGCTTAGGCTCCAGAGTCATCCAATGGCTCTGTTCCCTATTTTAGGGAGGAAATCTGATCAAGGAGAGATGGGAGATTTCAAGAAACGTGCCCCTCCTTTAAATTCTTCACATATTTAGAACCCAAGAGAGCAGAAGGTGCAGAAGTGAGAATGGAGCCTGGCCCCTGTGAACAGGCGATGGCTCCAGAGTGAACGGAGCAGCTAGGGATGTAAGCAATCCCATAGCAAACGCTCACTCTTCATTCACCCTGTCTCCCTCCACACCCACACCCCACCCCAGCATCCACAGAAGCCAAGGCTACGTAAGTCCCTATAAACACTGGCATAGCATATATATCCTATACATACTCTCCTGTACACACGGGTATGTAGCCAGGTATGGTGGCACATGCCCTTTATGCCAGCACTTGGGAAGCAGAGGCGGGTGGATATCTATGAGTTTGAGACTAGCCTAGTATACATAGCAAGTTCTAGGACAGCCAAAGTTGTAGAGTGAGAGTCTATCACAAAAGAAAAAAAAATTGTGCATGTTCAGTACAGACATAAGTGTTTTTTTCAAATCATTCTGACCCCCAGCTGGCTGAATTAGAGCAAACCAAATACACAGACAAGAGGGTTACTTGTTACTCTAGCAATCTGGGTGTGTATGGGTGTGGGGGAGGACCACTTAGCCATTAAAATGTTGAAAAAGTTCAGATCTTCTAGGAAAATACATCTACAAATACACTTATTTAGTTCTGGCCTGGCCTGGCATGATTTTACCAAGTATTCCCAGACACCGTGTCAAGAACCAGGAAGACTGGGAGGACTCCAGGCCCCTCAGTACAGTAGGATGCTGATCATTTATGCCACAGCGTTTACAGAATGAGCTAGAATGCCAGTCCCATTTAATCCCCACAGAGAAAGCTGAAACAATTGCTTCTCCCCAGGAGTGAAACGGCACCAATCAGATTCCGGGAAGAAGGCCAGGTCTCAGCTGGATCCTGGGACTTCTGGGCCAGGAACCAGACCTTGAGACTTGGTGCCAGGGTTCCCATCCTAGCGGCACTTGATGAGTTTTCTGAGAGCACTGGAAGATGTAATTCTTCCTTATACAGATTTGGAAAAGTTAGCAGTCAAATGTAAAAATATGGTAGAGTATGAACTAAATTTTTGTTTCTATTTCTTGTTTGTTTATTTTGGTTCCTCGGTATAGCCCTAGCTGTCCTGGATTGCTCTGTACATCAGGCTGGCTTCGAACTTAGAGATCCTAGGGCCTCTGCCTTCCGAGTGCTGGGACTGAAGGTGTGTGCCACTGCACCCAGCTTCTGTTTAACCTCAACAGGCATAGTAGCCTTTTATTTAGCATTTTTATAAATCTTAAAAATGGTATTCAGCCAGGCCATGATGGCACACGCCTTTAATCCCAGCACAGGAGGCAGAGGCAGGTGGATCTCTATGAGTTTGAGGCCAGCCTGGTCTACAAAGTGAGTTCCAGGACATCCAGAGCTACACATGAAACCCTGTCTCAAAAAACAATAACAACAACAACAACAACAAAAAATATATCTAATAAGATAAAACCTTTGGCTTCTGTGAATTAGAACAGTGATAACAAAACACCTATAACTATTTCCTTCAATGGGGCCTATCTGCTCCTATGCACCCTCCCTTTAGGCTTTCTGGCAGCAGTTCCCTCGAGATAAAGTCTTCCAACTTGGAAGGATGTTTAGTAAGATACAAGATGTGTTAAAGGGGTTAAAACATACCACCCCACAGGAACATCATCGAGCCCTCCGGAAGTAAACAACCACACAGCTTCAGGAAGCCCTTGGAACTCAGCAGATTCACTAAGCTCCTCCCTCCTCCAGTGTACAGGAGCTATAAGGACTGCTGAGAGACACGAGGCTCAGACCAGCCTGAAAGAGACAATCTATAACCTGTTGAGCTGCCTTCAAGTTTAGCCCCATGCCAAAGATGCTATGAACTCACATGCACCTAGAGATTATAGTATTCAATTCCAAGTCTTACGGTCTAAAGTACAAGCAGCCAAGCTATTAAACTCTTGGCTCATTATTTTTTTTTTAAATATTTATTGATTTCTTACAAACAGAACAAATTTACTATAAGACACGTAACAATCTACAAATGTTCAAAGTATGGTAAGCCACTGCCCATTATGAATATGAAAAGAAAGAAAATAAATTCAAACTGAAAGATCCCAGTTTATCACCGTCACAAGACTCCGTTAGTACATTCCCATGAGGGAAAGAGAGGGACTTCATGAGCCAAAGTCTGTCATCCTTTAGTGCTAAGTTAGGAGCACAAAGCCAAGCTCACATACGGTGATGCTACCGTTCACGGGACTGCCTTTTCTGGTCTTGTGACATCAGGAGGCTCTGCCTGTCACTTCTAATGTGAAATCACACAGCAAAGATTTTCCCAACGAAGGAAATTAACTTCTGAGGGCGACTACTCCGGGGCAGTGCTATTTTCTTCCGTTCTTGACCACCAACCAGATTAAGTCTGGTCTGGAAGGCAAGGGGCAAATTAGCAACTTAAAACTTTATTAATACCTACAAAGAAAAAGGTGACTATATTTGAGTTCAGCTTTGTGTGGGAAACAGCCCCAACACAAAAACTGGAAACTTTGTGAACACTGACATAATGACTGTCCTAAGGCAGTGGTTCTCAACCTTCCTAAGGCTGCAACCCTCTAATACAGTTCCTCATGTTGTGGGGACTTCCAACCATAAAATTATTTCCATTGCTACTTCATAACTGTGTTTTTTTTACTACTGTTATGAATCGTAATATAAATATTTTGTGAGCTAGACGTTTGCCAAAAGGATCATGACCCACAGGTTGAGAACCACTGTTCTACAGGTTAAACCTCAAATTTGACCTCACAGGACAAGTTATAACCAGAATATAAATTCACTACAATATTAAATATAATCACCTTCCAACTCTGCATAAAAATATTTATGAAGCATTGTTGAGGGAGGCTGCTCATTCGTTATCATTAAACACACACACAGAAGGACTTCCCACACCAAAGCATAAATAAATGATGTTATTTAGACTTGGGGGCCAATTCTCAGGATATCTCATTACGGATATGTAAATACGTCAAGATCCAAAAGCCATGGCCAATCCAACCCACACTGGACCCCGAGCATAGCAGGGAAGTGATGAGCAGTGTGGGGGACCCCTCCTGACACCATCACATTTTAGGAAAGAGCAACCTCTCTCCCAACCGAAACCATTGCTTAAGCAAGGGAGCACAGTTTACCACACGCCAAATGCATTGGCTAACAGATCACATGTCGGCAGCAAGGCCGCTGAACACCCAGAAAAGAGCCAGCACCATCTCAACTCCTACTCCTAAACACCAGCAAGTAATTCAAATCTGTTTCTCGGTGTGGCCGCCACTTCTGGGAGTAAGGCACTTCATGGTAAGGCACATTTACACTTTCCATGGTCCCCCTCGCTGCTAGAGCTCAGGTGCTATTTCCCAGTGATTCATAAATGTTTTCTTAGCCACATTTCACCTTATTATGTCTTGTGTCATAAGAAGCACTCACGAGCAATTTTAGGTAAAATAAATGAAACAATACTGTACTATTTTTAGTATAATTTTACTATAATTACTAAAACTAAACACATTTTTTTAAAAAATTCATTCATCTATTTATTTATTTAATGTATATGAGTATCTATCTGCAAGTATGACTTTATGCCAGAAGTGGGCATCAGATTCCACTGTAGAGAGTTGTGAGCCACCACGTGGTTGCTGGGAATTGAACTCTGGACCAGCAGACAGTGCTCTTAAATTCTGAGCCATCTCTCCAGCCCCCAAACTAAACAAATTCTAAGAGTAAAAAAGAAACGCAGCATCCGTGCTTACTGAGCACCTGTTTCCATCAACGCCACACCCCGAATACAGGGCTTAGTCTTACAGGCACAACCCTCATTCCATTTTGACATGATTTATGGAACAATAGTCAGCGGTATTTTTATGACTGGAAACCTTTCCATTGGAACCTAAAAGGAAGAAGTGGGACCTGTATTACGGTCCTAAATATCCACGAGCCTGCCAACAAGTCCCTGACACAGAAATATTTCCTTTACAGTGTTACAGCGGAGTCTAAAAATGCTGGTGTTCCTCCAAACCACACGGGGATTTTTCAGGTGAAAATCTGTCAGTCTCTTGAAACACAAAGCACCAGCATCAACTGAACCGAGATTCACGTCCGCCTCTATCAGGAAATTAGGTGTTAAGAGTTGTTCAGCGGCTGCCGCATCCATTCAACCGAACACAAACTTGTGGCTGTCACAGAAACTTACATCGGTATTCTATTCCATTTATTTTTTTCTCCTCTTTCCCTTTGTATGACGTCTCATGTGTGTATGTCTATTCTGCACCTGTGTGGGCACACCTGTGTGTGAGGGCCCTGCACATGTGGGGCCCAAGGTTGACATCCTCCATTACTCTTCCACTCATTCAGTGAGGCAGTCTCCAAAACAGCTCTAGAACTCGCTGGAATGGCCGGCCATACCAGTCAGCTTGTTCTGGGGGGTTCCCAGTCTTGCTCTTCTGAGCTGAGATGATCCCACATTTATATGGGTCCCAGGGACCTGAATGCTGGTCTTCAGGCTTGTGGGGCAGGCACATTAACCACTGAGCCTCTTACCAGCCCCTCAAATTATTTATTTAATTTTTTTGCATGTTCAGGACTTTTGTCTTGGTAGTAGAACCTTCATTATGAACCAAGGTATCAGACATGAACTAGTTAGGAAAGCATTCTCATTGGTAGCCCATTAGGTAATGCCATTTTAAGAGTAGAACACCACAGAACAAGCTTGCTGCAGTTTTATAAAAATACGACGATAAAATTTTCATATGTCGTGAAAAATAAGAGCACACGTAGTTCACTTACAGTGAGTTCACAGAAATCGATACTGTCAAGGCTCTTGCTTCGATGCAGTCTCCCTTTAATTCGTCTTAGAGAGGGTTTCCCTTGGCTCACCCCAGAAGTAGCACCATTGGGGTTTTCAGAGGATGGAGTTACCCTGCAAGAAAGGGGGATGCTTAAAGAGACAGGTTTACAGGCCCGGCAGACACGTGTCTACTTGCAGGTTGTTATGGAAACGCCAGACATTTTCCCCTCAAGATGCACATTCTATCAAATACTATTTCTGAACATTTCTTAGCAGCTAACTAGTTAAGAAATTTTCTTGACAGAGTTCAAATATTTCAGAATTAAGATTCAAGAGAAGTCGACTCTACAGCTGCCCAAGAAACTGTTCAGAGCAGGCTGACGTTTCCTGGGGAACTCGTAGGCATCTGCTTCCCTCTGGGCAGTGATTTATGGAGCACTTAGTGCAGTGCCTGGCACCATTTGGGACAAGTCAACTGTCACATGTGCAGACAACACTTAGCAGGCTCTTGTTATAAGCACAGACAAGACTGATTTAGACATACCTTATACGTCTAAACACGGGAGTCTACACTTAATTCAGTGTGATCATGGAGTTAGGAAAACAGAGATTTAAAAACAAGCAATAAAAACCCCAAGCCCCAAACCCAAGTGTCCATAGAATGCACCCTGGGATCTATGTCCATACCTGGAAATGCAGGACTGCCAGGCACTGTTTTCAAGTCGCTGCTGGCAGCAGCATGAACAAATTGACTAGAGAAAATGTCCAGCACCTGCAGGAACATGGCCCCTTGGTACTGGACAGAGACAATAAACCAGATGCAGCAATGGGACTTTGGGTTGTAGAACCCAAAAATTGGTGGCATCTCCTATTATAATACAGCCCAAATTCACATACTAACTTTTGTGGCATACTTAAGATTTTTGTTCCAAATGCTGTCTGAACTGCATGTCCTCAATGTGACTCTTTTTAAAAAGACACATGGGCTGGAGCATTAGCAAATATTTAAACAGTTTTAATTTGCTAAATAGCTTAGGCTGGCTGAGAAATCAGCCTTCTCCTGCCTGAGCATCTTTCCCTGGGGCTGGAATTTAGGCATGCACCACCCTGTCTGATTCTGCCAGCAAAATAAATTTGCTTTCTTTCTTAGTAAGACAGTGAATATCATAAAACATTCCAAAAACATCTGTAATTTAGAATGAAGGGAATGCACTTATATAGATATTTGAAGAGTACAGAACAATGCTGTGGGTCAATGGTCTTGTACCCTGTAAAGATTTGTCGGTTGTATTGTTTTAATAAAACGCTGATTGGCCAGTAGTCAGGCAGGAAGTAGAGGTAGGGCAATGAGAACAGGAGAATTCTGGAAGAGAAAAGGCTCAGTCTGCTGTGGTCACCCAGAGGCAGAAGAAGCAAGATGAGAATGCCTCGCTGATAAAAGGTACCAAACCACATGGCTGACACACATAAGAATTATGGGTTAATGTAGGGTGTAAGAGTTAATAAGAAGTCTGGGCTAGTAGGCCAACCAGTCTATGATTATGTAGACCTCTGTGTGCTTCTTTGGGACTGAATGGCTATGGGACCAGGCAGGACAGAAACCTCTGTCAACAGAACAATGTGAAACTGGAAAGTGTAAGCTGCCCGTCCCCTCATCTCAAACTTCAATCGCTCTGCCACACACACCATAAGCACTAGTTACATGATCTCCCAGCACATGTGCATGATGTTTATTTGTTTTGTGTGTTCTTTTCCCCTCATTCTCTCTCTCTCTCTCTCTCTCTCTCTCTCTCTCTCTCTCTCTCTCTCTTTTGATTTTTCAAGATAGGGTTTCTCTGTGTTAATAAGCCAGGCTGTCTTGGAACTTGCTTTGACAACCAAGCTGGCCTCTAACTCAGAGATCCACCTGCCTCTGCCTCTCAAGTGCTCGGATTCAAGGCATTTGCCACTATGCCCAGCCGTGTGTTATTTCTTTTTAAAGTTTTTAATAAGGTGACCAAATTATATTTTTCTATACCATATATTTTCACTTAACAGACCTTGAAACTACTCCCATAATAAGCCTCACAAAACTATTTCTCTCATCTTCACAGCTCAATAATATCTCATCTATAGATTAACATTATTAAACCACTCCCCTGTGAATGGGAATTCAGTTTCCAAACGCATCCTAGCAAACCACGAGACAATGGCCCTCTGTGACATTTCCATACAAATGCCATCTTTACTAAAGAGTCCTAGGCGTGGAAGGCAGGGGCAGGATGGGTGCATGTCCAACAGAGGTGCAGGCAGTGCCCACTGAGAACCTGTAAGGAGCACAGCAACTCTATCGCTTCAGTGGCTTAAAGCCCAACTTCTCTATGTTTCTCATGATTTTGTATTGCTGAACTACTGACTTCTGCAAAAAGGACTTTTTGCAAAATTTCCCACCATAAATATGGCCTTTTCATCAATTGATCTTTATGTAACTGCTAGCTTTTGCTTATATATTCCAGGTAGTTTTATTCCCCTAATGTCTGTGACTCATATCTTAAGGATCTAAAGTCTCTATGCCAATGACAACTTTTTCTTTAATGATATTTTTATGACAATTTCCCCTATCCATTTTTAATCTTCACTTTTTTCTAGTTCATCTTTTTTGTGTGCCTTTATTTTTAATCTTTCCGTCTTTTCTCTTTTTCTTGTGCTGTATCTGTAACTACTGACATGAAGTAGCGTATTTTCTTTTTAACCCAATCTGAGAGCATGTGTCTTCTGAGATGATATGAGTCCATTTGAACTTACTGTGGGTACTGATCTATTTAGATGTATTCCCACCATCTTGTTTTATGGGTTTTTATGTAAATATTTTCCTCTTTATTTTTTGCTTAATTAGTACCATTGGGTTTCCTCTGACCCCACCTTCCTTGGGACTCCATTCGGTTTCTCAGTAGTCATAGTTTAGTTACTTTAGAACGGCTGCTGTGGAATAATCCTTCTGTACATTGTGAGGATGTGCTGCTCTCATTGCTTTATTTTTATTGGTTTTTATTGAGCTATACATTTTTCTTCACTCCCCTCCCTTCCTCCCCACTCCCTTTCTACCCTCTCCTATGATCCTCATGCTCCCAATTTACTCAGGAGATCTTGTCTTTTTCTACTTCCCATGTAGATTAGATCCATGTCTCTATTAGGGTCCTCACTGCTGTCTAGGTTCTCTGGGAAAGTGATTTGTTGGCTGGTTTTTCTTTGGTCTAAGTCTAAAAC
The DNA here is from genome assembly GCF_950005125.1 of Chionomys nivalis. Classification (NCBI taxonomy): domain Eukaryota; kingdom Metazoa; phylum Chordata; class Mammalia; order Rodentia; family Cricetidae; genus Chionomys; species Chionomys nivalis. The sequence continues at coordinate 26,932,815 of NC_080108.1, read as the reverse complement.
CCACTTATGAGTAAGTACATATGATATTTGCCTTTCTGGGTCTAGGTTCCCTCATCCAATATGATGTTTTCTAGATCCATCCATTTGCCTGAAAATTTCAAGAAGTCATTATTTTTTTCTGATGTTTAGTACTTCATTGTGCAAATGTACCAAATTTTCCTTATCCATTCTTCAGTCAAGGAGCCTTTAGGTTGTTTCCAGGTTCTGGCTATTACAAATAATGCTGCTATGAACATAGTTGAGCACATGTCTTTGTGGTATACTTGAACATCCAAAAATGGGGTACAGACCTAAACAGAGAACTCTGAACAGATGAATCCAAAATGGCTGCAAGACACTTAAGGAAATGCTCAACATCCTCAGCCATCAGAGAAATGCAAATAAAAACAACTCTCAGATTCCATCTTACACCCGAAAGAATGGCCAAGATCAAAAACACTGATGACAACTTATGCTGGAGAGGATGTGGAGTAAGGAGAACACTCCTCCATTACTGGTGGGAGTACAAACTGGTACAGCCACTTTGGAAACCAGTATGGCGACCTCTTAGAAAATTAGGAAACAATCTACCTCAGGACCCAGCAGTAGCACTTTTGGGTATATACCCACAAAATGCTCAAGCATACAAGGACATATGCTCTCATTGTTAATAAAAAAGCTGACTGGCCAATAGCTAGGCAGGATTTTTGGATCAGAGAGAATGCTGGGAAGGAGGGCAGAGTCAGGGGGAGTCAAGAGCTAGATGCAGAAGATGCGACATGGGAAGTTCATAGATGAGGTAAGCGAGTCTCAGGGCAGCACATGGATGAAGGGAAATGGGTTAATTTAAGTTGTAAGAGCTAACTGGAGACAAGCCTAAGCTATTGGCTGAGTATTTATAATTAATAATATGTCTCTGTGTGGTAATTTGAGTGGCACTGGACAGAGCTGACTGGCAGTCTAGACGGAAAACTCCACCTACAGGCAACTCTTAACACAAGCTAGTTAACTAATGAACATAATCACATTTGCACACACAGGAAGCTGTATTCCCTGTGGCCATTAAAATCTGCAGACACTCAATTCCCTTATAGGAAATGATGAAGTATTTGCACACAATTTATGTGCACTGACCGCTCATTTGAAGTCATTCTAGATTACTTATAACACTGGACACAAGGAAAATGTCATTCAAGGAGTTGTCATGCTGTGCTCTTTGGAGAATAATTATAAAGAAAGTATTAGCATATTCTTACCCACAGCTTGTAGAACCTGGGAACAGGGAACCCAGTGTTTTAAGGGCTGACTGTAGGTAGTTAAACTCGCCTTTTCTATCATCAGCAGATTCATCAGTATTCTCACATCCTCCTCTCCAGTCAAGTGGCCTTCCACCTTCCCACTCCCTTCTTGGTGCTCCCACACCCCCTAAGCTCTACCCACTCAGAGAGGCTGGCCAGCTTTCTAACTGCTAGGCCCTTCTTTGGTCTCCTTAGCTCACTCCTCCAGTAATTGCTTTATCAATTAATTTGTCAATTTGATTTGGCATTCTCATTTCTATTGATGAGCAAGTGTCTAGACCTAATTACTGCAGTGCCCACGTCTATCCAATGTCTTCTCTCTCCTCAAGGACTTGATAACCCTAGGAGTAGTGGGTTACTTCTATTTGTACCGGGGCATACTGGCCTGCTACATTATGTGACTCTGACAGAGACAGACATGCTGCGGGGAGGTCCGTGAAAACACTTTGGGTCAAGAGACTTGGTAGAGCCCTCAGAGTCGGTCACATTTCTCCTGCCCAGCTCCCACAGACCACTTTAGGAAGTCAGAAAGCAGCACCTCTGTCAGCTACTGTCACAGACACAGAGGGTGAAGAGCCACCAACCGGGGACATCACATTAACTAATTCTGAAGTGTTCCAGATCTCCCAGCGCTCTGTCCCCGGGTTCCCCCTGACGCCAGACAACCCAGCTGTCCCCTGGACTGTGGTTCTACAAACCTTCTCGGTACAGCTACCCCACTTCCTAAGCACATGCCAGAATTCTCAGTAATGCTATTCACAGAGGACGTTCTTTACTGTTTACTCAGATTGTCATTAATTTAGTTTTAATAAGCGCTTAAATTTTTGATGAATCTCCAGTAAGCCCTCCTTCCAGTTCGGTTCCCGAAGTACAAATTGGATGACCTCATGCCCAGGATTCTCAACACGTAGTGAAGGATACTGTAGAGCTCAATTGTCTTCTCCGTAGTCAAAGTTCTTCCCAGAACAATGAAGAGCTTTACTCACAGGGAAATGTTCAGGACATTGGGATGGGCAAGGACTTTCTTGGACAAGACCTCAAAAGCACAGGAAACAAAACAAAAAATAAACAGATGGGGTGACATCAAACGTAAAAACCTGTGGACAGGAAACAACCCACAGCGGAGGGGCAGCCTACAGAAGGAGCTCAAAAACTGAGTAATAAAAAAGAAAATATTCCAGTGTAAAGAACGGCCAATGGTGGGTGGTGGGTGACTACATCTCACAGCTCCTTAGACCGTGGATCAAAACCCACATGAGGTCTTTAACTGAACATGCAGGCCATGGAAAATTTGACAACAATAAACAAACATTGTAGAGATATAGCCCCACCCATTGGGAGCGTGTTCGCCTCGGGCTAATGTTTACTGATAAATCTGCCGGGGCGTGATCCCAGCAGCCCCTTTTTTCTCTGCTTTTCCTGTTCTCCGCGGGAACCTGTGGTCCTGTAAGTCTATTTCCTTATTAAAGATGTATATATTTTTATAATCTGTCTACATTCACTTACGCCGTCACAAAACATTTCTGTACCGGCAGTAGCCAAAACTCAACTCAAAAGCAAAAGTAATGTCTCAGGCAGCATCGCCTGGGTTATGCCTGGCTTCACTACAGTGCTGTTTCTGAACACCCAACACACAGTTTGACCGCTGTACCATGACGTGAGGTGACACCGGTGAATGCTGCGGGTACACCAGCTCAGATTCGAGACCATCCCCACTCACGATTCACTGCGTGCCTTACTAGAGATATGCTTTCATTACACAAATGTCTTCGTTACAAATCAGGCACGGCACTTTTCCTGCTGTCAGTCTTAACGGGTAAATACCAAATTAGCATATCTTTGGATTGTACGGTATTAGAATGTTTAGTTTTAAAAACTGCTTATGAACAGGTATGGCAGCACATGCCTTTAATCTCAGCACTTGGGAGGCAGAGGCAGGCAGATCTTTGTGAGTTCTAGGTCAGTCTGGGCTATGTGGCAAATTCCAGGGCAACCAGGGCTATGTAGAGATAGATACCCTGTTTCAAAATAAATAAATAACCAACCAAACAAATAAATAATAAAAAAAACCTGTTCTTTAACTTACTGACTTAGATTTCATTTTTAAAAAAGTTAATAAATTAATAAAAAAAAAGAAAAAAAGTTAAATGATTTTGCTTGGGATTAAGACAGAATTTGCAACAATTACTGAAATGGCCCTAAACATACTTGTATCCTTTTATATTCCGTATTTATGTAAAGCAACCCTCTCAGGATTGATGCCTGATTATCAAATCAAGATGCGGACAGCTCTGAAACACAGTAAAGGTGCTGCGTCATGCAGTATGGATTTTCAGCCAAGACTGATAAAATAAACAAGCAAATCCCTCTCACTGTATGCAAACTAGATCCATCTGATGTTAACCAAATCCTATGTATACGAAATCATTGTTTTAAAATCATTTTCACATGATTTATTATTGTCTTAGGGTTTAGATTGCTGCAACAAAACCCCATGACCAAAAAGCAAGTTGGGTAGGAAAGGGTTTATTCAACTTAAACTTCCACATTGCTGCTCATCACCAAAGAAGCCAGGACAGAAACTCAAATAGGGCAGGAATCTGAAGGTAGAAGCTGATACAGAGACCATGGAGGGGAGCTGCTGACTGGCTTGCTTTCCATGGCTTGCTCAGCATGTTTTTGTTTGTTTGTTTGCTTGCTTGTTTGCTTTTTTTTTTTTTTTTTAAATAAAACCACCTTACCAGGAATGGGACTGATGGACTGGGTCCTCCCCCACTGATCACTAATTGAGAAAATGCTTTACAGCTAGGTCTCATGGAGGCATTTCCTCAACTGAGGTCCTTCCTCTTTGATGACTCTAGCTTGTGTCAAGTTGACACAAAACCAGCCAGTACAATTACCATTAAAATATTATATGTATACCTATATTTTATATGCCTTTATAGCCGAGGCCACTTAAAAATATTTTTAGTAAAAAGGAATTAGGAGTGGGAAATATTTAAGATACTCTACCAAGGAAAACAATGTACTTCATATTTCAAAAGAATTAGAAGAAAGGATACTGAATGTTTTTTTTTTGTTGTTGTTGTTGTAATTATTTTTGTTTTTTTCCTGAGACAGGGTTTCTCTGTGTAGCGTTGGCTGTCCTAGAACTTGCTCTGTAGACCAGGCTGGCCTTGAACTCATAGAGATCCACCTGTCTCTGCCTCCTGAGTACTGAGCCGCTGCTGCCTGGCTAGGATATAGAATGTTTTTTATCATGAAGAAATGATAAATTTGGGGGGAGATGTGTACACATAGATTTAACCCAGTTTAATACTATATAATGTATAAGTGTACTAAGATCATACAAACCATTTAATATGTACAATTTTAATTTTATATACCAATTAAAAATAAATTTAACTTAAACTCAAAAAGAATTTTAGTCAAGTAAGAAAATAATTTTAAAAATTACAACCCAGCTTTCCTTTTCATTTCTTGTCTGCTAGTTACATAGTTTGACTGTATTTTAGGAAATTAATATAAATATAATACCAGCTTTTTTGGGTGAAGAAATTTAAGATTTTTCACAAGGTTTTTCTAACATCTCTTTTAGAAAGTCATACAATTTTCTTATTTCCTCAAACTTGTAAGCCTAAAACCTAAAGCCTGCCATGAAATTTATATCCATAGTTACATGTGGCTAAAGTGCACCATGCTTATCAGAGATGATTCAGTGAAATATGAAATCTAGTGATGAGGCAAAACAAAAAAAAATCATAAATATAATCAACGGAATGGACCCCCCTCAGGTCCACCAGGGTCCTAATACAGATATTTAATATTCAGATGAGTGGGACTGGTGTGTATCTGGTGGTCATCATCAGGACCAACGTTGTTGCCCACAGACTCCCAAGAACACGGCATTTTGTCTGTGTTTAGCCAGGGTCCTGCAGGAGAACCGTAACTTAGAAACTCTGAACTGCAGGTGCTAAAAGACAGAAGGCTTCGTATAAACTCCTCTCTCTCCAGCGGGGAAGAAGGAACGCTGACCCAGGTAACAATGGAAGATGCTAGCTCCAGGGGAAGGGGAAGCCATGCACACACAGAGCAGGTGAAATAGGGCTTCTGTTTTCTTGCTCACCTTTTTTTGTGCACCGAGGTGGGCCCTGCAGGGGGCTGTGTATGTGGTTGGTTTTCTATTAGACACTCACAATAATGTTTAGGCTGCCCACGATTCCTTGAGCGAGTACAAAAAAAAAAAAAAAAACAAAAAAAAAAACCAAACACAGTGTCACCCAACACTCTTGAAATCAATCTCCTTTCTACCATGCCTTTTTCCTTCTCCCCTCTCTCCTCCCTTCTTCCTTTCTAAGGTACCCCTTTCCAACCCTGGTATTACAGAGGTCAACCAAAAAAACTCAAACTCTGAGGAAAGTTCTAGGAATACTAGAGGAACAGTTTTTGCTGAAAGAGAAGCACGGTCAAACGTATGTTTAAGAATGCAGGTCTAAGCACCTTACAGGACTTACCTTAAATTAAAGGAGAAATTAACAATTAACTTATAAGAAAGTTGTTCTTTCCCAAATTTTAAATTACATTAGTTACAGAATTGAGAGTATCCTCTCAGTAAGACTCGACTACAGCGGGGAAGCTGCAGTTAGACACAGGAGTAGGTGGGGGTGGAAGGACACCAGGGTCACATATTCTGGACATCTGTTCTGGAGTAGCTGTGTGACTCTGGGCAACAGTTTGAATCCCTCCAAATCTTAGTTTCCTGTGGGGTTTGGTGTATGAAAGACTGAGGCAGGAGGATTGCTTTGAGTTTGAGGCCAGGTTGGTCCACACAGTGAGTTCCAGGCCAGTCTGGCCTCCATAGTGGGACAGTAAAGTGTAGTGAGTGCGTGAGTGGGGTGGGTCTCTCTGTCTCTGTCTCTCTCTCTCTCTCGTGCTCGCTCCATCTCTCTCACACAACCCAGTCTCTTCTTGAGAATAGCCAATGTGCCCACAAGGATCCTCTCATTTGACTTCCTGTTTCCAAATGTGACCCTGTCCCTGGCTCCCAGAATCTGGCTCCCATTGGCTGGCATTGCTAAGGGAGACTGTGATCTATGCTGCAGGCTCCACTATTTTAGCTGCTGAGGAGCGGGAGGAAGCATGCCTCCTCCCGCTCCTGGGCTTGAGGTGTAGAGCAGTCAGGTTCCCAGAGAGGCCCTCATTCAGGGACTAGCTGGCTACTGCCCAGACATTATCACCAACCCGGTGAACTGTTTACCATTTCCTTCTAGATCTTCTGTGTGTGATCTCCTGGCTGAGGCCACCAGGGAAAAGTAAACACCGATCTTGTCCTATCAATCATGGCACACCTGAAGTCACAAACCCCTGGCTGGCTGTTGGTTGCTGCCCAAACCCAGCCTGCTAAACTTCTGACCTGGGCCAGTGACGCTCTGCTCTAAGTCCCCCCAGGAAACCCACATCTCACTCCTCTAAGAGGCACAGCGATGCAGTGCACCTCCTTGGTTGTCCACTGTCCCTCCCAGACCCTTCCCTCAGCTGGAATGTCTTTCTGCTCCCCATTCTGGAATTCTCTGGCCTTCGGTCAGTATGTCTGCAAATCAGGAGCCCTGTTCATGGCCATTTCCCACCACACCCCACAGAGTACAAACAACTCAAGTTCTTTTGCCTCACCCCCTTCCAATTTCCAGTGTAAAAGAACTTAGTAACAACAACGAATCAAATAAACAAATAAGATGGTAAGAATGAAGCCATTACATGAGAAGAAAATTATCCAAACGGTTAATCACTAATCCCTTTACAAGATATTAATTTAGGTGTGGAAGAGATGTCTCAGCAGTTTCGAACATTGGCTGCTCTTGCAGCGGACTTGGTTCTCAGCATCCACATGGTGGTTCACAACCATCATCACTCCAATTCCAGAGAATCTAAAACCTTCTGGCCTCCACAGGTACCGTGCACACAGTACACATACATACACGAGGACAAAATGCTAATGCATATAAAATAAAATAATAAACCTAAAAATAAAAGATACTATTATTTAATAAAATTAAAGATATTAATTTAACATTACTAGCAACCGACAGCCATAATCAACTCAAGGCAATGCTAATGAATGACAGTATAGCAGTTGTTTGCCCCAAAGCGGATTTTCTAACAGAGGTGTGCGAACGGGAGGCTTGCTGAGGACAGTAGGGCAGCTTTTAAAGGACACTAATCCTTACTAGGATAGGTCACTAAAAGTAGGAAAGGTAAAGGGTTGGTGAGATGGCTTAACCAGTAAACCCCAACTAGACATACCAATGTTCAGTCCCAGGGACCCTGGTGGAAAGAAGGAACTGACTCCTGCAAGCTGTGCTCTGACCTCTGCACATGTGCCATGCACACGTGCATGCGTGAGCACACGCGCATGCACACACACATGCGCACACACACACACACACACAGACAAATGTCATTAAAATCTTTTTTAAAGCTAGTAAACTTTCTTTGTAGTTTATAGTTACCAGACCGGAGAAGCCCCCATGATTCATGTAGGTGATTAATAGTCACTAGTCATTCGTCACATCTATAAAGAGGATGATGTGTATAACTGTCTGTAATTTGCTCGTTTAAAAACTGTGTGAAAAAAAAATAAAAACTGTGTGAAAGTCCCTATTGCTGCGGACACAGTGCACTTCAGTCAGGGCCCAGAGACCCCTGAGCTGAAACGGTCCTCAATGCCCCTCTCTGACAACTAGCTTTCATGATACTAGAAAGCACTTTGTAAAATTCCAAAGGAGGGAGACAGCTGGGGAGTCCTACCCAGCTATAATGCCTAAGAACCACATCAGTGACCAGCACAGTACGAGAACCCAAAGGGCACAGGAGTGGTGTCATACCTTGGTGGTAACCAATAGCGTCTTAGTTGAACTTATTCCTTTCAACAATAGAGAAGCCATGCCTGGTACTGGATATCCAGCTGATTCCACAGTGCTAGTGAAGTCAGGGTTACTGGAAGAGAATCTACAACCTCTAGGTTACTAAACCAGCACAATCCCTAACAATAACCTATGAACATGTGTCCTGATACCCACAGGTAAGTGAAGTCTTCACCCCCATTAAGAAAACTTCTCTTTTCAGTAGTCAGAGACCACTATGGAAAACACAACCAATCAAAATGCAGACTTGGAAAGCCTAGTCCCAATGGCAGCATCTACAAAATATCCTAGTGCGTAAGGATCAGGGAGCATTGTGAAAGAGAGGCAGAAAGAGCCAGAGGTTGGGGAGTTTACTGGGAGACTGGAATATCAAAAGCTACACTCATGAAGTCTCACCAATACAAAGAGCCCAATGTGAGCCAAAAGACATCAATGTACAAAGACAACGCCAATGGACACACCATATTTGACAGGGGAAAAGTCCTCAAGGCTTCAATCCTACACAAAGAACCATAGGCAACCAGGAAAGCTGGAAGCAGAAGAAGCAGTCTTCCTCAGGGAAGAGCAGAACAACTGGTTGTCCAGTGTCAAATGGTCAGTCCTGAAAACACACACGCACAAAACACTATTCAGACTGAGCAGGCTCTATGTACGAATATGTATGTATATACACATAAGCATTCGATAACATTTGTGAAAAAAGGAGGCCATGAATGTGAAGCAGAGTGGGCAGGGGCATATTGGGAAGGTTTGGAGGGAAGAAAGGGAAGGGAGAAATGGCATTACAATATCAAAAATAAGATTAAAAAAAAAACCACGAAAAGAACTTGAATTTTTGAGTTCCTGCAGGAAGACCTTGGTGACCCACGGGCGCACCATGAACTGTCCCTGGAGAAAGACTGTTCTACAAGGCACTTTCTGGTTTCTATGTATCCCTTCTCAGCCATTCTCGTCTTTCTGTGCTCTATTCTTCCTGCTCAATTGTCTTTTTAACCCCAATCGCCAGCGTGACACGGGTGTCTAGGCAAGTTAGTGACTCTGTAAAATGGGGAACTCAGTACCTACCTCACAGAGGTGCTTAAATGAAATGCCAGGATGCATGGAAAGCACTTCCGGCGGCTGCAGGGAGTAACTTAAAGAGCGGCTCTTCCCAGTTACCGGGAGGCTGCCTGAACGAGTGTATTGAGACTATGTAACTTCCAACAACCACCATAGCCAATGAGCAGGGGGCATTCTTAGAAGCATGCACCAAGAGACACGGCTAGGTCCCTCCTTAAGGTCAGTGCAAGCACTCCCAAAAGCAGTTGGTGTAAAAACTCAAGACTGTTGAAAATGAAATTATTATGAAAACATTTGTTACATCGCACATAAAAATAGATCAGGGTAATTGTTATGTGGGCCTGTGGAAGAATTTTCTCTTCTTTAGAAAAGACAGTGTGTGCAAATGTAACCCAGTTGACGTTCTTGAGATGAGAGCATCCTGGATTACCCAGATGGGGTCCTGAATCGAGTGATGAATGTCGGTAAGGGACAGGAGAAGAGGGACACAGTGGGAAAGGCCACGTGCAAATAGAGTGAGAGACTGGCGTGATACAGTCTTTGAGAATACCTGGGCCACCAGAAACAGGAAAGACAAGGGAGGGTCCACTCCAGACCGTCCAGGACACGTATCCCTTGACCTGGGACTCCCGACCTCCAGAGCTGTCAAAGGACAGTCACCTGTTCTCAAGAGTCCTAGGAAATACAGTATGGCAACCGAAGGTGGCCCCCAAAGAAAGGCATGTAGCCACACAAACATGTTTCTGTCTAGGGCAGGGCTAACAGGTCTCAAGGTTCCAAAGCCATTGTGTTAAGCGATTTTCAGTCTCCACTGGAGAAAGCAATCTCAAAGGTGGGGAGTCTTTTTCTGGGCTGCTCGTTTCAGAGGTATTTAGTCCAGTACTTGACTCACCACTCCTGGGCTTATGGGCAGGGGCATCATTAGGAGTGAGAAGAAAGCTACCCATTACACTGTGACAAGGAGAGGCTGGGAACGAGGGAAGGCCCTCAAGGACATGGCCCACTGCCCTCCTTCAACTCGCTCTCCACTTCCTGTTCTAGAAGTTTCTATCACTCCCCAATAATCCCATCAAATGTTAAGTCTGACAATAGAGGAGTTCACAGATGGGATCAGAGACCGTACCATCCAATCACCTGCCAATGATTAGCTCCCACAGCTGGCCTGAGAAGGCCTTCAACCATGATTATTAGGGAAGGGGCGCACTTTTTACCCAAACCATAACAACAGCAATGATTTTGAACAGACCACTGAAAACACTCTCACTTCCTGTTTCTAGAATCTAAGAGGAAGGGATGAGCCTCCAATGGGAGGCCATAGGTTTGGGTTTTCACCTTCATCGGTGCACAAATACGACACTCCCTGAAACATTTGCAGAACCGGTAAGACGAAGAGAAGGGCACCCCACAAAGAAAAGCTGATAACCACAAACACCCAAACTAGACAGAAATACGGGAACAAATCATGAGATCACTCCCTCTGTCCTTCACGCCGGCAGAAGCTTAGCAAACATAAAATCTTTTCACACAGAACGGAACCATTCAAGGGGTGGGGGTGGGGGACAAGAAGCACACACACTTTCATAAATATCTTGGCACAAGTCTTCATGCATGCAAATTTTTTATAGTAAAACTCACATGTTGTAAGTGGGCAGATGCTGGCGCCTTCCAAAGTTTGGCTACGCTGCTGGAATCCCTGTAAGTTCCCATCTACCACTCTGGAGTTGAGATTTGTCTTCTCCCAAGGCAACACTGTAACACTGAACACTATCTTCTCTGGCAATTGCTACAAGACCCTGACAAAATGAAATACTATCTAGAAGAAAATTCCGGAAGAAAAACTGGATACATGAATTGGGTAGCACAATATTCTCCAACTTAAAAGAGGGTAGGGCGGTGAGACGACTCTGTTCTCACAGGGCCTATTCCTCTGTGTCCCTCGTCTCCTCTTTTGTCCCTTGCAGACATTCATTAATGGAGTCAGGGCTTACCTGAACAAGATGCTCTGGTCTCAAGGACTGCCAAGCCTGATTACCTGAGTTCGATCCCATGATCCACATGTAGAAAGAGAGAACCCACACACACACACACACACACACACACTAAATAAATGCTAAAAGAAGAATTATGTATGTTTTGAAAAGTGTCACCTACCCCAGAGTTTTTTGTGTCTTATGCTCTTCAGTTTGTCACTGCAGAAATAAGATGAGTCTTTGAAAACTAGCATTAAATGGAAACAGAAATGTTTTTGTTTTGCTTTTTTTTTTAACACGGAGAAGTTGATATGAAATGCAGCAGCTTTTTGTAGGCCATCTCTTAGTAAGACGGTTTTTATGCCTGCCCCTGATTTACACTTGGCCCTTACTGTGAATTGCTGGAGTACAGAAATCACTTGGATTTTATTTCTGAGTCGTGTCTTCACAGACTCTGTGTCTGGGGCCTGTATCTTCAGAGGCAGCCATCCAGTGATGAGAGAGAATCAACTGCATCAAATGCTGATGTCCATGCCTAGCAGCTTCTCCAGTTCGCATGAAGCATCAAGAAAATGACTTTTAAATGTCCTCCTTAACCATGCCTAATTAAGAATTCATTTACTAGACTGAGGATGTAACCAAGTAGTAGACATCTTGCCTAGCATGTGAGATTCCAGGTTTGATTCCCAGAGCTGCTCCAAAGAATTCACATATTTATTCACCTAATACTTATTGAGAAGCTATTTGGGGCCAGAGAGCATTTGTAAGCGATTTAGCAATGGATTAAATTAAGAAAAACCGTCCTCTGTGTAATTCATATTCTTGTAGAGAGACAGAGAATCTATATGAAAAATCAGCAAGATATTTATTTGTTTCATCAGTTAAATGCATAAAAGAAATGCAGGCTAAAGTACCTGCTGGTGGTGTTGACATATTTTCTTCCTGTATGCCATCAATACAGCCAAGAGTGACCTACTTGGTTTTTTTTTTAATTTTATTTTTATGTATACAACATTCCTTCCATGTATGCTTGCATGCCAGAAGAGGGAACCAGATCTCATTATAGATGGCTGTGAGCCACCATGTGGTTACTGGGAATTGAACTCAGGACCTCTGGAAGAAGAGTTGGTGCTCTTAACCTCTGAGACATCTCTCCAGCCCCCGACCTACTTGTTTTTTTTTTAACTTACTCTCTGTGTGTATGTGAGAGAGAGAGAGAGAGAGAGAGAGAGAAAGAGAGAGAGAGAGAGAAAGAGTGTGTGTGTGAGAGAGAGAGTCCAAACCCGACAACTCTTGGAGGCAAGCATCTTTACACAATGAGCCATCTTGCAAGCTTTTGTTGTTGTTATTTGTTTGTTTTTGTGATGGGGCCTCAGGTTGGCTTTGAACTCATGATATTATTGCCTTGGCATTCCAAGTGATGGAATTAAGGGCACTTACCACCCTGCTCTGCCTAAGAATGACCCTATTTGCTAAAAATCGTCTTCCACCGACATTTTATTTCAGTGCTTGGACTCAAGTCCAGGTTCTTGTATGTGTTGGGTAAATGCTCTACTGGATCCTCACCCCCTTTCCCCAAGGACACATCGATTTTCTTTGCCTTTTTTTTTTTTTTTTTTTTTTTTTTTTTTTTTTTTTTTAAAGACCAGGTTTCTCTGCATAGCACTGGTGATACTGGAACTTGTTCTGTAGACCAGGTTGGCCTTGAACTCAGAGATCCACCTGTCTCTGCCTCCCTTGTGCTGGAATTAAAGGCACGTGCCACCACAGCCAGGCCACCAAGGACACATCTGAATTCAACTGTTGCCAGCCTTACCAGTCTAGCCTTCTGTGAGCTGCCCTCGGCTGGTAAGCAAGTGTCAAAAGTTTGTCTTTAACAAATAGTGTGGGGGGGGGGTGTGAGGGGGACGACTAGAAGACGCTAACATTTTCTAAGTGTGTGTTGCTCACCCAGCACAGCAGTAGGAGCAGGCTGATTGGACATCAGAGATGGTCTGTGTAACATCATAGAGAGATAAGAGTCTCAGCTTACCCAGGGAGAAACAGGCATGACAATAACTTGCTGAAGGTCACACTGTAAGTGGCACAGGGGAAATTTGAACTCTGCACCCACACCCACAATTACAGTCTTTCCTTCACTATTGACCGCTATTGGAATTCTTTTTTTTTTTTTTTAACCTACATTCCTCGATTGATCAACCCCTATAGACTTGGAAGCATTGTTTCAGGCTTTATACAGCAGAAGTTACTTCTCCACTTCAAAAAAGCAGCCTCATTTCAGATTTCACTACTTAGGATTACATTACCCTATAGCCAATAGAATCGAACAGCTAAATAAAAATATTTATATCCTATACTCAGCACTGACTAATAATTTTCAAATTAAAATGGTCATTGACTCTCTCAATTACTGGTTCCCGACCCCACTACTTTTCCTTTCTTATTTCTTTTGTGGTTGAATCTTAAGCCTGTATCTCCAGCCAATGGAATGCCCAGGTGGCAATGGGAGCCCATGCAGCATATTTAGATGCTAATACATACAACATGCAACCTAAGGATAAACGACTGTGTGAACCAGATCTGAATAATTCCTAGACATTTTCACTTAATCCGGTGTTCTTTTCAATTACCTCGATAACAGCTTCCAGGTCGGAGGAAGCAGATACCGTAGAGATAAAATGACAGTCCTCGACAAAACGACGGTAACATCACAACTTCCTCCCTTTAGCGTGGGAACTGCTCATCTTTTACTATGCGCCCAACAGCAGGTGCATTCGGGGAAATAACAGAAGACGCACCGACAAGAACCAAGGGATTGCAGAGCTAGGTCGCGGTCTGCTGCAGAGCTCGGCGGCGTGCAATTTTCACTCAGCAGCACTCGCCGGCGCCCAGGGGAAGAAGAGCCCCAGCGAGGCCAGGATGCGGGGCGCGGGGTCCCAGCCGCTCCCTCCTCGCGCGCTCTCGGAGTCGCCTGCAGGAGCGCGGCGCGCGGCCCGGGCGCTGGGCGATGGCTGCTCCGCTAGCTCCGCGCCCCACCGCTGCCAGGCCCCGCGCCCCCGCCCTGCTCCTGCGCCCCTGTCCCCTGTCCACGCGCCCCGGCCCTGCCCCCGGCGCCCCTGTCTCTGTGCTCCTCTGGTATCCCCATTACCCTGTTGGCGCGCCCCAGCCCCGAGTCCTTACCACAGCTTCCTCTTGAGCGGCAGGAGACTGCCGCGATTGGACGGGGTGACGCCGATGGCCATCTGCAGCACCGTCAGGTATTTCTGGTACTTCATCTTGTCCCCGCTCCGCTCGCGGGCAGGGCCCCGCCGCCGCCGCCGCCGCCGCAGACACAGCCCCTCCAAGCGCCGCATAGATCAGCTCTGGGCCATCCGCCGCCCCGCCGCGCGCCCCGCTCCCGCTCCTGCCGCCGTGCGTGGCCCGCTCGCGCCGCTGTGCGTGGCCCGGTACCGCCGCCGTGCGCGCCCTCCGCCCGCTCTCCGCCGCCCCGCGCGAGCTCGGCACCGCTGCGCACCGGCGGGCGCGGCCTGGAGGCGGCGCTAAGCGAGCCTCGCAACGCGCAGGTCTGCACCCACGTGCCTCAGTTTCCCCAGGGGCTGGAAGCTCATTTTCAGTTAATTATGGCCGTAAAAAATTTCAGAGCAGGAAAAAAATTGTATATGATTACCACTTCGTGGTTTGTCTCTAAGTGTTTTATTTTCTGCCCTGATGTGACTGACAATTTTATAGTTCTACGCGGTGCGTTGCATATAGGTTATACAATGTTATACATGGGGGGAATGCAATTAGTTCTAGATAGTGGAAATACTGGAGTCGGGCAAATAATCAGTTGTGAAAAGTTGAGTTTGTTCCATGACCTTTAAACTTATTGTGGGACTATGTATAGGGAAAAGAAAAAAAGTAGACATCAGATGCATTTTATACTATGATTTCAAATATTGCAAACATTAAGAATTAAAAGCAACATATGCAGGTAACATGCCTGTAATTTTCTCTCTGCATCCGGAGCTGTCCTGAGAGCACCAGAAGGGGGTGGAGCTGGCCAGGGGCTTCAGTAAGTCAAGTACTTGCTGCAGAAGCATTAAGGACCCGAGTTCCATCCCCAGCACCGCTGTAAAAAATGGTCTTGTCAGCCGGTCTCGCCAAATCAGCGAGAGACCCGTCTAAACGAAGATGGACAGTGATTGGAGGAAGACACTTGAATCACCTCTGACCCCCGCATGGTGCTCTCTCGCTCTCTCTCTCTCTCTCTCTCTCTCTCTCTCTCTCTCTCTCTCTCTCTCCCTCTCCCTCCCCCCCCCACAAACACACACACACACACACACACACACACACACACACACACACACGAAAGGCACGCTATTGAGGGTGAGCTGAACTTTGCTTGACCTCACGGGCACTATGTACTCACATAGTATCTTTTCGGCGCTTCGGCAAATTCTCACGTTAGGATTCCTGTCAGTGTTTTATCCTTTGGGCTGCTACCATGCAGGATCTCAGCGGTCCTTTCACATAATTTTGGGGTTTTCGGCCGTTTTATTTCCTCTACTATGTCCTCATTCTTTTTGTCATAACATTTATGCTGGTTAGTTTTTCTCAAGTTAATCTAAATTAACATCGCTTGGGAAGAGGGAACCCCAGCTGAGGAGTTGCCTCCACCAGGCTGGCCTGTGGGTATGTCAGTGTGGGCGTTTTCTTGAGTAGTGCTTGCTATGAGAGGGCCTGGCCCACTGTGGGTGGTGCCACCTCTGGATAGGTGGTCACGGGATAAATAAGAAAGCAGGCAGAGTAAGCCTCGAAGCACAAGCCACTCTTCTGTGGCTTCTGCTTCAGTTTCTGTCTCCAGGTCCCTACCTTGAGTTCCTGCCCTGACTCCCGTCAGTAATGGACTGTGATGTGAAATTGCAAACTTAAAGACACCCTTCCCTCCCCAAGTTGCTTTTGGTCAGTGTTTTTCACAGCAACAGAACACAAATTAGAACAAGGTTCTTTAATTTTGCTTCTGTTCTTGCTTGTTTCTTGTTCAAGGCAAGAGCTCGCTCTCGTCCAGACTGACCTTGAACTCAAGCCAATCCCCCTGCCTTGGCCTCTAAGTGGTGGGATTACAGGTGTATGCTAGCGTGCCTGGCTACACAGCACTCCTTACTTGACTTCCTACCCTCACTAAGTAAGTTCTCCTGACCTCCCTCTGTGGCCCCTGGAGAGTACTGTTCCTACCACGGTTGCCACAGAAGTTTCTTCTGAACTTCCCTTTATGTAAGAGACTCCGCCTGAAGTCGCTGGACTTGTTTCTTTGCTGAACCTTCATCTTTGTTGGTAAATTTCTTCTTTCCAGTTTTATGCAATGCTGCATGGCTCAACTGCAGCAAGAAATGGCAGCTTGCTGTGAGCAGCTTAACCCAACAGCAGGTGTCCAGTGGTCAAGCAAGAACCTCCGTGGGTCTGGGGAAGTGGATCCGTGGATACAAGCACTCTTAACCCAGATGACTTGGGTTTGGATACCCCCCACACCTCCCCACACACAGAAGTTTTGACCCTCTCACCCCAGAATCCCAGCGGTAGAGGGTGGGACTGGAAGATCCATAGGGTTTGCTACTCATTAGTCTAGACAAAACCCAGAAAACTCTGGGTTCACTGAGAAACCCTGTCTCAAGGGAGCAAGATGGAGAGTGATGGAGTGGGTCACCAGATGCAAAGGCTGCGCACAGGTGTGGTGTCTCGTCACCTTTCTAGCCCCATGACGAAACACCATGACCTAGGCAACTTATAAAAGGAAGCATTTAATTGGGGGCTTCCTTACAGTTTCAGACGGTGAGTCTCATCATGGGAGGGAGCATGGCAGCAGGCAGACAGGCATGGTAACTGAGAGCACACATCTTGAGACAAGAGTGAGGCAGAAAGAGAGTACTGAGACTGTCATGGGCTTTTGAAACCTCCAAGCCCACCCCCAGTGACAAACTTCCTTCAACAAGGTCACACCTCCTGATCCTTCCCACAAGCTTGGGGACCAAGGCTTCTAATATATGAGCCTATGAGGGCATTATCATTCACACTGCCACATATGGTATGCAACACACACACTCACAAATAATCCGCTGTGATTAATCACTGATTATGATGCCATTGAATAGACTGTGAACAGAATGACCAAGAGCAGAGTCTGTGTCAGATGCATTTGCTCAGAGTTAATGTGTCCTGGAATTGAAATCTGAACCATGCTTTGAGGGACTGGTGCTGATACTGGGCATTTCTGCGCAGCCCAAACCGTTTGTGTGTGTGTGTGTGTGTGTGTGTGTGTGTGTGGTGTGCATAATGCACATGTGACGAGTACCAGGAACAAGTTGCCTGTAATGCCCATCAGGAAGATATATCAAATGTTAACCTTCGCCTTCCACAGGGTCTCCCCCTTTAGTTTCGAGTTTGGGATGTAAGATTAGCACACATCAATTTTCCTGTGGTTTGGGCTCCCAACATTACTTCACACTCAGGTAGGAAAGCAAATCTATATCCATTTCACCTCCATCTGTTCAGGGCTTTTAGCTCTCACAGAAAATAAGAAACTGGTAGGTCTCCAGCCCTTAAAATGCACACACACACACACAGAGAGAGAGAGAGAGAGAGAGAGAGAGAGAGAGAGAGAGAGAGAGAGAGAGAGAGAGAGAGAAGCAAGAGAGGGCCTTGGAGCAGTGCTGAGGATCACACCTCACACCTGGGGCTAGTGCATGGCAGGCGAACGGTCTGTCACTGAGCTACACTCCCATGTTGTCATTTTGAGACAGGTGCTTGCTAAATTCCATTACAATACTCCTGCCTCCGCCTGCTGTTTCCTGGGGACTGTCATGCCCAACATCACCCTCCCCACTGGCAAACAGCCACCATTTCTTTCTATTTGCTTGCCCTTTTGCATGACTTTTGCTGTTTGTGGGGTGTTTGGTGAAACACTACTTTGTGGTGAGTGATGTACACAACAAAAAACCAACAACAACAAAAAAACTACTGAACTTGGGGAGAGTGATGAGGTTTATGGCATTTTGACTTGCCCAACCTCCATCCTCTCTTCTCCAATCTGTCAGCAAAAGACACGTTTGAAAGATACAAATGAGTTAAAAGAAGAGGAACTAGAAAAACACAGTCTATGCACATAGTAATAAAGGACCTGGGTGGGAAGTGTGAATACCAGACAAAACAAGCTACCAGGAACAAAGTTGTTACAGGAAGAAATAAAGGCATTGGATAAAATGAAGGGGTCAATCTACCAAGCAAGCATCACAGTCAGGAATAAGAAGCATGTGACTGAGCCCAACAATATGATGAAACTTGCATGAATGTGGTCCTTCATCGAATGACCCACACCTTCATTCTAAAGGGTCTGGACCATTAGTAGCCCTACCTTAGCTGGGGTCTAGTTCTCCATCGGCTTTAATCACTATAGTGACACTGCGAGCTGCTTGGAGGGAAGGCTTTATTTCAGATGCCCTCTTCCTCACCTCCATTGTAATAAGCATCATGGGTCCCCAGTCTGAGCTGGGAGTCAGCATTAACCACTTCCACCCAGCTCAATAACTCCTCTCTTCACCGATTCTAAGGCGTGAGTAGTTCAAAGTGCCTGCTTTTTCAGCCTAATAGAACTTTTTTTTTTTTTTTTTTTTTTTTTTTTTTTTTTTTTTTTTTTTTTTTATGGCTCCTGATCAAAGCACTTCTTTCTTTGGTGTAAAGGCCTCTGAGACAATGGAGCACCTGCCTTTAGGAACAGGGGGCAAATTTTTTTTTCCCAAGGATGCACTGGGAGTTTGGTGTGGGAAGTTATTCTGTCTATGTGTTGCTTTTATTGATTAATGAATAAAGAAATTGGCCTGATAGGGCAGAACAGAGCTAGGTGGGGAAGACTAAACTGAATGCTGGGAGAAAGAAGGGCAGAGTCAGAGAGACACCATGGAGCTACTGTAAGAGTCAGATATCCTGAAACTTTGCTGGTAAGCCACAGACAGCCTTGTGGCAATACACATATTACTAGAAATGGGTTAAATTAATATAAGAGTTAATAAGAAGCTAGAGCTAATGGGCCAAGCAGTGATTTAAATAATACAGTTTCTGTGTGATTAATTTTGGGTCTAAGCTAGCTGGGCATCCGGGAACCAACAAGCAGTCTTCCACTACAGGAGTTGATTTCTTTCCCACGATTCTTGGACCTACAAATCTTGGTTCTGGAAGATGGCAACCTTTGCTGGATGCTAGTCTAAAACATTGGTAGCTTTCTGAGAACTTTGCTCAGTTGGACAAGTCATTCCCACATAGATGTTTCATTATAATATTTAAAAATATCCAACATTCTATCAAGATAGATGCTAGAGTTTGAATGTGTGTCCCCAAAATGTATATATTAGTGAATGTCCTTTAATGGTGATACCTTTGTTTTTGGGGGGTGATTAGGTTAAATTTTCCCAAATAAAGTTGGTGTCATAAAAAGCTGTGTTCCCCTTCTACCACTTGGGCATGAACCACCAGTAGGCTCTCACCAAACCTCACTCTCCAATGACTTGATTTTGGACTTCTCAGCCTCCAGGACTGTAAAAAACAAAACTCTGTAGTCAGTAAGTTATGAGTTCATGGCATTTTGACTAAGTCATGGAGAACATGGTAAATCCAGCGGGCGGGTTGCTATTACTCCTTTGCTGCCTGTGAGTTCCTTGCTCAAAGGCAAAGCGACGAGTCTCCCAGGACTGTGGAGAAGGTGTTCTGTAAGTCCGCAATTGTAGTTTTCACAGAAGCACTGTGTAGGGAGATAGATCCATGTTCAGACTAATTATCTATTCTACTCAGAACAAAACATTCTTCCTCCACTGTGGAAGACTCTTAATAAAGTTAACCTGCCACCAAGTAGCTGGATAATCGTCCCAGGGAATGTGAAGTTGGAGGTTGCTCATTCGTTTCTGGCTGCCCGGACCCCAAAACTATATTATTTGCTGTACTTTTTGACCATTAGCTTAAGAGTATTTCTAGCTAGCTCTTACATTTTAAATTAACCCATTTCTATTAATATGTGTGTTTCCATGTGGTTGCAGCCTACCAGTAAAGTTCCATCTGGTATTTGGTGTTTGTCTACTGTGAGGTTGCATGGCTTCTCCTTAACTCAGTCTACTCTCTCCTCCTCTATCTGCTTGGAATTCCCTCCTTGCCCTATACTACGCTGCATGCAATAGGCCCAAAGCAGCTTCTTTATTAACCAATGGTATTCACAGCACACAGAGGGGAATCCCACATCAGGAATGGTTTCATATTTGGGGTCAGTGTTGTTCTGCTGCAAGAAGATTGGGGACTTGGCAATAATGGAAGCCACAACAGTCTTGATGAGTGGAAGTACACATGGAGTCCATGCGTAGCCCCTGTTTCTGGCCTACAGCCACTTTGTTCCTGAGCTCACTGGCAATGACCACAGAGACTGGGGAAAGAGACTGACTTATTTCCACAGAACACACCGTCTTAGTCACTTGGTATTAAAAGCCTCCTTTGCTTTTCATTCTTTGGCGATCGTTCTTCAGGTCACAAATACCTTCTTGTCATCAACTTTCTAGCCAGATTTCACACAAGTCTCATCAACCAAACCATTTGCCACAAGCCAAAAGTCAGTATATATCTGGCCACTTCTTTCATGTAAAATGAGCAGCCAGGGGCATTGCTCAGCTCTTTGCTCAGTGGGAGTATTTTCCTATACACAGATGCCCCAGAAAGGGGCTCTAGTACCATGGTGTACTCTTTGGTGGTGACTATCTGTCACACATAACTCCATAATTAGACCTAAGTCTGCTCTTCATGTCTGCTAACTGTAAGACTTCTTACGCAGTCACAGTTATGGCTGGAAGAAGAGGCAGGGCATCAGGAGGGGGGAACTACAGACACTGGGTACTTCTCACATGACTTATTTGTGCCCAGACTCAGGTCCATTTCGTGATGGAATGTTACCGTGTGCACTCGCCTGCATGACTTCATGATCAGACCACACTCAGCTGAGGATAGCTAGCTTAGGTCACGTGGTAGCTTGGTGACTCCGGTAAGTGCTCTACACAACAGCTGGGCAAGAATCTCCTTCTCCAAAAGGGAACAGTTGTCGGCAGAGCACAGCAGTCTCTGTTCCAAGATTCGAGCTCACCTTTCAGCACTTGCCAAAAGCTTCAAGTAGCCTTCTTCCCTGCCACCAAAACTTTCCAGCATGGTTGCACCTGCTGTGTGGTGTGGCAAAGCAAAGTGACAGAGTGGCGTGCTTGGCAGCCTGGAGTGTGCCCAGCCCCACTCAAAACTAACAACCTTTTGCAATACTCAGTAAGTGGGCTGGAGCAGCAGGCATGCATGAGCAGGCGTTCTCTTCCAAAGGCACACTCACTGGGCATTTTATCACTTTGCTTATAGAAGGATGCATAAGCAACACACAAGCTTCATCTTTGAAGACACCTCAATGTGTCTACCTGGCAGAAACTGAAATTTCACTAAGGTAGAAGACATCTGAATTTTTTTTTAAAAAAAAGTATTTATTTATCACCCTTTGACATGCAAGCATCTTATCAGTAAGTGCAGATCATTCACCAGATCTAACAAGCAGAATGTCATCTATGCCGTGGGCCGCTGTGCTGTCCTGTGACGGGAAACATAATGAGGTTTCCTGTGGACTAAATTCTGACACCAGGATAGAGACCTGATCCAGGGTAGTAGGAGCATATAACTGACTTTACCAGCTGGAAGCAAAACACTTCTAGTGGTCTTCATTAATAAGGATGCATTAAAAAAGCATTTACCAAATCAATAGCTACATACCAGCCCCCAGGGGGTGTGTTAATTTGCTCAAGCAAGGAAATCACATTTGCTAAGGAGACAACATCAGATGGGGTAATACCTGGTTAAGCTTAAGTTTATGAGTATCCACCATCTGCCTGCGCAGGCCAGCAGGACTGCTGAATGGGGATAGGGTGGAAATTGCCACCTTTGCATCATTTGGTCCTTGGTGTTGGAACTAATTCCTGCACCCCACCCCCCCTGGAAGATGGTGGGGGTGGGTGCTTTTACATTAGCATTGCTCTAGGTAGAGAGAGTTCTGGCACCCACTTCTTGGCCTGTGTAGCCATCATAGTCTCCCTTCACATGTCAGGGAAACAAATTGGGATTCTGTCTGTGGTCGGGGATGTTTGTTTCAACTTCGCATTTTGAAACTTGGATAAGGGGCCATGAGGTGGGGTTAGGAAACCTCTGGTTCCATTGGGAGTAGACTTACTCCAGAAATGCAATGATCACCTGACCCCCATCAGTACCTACTATTACTGGGAGGCCATTGATGATTTTGGGTCTTTTAGAACTAGGGTCAGTTCAGAACCAACAGGATCCCAAAGAACTGATTTTTTTCACCTCCTCAATGTACCATTATCTTGGTAAATGGCCATGGGTCCCTTAGAGGGAGATGGGTAGAATGTTACAGGATCCTTCCTTGAAGGAGTCTAGTTCTCTTTCATTCAATGACTTCTGGCTCTATAAATTGACCCTGGTACTTGCTCCAGAGGGTGTGAGTCTGTTTTGTGATTCAAGTTAGATTTTATTCTTTTGAAAGCTTAATAGGCTTCTAATCTACTTCACTTCTAGGGATGCCACGATTAGTGAGCCAGTGCCGTAGGTATCTATGTCTGCCATTTGGTGACTGAGTGCCACTAATTAACCCCGTGGCACTCAGTGGTCCAGTTGCTGAATTGTGGAATGGTCAAACCGTTGTACTTCTCATACCACACACATCATTTCTCTGTGACAAGAGCATTCTAAATCTTCCCTTTGAGCTATTTTCAAGTATATAATACCTTATCATTTAATTACAGTCTTGGTGCCAATGAATAAATTTTATCCCTCCTCTCTAAATGCAACTCTGTACCCACTGATCCACATTTCCCCTCCTAGGGCCTTTGATAGCAACCACTATCTCCATTGCTACAGACTGACCTTTTTAGATTCCATATACAAGTGGGAATACAAGGTATTTGCCTTTCTGGGTTTGGCAAAGTGCACAAGTTTCAAAATATTTGGAAGGGAAAATATGTGAATAATTAAAATACTCAGTAAGTCCAAAATAAGGTAAGAAAGGAGAAAACCCATGGAACAGGCAAAGCAAACAAAAACTACAAATTCTATTTGCAGACAAAAGTGGCCATGAAGCCGGGCGGTGGTGGCGCAGGCCTTTAATCCCAGCACTTGGGAGGCAGAGGCAGGCGGATCTCTGTGAGTTCGAGGCCAGCCTGGTCTACAAGAGCTAGTTCCAGGACAGGCTCCAAAGCTACAGAGAAACCTTGTCTCAAAAAATTAAAAAAAAAAAAGTGGTCATGAAATGTGAACCGTGTTTTCAGGAATGATTCCATGACACAGTCTGGATATTGTAGGATTCATTACAGTTCTTGTCAATGGATGAAATGCTCCAAATGAAAGATATCTCTTAAGGTGCTGTTTACACAAAACATTTTTTTTTTTGAAAACACAATAGAAGAATGTAGAAGTTGGGAGGTAAGGGATTAGGAAAGACAGAACAGCCAACTCTGAACCAAGGAAAACATACACAGCTACCCTAAAACAACTCAGCTTAGCCAGCTCTAAACCAAGGACAACGTACACAGCTATCCCAAGACAACTCAGTGTAGCCAACTCTAAACCAAGGACAACATACACAGCTAGCCTAAGACAACTCAGCTTGGAGAAATAAAACTGCAGAAGTACATATTACTTCATATTGATTAAAAAGTTCAGTTCGCTGGGAGTGTGTGAGACCTGCAAAGCTATGAATTCCATATCGATATCTTTAAGATGTATAAAGCAAACACTGATAAAATTTCAATATGAAACAGACAAATCTATAAAAAAGTGTTTACATTATTTTCTGTTATTGATATAAAGAGCAGACAAAGATCAGTGAAGATATTGAAGACTTGGATAAAATAACAAAGTTGACATGGTAATACCTTTCATTGTTATAGAATTCCTATTTTCTCATGTACAGATATTGGTTAAATACAAAGGAAACAGAAATAGAGTCTCAAGATACCCCAGAGGTTTCAAATTGCACAGAGTTCTTAGAAAAAAAAATTAAGCTGGGAGTCCTAAAAATGATGTGGGAAAGCCAGGCGATGGTGGCACACGCCTTTAATCCCAGAACTTCGGAGGCAGAGGAAGGTGAATCTCTGTGAGTTCATAGTCAGCTTGGTCTGCAAAACAAGTTCCAGAACAGTCGGAGCTGTTACACAGAGAAGCCCTGTCTTGAAAAACAAAACAAGCAAACAAAGAAACAAAAAATGACATGGGAACCTATGTATGAGATATTTTAAAAAACAATCACACATCAAAATAAAATAGCAAAAACTATTTTGAAAAGATTCACAGCAAAACATTTTATATAAAATTTCCTTTAAAATGTAACTTACCAAAACTTATTTGGAAAGAAATAGGCAATCTATAATAAGAAATAGGAAACTGTACTGTAAGCTAGGGTCACAAACAGAAACACAAGAAATAGGAATCTTCTAAGATCCCTAATGTCCCATTTTGCCCACAACAGCCCCAGCTTACACCTAATATTAATGCCTACTGATTATTTTCATAACTCCCTTAATTTTCAAGCATGCTCCAGTTAGAGGATAAGCCATATGTTCAGCCTTCCTGCTTATAATAATTACAGAAACCAAATCTGCAATCCAAAATGTTCCTCAAAAAAAAAATAAAATAAAATCCCAGGCTCGTGTTCATCAGCAAGTTCTAGCCAACATGATGGGTGAAGCCATTTTCAACATAGGCAACTCTTTATAAAATAGAAAATACACTCTAACTTTTGAGACTAAAATCTGACCGGAAGCCTGGGGCTGCAATTCAGAGGCAGAGCACTTTCCTAGTGTGTATGAGGCCCTTGGCTCAAGAGAAAGAATGAGAGCAAGAACAAGAAAGCAAGCTAATGGGAGGGAGAGAGAGAGAAAGGGGGGAGGAAGGGAGGGAGGGAGGGAGAGAGGGAGGGAGGGAGGAGGGGAAAGAGGAGAGAGGGAGTGGGATGGATGGATGGATGGATGGATGGATGGATGGATGGATGAGCTGGTGGGTGGAGGGAGGGAGGGAGAGAGAAAGGGAGGAGGGAGGGAGGGACGAAGGAGGGGAAAGAGGAGAGAAGGAGTGGGATGGATGGATGGGTGGGTGGGTGGCTGGTGGGTGGAGGGAGGGAGGGAGAAAGGGAGAAGGGAGGGAGGGAGCAAGGGAGGAAAGAAGGAGGGGAAAGAGGAGAGAGGGAGTGGGATGGATGGATGGATGGGTGGATGGATGGGTGGGTGGGTAGCTGGTGGGTGGAGGGATGGAGGGAGGGAGGAAAGAAGGAGGGGAAGAGGAGAGAGGGAGTGAGATGGATGGATGGATGGATGGATGAATGGATGGATGAGCTGGTGGGTAGAGGGAGAAAGGGAGGGAGAAAGTATGTGTGGGGGAATAAAGCCTGCTAGATCACACCTGAGAAGAAAATTACATGTGTGAATTGTCGAGAGACATGCAACATTGGCAAAGCTCTCGCTGTGCTCCAACAGAAACGACAGAGGCCGACACAGATGAAAAAGGAGCTAACAGTACGCTCGCCAGCACCTGTTCTCTCTACTCGTTTGAAGAGTACCTGTGCAGCTGAGGTAAGGTCAGTGCTCAGTGTGGTTTGATTTGCATTTTTCTGGTCAGTGATGTTGACATGTGTGTCCTGAAGATCAAATCTCAAATCCTGGAAATGCTAGGTGAAGATGTGACTGCTGAGCCCTACTCCCAGCCCAAAGCATTTTTGAAATAATATTTGTTGGCTATTTGCAAATTCTTCTCTGAAAAAATGTTTATGCAGGTAATCCATAAATTTTAAAATCCTTTTCTGCTGATTTTGATTTCTTATGTATTCTACAAATGAACCTCTGGCTCGATAAACAGTTTCTAGATGTATTTGAAATGAGGTACCACGTGGTCCAGCTTTCCTCCTGTTTGTCTGATTGCTTTGACTCTTTTGGGTCTTTTATGATTTCTTATAAATTTCAGGAGGTTTTTTTCCCTGTATTAGTAATAATACCATTGGTATTTTGACAATAATTACATCAACTCGGTAGGGTATTTTGCATAGTATGAATATTTCAGCCATTGTGTGGTTAGTTTTTGTCAGCTTGCCATAAACTATAGTCACCTGAGAAGAGGGAACCTCAACTGAGGAATTGCTTCTTTCAGTTTAGTCTGTGAGCGTGTCTATGGGGATATTTTCCTGATTAATGATTGATGTGGGAGGGCCCGTTTGTGGGTGGTAGCACCTGGGTAGGTGGTTATATGAGAAGACAGGCTGAGCCAGCCAGTGAACAGCAGTCCCCCCATGGTCTCTGCTTTAGAACATGCCTTGGCTTCCTTCAGTCATGGAGTGTGACCTGGAAGTTGTAAGATGAATATCTCCTCAAGTTGCTTTTGACCCTGGTATTCATTATAGCAATAGAGAATAAACTAGAACAACCAATCCACAAACCAATTCTTCTAATCCGTGAACATGCAATGTTTTTGTGTGTGTACCTTTGGTGTGGGAGATTCTTCTGTCTATGTGTTGCTCCAGCAAATCACAGATGGGGTAGATATTGGGATGTGTCAACTCATAACGCTGGTTCAGGGCCTGGGTAGTTGAAGGGTCAGTCCACCAGCTTTTCCTTGTCTTCTCCACTAGGGTGAGCTCTCCTGAATTGCCCTGGCCAGTTCATCCCTTGCAGCAATGAGCAATGAGTGGGGCCAGGTCTCCGGTTTTTATGTCCTCAGGGTTGGTTCTTCCACATGTACACTTCAGAGTCAGCTCTACTGTGTTGCCCAGGTATGGTGCAGGGACCACTCTCCTAAGTGCTGCAACTGATGAGAGACAGGGACAGCTCTCCTGCTCCTAGCTCTTAGGACCTCAGGGCCAGCTCTTCTCAGGCATTGATAGGCAGGGTGTGGGGGTGAGGGAGGGCTTCTCTCCCTAGCCTATGCCACCACATTGACAGATGAATAATGGGGTCAGCTCTCCCATGCTCATAACTTCAGGACTGGCTCACCCAAGCAAGAATTTTTTTTTTAAAGCAGAGTTTTGCTATAGTCATGGCCAACCTCAAACTTACAAGAAAAGGTACATTTACAAAAAGCTCCATGTAGTCTATAAATACAATATAGTCACTCATATATTTTTCTTGTGCTTTATGAGCACTTATCACAAAGGAGTTTTTTTTTTTTAATGAAATCAGATCTGCTTGAATTCAAACAGCAGCAATACTCATCTGGCACATGCTAATATATAAGCAAATTCTATATTTTTATCATGAATTCATAAGCAAGAAAGGCCTTAGGGTTTTCTTGTTGTTTTATCTTCCGTACAGTGGCTGCACCTTAATCTACCACTATTTCAGCCAGCATTGTGACTCTGCAGCTACTGGCCTGCTTCTCTGATCCCACAGGCACCGGCCCTATTGCTGCCACTAAAGGTAGCTTTAACTAAATCTCTATTGTTCTATTTATAAATGAGACTTGAGATTCAAAGGCTGGGGTGAAAACCTGCTAGCTCAGAGAGATTGAGTAGCAGCTAGTTAATCTCTCCTTGCTGGCATCTCCCCAAAAGCCTGTCCTGCTCCACCAAACTGAAAAATGCTGCGTCACCTAAAAGCCCTCCCTATCTCTTCCAGATGCCCTCTGATGCTCTGAAATTACTTTCTATCAACTAGCTGCTAACTCGGCCTCCTGATTCAAGGTTAGTTTTACTTAATTAATGCAAATGCTAACTCAGGGTTCACAATGTGATCAAATATCCCCTCAAAATTCCCTTTGATGAGAGATATGAAAATTGTTACTTTGGGGGTAATCAGGCCACAGACAAAAGTAAAGCCCCACCCCTAGTTCTCTCTCTTTCTTCTCGTTCTGTCTGCTTTTCTCTATACAGGCCTATATAGCTTAGGCTGGCTTTGAACTTATGATGTCACTGAGGGTGATTTTGAACTTCTGATCCTTCTGCCTCCACCTACCAAATGTTGAGATTACAGGTGTGTCTTAGTCAATGTTCTAATGCTATGAAGAGATGCCATGACCACAGCACCTCTTATGAAAGAAAACATTTAATTGGGGTTTAGTCCATTACTGTCATCGTGGGAAGCATGGTGGCATGCAGGAGACATGGTGCTGGAGAGTAGCTGAGAGTTCTACACCCAGATCTGCAGGCAGCAGGAGCAGTCTGACACTGAGCCTGGCTTGAGCATTTAAAACCTCAAAGTCCACCCCTAGTGACACACTTCCTCCCATAAGGCCATACCTCCTAATCCCTGCCAAGGTAGTGTCACTCCCTAATGATCAAGCATTCAAATATATGAGACTGTGAGAATCATTTCTAGTCAAACCACCAGAAGATGTGTGCCACCATGCCCAAGTACGGGGTACTGAGGATCGAACCCAGGGTTTGATGCACATGAGGCAAGCACTCTACCAGCTGAGCCACACCCCCAGCCTTGAGCCCACATCTTCTGATGCCATGTTGGGTGCCTTTTCGGATTCATCACAGTCTCCTATAACCAGACACAGGCATCTGCGGAGGGTTAGTGGGAAATGTTTGACGGCATTCCGAACTGCAGTGAAGAGCTGCTGAAAAGAAGGAGGTTGTTTTGGATCTCGGAAATCTGGGGAACAATTTTTTTCTGCACAATAACAGGAAAAACGATCTTGGTATCATAAAATTGAAGAGGTTAAATGTAATAGGACTCCTCAAGGCATGCGGGAACGGTCAGGAACATGCTTTGTTATTTTTTACTTAGGTGAATGGGAGCGTGGATTAAAGCAGTTAATTATTGTCCCCTATGGGGACCCAGTGCTAAGCTGACCAGACGCCACATCATGGTTATAACAGCCCTCCTGTTGCTTTATTAGTTCTGTTCCATGGACACGGGGAATTGAATTTCTTCATGGAAATGCTCATGCAGCCAGTGGATGACAGGGCTCTTAATGGCATCCTTTACCTCTGGCCCCTAGTGGCTCATAGATATGAATTATAACAGTCAGTCAGAAGAAGTTACCAACCGTGTGTGCCTCTTTCTCCTGAGGGTACCATTTTTTTCTCACCTCTACATTGTGATGGCATCATATTCCCTCAAATTTGCTGTTTGGAGTAGCATACCTCAGCCTTTTCAGGGAGTCCCCTAAGCCGGTGTCCTGTGGCCTAATGTCCTGTGGCCTTTTCATGTTCTGTCTCAGATTATTCTTTAGGTACACATGTCTTATCTCCTCTTGTAGACAGTGACCACCTGGCAGGTAGGATTTATATCTGGACTCCACATAGTCTTTCTAGTTTGTTGCATACTATGTTTCTTACTGTTTGTTTTATGAGTTAATTTATCCTTTATTTATTAAGTGACAAGCACCCATCATTTTAGACAAAAATAGAGAATTCTGCAGTGCTAGTTACTAAGAACCAAATGTATCACCAGTTCAGCGTTGAAGGCTCAACAAAGTCATGAGGGACCCGAACATTTCTTTTTGTTTTCTCTACTTCCGTCTTCAGGCACACAAGACAGCAGCCAGAGCTCCAGCTGGAAGGTCTAAAATTTTGACTTGACTGGGAAAGACAAGGGCTAGAAGGACTCATTGCTAGAACAAGTTAGTCCCCTCTTAAAGAACTTTCAGGGAATTCTATCTCCATTGAAGACTTCTATTTAAATTTCACTAGACAGTTTTTAACTACGAGAGAGTAAAGCTGGGGAATAAAGCGTTTTAGCTTGCTGCTCTTTCTCCCTGAACAAAATATGAGTTGTGCTTCTCAGGAAGAAAAGGAGTGAGAAAACTGAATGGGTAACCTGCAGTGTTTCCCATAAAAAGTCTTAACATTATCGGTCAGCATTATCTATGTTTTAAAAGCGCTGCTTCCCTCATTTACAAAAATTCTTCAAAGTCTCTAGTAAATTACTGGAGTTTATCGGCCTCTAGCCTCAATCGTCCAGGCTAGGAGCGTAATCTAATTTAATCTCTTCAACACCTCACCCTCCCATCAGTGAGCTTCATTTGTATCCCTTATTGGTAATTGGTTTGACACTATCTGGCGTTTCCTGCCTTTGACCTAGAGCTATGTGTGGCATCACCAGGCTAGCTGAGAGATGGAAAGGTAAGGTCAGGCACGGGTCAGAAGTACTGTCACTTAGTCATTATGTTCCTTCCCTGCAAACATCGTAGGGTTTGGATAAAATTCTGAAAAATTCAGCACCATCAGTTTGAAGCTCAGAAGGAGGGTCTAATTGTCAGAGGGATGCTGCGGTTGACCCAAAGTGCCAGGTTTCCAAAAAGAGAGACGGAAGAAGCATTTCTTACAAGCTTGTGCTTAGCCAACCTTTGGTAACTGTGACTCCCCCTGGAAAAGAGCCTGGGTAGCAGAAGTGACTCGGGAAAACAATTCTTCATCTGTCTTATCACCTTTTCCCCTCCCCCAACAGTTGGTGAAGACACACGGTTGGCCAGGCCTTGCATTTAGTTGTTGGTACGAAAGGGAATTTTCATATGCAGACATCTCATTGCAACACTAAAGATATACCGAGAGCCAAAATGAACATTCAGCAGGGTGCTGAGGCAAGATGCTGAAATCAGCTTCCATAGACACGTAATCTCAGGAAGCCTAGCGTAACATCTAAGCTTGGGTGTTTTATAGTTCTCTTTTAGCCGTACAAAATTTGATTAGAAATACTGAGGAGACTCAGACATGGACTGCTAATATGGGATTTTGGGCATAGCCAGATTAGAGGTTCTCAGTGAACAAAGAGAGAATTGACAAGGTTTGGATAGTCAGCACTCAGGACAGAGCGACAGCTAAGTGGCTGGGAATTCCACGAGACTATCCCGATGTTAGGGTAACGATTTGCCTAAGAACCACAGAAAATGAAATTTAAAACCCAAATCTAGATCTAGAAAGCACTTACTGTTAATCACTCAGGAGCAGGTCACTGTGGTGGAGGGTAAAATCCACTGGCTTGCCAGAAATTTCAATTAACTAATTGATACGATTGAAGGTCATGAATTTTCTACTGCCGAGGCCAGGGCATAAAAGTGTGCCTGCAAGAAGACTCTGATCCCAAAGCAGCTGGGGTCCTGGGCCTGGGGTCTCCAGGGCATTTAATTTAGAGATCACGCCACCTTGTAATGCCTATGGGTTTGCTATGCTCTTCTTGTTCTTTTGTTGGATAGATAGTTTATAATTCTGGAGGTACACGGATGCAGTGTGCTCTTATGTAAGTTCTGTTTAAATATAACTGTATGTTGTCCTGTGCATGTTCTGTTCATTTTTAAAGTGATTTTTTGAAAGGCTTAAAGGGATTTTATGTACAAAAATATGAGACTGATTTATCAGATTGATGGGAGGTTTAAATGCTTAAGAGGGTTTGTTTCTCATACCTGCAGCTCTCCCTTGCTTGCTGTGCAATGTGTAGGACAGTCAATTGCTTTCATGTGTGTTTCGAAGCAGCCAAGGAAGTTGGATTAGCTTCACATATGTTTATATGTGATGAGGAGGAGACCTGGTCAGTCGTCCTCATCCGCTTAGACCGTGAAACCCGATATGAATAAGTTCAACTGAACTGCCGTATATGGGCTTCCCATGCATGCTTCAGCATTGCCAGGGCATACATTTCAATTCAAATTCAAATATATGTGGTGCTTAATGCTAAATGTATGAACTAACTGAAAAGTAAGTGAGAAAGATGGTCCTGGGTTCAATAGAAATGACAAAATTATCAGTAGAAGTAAGCTGCCTGTCAAGCTTAAATATTTAAAGGAATCAAAATTCTTACATTGTAACTTTACTAGTATAAAGGAGATTAAAATGAGTCATTAGGAAGATTCTCTTAGGCTCATAACACCCTGAGTGTGGTGGTCAGTCCCCCCAAGAAGTGTCAAACCAAAAATCAACCAACAGCAAACACAGATGCTGCAATCATTAGGGTACAAGAAGAAGAATGATACATATGCATTTACAAACATTAATATTGGAAAGTCACAGCTGTATCTATTTATGAGATAAAAAGTGACATGAGACAGTCGGGCAGTGGTGGCCATGCCTTTAATCTCAGCACTCGGGAGGCAGACGCCAGCCTGGTCTACAGAGAAACCCTGACTTTCAAAACCAAAAGCCAAAACAGAAAAAAAGAGTGACATTAGAAATGAGGAATAGAGAGAAGTTGCCAAATACAGTCAGCAAAACCCTGCTCCCTCCAACATCCCACGTGGCTCTTGATGAGACCCACGCACTCAAGTCTTGGGAACTAAGGACTGAGCCCTTAGATACGCTCTGCGTGTCATGTGACAGCTTTCAGCGGAGTATGAAGTTCCTGCTCCTGTCTAACTGCTGCATGGTACCCTGCGACTTTCCTGTTACCATTCTCCCAGCCCCAGCCTTAAGCTGAACATGCTGCTCTCTGCCTGTGTGTTTTCGGTGTTTGCAGACGGCACACACATGTGAAAACGTGTCAATTTTCTTTCTGGATTTGGCTTATAGTACTTGGCACCATCTTCTGGTTACTAGAAATTATATTTCTAGTAACTTACTAGAAATTTACTGGAAATGTGGGTTTTCTCCCTTTTTTCATGACGTTGATTTAGGCAAAGATATTTTTAGATTCAAGTCCAAAACTTTAGGCAATAAAACAGAAATAGAAAAATGAAAATATTCATGCACACACACACACACACACGCACACTAAAAGAAACAAAAGAGTGAATGAGGAGAGAGAGACATCTTCTCCATTTGTGTAGCCACTGATAGGATGCCCGGGATCCTGTAGGCGACCCTAGGAAAACTCAGAGTGGATCACACAAAAGGACACGGGAGTTGGAAGGGAGTTAGTTGGGAAGAGAAAGGGGACCATCCGGAGTGTGTATGGGGTGACGGTAATGGGGGACAAATATAGTTAGAGCACATTATACACACCTATGAAAATGTCATAGTTAAACCTACTATCCATAATTAATACATGCTAATAAGGGCTGGAGAGATTGCTCAGTCGTTCCAAGAGCACACACTGCTCTTGCAGAGAACCTGAGTTTGATTCGCAGCACCCATGTAGAGCACCACAAAAATGCCAAGAACTCCAGCTTCAGGACAATTTAACACTGCTGGCTTCTTCAGACACCACATTTACCCCCATGCACATACCTGCACACAAATACACATACATAAAAAAGCAAGTCTCTAAAATAGGCTAATGAAAGCATTAAATAAAACAGTACTCTATGAACTAACTGGAATGTTTGTGAGGTTTTTTGTTTGTTTGTTTTTCTGAACAGAACATCAATGGCACAGGCATCAAGAACAATTAATAAATGGGACCTCATGAAACTGAAGAGCTTTTGTATGGCAAAAACATCAGAGACTGAGAGACACTTGCGGGCATATGCAGTAAGGATTAAACCACAAATGTTCCAGTGGAAAATCATTTAAGTGAATATCCCCACCTTCAACATGTCTCAGCTGAGAGAGCCCAGTTAGCTAACCAGTCAGAAAGAGTTTGCAGTTGAAGATCTGTGCTCAGCCAATGAACTGTCTCCCAAAACAAATACTGTGGAGCTGACCTATATGATGGTTAATGTTGGCTGTCAACTTGGCCGGATCTAGAATTACCCACAAGGCGAGTCTCCCATCACACCTGCGAGAGACTATCTACGTGATATTACCCTCTGCAATGGCAGTGAAGGGTTATCTTGATTAAGTTAGTTGAAGCCAGAAGACCCATCCTAAAAATGAGTGGCACCATTTCATGCAGTGGGGCTCTGAACTGATGAAGAGCGGAAAACTTGTCGAGTACCAGCATTCAGTCTCTCTCTGCAGCTTGGCTGTGAGCACAATGTGACCAGCTGTCCCAGGCTCCTGCTGCCGGGACTTCCACCCCCATGGACCATGAGCCAAAATAAAACCTTCCTTCCCTGAGTTGCTTTTACCAAGACATCTCATTACATCAACAAGAAAAAAAACTCACACCTGGATGTAACCTCTCCTGCTATCAACAAAGCTAAAATAATTCAGTTCCAGTTCATATGTCGCAAAGCACCCCAACTAGATGGTCCCTGAAGAGCAAAAGTTGCACTCATTCTTTATTTATTTTAGCAGTATACGGCATATGGCCACACAGCCTCTGCAAGGTGCCAACAGCAGGGATGTGGGTGTGTGTCCTGGGTTCCCGCCCAGAAACCCAACTGCGCTTGTCTCAGATGACTCTTAATTATTTATCTCTAAGCACCCCCACCTCCTTTCGGTTAATGTCACAGTTCACAGTATTAAACTAATCTACGGAAAAGTTTTTAAGTTTGAGCCTTCAGACATGTGCCCCACACACTCAGAAAATCCATGCTGTGCGTGGCTTGGCTCAGTCATGTTGTGTAACGTGCTGGATCGCACACTGATGTTAGCACTTCTGTTTCTGTGGCATCGACTCCACAGACATTCTAACATAGATTCCCACGATTCCTTTGTTCTCAACATGAAGGTGGCATTGTTTTTCTTGGAGGTTGGACCTGGTGCCCCAGAGCATCTTGGGCAGTCTCTCTACCACTGAGCTACATCCTCGAATTTTACAGGACTTTTGGAACTACTCTGCCCTGTGCGTTTTTTATTTCATATACCTATTATATTTTGTGTTTTGTGTATGGTTGCATTTTTCTGGGTACGCACACATGCGTGTGTGGAGGACAATGGACAACTTTTCTGAGTCAGCCCTCCCCATCTACCCGTGGGTGCGGGGATCTCAGGATGTCAAACTTTGGCAGCAAGCACTGTCAGTTACTGAGCCATCTTGCTGGCCCTCTGCTTTTGAACACTGTGGCAGTGTTCTTTAGTCTGATGCCTTCTCCTTTAAAGACAGAGTTTATAAACTTTTCTGAGAGACTTTATTGGTTTCACAACTTCCCTTGCGTTTACTGGAAAGTATTTTATTATGCTCTGCTTGGAAATTTATAAAAACATTGGTGAATTTTTCTTAGTTTCTAGTCATCAGTTATGACAAAGCACCATGACTAAAGCAAGTTATAGAAAGAAAGTGTTTAACTGGGGACTTGCTCACAGTTTAAAAGGGTGAGTCTATGACAGCATGGTAAGGAGCATAAGCAGCAGGTAGACAGGCATGGTGCTAGAGAAATCACTGAGAACTCATTTCTGATCCATAAACACAATACACGCGCACACGCACGCACACACATAGACACACACACACACACACACACACATATATATATATATATATGTAGAGAGAGAGAGAGAGAGAGAGAGAGAGCTAACTGGGAATGACGTGGGCTTTTGCTCTCTCAAAGCTCACCCCCATCCCTTTTCCTCCTACTTGATTGTCTCATCCAGCCTTGATAAGAGGGTGTGTTTCTAGTCTTATTGCAACTTGTTATGCCATGTTTGGCTGATATCCTTAGGCGGTATGGTGGTTTGAAAGAAAATGGTCCTCAAAAGGGAGTGGCACTTGTTGGAGGAAGTGCCTATGCTCAGGACACCGCCCAGTGAGTCAGTCAACTTCCTGTTGCTTGCAAGATGTAGGAGTCTCAGCTATTTCTCCAGCACCATGCCTGCCTGCACACCACCATAATCCCCGCTATGATGATAATGGACTGAACCTCTGAAACTGTAAGTGAGCCCCCTCAATTAAATGTTTCATTTTATAAGAGTTGCCATGGTCATGGTGTCTCTTTACAGCAATAGAACTCTAGCTAAGACAGGAGGCCTGCTCTTTTCTAAAGGGAAATAGAGGAGGAATGGATTTAGGGAAAAGGGAAGGTAGGGGGTACTGGGAGGACTGGAAGGAGAAAAATCTGTGGTCTGAATGTAATGTATGAGAGAAGAATAAAATTTTAAAAATCCCAGTAACACACCTCCTCCAACAAAGCCACACCTCCTAATCCTCCCCGAACAGTTCCACTAAGAGCCAAGCATTCACACGTAGGAGCTTGTGGGGCAATTCTCATTCAAAGCACCACATTCCACTGTCTGGTTGCCACAGGTTTGTGTTTGGTTGAGTCTCTGAACAAAGGAAAGGAACTGAGAGCCCAGTTCCACATTCTTGGCGACTATTGCAGTTCCCTCCCCTGTGGCCACTAGCTACTCAAGTCCCCATCTAAGAGGTCAGCTTTTGACCATACTTGGGCACAAACCCAGCTTGTAGCAGACATGCCATCACCCCCCACCCCTACAATCTATAAAACTTTCCTGCCCTGGCCTGGGTACGTGGCTTCTCTGGTCTCCATCTCTATGACTGGTGAACTCACCTGGAAGTTGTTTTGCTGAATAAACCTGCTCTTATAATTTTTCAGTTTGGCTTGATTTGGCTCACTATGTCTGTGGAGATACTTATGGGGGGGAGGCTGAAAA
This sequence comes from Chionomys nivalis, assembly GCF_950005125.1. Classification (NCBI taxonomy): domain Eukaryota; kingdom Metazoa; phylum Chordata; class Mammalia; order Rodentia; family Cricetidae; genus Chionomys; species Chionomys nivalis. The sequence goes on along the minus strand of NC_080108.1, from coordinate 26,896,193 downwards.
GCTATTAGTTTGTGTCGTATCATAATGCAAAAGTTTAACTTCGAAAGTACCCATAGTCTTTCAATCTCAACATTGTTTCCAAGTTCAAAGTCTATTCATAGACTCAAGACAATCTCTGAAACCCCCTATAAAATCAAAAGCAAGTTACAATGTTCCTGCATACAATGGCACAGAATATACATTTACCATCAAAAGAGGAGAAAAGGGAGCATAGTGAGGAAATACTGGGCTAAAGCAAGGCTGACACCAGCAGGGGAAACCCCAAATTCTGCAACTCTAGGTCTAATGTCAAAGGACTTAGATAGCTCTTCCCCTCCAGTCTTACTGACTGCAACACACTCCTCTCTCTGGGCTGGTTCCACTCCCTGTGCACAGCTGTCCCTGGCAGACACCCCATGGCTCTGGTGCCTCCAACATCCTGGGATCCCCAGTGCAACCCAGGCTTCACTTTCACACAATGGCTTCTCCAGGCTTCCATGCAGGGACTCCTACGTGGAGTAGGAGTGTTCTGACACGTAAAGCTTGCCTGGAGATCAGAGTGAGGAGCTAGTCACTAGTTAGCCATAGAGGTCTGGAGGTCTGTACAGACAGACAGGAAGTGTTAAGGTGGGGCTGAGACAGGAGCTTGACCTGTCTGAGAGTTAAGAGGTGACTGTGACTGATCCTTTACTTTTCTGATCTTCCAGCTTTTGGGCTGATATCTGACTCCAGGTTTTTATTATTAATACTAATTAGGAGAGCACTTCAGACTCCCCTGCCACTCACACTCCAGGCCTCAGTAGCTTTCCTTACCACAGAGGGAATTCCACGGCCCCTTTACTTATGTATCCTTCAAGACTCTAAAGCCAGAACCCCTTAGGGGAAGCTGCCAAGTTCTGCTGCCTGCTTGAGATAGAGCCTGGCCCCTTCCTTGAATTGCATTTGCATAAACTTTGATCTGCAGTTGCTCTTCAGAAACAGATAATTCCTAAGGCCATTTCTTTCTTTTTTCTTTTATCAATTTGCAGTATCAGCTGGGTGGGTTCTCACCCCACGGGCATCACTACATTTATCCCATTTCACCTCAGGCCTTTATTTAAAGGCCTCTCATTGGGCACCAGACTTGGCTCCAGCATCGCATTTCCTGCTGCTCTTTTCCTCCTCCAACTGTACACTTGGCTTTTCATTTGCCTTGTCTGCTGCTCATTTTCATTGTATAGCTGCCCAGAGAGGGTGACAATAACCACAGGACAGAGTCTACATCGAGCTGTCTTTAAACATCCTTTGCCAACAAAACCAGTCCATAACTCTTCAATGTTGCCCCAGGCAGATTCTAGGACAAGGGCAAAAGGCAGCTATGTTCTTTGCTAAAATACACGAGAAAGGTCCCTAGCCCAGTGTCTTATGTTGTTCCCTCTGAAAACTCTTGAGCCGGGCCTCGATTAGTCCACATTGCTCTCAGCGGTACTGCCTTCTAGACTCCCACTAGGATGGCCCATTAAGTCCTATGACAGGTTCAAACACTCTTCTGGTCTAGTGTCCCACCTGGTTTTTTTTTTTCTTTCTTTCTTTCTTTCTTTCTTTCTTTCTTTCTTTTCTTTTCTTTTAAGTATCTCAGTTTGCAGTTATTGACTCTCCTGTTTCCAGAACAAGAACATTGAATCAGTTAGTAAAGAGACTAGGAGACCCAGGTTCTTGGGGGGAAGAATACTCAGGAAGTTCAGGGTCAGGACCCCATCCCTAGACATACTCGGGGCAAAGGGAAGCTCCAGCAACATCAACATTCCATAAACCCTGGATTGTCTCCAAGAGGGCGAACTCAGGGGCACTCAGAGGACCAACCTTCTCGTGGAAGCAGATGGAACAAATGTGGTGGATAGATATAAAGGGAGGTCCTTAAGAAGGCTCTTGTTCCTTGCAGTCAGTCTAAAGATGGATCTAGAGGTAGCTTAGTTGATAGAGTGCCTGGAATTCCGGAAGCCCTGGGTTTGATCTCCAGTACTACATTAAACCAGGCATGGTAGCACATGCCTGTAAGCCCAACACCTGGGAGGAGAAGGCAGGAATATCACAAGTGCTCTATGTAGCCCTAGCAAGTTTGATATTAGCCTGGGCTAAGTGAGACATTGTCTCTAAATAACAAACAATAGGACTTAAAGCCTGCGAGGAATATATGGAGACCCTACTCAGATTATAGATGATTTAATTTTTTAAAAATATTTATTTATTTATTTATTTATTTATTTATTTATTTATTATGTATACAATATTCTGTCAGTGTATGTGCCTGCAGGCCAGAAGAGGGCACCAGACCTCATTACAGATGGTTGTGAGCCACCATGTGGTTGCCGGGAATTGAACTCAGGACCTTTGGAAGATCAGGCAGTGCTCTTAACCGCTGAGCCATCTCTCCAACCCTAAATTTTTTAAATTTCAGAAATAGGTTCATGATTATGCTTGTTCTTTTCTCTTTTCTCCCCCTCTTGCATTATTGTTGAATGTTTGCCTGGGTACAAAGGCCCTTCGCTATAGGTCTTGGGGTATAACCACCGGATGCTAACCAGCACGCATTGCCAGTCTTGAAAGTCTCAGGCTGCTCTCCACAAAGGCCCTGAGGAAGGAAGCCTGCACACTACTCTGCAGGCTGCTGGCACCCAACTGGGAGAGCGCTGATGCCAGCATGACGGTTGGGACAAGGAGTCCCCATAGTTTACATTTTTCTGCCTGAGGGTATATTTGAGTTGTTAAGTGTCTTCTTCTGTGTCTCTATTTGCTGCTTAGTGGGTTCTTTTTCTGGTTAGCAAGCATGCATTCTGGACTGCTCCCTTGATGGTTACACATGGACAAATATGTCCTCCCGGTTTATGAGGACAAGAATCTCTCTGATCAGTAGACGTTGTGTGTCTGCTTGTGGCACAATTTATTCATCTTCTGCTTTATAATTTATGCTTGGTTTTTGAAATGCCAAGAATCCTTTTGGCAACTTTTCAACAGTTTTGTCTGTATGGCACAAGGCATTTTGTATGTATCTATACAAATATATCAAAATTATAAATATGCCCAAATTATACAACAGTAACTAGCTTTAAATGTTATAATTTAAATTGTATGATTAGAATAAGCATGCGAGCCAAGGGCTTTAAAGAACATCCACTCCCACTTGGTGCTTATTCAGCCTTTGAGCTACAGAAATTAATGACCAGGGTGAAGCAATTATCTCAGGGCCGTGGGTAGTGACCTTGGAGGGGCTCAGCCTCCTCTCCATTTGTCCTATTTTTGTCCCTAATAGCAGCATTTATCTCAATTTCAGTTTTCATTATATTCTTTATGGTCATAATTTTAAAAGGTTACATAGCACTCCCTTCCGGGAGTATGGAAACCTAAACTTTTCTATATGGGCTCTCTCTTGGTGAGCTCTTCCGTAATGTTCCACACAAGCGTTTCCGCAACCTCCTGCGCTATCTTGTCAATTCTTGCATAAGCTGTTGCTTTTCTTTAGCTCTATCTAAAAGCAAGGGGGCGGGGCTATAAATCATCCTCCAGCACTTCTGCCTTTAAGAAATGTCTACGTCTTTTTCCTTTAAAAGGAAAAGAGCAGGGGATAGGGCGGGGTGGGAGGGAGTATTCCCTTGGCCATTCAGATGGAGTCCTGCATCCTCCAGAGAAATGGACAAGGACTTAGAAGTATAGGATAAGGGTCCGTCATTGGTCCACAGAGCTAATGAAGAGGGTCCGTCAGCTCTCACCGTGGAGCACTGTGTGTGGAACGCCGTGCATTCCTTTAATCCCAGCACTGGGGAGGCAGACTCAGGTCAGCCTGGTCTATACAGCAATTTCTAGTGGCCAGAGCTTCATAGTGAAAAGGGGAGGAGGGGAAGTAAAAGCAGGAGGAGAGGGAGGAGGAGGACAGAATGGAAAGAGAGGAAAGAAAGGTAAAATCGTTTAGCTGGAGACTGGGCCTGAGCTGCTGGAAATGCAGCTAGAGATGCTTTAAGAAGATTACAGGCTTGAGGCGATCCCATCCTCACTATTACCTCGTCCCATTTTTTGTTTGTTTGTTTTGTATTTGTTTGTTTGTTTGTTTGTTGATTCCAGGTTTCTCTATGCAGCCCTGTCTGGCACTGAACTCTCAATCCCCCTGCCTCCGTTACCCAAATGCTAGGATTACAGGTATGTGCCACCATACAAAGATCAAACGTATGAACTCTTGTGGTGGAAGAGTTGTGTAGCATTAGAAGGGGACTCCATGTACTCCTAATAGCTTTCCTTAGCTTCAAAAAAAGTCTTTTTTGAGACAAGGTCTCGTATATCATAGACCGGCTCCAAATTCACCGTGTAACTAACAGTGACCTTAAACTTCCCATCTTCTCAAGTGTGAGGCAAGCGCTCCACCCCTGTGGAGCATCCCCAGCCATCTGCCTTTCTTACAACCTGCCTTGCATGTCTGCTCCAGTGTGAGCAGAGCTTTCGGGGAACCTCACCCCACTAAACTCAATCAGGATGGACCTCGCGCCTCCCCTCCACCGAGAAGGACACATGGACGCAGGGCTTCCACACCTGTGACGAGAGGCCTGGGCAATTCCTATATATTCTTCTAACATCTAAATTACACAGCCCCTAGGAAAATTGCTATTTTGAAGTGAGTCAGGCACAGATTTACCAAAGACAGAATAAAAAAAGGCCTTAATTAGAGTCCAGCCCTAAGTAAATGACCCCTGATCTGTTGTTCTTAAAGGTCCTGGAGTTAAGTTTCTTTGCTCTTGCTGCTATTCTAGGAGTTTTCCTTGTTTTATTTATTTTAGCGTGTGTGTGTGTGTGTGTGTGTGTGTGTGTGTGTGTGGTGTTTGGTGTTTGTAGCTGTGAATTAAATCCAGGACCTTGAATATTCTGGGCAAGAATGCTCATATTGAGCCACATCCCTAATCCTGTTTTCTTGTGGGGTAGGGCTGAGCCTCTCTATATTGTCCAGATTGGCCATGTACTTGGGATCCTCCTCATGGCCAAACACCTGTCTCCCTGTGACTCCTCCCCATGGTCAAACATCTCCCTTCAGGAGTCACTGAAGTGAGACACTTCCTTCTAAGCACACAACACTTGTTTAGATTCAGATATTTTAAAATGTTGCTTTTAATTTTTTAATAATTTATTTAACTATATTTTTATGTACACTGGTGTGAAGGTGTCAGGTCCCCTAGAACTGGATCAGACAGTTGTGAGCTGCTATGTGGGAGCTGGGAATTGAACCCAGGTCCTCTGGAAGAGCAGCCAGTGCTCCTAACCTCTAAGCCATCTCTCCGGCCCTGTTTTTAAATTTTTAAAAATTATATTTATTTGTTTGTTTTCAGGGAAAGGCCAGAACATGACTTGTAGTAGTTGGTTCTTCCTTCCACCATGGGAGACTCAGGGATTGAACTCAGGTCGCCAGGCTGGGCAGAAAGCACTGAGACATTTTGCCAGTCCAAGTCTTTTAAGATAGTCTTGTTTCAGGGCTTAAGACTCGCCAACTTTTTACCTGCGTTCCAGGTAGAGTGATTATTTCCAGGAATATGTGTTTGTAAAACATAATTTGTAGAATGAATTTTCCTCGGTGTTTAGCAAGAGAACAAGATGTGTAACACATATTGAAAGTTTTCAAATATTTAATTTGTAAAATTTAGATCTTGAAGATTCCTCCTCATGATGCTATTGGGAGTTGGTAGAACCATGAGTCACTACAAACCTTTCTGCCTCTCACGGCCTGCCGCGGTAACGGAAAGCTGACGAGCAAACTGATACTGAAACCAATGGTTTGGTTAAAACGTTGACCTGGCCCAGCCATTTAATCGGATCATATTGGAAATCCAGGGTTTGGAATTTATCTTGTCTCATTTCTTTTTTTCATAACTCAGCCACTATTTGTCAAAATAGCTGTCTAAGTGTAGTGGTCCGCACGGTTGGTATCGAGTGGGGAAGAACAATGTACAGATTCTTAGAGACACTGAGGCAATTTGGATTTTTACAACTGACAGAAAAATCCCGGGTATGACAAGCTCTTTATTTGGTGCTTAGTGAATCCAGATAAAATCTAGGGAGCAAGTATGAATTAGTAACTTGTTGAAAGCTCACTTCCCCTCTGGGCAGGGCTTATGTAAAAAAAAAAAAAAGGTGACTGAGATCCCAAATTAGGATGAGGCTTTTATTAGTTTGGGAAGGTGACTATAAAAAGATAAGAATAAGGAAGAAGCTATGACCAATAGAAAGAATGAGATCCTGATCATAGCCTTATCATCCACAACAAGGGCCACAGACAGTCTCAATTATGTCTTATGTTATTAAGTCAACAACCCGCAATTTTCCTGACAACATTTTTTTGGGTGCCAATATTTTTGGGTTTTTGCCTCCAAATCCTAGCCTCATAATGAAGCCAGGCAGCTTTAAAGTATGTGTGTGAGCTTAAGTTTTATAAATAGGAATGCGCTTGTGGGTCCATGAAAAGAATTTTTATGGCACCCATACTTAACTTTAAAAATATTCATTGTTGTATAATGTTTTTAAAACATTAAAAATAAGTTGCTCTGAATTCACGAGGAGTAGCACATATGTAATTAAAGACATTCCTCTTCTGTTTGTATTATACATGCCGCAATTCTTCAGACTCTGAAAAAACGTGGGAGAAAATGATATGTGTATATAATAATAAAAGCACCACATGGGTTATTAATGAGTTGAAAATACTCCTTTGTGTGTATCTAGTTTGACTATAGTTTCGGATATTTCTGTATGTTAGCACGTAAGTGGTACTGAAAATACTCCTTTGTGTGTATCTAGTTTGACTATAGTTTCGGATATTTCTGTATGTTAGCACGTAAGTGGTACTGGTCTTAAAAATTCGATAAATCAAATGCGTCCTGGTTGAGCACAAAAAGTAATTTAGAAGACTTCCAGTTTCCTTAGATATAAAATGAAGGATAGAATGTGACTGGAATTACAGAAGTCTCCCCAAAATTGATTCTGAAGCCAAACAGTGCTGACAACGTCAGAACCAGGAAAATGTACTAAACACCTCTGAGCTGAACACTTCAGTGGCCAAATGAGAGCATCTGCATGACACGTTTATGATAGATTGCCTTGTCAATGAGACGGGATTTAGAACCATTGGAGACACGACGCGGAGTGTCTGAATATGAGAGGTGTCGGCAGAGAGGCAGGAAGACCCATATTGCATGTGAGTGGCTCCATTCTTTGGGCTGGGGTTCTGGAGTGGATATGAAAGAGGAAGCAATCTGAGGACACACAGACACACACGTGTGTGCACATACAGGCACACACATGAACATACACACAGATACAGACACATGGATACACACATGTGTGCACACACAGGCACACACACGCACATACACACAGACACACACAGGTGCACATACACAAATATACATACACAGATACAAACACACAGACACATACACGTGTGTGCACACACAGGCACACACACAAACATACACACAGACATAGACACACACAGGCACACACACAAATATACATACAGGTACAGACACACAGATACAGGCACACACAGGCACACACAGGCACACACTCACAAACATATACACAGATACAGATGCACACACAGACAGACACAGACACACACAGACGCACACTCACAAACATACACACAGATACAGATACACACACAGACACACAGACACAGGCACACACAGACATACACAGGTGCACACACACAAACATATACACAGATACAGATACACAGACACACACACGTGTGTGCACACACAGGCACATGCACGAACATACACACAGACACAGACACACACAGGCACACACAGACATACACAGGTGCACACACACAAACACACACAGATACAGACACACAGACACACACACGTGTGTGCACACACAGGCACACACACGAACATACACACAGACACAGACACACACAGGCACACACAAAAATACATACAGGTACAGATACACAGGCACAGGCACACACAGACACACATAGGTGCACACTCACAAACATACACACAGATACAGATACACACACAGACACACAATACAGGCACACACAGACATACACAGGTGCATACACACAAACATACACACAGATACAGACACACAGACACAGGCACACACTCACAAACATACACACAGATACAGATACACACACAGACACACATTCTAGGAACTTACATTTTTTTTAAAAATTAAAATAAAAAGATAAGCTTAAGCTGAGTTTGGATCACCCATCACTTTCTTTGCTGACAACAGGAAAAATGTCAGCTAGCTTCTGGTCAAATAAGAGTTTGATCAGCAGAGGCAAGCTGGCAGTGAAGTTCTGTGGGGCACGGGTAAGTCAGAGAGTCTTCGGACAGACTGTTGGTGTGTGTGCCCAGCTGGGCCAGCTGCAGACAGAAGTGAGCAGCTTGGAGAACTGTCCACGCTCGTGATGTCGCCCAGAGGAGCTGGCGGGCACGGGGGCCAGCACAAGCCGCCCTTCCTGCCAGTCTCTGTTAGTATCCCTGAGGCACAATCTCCAATTCACACCTTTCCTTTGAAGGCTGCAGTCTTAGGTCATTTCGTATTTTGGTTGCTGAAGAGGACAGGCCGCGTGGCAAATGGTTGTCACAAAGATTTTCTTGTGTGTGTATCTGTGTGCGTGCACGCACGTGTGTATGCATGAGTAAATGGTGGTGGGTCTTCACATGTGTGCTTTTATGTGAAGACCAGAAGTCACTGTTAAGTGTCTTCCTCTGTCATTTCTCCACCTTACTTTTTGAGGCAGGATGCCTTACTGAACCTGGGGCTCATCAATTAAACTAGATTACTAGGCCAGCAAGCTCCGGGTGCTTCTGTCTCTACCTTCCCCAGGGATGCAATGACAGGTACACAATGTTCCTTTGTGCCTGGCTTTTTCTGTAGGTGCCGGGAATCTGAATTCATGTCTCCATGCTTGCACAGGAAGTGACCAACTGAGCTGTCTCTCCATCCCCAATGCAGGGTTTTCTTCAGGCTAGGAAAACTCTGGATAAAAAATTAATAACAAACAAGAAACGAGGACAATGCCAGACAGTGTGGTGGTTCCTGAGCAAATGTGGAAGTGTAACTAGTGGCTTTGACTGTTGTATGAGTAAACTGACAGTATGTTGTATGAGGAATTATGTTACAATAACATAATAATAATAGTCTTAGTGTTTTATAATTTGAAAATGGTGGGATTCAAGAGGGGTAGGAATGTGATAGGTCATTGGTGAAGAAGCGTCTACTTTCACTCCAGAGAAGAAGTTCGAATTAGATCAAATTCCCATTGGGGGTTGGGATCCAAAACATTCGTGCCCTTGGGGGGGTCTAACTACATAAACAACCAAGACATTGTCTAGGCTGTTCTGTGGAGCATTGTGTCTCACGCTGCAGTGCGCATACTAAGCAGTTCCTGATTTGGTAGATGTTGCACTTCTAACAAATTCTCAGGATCTGGTCCTGGGGGCATTACAAGTCCTAAGGTTCCTGGAGACTCCAGAGCTAGTAAGAGAGAAGTTAGCACCATTACACTTTGACAAGCACCATCCACTAACTTCCTGGAAGTTTTAAACTGATTCTTGCTCTAAAGGTCAATCCCAAGAGATGATGTCAAACATTACACACAGCATATTAGATGTGGTGTGTTCTTTGACCTTTCATGTGCACAGACACACACACACTTATGCACACACAGGTTTTCACAACTGATGTTTGAGAAACTAGTAAGTAAACAATGAGACAACAGATCTTTTTGAGCCTCCATGTTAAGTTCAAGGAAGCTTCTGGTAAGGTTTCCTAGTCAATATGGGTCAGTCTGAAGAAGATTGACTTATGTTGGCTTAGTCTTAGAAACATCTATGAAGAATGAACACATCTCTGGCACTCCAGGTATGCAGCGTGGTCTTGCTTAGACTCTAGGCTCCCCCTTATCATGATGCAGAACCTCATAGCAGATGTCACATCTTATGACATCTGACATCTATAAGGACTGTTAAATTTGTTAGTTTGATTTTTTAAATTGGTTATATAATTACAATAATATGTGTTTGTAGCCTCATGGTCACACAAACTCAGGGAAATGTGAGTGCTGAGACTGAGTGTTTTTCCTACATGGGCCTTCTAGAAAGCTCGGCAATCATCAGGGCCATGGCAACACTGTCTTTTCTGAATGAGAACTCTCTAAGCTGCTGTCAGCAGCAGTTTGAAGCCAGGAAATACTCAGACATTTGCAAAGGACACCTTGTCCTGGTTGAACATTCACATCTATAAAATTCTGTACCTTGGCTGCACAAATTAGGAGATCACAGCTTGTATGTGTGTGCGTATGCCTGTGTATTACCTACCTGGGATGATACTTGCTACAATTTGGATGTACAGAGAAAACATTTTTATTGTTTCATTGTATAATCCCTTCCTTTCTTTTTTGGGGGGAGGGGAGAAGAGGAAGAGCAGAGAGAGCGAGAGCGAGTGAGCGAGAGAGAGAGAGAGAGAGAGAGAGAGAGAGAGAGAGAGAGAGAGAGAGAGGAAGGGGAGAAGGGAGGAGAAAGGAAGAGGCAGAAGCTCAATCCTTGCCTTTCTGAAATACCTTTTACTGATAACAACCAAACAAAGCAAAAGAACTAACAAGACTCAAGTAAATGGCTCATCTGATTTAAACATTAGATGCATACATTATTTCTGAACCTTGTGTACCGTGAGCTTTGATCTGGATGGGTAAACTTGCACCCAGTGGCTTGGTTTTTGGTCTTGGTGATGCCCTTGATTTTCTGTGTGTTGATTCTATGATTTCTTCTTATATGAATCCAGGGCAGGTGAAACTAGAAGGTACAGAAGCTATTCTTGTATAGCACAGCCCTTAACAGACCCAGTTTCTGCTTTATCTCAATATTGGAAATGTCTCCAGAAATAACAGTGTTCTCCACACAATTTCATTGACCCTTGACCTACCCTAGCCTCCCTCCATGAACACTGACGGGGTAGAGCTTGGGTGCTATCAGTTCACTCCTTTCTGGGCAGGGCTTCAGGATGGATACTTGCGCTTACATCACCAGAGTTCTGCTGGACCCTTCTTTTCTTGCTCTTCCATCCCTCTGACTGGATCAAGGAGATTTTCCATTACACTTCTTCTAGGACATTCTCCTTCTGCCTCATTGAAGAAAACACCAAGTCCCGGCAGAGATGGAAAAAAAAGATGTTGTCTGTGCTGACTACTAGAGATCTGAAGCAGGACGTCTGAATGGCAACAAAAGGAATCTATAGCTTGTATTCTGAGCCTTTCATCTTGCCAAAGAAAGCATGCGTTACTGCTTGAGTGTGAAATGCCCCTCACAGGTTCATGTTTTTGGTGTGATCTCCAGCTGGTAACACCATTTTGGAAGGATTTGGAAACATTAGGAGGTGTGACCTAACTGGATGAAGTAGGTCACCACGGATGTATTCTTAAGAGAGCTGTACCTTGTACCAAACTCCTTTCTCCTGCCCTCAGTTTCCCGTGTACCATGAACTGAGATGCTCCTAGGTCACAAGCTTCTGCCACCATGATGTTCTTCCCAAGTGACTGGGATCAAGTGACCCTGGGCTGAGTCCTTTGAAGCCATGAGCCAAAATCAACCTTCCCTATTTGAAGTAGTTCTCTCGTGTCTTTGTCCGAGCAGCAAGAAAGTAAAACTAGTCTAGCAACGGCTCTCAGCCTCAGGCAATAAACCTCTTGCCTCTACTTCAAGATAAGAGTCTAAGATGAAAAGTAGCTCTGGAATTAAATGCCTTATATGTGTTAAGTATTGTCTATATGTGTTAAGTATTGTCTCCATAGATCTATTTTATAGAGTCTTAGATTGAAAACCAAGACAAATCAACGAGTACTTGTGTGGCTCAGTAAACCATGACAAGAACAGACTTTCTTAATTATGAAATCGGTGTTGGAGCTATTTTCCATATTGGCTGCAGCTTGACTATGTCTGAGCATCTCGGATGCTGGCTGTCCCCTGTACACACATTTGTTGTTTTCCACGTGTGGCCCTGTCTTCTTTTCTAACTCACACAACAAATATATGTTGTCCTCAGAGAGGAAAATAAGTGTGTGGATGTTAGGGTGTGCGCCTAGCACTCTGGGACACAGGAGATTGGCAGAGCCCTGAGTCAGCAGTCCAGTGCTCACAGTTCCTGCTCCTGACAGCTGTTTATTTCTCTCAGTGTAATTTCAGAGGAAAATATCCAGAAGGGATTTGGTGTCCTAGATCTATCAGAAAACATGTGTAAGATAGTCTGTCATTTTACCGCATAAAAATCTAACTAAATAATCACATCATAAATGGTTAGAATCTCAGTAATGATTTATTTGAAATTGGGCTAAAAGGGGAGGAGGTGTTTCAAGCATACGACTGATAACTGGGAGAGATATAAAGACTTGAAGTGTGGCAGCAGCATGGGGTGAGAATGTTTTCCACCATTTTAAGGCAAGCAGAGGATAATAAGTTTGAAAGGTCTGTTTTCCAAATATATCAGATTCAGGCCCTGTTTTCTGCACTGGAAAAGCAGCATGCTGACTTGCCCCTGGCGCATGAGTGGGGATGCTCCAACATTAGGAAACTTTGAGGTCATGTTTGATGAGGCATAAAGGAGCCCAGATCAAAAGGTGTGAGCCCTTCAGGCTCAGCCTGGAGACTGGGCTATAGGCCAGAGTGGAATCTAGATGGTCTCCAGACAGAAGCAATCCCAGAGAGAAATATGACAGAAATTTTGTTTGTAGAAGCTGGTGCTTCCAGAAGCAAGAGAGAACAGACAGCATCCACATACACAGCATTCACACACACAACATCCGCACACACAGCATCTACACACACAGCATCCACACAGACAGCATCCACACAGACAGCACCACACAGACAACATCCACACACACAGCATCCACACACACAGCATCCGCACACACAGCATCCACACACACAGCATCCACACAGACAACATCCACACACACGGCATCCACACACACGGCATCCACACACACGGCATCCACACAGACAGTACCACACAGACAGCATCCACACACATAACATCCACACACACAGCATTCACACAGATAGTATCACATAATATCCACATGGAGACTCAGCTTTGTCTTGCTAGCTGCATAAATTTAAAATATCAACTAAGAAAATAGCTAAGACAAAAGTAGTCAAAATATTAACAAAGCATTAAAGTGGCACACTAGAAAATATCTACTGAGAAAAGACAATAAAGAAGGAACATTTACAACACTAACAAAATAAACAAAATCATGTCATGACATATACGTATGTATGTATGTATATATGTATTATGTATGTATGTATATATGGCAGACAAAGTGGCAGATAAAAGCCAGACTTGGTAGCATATTCTCACAACCCCAGCACTTTAGAGACTGACAGGAGGATTGAGAGTTCAAGGCCAACCTGAGTTATGTTGTAAGACCCAGACAGAAATGCAAAACAAAAGCAGCAGATACTGTTTTGATCCTATCAAGAATAGCATTAAATATGAATGAACCAGGCATCCCAATCAAAAGGAAGAGATTGTCAGGTTAGATTTAAAAAGGAGCATCCATTTCTATGCTGTCTTCAAAAGAGAGTTTAGACTGAACAAGGTCAGAAGAGACTAAAGGCAAATTTGAGAGCAACTTTGTGGGTGCCTGTGATACTGTGAAACAATATAAACTTTAAGACACCAAAGGAGTTCAGTACAAAGGGGCCTTCAGTTTAAAGATAGCTGCATGGCTTACATGAAGCAATTACTCTATGTAGAAGAATACTATATGTTTGTGCCTGTAGATGGCATGATGTCATATACCTACCATTATAATGCTACATAGTTCTCTTTCACTCACCTGCTAGGCTCCTGACTACCAATGATCTTTTTTCTTTTTACAATCTGATTTTACTTTTCCAGACTATTATATAATAGGACTCAGGGTGTAGCCTTTTGGAACTGTTTCTTTTTTTTTTTTTCTTTTTTTTTTTTTTCTTTTTTCTTTTTTTTTTGGAACTGTTTCTTTAAGCTAGTGTTTTAGTTACCTTTCCATAATCCATGACCAAATACGGTGTAAGGGAGGAAAGATTTCTTTTGACTCAGTTTCATGCAAGAAAGGCACCTGTGGCTTGTGACATGGTTTGTTACATCTCTGAGGATCAGGAATCGGGGAGATCTGGCTACATACAACCTCTAAAACTTTGGAACAAAGTGAAGAGGTGGTGGACACTCCAGAAGGAGTGGATTCACCATGGTTGCCAAGGCCGTGACTGCTCCCAAGATGTGAGCTCCAACAATGAATCACATCTTCAAGCTTCAATGTTCCAGGCATCAATGGGCCAGCCCCTGATGTACATTGTGCTGAGAGAGGAGGATATGGTTTCCATTACTCATGGTAGAGTTGTCCTGCACCTTAGTCTGTTTTCTGATGCTGTAACTGAGTACCGAAGGCAGGGGTACCTCTAACATAGAAGTTAATTTGCTCAATAATAGCTCATGAGGTGGGATGACAAGAGCAAGATGGTAGCATCTGCATGGCTCATGCTGAGGGCTTTTTTGATACATTGTGACACGTGAAGGGTTTCACATGGTGAAAGAGAGCAGGCGTGAAGCTCAGCATGTCTCCTTCTTGGCTTTCAAAGCACAGATGAGGCCATGCCCTCAACCATTTGGGCATACAACCTAATCCCGAAGGCATTACCTCTAAATACTGTCAACATATGATTTTTAGGAGCTTGTGTTTTTGACACATAAACTTCTGGAGAGTACATTCAAACCATTGCAAAGTGCTGGACTAGAGAATTCCCCACGACTAATGTTCCCACAGCCTCCCGGGGCCCCACCCTTTCCAAAGAGGCAGGCTGTTAAAAACTGTGGCTATCTTCAGCTACCTCATCTTGCTGAAAGTCTTTTCTTCCTGCTGTTTCTTTTAATGCTTCAATTAATCTAAAAAGAATTCAATCCAAAAGGTGAGAATAGAGTTGATGATAGGGGTCACAGAGCTGATCTCAATCCACAGTTGAGAAAAAAAAAACAAACAAACATGTGTGAACAATAACATCCTTGGTTTAAAAACAGACTTGCCAAGCTTCAGCTGAGTTTACCATAAGTGTGTCCTGTGGATGTGCACGGGGCATGCACTACACATATGTTTTTGTGTCTGCACCAGACTGGGCATACCACAATGGTGTGGCTGCCTTTTGTTTTTAACCTCAGGTTCATTTTTGGATCCTAAAACACAAACTGGAATCCAGGAAGTGTGAATTTGCTTGAACTAACCTGAAAAAAAGGTTTTCTCAGCCTCTTCAAAACGAAGCTGCAGAATTCACAACAGTTTTAATTATAACACACTAAATAAATACACTAAGCGACTCTTTGCTCTGCGGTCGAGGTCTCTATTTTTGTCTCCAGTGTTTCGAGTGGGTTATTGGGTGGCTGAGCATCAACAGCTTCCATGTCACTGCACTGCAGTGTCAGCTGAAGAAAATCATTTGGACAAACGGGAAAATGGAGCAAAAAGGTTTTAAAGATCATTTTAGAAGAAATTCTCTTTCTACACCAACCAGGGCAGTTGACACTTGTAATCGTGGCGCTCAGGAGGCTGAGGCAGGAAGATGATGAATTTGAGGCCAGACGGGCTATATAGTAAGACACTGTCTCAAAAAACAAAACAGAAAAGCCATTACTACCACAATGATAACAAAAACCTGAAATAAACAAATTATAATTATTTTGCTAAATTTCAAAATCCCCTGAAAGGGCGAATATTCTCTTTTCACTCAGTGTTTTCCAAGGTCTTGGAGTTGAAGCCATGAAGATAAAAGTCACATCAGTTGTTGTCATGCCCAGATCTGGAGAAAGGTGGGGACCACTGAGCAGAACACCCCCACCGTCATGAACGCTAGGGTGAGGAAAGGTTGGGACCACTGAGCAGAATACTCCCACAGTAGTTAGCTCTAGGGTGAGGAAGGTTGTATTGCTGCCCTGTTGTTGCCTGTTCTTGACCTCACTGCCCTTCTAGAAAGTTCTATTAGAGGACTCTGTGTCTAATCCTGTATACATTGTAGAACAAATTCTTTAGGATTAGCCTAAGAAAGGGAGAGGCAGTGGTGGAAAACCTGGTGCTGGGAGAAGTGCATAGGTATCGACAGGTGTGCTCAACTTTCAAAGCAATCAATACTACAGATAAGGAAGCAGATTTATATAGGTGAATAGCTGGAGACCGCACTTCAGTGAGTGGGCAAAGATAATTTACATCATAATTATGTCTAAATCAGAGAACTATTCCAAGCAGTTCACAAAAAAAAAAGGCTTAAAAGTGCAGTCACGTACTATTTACCAGTGCTCATGCTGTGTCCATAAGATTATATCACCAAGGGCGGAGGTGAGGTGAGATGATGCTTTAAAAGCATGATGACTTGGGTTCAAGTTCAATGGACAGTCCATGTTAAACAACATAGCAAACCAAAAGCCAAACAAAAACCAGGTATGGTGGAACATACTTATGTTCCCAGCATAAGAGAGGGAGAGAGAAGTGAACTCATGGGGCTCACTAGTCAGCCAGCCTAGACTACTTGGTAAGTGAGTGAGAGCCTTGTCTCAGAAATAAAAGTGAATAGCACATGAAGAACAAGAGCCAAGGTTGACCTCTGGCCTCCATGCACAGATGCACATGTGTGTACATGCACATGCATGAACACATATATGCATATACACATACACAAAAAGTTAATGTTATGTTGCCGTCATTTGGTTCACGTATGGACTCTGTTCTTACACAGTGATGAAATCACCTAGCAACCCATCTCTCAGAGTGTATCTCATTGTTCAGTGGTGTATGCCTCTGCCCCAAGTGCCTTGATTGACAGATTTGTTATTCACTGTACAAGGAGTTTTATGAAAATATCATCTTCATTCTGAGCGCTCAAACCATAGGTACCACACACGTTATCAAATTAATTATTGCAGAACAGAATGGGCTACGTTTACTGTCTCCATACAAATTTAAATTGTAAAGCACAAGGAAGATAGCTGTAGCATCTTGACCATTTTCCAGCCCAGTTCAGTACTGCTTGCGTATTTAGTCCCACAGCCAACCTGCTTTCTCATCTTGAAAAACAGAAATTCTATGCCTGCCACTAACCTCTCTCATTTCCCGTCTCTCTGGCCCCTGGCAACCAATGTTCTGCTTTCTACTTCTGTGACTTTGACTACTGCTCAAGAGCAGACCCATGTGTCATTTGTCCGTTGGTGTTCTCAAGGCTCACCCATGTTGTAACCCATGCTGGGACATCCTAATGGTGAAGACTATCTCACTTTGACATTGATTTGCATTCCCTTATTGATTAGGGCCGCTAAGCATCGCTATGTATGCTCGTTAGCCATGCTTTTCTTTTTATTTTTCTGTAAAAACACCTCTGAGAATTTGATAGGGATCACATTTAATCTGTATATTGCTTTGAGTAGTATTGCTATTTTAGCAATAGTTATTCTTTCAATCCATGAACATCTGTTGCATTTCTATCTACTTTGTTATTTAATAACTTTCTGGAACATTTCACAGTTTTTAGTATAAAATCTCTTGTCGCCTGGTTCATTTCTAAGTATTTTATTCTTTTTAATTCTGTCACAAGTGAAATTATTTTCTTAACTTTCTTTTCTGATTTTTTCATTGTTAACCCAGGGATATGCAACTGAGTTTTGCATGTTGATTTTGTGCCCTGAAAGTTTGCTGATTCATTTCCTGGCTCTAATAGTTTGCTTATGAAATCTTTGATTTTTTTATACATATGTAAGATCATCTTTGTAAATAAAGATTATGCTTATTTGGATGTCTGATTATATTTCCTTTTCTTATTTTCATGTATGTACTAGTGTGGGAGGTCCTTCTGTCTATGTGTTGCTTTTATTGGTTAATGAATAAAGAAACTGCCTTGGCCTGTTGATAGGGCAGAACTTAGGTAGGCGGGGAGGACTGGATTGAATCTTGGGAGAAGGAGGCAGAGTCAGGGAGAAGCCATGTAGCCCTGCTGGAGACAGATGCCGGAACTTTTCCTGGTACGCCATAGCCACATGGCAATACACAGATTAATGGAGATAGGTTAAATTAATATGTAAGAGTTAGCCAATAAGAAGCTAGAACTAATGGTCCAAGCAGTGATTTAAATAATACAGTTTCTGTGTAATTACTTCAGGTCTAAGCTAGCTGGGCATCCGGGAACCAACAAGCAGTCTCCTGCTACAATGTATGTGTACATGTTTAGACATGTTTGCTCCTGTTTGAGAAGACCCGAAACTGACATTAAGAATCACCCATGATGGCTCTTCTGCCTTCCTCATTCAGGTGGGGGCTCTCAATCAAACCAAGAACTCACCAATATGGCTCGTCTCACCAGCTAACTTGCTCTCAGATCCCCTGTCTCTACCATCTAGGACTGAAATGGCAGGTGACTGCCCTGCACACCTCATATTTGCATGGGTTCTGAAGATCAACACTTTGGTCCTCATCCTTGCAGGGCGATTGCCTAACT
Source organism: Chionomys nivalis (assembly GCF_950005125.1). Classification (NCBI taxonomy): domain Eukaryota; kingdom Metazoa; phylum Chordata; class Mammalia; order Rodentia; family Cricetidae; genus Chionomys; species Chionomys nivalis. The sequence goes on along the minus strand of NC_080108.1, from coordinate 26,877,660 downwards.
CCTGACATAAGTTAAAGTCATCTGGGAAGAGGGGACCACAATTAAGAAAATGCCTCCATCAGATTGCCTGTAGGCTAGTCTGTGGGGCAGTCTCCTGATGAATGTTTGATGTGGGAGGGCCCAGTCTGTGGACAGTGCCATTTCTGGGCAGGTCATTAAAAAAAATATAAGTGAGCCATGAGTGATTCATGAGGAGCAAGCCAGTTAGCAGCTCTCCTCCATGGTCTCTTTTTCAGCCCCTGCTTCCAGGTTCCTACCTCGAGTTCCTGTCCTGACTTTCTTTCATGATGAATGACAAACTGTAACTAAAATAAGCCCTTTCTTTCTCAAGTTGCTTTTGGTCGTGGTGTTTATCACAGATATAAGGAGCAAGCTAGTACACAAGCCATCTCCTGCATCTTGATTTGTTTTGTTTTTCCGAGACAGGGTCTCACAGGGATTCACCTGCCTCTGCCTCTCGAGTGCTGGGATTAAAGGCATGCACCATCACCACCTGGCCCCATCTTGATATTTTAAGGATAAAATATAAAACAGAAGGAGTCACAGCTGATCAAACTGAAGTTCAGAATGATATCCTCAGAACCTCTCAGCAGCTTCCTTCTAAGTTTTTTTTTTTTTTTTTTTTTCTGTTTCAGACCTGAGCACCAAGGCCACCAGCTGGCTGGGGCCACCGGACAGTTAGGCCAGGAACACCTTCGGAGAGATGGAGTATCTTTCATAGAGTTATCAACAACAACAGCAGGAAAAAAAAAGCAAAACAAATAGAAACCAGGGCGTACTCCCCAGCTGCCTTCACTTAGTCCTTGATTCACCAGTACAGCAGAACACCACTCACTAAACATTCACGGTCCCACTGTTGTGAACTAACACACCAGGCTAAAAATAAAAATGGAGTCGCACAAAAATTCCCTGTCCCCAAGCTCGGGGTAAGCTCTTTATCTGACCTTCCAAGAAATCGGGATTAGAGAGAGAAAGGCAAGACGTCACAAATAGGCCAGTTTCAACTGCCGTGACAATGGAGTTCTTTCTGCTGTCCTCCCTTACACTGAGAATGTAGCCAGAAATAGCCTGCCTTTTGCCAGATGCTTTTTCTATCATTCTCTTTAAAAGTAACTTTGAAATGACCAGCCTGCTTTTCATTTTATTTGTTTCGCTTCTATTATCCCCATTCTTCTATAAAACTAACCTCTCATGCTCAGTTAACCAGAATATTTATCCTATTTATTTGCTTTAAATTAATTAGTTACCCAAGTAACTAATTAATTGTGGTGCTCAAGTTCAAAGCCAAGACCTAATTCATGTTAGGTAAGTGCTCCACCATCAAACTACACCACAGTTCTACTTTGTTTTATTTTTATCAAATGAAATCTTACTCGATGTAGAATAAATTAAAAAACAATTAATATTGTCAAACTCTCTGGTTCTAATACTGTCTCTTGACAGTGTACTTGAGTCTGGGTTCCAGACTTGGATTCTAAACATCAATGGGATCTATCAGCTGGGTGCTTTTTGGGCTCCCTGGCTCGTGCTTTTAACACTGTGATTATGGCTATGTTGATCCATAGCCCTGTGTAGGGATAAGCCATTGGGGGCATGTTCGCCTTGGGCTAATGTTTACTGATAAATCTGCCAGGCGTGATCCCAGCAGCCCTTTTCTCTGCTTTCCTGTTCTCCGTGGGAACCTGTGGTTCTGTAAGTCTATTTCCCCATTAAAGCTGTATATATTTTTATAATCTGTCTGCATTCATTTACGTCGTTACAGCCGTGGTCTTGAGTTCTACCTCAGGTTCTTGCTTGTAGTCTGCTTTTGCCTTCCAATTTACTCCTTTGGACTGAGTTGGCCTGTCCGTTTATTTCTTGAGACTTGAACTCTGGATGTAGGAGCCAATGGATTCCTTCTTCCCAGGTCAGGGTCCCAGGCCTCTCAACCCGGAGAGTCCATGACCTTCAGAAAGTGCTGATGTCTTTTCAACTTGAGGGCTGTATTACAGGGAACAATGGGATAAGCCATTTGTAGGCCCTTTCTGCTTTCTAGTCCTCCCAAGGCATTTTTATTCTGAGTAAAGCATTATTTGTATTATGCACACTCCTGTGTTGTTCAGTGGTGTGAACAGACAGTCTCAAGATAGGTCTCACCCTTCCCACCCAGCATGGAGGTCCAAACTTTCCTACCCTCTCATAGAGAGTCCTTTGGTGGATGTCACTAATTACCTTATTCTGGATCTCTTTATCTAAATTATATGTCCCCGAGGACCGTGACAAGAAGAACATGAAATATCATCTTGGTTCCGTTAAGTGACAAATTACCATTTCTTCTATTTTCGCTTTGACTAAAAGATCCATTAACTTGACAGGGCATTGCATTTTTTCTCAGTTATCTGAAACCATAAGAGAATATGATATGTTCTATAAAAGTTAGCCTGGGGGCTGCAGAGATGGTTTAGAGGTTAAGAGCACCTGTTGCCCTTCCAGTGGACCCGGGTTTGATTTTGAGCACCCACATAGCAGCTCCCAGCTGCCTCTAAATCCAGGCCCATGGGATCTGATGCCCTCTTCTGGTATTGTGCACACAAGTGGTACATAGACATACATGCAGACAAAATACCTGTACACATATAAATAAATGAATAAATAAATAAATAAATTTTAATTTTAAAACGTTAGCTTGGCTGGAGCCAGGAAGACTTTTGAGTCCTTTGTTCACTGTCTTAGAAGTCTTTTGGGTTTCTGTTTATATTTCCTTGGGTTGGAGTTTTCCTTCTAGAGCTTTGTGTAGGACTGGGTTTGTGGCTAGGTATTGGTTAAATCTTGTTCTGTCATGGAATATCTTGTTTTGTCAATCTATGGTAATTGAAAGTTTTGCTGGGCATAGTAGTTTGGGCTGGCATCCATGGTCTCTTAATGTCTGCATAATGCTTGACCAGGACCTTCTGGTTTTCATTGTCTCCAATGAGAAGTCAGGTATAATTCTGATAGGTCTGCCTTTATATGTTACTTGGCCTTTTTCCTTTACAGCTCTTAATTTCTTTCTTTATTTTGTATGTTTAGTGTTTTGATTATTATGTGGTGAGGGGACCTTTTTTAATCCAGTCTATTGGTGTTCTGTAAGCTTTTTGTATCTTCACAGGCATATCTTTCTCTAGTTTGGGAAAGTTTTCTTCTATGATTTTGTTGAATATATTTTCTGTGCTTTTGCATTGGACTTCTCCTTCTTCTATCCCTATTATTCCTAGGTTTGGTCTTTCCATGGTGTCCCATATTTTCTGGATACTTGGTGTTAAACTTTTGTTAGATTTAATGTTTCCTCTGACTGATGAGTCACAAGTAAGTCGCAAAGGAAGACCCATTTTGCACTCATTATGTGAGAATATAGAGTGTCCCCATCAGCGCATACCTGCTTGTAAAAGCTCAAAGACCCTGTGAAGCCAGCCTCAGTCAGAGAAGCCCACGAAGGGGCAGGGTTCATCTGTGCCCTGGTGTTTCATTCCATGGCTGGAGAGGAATGTGAGGCAGAGTGATGCTTCAAGTGAGATATCAGTTTGGCTAGATGGAGGGATGCTTGGCAACTGTAGGCATAGCTTTTAGGCTTGTGTGGAGGTGTGTTGCCAGAGGAGATGGGCATAGAGCCTGGCAGTAAGTCGGGGAACGTAATTCTGTGATGGGCACTATCCAGTGGTCTGGGGCTCACTAGAACAGAAACAGAGGGAAAGCCCATGTGTCTTTCTCCTGGAGCTGGGATGCATGCCTCCTCATGGACACCGGAACTCCAGCCCCTCTGGTGCTTGGACGGAACTTTGATCCTCTTACCCAGAATCTCCCTATCAGTTTCCCTGGTTCTGAGGCCACTGGACCTGGGCTCAGTTATGCCTCGTGCATCCTAAGGTTTGCAGCTATACAAAGCCTGTTATGGAACTTCTAGGCTTCCATAGCCATATGAGCTAATTCCCACAGATCTCTCTATACCCTATTGATTCTATCTGCTTAAAGAACAGGTGGCTAATAGACACTAACCAGAAATTAAGAACAAATGGTAATAGGAGATGAAAATGAAAAAGTTAAAATAAAGGCTGTCAGGATAGATCAGTGGGCAAAAGTGCCTGTTGCCAAATCAGGAAACCTAGTTGGATCTCTGGGACCCACATGATGGAAGGAGAGAATTGACTCCTGAGAAATGTCCTCTGGCCTCCATACTCTCTCTCTCTCTCTCTCTCTCTCTCTCTCTCTCTCTCTCTCTCACACACACACACACACACACACACATTAAATAAAAATGTAATACAAAATTAAAAAATAAAAACAATTAAAGTGACATCATATCTTAAATATTTAAAATTTTTATCTTTCTTACTGAATCCGAGAAGTTCCTCAGTAGCCTACATGGTTCTATATCTACGATTTGTTAATTACTATTATTTATTTATTTATCCTTTATTTCAGGAACCACATGAAGCCAGTGGCCAGCACAGACCTAACACCATTCCCTCATGCCAGGCAGTTCTGGGGACAGTACTGCTCTGTGTGTTACTCCCTGGAGCTGCCGCCCCAGTTCAAGAGCCTTCATCCCGAATATTTATACTAACTTTTACTAAGATGACTTTATCAAGCAGAAATGCTTATATTTATGTGATCATCTGTATGTTTTCTCTGTAAGGTGTATAGCTGGTGCCTCATGCAAGAAGTCTCCTCCTTGTCATGTATCCGTGGGATACAGGAGGAAGGGATGAGAGGAGGTAATGGGAGGTGAAAAATGACTGAAAATTCATCATATATATGTATGAAATTATTGAAGGATAAGAAAATAAAAATACATTGTAAAAGAGAAAAGAAAACTTTCCACCCCGAGGTCTTTAGGACCTCATCTTTTTGGCCAGCTTTGTGGCTTTACTTTTATGATGTATGTACTGAGTCCAGTAGGACTTTTGGTTTTTAGTACAGTTCAAGGTAAGGCACAACCTTATGCCTCTCACCCAGCGAGGCCACTGCTGCTTCTCACAGATTGTCCTGTATGCCGCTGTGCACTTCCTGGGTCTGTGTGAGGCAGTTTCTAGCCCCCTTCCTGACAATATCTTTGCTTTTGAGTTTTCTGCAGTGGAAACAGGTAGACATATTGCCGAAGTAAAGGGCTCTTCTCTCTCTCACTTTACTAAGTGGTCATAACTCTCCAGGGACCTTACTTATATAGATGATTTTTAAATCTGTTCTTTGTGTTTTACAAACACACACACACACATACACACATGCATGCATGTGTCATGGCTGGGGTAATAGCATAGTTATTAAAGTGCTTGATTGCTGAGTTTGGTCCCCAGAACCCATATGAGAGAAAACACAGAAGTGGTGCTGCATGCTTGTAATCCTGGCACTATGGGGGAACAAAGGTGGGTCCCTGGGGCTTGCGAGCCAGTCAGTCTAGGCTACCTAGCATGTTCTAGGCCAATGAGAGACCTTGTCTCAGAAAATATCCAAGGTTGTCCTCTGCTCTCCCCCATGTGGAAGTATGTATGTGTATACATATATGGTATGTATGAATGTATGTACATATATTTATTTAACAATCACTAACTATGAAATAAGTGCCATTATACTCTTCCTTCATTAAGGCACAGTATAAGAAGTAGGTATCGTGATGCACACCCATAATCTCAACACTTGGGAGATTGAGGCACAAGGGTCACCATGTTGAGTACATAGTAGGGAGAGAGAGATGGGACAGCATCAATGTACACGCTATTTGAATCTGGGAATGAGAGTCAAGGCGTTAGGGATGAGTTCAAATCTGCCCATGGAGTTGATTACCCACAGTGATGCTCAGCAATGCTACTTCCCTAAGGTGCTTTGCCTCTGAGGCCCACTAATGAATGCAGGATGTTACCATGGTAATGGTTACTTTTCGTACTTTTTATAGATGAAAGTGTTACACTCTGGAGTCTATTCATGTAAAAGCCTGAATTTTAAGACACTGCAATACTTCCTTTAATGTAACATCAGACCTAACTGACCAATGTCTGTGCTTAGTACCTATAAGCACTGTGACCAGGTAGAGAATGCACTGTGATCAGGTACAGATGTGCACAGTGACCAGGTACAGATGTGCACAGTGACCAGGTACACATGTGCACAGTGACCAGGTACACACGTGCACAGTGACCCAGTACAAACATGACCAGGAACAGATGTGCACAGTGACCAGGTACACATGTGCACAGTGATCAGGTACACATGTGCACAGTGACCAGGTACAGATGTGCACAGTGACCAGGTACAGATTGCACAGTGACCAGGAACAGATGTGCACAGTGACCAGGTACTGATGTGCACAGTGACCAGGTACAGGTGTGCACAGTGACCAGGTACAGATGTGCACAGTGACCAGGTACAGGTGTGCACAGTAACCAGGTACAGATGTGCACAGTGACCAGGTACAGATGTGCACAGTGACCAGGTACAGGTGTGCACAGTAACCAGGTACAGATGTGCACAGTGACCAGGTACAGATGTGCACAGTGACCCAGTACAAACGTGACCAGGAACAGATGTGCACAGTGACCAGGTACAGATGTGCACAGTGATCAGGTACAGATTGCACAGTGGCCAGGAACAGATGTGCACAGTGACCAGGTACTGATGTGCACAGTGACCAGGTACACATGTGCACAGTGACCCAGTACAAACATGACCAGGAACAGATGTGCACAATGACCAGGTACAGATGTGCACAGTGATCAGGTACACATGTGCACAGTGACCAGGTACAGATGTGCACAGTGACCAGGTACAGGTGTGCACAGTGACCAGGTACAGATTGCACAGTGACCAGGTACACATGTGCACAGTGACCAGGTACAGATGTGCACTATGATCAGGTACACATGTGCACAGTGACCAGGTACAGATGTGCACAGTGACCAGGAACAGATGTGCACAGTGACCAGGTACAGATTGCACAGTGACCAGGAACAGATGTGCACAGTGACCAGGTACAGATGTGCACAGTGACCAGGTACAGATTGCACAGTGACCAGGTACAGATGTGCACTGTGACCAGGTATAGACATGCACTGTGACCAGGTACAGACATGCACTGTGACCAGGTACAGAGTGCACTGTGATCAGGTACAGATGTGCACAGTGGCCAGGTACAGATGTGCACAGTGATCAGAAGTTAATCTTATTTATCCCTTTAAAATTATCAATACTTGATAAATTACAGTACAAATACAGATGACTTTCAAAAAGGTGCATACATCACTTTTGGAATCAAAAGGAATTTTCTAGAAAATGGACAACAGCTGAAGGGGTTTGTTAGAGTTCTCAAGAAAGACCTGCTGGCCCCAATGGTGCACTCTCTTATGTTACAGACACGTGTAATGAAACTAAAGGAACATGCCTGTGGCCAGGGCAGGATGCTCCCTAACCCGTGTCTGCAGTCCGCTTCCCTGCTGGAGGCTTCCGGTGTCTCAGATGGCTGTGGGCTGTGGTTCTGGAAGCCACACTCTCACCTCACACTCACCTACATCTGAACTCATCGTTTGAGTCCTAAATAGCTCCATCCTGATGTGGCATGTTGGCCCTGTTTTCCCAGTCTCCTAGCGTGGCAACCAGCTCCTGGTGGATCTCCAACTCCTGATATCCGTGCCTTGGATAGAGCCCCTCCCTGTATGTGTGAGATGAACCCAGTGACCTGATTTCAATGAGTAAAATCCAGCAAAGGTGATGGGTGATGGGTGATGGGTGTCCATTCTGAGACGGGACCATGATAGACCATGTCTTCCATCTCCTACATATATTCTTTCCCTAACGCCTCTCATCTGCTTGCTGAGATAAAGCAAGCGGGAGAAATTCACATGACGAGAAACTGAAGGCAGCTTCCAGCCCACCACCAATGAAGCGAGACCCTTTATCTTTCTTTTTTTTTTTTAATTAATTAATTTTTTTGAGACCCTTTTTCTAACATCCCACAGAACCGAATCCTTCCAACAGCCACGCAGGTGAGCTTAGAAGCAGTCCTCCAGCGGAACCTTCAGATGACTTCATAGCCTGTCTGACACCCTGACTGTAGCCTTTAGAGAAACCTGGAGCTGGATACACAAGTAAGCTGTGTCCAGATGTCCTGCCCATAGGCACCGTGATTCAGTTATCACCAACTTTGTATTAATAGTTTGCTATTCATCAGTAGATAGCAGATACACTCACCTTCCCATACCTACATCCTAACCAACTATTGGAAGCTGTCCTTGGCCCATTTGGAATTTGAGGGAAGGTTGGGCTGTTGAGGGAGAAGCCTGTTGCTCAGTTTATACAATGATGCTCTTTTCCCTGTTCTGAAGCTGTTTCTCCAGTCTGATCTTCATCCAAGTCCTTCTGGAAGTAAACACTCCCCTCATCTTCTGCCTTGCACTTCTAGTGCTCCCAAACTCGGCTTCGAGCCTCATGGTATTCTTCTGCTTCCCTGACCTGGATTCCGGTTCCACAGCTGGATTGCTGCATTTCTCAGACGATCTAGTGGGCCGAGTTGTTTTTATAATTGCAGCTGTATCCCATGGCTGAGTTACATTTTTGATTTTGCATAGTACCCACACAAATCAAAATAGCTTGGGCAACCCATCCCTGAAAGATGTTCAGATTCCATCCTCCAGAAACAAAAAGTTCTGAGTTACCAAAGCAAGGACTCCCCAACTTTACCCTTGACCTTTCATTTCCAGTTCTGCCACCTCAAAGAGGCAGAAACCATGTCAAAAGCATGTGTCAAGTTCTGAGCTCGTCTTCCTGTCTTTCCAGGGGGGCACGGGATGGAACTTGGCAGATGTGGGGTCCTCATAGGGAGATGTGAATGCATCAGCTCCAAGCAGAGCTGCCAACTGGCACCACCACTCCGTGGCACAGCGGTGACTCTTGAAAGCAGCGAGGAGTGGGATGTGGGGCTGAGAATCAGTTCCCAGGCTCTTGCCAGCAATTAGGAAGCAGGCCATTGACTCACGGCCAAGAAACTAGAGTAGAAGTCTTGTTTCCTGGCTCCCCAGGGCTTCCATGCACTCATGCCAACCTGCTTGCCCAGTGTGTCCCTTATCCCGAGCCCTCTGCACCTACAATTCTTTATGTGGACACTATTTTTGGAATGATGGCTAGACTTGGCTATTTTAGCTTCAGGTTGAGCGTAGACAAACACATCTGCTGTAGCCTCTGGGCAGGACTGTTATTACCTCCTAAAGACTGGACCACAGCAAGCCCAACTGCAGTTATCTCAGAGACTGAAATGCTGCCTGCTGGCAAATCTCTGCATCAGAGCACCCCCAGGGATGTCCCCGTGCGGACAGCTTGTTCTCTCCTGCCTCTGTGTGTGTGTCACAGTGCACCAATAAACTCTACCCCTGCCTTCATGCCCCGGTAAACCCTCTCATACTGCACATCACGGGCCCGTCACCACTACTTCCTGACACATTTTTTGGGGCACACATGTGGTCACCTCTCTTTGCCTCCCGTCCCAGTAGTGCCAGTGGTGTTTGGTCAGTTGTCCCATGGGCAACTGAAGGACCACAGCTGGAACTCCTCTCCAGAGACACCCAAAGGCCTCCAAGGTGTGACCCTGTGGTCGCAAGCAGGGTCATATGATTTGCCATAACCCACCTCCAGCACATGCCCAGCTGCAAACAGTCAGACTACTGAAAGTGGAATTGCCTCCCTCATGAGAGACATTCTGTTCTCAGGGGTTCCGCACAAGAGATATCACTAAGGACCTGACTCTATTCATAGACAGCTAAGAGTTCATCAGAAAAGATCCATCCCTCGGGGGCTGGTGGGCCACACAGCTCTGCAAATGCCATGCTGCCTAGATTCATAAACGTGCTTTTGGTGACTTTAGATATGACCCCCAAAGCACCGTTTCTAGTCAACGCAAGGGTCACATATTCTTCCTTGACTGATTTCCCAGGTCTATACTCTCAGTCCCCAATTCTCCTCACCAAGACCAATGACAGATCACGGTCTGGCTGGCTAATCTTCCCTGGGGATGTGTGGGAGGAAACAATGGTTTGTGCTCTCCTGGTCTGCCCAAATTGCTTGGTTTCTCTACTAGGGAGAGACATCATGTCAAAATGACAGATTAATTTACTTTTGCATGCCCCCATACTTCAATGTCTCTCCTGACTCCCTAGTCCTTTCATAACCTTGTGTCTCTACCATCCTGTCACATCGCCATCCATCAAACATCAGGTCATTCCTGACCACCACAACTCTCATAACCTTGCAAACCTTCGTGTCTTTCCCTGATGATCCTATGACCCATCAAAACCTGAGACCCCTGTGAATCTGCAGTCATTAATTAACAAGTTCCTGACCACCAAGCTGTCACACCTCTCCAACTCACTGTGCAGCACCCCATTCTGGCCATTAGGACATCAGATGGGACTTACAGGATGATTAGGAACCAAGAGCCATAGTTCTAATAGCCACAGTGCTGAGGAGATAGCAGTCCAGTTCACCCAGGGCTTGCCAGTTCCTCTAGGTCCCTGGAATGAAACCTCCTTCTTTCTCACTTACCTTACGACTCTGATGCCATTCTATAAACTTGTGCTCTCTGTTTGCTACTGACTCACCTGCCCTGCTTGCTTTAAACACTTAATCCCAGACCTTCCCCTTCGGGCTCCTTCTGACTGTACCTGGACATTAATGATAAATTTTCTAAAGCCGTGATCTCACCCCAACCTTACAGGGGTCAAACCCTTGAAACTATTATAACCTTCTCTCTCCTGCTATTCCTCCCCCAGTCCCCACAGCTGTCTCCACTTCCCACCCCCTCCGAAAGTCCCGCTATCTCCTCAGATGCCACAATCTAACTCTTCCAAGGGACTGCTGGCTTTGCCCGCCCTTTAGTCTTGTCTGGACCATCAGTGCTTACCCAGCCATTCAGATTGACCTAATTAACAATCTCCCTTCATGCACATCTCCAACGTGTCTGATGAACGAAAAGAGACATCCTACTTTCTGGGTTCATCACCCCTTTCAACAGTCTCATGGCCAAATACAATAACAAATCCCTCCTTCTGTACATCTCTGCTTGTCACTTGACGGCATGGCATAGTCTTGTTAGGTTGTCAGCCTCTGACCACAGGGAAAGATCCATCCCTTTCCCCATACAACCTGTCTTAGAGTTATTGTTGCTGTGATGAAACACCATGACCAATAGCACTTGGGGAGGAAAGGGTTTGCTTTGTTTACACTTCCACTCACTGTTCATCTTTGAAGGAAATCAGGGCAGGAACTCAAGCAAGACAGGAACCTGGAGGCAGGAGATGATGCAGAGGCCATGGAGGAACACTGCTTACTGGTTTGCTCCCCAGGATTTGCTCTGGACCCAGGACCATTAACCCAGGGACTGTCCCCACTCACAATGGGCTGGCCCCTCCCACATCAATCACAGATTAAGAAATGCCCTACAGCCTTGTCTTCAGCTAAATCTTGTGGAGGCAAATTCTCAACTGAGGCTCATTCCTCACAGATAACTCTAGATTGTATCAAGTTGACATAAAACTAGCCAGCACACAATTCTATCCTTTTATTAGATAAAATAAAAATCTCTATCTTTCTTCCTCTCCTTCCCCACCCCCTGTCTCTTACACACACACATACACACACACACACACACACACACACACCTACCTCCAACTCTAAAGCAGCTTACAGGTCTCACAGACTTTTAAAATCAGCATATTAGTGAGATTCTAGATAAAAATCTCAATCCAAACAAGCTTGAACTTCCTCTTGCCTTAATTCATCTCCTTAACAGGGTGCACCTCCTCAGGGGGAGGAGCTTGAGTCAGCCTCAATTTGATATGCCATACTTTATTGATTCCCATGGGAGGTCTGCCCCTTTCTGAAGGGAGGAGGAGTGAATAAGGGGGGTAGACAGGAGAGGGGGGAAGAGAATAGGAGGGGAGGAGGGAGAGAAATCCATGGTTGAATTGTAAAATAAATGACAAAGTTTAATAGAAAATGGCAAAAAAAAAAAGAGCTTTTTCTGCCATCTTGGCGCCTGTGAGGCTTGTTGGGAACAGGACTTATAAAAGGCAAATATGTCTGGAAGGCTGTGGTGCGAGATCATTTTTTTTTCTGGCTATAAGGAGGTCTCTGGAACCAGAGAGAGCACACAGCTTTTCTTAAAATTGAAAGTGTTTATGCACGAGATGAAACTGAATTCTACTTGGGTAAGAGATGTGTATAAAGCAATAAACAACACGGTGGTACCCGGCTGCAAACCAAACAAAACCAGAGTGATCTGGGGCCAACTAACTCAGGCCATGGGAACAGCGGCGTGGTTCGTGCCAAATTCCGAAGCAACCTTCCTGCGAAGGTCGTTGGACACAGAATCTGTGTGATGCTGTACCCTTCCCTGGTAGAAAAAGAGAAAGCTGTGAAATTGCCTTCCTTTCCAATAATCAATCAACATCAGATCCCTCAGTTTCTACCCCTTCTCTCAGAATGGTCTTACTTTTTGTGTTTCCTTAAAGTCTCACCTCCCTCTTTTCCTTAAATTGCTAACCATTTACTTTCCTACCTACATAGGAAATGCCAGATGCCTTAATGTCTCGGGGGCTCCCTCCTGTTGTGTAATTTATGCCCATTACTGTCTTCAGGCTAACTGGACCGCTACCCACACCATTGCCGTCACCACTCCTGATATCATAATTCTGCCTAACACACCTGAGGAGAGTTGTTCAGCTGCAGCCTCTCCTAGTGGGACTGGGTGTAGGCACTGGAGTAGATGGGCTTCGGTTGGCTTCTTGTGCTTGTCCAGTGTGTTGGCTGGATTAGCTATGAGACTAGAGCACACCTCAGCAGCCCTCAAAGGCTCTTAGGTATAGACTGATTCTCTTGCCACGGTAACAATTAAAATTCACGATGCTCTCAACACATTTACTGTGGCCCAAGGCGAACTTCCTGGCCCTGGAAAAAGAATGCTACATTTACACCAATCAATTGGAAGTCTTTGAGATTTGACTGACAGGCTGAGGGAGCAGCATCTTATTAGAGAGAGAACCACCGAGGAACGGCAGCTACGAAAGGACATGTGGGCCTGGCTTCCCTGCTTCCTATTACTCCTGAGTGTGATTACACACATGGATGTCCTCCTTCTTTCTGGCCTTTTCGTTTTAACCTCTCTGTTGAATTTGTTTCTTACAGATCTAGCAGGTTAATTTGCAGATGGTTCTCTGACAAGGGATCCAGTTCCTTCTTGGTGAGCCTCTATACCGTTGTCCCCTTGGTATGGGTCACCTGACACTTCTATCCTCTTTCCATTTCTCTACCCCAACAAAGGACTTTTTTTTTTTTTTTAAATCAACAATGGTAGACAGGGCCAACACGTGCCAGCTGAAAAAAGAGACTTTCATTCAAATGTAGTGTTTTACATTGTTGTTTTGTCTGGAGGGAAAGAGGATTCTGGAATGGATGACTACCAGAGATGTTTTAACCTTCCATCTAGGATAATACTGCCTCAGGGCATGATGGACTCAGCAAGGATGCTGTTGCCTCTGAGAAGGACCACTCCCTTATTAGAAAGAGTTAACCAGAAGAGGCTGATGTGGGATTCCCCTCTGTATGTGATGAATATGCTTTATTACCATTGGTTAGTAAAGAAGCTGCCTTGGCCTATGGCAGAGCAGGATAGAGTTTGGTGAGAAAACTAAACTGAATGCCGGGAGAAAGAAGACAGAGTCAGGGAGATGCCATGTAGCTGCCAAAGGTGAAAGATGCCGGAACCTGACCAGTGGACCACAGCCTCACAGTGACACATAGATTAATAGAAATGGGTTATGTTGCAGGGAGAGACCACTTGTTTCCCAGCCGCCCAGCAGCTTAGACCTGAAAATGATCACACAGAAACTGTATTAATTAGATCACTGCTTGGCCCATTAGCTCTAGTTTCTTATCTGCTAACTCTTATAGCTTAATTTAACCCATTTACAGTAATCTGTGTATCATCACGTGGCTGTGGCTTACCAGGTAAAGCCCCAGTGTCTGTCTCTAGAGGCTGCTCCATGGCTTCTCCCTGACTCCACCCTTCTTTCTCCCAGCATACAGTGCAGCTTTCCCCACCTAGTTCTGTTCTTCCCTGCCATAGGCTCAAAGCAGTTCTTTATTCGTTAACCAATAAAAGCAACACACAGACAGAAGGATCTCCCACATCAGGGTTAATTTAAGATGTAAGAGCTAGCTAGGAATATGCCTAAGTCATTGGCCAAACAGTGTTGTAATTAACGTAGTTTTCTGTGATTATTCAGGTCTGAGCAGTCGGGAAATGGATGAGCAGTCTCTGATTACAAGAAGCTCCAACTTCAGTCATTCCAGAGCACTGGGAAATGGAGACTGCGGCCGGGGTAGGTCCCACTCCTCTGAATGCAGATCTGTGAAGGCCTCCTCACAGACAGTATATCTGTTGTCCTGACCATTGTTGCTGCCCCACAGTGTCTCTGACAAGCTTTTCACCGCTGCTTTTTCGTCCTGTTGAATCCTTTCACTGCCCATACCACCAACCTGTCATTACTGTTTCCCAGAGTGATGTTTCTAACCCATAATTACTTACTTAAAATATTTATTGAATTGTTGAATTCATATACATTATACGGACCAAAATAATTTGGATACAAAAGAGTACTTATTGTGCACTTCATTTAGATGACAGCCTAAAATAAAATATGTGAAGCTCCCCAAAAACAAAAATGATCCTGTGACTTGAACATGGTTGATAGGGATGTCCCTGGAAAGGGACGTAAACTTCCCAGAATAATGTCACAACAGGATGGTGGGTTACACAGGTATATGCATTTGCCAAAGTGCATGCCAAACGTCGTTACTTTTATGGCCTTTAATATATGTAAATTTCGCCTCTAATAAAACTGTCCCCCAAGTCCCCATTTGACTAGAAGAGGGACATGGGTGTGGATGCAGCTGTAGAGAAAGGGAGAACATGAGAATGCTGACCATCAGTGAAGCTGGCGCCTGGGGACCAGGAGCTCCTTCGATTTTTCTCCTTACTACACATGTTATAAATTTCCCACAGAAAAATTTAAAGCAATTTTATTAAGTCTCAGTTCTTTCTTAGTCCCTACACAAATGTCATGGCACAGGCAGTCGAGGCTGCAGGAAATAGAGGAGACTATTTAGAATAAAATTGGAAATTTTACAGACGAACATTAAATGCATTGAAAGGGGGAAGTGTGGACTAAGGGGCAGAAGTGTGAGCCATTTTTATATTATTTTGTGTTTTCATTCCTTAGTAGTAACTCCCCTGTTATGCTCGTGGTTTGCTGTAGACACACATGCTTGGGTGGAAGAGGACCGGTGGGCCTGTCCTCGGAATGCAGGAGGTGGCCCAGAATGCCTTCCCTAGTCACAGTTCTTTCTCTTGGACTGTTTCTTTTGAACGCTTGCTTCGGGCTATTCCTCAAAACCCATGCAAAACCATTCACGCTTATGCATCTGTGCTCAGAGCGCGGGCCCAAGAAGACGAGGATCTCGTGCCCTAGTGAAATAGCCCCACAGATTCCTTGTGGGCACGTCGTGTCATTGGCTGAGTACTGTGAGCAGACCCTCGTCTGGGTGATGTGACTGACATATCTTGTGGTTCATCCTTTGTTTCCCAGACAGCATCCAGAAGAATGACCTCCACTGACCAGTGGCTCCTTGGAATGCCCTCACAGGCCCCGAGACAGCCGGAGTCCTCTGGCAAGTTCTGAAGTCTTATCATAATTCTATTCAACCAGGACAGGAACTATGATGGATAAACTCCATAGTCCAGTCACTTCTGGGAAACCCTCTCTGCCTTGTATTCAGCTGCCTAACATTGCTAACGTTCATACTGGCATCTAGGTTTATGTAGCCTTGCACTATTTTTAAAATTTCAGGCTTGTTTTTTAATGTGATATCTGTTCTTGAGGGTAGGGACTATCACTTAAAAAACAATTTTTAATCAATATTTTGAGAGTGTCAAATAGGCGTATAATATATTTTGGTCACATTCACCTGCATTTCTCCCCCAGATCCTTCGTCTCATCTCTATACTTTCCCTACTTTGCCCCCTTTTTCTCTTATTTTTAAATAATTCACCTAGCCCAGTATATGCTGCCTTTATATTTATGGGTGTGAGGCCATCCAATGGTAAATGGCTAACTTATCAGGGGCCACACCCTTAAAGAAAGCCAACTTTTCCTCCTGAAGGAGCCATCGACTGTCAATGGCTCCTTAGCTAGGGTAAAGATCTCATGTCCCTCCCCAGTCCATGCTGACTTGTTATTCTGTTGGTCTTGTGTAGATCACCACAATTGCCTGAGTTCATGAGGACAGCAGTCCTGTCCTGTCTAGAAAATGATGTTTTGGTCCAGTTCTCTTGACTTCTGGCATTTTCTGTGATCAATAAGGAGTCACCTTTATACATTGTATTCCACAGATTTGACAATAGTATTCAGTAGATAGGCATTCAGAATTTTTATTTTAGAAAACAATAGAGTTTTTTAATAAATTATAAACTGATTGTATTTTTAAATTTGAATACATATATTTCTATTTATTTGTAAAAATATATAAAGAATTGCTTTTAAGGTACTGAACTAAGTGCTTGGGGGATGTGTTCTTCCATGAAGGAAGTAGGAATAGATGTCTAAATGCAAACATATTTTTCAGCTATTTTATTTTGCAATTTATTCATCCAATGTGTTCCTTATTGAAGAGAACTTTGTCTACGCAATCAGCCCTCTGTATTCCTGGGTTCTGTTCGCACATGTGTAAACAACTGTGGATGGAAAATTTTAAAGGAAATGGTTGCCTCGGTCCTGAACATGCAGACTTCCTATGGCCAGTTATTCCCCAAACAATATAGTATCAAAGCATCCACATTGCATACAGCATTGTAAGCTGTCCAGAGGCGATTTCTACATGGGAGGATGTTCACTAGGTCCATGCAACGCTATGATGTCTTACATGAGATTTGAGCACTGATGGCTTTTGCTCTTTGTAAATGATTCTGGAACTTGTGAGTTCGAGACCAGCCTGGTCTACAAGAGCTGGTTCCAGGACAAGTTCCAAAACTACAGAGAAAGTCTGTCTCGAAAAACCAAAAAGAAAAAAATCCGGGAAACAACTTTGCACCTTTGACCTGCAGCACCTAATTCGGATGCTGGCTGCCTGGAGGAGAAGCTTTTGTTCTGAAGGAGTTCCTGCGAGCTGAACTGGGGCAGGATTTGGAGAACCATCTCTCTGACTCATTCGTCAAAAATGAGCTACGGATTTCATCTATGCATTACAAACCAGAATAAAAATGACCTCATGTAAATAGTATGGAATTTTTTTCCAATGAAAAATGACCCAGTTTAGCAGTGCGGAGTGAAGCTGGCTTCCAGTGCTCTCAGCACAGAAAAGACAGCTTTCCTGGGTGGCTGAGGTCAGCACCGCTGCCCACCAGAGGAGCCTCTAGAAACTACAGTACTGTGATTAAACAGGGTATTAACTACAAACTGGTTGCTTGAATCCCACTGATAAGGACAGCATTCACCTATCTACAAAAAGCATTCTTTCCGTGCAAGACTTAGCAATGAAAACAAGCAAAGCCTATGCTGTCAACTACGTGTATCACGAAGAGTGGTCAACTTTGGGTTTGCCCAATGTCATCTCTCTTTTCTTTGAAATTTTCTGGTTGGCTATGAAAACGATTATTTCAGATTCCTGCTATAATGTTTAGTTCAAAGGCAGTTATGAAAGAAAATGAGGAATCAGAGCCTCCTCTCCAAAGCCCACATTTTATTATTTAACCCTATGAGATTTTGTTGTGAATCAAAGGGTTGTTGTTCATTTGAAACATGGTGATCTACCAGACTCAAGTCAGGAGATGCTTCAAACGTACTGATGGGAAGGACAAGAATGTATGAAGAGCAATTTATCCTTTGTAAAAAAGAAAACCACTAAACAAGAGGGTAAACCCAAGGAAAAACATATAGATATCTTCCCAGCTATGGGAAATAGACATGACTGATGGGCAAAAAATTGGAATCTTGGGGGTGGGGTGGGATGGGGATGAGGGGTGATGGGGAGAGAAAAGTGTGAAGGAGAGGATGAGGGGAACTGGGGGAATTGGGGTGATTGGGGATAAAGGAAGGTTGGATAGGGGAGCAGGGAAACTCATACCTTAGGTAAGGGAGCCACCTAAGGGGTGGCAAGAGACTTGAACTTGGAATGGCTACCAGATGCCCAGGGCAATGTCCCCAGTTAGTTCATTGGGGCACCTGAGGATAGGGAACCTGAAATGAACCTATCCTATAATCATACTGATGAATATCTTGCATATCGCCATAGAACCTTCATCTAGCGATGGATGGAGATAGAGCCAGAGACCCACACTGGAGCACCGGACTGAGCTCCCAAGGTTATAATGAGGAGCAGAAGGAGAGAGAACATGAACAAGGAAGTCAGGACCATGAGGGGTGCACCCAACCACTGAGACAGTGGGGCCGATCTATTGGGAGCTCACCAAGGTCAGCTGGCCTGCTACTGAAAAAAAACATGGGATAAAACCGGACTCTCGGAATGTGGCGGACAATGAGAGCTGACGAGAGGCCAAGGAGAATGGCACAGGAACTTTCAACTGGCGATAGATCGAGAGAGAGACAGAGACCCAAATTGGAGCAACGGTCTGAGCTCTTAAGGTCCAAATGAGGAGCAAAAGGAGGGAGAACATGAGCAAGGAAATCAGGACCACGAGGCGTGCACCCACCCACTGTGACAGTGGAACTGATCTATTGGGAGCTCTTCAAGGCCAGCTGGACTGGGACTGAATAAGCATGGGTTGAAACTGGACTCTCTGAACATGGCGGACAATGAAGGCTGATGAGAAGCCAAGGACAATGGCACTAGGTTTCGATCCTAATACATGAACTGGCTTTGTGGGAGCTTAGCCTGTTTTGATGCTCACCTTCCTGGGCCTGGATGGAAGTGGGAGGACCTTGGTCTTCCTGTAGGGCAGGGAATTTGGACTGCTCTTCAGTATCGAGAGGGAGGGGGAATGGACTGGGGGAGGAGAAGAGGAGTGGGGATGGGGGAGGGGAGTGGGGGGAGGGGGCAATGTGTGGGAGGAGGGGAGGGAAATGGGAAACGGGGAGCAGTTGGAAATTTTAATTAAAAAAGAATAAAAAAAAAAAAGAAAACCACTGCTAATGCGAAGCTTGACCATTGTGGAACTTAATAGTGCCATCTAGTGGCCATGTACCTCCAGCCTTGCGTTAAGTGAGGACAGTGGTTCATTTTAGCCTCAAATTCATGGCCCAGTCAATGGCTTATCACACACACCGACTGTAAACTCAGAAGGGTAGTGGGCGAAAGGCATCTTTTGCTTACATTTTGCTTAAGGAGATGAAGTGAGTTAATATAAAGAACATCCGGGAAACATCTGTAGCTCATAAGATACAAAATTAAAATTTAAATGCTTCCAGGGCTCAGACATATTCTGTATGGGTTCTCAATAAAAATGTCTTTTAAAATATTGAATAAGTACTATAGCAATTGGTTCTGGATTCTGTCATGAAATTCTGAGTACTGTTTTTTTTTTAACTATGAAGAATTGTACATTATATATTTCTTCCGATAAATGTAAGCTGAAAAATAAACTTTGACGTGGTGTGTACTGGTGGGTATGGAGGGTAGATGGGGGGCTTTACGGGGAGAGCCTTAGCTGGGAATAAAACCCAGCATTCCACAGTGCTGAGCAGGCAAGGGCTCGACTTTTTTTCTAGCCCAAGAATGTTTTTAAAGGAACAATTAATTGTTCCCAAGAAAACTTGAGGGTATAGTTGGTAGAGTTAGAGGTCATTTGGGCACTTCTATATCAAATTCAGATAGAAGAAATCATGAAACACTTGGTTTGCCAATAGTTGAAATTAGGAAGACATTTTCATGGTTATAAATCTAACTTGCTTAGCTATAAATAAGATTCCCCAGGCCTGGGAGATGGCTGAGCCAGTGAAGTTGTTGCGTGCAAGCAGGAGAATCTGATCTCTCAGGCCCCAAAGAAAAAGAGCGGGGTGGTGGCCCACACCTGCAGTCCTCTGCTGCGGAAGCAGAGACAGGAGCATCCCCGAGTACTTCAGGTGAAGCAGAGACAGGAACACCCCTGAGGCTTGCTGGCCAACCTGCCTAGAAATGTCAAGGGCTAGGTTCAGGGAGGGAACTCTTCTACAAAAATCGGGGCATGATGGAGGAAAGCATCCAATATCTACTTCTGCCTCCCACTCCCAGCCCCCTACATGCACATTCACGCAAACATACCATGTCATACACACATGAACACACATACACATATGCACACATATCACATACACACATATGTGCACTCACACATAAACATGCTGCATCACACACACCATACACACATGAACACACTCACATGTACACATAACACACACAAAGACATCATATACACACCATTCACATGAACATGTATATATGTGTAACACATATATATATACTGAGAGAGAGAGAGAGAGAGAGAGAGAGAGAGAGAGAGAGAGAGAGAGAAAGGGGTTATAGCCACACAAAATAAGATTCAATGTGAATTTATAATTTTATCTCTTTTCAAGTATTTTTTTATAAAAGTGACACTGACTATTTGGTGTGTATGAGTCTACAAATTAGTCTATTAGATGTCACTACAATGATAAAGGGTCTGAAAAGACAATGTAAATATTCATGTGTGTGTGTGTATGTGTGTGTAAGTGTGCACATGTGTGCATGCTTATGAGTTGAGACCAAAGGCTGATGTCCAGTATCTCCCTAGCTCTCTGTGTTAGTTGCTGAGGGGAAGGTCACTTGTTGAACCTGCCAGATTCTGCTAGTTCAGACAGGCAGCTTGCCTGGGGAACTCCACCTCCCATACATGGATTACTGGGGGGCTCCAGGTTCTCCCAGTTTTCTACAGGTTCTGTGGAATCAGAGCACCTTTCCTAAGCTCACCTGCCTGCACATTATCTGCTGAGTCGTCTCCCCAGCCCATTACATTTATTTCTTTAGGATCAATTCTCCCATTCCTGTTTCCTTAGAAAGAAAGAAAATGCCGTTGTTTAAATATTTTTACAAAAGCACAGTGAGAGACGTCAAGATAATACAGTGTTCATTTCTGAACTAGCCGCACTTCTAAGTCCCACTGCCTGCAAGGAAGTTAGCTAAAATTACATGGCCCTTTGAGAAGACTAAGTTCTCAGAGCTGAAGTAGTGTGGCTGTTAATAACAGATACAATTTCCCTAACAGAGTTGAGAATTCCTTCAGGGCAAGCTTTATTTTCTCTACACTGCTTGTTATCCAGTGCCCCTCGGGACGCGTTTGTGACCAGGGACAGAAGGTTAGTCAAGTGCTGGAGTAGGAGGGAAGTTAGCTCACCATCTCGCCAAGCCGAGACCCAGAATCGGACCCAGTTGTTCCTTTCATGTCTCACAGCCCTGATTCTGCCCTTTGGGTTTGACTGCGTCCCTTTCTGCTGCTTCTTCTTAGTAGATCTTTTCCCACCAAAGCCCACACATCTCTTTGCTGAGGTAGCATTAGGCTGATGCAGTCTTAGGTATAGAAGCCACATCTGATGAACATTAAGAGGTCAACAAGGCTTCTAGCTGCTGATGGGCCAAACTCACATGTTTATCCTCGTGCCTCCCAGACCCACTGCAATGACCAAAGTGATATTAAGGGGAGAGCAGAAGTCCAAAACCATCTTAGAGGTCTTAGAGGGTTTTTTAAAGAGATCAGAAGAGACAAAACTTCTTAAGAGAAATAAAGCTAATGGAGGCGGGTTGCTGGCAGGTCTAGAATTTGGGTCTAGATTAAATCTGCCAGCAATGATCCAGAATAAAAGAGGAAACTGTGCTAAAGGTGGTGTTCAGAATGGGTTCTGGGCCTGGGGCCTAGTCAGTGCCTTGAGCTGACAGCTCTTCTGGGGGACAAGGAGGATACACAGGGAGACATCAAGTGACAGCAGAACCTTCATTCTGACCGCCACCTGGCCCCCTGAAATGCAGAGAAGCAATCAGAGCTGGAAAGTTAAGCACAGTTTCTTAACTAAAAAGAGAAGTGATCGTGTTTCATAGAGAATCGGGCTGACTAGTCAGAGACCCGAAAGGATGTATAATGAAATGCTTCTAGAACGCAGTCAAAGCAAGATGCAGTGAGAACCCTCAGCATTTACAGTGACTGTGACTTATGGCTTTCCGCAGAGCTTGGGCTCAAATCCTACCTGATTTTTATTGTTGGATAGGGCACATAAAGTACTCAAGTCTTCTGCTTCTTTAGCTTTGTCTGGGAACAAGCAGAGGGTTCCCTCCTAGGACAGGTTGGAGTACCATATAACATAATGGATAAAGTGTTTAGGAGAACAGACGAGGTATAGGACGCAGAACTACTTAACTAGCGGACCACTAGGGCATATGAAAAATAAGTTAAAACCACAGCTATTTATAAAGATATTCATAAAATAGAATGCTGAAGGAAGGTAAAAAACGATAGCAAAAGAGTCATGTATTTATAAAAAAAGAAAGACAAAAACAAAAAAGCAATGGACTCAGAAAACCAATTCAAAACCCAAAGTGTTGGATTTTATATTTATAAATAA
Source organism: Chionomys nivalis (assembly GCF_950005125.1). Taxonomy (NCBI): domain Eukaryota; kingdom Metazoa; phylum Chordata; class Mammalia; order Rodentia; family Cricetidae; genus Chionomys; species Chionomys nivalis. Next base: position 26,855,029 of record NC_080108.1, on the reverse strand, counting down.
AAACATAAAGACAATACAATGGTCATGCACCTTTATGACTGAACAACATGTTAATTAAATATATAAAAATAGTAGTTCAATATTCAAGGCAATAGACAAAATTAAAGAATTTAACAACTCTCAGAAAAGCACTAAGTAGATAAAAATAGGCCAAAGAGGTTTTAAATATTGTGATCAGAAGTTTGACTCAATAGTAGCATAGGTATTTTTAACGCAGTATGAGTACAGAACATACATTCTAAGTACAAATGAAATATCTATAGGAATTGGCACAGTATCAAATAAGAAAGCCTGCATTTCTTTCCAAATGTGGAAAACACTCAGGCTATTTCTCTAATCACAGTGCAATAGTAGCAGACATGAGAAATAACACAGAATAGAACATCCCCAATCTAAATGAAAATAATGGAAACGCAAGCAAGCTAAAGCAAAAGACTCTTTGGAATAAAAGCAAAACAAAGCAGAGGCTCCTTCACTCTTGAGTGACACAGGAAATCACGGGTGGTATTGCCCGCAGAAGAGTGTATCCAAGAGGGAGAAGACAAAGAAAAAGACAGGGATTCTAAAAGCCAGAAGGCAACTCCAAACATAGAGAGCAGCCAGGCATGGTGCCACATACCCAGAATCTCAGCTTTTGGGAGGATCAGAGTTATCCTTAAGTGCTTAGCAAGATAGAGGCCAGGCTGCACTATATATGACTGTGTCTTTAAAAAAGGAACAACAGATGAAAGTCAAAGGGCAAACAATAGAATTTGATAAGTCTCAACTCAAGTTATTTGAAAATATCCAAGAAAACTGACAAACCATTGGTCATCCAGTTAGGGCAGAAACAAAAGCAAACAAACAAAATCCCCCGAAACTGTAACTACAAAGAAAGAAGGAACTTTCAAATTGTAGCTGACACCATAAAAACAAGTGTGAAAACCTGGGAGAAGTGAGTATTTGTAAGAAATATCAATTATCTCTTTTAGAGCATTAAGACCAAATTCTTAATCTCTCTGTTAAGGAAACTGAAAAGCCCTCAGTGACCCCACCCTGAAACAGTACCCAGGTTCAGGCCGTACCTGGAGTGAGGCTCCTAAATCCTGGTGAATCTGACGTCCAAATTCTCAGGATAGTCAGGCAGATGAGATATTCCTTTCTCATCCCCAAGCCTAGCAAAATCCTGATACCCAAACTCATTTGAATGAGAAGTATCTGAAGTAATGCATATGCTAATCAGCTTGATTTAACGATTCCATAGAATACATATTTCAAAAAACATGTTATGCAACGTCCATATGCAAATCTTGTCACTTTAAATAAGTCGAAAGGAGACTCAATTGCAGGGAATGGCGGAGTCTGAAGGTGAATGTATTCAAAACGCTCATTCAGTTCTAGAATACCTAGTTAGCATGTACTGGGTTCAGTCCCTGAAAACGCATGTGAGTCAAACCGGACCACATCTCAGGACAGTTTAACCCTTCTTTGTTAGTAAGTATGTTAGTGGATTAATTAACTATGTTATACTTTTAAAAAACTAATAATCTTGCTGACCCAGCGACATTCTCCGGAGCAGGCCTGAGGCAGTGACCTCCACAGGAGCACGTACAAGGGATCAGCCTCCAAGAGAGCAGGCCCAAGCCAGGGACATCTGTAGGAACAGGCCTGAGCCAGCAACCTCTGCTGGAGCAGGCCTGACCCAGTAGCACATGTACTGTGAGAGACAATTACTAAATGGAACCTCCTGAAACTGAAAAGCTTCTGTAAAGCAAAGGACACGGTCAACAAGACAAAATGACAACCTACAGAATGGCAAAAGATCTTTACCAACCCTACATCGGGCAGAGGCTGATCTCCAAAATATACAAAAGGCTCAAGAAACTTGTCATCAAAAGAACAAATAATCCAGTGAAAAATGGGTACAGACCTAAACAGAAAACTCTTGACAGAGGAATCTAAAATGGCTGAAAGACACTTAAGGAGATGCTCAACATCCTTAGCCATCAGAGGAATGCAAATCAAAACAGCTCTGAGATTCCATCTTATACCTGTAAGAATGGCTAAGATCATAAACACTGATGACAACTTATGCTGGAGAGGTTGTGAGGTAAAGGGAAAACTCCTTCATTCCTAGTGGGAGTGCAAACTGGTACAACCTTTTTGGATATCAGTATGGTAATTTCTCAGAAAATTAGGAAACAACCTACCTCAAGACCCAGCAATATTACTTTTGCGTATAAGCCCAAAGAATGCTCAGTCACACCACAAGGACATTTGCTCAACTATGCCCATAGCAGCATTGTTTGTCATAGCCAGAACCTAGAAACAACCTAAATTCCCCTCGACGGAAGAATGGATAAGAAACATGTGGTACATTTGCACAATGGAGTGTTACATAGCAGAAAAAAAATAATGACAGCTTGAAATTTGAGACCAAATGGATGGATCTAGAAAACATCATTTTGAGTGAGGTAACCCAGACCCAGAAAGACAAATATTATATGTACTCACTCATAAGTTGCTTAGACATAAAGCAAAGACAAGCAGCCTACAATTCACAGTCCCAGAGGACATAGACAACAATGAGGACCGTAAGAGAGACATACATGGATTTAATTCACATGGGAAGTAGAAAAATATAAGATCTCTTGGGTAAATTGGGAGCCTGGGGACCATGGAAGAGGGTAGAAGGGGTTGGGAGAGGAGAGGAAGGGAGGGGAGTGAAGAAAAATACATAGCTCAATAAAAACAATAAAAAATAATCTTTAGTGTCTTCTAAAGTCCTGGGAACAGTCCAGTATATATATATATATATCAAGATATTTTTTCCACTGAGTTTTTTGTTTATTTGGGTTTTTTTTGTTTTTTGTTTTTTGAAACAGGGTTTTTCTGTGTATCTCTGGCTTTCCTGGAACTCACTCTTTAGACCAGGCTGACCTCAAACTCACAGAGATCTGCCTGCCTCTGCCTCCTTAAGTGCTGTGATTGAAAGCATGCATCTCTATTGCCTGTCTTCCACTGAGTTTTTTCCATACAATATTTGTTGTAATTTTTTTAAAGCATTCTCTATTTTATCTGGTAGTACTTTTTAAACCAAAGATGAGGTTCATATTAGTAATTGATAATTTCTTTCTCTGTGAGGCCAGAGACTTTGGGTATTCAATCTCTGTCTTACAATTTTGACCTTGGTGATTAGCTTGAAAGCCACATATAACCAATGCAAGCAGATTATATATCCTATAAACATCGCAAAACAGACTATATTAAGAATTCAGTATTTTTATATATTTTATTTTATTAAACCTCTGCTGGAGACCTTGTCCAGTTTTTTTTTTTAACAATTTATGTTTTTAGGTGTATGTGCTCTGTCTGCATGTACACATGCAGGCCAGAAGAAGGCATCAGATCCTTTTATAGATAGTTGTGAGCCACCATGTGATTGTTGGGAATTGAACTCAAGACCTTTGGAAGGGCAGCCTGTGCTCTTAAACACTGAGCTATCACTCCAGCCCATCTTGTTTGGTTTTTTAAACAACTGTGTAGCCTGTCTCCTTTGTTCTTCGTATAGCTCCAGAAACTAGGGGTGTGTCAGTGAATGAAACCAGCTGTCCTCAGGGAGGCATAATTTTATTGAGAAAAGACACGCAGCACACACAAGACACATGTCTGTGAGAGATGGGACTAGAAGTTGGGTTAGCTCATAGAGAGGCACTGCCTTCCATGTCTGCCCCTGGGCTAGCCCGAGAACACCATCCCAGGCCTCTTGTGCTCTAGAAATGTGTGTGCACAGGGAGGTAGTGATAAGCAAAACAGCTCAGGGAAGAGAGAGAGAAGCAAGACAGAAAGGAGTCCTATGTATCCTGAGGAGCCTCAGATAGAATGCAGAAGCAGAGAAGGGCCTTATGCTATTTTAAATGTTATGTATTTCCTATCGAGTGTGTACCACATGAGTGTGAGTGCTGGTGCAGGTGCCATTGCTCACTTGACATCAATTCTGAGGGTGGTTTCTCTCCTACTATAGGTTTCTTAGGATTGGATGCAACCATCTTGTTGATCCATTTGTTTTTTCTTTTTGGTTTTTTTTGAACAGGTTTTCTATGTGTATAGTCTTGGCTGTCCTGGAACTCATTCTATAGACAAGATCATGCATGACTGCTTGTCCTCCCAGCTTCTCCAAGAGGAGGAACTCATACCCTTATCATTCTTAAACCAAAAGCAAATTCATCTAATACCCCATTTTCCCCACACTCAATTCTATCACCAAGTTCTTTCCACTCTAAATGAACTTCGATCAATTTAGTTGATGAGTGTCTTCTTTCCAGGGCCCCTCCCCAAAACATTCACCCACCTCATTCATCAAACGTCCCCCTACAGCTTTTCCTTAGGTCCTGGGATTTATAAGTCAAAGTTGCCATCTCCTTTACCCACAGCTGCTTGTCCATCAAGTCAAGCTCTGATTGGAATAACACAGCTCAGCCTTGCCCTATTCTTCCAGCCTGGAAACATTCCAGAGTGCACACGCTCAACAAGTTCCCAGATAGGTTGCAGTAGGGTGAGTTTTGAAATATGACTCCTGGGTAATTAATTGGACAAGGAGCCTGGATCCCAGGCATATGTGGAACATATGTTGTTGCCATGGCAACTTTGCTTCTGTTTGCTGGACCAGGTTGGCTGTTCTTTGGCTGTTTGTTTGTTTGTTTGTTTTTTTCCTACAGTAGATTTTCTGGTAGACAGGACTGGGATATAGGTCTATCTATCCCTAGGCTTAAGAGCTGGGCTGGACAGCTTTATCTGTGTGGGTCTTAGATACAGTGCCCTGTATTGAGAAACACAAGGTTTTTGCAGATGACGAGGTCTCCAAAAAGAACAAAGAATGCAGAACCTATAGGAAGCCTTGCCTTTGAGCCTGCTCCTAAACCTGGGGCATCTGGATAACTCCACACAAGGGAGATGAGAATATCAAGTTGGAAAGTCCTTGTGGATTTTGCAGGCTTGTATTAATGTCTCACTATCCCATGGAAGTATCTAGCCCAGTGGTTCACCACCTTCCTAAGGCTGAGATCCTTCAATACAGTTCTTCATGATGTGGTGACCCCCCCCAACCATGGAATTATTTTTATTGCTACTTCATAACTGTAATTTCGCTACTATTATGAATCATAATTCATAAATATTGGTGTTTTCTAATGGTCTTAGATGACCTCTGTGAAAGGGTTGTTCGATGTTCAAAGGGGTCATGACCCACAGGTTGAGAAGCACTGATATAGACTCTCACTGACTTATCAAGTCACCAAAGAGACATAATTTTTTTTTTTTTTGATTTTCGAAACAGGGTTTCTCTGTAGCTTTGGTGCCTGTCCCGGAACTAGCTCTTGTAGACCAGGCTGGCCTCGAACTCCCAGAGATCCGCCTGCCTCTGCCTCCTGAGTGCTGGGATTAAAGGCGTGCGCCACCACCGTCCGGCTGAGACATAATTTTTGTTTACAATTTTAGGTATAAAGTACAACCAGCACTTGTCTCAACGCCTTTTTCCCCAGTACATTAAGGGTCTGCAGGGCTTGGCTTGGTCTTGAATGCTGCAGCCTTGACTAGATGTCTGTCACTGGCTTCTCATTGGTAGATCCTAGGCCCTGGATACAGTTGCCTTGGTGAATTCATACAGATGTGTGTGGGCAGGGACAGGCTCTGTGATTTATTGTCTGCTTCTAAAAATTGATGTTATCCTCACAGACACTTCAAGTGGGTTGTGGCATGCCCTGACGTCTATTTTCTTTTTCTCTTAGGTATGCCTCTACATTGTTTGGGTGACTGAATGAGCAGGCAAAGGGGGAAAGCGAGTATCTCCCTTGTCCCAGTTAACTCGGTTCTTTCTAGTCCTTGAGCGGTAGGAGTAAAATCATGTTTCAGTTAGATGAGAAGGGATGAGGTCTTTTTTAAAGGATTCCTTCTGGCCTGCCTTTTGGGGCCAGCTTCTGTTCCTCTGCCTTCTAATGGTGAGGTCAGGGAAGTAAGGAGAACATGTGGTTTCACACAGAGGGACCAGAGGATGGCTTGCACAATGACAGCAATGTGTGGGCACTTGAAAAGTCCTCTAACAGGCCAAGGGGATTCAAGTTGAGTTTACTCAGAAAAGTAACTCTCAATTCCCTTATAAAATTTAGTATGTGAAATCCACCTATTTGTTCATAAGCTAAACAGGATGGGGTGTGTGTGTGTGTGTGTGTGTGTGTATGTGTGTGTGTGTAACTTATCTGAATTACTGTTCTTCTCATGGGCTGTTTTGAGGGATCATGATCTAGAAGTGTCATAACATATTCTCGTTGTTAGTGTGATAACCTAAAGAGGTGAAAGTTTAGTACCATCGAATTCAGAAAGAGAAATCGTTCTGGGACTTGGGCCAGGACCGAGTGAGGCCAGGAGAATACTTCTAGATTCCTAAAGTGTGCTCTGTAGCCCACAGGCACCTAAATTAACCAGGATGTTGAGAGAAAAGCTGGTGGTTGGTGTGAAACTTAGGAATGAAGGGGAACAAAAGGTACAGCCCTTCCCCACGAACCAGAAAGGAAGCCAACTTCAAGGGCTTAGAAGCCTGGCTTCTGTTTACTTGAGGTCCAATATAGATATGATTGAGCACTGTGTTTTATCTATTTATATATAGAAAAAGAGCCAGAGGAAAGAGGGAGGGAGGGAGGGAGGGAGGGAAGGAGGGAGGGAGGGAGGACAAGAGGAGGAAGGAAGATCAAAAGCAGTTTGATGGTAGAATTTCCAGTCTTTGTTCTTTTCATTCAGGCCTTCAGTTTATCCGGGAAGACCCACCCAGATTTTGTATCTTATAGTTTATTCAAAATTCAGCAGGGTAAATATTCACCAAGCCCAAATACAGTTGACAGAAACATCAAGAATAATGTTCAATCAAATATCCAGACATTGTGACACCGCCAAGTTGACACAGTATCACACTATCATTATCCTGAGGTACGGGTCCAAAACAGAAGAAAGAAGGATCTAGAATTCAGGGATGGGTACATTATGATAAGAAGCCAGGAACATGATTCTTCCTTCTAAGACAGGAAGTCAGAATCTAGGAAGTTCTGTGGCTTGTGACACACAGAGTTTAAGCAGGTGCCCAAGGCTACACAATCTGTGTGGTGCTTAATTTTGGGTCATGTTTGCTGGGCTGTAGTGCCCAGCTGATTACTCCAACAACAACCTTCAAGTTCGTATGACATATTTTTAGATGTAATCAATATTTAAATCAGTAGACTTGAGGTGATGTGTATTGTCCTCTGTCCTGTGGATGGTCCTCATCTAATCAGTGAAGGAGCAGAGGCTGCGGTTTTTTCAAAGCTGCCTCACAGAAACCAGATTCCGGGGACTCTGAATCCTGGTGGCAACACCAACTCTTGCCTAAACTCCCAGGGACCAGCAGCTTGAGGACTTTCCTGCTACCAAAATCATGTGAGCCAATTCCTTAAAATCAGCCTGTTGTTGTTTCTGTGCTACACCTTCTTATATACTTATAAATACTGCTTACCCCTTTCTGTGTGCTGAAAGAAAGGTGAAAGAAAAGAACTAGAAGTCCCCACTTTCACAAATGCTGGAGGTGCCGGGAGTCCAGGCCTTGAACAGGAAGGGATGGCAGCAAAGGGGCCAGACCTCATCTCTTGGACAGGACCAGCAGGATGTGTTGCTCTGCATGGAAAGGGGGCCACCCCTGAACCAGCAAGATGGTTCCAGCCTCAGCATGTCTCCTGGCCCTGCAGGGCACCACCCAAGGTAGGTTCAGGGACCACTACAAGCTTGACTGCAAACTGAATGATCTCTTCCCAGGGTAGAAACCAGGACATGCTGCAGAGGGAACAGACGGTGGCGGTGGAAGCAACAGGGCAATTACAATGATCCTAACAATATAAACACAGTCAACACTGGCCGGCACAACTTCTAGAAGATTTACTGATCACATCTTAGATACTTAGAAGATATAAGCAAATTAAAGAAAACTGATGGCTAGGGGGCTGGAGAGATGGCTCAGTGGTTAAGAGCATTGCCTGCTCTTCCAAAGGTCCTGAGTTCAATTCCCGGCAACCCCATGGTGGCTGACAACCATCTGTAATGAGGTCTGGTGCCCTCTTCTGGCCTGCAGACATACACACAGACAGAATATTGTACACATAATCGATAAATATTAAAAAAAAAAAGAAAAGAAAACTGATGGCTAACACAATATCGGCATCACATTTCATGCTTTCGGGAGATCAAGTAACACAGAGGGCCATTTTAATGGCTGTTCTGAATTCTCACTTTATGACAACCCTTTTTCTCAGAACACTACTACTTGCAAGAAATGAACATGAAGTCTAACCATGGGTCAGACCTCAGTATCATCTATAAAACAGGCAACTTATGAACCAAAAAGACAGATGAAGTCCATATATGTTGAGCAATTCTGGAACGTTTTACAAGCAATTAAGAGAGTCTGGGTTTTTCTGTCAAAGAAGCATCAGTATGCTTTTTAAAGGATTGCTGCTCAGTTTCTAAGTCCCGTTCTGACTTTAGAATTAATGTGTGGTCATTGGGGATGCTGTGGATGAGCCAGGCCAAAGTCAACCTCCTACCATCAGAGAGCAGCCTTCAAGTGCCATTCTCCGGCTCTACCATATGACAACGAAGAAGTCACACACTGGCCTTCACACATTCTGCAAAACGGGAGCCTCAGCAGAACTCTTTGTAACTAGTTAGCTGAGAGCACAGTGGAACGAGGTCCTGAGAGGAGGAGGAAGAGGGGAAGAGGGGGAGGAGAAAGAGGGGAAGAAGGAGAGAGGAATAGGGGAAGTGGGGAGGAGGAAGAGGGGAAGTGGGGAGGAGGAGGTGGAGTGGGGAGAATGAGGAGTGGACAGGTGTGATAATTTAAAGGTAGCAGACACACCTAGAGTGCTTACATACTTGTGGAATAACTGGGCCCCAAGTTCTTGGTCTTCAGTGTCGGAGACATTGCTGGGGTCCCGTCGAGCTCCAATCCTTGTGGCTTCCTCTGCCACAAGCACGTCTTGTAGGGCCTTTTGGGTTTGTTCTGCATTACGACACAGAAGGTTGTCATATTTCTGACACTGGTGTGAGCCCACTCACTGCTGCTACCCCGCTCTTCTCTAAGTTTGTAACAACGTATTACTGTAGATTTAGCAATCTCAGATTGTATGCAAAAGAACGAATAGGACCAAGTTCATATTTTTTCTGAAGAAACATTTCTGTTAGTTCATTTAACATGATCCAGGTGTCAGGGCACACGCTGTGAACACAGCACTTGAGTGGTGGAGACAGAAGGATCAGGAGATCAAGACCATCTGCAGGTTAGCAAGTTTGAGGCCAGCCTGGGGTACATGAGGCCCTAGCTAAAACAGCCATTAACTATTCGAAATCAATACTTGCCTCCCATTCCCTTTTTCCCTCCACCCCTCTCTCCAAAAGAACATACTGACATTCTTTTTAGATATGAGGTTTTGGGAGCTAGTGGCAGGCTCAGTTTTCAAAGCTAATGTTAGAAACCAGCTCTCCAATGCTGGGTATGCTGACACAAAGCTCTCATCTCAGCACTGGGGAGGCTGAGGCAGGAGGATCATGAATTTGAGGATAGCTTGGCCTACATAACAAAAATCTGTGTCACAAAATAAAAACAAGAATTGCTCTCCAATTCCATTTTGATTATATCATTGCTATTATCTTTCCTTTGCAACTTTTTAATTTTAAGTCATTTTAGAGTTCCATAGACATTTCAAAAATAACACTGAGAAATCCCATGTAGGCTTTTCTCTACTTTTCTTAATAATAGCATTTTAAAAAAATAACTTTACACTGATTTCAATCAGGAAATTGAAGTTGGCACAACACTGAATTACAGATGTTATTCATATTCCCTTGGTCTTTATGGTGTTTGTCATGGTATGTTTGCATTTCCACAAGATTCTATCCGGTGTGCAATTTGTGTAATTATAATCAGATTATTTAATTTTCAAATAAAACATTATTTGTGTATGGATTTATTTATTACTGTCTGTGTGCATATGATGGGGGCATGTCAGGGTATGTGGAAGCCACTGGACAACTTTGTGGAGTTGGCTCTTTCCTTCCACCTTTCCTTGGCTAATGAGATTTGAACTCTGGTCTCCAGGCTTGCACAGCAAGCGCTTTGACCTCTCTGAGCCTTCTTGCTACCCCTCAAATTAAAATAAATAAGTTCTTTTCTTTATTTCATTCATTTATTTATTTTTACTTTTGCTTAATAACACTTTAAAATGTGCAGGGAAATACGGAAAATAATGTGATGGGAACCCATGTTTCTAGTTCTAGACTTTTTTGATGTTTCAAGACAGTGTTTATCTGTGTAGCCCTGGTCATCCTGGAATGCACCCTGTAGACCTGGCTGGCCTCGAACTCAAAGTTTGTCTGCTTCTGCTTCCCAAGTGCTCGGGTTACAAGGGTGCACACCACATTTTGACACATATATTTTAGAATTGTCTTAAAGAATACTATATTAAAGATACAGTAAAAATCTCAGCTGAACTGTTCTCCCAGTTCTCTTCCTTCCCATTCTTGGTTATTTCTTTGGATAAAAAAAGGACATAGAGAAATGAACCAAACTCACTCTGTGTTTGCTCCTCACCTAAAATATTACATAGTCACTGCAATAGATCTCTAGCTCATGTTTTACTTATCAGTATTTTAAATTACACTGAATAATTACACTGAATCAGTTTTCAAAGGTATAATAAATATTCAGTAACAATAAAATATTTGGCCATATAATTTCATATTTTATATATTTCAGTGATCATAGTGCATTAATACACAGTAGACACTGTGCAGTTAGACAGAAAAATGGATAAATGATCAGACCCATACACGTCTATAACATAGAAATTTATATTACATTATATCCTAATGGAAGAAGTTGCTCATAAATACTGATCTAGACATGATAGGTCTACTGACTCTATACTATTTTCTTGAGAGCTACAAGGCTGTAGGATGGGAAACCTACCTCTACCATAACCTGAAATCCACAATGATGACCCTAAAAGCTGAGGACACTTCCTACAGAGACAAATCTTCAGACACTTCTAGAAAGCTGGGCCCTTGTGATTCAGTCACAGACAAATGGAACTCAGCAACCAAACACCACTCCAGATTATCCAGACCTCCTGCTGCAAGCTCCTGCAGCCCACAGCCTCGCAAAGGGCAGTCCCCTCTCTTTCCTCTGTCCCCACTGGTCCTGCTGCTACCCCAGAACACATGTCACCGCCACTTTCCTAAGCCAGGCTTTGTCTCGTTTTCCTCTTCCAATCCATCTCCCCCCTTATTTGCATTCATGTCTTAGGCGGCCCAAACACACCTCAGCAGTATATAGTCCTTTCTTTGTAGAAGGACGAAGTCGAGAAGTTGGATGAGTCAACTGCAGGGCTCCCTTTGTACAGACCACAATTCATTTTTCGTCAGTTGACGAACATGTGGAATATTTCTGTTTGGGACAGCCATGAACAATGCTCCTGTCTGTATTGTTATGCAGGTCTTTGGGTGGACACATGTTCATTTCTTCTGGGTGGATGCCCAGGAGTAGAACTGCTGAGTCATATGATAACTCTGATATTTTTGAAGAAGCATCATAATATTTGGGGTTTTTTTCTTGTGAACAAAATTTCAGCCTAGAAGCATCATAATATTTGGGTTTTTTTTTTTCTTGTGAGCAAAATTTCAGCCTGGCTTCCTTCCTTAACCCATCGGCACTTGCTAGCTTGCACTTGAAATCATCATTGAAAGAAGAAAGATAGAAGTCTTTTAGATAGGTAGATACCCCCAGGCTGTGTCAGGAGCTGTGCATGATTTTCTTTTGTATCATAGTATCTGTTTCTACGCTGTGAATTTCTTTTTGGTAGCAATCTGTACATTTTTAGTGAGCTCTAAATCAATGCTGTGTTGAGATTCTTATTCCATAGTGTGAGCCTGGGTTGTTACAGAAGTCTGGATCAGGCCATCTTTGTTACATTTATTATCTCTAGAGTGAATCGTGTTCTTACCTTGGTAATAAAGGAAAAGTGAGGTGAGCAGGTAAGGGCTGAACTCTTCCAGATGAGAGCAGAAGGCACAGAAAGCCCCTGGACCTTTGGAGAAAAGTCTCAGGAGAAAGCACTCTACTCTTTCTGGGTAGCCGTCCCGTGAGAGGATCTCTCTGTATTCTTTTAGGGAGAATACACCATCATATACCAAGTAGGGGAGTACCTGGCCCAGGGGGATGTCCTTCAGTATCTGCTCTTTGTACCTCTGCAGTATATCTGAGAGCCATCGGTTCCTCGTTTCCTTCTCCCTCTGTGTTCTTGTTTCACAGGAATAAAACCAAGAGTTGACTCCTCTCTCCAGCATACTGGGCCATGTCGAGTTGGTGACACGTCTCCCTCCTGGTGGCTGCTGCTCCGAGGTGTCTCAGAGACCCACACACTCAGATACCTAGAAGCAAAGACATCCTGCTGTTTGGAGTTGATGTAGGTCCGCAGGGAGAAGGGGGGCATCGGATCAACTCCAGGGAGAATGCGGCAAAGATGGTCTTGACCCAAGAGGATTGTGCTACACTCATTAACCCTTAACCCCTTGCAGCAGCCAACTTCAAAGCATACACAGCAGACAGCCTAGATGAAGTCCATTTAATTCCCATTCTTCCTCCCTACTCCAAATAATCATCTTCTTAGTACTTCATGCCACAATTGATTCTTTTTTTTTTTTTTTTGGTTTTTCGAGACAGGGTTTCTCTGTAGCTTTGGTGCTTTGGTGCCTGTCCCGGAACTAGCTCTTGTAGACCAGGCTGGCCTCGCACTCCCAGAGATCCGCCCGCCTCTGCCTCCCAAGTGCTGGGATTAAAGGCATGTGCCACCACCGCCCGGCTACAATTGATGCTTTTTGACATAATGAGCCTGCCACGCTCACAAACTGAACTTAAATCATAATATTGGTATCCGTACCAGGGAGGTACACTGCTACCTATATGTGATGGGTGCATGCCCCACCACACATTTGGGGGCTTGCAGTAAAGCCCTAGAAGTAGAGGTGGGGAGTCAAAGCCAGCTGTAGTATAACTATAAGAGCCCTTCTGTTTTATGAAGCCATCTCCTGCACAGTTTCTTAAGATCATAGTCCTTTCATTTTTAAAGAAATTAAAAAAAAAATTCCAAGAGATCCTTTGATTAAGTAGCTCAGTCCCATCCAGAACTCCTGTCCACTGATCTAAGCCTAGTAACCATTTAATGAGACCAGATTAGGAGAAGGGATTATTGCTGGTTGGGAGCTGGCTGCTGCCACAAACAATGTGTCACTCAAGATTGTGCAGCTATAATACAGTTGTGCCCAGTCAGTCTTCATGTTTACAGCCACCTGGAAACTCTGTGTCCCTGGCGTCACCTCAGGGCAGCATCCTGGTTGGCTGCTCCTTATAGGCAGACTCTTGTCCTGGTCCGCTGCGTTTCTGCAGACAGGGGAATCGTGGCAGCAGGGTCCTTGTCCCGCCCTCAGCCCTCATGTGACCATGAGCCTGTCATGAGAAGCCATCTGAAGCTCCAGTGTTGCAGGGAACTGGCAAACATCCTTGCTGGTTTGGGTTCGAAAAGAAATCAGAGCTTTTTCTATAGCACATGTCTGGAAGATTTGCTCGGCAGTAAATTCAAACTCCCTCGAATGATCTGAAGGTTCACAAGGAAATACTTCGCTTGACTGTGGCTTCAATCCTGGGTTTGCATGGTGTGATAAATTGCTTTGCTGACCCTGGAGAAACACCCCTCCTATATTAGTCAACTCCTGGAGATAGCAAAGAACTGTCAGGAAAGTTCACTTTTCATGAGCAAGCTAATCAATCCAGAGCTCACCCCAACCACCCTTTACCAGGTTCTTAGATGTGGGGCCATTGGCCACTTGGCCTTATCCCTAGTACTAGCCACAAGGAACAGCCCCTATACTTGCCCCAGAGCCCTAAAATCATCCGAACCTGCCAATCCTAAACCAAATATCCGTTGTTGCCATAGAAACCACAATAAAACTCTGGCTACATCTTCATCTCCCCCCCCCCTTGTTTCCAGCTGGGATGTGCTTTCTCTTGAGTGCTGGAATGAGCCATCTTCCCAATAAGGTGGTCCGCTGATCTGTTGGCTTTCCCTTATCTGAGTAGTAATAAAATCTACACTTAATAAAAACCCATTGAAAGTACACAGAGGGGCTGAATGTGACGATACAGTGAAGGCCTATGAGCTTCAGAGCTAAGGCAGGGAAGCCGAAATCCCAGCTGTTCTCAGCACCAGCAACTTCCCTAATTGGAGTCCTCATTGAAACTACTGAGAGAAATGGTGCCATCTGGTGGTATTTTGTGGCCTCTGGTCTCATAGGTTTGTTGGTTTTTAGTTCTTTTTATTTTTTTAGTTAGTGATTTGTAGCTCTCTTGTGCTCCTGGCGAAGTTCAGGAAAAAGTACAGACTTTTCACATCCCTGCCCACATGTGCCCTCACTTTTTGTCCACGTCCCAGCCCACAAGTGACCTCACGCGTTGGCACATCTCCCAGCAGTCTGCACTGCTCCAGTGACATCACTATCCAGGGCCCTGGCACAGCCAGGCTCACTCTGTAGTGTGCGGTCCATGTGTTTGGAAGAAGGAACGACAACTGTCCACCCCATACTACCACAAAGAACTGCTTCACCGTCCTAGACACGTCTGTTCTCCATCCGCACCCCACCCCAGACCCTGGCAACACGTATTTGTGGCAGGCCAATTTTACTCAAAGGTTTTACACAGCAACCCACTTTATCGATGCTGGATGTGTAATAGAGAATAATGATGATAAGATAGCCAAGCTCCCAGCTGCAAGGAAGAGGTACAGGTAGGGTCAGGTAAAAATCAAACAGGCAAATGCATGAACTAGTGATACCACATAGCTGGAAGGAATATGGGCAGGGCTGCTTCAAATAGAGTAGGGGAGGGAGAGCCTGAGCTAAAACATCCAGGCTGAAAATAGATTAGATACGGGATTGATGGCTCAGTGTGTGAGGGTGTTTGCTGCCAAACCTATTCAGTAGAAGGAAAGAACTGGGTCCTGATGCCCTCTGACTTCCACGTACAATGTAGACACACACACACACACACACTGATTTTAACGAAGTTGAAAGGAAGTCAGATATTGAGAGAGGACAGACAATATTAATGAGTACCTAGAAAGAGTAGCGTTGAGGATCTGAGAGCTTGGCTAATTAGCACGAGGGGTTTCAGGGTGTCGGGTGGGGTCAGACATGGCCAGTGTTAGAGAGCACTGGGCACCTCGTCTTGCTGGCTGGTAGGTTCTGCATGTGGTGAGTTCATCTCAACCTCACCTTGCTGAGATATAGAATCACATGGGCGATCTCTGGGCATGCCCATTGAGGATTATTTGGAATTGGTTCATTGATGTTGGAAAAAACTGTTCTGTTCCCTGCGGGTGGTACCATTTTCTGTCCTAAGATCCTAGACTGTATAAAAGGGAAGAGGGTGAGCTGAGCCTGGGCATTCATCTCTACTAGGCCGTCCCCACCATCACTAGCTGTCCCTTGGAACTT
Source organism: Chionomys nivalis (assembly GCF_950005125.1). Classification (NCBI taxonomy): domain Eukaryota; kingdom Metazoa; phylum Chordata; class Mammalia; order Rodentia; family Cricetidae; genus Chionomys; species Chionomys nivalis. The sequence goes on along the minus strand of NC_080108.1, from coordinate 26,839,435 downwards.
TGAATTGTTCATTTTGAGCCAAAATGAACCCTTCCACCCTTAAGGTGCTTTCTATCCATCTATTCTATCACAGCAACATCAAAAGGAATTAACATGCTTTGTTTGAGGTGGGAAGCGCTTGCAGCCTTTACCCATGGGTGGAGCATAATCAGACAGACATTTTTAAGAAGTGTGCTGGCTAGTTTTATGTCAACTGGAGGCAAACCAAAGTCATCTGAGAGGAGGGAATCTCAATTAGGAATGTGCCTCCTTAAGATCAGGATATAGGCAAGCCTGTAGAGCATTTTCTTAATTAGTGACTGATGGGGGAGGGCCCAGCCCATCGCAGGTGGTGCCATCCCTGGACTGGATGGTCCTGGGTTCTGTAAGAAAGCAGGCTGAGTAAGCCATGATGAGCAAGTCAGGAAACAGCACTCCTCCATGGCCTCTGTATCAGCTCCTGCCTCAGGTTCCTGCCCTGTTTGACTTCCTGTCCTGACTTCCTTCAGGACTGAATAGCAATATGGAAGTGGAAACCAAATAAACTCTTTCCTCCCCAACTTGCTTTTGGTTGCGGTGTTTCATCGTAACCCTAACTAAAGACAAAAATCTTACATTTGTTGCTATTTTAACTTCCCTGTACCATCTGCTCACTCTTTCTTTCTTGATCCATTTGTACATAGTTCCATTGTGACTAGATATAATTCCTCAGCCTGATTTTTTTTTTAAGCGAAGATTACAGATAGTGTCTTCTCTGGCTGTCTTAGCTTGCTCTTGTTATTGCTGCAATAGAACGCTCTGACCAAAAGCCACCTACAGAGGAAAGTGTTTGCTTCATTTTACAGCTTATTGTCCTTCACGAGGGGAAATCAGGAACTCAACACAGGAATCTGGAGGCAGAGAGTGAAGCAGAAGCCATGGAATAATGCTCCTCATTGGCTTGCTCAGCTTACCTTTTATATAGTTTAGGACCATCTGGCAAGGGATAGCACCACCCACAGTGTTTATCCCACCCAGGAGTCAGTGTATGATTAGATATTGCATTTGGTTGTCATGACAACGGTTCTCTTTAATTTGGAATTTTTCTATGGGCTTGGTCTTCTAAGATGTCAATATTTTTAATTAAAAATGTTTATTTTTATTTCATGAAGTTAAGTGTTTTGCTTGCTGATTTTCCATTTAGTTTTTGACATGGGTTCACGAGCTCAGCTCTGCTTCTCTTTTGGTTTCAAAGAATTATTTGTATGAATATATGGATAAGTGTTTTTCAGTGGCTTATAATTCATTATTGTACTTAATCACTTTTATGTCCAAATGGCTCCAATTTTGTCCGTCAAAGCCCTATGTGAGCCCTGTCTTCTTGTGACATATTGTTCTCATGTAATGAGAAGCCCTCCCTTAATCTCCATTAAGACAGGCTCCTCCAGTCTTATCTCCCATCCACACGCCCCAGCCTCGATATAGCCCTTCCTCCCAGGAGCTCTGTCTCTTCTACTCTGGAGAGGCGTGAGAGGGCAAGTCCTTGACGCCGGATGCCCTAACCGCCACTGGGTATCCACTTCTTCACTCGTCTCCTTCCACAATATCTTTCTTCCTCAGCGAGAATGCTAGACCCCTGAGTCAGGCACTCGGTCTTGTTTGACTGAGCTCAGTTGTCCTAAAATGATGTCAGTATTTCCTCACAGTTCTTCCACGCTTCCTCGGCCAAGACTCTTGAAAGTTGCTCATCCTTTTCTCCTCTCTACTGTCTTCAGTTTGGATGACGGTCGTTTGAGTTTAAATTTGCTTCAATTTGCTCTCCATGTATCTGGTACTTTTTCAGTTTTAAGTACGAAGACTATAGGCCTTCAGAAGTCAAGGCTACAAAGGATGCAGCCAGAGAAGTGTGGTCCTCAGGCGTCACTCCCACCCGTTTCTCCTCTCCTGGTCCTCTGTAGATAGCTGACCTCACTGCCTGCTAGTCTGCTCCGAGTTTCTGTCTGTAGACATGCTCTATTTTCTCTTCTTTCTTGCATGACGTAACATGTCACAAAAGCTATTTCGAGCTTAGCTTTCTCATGTCACTGTACTTCCAGGAAATGACTCCATATCGATTTAGAGAGATCTCCCTAATGCCTTCTGAACAGCTACCCAGTATTCCATCGAGTCTGTGTGTTATAACTGATGATACCCATCTCCTATGGAATTTTACAACCACAAATAACCCTAAGTCGAATTTTTTTTTTTTTTTTTTTTTGGTTTTTCAAGACAGGGTTTCTCTGTGGTTTTTGGAGCCTGTCCTGGAACTAGCTCTTGTAGACCAGGCTGGTCTCGAACTCACAGAGATCCGCCTGCCTCTGCCTCCCAAGTGCTAGGATTAAAGGCGTGCGCCACCACCGCCCGGCCTAAGTTGAATTTTTGTACAAATGCAGGTCTGTGTTCTTAGAAACGTATCTTCAGAGTAAATTCGCAGCAGTGAGATTGCCGAGTTGGAAGAGACATGTATACAACAGGTCCTTGCTTCTATTCATTCTGCTTCTTAGATCAGCAGACCGCAGCCTGGAAGCGTCTGGAGAGATGGAAGCCGTTTGTCATGCACACTCTTCTCTTCTCCCTCTTCCTACACAGCACTGCAGTTCACACCCAGTTACACTGGTAGGTGCTGTTTGGCACCAGAAATGATGCAAGGACTGAGTGCACAAGTCAAATGCAAATATTTGGACATTTTACGTGAAAGACAAGCATCTGTGGGATATCTTTGGAGAAGGGCTCTTCCCCATGAACCAATATCCATGAACATTGGGGAGCAACTATGTGAAGTTTTCTTTGATATCATCATTGTGTTGTCCTGCTGGCCATTTCCTAGAGTTTTTAATTGATAACTTCCATCCTTTTGTTCTTGTCAATGTAGATGGTTGTTATTGTATGTTCTCAGGTTCATGTACTCCTTACATTTGTAGCACCTGGACACGCCTCCATGAGAAGCCCATCCAGTGGTCCCACTTCTACTGCCTAGGTTCAGGGCTTAGTTCTCAACCCTGCAGTGCAACCAACGTTGACCACGTCCCTATCCATGGTCCCCTTCCCCTGCGCATTCTCTTTGCTTCTTGAAGTATTGCCCAGCCATCCCATCACCATCAGCTTTGATGCCTATACTCCATCCCTATCTCATCACTTTGCCTTTGCAGTGTTGCCCCGCCCTGGTCCCCCTATCTCCCCGCCCCTTACGATGCCCGGCTCAGGCCCCGCCCCTCGCCATCTTATAACAACTCGTCTCATAGCCCATTGCTCGGCCCCCTGCAATGTCGCCCAGGCATGGCTCCGCCTCCTGTCTGCGCATCGCTCCTCCCCGTGCAGGGATATCCAGCCTCAGGCCCGCCCCTCTTCCCCAATCGCCCCGCCCCTCTTCCTCCATCGCCCCTCCCCTAGAGTGATGCTGCCCCACAGACCCCGCCTCCCGAGGCCCTTCAGCTCCGTCCCGCCCCGTCGCCTGGTCACTCTAGCTGGGCCGGCGGGCGCCGGTGAGTGACTTAGGGAGGCTGCCATGGCGGCCCAGGCCCTGGCGGCTCAGGCCGTGGCCTCGCGCCTGCAGCGACAGGAGGAGGACATCCGTCGGCTGTGCGCGGAGGTGCAGCGCCTGAGGGACGAGCAGCTGCGCGGGCCCGAGTTGGGACAAGCCGAGGGCACGCGCCTGACGCGCGAGGTGGCACAGCTCCGAGCGGAGAACCGCGACCTGCACCAGCGTCTGTCTGGCCTGCGGCTCCGCCTGGCCGAGCAGCATGGCCCCGGGGCCGGGCGGTCGGCGGCGCAGGAGGTAACCGGGCGGGCTTCTGGGGACGCGGCCCCGGCGCACTCAGCGGTCTCCAGCTCTGCACCTCAGCACGGGCAGGGCTGCAGGGTGTGTCCCCGCCGGCGCCCTGCCCGCTGCCCACGGCCTGGGGACCCGCTAGGTTTTCACCAACCTCCTAATTAATCAGCTGATGTCATTTCTCAGCTCTTCTTTGGATAGACTGGCAACACTTTCCCCCCCTCCAGCGGCAGGAATGACTGAGGTGCATGCCTCGAATCCAGAATCCTAGAGGCTGTCAGGAAAATGATTGAGAGTTTGAGGTCAGGGGTAAATAGCGAGTACCAGGTCGACCAGCAACAAGACACTGTCACAAATAAAACTTCTTAAAAGACTGTTAAAGTGTTTAAGATCCATGGTTTCCTAAGGGAAGAGGACCAGCAATTTCTGTTCCCGCTGTTGGCTGGTTCCATGCTATCCAAGACAGGTTATTTTTACCGTCTTGTTTTGGCAGTCTACTTTGAGGGCTTAGCGGGATTATTTGATTACAATATTTTCATGTTTTTTAGAAGATTATTAAATGCAAATTATAAGAGTATCTTTCTAAGTTCTGAAGGCTTTCTAAAACTGACATGCTTTTTAGTTCTTTGTCAAATGCACTGGCAAACTATGAAAGGCAGACTATGAAAGTCTGGTGGCATCCACACATTTTCCAGTGATGTTATTTGTTGAAAGTTTAGTGTGTGTGGGGGGGGGGAGACAGAAACAGAGAGTGTATATTCCAGGGTATGGAACCCAGGGCTTCCTGCATGCTTGGGTGAGTGCTCTCTCTCCTTCTGAGCGACATCCCCAGCTCTTGATTTGAAGCATTTTAAACTCCAAATATATTTAATGCCCTTGGACAGAAAGGGCTGAATTCTGAAACTTGATCCCTGAGGGTTATAAGTAGGTCTTAGTCCCCACAGTCTAGCAGGGACTCTCAAACTGTGGGCCCCCTGCCTTGAGCTGCCTGGGTTCCCTCTTTCCTTGGGTTTCGAATGTATTTCTCTTACCTGCCATTGCTGTGCTGTTTATCTTTCAGCCTCCTACTCAAAACCAAGAAAAGGATACCAAAAAGAAGAGGCTGAAAGAGAGTGAGCCTGACAGGGAGGTAAGTCGTTGCTATGGAAACAACATAAAACGTTCGCTGTCATTTAAAACATGGGTTTGCAGGACTTGGGGGGCAGTAAGAACGTAATTACTAATGAAGTTACCGTTTGGCCCAGATCAGTAACCTCTTGATGTAGAGTCAAGCTGGTCACCGGCTGGAATTCACTCTGTTTCAGGTGAAATAACAGCTCTGCTTTCATGTTACCTGCTTTTAAAACCAAAGACGTTATTAAAACAGCAGCAAGGGCTTACGGAGACTCAGCACTTGCTAGGCTCCAAAGAGAAATGGCCTCACGGATGTTACTCTAGCCATGTCGATCAGACAAATGCAAGACCAACAACTAGAGGCAGACTGGGAAGGCGCAGCCAACCAACCCCCTCCCCTGCCATGTGGATATACATGTTCTTCATTTGTGGATTTTTAAGCCCAAAAATACTTGGGAAAATGCTTCTGTCGTGACTTTGTCAGTCATTATTCCCCAAATAGTATTTATTGTATAGCAGCTATTTTCCAAGCCTTGTATTTTTTTTTTTTTTTTTTGTAATCTGGAGAGGACTTAAAGTTTATGGGAGGCTGTGAGAAGATGTACCGGTACAATGGGACTTTATTAAGGACTTTGGCATCCATGGGGGTCTGGGAATCCAGCCCCGAGGGTACTGAGGGTTATATATTAAGAAGTGCTATACTGTATAACCTTGCCTATATATACTGGAAACAATGGGAGAGGGAGAGGTCCATGTAGTACTGAGAGCGGTTAGGTAAGGGGGCTGTGGAGAGAGGGTGAGCACCGCTGAGGCAAAGTGGGACTCTGCCGAGCAGCTAGCTCAGTGGGCCGAGCCGCTGCCTTACTGTGAGCCAATGACTTTCAGGTGAAGCAGCCGGGTTTTATAAAAGAAAGACTGACGCTGTTCGAAACCTTGAAGACAGAGCATCAGCTCTTACCTGCTGCCCAGGAAAGGAAGAACGCAAGCGGCGCCATCACAGTGAGGGTGGCTGGTGGGAGAACAGTGCAAGGAGAAAGGTGGAGAACGACGCCTTACCAGGTGGCCGCCGACATCAGGTGAGAGCCCTCCCGCACAGATGCGCTTGCCCGCTTGCACACACTTGACACCCACACACATGCACCCCCCCACACACGCTCCTTGAGCATTTATCTGCCGCCCTCCCTCCCTGTTGTGAATATATTTGGAGAGGAAATACTATAGTATAGTAATGATTTTTTCAGATCCTGGGTCTCATGCTTACCAACACCACTAAAGTAACAGGTTCTAAAGAAGACTCAATTTCTTGCATAGCTGATTCTCCTAGGGAACTACCATGAGTTTTGTTCTTATTATTAGCTTCGATAAGAATTGTTACATTGCCTCAGTGCTAGTGCTGGCCTTCGGTCAGGGGCCCTTAGAGGAATTCAAACATTAAGCATGTCAAAAACACAGGCAAAAAATGTGTAGCAAATTCCATCAAGGGCAGTGAAGGGTCAGTCCAGTTGTCCATGTACTGAACCTTTGTCAAGCAGCTTGGTATTCCCATTTTTCTTATTCAGCTAGCTAACTAAATTAAGTAACTAAATTTCCCTCTGACTCCTAAAAAGACCACATAATTGGATACAGGATCATGATTTCTTCCTATGGAAAAGGTCCAAATTTTAAAGTTCTAATAAAAAATATATCCTAGAGAAAAAAAAATGTACCCTTGACAGGCCATTCATACTGACTTTATTTATATATCAAGTCATCTTCATAATTTTTTATGGTTTTTCATTTGTAATTTAAAGACACAAGGTGACACTACTGTTGGCAGTCACAGAATGGTTCTCATCCTTCCTAGGCCCTGGATACATGAATAAAATCTTGATTAGTGGAAGTTCCCGCTTGTCCTATTTGCTTCCTGTCTCTGTGATGAACACGACTACCAACAGAGACTTGGGGAAAGATGCGGGGGTTTATTTGGCTTATGGGTTACAGTCCGTTGTGAAAGGAAGCCAGGGCGAGAACAACTCGAGGCAGGAACTGACACAGAGACCACGGAGGAATGCTGCTCACCCTTGGCTTGCACAGCCCAGATCCGCCTGCCCAGGAATGGCAGTGCCCGCAGTGAGCTGGGCCCTTCTACAGCAATAGGAAAATACCCCATAGGCCAATCTGATGGAGGCAGCACCTCAACTGAGGTCCCCCTCTTTCTAGGCGTTTCAAGGTGACAGCCAAGGTGAACCACTACACAGTGTTATTGGAGAGTGTTGGAGTCTGGTGAACACCTGCCAGATTTCCGGACTCTTCTGTCTAGGAGCAAAGCGGCAAACACAGTTCACAAGGGGGGGCCTTCTAAATTTCCTATCACAGGCAGGCTTTTGGATCACTGAATCTTTGGCCTTTCTCCACCATTCTTGGGGGGGCGGGGTTAGTCTTTCTCTGTGGGCAGCTTTTCACATGCTAATTTACAGCCTGGCCCTCACACACCTCACTGCACCCTACACTCCTACCTCAGTCACCTCAAAACTGTTTACACAGGGATTAGGGGGGCACAGCCCCTGCCTAGAGGACCAGGAAACTCTCACCCTATGCTAATTCTATGAAGAATCTAGAGTGTAGTAGGGGGTTACTGGCGCCCCTGCATCACAAGGAGTCTAGTCTGAAACTAGTGTAACCCAAAAGACACACATTTTACAAGGGTGCTACAAACACTGGTCCAAACAAGAACAACACGGTTATGCCAACCAATGGTCCCCAAAGGGCCAGAATCAGAAAAGCCATGGCTACACTTGGCCCCAGAGAGCAATCTTGTTCCCTTGTTCCCAAGGGTGAGATCCCTTTGTTATACACTAACAGTGTGGCAAAACACAAAAGAACAATTTTAAGAAGGAATCCAGTAAAAGAGTCGAGTATCCAGAAGAGAGTAAAAGGAACATGGTGAGAGGTTGTACGCACTGAGTATATGTCGTATACTAACTGTGACAGAGAGAAAGGGAGACGGCACACAGAGGCAGGTGACAGCACTGGGAGATGTGTAAACGGGACTTACCCTTGTGTTTAAGAAGGTAAGGCACCCTTGTTCGCGTCACAGAGAATTTCTGCACCCTTCAAGAGTTTGCAGGTGGAAGACGCCTGTGTTCAGGATGATATCGAAGCTGTGGAAACTCCCACATTTTATTCTAGAGAATAAATTTGTTTTAGTCCACATGGGGTAGGCTTTTGTGAAGACATTTAAGTCTTTGAGAAGGCTCACCTACCGGCATTGCTTTGGGTTCTACAGACTGTAAGCATCTTAGATGCCCCACATGTTACAGAGCAGCTGGAGAGGTTAGCTGTGGCGCTAGGAATGCCCCTGACTGTGAGGTGAAGACTGCCCAGGTTCACATCATGCTGCATTATCAGGCCGCATATATAGTGAGTCCCGGGACCCCAGGGATAGAAACAAGTTCTTTGGCCTTTGGTTGTTTCCATCTATGACTGCACCCTGCCCAGGTTCATTTGGTAGGCTATCAGGATGCTTGTCTGCCGTTGTTTGAGCAGTCTTTACCAAGGCACCTTGGAAAGTATCAGTCTTCGAGGGCCACCCTCATTGGAGATGAAGGCCCATCCTCCTTCTAGAGTAGTGCTTCTCAACCTTCCTAGTGCTGTTCTTCATGTCATGGTTATTTTGTTGCTACTTCATGATTGTAATGTTGCTACTGTTATGAATCATAATGTGTTTTCCAATGGTCTTAGGGGACCTTCATGAAAGGATCATTTGACTCCAAAAGGAGTTGCTACCTATTGTTTTAGAGGGTGTAATATTCTTCCCTCACGTATTTTCCCTTTTTCTAGAGGGGCAATGCCCTGTTTCTTAGAACTCTATTGAGGCCCAGTACAGTTTCCCAGCACCTACTTTGAGAGCAGTGGGAAGGGACTCTGGTGCCTCTGCTGTTAGGGAAGTTTGGCATTGTGTCCTGTCATAAACCACTAACAGTTCATTGCCATTGCCATCACAGTTTTGCTTTGAAAATTTTTTTCCCGAGAAAAGGATTGACTACTAATGTATGTGTTCAAGAATGTTCATTACAATAGCAATAAACCAAAGCCCACAAAATATAACCAAGATGCCCAGCAAGTCTTGATTTTCTTGTAACGATTAAATAATATGCTTCAGAAGTCTGTGTGCAGATAAAGGCAGTGCTATAGTGCCTTTACAAAGTGTGTTACAAAGTAACATATACAAAAGGAAAGTATTAAAAATTTTGTATGGGTATATGTGTAAAAGATTATAGAAGAGTATAGATCAAAATGTTAGCAGTCATTTTTGAGAAATGTGATTGCAAGTATCCCACACTCCCATCCCATGCTTTCCTAGGTTTCTTCTTATAACTTTGTTACTCAGTAGTTTTCAAACCATAAATGAAAGTTATTTTAAAAATATAAAGGAAGGAAGGTCGGTGTCTGTGGAAAGTAGGTAAAGGAAGCAGACAATTCATTAAAAATAAAAATAATCACCAAAGAAATCAAGTACCAGTTTTTAGTATCACACTAACAAAGATCTGAAAATCACTTCGGATGAGTGTAAGTGTGCCAGACTGTATTTACCAGAGATCTTGTGATGGTGCCTGCCCTCACCCTATCGTTCCATTTCTGTGCACTTATGGGGGCACAAGGAGCATTGCTTAGATGCCTGCATGAGTCCCCTAAGAGAGCAAAACCGAGGAGACCAAAGAGCAAAAGCCAGGGCAAACAGGACACTTCTTGACTGATGGCATAGCAACAAAAAAGGCTATAAAATTATGTTCATAACTAGTTTTTTTTTTTAACATGGATGAGAAACTGATATAGAAAAGACTAGGGAGTGATGTACCAAAATGTTATAAATGGTTATTTCTAGGAATAAGGGGTAAGATTTATGTGAGATCCTAATTTTATTATTTGTTCTTTCTTTATTTTTCAAGTTTTAAAAATAGCAAACATTTATGACTTTTATATATAAAATAATTGCTACAAAATAAAAGATCTTGATCCTATTAGGTCATATTTGTACTTTCTAACTACCTTTTTAAGCCCTGATAATTATTTTAAGCTTTTTCTTACAATAAATTACAGTGTGATGATTGTTAACCACAAAATGATTTTTCTCCTATTAGTCGAGAACTGGCTGAAAATGCAGTAATTGCCAAAGTGAACGGTGCACTATGGGATTTGGACCGCCCATTGGAAGGGGACTCTACTGTAGAGCTGCTGATGTTTGACAATGAGGAAGCTCAGGCCGTAAGTGTTTGAAAACCAGAGCTGGATCTTTATGATAAAGAATTATGGGAAAAGCCACACATGAAAATCAAGGGTGATGACACTTTCAGTCTTCCAACATTTAAAATTACAACCCGGCATCTAATAATAGCTAATGACTGTTTGTAGAATGTGTACTCAAATAAGTAGCTCATGTTTGTTATTTCTTAAAATAATACTTTCCTTAGGTTAGATCAGTGTGTATTCAAAATTAATTTCTAGTCAACTCTTAAATGTGTGTACCTGTAATTTAATATTTTAGATATTAAGAAAAAAAGAATTTGGAAAAATCCTTTAAATACTTGTAAATGCAGTATTTTATACAGTAAGTGCATGTCTCTGATATGCATATCATCTTAGCATGTAGCCTCCTTTCAACTGACTTATTGCCAGTATAAAAACCCAGCTATGGTTATCTGAGGTTCTATTATTATGCTTTCTGGATGATAAGAGCTGTATAATTTCTGATTCAAGTATTCCAAGGTTATTAGTTATTTCTTGTTACTGTGTTAAAACACCACGACCAAAAGCAGCTTCTGGAAAAAAGAGTTTATGTAGAAAGGAGGCCGCTTGTTGGTTCCTGGCTGCTTAGATCCAAAAAAATCAAATAGAAACTGTATTAATTAAATCACTGTTTAGCCCATTAGCTCTAGCTTCTTATTGGCTAACTCATACATCTGAGTTTAACCCATTTCTGTTAATCTGTGTATAGCCACCTGGCTGTGGAAGTTTCAGTGTCTATCTCCTGCTGGGCTACATGGCGTGTCCCTGACTCCACCCTTCTTCCTCCCAGCATACAGCCAAGCTTTCCCCACCTAGTTCTGTTCTTCCCTGCCATAGGCTCAAAGCAGTTCTTTATTCATTAACCAGTAAAAGCAACACATAGACAGAAGGACCTCCCAAACCATTTCCCCTTTTCTGTTTAAACAAAAAGGAAGGCTTTAACTTTAACAAACAGGTACCAAGCAAGAATTACAGTTAAAATATTTATATTTACTTTATCTTTTATCATAATTGAGGAAAAGTATATCTATTCTTCAACTCTATCAAAGACTCCAGAAGGATATAATATTACCTAAGTAAACAGGAAGTGCATTGTAAGCAATTGACAGAGACATCTTGCTGCTTGGACAGTCACCCATAGTTCTTCTGTACCTCTGGAGCATCCATCTTCAGCCCATAGTATCCAGCAGACTTTTCCATGAAGCAGGAAATTTTAAAGACAGTTCCACCTATATTGGCAGTTTGTCAGTCACATTCTTCTGTTTCCTGCAGAATGTCTAGCAGACTCTTTTATGAAGCAGGAACTGCGAAGGAACATTTCACATTTAGGCAAGTTCAGCAGTCATTTCTCTGTAGGTCCTTCATGTCCAGTTCATCAAGCAGTACAGGCAAGAGCAGTTTCTTGCCCAAATGCTAACCAACTCCATAAGGAGCCTCTTCGATACCCTTCATCCTCTTGAAGTAGATTGATGCTGCCAGGAGCAGATGTGTCTTGCTGTCATGAAAGGTCCTAACTTCTTAAAACATTTTAAATACCATATTCTGTAGTTTTTGAAAGGTTTGAAGAATAATTATCCATCTGAAATACATATCTGTCCATCTAGAAAATATAACTAACATGACAAGCTTGACTATTATAGATGATTATCTATTAACCTATATTTCTTAATTATACATTACATTTTTAAATGAACTGGACAAACATAATACCTTAATCAAGATCAGAAATACATATACACAGTATTACAAAGTTGACCTTAAATTTATATCAATAAAGCAAGATCCATACCAATGCAAAGTATCCATTTCTATAGAATATCCCCCTTCAAATGTAAAGAAACATTTACAAACAAAATTTGGGAAAACTGCAAGTCCATAAACTGTCCATACTCAGTGATCTGCAGGTAGATACACCTCAGTGCTGTGTGTTACACCTAAATACCATCTCCATGGGGATGCTGAGCTAGAATTCCACCATGAAATTCTTGACTATTGCTCCTTTGATGTCTGCCCATCTGAGTATACCCACCACATGCCCACCTCTCTCAGGCCAGACCTTCAGCAGTTATGCACACTTGTTTCCTCTCCTCAAGTCATATCTTGAAGTTATGGGAAGCCCAGTAGCCTGCACCCTCCTAGTGTCTGTAGAAACTGCTCATTCTCTCCATCTCTATGACCCCTGGCTACAAACCTACACTCAGCCAGTTTCATCATCACTGCCCAAACTGCCCACTAATGTTTGTCTCTGAAATCCATTCCTGCCCAGCTGTTTTAAAATGTGAGCTCAGTGGTTTCTGCTTTAAGCTCATAAAACTCAAGCACTTACCATGGTTTGCATGTTACTGGTTCTTCCTTACCCCTCAGACCTTGGTAAGCTCCCCTCTTCTCACACGTGGCACACAGACCTTTCTGCACTGTGCATGCAGGCTTTACTCTTTATTACTGAGCCATGTTCACCTCATGGCTACCACACCTCTCAGGTGTAACACACAAAGAACTGAGGTGTGTCTGCCAGTAGGCAGAGCTGCCACTAGGGAATAGTCTCAGTTTCTGTCACTAGCTGTTATATTCCTGTATCTAGCAATTGTTTGGTCTGACAAATACCTAGATAAGGGCAATGCCCGCTATTTCAGCAGCACCCTGAGTCCAGGTATTCTGCGGCAAGGACTTCCCGCTGGCTCTGTCCCCAGAGCATGTCCAGCCTGTTTTAGTAGACTAGGGTTACACACAGCTTCTCTGCAGCTACCCCTTTCTGCTCTGGTTTACTGAGTGGTAGTTAATTTAACAAAGGAGAAAGTTTTGACCTAGGACTCAATTATCATTCATGTTTGTCATCTGTATTTATTTGGTGACTTGGTTAATTTTAATTCATAGGTAAACTAAAACTAATTCCTTATAAGCTAAACTAATTTTATTTGTTTTAGTTAGCCTTAAAATAATACTAATTCCTTGGGAATTTGAAACCAGCTCAGCTTTCTGAATTTGTGGGGCTGATAACCTGTCCTTGGACTATGGTAATTTAGTCCAAACACATATTCCTCCAAGGTCTCCAGCAGCCAGCAACACTCCCTGACTTCATCTTTCCCTTCTTAGCCATCTTTCAAACTCTTTCAGACTTCCAGAGTCATGTGTTAGTCAGCATAGGGAGACTGCTATACAGATGTGAAGTCTCATGGACTCTGGTAATATCCTCAAGTAGCCACTTCTCTGTATTGAGTTCAGAGAGGCTGTCCCACCCGAAGCCTACACCAGTTTCCATGTGGCTACTCAGCTCAGGGTTCTGAATGGCCAAAGGCACAGAAGGAAAGTGGGGAGCAGCTACACTGTAGCTGCTGTGCTCAGCAAAGTGACTCTGAGCTAGACCTAAGTTCTCCGGGAGTGCGGGGAGGATGCAGGGAACATCCCCATCCAGGTAGGCACTGGAGACTCTCTTCTCAGTATTATAGTATTATCCCCTCAACAGCCATTCTCTTGCTCTACTGCTCCTGATGTCCCGTGACAGTTCTGGTTGCTGACAACTCTCCTGTCTGTCAACATCTTGCAGGTGTACTGGCACTCCAGTGCGCACATCCTGGGGGAGGCCATGGAACTTTACTATGGGGGCCACCTGTGCTACGGCCCACCCATCGAGAATGGATTTTATTACGACATGTTCATTGAAGACAGGTAAGGCCACTGAGCGTTGGGTTCTGATTACATGTGTACAAGCCATTTTAGAATGGTTACATATTATAGCTCAGTCATAGTGTATTGTGTGACTATCAAGTGGTTATTGAGTTTATGAAAACTGTTTTTCAAATGCGCTCAGATTGGAGAGTAACTTTCAGCATACTTGCTAGAGCATGACACTAATTCAAACTAGAATCATCCGCCCCATGCTGGAGAACAATTGTCACTTCTGCCACGACAGTCGAGGCACTGTCCACTTCACCGAACAACTCACACACTTGGTGGTGTTCACAGGGGTCTGTGTGTGGAATCATGGCCCTGCAGCTCTGCCCTTGTCCACCCCTGCTCTGTATCTCTCACAGTTCCTAGGGACACCACCAGGGGCCCAAACTGAAACTTTGGGTCTTCTAGTTCTTCTATATTCCCTAACACCCATATCCGGCATCCCAGTCCAGTTCAAACTCCCCTGTGCTCCTCACCACCCCACCTAGCAGCCCTGTCTAGTTTTCCAGTTTTATGTCCTAAACATTTCTATCTTCTCTCACTTATGCTCTGACTCACGCTCACAGCATCTCTTGCTTGGGCAAATGTGGAACATTTCACCTTTTCCCACCCCTCATGCTGTGTAATGACCTCCCTAACAGTGTGTCTGGCATTATGTAGTTAGGGTTTTTTGTTTGTTTGTTTGTTTGTCTTTTTGTTTGTTTATTTGTTTTTTCAAGACAGGATTTCTCTGTGAAACAGTCCTGGCTCTCTTGGAACTCACTCTGTAGACCAGGCTGACCTCAAACTCACAGAGATCCACTTGCCTCAGCCTCCTGAGTACTGGGATTAAAGAATTGTGCCATCACTGCCTGGCTTGTTTTTATTTTTAATTTTTGTTTGTTTATTTGTTTTTGAGACATAGTTTCACTGTATATACCTGGCTGGCCTGGAATTTACTATGTAGACCAAGCTGCCTTCCTCATGCTGGGATTAAAGGCATGTGCCCCCATACCTGACTTATGTCACTGGTTTTTTATAGTCTTTTTCCAGTCTGAACTGTTTTGCTTATAAGTTAGAGCAGTGCTACTCAACCTGTGGGGTCACATATCGGACATCCTGCATATCAGATATTTACAATATGATTCATAACAGTAGCAAAATTACAGTTATGAAGTATCAATGAAATAATTTTATGGTTGGTGTCAGCACGCCATGAGGAACTGTATTTAAGGGTCAGAGCATTGGGAAGGCTGAGGACACTGGACTAGAGTGTGTTAAAGGGTCAGAGCATTGGAAGGTCGAGAACCACTGGTTTAGAGTGTGTTTATTTATAATATTTTGACCCTAAGTATATGAGGTTTTTTTTTTTTGTCTTGAGTTTTTGTCTGTTTTCCCCATGAAACTACTGATACCAACCAGGTATTAACCCAGACCTTCAGCTCAAGTCTCAGCCCTATAAGGCTGCCACAGTGCTGATGCCAATCACAAGCTGAGGCTTCTACTGTCTGACCCACTGCCCACTAATTGGGTTCAGTAGTTAGTAGACTGCTCCAGAGGGTACAGATGAGCAGACTGAAAGGGTGTGGTGTTTCCCAGGTCTCTTGGGCTGTACCACCTGCTTGGTACCTTGTTGTTCAATAATTTTCAATGAATGTTTTGTAACATGTACATATTCAGTATAATCATTGGCCACTGATGATAGACTCCTCTGTCCCTTCTCCCTTTCTGGAGTGAGGTTTGGTGGCTAACGTTCCACACCTCTAGAAATGCCTTAGTCTCTGGAGGCCCCTTCATGTCATTAGTACAGTTAAGGCACAGTTAGTGATAAGACACTCTCTTATCACAGTAGCATATACAGTGCTCTCTCTCGTTACCATACCTCCAGTTTCATGTGGGCAGCAAGAGCGTTTTGACTATTTACCTGACAGTCTAAGGCAGTGGCTCTCAACCTTCCTCTGAGGCTAGATCCTGCCAGCCACCGAGGGCAGGGATATGGGGAGCCCGTCATACAGGTTTCTGAACAAAAGTACACATGCCTGAACCACCAACTCGGTTTAGAAAGCTTGTTAATTAGTAGTGAAGGGCACAGGACCAAGGAGGAAGAGGTGAGTGGCATCTGGAAGATCGTACTGAAGCTCAGGATCTCTTCTTTGTTTTTTAGAGTGGTGTCCAGCACTGAGTTGTCTGCCCTGGAGAATATATGTAAATCTATCATCAAAGAGAAGCAACCATTTGAAAGATTGGAAGTCAGAAAGGACTCACTACTGGAAATGTTTAAGGTAACTGGGAAAACTTAGCATAAAATTCTCTCACTAGAAAGCAATATTAAAAGCTGTTAACATAGACTAGTTTTCTTTTTTTTTTTTTTTTTTTTTTTTTTTTTGGTTTTTCGAGACAGGGTTTCTCTGTGGTTTTGGAGCCTGTCCTGGAACTAGCTCTTGTAGACCAGGCTGGTCTCGAACTCACAGAGATCCGCCTGCCTCTGCCTCCCGAGTGCTGGGATTAAAGGCGTGCGCCACCACCGCCCGGCTTAGACTAGTTTTCTTTAAAGATTTATTTATTTATTATGTACACAGAGTTCTGCCTCCATGTATGCCTGTATGTCAGAAGAGGGCACCAGATCTCATTACAGATGGCTGTGAGCCACCATTTGGTTGCTGAGAATTGAATTTTAATTAATTTTCTTGTTTATTTTAAATGTTTAAACTAGAGTGACTTGCATGAAACTTTAAGGATTGTCTCTTTTTAGACCAATGGCACTTTAAATAAATTTTATTTTTTTCTTCTAAATCATACATATCAAAGAAAACTCATACTTTGAAAGTACAACATTGTCAGTTTAGCAGCTTGAATTTAAGAGCTAGATGGTTTTGGTTAAAGGTACAATTATTCCTTTTTGTGTGGTAAAATATGTAAAAGTAACTGTCTTAGTTAGGGTTTCTATTGCTGTGAAGAGACACCATGACCATGGCAACTCTTATCAAGGAAAACATTTAATTGAGATGGCTTATATTTTCAGTTGTTCAGTCCATTATCAGCCTGGTGTGTCCAGGCAGATTTGGTGTTGGAGAAGGGGCTGAGAGTTCTACATCTTGACCTGCAGGCCACAGGAAGTGGTCTGAACTAGGCGTAGCTTGAGTAAGGGACACCTCAATGCCAGCCCTCACAGTGACACACTTCTTCCAACAAGGCCATGTCTCATTGTAAGACTGTGTTATGATGCTCTCTGAACTCTTTTGGGGGGCCGACACCCAACTCCCAAATGAATCACACATGGAGGCTTATTCTTAGTTATAAACATCTGGCCTTAGCTTGGCTTGTTTCTTGCCCACTTTTTAAAAAACTTATATTATCCCTTCTACCCTTTGGCCCCTGTGTTTGTCTTCTCATCTTTATGTCTTACTCTTACTCCGTGGATCACCATGTAGCTGGGTGCCCGGCCCCTGATGTCCTCCTCCTCCTCCTCAGGCTACTCGGAACCCTCTTCTCAGATTTCTCCTTCTGTCTATTCTCTCTGCCTGCCAGCCCCGCCTGTCCTCTCTCCTGCCTCGCCATTGGCCGTTCAGATCTTTATCAGACCATCAGTGTTCTAGACAGGCAAAGTAGCACATCTTCAAAGAGTTAACCAAATGCAACATAAACAAAAGTAGCACACCTTAAAATAATATTCCTAACAGTACTTCCTAATAGTGCCACTCCCTATGAGCTTATTGTTAACTATTTTCTTAGATGACCTTCTTCGCCAACACAAATAATCCCAATCAGACCAAATAAAAAGATGCCCATGTTTAATGCAGTGCTCCCGGGTGGCCCCAGGGAAGCATGGAGAGGAGAAGAGAGGGAAGGGGAAACCACATGAAACCCAGAGATCGTGTGTTCATTCTCTGAGTACAGCTTGTCCATAGGGTCCCAATACCTTGAACAGAGTAAGCATCTCTCAGAGCTTTTCAAAAAATAATTTTCCTGTTAAAACATTTTTATAATAATATATAACATTTTCTTTGTAGTACAATAAATTTAAGTGCCGGATTCTGAAGGAGAAAGTCGACACTCCAACAACCACTGTTTACAGGTTTGTGTGCACCAGCTTTAAGTGGCTCAGCGGGGTCCTGGAACTTAGCAGCAGCAGCCCCAAGTCCTGGTGGGGAACAGGATGGCTCTCTGGTTTTACCACAGTGTTGGGACAGTTAAAAAAAATGTCTCTGCACACACAGTGTCTTCAGAAGATTTTCTGAGGAGTTCGAATTTGCATAGAGAGAACGATGTGGTCTGAGGCTCGATGGGTCCCTCCTCTCACTGACCCTGAATTAAAGCTTACTCCATACATGTGAAGAGTGCATCCTTTCATCTAAAACCTGTGTGCCCTGGCTGCCTTCCTGCGGTTGTGATAAAACACGCCAGCTGAGCAAAAGCTAGTTAGTGGAGGGAACACTTTATTTGGCCCACATCTGTGGGTCACAGCCAGTCACTGAAGGAAGTCAAGGCAGGAACCCAAGCAGGCACTTGAAGAAGAAACCATGCAGAAGGGAGGTAGAGGCAGGCAGAGCTCTGTCTTCAAGGCCACTCTTCTCTACACATTGAGTTCCAGTACAGCCAGGACTATATGTTTGTTAAAAAAAGAATAACAACAAACAAAAACAGAAAGGAAGGGAAAGAAGGGAGGAAGGAAGGAAATGAAGAAAGGAAGAAAGAAGAAAGGAAGGAAGAACCAGAAAGAGAGAGAGAGAGAGAGAGAGAGAGAGAGAGACCCTGCTTCCTGACTTGCTCTCTGCTGATTTCTTACATGCCCCATGACCACCTACCCAGGAAGGTCTTCCCATGCTGGGCTGGGCCCTGCTGCATCAGCTAAGACAAGACAATCCCTCATACACAAGTCCACAGATCAACCTGATAAAGACAATTACTCAGTTAAACACTGTTTCGGGTGATTCTAGGTTGTGTCAAATTGACAGTTATTGCTAATTGGGGCATTAAGTTAATGCGGTTTATAGTGAACAGTCCAAAAAGTTATAAATATGTCTGGGCCTGTCTTCAATCTTTTATTATAGGTGTGGTCCACTAATTGACCTTTGCAAAGGCCCCCATGTAAGACACACTGGAAAAATTAAAGCCATAAAAATTTTCAAGGTAAGGATTTTTTTTTAAGTTTATAAATATCGCAGACAAAAACTTCATAAGGGATTTCAGTCACATCTTCTATAGTCTGAACAAGATGGTATTTTAAACTCTTCATTCTTATTTCACTAAAAGTAATGTCTTAGAGTCTTGATAATTAAAACACTATATAGCTTTTGATTTTTAATCTTATTTAGAAAATACTGTGATACATATCTTTTGATGTTGCCGTTTCTTAGAGATTTATGTTTATTGTGCATGCATGCGTGTGTGTATGTATGTGTCCCTGCAGAGGTCACTGAAGTTACTGCCCAGTGTGGGTGCTAGGAACTGAAGTCAGATCTTCTGCAAGAGTAGCAAATGCTCTTAACTACTGAGCCATCCTTCTAGACGTCTATACAGTTTTAAAGTATATTGCTCCTTATTTAGATGCCCCAATATTTGCAGGTTTAATATATGTAGATTAATAAACTGCTAGATGAACTATTTGAAAAACAAATTGTGCCTATGCTGAATGTGTATAGATTGTGCACATGGGCTTGGGGGATGGTGGGAGTGGGGTGGTAGTGATGTCTTAATTTCTAAATGACACATTGCAACAGATACTTACACAACATTTATTTTGCATTAGGTACTCTAGAGATGGTTTAAAGTGTTCAGGACCTTGTACAGGTTATGTGCAAATGCACCATTTTATATAGAGACTCGCGTGTCTGCAGATTTAGGTGTCTGTGGAGGAGGCAGAGCTAACACCAAGGACAGCTGTGCAGTGGATGTCTTTCATTGCCCAGTGAGAACAAGAGCATCTTTCTGCTTGTAGACTACTGTACCACAGGCAGAAGAGAAAAGCAGGAGTGGAACTGGGCCCCGGCAATCATATGCAGTGGGGCTGACTTTGAAGTCCTAGCCTTTCTGGACCTTGGTTTTCTCAAGGAGAAACATGGGTATTAATTATCCATCACCCAGTGATGCCCGTCCCCTTGAGCCACAGACCAGAGAGGTTGACACTTTCATGGACCTCTGCCTTTTCTGGTTCCTCAGCCTCCTCCTTCCTGTTCTCCATCACTTTCATTCCTAGAAGCCACAGCAGACTCTTTGTGCAATTTACTGATTAGTGCTATAATTTGGATGAGAAGGTTCTTATTAGACCCAATTTAAACTTTTCCAAGTACTACAAAGATATCTGTAACTGAGCATTACAAATTTTATAAGGGGAAATTGCATATATGTTGTAGAATGGTGTTACTGCCAAACGTTTGGTTTTTAAAAAAGCAATGCCTTGCTGATGTTTAGAATTCCTCAACGTATTGGGAAGGCAATCCTGAGATGGAGACATTGCAGCGGATCTATGGAATATCCTTTCCTGATAGCAAAATGATGAAGGGCTGGGAGAAGTTCCAAGAGGAAGCCAAGAGCCGGGACCACAGGAAAATCGGGAAGGTACGGCCACGCCATCGTCACACAGACACGCTGTTGTTGCCCATGACTGTACCTCACAAAACAAAATCTTTTTTTTAATATTTATTTATTTAGTACACAGTATTCTGTCTGCATGTATGTCTACAGGCCAGAAGAGGGCACCAGACCTCATTACAGATGGTTGTGAGCCACCATGTGGTTGCTGGGAATTGAACTCAGGACCTTTGGAAGAGCAGGAAATGCTCTTAACCTCTGAGCCATCTCCCCAGCCCAACAAAACAAAATCTTAAAAGTAATATTCCTTCTTTTCTCTGTGTTCTGTTTTATTGACACTTGTTGCCTGCAGCTGAGTTCTTTCATATCCACACAAGCTCTTGAGAGAGTCTATTTTAGCATGTTATAAAAACAAAGTCAGTGGACCTAGGGTTTTAATCTCCATCCTGCCAGGATCGAGCTGTGTCATATGATGGGCAAACCATTTGTCTGCCCATGTCTGTTGTGAGGTGTAGTTGGCAGGGCTGCTAGGAGACACCCCGTGCACAGGCAGACTCTCAGGGGTTGGCACTGTAAGAAGGGTCACATCGCTGGAAACCTGCCTTCTGCAATGAGTTTTCTTTCTCATTTTATTCTGTTGTCCCCACATGAGCCCTATATCTAAAAGGATGACAAAACCTTAGACAATAGCTACTTTCCATTTACACTAAAAAAAAAAAAATTAGTAATGAAGAACAAAAGATAACAAAACATCCAAAGATGAGGCTAAGTGATCATAAATAAAGCTTGTCATTTTACATGTGCTATTTATATTTATATGTCTGGATAATCCTGAGGGACCTTGGAATGCCTCGTAATAGACGATGTGAGGATAAAATGACATTTTATCACTGTCAGATCAGGTATGATAAACATTAAGTAAGAGATGAAATTTGAAATGCAATTATTGTCTCAATCTAGGAACAAGAGCTTTTCTTCTTCCATGACCTGAGCCCTGGAAGCTGCTTCTTTCTCCCAAGAGGAGCCTTCATTTATAATACACTTACAGATTTCATACGAGTAAGTTAGTTTTTGGAAATATTCTTACTTATCAGCGTTCTACATTTTACTATCTTCTCTTGTAATTAAGTGTTTCCATTGATTTTTAGTAATATAAGAATTTTGGAACTAAAAACAAAATGCCATATTCTACCTGAAGACATGGAGATGGTTTACTTTCTTGAATTTCATAAAATACAGGCGTTGTTCTAAGTCTCTAAGTGATGGAGGAGTTAATTTCATTGGTTAAATAAAGAAACTGCCTTAGCCCTTTAATAGGACAGAAAATTAGGTAGGTGGAGTAGACAGAACAGGATGCTGGGAGAAAGAAGCCGAGTGAGTGAGTCACCATGATTCTCCCACTCCAGACAGACGCAGGTTAAGATCTTTCCTGGTAAGCCAGCTCATGGTGCTGTGTAGCCAATAAGAGGCTGGAACTAATGGGCCAGGCAGTGATTAAAAGAATACAGTTTCCGTGAAATTATTTTGGGGTATAAGCCATGCGGGTGGCCGGGTGCCGGGGACGCAGCCCTGCTGGTCCTATTACAACATCTAAGGATATTGAAGCATTAATGATCTACTGAGTGTAGCTCTCCTGTGGCAGAGAATACTGTTATGAGAGGCACTGCTTCTCAACAGTGGCTAATGGCCCCAGTGCCTTCTGCTCACAACAGTATAACTACCAAGTAACCATGCGTCTCCAGAAGGGGAAAGAAGTTGTCTCTCACCCTGTGGTTGAGCATGCTTATTGTTGCAGGCTTAGGACCTTGAAGGTACTGTTCAGAGGTGGGCCATTTGGACTGCTGGACCTAACCTTCCTCTCTTCTTCTGCTCAGCCTTTCCTGTAACAGTTACAGCCTTGCACTGTCGCCGGCTGTTGACATATCTATGGTGATCCCTTAAGAGTGTATTGTCCAGACTATGGCGGGCAGCCTTATGGACCCGTAGGATTTGGTTCCTGTGATTTTCTGAGTTGTGTGAGGGGACTCATGTTTCCACAAACTGCCCCTCAGAGCGGTCCTCAGAAACACCCAGAGTGTGATCTGCCTGAGCTCTGTGTACTGATTGCTGGTCAATCTCAGATCCCCTCCAAAGTCCATCATGCTCCCTCCAAAGACCACCGTGCTTCCTCTGAAGACCACTGTGCTCCCACCAAAGACGGCTGTGCTCCTACAGCTTCTTTGCAGAGGTTCCAGCTGGCTCAGGAAATGCTTTCTTCATTTCTGTTATGAAGAAAGCTCTCCCATCTTACGTTCACGCTTAGACCCTTTTGACCTCACATGTTCCTTAGCATCCCCTCCTCCTGTTCTTCACCTTGACTGCTGTCTTCATGTCTCAGCTTCTGAAATCCTTCTTTTCTGAGCCTGCCTTCCTCTTGTTATTTCTCCCTAACTCTCATTCAAGGGATCGCTTTCTTCAGGAACTTTCTGCGGAAAGGTGCATCCATCAAATGTGCTGGGCCATCACTGTGGCTGCAGCTCTTCTCTTCCTTCTTGCACGGTGCCTGTGGAGGCTGGGTTGGCCTCTGTGGAGTAGCACTTGGCCTGCATTTCCTCCAATACGGACTACCACAAGGCAGTAGAACAGGGACAGGGAGGAAGCCTGAAGGGTTCTTGAAGAGTCTGGAAACTTTGGGGGGTGGTGATGGCCACTCGCTGCTGCCACCTGTGCTCTTTGCTTTCAGCTATGGTACCTGAAACTCCAGGTTAGGTGTGAATGGTGGAGAAAAAAACACAGAGCCTTTACAGTGGCCTTAAAGGGCTCTCTTATCTTTTATAGATGCAAGACAGACATGGCTGATGATCAGGCCCAAGTCTGATTGTGTGGGTTGCTGCATTGGAAAGCATTTAAATACACAACCCCAGTGGGCACTGATTCTAAGGTAAGGGCTGAGCCCCTTAAATTCTCAGATACCCTGTGTGAAGTAATTGGTCTCATCATACAGAAAAGAACTTACAATGACCTCAGCTAGTTTTTTTTTTTTATGTTTGTTTTTTACTTGCTTTTTTAAAAGGGGGGACTAATACAGACCAGGCTAGACTTGAACTTGCTGTATATCTAAGGGTAGTGGAATTCCTGACTTTCCTGCCTTACTGCCCAAGTGTTGAGGTTACAGCAAGTGCCACCATGCCCAGCAACCTTAGCTAGTTGTCATCCTAATTCTCAGTTATGTGGTTTTGATTCTTTCCTCCTCTAATAATTTTTCAATTATGTGTCTTATGTAATAAACGAAATAGCTAGACACAATGATGCTATCTTCAAGTAGGATGTTCACCCTCTGCCAAGATGGAAAACGATAACTCAGTGTCCTGGTTTGTTGTTTGTTTGTCAACTTGAAACCAACTGGAGTCATCTAGGAAGAAGAATCCTCAGAGAAAATGTCTCCATCAGACTGGCCCATAGGCAAATCTGTGGTCATTTTCTTGATTGATGGTTGATGTGGGAGGGCCCAGCTCACTGTGGATGGTGCCATCCCTGGGCAGATGGTCCTGGGTTGTCTAAGAAAGGAAGCTGAGAAAGCCATGGGGAACAAGTCAGTATGCAGCACCCCTCCAAGGCCTCCAGGTTCCTGCCTTGAGTTCCCATGCTGCTCTCCCTAGGAGATAGAATATGACCTGAGAGTTATAAGGTGGAATTAACCCTTCCCCCAAAAGGGGGCTTTTTGCATGAGATCCATATGGTTTACTTTCATTCTGTTGGAAGGACATAGTTCTCTGGGTCTCCATTTGACAGGCTGACAGGTCTGGGTCTCTCGTCAGCTCCAACTGACCAGAAGAAAGTCAGCTCTGCCCCTCTCCCCTGTTCTGCTTCAGAGGAGCAAACTATTCCAAGTCTCATCTGATTGACATACCACTGAGTGTCCAATGAGATCTGGTTCGAGTGCAGATGAGGTTCCTTAGTAGCAACTACATTCCCTCTCCATCTTCAGACCTTTGAGTAGAAGATACACAGCACCTCTGGCCCCCTCCCTCTTTGCCCACATTATGTGAAGATGATGGAGGGAAAGGACGCAGTGGACAGTTCCCTTCAGAGATGGCTGGGGAGGGTAGGAGGCACTCAGTGGTGACCAGGCTGTGGAATTCTGATGTCTACCAGTTGTCCCTGTGCCCACCTGCTCTCCCCTGTGCTGACATCAGATTAGCTTTGCCTGGTCTTAAACTTCATGCAAGTGGGATCACACAGTACTTGTTCTGTTGTTATGATTCAGCCAAGCTGAGGTGGTATGATAGGGACTGGCAGCGTTATTTCAGGTACTCCATTTTGTGAGTGCAATACATGATAGTCCATTATCCTGTAGGTGTTTGGATCACTTCCAGTTCAGAGCTACCATACACAGTTCACCATGAACTTTCTTGTCTTTGAGTGCATGCAGCTGCTTGCTTCTGGTAAACAGAAATCACAAGACAGTTGTTTGGACTAAACTTCTGTACTAGACTAACATGTCCAAATGGAGTCAGCCTGCTAAGGTTCATCACCAAGTCAAGGGCCTGCTCCTTACCTCACCTTCAGAGAGACCAGGGTCAGAGAGGGACTGGCCAAACTCCTTAACCGGGCCATTTTCTGTTGACATGAGAGTGACATTTCCCTCTGCGTCCACTCTTAAATGAGGTAATGTAAAATAAACAAGGTAGTCCCATCAGTTGTTTCCTTATTTCTGTATTTTTGTCTTTTGCTACCTCCTGGCAAGGAAAATAATTTTGAGATGAGCGGTTCACTTTTGGTTTTTGTTTCCTTCTTAAGTCTTCCTGCCCTTGAAGTCAGATGCCTTTCTTGAGTTTTCAGGGCACTACCCATCTTTGGGGGATGAAGGGCATCTCAGTTCTAGAGCAGAGATTTAAGCTATTTAAGATAACTAAATTGAAAAAAAAAATAACTAAATTGTTAAAATTTTGTCTTTTGGTATTCTCTAAAAGTAGAATTGCTTGGTCACAAGGTATTTTTTATTAATTGTAGACTGATTTTGAGTCACAGACTAATATATCCACATTAGCCTCAGGATTTCAATCCTCCTGCCTCGACCTCCCATTTCTGGATATTAAAGATGCATGCCACCACACCCAGGTAAAACTTGTTTTTCTTCCACACTTTTCTCTTTTATGTGCTGGAGTGGGTAGTAGAAATTGAATACAGTACTTAATTACATTTTGAGACAAGGTCCATGTAGGTTGACTTTGATTTTTTAATGGAAAAATCTCCCATGTTCATGTATTAGTAGAGTTAATATCATGTCCTACCAAAAGTAATCTATACATTCAGTTCAATCCCAATCAAAATCCTCATTCTTCATAGAAATCGAAAAAACAATTTTTAAAATTCACATGGAAGCACAACAGATAGCAGCTAGCCAGAGCAATCCCAAGCATAAAGAACAGGGATGTTAAGGCATTACCATACCCGATTCAATTTATACTACAAGCCACAGCAGTGATAATAGCAAAAGCATGGTGACTAAGCGTGATGGCACATGGCTTTAATCTCAGCATGGGGGAAGCAGAGGCAGGTGGATCCCTGTGAATTTGAGGCCAGACTGGTCTACATAATGAGACCCTGTCTCAGACAAACAAAATACCTAGCACGGTACTGGGACAGAGAAAGATAGGAAGATCAATAGAATGGAATAAAACCCCAGATTTAAGTCATTCGAAGTCACCGCAAATACACAGTGGGCAAAGATAACATCTTCATCAAAGATGTTGAGAGCTGAACCTGGATATCCACATGTAGAAAAATGAAGCTAGATCCCCATCTCTCGCCCTGCACAAAACTCAAATCCATTAACCCGAAAGAGAAACTGCTAGAAGAGAAGCTAGGGAACATGCTACGGGATACACGGAGGTGTAGGCAAGGAGTTCCTAAGTAGGACGCTGATGCTCAGGAAGTAAGGCCAGCACTTGACAAATGGGGCCTCATGGAAAGCTCCTGTATAGCCAAGAAAATAGTCAATCAAGTGAAGAGCAATCTGCAGAATGGGAGAAAAATTTTGCTGGCTACCCCCGATCCCACCCTGCATTGCATACTCCAGGCTGTCTGGTCTTCAAGCTCTCCAGTTCTCCCACCTCCACCTCCCTTCTGGGATTACAAATGCTCACTGCTGCATCCAGCTTTTTCAAAAAGCATGGGTCTGGAACTTACAGAGATCCACCTGCCTCAGCCTCCCGAGTGCTAGGATTACAGGCATGCACCACCACTGCCCAGCTTAAAAAACGTGGGTTTTGGAGATGGAACTGAGGTTGGCAGACTTATCCAACAAGTGCTTTTCCTCACTGGGCCATCTTGCCAGCATAGTTTGGCTGGCAATTTCCCTAAAACTAAACAGGTATTTCACATAAGATAGCTGATCACCTCTTTTGATTATATAACATATATAACCAGTCAATTCTTCTGCTAGCTGTGTATCAAAGAAAAATGAAAAGATATTGCTACACCGTTTCTATTGACCTCACTGGGATGTTCCCAGCTTTCTTAATAGTGACATAAAACGACCAGCTTGGGAAAGGCTGGGTGTCAGTTGACCACTCCTCAGCTAAAAGGAACAATGTCCTGCTACTGTGGTGAGAGAGCACTCTCCAAATGTTACTGAATTATATGCTTAAAATCGGTGAGCTTTCTTGCATATAAATTATATTCCAATAAGGTTGTGTTGTGGTAAAATATACATAGGAGCAATATTGGCAAGTAGGCACGTGAAGCATGCAGCCCTCTCGTCGCACATGTTTCTGTCACTGTGCAATTGCCACATATGTCTCCAGAAACCTTTTCCTCTGTAAGACTTGAGCTCTTCAGGGTTCTGTCATGATCCCGAATTGAAATTCTGTACTCATCAAACACGTCTCTCTTTCCTCCCAGTGTCTAGCACAGTGGTTCTCAGTGCTGTGACCCTTAACACAGTTCCTCATGCCATCATGACCCAAATCAAAAAATTATTTTCATTGTTACTTCATAACTGTAATTTTGCTACTGTTATGAATCACAATGTAAATATTTTTAGAGATAGATGGCTCCCAAAGGGGTCCCAACCCACAGGTTGAGAACCACCGATCTAGCACCACCATTCTGCTTTCTAGAATTGCTCTGAAGTGAAATAAGAGGGTATTTGCCCTTTTACAGACTTTTAAAAGTTTGTTTTGTTATTAATATAGGCAAACCAGCTCTCATATACTTTACGTAATGTCTTTTTATTTTCTTCCTCTGTTTCTTTACTTAAACTATATCTTCTGTAAGAGGAATACTGTGCATTTCACTTTCCTGTGTTTGGCTACCGACATCTTCTTTCTCCTGTGCTCTCCCTCGAGAGCCTCTGTCTTTGTGAACCACTGTTCCGGAGAGGGTATGTATGCAGGATGGATTCTCGGCAGTGCTGGGCTGCCGAGACTATCTGCTGGTCCAATATCAACAGCCTCTGGCTTGATGCCAAGTCCTTGTCTGCCCAGGTGAGGGCAGGGAGATCGGTACGTGTGGTGGTGGCTACAGTGAGCCCCTGTGGAAGCAGTGTGGGCAGGACCCATCCCCTCTGAGCAGGAACTGCATTTCTGTGGGAGAGCATGCCGGCAGCCACCTGGGCTGGCTGGCACATCCTTCCAGACACTAAGGGAGCTCCAAAGCTGAAGTAAGGTGACTCCTGCTTGTAGTCCCTAAGGTGAGCTGTCTTTGACTATGTTAGCTGCCTGCTTTCCTGACAACAGGCCATGCCTGAACAGTGGTGCTGTGCCGTCACTTCTGTCCAAGTCTTCTCCCTCCCATCCTGGAGACTGCCATCGACTGCCATTTCCTTTACCTCTTTATCCGTAAAAGAATCTTTTTTAATTTTAAAATTTCCTGCAGTACAGTATAAACTTTTGATAACATGTGAACTCTGTTACCACGGTGACAATGAGGATATAGAAAGGTTTTATGATCCCCAGCTACCCATATTGAGATGCACCCTACCCTACCCCCCATCTTAGGATTCCTTTTCTATCCCTAGACTTTTGGCATAGGAATGGAATTATATAACAAGATAAGCTTTTAGAAATGACTTTTTTTGTCTTCACATATCTGTTAGGTTTCCAGTGGCCTACCCCTTTACTGCTAAGTGGTGTTCTATTGTCCAGACACACCATGGCCTATCTATCTTCTTCCTGACTTAATGTCATTTGGATATTTGTTTTCAGTTTAGATAATTGGAAATAACTTTCTATAAATATTTATGAGTGGGTTATTGTATGAGTGTAAGTTTTCATTTTACTTTAGCAAATATCTAGGAGAGTCAGTGCAGGGTCTCCTGGCAAGCTATGGTGAACTTTAGAAGAAAGCATCAACCTAGGCATGCAGTGGTGGCACACGCCTTTATTCCCGGTCCTCAGGGGCAAAGGCAGGTGGATCTCTGCGTCTGAGGTCAGCCTGGTCTACAGAGTGAGAGCCAGGACAGCCAGGGCTACACAGAGAAACCCTGTCTTTAAAAAAAAAAACACAAAAAAAGAAAGAAAAAGTGTGGTGGTGGTACACACCTTTAATCCCAGCACCCAGGAGGCAGAGGCAAGCGGGTCTCTGTGAGTTCAAGGCCAGCCTGGTCTACAAGAGCTAGTTCCAGGACAGGCTCCAAAGCTACAGAGAAACCCTGTCTTGAAAAACCAAAAATAAAAATAAACACAAGAAAGAGAAAGAAAACATCACACCAATTTCCATTCTTAGTGGCGATTATTTTTGTATTCTAGCATTGTGTGGGGTTCCCTTCGTGAATCTTGTCAGCCATGCGTTTTGAATTTCCAGATCTGCCTGACTCACTGAGGCATGATTAGGAACTGTAGAGGAGAGGAGAGGCTCTAGTCATCAGACTAACCCCCTGGAGCCTACGGGCCTCCTCTTTTCTCATCGAGGCAGTGGATTTCTTTGCAGGAGTGTAAAGAAATATAAAGAAAAACCACTTCCTTTCCGCGATGAGGGTCCTGAGGGATGCACTCACTGGTTTGGCTGAAGAGTCCGCTGAAGGAAATAGTGACGGAGGAGTCTGTCTAGTCAAGAGGGACAAAAGAGGGATGGTAGCGCACACAAGGATGCCCCAAGGGGGCGTTGTTTCACCCTCACTGTTAGGGCTGAAGAAGGAGAGGAGCAGAGACACCCAGAGTGCTGAAAGCAGCAGACCAGAACTTATGTAGAAAACAGTGTCAGAGTCAGTGTAAACTCAAGGCAGAGAAGGAGCAGGAAAGAGGCAAATGCCCCAGCTTTGCTCTTGGAACCTTCAGTTTTCCATTGGTCAAACCAAGAGACACATTAGTCAGGATTCGCCAGAGAGCTAGACCTGTTGGGTCATAGAGGAGGAGACTGGCTGTGTGGGATTGCCATCGAGAGAGGTGACGATGGAAGTCCAGTCCAAGGACAGAAGACTGGCCTGGCAGCTCAGTGGGCAGGCAGGAGCCAAAGAAGCAAGCGTCTCCTTCCTTCACGTGAGGTCCAGCATGTCCGCATGGCACTGGGAAATGTGTTCTGATGGAAAACATCAGGGGCAACTCTTTCCATCATAAAAGTATGCTTTTAAATATGTGAGAAATATATTTTAGCTTGTCTGAAGTATGGTGGTTTAGATTTGTGCCGTGTGTTCACTAAATTATTTACAAATGATTTAAGAGTATCTAAGGAATAATCAACCAAATTGATACGTTGAAATTTAAAAATAGAAATAAAACTTTAAAAATATTTGGGGATTCTCCTCTCTTAGCCCTATGGATTTAATGAAGGAAGCTGCTAAGAGGTGAGAGAAACATCTGTGGCTTAATAGACACCAACTACTTGATGTATTGCAAATTAAAATTCTCAGTTTTATTTCTATTTAACACTAAATGGGCCAATGCTATAACAGGGATCATGACATTCAGATTTACAAGTTCTAAAATTATTAGGTCTTCTAAATCATAAGGTAAAAGTGTTAGAATTTATTAAGAACATAGGACTTAGAAGTTTTTAGTTATAGTGAAAGAACTATAAATAAATAAATAAATAAATATAAGTAACTGTACATAGCATTACAGTTACTAAGTTTGAAAGCACTGAAACATTTGTGCCTATACTATTTGTATCTGGTTGAATTTTCTTCTGTAAGATACCTGAAACAGTTTAAAAGAAGAAGGACTCATTTTGACTCCCAGCATCAGAGAGTCTGTTGTTGGCTGGCTCTGCCATCTGGGGGCTGTGCTGAAGTAGGGCATCATGGTAGAAGGGCTTGGAGGAACAAGTCACCTCACCTCCTGAAAGTCAGGAACAGAGGAAAGAGAGGTGCAGGGACCAGTTTCAGAAGACACAGACCCCAAGGAGATATGCTGGGGATGTATGTCTTCCAAATAGGCCCACCTCTGAAAGTTTCCATCACCCCCAACAATGTCATCAGATCAGGAATCCAAGAGTGAGGTAATCCACCGATGAAGTCAGAGTTGTCACAGCTCAGTCATCTCAATGCTTGAGTCCACCAGTTGTGGACCAAACCTTCAACACACGAGCTTTCTAGGGGATACTTCGTGTCCAAAGGCAGTGCTGTGGTGTGCTGTGAAATAAATATACTAATGAAAAGCTTGCTGAAATATGCAGACTGTGTGTTCATACTCCACGAAGCTGCCACCTTAAACCTGTCACAGCTGAGTCTGAGGAAACAGGAATGAACGGAAGACAGGGCCTTGAGTTTGGCAATAGCTGCTCACAGTATTACTCTGCTTGGCATTGTGCTTTAGCTTGGCAGATTTTAACATCAACCATGTTTGTCTTCAAGGAGGAGTATCACAGGCGTAACTTCACGGAAGTGCTCTCTCCTAACATGTACAACAGCAAACTCTGGGAAACCTCGGGCCACTGGCAGCATTACAGTAACAACATGTTCACCTTTGATATTGAAAAGGACACCTTTGCCCTCAAACCCATGAACTGTCCAGGGCACTGGTGAGTACTGGACATGAAGGGGACCCTGCATGTGTACATAGCATCTCATTGGAGTTAGCTTTGCATTTTATTCCTTTGCTCTTTAAAGGGATTTCCTGTCATGGGGAGAGTGGAGGCCATTAATCATCGTACCTTGTCATTTCATCGTAGAGAATGGAGTTCCTTGTTAAAGTGTGCCCGGTCTTTGGCAGGCGTGGGATGTTAGCTCGGAACTCTCATTTTCTGCACTTCTCAGAGGGCAATAGTGTGCACTGATATTACAGATCATTATATTTGTAATTATTATACATCAAATATACATGCTCACAGGCTATTTAATTCTTACACACGGTTTGGCTGATTATAATAAGATGCACAAAACCCTGGTCAGTGGATGATCTGACGGGGGCAGCATTTCAGGAGGAGATGGTGTGGACAGGATTCTTTGTCAGTGCTGCGGTGATGGCAGCTCACAGTTTGTCTTTCCTAGAAGAGAGCTAAGGCTGTCAGTCACCTGTGTGGCACGTCCTTCGTATGTGAGGCACAGGGTTCCATCTCTGGGCCAAAAAGACAAATAAAAAATAATCATAGGAGATTATTAGATCAGCTGCCTGTTGATCTAAGAGCCAGCGTGAGGCATTTGTGCATCTAGAGACTTAGCGTCAGAGTGTGAGATGATCACTTTTCTCTCCATCATGTAAAGTCTGTTCATTCTGTGCCCTTTCTAGTCTAATGTTTGCGCATCGCCCACGATCCTGGAGGGAAATGCCTGTCCGGTTTGCTGATTTTGGAGTTCTTCACAGAAATGAACTCTCGGGAACTTTAAGTGGCTTAACCCGAGTCAGGCGCTTCCAGCAGGATGACGCTCACATCTTCTGCATGGTGGAGCAGGTAGGCAAGGACACCGGGGAGGGCTGGCTCGCAGACCCACAGCTCGGTCTCCTCAGCTGTTGTGCACTGCGAGGTGTGCCCCTGTCCCTGCCTGTTCACTGAGCAAGACCTGGTCCTCTGGTTTAGAGTTAAGAGGCCAGCGGTTTCCCAGAGTGAACTTTGTTGCTTTCCTTCACTTTATTAACTCCAGCTCCACACATGGGTATCTTAAGGGAACTTGGGGTGTTTGTTTTCAATGTATCGCCTGCAACTTAGTCCTACCTATATTTTCAGTTCAAACTAAAATTGTCATGCAAAGATCACTGATAAACACTGCTAGTTTGATCTGGCATAGAACAACAACGGCACATGGAAAGTTTGCCAAGAGATGCTACACTGTACAGCAAGTCTTGGGAAATTTAAAGGGTTTGATAAAATATGTTTTCCAACTACTGAAATCACTATAAAAATTAATATCAGAAATTTATTTGGAAACTGAACAACATACTTCTAAATGTTCCATAGATTAAAGGAAAAATATAAAATAAAATTAGAAAATGTGATCTATGTAATAAAATGAAAACAAATGCATCACAAATTATGGGATGACATTAGTATGATGTCTACAGGGACATATACAGAACCCCAGCTTCTACTTAAGAAACCAGGAAAAGAAAAGAGCCAGTTACATCCAGTGTAAGACAAAGAAAGCAAAGAGATAATGAGTGTGCTGGCTAGTTTTTATGGCCACTCCATGCAAGCCAGGGTTAGTTTGGATGAAGGAACCTCAACTGAAGAAATGTCTCCACCAGCTGGCTTGTGACAAGCCTGTGGTTAATTTGCTTAATAGATGATTGATATGGTAGGGCCCAGGTCACTGTGGGCAGAGCCACCCCTAGGATGATGGTTCTGTGTTCTATAAGAAACTGAGCACACCATGAGGAACAAGCCAGTAAGCAGAACCCCTCCACGTCCTCTGCTTCACTTGCCGCCTCTAGGTTCCTCCATTGCTTTCCTCAGTGATGGACTGAGATATGGAAGTGTAAGCAAAATAAACCCTTTCCTCCCCAAGTTGCTTTCGTTCATGGTGTTTCATTATAATTGAAACCTTATCTAAGACAATGGGCAAGCAAGAGACTTATTGTTTGGTTCTTAAATTCCTCTTCAACTTTGTTACTGAAGGTGTGGCCCCTGGCTTTTGGTGAAAATCTTAGGAATTAGAACCTTATTGGAGGAAGTTAGGCCATGGGGTACACCCTGAAAGGATCTTGAGTCCTAACGGGAAAACTGCACCCCCTTCTTCCATGGCTGGCCTCCCCAGAACAGAAAAGGTCCTGAAAAACCAAACCAGAGAATCTGCTCCCCATTCTTACACAGATGGCCTCCCCAGGAGAGGACAGGCCGTGGGGAGCCAGACCCGAGCAGCCTTATACCCCTCTTCCACAGCTGGCCTCTGATACAGGCTCCTTGCCAGGATGTTCAGACTGACATAGTTCCAGAAACAGCAGAACCAACTGAAAACAAAAAAATATAAGAGGACACCAACAAAACCCAAAACCTGGTTATCTAAGAGGATCAATAAAATTTGTAAGACTTAAGGAAAAATGTGAGTTGGTGCAGACTCCGCAGATGCTCAGGACATAAGGCTTATGTGTTTATCAGTGCAGAAAGACTTCATTAAACAACAAATAAATAGACTAAAGATTTGGCTAGAAAGCCACCAGGCCTTTGAAAGCCATCAAAGTCCAAAGTCACATAATTCAGGCAAATCCATGAATAACCTTGTGCCAATGAATGTGGCAACTCAGAAAGTAGACAAATCTCTGAAAACTGCAAACTGTCAGCCTTTACTCAAGTAGAAGTCAATGAGTGACCTTGTGGCCGTCCGAGAAATTAAATTGACAGTGCATGTCTGTTTCACTGGCTCTAAACACTAAAGGAAATTCTAGACAGAATCTTAAAGAAACCTGAAGAGGAAGAAGTCGTTACCAGCTCGTCCTAGGAGGATTTCAGTGCTCTGAAACAAAACCCGACACAGATATTTCTAGAAAAGACTGATCTGGGTGTGGCACACAAAGAACAATGCATCTTAACCAAGTAGACTCTGTCCCAAAAGTGGAAGATATATAATGTTAGATTTATACAGGTTTAATATTACAAAATGAACCATTGTAATTTACCATATTATCTACCTGAAAAAAAAAAAAAGAAAATTTATCTTGAAGCTGAAGAACACTTGCTATTCTTGTTCATGCTGAGCCCACATTTGGTCCCCAGCATCCACACGACCTCCATAGACACTGCATGCACATGTTGTAAGACATTCATGCAAACAAAACATTCATAAACATAAAACTAATTTTAAAACAGAAAGACGGCATATCTCAATATTATTCTATCAGTGGATGCATCAGGCAAAACCCAGCCTTCACTTCTCATTGAAAACCCTTAAGAAAGAAGGAAGAGAAGAGAATTTCCTCAACCCAATAGTGGGTACTTGTAAAAAACCTAAACAGGAACAAGATAAATATGTTACTTCTCATTGATTCTACTAGTAATTATTACCCTGGGGAATCTCTTGATGCAAGAGAGATAAATAAGCAAATAAGCAAACATCCACATTAGCTATATATAATTTCATTGCTAAGGGATCTGATACCGTCTGACCTCTGCAGACATCAAGCATGCATGTGGTGCACATACATGCAGTCAAACACTCATTTTCACATAAAAAGTTTAAAAAGCTTTTCAAGTCAGTTTTACTATTGATTTGACTACTACTATTTAACATAAATAATGTATCATTTAAAATGCCATGAATTAATTTGAATTGGCATTCTGTGTGAGTGTTTCAACTGCTTTATTTCAGATTGAAGAAGAGATAAAGGGGTGCTTGCACTTTTTGCAGTCTGTTTACTCAACGTTCGGCTTCTCCTTTCAATTAAACCTGTCAACACGGCCTGAGCACTTCCTAGGAGAGGTTGAGATGTGGGATGAAGCTGAAAGGGTAAGCACTGTGGCAAGTGCCGCATGCCTGAGGAAATGCACTTCCGTGGGGAGTG
Source organism: Chionomys nivalis (assembly GCF_950005125.1). Classification (NCBI taxonomy): domain Eukaryota; kingdom Metazoa; phylum Chordata; class Mammalia; order Rodentia; family Cricetidae; genus Chionomys; species Chionomys nivalis. Next base: position 26,804,257 of record NC_080108.1, on the reverse strand, counting down.
AGTGTGTAGACTGTGGCATGTGGCTAGCCAGTTCTCCCCACCGCAGTGACTATCTGCCCTACCCTCTGAAGCTCACGCGGGATTCTGTTTATAGTCTTCAGTCCTAGTCTGCCTTTCCTAGACACTCACAGGTGCTAAGCATGCACCAGGAGGCCAGAAAATAGGGGACACTGTATGGAGAGTGTAATGGTTGCTTTCGTTCAGGGAGTAGATGGATGCTAGGTAGAGGTGCACGGCCGCAGGCTAGGCATGAGCTGTAATGGGGTCTCCTCCTCACACATACCCCTGCCCCGTGCCCTAACTTTTCTTCCCTACCTACTGAGTGGAGGATCAAAGTCCATTGAGGTCTTATCCCCTGGGAAGGGTGCTGACTTGTTTTACCTAAAAGTCGCATGAAAGTCGAAAGAGAAAAAGAGGGTTCAAAGCATGGCTCAGTGACTCTGCTTTCTCACACGTCAGTTCTGCGGGGAACTGCATCTCTCTAAGGATCAGGACTGAATGTGAGGTATGATAGTGGTGGCTACACACAGGTGACAGCGCCTGCTGCATAAGACTGTGCTCAAGACCTTAAGTGAATTCATGTATATGAACTAATGGTGGGCCCTGTGCCAGGCAGCTGTGCAGCTGGTCTGTCATCATCACCATCAGCCTCACTCCAGCTGTTCAGAATGGGGTGGGTTACAGGGACTAAAGGAGGGATGGGCCTGGCATGGGAATAATGAGGTGGAGGTCTTGACAGTTTTATTCCTTTTGATTGACATGGCTAAAGTTTAGCAGACCAGCCTGAAGCCTCCCAGGAGCATGGCAGTTACAGGATAGAACTTCCTCTGCTTTGGGGGCTTTCTCCCAAGTGACCACCTTGGATGATCTGGGAGCCAGTAAAATGAGCACTTAGGGTTTAGTCTATTGCTGTCTTCCCCGCTTTCCTCACAAGTCTCTGTGATGGCTTGAAAACCACCGGAGCTTTCTCAGCCCTCCCCATAACAACTCTGCTCCCCTTGTGCTGCCTCATCCTCTTCCCAGAGCCTGAAAACAGTTTGGTGACCTCCACTTCATAGTCTTCTCCAAACCGTGGCCTGCCTGAGGAACTCTGGGACCCTCCAATTGCCTCAGTTTCTCCATCTAGTATCCCTCCTCCTACTGAAACAGTACAGTCAAGGAGGGACCTCCCAAGCCTGTGAAGTACCTCTATGCAGGTAGCTTTTCTTGGTCCTAAGCTAGGGGAGGTTGCTCCTGTAGAGTTAGGTCCACTAGGGGTGTTGCTGGCATCTTAGGAATGAAATTCTCTCTGTCAAGAGCATGTCATGACTGAGACCCTGGAAAAGCCTACCATGACCCCAGGAATCAGTTTCTTGGTGATTCCAGCTGGAGCTCAAAGGTACCATTGTTGCCTTGACTTCCCAAGACCCCCTGTATTACCAGTTGGTCAAACTCCTCCTAAGTGCCAGTGTTTGGGGTTATGACAGGAACCTGGGTGGAGTTTTGACATATTTTTTTTCGTGTTCTCCAGAGAAACTGGCCCAAGGCTTCTTCTATTAGTATTTATCTGAACACTCATTCACCACAAATAAGTACCAAGCAATCTTCACCATAGGCTGCATCCAAAGCCTGAACTAGATTAGGCTGAAGACAAAAGTGAGGTTCCATACTCATACCCAGTAACTCATAAGGGTTCCCCACCCCCCAGTTGAAGCAGAGGTCAAAGAAACACAAAGGGAAGCAGTGGCAAAGTCTTCTGGCTCCGCCTTCCTACCCACCATACACAGTGAGGAAGCAGGACCAAAGCTCTCAGGCTCACCCACCTACAAGAAGACATAGGCCTCAGGCACACTACTAGGAGACATAGTGTTCTGCTTTGTTTTGTCAGCTTGCCACAAACCTAGATGTGTCTTGGAAGAGGGAGTCTCAGTTCCGCAATAGACTGACCTGTAGGTATGTCTCATGTCTGTGGGACATTTTCTTGATTGCTGACTGAATCCGAGCCCAGGAGCAAGCCAGTGAGCAGTGTCCCCAATGGCCTCTGCTTCAATTCCTGTCTCTTGGCTCCTACCCTGACCTCATTTCATGATGGCTGTGGCCAGGGACTTGTAGGATGACAGAAACTGTTCTGTCCCCCGAGTTGGTTGTGGTCATGGCCTCATCACAGCAACAGAGAAGCGAACTAGGAGCCACTGCTATCAGTGTGTAGGACACAGGGCCTGCTCTGGAAGGAACAATTTAGGAAACAGTGCGCTTTTCCCCAGTTAAGAGGGACATACGCTTCCAGAACCAGAACCACCGTGGTCATCTTTGCGTTGCCCTCACTCAGCACTTTGTTGAATGTGAAAGATGCTTGAGAGTGTGCACTGAATGAAGGTAGAGTGTGATTAATATGTATAGATAGTTGTAAGCTATATAGCCAAAAAGATGAATATGAAATAAAGCAGAAGTTTTTAATGATCTCTTTTTTAAAATAAAATAGCAACTGCAGAATAGCTTGATGGAATTTGGAAAACCATGGAAAATGAACCCAGGAGACGGAGCATTCTATGGCCCTAAAGTAAGTAGAACATATGCCTGAAAAAAAGAGAAGGTAAAAAAATAAAACAAAACATGAAAACTGTCTCTAAGCAAGCATTTCTTAATTTACAGATCGACATAAAAATTAAAGATGCTATTGGCAGATACCATCAGTGTGCTACAATTCAGCTGGACTTCCAGCTGCCCATTAGGTTTAATCTCACTTATGTTAGGTGAGTGATTCTAGTATCTTCACTATTTTTTGTAAGATCATGGGCAATACACAAATAAGCACTATCGAGTTCTAGTGTCTATCCTATGCACTATACATTTGTTGACTTCTATGTAATATGGGGGTTTTCTTCATCTATTTATAGTGCTAGGTCAAAATAGTTAAGCCTGGGTACTTTATAAAGGAACAAGATTTATTTGGCTAAAATTCTGGCAGTTCTAAAGTGCAAACAGCCTGGCACAGGCTTCTGGCACAGGTCTCCTACTGCTTCTCAACATGACAGAGACATGGAAGAGGAAGTAGCTTTGTGTGGACGAGATCAAGTACACGTGGTGGCCCTGCTCTCTTGAGAGCTAAGCTAGCTGTGCGAGGAGACCTACGGTCGTCCCTTCCTGGGGTATCCTGCTTGACCTAACCACTTCCCAGACCTTTTTATTCTTCCTCTCCCAGGCTCAGGGTAGAGGTCAGTGATAGAGTGTTTGCTCAACCTTTGCCAGGCCTCGGATTCAACAATCTCCCTCAAATTGTTTTCCAATATTTCTGATGGCTGAAGAGTTGTTTTAATTAAGAATTCTGTTGTTTTTTCTTTAGCTTATTTCTATGGTGGACGGTGTTTATTTAGTACTCTAACCACTTCTAGGATAAGATCTACTTGGATCTTGGCTTGCCATTAGTTTGTTGAGAATATTTGAATGCATATTCTTACAGGAAATTGGTCTGTAGCTTTTTTTTTTTTTTTTTTTTTTTTTTTTTGTAGAAGCTTTGCTAGATCTCAGTATCTAAGAATGCTGGTCTTTTAAAACAAGTGGGGAAGTGTTCCCTTCTGTTCTGTTTTCTGGAAAGGATGAGGTAAATTTGGTGTTATTTCTCTTATAGGCAATTGGTAGAGTTTCCACTGAAACTGCCCACAGTTATGTTTCCCTTTGGAGAGAAATTATTGTCACATTTCAAATCTCATAATTTTCCTATCAGGGTTTCACTTGAGGGAGGGGTGGAGGGGAATTCAATCATCCAGGTAAGCATCGCCCTAGGAGTGTGTGGAGGGTGGAAGCTAGGGGAGCATTGGTCCGTAGACAGATCAGGGTGGTGATGGTTAGAAGTGGCATCAGAGAGATGAACCAAATGGCAGTGGTTTGTGTGTTTTGGAGAAGGGGCTGGTGTGATTTTTGAAGCGTAGGGAGCAGGAGAGCAAAGCATCACCATAACTTCTTAAGATCTCAAGGGGGCTCACTATGGAAACACATGTTAACCTCTTGCGCACAGCCTGGAGGAAGGGTATCTGTAAAACTCAGCAGCCGTCCTATGAAATGATGCAAATAAATCTCCCAGTTATGATAAGGAACATTTATCAGCCAACAACAGCATCTCCCCAGAACCAGGAAGGCAGTGAATATATTGCCTGTTTTATTGCTGCCCAGAATTATCCCAGGAGTGCAGATAGGTAAATCTTTGTACAAGCTCTCATGTCTAAAATCCTGCAACTCAGATGGCGAAACCTCAGAGCAGTGACGCTAGAGTGCAATGTCCAGTCCGCCTCCGTGCATGTCAGCGGTCGTCTTCTGGGAGAAACAAGAGTGGCACGGAGTGTCAGGGAGGATAGAGTGTGATATTTATATGGTGCCTCCATCATGAGATTGTATCAAAGGCAAGACAGGTACTTACGAGAAGGTTCGAACCACATTCTTGGAGTGGGAAGAATGAACATGACAGAGTTACTGGATCTCTCCTAATTTACATACAAAGTCTCATCCACTGCGATTGTTTGGAGGGACTCAGCATTTATTCTAGGTTTGTTGGATAATGTAAGTGTGTGAGCATAATTTTCTGTTACTAGTTGAAGAAGATGATGAGACAGAGAATGTTGGACACACAGAAGCCTGCACAGAGGCTAGCCTACTTCTCTTCCATTTCCCACACAGAACAGCCAAGAACATTTAGTAATATTCCATACTGTTCCACGTGTGGAGTAGGTGACATCTGCATAGGTCCACACAGGAGTGAGCTCAGGCTGCTTCTGAGTGTCCCCTCCCCACACTGCGCAGACTTCTGCCCGAGCCTGCAGTGCCCATCAGCAGGAGTGTTCAGCACTGACCGTGTCCAGTTTTGACACATGTACATTGGGGCTAAGTGAGGTTCTCTCTGATTTGTTTGTCTCGAGTGTGGTTTAGAAGTGCTAACTGGTATAATTTTGAGAAAAAAGTTTCTCCAAAGAACTTCTTCTGTGTCATGGATTATGCGTGCTAAATGAACCGAGCTTTGCATTCTGAGGGTGTGCACACAGGTCTTGGTGAATCTCACTTCTTTGAAGTTGGCAGTCAAAGTTGGCATCATAGTTTTTTCCTCTTGGGGAATGATGAACTAGAAAGTCTCTGTCATGATGGTGTGTTGGTCTGTGAGGTAAATTTGACTGGTGGACTTATATCAGAAGTATATTGGAAAAATAAGGCTTACAATGGGGGAGTGGATGCAGGGAGAATTGGGTTAAATAAGACTGTCTGTGAGGGGCATTTGTGAAGCTCAGAAAGGGCACATGGGGGTCACAGTGATGCTCAGCCTTTGTGTATTTGTGGTGTTCTCTGATAAAGTGATTTAAAAACAAATAAAGAAAGTTAGTGAATAGGACAAAGTCTTGAGGAAAGCTGCTAATAAAAGCAATTTCCTAATGAAGATACCAAAAAATAATAATAGTAACAGACAGCACTAAATATAGGATTAGGAGATAAACTTATTGCTGGCCTTAGGGAAATACCTAATGTGCATTTTTCATTTCTTCAGTAAGGATGGGGATGAGAAGAACAGGCCTGTGATCATCCACCGCGCCATCCTGGGCTCTGTGGAAAGGATGATAGCCATTCTCTCGGAGAACTACGGTGGGAAATGGTAGGTGACGTGGAGGGAAAGCTGGGCGGCTCTCCTCCATCTCAGGTCTGAGCGGATTACGTTTTTGCCTCATAATTAGCAAATGCAGAATTCTTGTTCCATTTTCCATATTGGGAAACAGAAGAGCACAGGCAGACTGACATAAAACTGCACCATTGCCCTTCAAGGCCCGTGAACTTGGGTGTCGAAGAGCTGTCCTTTCACCTTTCCCAAGCCCACCAGAGCTTCAGTTCCCTCTGGGAAACATGTCCTGTCTCCCACTGTCCCGTGTCTTACCCAGCTGCCTTCCCATTCACCCGACTGTTCCCCTGGGGGATCCCTGTGGCCAGTGACCGCAGAGGACAGCATGCGCATCTGGCCTGCATATGACACACACAGTACACCAGCACCAGGGGAGAGAAGCCGCCCCAGCGGTACAGGCCCAGTAAGAAAAGGAAATGTCCTCACGTGTTCCAGCTTGGGGTCTCCTGGAAGGCAAGCTGGCCACAGGTGTGGTGAGTGGGTGCCATTCTGATCACAAGGCCAAATCTAGAGAAGTAGTCAGATTGAAAATAGGCAACAGGTTTGCAGAAAGGGATGTTATGTCACCATGGGACACCGTGCTGCATGGCCTCATGTCAACTAGACACAAGCTAGAGTCATCTGAGAGGAGAAAGTGCCTCTGTAAGATCTGCTTGTAGGGCATTTTCTTAACTAGTGATTGGTGAGGAAGGACCCAGCCCATTCATTGTAGGTGGTGCCATCCCTGGTCTGGTGGTCCTGGGTTCTATAATAAAGCAGATTGAGTTGAGCAAGCCAGTAAGCAGCTCCCCTTCATGGCCTCTGCATCAGCTCCTGCCTCTAAGTTCCTGCCCTGTCTGAGTTCCTGTCCTTCAGTGATGAACAGGGATGTGGGTGTGTAAGCCACATAAACCCTCTCCTCCTCAAGCTGCTTTCCTCATGGTTTTTCATCACAGCAGTAGAAACTAAGACAGCTCTGATGGTGGTATTGCCCAGCAAAAGGCCTTCACTGTTGAGTTTTTGAATATTCAAGAGGACCCAATCATTGGTTCATGAACTGTGGCCAACCGGATAGTCATGGACTCTACCACATGAATGTGACCTCACTAGGTTCCACATTGCTAAGCTCTTCTGAGGAATCGATTCTCACCGGTTCTAATCCAGGGGAGCAACAAACTACTTTGGGGAAGGTGATTGTTTTGTGTCCCTTTCTTTATGCAAGGCCAATGACAGAGGATAGCGATTTCCTTAGAAAAGATGGCAGCTCTGGGTGTTGCTTTGTTCTGTCCTGCCAGCAGTACCATGGAGCAACTCCTTAGAGACGTGAGGGAGTGAGCCAGCATCACGGGACTCACCAAACCCATGCTTAGAGGCGAGTGCCTCGCCAACAGCCATGGCAAGAACTGGTACAATGTAACGCACCCTGGGATGCTGCGCTCCAGAAACCACCAGCAGAACGATAGCCCCTGTCCACTAATAGCTTAGTTCTGCCTTCAGAACCTGCTGTCTCCAGAGCTCTTGTCCCTTGCAGCCACTGCAGCAGATGTTGGGTACCATTGCTAGGATCCCTGCCTCAGTTTCCTCCAAAAGTTCTGTGTCATTGCATCAGCCTTGCCAGGCGATGCTGCCTTCTTGGTGACACGGTCCCCAGGCAGTGTGCTGTGCTCATCTGTCTGAGCAGTAATAAGTAAGCGGGACATTCCTGAACTGATCTTGCAAAGGTCCTGTATACCTAGAAAGTCTATATGTCCCCAGTAGCTCATCCAGAGCAATGTACTGTGGTCTCACAGAGCTTATAAACTATTACAGTTCTACAGAAGCCAAAGTGCAGGGATGAATACCCACGAATTAGCATCTTTATATTTCTAAACGGTTGGCTCTGGTTTAAACAGGTAGAAATAGGTGAGGTGATGTGTCTTCATTAGAGTGGAATAGTGAAGTGGGTCAAACCTAAGGGAAGCTGGTGGGATGAGGACGTGCAGAAGGGGATAGAGGTGATTCTGTGCAGTGACTAGTCTCTCCTCAGGGACAGCCATACTCCCCACACTTTGTGTATCAACTTCAAATAGCTGCCAAATTTTGATGACAATATCTCAGAAAATGAGATTCCCTGGGGGCAATAGGATAGGGTAGAGTAAGACCAGAGCATAAAAGTATGTGACTGTGCATATTAATAAAGTAGAGGCTGGGAAGGGTCCCCACCACACCACGATGAAGAAAAAGGTAAATGTGTCTCACAGCGAACATCGCCCTCTGTATTTTTTTAAAACAGCATTGTATTTGGACACACTCATAGGTTTGCATGTAGTTGTAAGAGGTAATGCAGAGAGATGTATAATTTACCCGCTTTCCCCTGGTGGTTTCATGTTGCAGAATTATACAGTACATCACAACCATGCTTCAGTGCTGCCAGCCCTGTTCAGATATTACCATTTCTTGTGTGGTCAGTTCTATGCATGGGTGTGTTTTGTTCCATAAGATTGTATCATGTGTAAACATGAAGTCGTCACCACCAGTCATGGTACTGAAGATGCCACCGTTTGTAACAACCACTCATGCTGACCTTTTACGGATACACATGCTCTATCCCATGGCAATCTACTAATCCAGCAACCATACACCAACTTTTTTCTCCACAATTCTGTCAGTTCAAGAATGTCACAAAAATGGGGTTATGCAATATGTCATTTTCTGATTGGTTATTTTTCATTTGCCAGAAGTAAGAGCCATCTTTATTCTGTCAGTTTACTGGGATTTTTCGTGGTGTTCCAAAATGTAGTTGACCATGTTAGACGGTTCACCCACTGAAGAACAATTGGGATTTTCAGTCAGAGCTGTACTAAGTAAAGCTGCTGTGGCTGTCAGTGTGAGGTGCTATGTAGTCACAAGGCTACAGTGGCTGTCAGTGAGGTGCTGTGTAGACAGAAGGCTCCTGGGATAAAGGCCCGGGAGTGCAAGAATGTGTCCTCCTTCTTTTCCTCTCAAAATTCCTTTTCTGTCTACTCTGACGCCTCCCAACTTAAAGTTTCGTTTGCTTCTTTGCCATTTTACCAATACCACTGTCTTATGAAGCTCACCTTGAGAAAGTGTTGATGACTTTTAACCACATAAGTGGTCACTTTTAAATACCTTTAAACATACATATTTTACGTATTTTTCAGGCCTCTCTGGTTGTCTCCTCGCCAGGTAATGGTCATCCCTGTAGGTCCAACTTGTGAAGATTACGCACTTCAGGTAGGATGACAAACCTTTAAAGTATATAATAACTTGCCGTGTACTCTGTGTAGGTAGGTGATTGAAGATAACGCCTACCTAGCATGTTTCTAACAGCCTGAGCTTTGAGTTGTTGGGAGCAGTGTGTGAATTATGTCTGTGGAGCTGCATCAGATCTGCTTCTTATGTTTTTGAGCCCTTCACACTTACTTTTTCCCACGTGTCTGTGTTGGGGAAAGAAAGCGTATTATCTGCAGCTCATAACAATGGTTATTTATCATCTTACTTTCGGGTAGAGGTCTGGGAGCAGCTTAGCTTGTTGGTTCTATTTTTTAAATTTTTTTTAAAAAATGGTTATTTGGACTTTTTTTTTTTTTAAAGGCAGGATCTCTCTATGTAGCCCTTCTGTCCTGAAACATAAACAAGGATGGCCTCGAACTCACAGAGATCCTCCTGCCTCTGCCTCCTGAGTGCTGGAATTAAAGTCATACACCATCACACCCGGCTCATTTGTTTTCTATGTATGAGTGTTTTCCTGCCTGTCTGTATGTGCACCATATTTGTGTCTGGTGCCTAAAGAGTTTAGCAGAGGCTCCCAGAGCCCCTGGAACTAGTGGGGGTGGAGGTGAGCCATGATGTATGTGCTGGGAACCAAGCCCACATCCTCTGCAAGAGCAATACTTACTTTAACTGCTGAGCCACTAGCTGGTTGTTTCTAGCACGGCATCTTGTGAGGCTGCAGCTCAGGACACAGGCACCATGAGCCTGTGTGATCTCAGGCTGTTGGAATGCTCTCCAGAGCAAGGGGTCTGAGAGTGAAGTGGCAGGCTTTGACAACCTAGATGCAGTAGTAACATGCCCTCCCTTCCAGCCTTTTTGAGTCACAAAGTCTGAACAAAGTGGCAGTCGCTGTGCAGGGTATTAGGAGATGGGAAACGGGGCTGCTGTGGCGTCTGGCAATGATGCAATGACAGAAATATTCCTCTTTCTTCTAGGTGTCCAAGGAATGCTTTGAAGAAGGCTTTATGGCCGATGTGGACTTAGATGACAGCTGTACACTAAATAAGAAGATACGGAATGCACAGCTGGCTCAGTATAATTTTATTTTGGGTAATTTAAGTTCATCTACTTTTTCAGATACTCTGCTTGGGGTTTTACTTAAGGAAAATGAAAAGGAGGGGAATGGTGTAACTGCTTATCACAAGTTGACTGTTGATGGTAGTGCCAAAGGAAGTGTCCTGCAGCTCCACACGAGCCATGGTGTGGCATCACTGGCTCCACGTGGGGTCCCTGGTGCGGCGTTGCTAGTGACAGTTAACGTTTAAGCCCAAATGGAGATAGACACCCAGCTTATTTATTTCTTCAGTGGAATTGCACTGCTTCTACCCGACCCCTGCACAAAGCCCAGATGCTCCCCTTGGTTTTCTGGTTTATTAGAAAGCTTGAATTAAGTTATGTGTAGAAAAGACTCCAAATTTCAAATGATCAAAAGAAAAGATGAATAAATAGCATTCCCAGAGATAATGTAATTGGGTATAATCCAAAATATGGCTTTGAAAAAGAAATGAATGAAAATTAGCAATGATATCAAGAGAAACTGAAATTGCTATGCCTGGAGGCATAGTATGGATATGACCTGAAAGCTAAAAGGTTGTGTAGCAGAAAGAAAAAAAAAGTGCCTAGAGTTGTGCTGCCAACAGTTGTTCACTGGTATTTTTGTCTTGTAGAATTATAAATCTCATATTATCAGATTGAAAAGGTACCAGAGTGACTAATGACCAGAAAGGTAGAATTAATAACTATGCTATTGAAAGAGTAACCAGGAACTCAGCCCTCACTAGGACTGTGTCTCTCCATTTGTTTCCTGTTTTGCTCTGATCCTTTATACTTTATTCCACTTAACAGTTTCTTCTTTCTATGTGGCAAGAAACTTAAATGCATATTCCTGCGTCTGCTCACTGTATGGGTTACTAGAGAGAGCAGGCTTTCCCCCACATTCTAGAAAATTCTGGTTGGCTTGCCTGGATCCAACCACTTGATGTTTCCTTGGCGTCCCTAAATAGGGTAGGAAGAATCAGATGTCGGTAAAAGCTCCCTTCCCATTTGTGTCCTTAGGTAGACAGGAGAAGGGCTTAGACACCATCCCTCCCCTCAAGACCTCGAGGACGGTCCTAATGTTCACTAGACTGAAATTTAGTAAGTAATATTGAGGGGAAACTCAGGCATGTATCAAATGACTGTTAACTGTAGGTGAATCGTTAATTTTAAAAATATTTATTTCACTTTCTTTTCTACAGTGGTTGGTGAAAAAGAAAAGATAAATAACGCAGTAAATGTTCGAACAAGAGACAACAAAATTCATGGAGAAATTTCAATAGCTTCTGTCATTGAAAAATTGAAGAACCTAAAAAAATCACGCACTTTAAATGCTGAGGAAGACTTTTGAAGTCTGTTCCTTGTACGTCTACATTTTCCTAACCACTTAAGATATTAGTACTTCTCAGAACCTTGGGGGTCACTGGCAGGCCACTAGTGAGTTCACATAATGGACAATGACTATTTGATACATACAAATTTTAATTCATTGTGTTCTGAGACTAAGCAGGAGAAGTTGGAGAAACTCAAAGAGATCAAAACTTCAGAGACCTCACAGGTAAAATGGTATTCATTCAGAGAGAGAAACAGTAGTGAGAACTATCAAAAGTTTTCTTTGTTTTTTCTCAAAAGACAGGCTTCCAGGCTGGGGGCTGTAGTTTATAACTAGAGCATCTGCCTTGCATGTATGAGGCCCTGGGCTCCATCCCCAGCAGCCACCGCCTCTCACCCAACAACAAAAATAGACTTTGAAGAAAAGCCCATGGGGAGGGGGTCTTATTTTCTAATACACATGTCTCAGGTATTTTTAGGGCTCTTTTACTAAAGTTCACACTGAAACTCCATGTCCAAATTTGGAATCACTATGTCATTTAGCCAGCAATGACAGGAGAAGCACGAATATTGCGTTAGTGGCAAAGGACTATGGACCTCACATTTTGTGGAATTCGTTATTTGCATTGTAGATTAAGAGCTGCAATTTTAATGCTTCTAAATCATAATTTCTTATCATTAGAAAAAAATAAAGTCCCAAATAAAATGCATGACATGGCGTTTCGAGAAGCTCTGCAGTGTCCGTGCCGTGTTACATTGCTTTCCTAGGGCTGAATTACTGCTTTCCTGGGGGTTTCACTGCTTTGCTGAATCAAGTGGATTGCTGACTTTTTTATTTTTTAATGAGACAGGGTCTCAACTATGTAGTCCTGGCTGGTCTGGAACTCCCAGAGATTTGCCTGTCTGTGCCCCTGGACTGTATTTCTGACACTTTTAAAATTATTTTTAGTATTTTGTGTGTATGAGTGTTTTGTCTGCCTGTATGTCTGTGCACTACAGAGGCCAGAAGAGGGTACCAGGTCCCTGGAACTGTAGTTGTGGGTGGTAGCGAGCCGACGTGTGGGTGCGGGGAATCGAACCTAGGTCTTCTATAAGAGCGGCCAGTGCTCTTGACTGCCGAATCATCGCTCCAACCCCATACTTCTGATTTTAACTTAAAGGATTTAACTAGGTTCCGAATTTTACTGTCTTGGAACCTAATTAAAATAGTCTTATGCCAAAGATAATTTAGTTAAGGATTTATTTCAGTAGGTGCTGCAGAATTCAAATTAGATGCAGAAAGAAATCTGTCTTTAACATAGCAGTCATTGAACTTCCTGGGAACACTAAGAATGAACCATCAGTTAGTATCATAGATGAGACCAGTGTTACGATGTAGAGTGCAGGCTGTGATAATTTTTAAAGCTAACTTCGGGTTTGCCAGACACCATTTCATGTACTTTTTCACTTATCAAATGTACAAGTGGGGAAATGGGGAGTTTGAGGACCCCAAAGTGCATGTCAACAAAATACAGGCATAGGAAAAAGGGGCACATCAACAGTATGTTTCCTGAGATATGCATGATGGAAACAGTGCAGATCGCCAAGGGCAGCTCCCCTCCTCACTGTTGGTGGTCTCTTGATCCGGCAGCGTTGGGACTCTGTTCTTGCATGAAAATCCCACACACTTGACTCTTGTCCCAGACCCCTGAGGCTTGACCTGCTTTTCCCAGTCTCAGAGGAACTGTTGTAAGAACCGCATGTTCCCCCCAAAGTTAGACTGGGTGAAACCCAACGCAGGAGTCCTGGGTCCTGGAGCCTGGGACCTGAGCCACCTGACCCTCTTGGAGCTACTTTCCTAGCTGCATGGATCAGCTGAAATAAAATGAGTTAACATCATCACCGCCCTCTCCCAGACTCCCAGTGGAAAGAGAGGGACGTCTCCTCAAAGGATGTGAGGCCGGCTCTGCTTCTAACCACCTCCAGCCGCTTGCTACCCAACTTCCGAGTTGGGACCCGGCAATGCCCGCAGGCGGAGCCCAGCAGCAATGCGCCTGCGGGCCACGCCCCCTTCGGAGCACCCCCCTCTCAGCCCCGCCTACTGGCCCGGAAGTGCGCACGCGCACCGCAAGATGGAGGCTGCGGCGGATCCGCGGAGGTCTGTCCGCCTCCTGTCCCGCGTGCTGCTCTTCCTGTCCCAGTGCTACGTTCTGTCGGGCGACGGTGAGTTCAAGGTCGGGGGCCACAGCGGGCAAGCTGGTGGCACCAGGAGCCGCGGAAGGCCGGCGACAGACGACTGGGCGCCACAGCCCTCCGGGCCGCGGTAACCCAAAACCCAAGTTGTCCCGGTCGTTCCCGTTTCATGAACCATTATGTGCCCTGCGCAGCCCCTACCTGTTAAGCACATAAACCAAGGGTACCATATCCCAGGATAACATGTTTCTCTAATTGTAGGATCCTTAAATTTAGAGCATTCGCAGCCGCTGGCTCAGTCAATAAAGGATCCGGGCCCAACAGGCATATTCACAGTAGTTCCCAGGGCAGCAGGTACTAGACATTTTCTATTCTAGTAAATATGCTTATTTCTCTGGAGTAGGTTTTCCCCACTCTCTGTTTCCGATAAGCATTTCTTTACGAAGTCACCTTTTGGTTTTGGCTATTTGATGTGTTGTTGTTTAGATATGTAAATTAAGGGCACACAGCCGCTTTCAGTTAGACAGGTTTGATGTTTCATTCCTTTTTGAAGCCTGACTCACCTCTTAATCCTGCCCCACACTCCTCATTTCCATTTATTTATTATTGCCTATTATTATCTCCCAATTCCTTACCACTGTTGTTTTCCCTTGAATAAAAAAAAGTCTACAATGCCTCCTTAGTGCTGTGTGATTCACAGCGATTAGAAGGGCCGGATAAATCCGTGGTTATAAACTTGGTGGGGTCATGCTATCGGGAGCTTGAGGAAGTTACCCCCTTAGGGTCTTTGTTTCCTCAGTTTCTCCAGCAGCCACTGTAACTAGCCGGACCTATGGTGATTTGAACCAGCCGGTCACATGGAGTTAGGAACACTAGGGGTAATGATAATTTTATAGAATTGGCCACTTTAGGCCAGCTTTCAAGTGCTTCTGTTTTGCTAAATGGATGCTGGCTCTGTAGGTTCTTCTCTTTGGAGTTCTATTATTTCAATGACTCAGACTTGAAGCTGGCAGAGGTATTTCAGCGATTCTTATTTGGGCATACATATTAATAACAGTATTTTCTAGAATTGAGTGTCAGTGGCTTCTTTTTTCTATCAGTAAATTCTGATGAAAAGGACATTGAAGAGATGTGTGTTCTGATTCCAGTTCTGTCAAATACTTCCTCTGGGATTTTGCACAGACTCTGCCTTGTCCAAGCTTTAGTTTTTCCCCTGTGCCTGTAGCTGTTGAGTCGAACTTGGACCCAGCACTTTGCCGGCATTATATATCAATGAGCACTTAGGGTTTTCATAGCCACTTGGGAGGCAGGGATGGAGTGCTTTTTACTAATGTCACCAACCAGGGTCCCAGGTCCTAGCTAGCTGGTGACAGAACCCCTCCTGGATTGCGGGTGTCCCAGACCCGAACTCTGTGCTGTCTGAATTCCAGTAATGTGTCGTGGCTAATGATTGGTCTCTCCACTGTCTTTCACTGTTCTTCTCATCACTGTTCCTAGAGAATAAGATGCCCTCTCACCTCCCAGAAAGTACTGAGATCCCCCCTTACATGATGAAGTGTCCAAGCAATGGTTTGTGTAGCCGCCTTCCTGCAGACTGTATAGACTGTGCGACCAATTTCTCCTGTACTTACGGGAAGCCTGTCACTTTTGACTGTACAGTGAAACCTTCTGTTACCTGCGTTGTAAGTATTGCAGTTTCCTTATTCCAACTGCGTGGAGTATAGCATTAAAAATGTGCCTTACAGGTCGGGGATATCCAGAAATGATTTGATTATGGTCTTTTGTGACTGTACTGCAGAGTATTTTTTAAGTCTTGCATTTGGTTCTAGGAGTATATCTCAGTGGTAGAACATACCTTTAGTATGCATGAGGCCCTGCCCTCAACAATCCATGACCCACTGCCATTTTTTTTTTCCAAAAAATGAAGATCTTGGGCTGAGAGGCTAGCTCAGTTGGTCGGTACTTGCTGTGCAAGGATGAAGACTGGAGTTTGGGTCCCTACACCATTGTAAAAATCTAGGAATGGCTGCATGCACCCGTAATCCCAGCAATGGAGAGGCAGACACAGGACCTTGAGGGCTGGCTGTCCCTTCTAGCTGAACTGGCACTGGATGTTGGCTTGGTTGGTAAAGTGGTTGCTGTGCCTACCTAAGGACCTGAATTCGGAACTCTAGGTTCAGTAGAGAACTATCAGGGAAGACACTGGCTGTCAGTCTATCTTCCACATGCAGATGCACATATGCACACACACACGAGAACACATACATAGCACACACACACTGAAATAAACATGATTATAAATAAAGCCTTCCACTTCTTCCATCCCTGGTTTCCCTGTTTCGGTTATGTTAACAGGCGGGGCTGGTTGTTGTTGGGTGGCAGTGTTGCTCTGTGGGATTGGGAGTGTTAGTTTACTAGCCTAAGTTCTTCACGTGTAGTGTGTAGTGAGAACTAGTGTACAGAGGGATGGTAATGTCTTTACCACAGGTGAACTTGCAAAGGGATTTCTCTCATCAATGGTGGGGATGCAGCATAGTACTGTGACCAGTACCCTGTTAGGGACTTCCCACTTAGATAAAGCCATATTCATGACTAGGCCAAGTCAGAGTGAAGCAAAGTTTATTAAAGTAGAAATATGTGATGTGTGTACTTTAGACTTAAGAATGGGGGGCGGGGAGGGAGAGAGAGAGAGAGAGAGTTAAGAAAAGGACACTGCGTACTCCAAGTCAGACTCCTGGTTTCTTAAGAAAGAGTTGTGCTTAGGTGTCTTCACAGTGGCTGTAACTTTCTAAGTTACTTTATTTAAAGGCTGTAATTTAAAAGATGTAAAGAATCTCCTGTTTAAAGTTTAAATGAAAAGTATGATCTGGTTTACTTAGTTTTCCTAAAGCACAGCCTTAGAAATGAAATTGCAGTGGTCTCATGGAAGGTGCTGTTTAGGGCTGGAGGTGAAAAGAGGAGCCTAATACAGGTACAGCTAAGGCTCCAGACATTCTGGCCGGGAGTGAGTACTGGCCTTGTCTTAGAGAAGGAAGCCTTGCCTCTGTGGATAGTTTTGGTTTTATGAGTTGACTTGACATTTTTAACTATAGCCTGCAGGAAACATAAACTAGATCTCAGAGCACGGGGCTTCGTTCCCTTCCTGTATTCTCATATGTTTTTCTTCTTTCTATCCGGTCTCTTTCTTGTTGGTGTAGATGGGTTGAGTAGGTGCATGGCATATCTGGTAGCTCACTGGACAAGTAAGGGAGCAAACCTTCCAGGGAGATGGAAAGATCAGGTGTGGTCTTTGTTGAGAGAAGCACACGGCCCCACCTCAGTGCTAAGGTGTCCTCACTCTCTCCTGACTCAGTCTTCCTGGGGTTGTTACTTAGGCTCCATGAGCACTTGACACTTCCAGCAGCATGCAGTCCACCTGAGAGCCACATGGTGGCAGTCACGCAAAGTTCTCCGTGCCGTGTTTCTTCTGAGCCCTGATGTTGAAGTGCTATAGAAAGCACACTCCTCCTCCTCTTTCTTTCTTCAATTTTTTTCAGCGTATGGGTGTTTTGCCTGCATGCATATCTGTGCAGCCATGTGCCTCTGCTGCCCTCAGAGGCCAGAAGAGGGCAAGGAATCCTCTAGAACTGGAGTTAGAGATGGTTGTGAGCCGCCATGTGGGTTCTGGGAATGAAACCTGGGTTCTCTGGAAGAACAGTCAGTGTTCTTTTGTGGGGGGTGTCTTTTTTTGTTGGAAAAAGAAAAATGGTTTTTTTACAATATAATCTGATCATGCTCTCTCCAGGATTCTTCCCAACTCTGTACCCACCCAACTCCACTCTTTTTTCTCTCTTATAAAAACAAGCAAACAGAAACTCAAGAAACTTACACACACACACACACACGCAATGCACACACACACAATGCACACACACACAATGCACACACACACACAATGCACACAATGCACACATACAAAATTAGAAACCAGAATATACAAACAGAAGACCAATAAGACGAAAAATGTCTAAACCAAGCTATCTGAGACAAAAAGTCTACAAAAATACCATTGAATGTGTTTTGTGGTTTTATGTTGACCAACATCTACTCCTGGACATGGAACCTACCCTGTAGTGTAGTTAATGTACCCAAGGAGATGCTGTTGGAGAGGAATAATTTTCCCTTTGAAAATGGGTACCAGTTGCAGATAGTTTCTTGGTTAGGGGTGGGAGCCGTCCACTCCCCGCTCTCAGCACTGGGACCCTGTCTGAAGCCATTCTTAACCATTGAGCCATTTCTTCAGTCTCTTATATATTATAAAAATATGAATATACATTATTTAAAAGTTAACAGAAGTGGTGAAATACCACCCTGAAATAACTCTTTCTAGTTTTTGAGACAGGGTAGCCCTAGTTGTATTAGAACTCACTGCGTAGACCAGGCTGGCCTTAAACTCAGAGATCTACCTGCCTCTGCCTCCGAGGTATTGGGGTTAAAAGGGGTTTCCCTTTTCTTTCTTTTATTGTTTTTGTTTTGTTTTGTTTTCAAGAAGGAGGGTCTCACTATATAACGCTGGCTATCCTGGAATTCACTGTGTAGACCAGGCTGGCCTTGAACTCACAGAGCTCCACCTGCCTCTGCCTCCCGAGTGTGGGGTTAAAAATATGCACCCCCACACCTAGTCCCTAGCCATTTTCCTTTAAGTAACCTATATAGATGTTTCACCCCTTGATACTACTTAACCTGCTTCCTTTACTTACTGCTAGTCCTAAATATAAATGTTTTAGAAATTTGGTGTCATGTGACTGTGGTCTGTTGATGTTCTAACAGCCCCATATTGTAACAGATTCACTTTGTGCTCCGGTTCTTAGGCTCAAGACCTCAAACCCCAGAGGAACTTCGTCATCAACATGACTTGCAGGTTTTGCTGGCAGCTTCCCGAAACAGACTATGAGTGTACCAATTCCACCAGCTGCATGACAGTGGCCTGTCCTCGGCAGCGCTATCTGGCCAACTGCACGGTGCGAGACCACATTCATTGCTTGGGTAAGGAGCAGAGTCCGAGGGAACTGTAAGCAAACTTTCTCAGGTCTAAGACAAATTGAAGCTCACTGGGATTAGCTGCCAGTCAGTGCGGATGGACTCTTATGTGCCTGAGGTAACAGGTTCTCCCTTTGCTCCATCTTTGCAGAGATGACTCATCTTCTGAACTTATACCCTGCTTCCTTCCAGGAGAGTGTCTGCCTCGTAACCTTGTCTTCCAGAATGACTGCCTTCGTGTGTGTGTGTGTGTGTGTGTGTGCGCGTGTGTGCGTGTGTGTGTGTGTGTGTGTGTTGGGGGGCGGGGGGCACATAGAGGCTTGGAATTGGAATTGGTATTGTGTGCCTTCTTTGATTGCTCTCCACTCTGTTAAGGGGGGTCGCTCTCTGAGTCCAAAGTGTACCAATTCCAGTTATCACTCGTCAGCTGACCCGGGCCTTTCCTGTCCCTGACTCCTCAGTGCTAGGATTGTGTGCCCGCCCAGCCTGTCAGTGAGCTCTGGAGATGCAAACCCTGGTTCCCATGCTTGCACGCATGCGCTTTATCCCTGGAGCTGGCGCTCCAGCCCTCCCGGACAGAACTTCTAAAATGCACTTGAGTCAAAGTGGGAGTTCCTTTCAGAACCAGCCCCTTCAGCCTGTGTTTTTATTGTTTTTCTATTCTGGGTTCATAAAGACAAAGGCATTTTCTTCTAAAAACCAAGTTTGGCTTTTCATGTTTAGGTCTATAATCCTTCTGGAATGCATTTGGTAGATGATTTAAGGTGGATTTAGTTTTCTATTTCTCTCCACATGGTTAGCCCTAAGTTAACTAATGTAGGAACTGCATTTTTTCATTAAATGACAAGAATTTTGTTTTATGTCGTTATGTTGTTTGACATAGTAAATGTTTTTGTAAAAAGATTTTAACTTCTTTTATATTCTAAATTACAAGACCAGTGCTCATAAATAAGTCTCTATGAGAGTGGTATTTTATGTACCCATGGTTTTGTTTTGTTTTTGTTTTTGTATAAGGTAACCGGACTTTCCCAAAACTGCTGTATTGCAACTGGACCGGAGGCTATAAGTGGTCAACTGCTCTGGCTCTGAGGTATGCTTTGGTCTGCTGAGTTTAAATGCTCCTAGGGTGTCTTTGGGGTCCGTGGAATCTTCTAAACATTATACTCAGCCAGTCTGGTCTTCACCTGAGCCTCCCCCTTACGGTAGGTATGTGCTGAGAGACAAGAGTGGAACAGCGGATGGAGCTCTGTGGGACTGAGCAGCGTTAGCTCCCGCCCTCCGCCTCCCCCTCCCAATGTGACTTGTGGGAACTACTGTTACATGGTCTTAGAGACAGCCAGCAGCCACCTGAGTCCCTAAAATGCTGCAGACTGTTTGATACAGGTCTGTAATGCGTATTGTCAGTGATTTACTATAGACAGTAGAAGTGTGCCCAAACGGAAAACTAGAAAAATAAAGGAAAAAGTTTTAATTTGAACATTTTGTTTTGCTGTGTGTGTGTATGTGTCCATGAGTAAGTGTGTGTGAGTGTTGCCCAGCATACATGTGGAGGCCAGCAGATAATCCTGTGGAGCTGATTCTCTCCTTCCCCTTCTGCTTGGGTTCTGGGGATGAGACCTGGGACCAGGCTTTTGATGCAAGCACCTAAACCTACTGAGCCATCTAGTTGGCCCAAAATAAAAAAGATTTTAAATTACCTGTAATTTTGCTGTCTAGAAATTATATACCTATTCCTCCTGCATAAAAATGAGTGGGTATTAGGAGAGTGGATGGCTCGGTATGTGGAGTGCTTGCTGCACAGGCACGAGAGCCTGAGTTCAGATCCCAGCAGCCACTGCAGCAGTGCATGCTGGGTCCAGTGGTTCCCAGGGGCTGGTGAGCTTCGGGTGCCGTCAGGTGTTGACCGAGGTTTCTGTCCCACCCAGTCCTGCAGTCATTCAGTCCCAAAGAAATACACAGAGATCTACATTAATTATAAACTGGTTGGCCTATTAGCTCAGGCTTCTTATTAACTCTTATAACTTATATTAGCCTATAATTCTTGTCTCTGTTAGCCACGTGGCTGTACCTTTATGGCAGGGCAGTCACATCTTTCTTGCTCTGTGTCTGGGTGACAACTGCAGACTGACTCTTTCCTTTTCCCAGAATTCTCGTCACCTCTACTTCCTGCCTGGCTACTGACCAATCAGCATTTATTTGAAATACAAGTGACAGGGTACAGACCACTGTCCCACAGCACTTCCCCCTCCTTTTTCAAAGCAAGAACTCTGAATCGGATCTCCTTTGTTTAGCTTTTCTACTGACCATTACCATAACAACTTGTAACCAATATTCTAAACAAAGACAAGCATACATAATCCACTTTTTGGGGATGTGGGCATAGTTTTCCACGATGCTTCCTGCTCCTTGGGGGCACTGATAATCTTATGGGGATCTAAAGAAAATTAAGAATTGTGATCAAGTCCTGACTGGAGTGTCCTATGAGGCTTGATCATCTCAGGCAGCAGTCTTTGAACTGTTCTGGATGTAGAACTCAGACATGGGGGCCATTCCTCCTACCAGAGATTTCTCAGGAGATCTTCCTTGGTCAAACCTGATTTTTCTTAATGCAGAATGAATCCACAGTCCCTTATTTCTTGTAAAAACAAAAACAAAACCTCTTTTCCAAAGTAACATATCTTTTGACTTCAATTTTATAGTCAAGGCATTTTCAAAATATATATGTTAGATTAATTCAGCAGCATTTGTAATCAAATGTCTTTTAGCAGCTGTTGCTCATTCCTCAGCAGTCACGCAATTAAAGACAACACAACAGCATCCAGACTCTCTGTGTATTTTTCATCTTTACGTGGTCTTATTTTAAACTCTATTTCTTTTACTTTTATAATTTGGCTTTTTGAGACAGGGTTTCTCTGTATCTCTGGTTGTCCTGGAACTCACTCTGTAGACCAGGCTGTCCTTGAACTCATAGACATCTGCCTGCCACTGCCTCCCAAGTGTTGGGATTAAAGGTGTGCACCACCACACCCAACTATTCTCTTTTTTCTTTTTTTATTTTAAGGACTTTAACCTTTTTCTTTTCTTTCCCAAGCCCACATACATATTTTTAAACACACTGTAAATCATTTAGAGTTTTTTTTTTTTTGGTCTGAATCTATCTTTACTGTATATCTCTCTTTTTCTGACCACATGAGTCTTTAATTTGCTAAACAATATAGCTAAGATTAAAGTCGTGGGTTTGATGGCTGGATCCATCCCATTCCTTAGCTTTCTGAGCATCTAGCCTCATGGTGGAGGTACTGGCCGGAGCCATGTTTATTGCCACAACTCTATGGCATTTCAAGGTCCCTGCCACCACCAAAAAGCATGTGGTCAGCTTTTCATCAACACCATTTAAGTGTTTCATGGCAGCTAAAGCTGAGTCAGGAAGCCTCTCTTAAATGAGAGCGCTTGCCTCTAGCAAGCAGAGCCCACCTGAGAAAGTGCTGCTATCAAGAAGCTGTGCTTAACTCTATTCTTTTCTAATAACTTCCCAAGCTTTCTCAGGCTTTTAAGTGGATTTGGTCAGCCCCACATTGGCACGCCATTCTGTTGACTGAGGTTTCTGTCCCACCCGGTCCTGCAGTCATTCAGTTCCAAAGAAATACACAGAGAACTACCTTAATTATAAACTGGTTGGCCTATTAGCTCAGGCTTCTTGTTAACTCTTATAACTTATATTAACCCATAATTCTTGTCTGTGTTAGCCATGTGGCTTGGTACCTTTATGGCAGGGCAGTCACATCTTGCTTGCTCTGTGTCTGGGTGACGACTGTAGACTGACTCTTTCTTCTTCCCAGAATTCTCATCACCCTGCCTCTACTTCCTGCCTGGTCGCCCCGCCTATAGTCAGGTGATTAAGTGATTAATAAGGGAGCAAGGCAGCTCAGGTGAGCCTCTGGCTCCATTCTGCACACACACATACCACACACTGCATGCACAGAAGGGAAGGAAATACACTTGTGTGTTATTAAACTTTCAACGGTGTCTAAAAGAAGTGTACCAGCTCTTCCCATGGAAAGAGAAACCAGAAGGGACTTCAGTGGAATGATGCTGGAAAGTTAGACCCTGAACATCTGAAGTCTTAGGCCCGAGACTCCGAGGCGCTGGGCAGGGTTCCCATTCCGTCTGCTGTTGACATTTTGGGCCAAATTCTTTGTCTTGGGGCTGTCCTGTGCCGACTGGGATGCCTGCTGGCCTCCTGATCTACTACTACTGTCAATTTTGGTAGTCAGAATCTCTGCAGATGTTGCCGAAGGTCCCCCTTGGTGGCAAAGGTGCCTCTGTATTAGGATCTAGGCTGAGGAAAGAGAAGGACCCTGTCTGGGAATAGGGATAATTGAAAACTAAAAGAAGACTCCTTGGTGGAACTCAGAAACACAAGTACGATCCAGTAACTGTCTGTCCATCGGCTTTGTCTGCAGTGGCTGAAATTAAAACTCATGGCTGACTTTCAAATTGTTCTGTTCGTTCATTTTGCTTTTTGAGATCGGTTCTTACCATGTAGTTCTGGCTGGCCTGGAACTTACGATGTCATCCAGATGGGCCTCAACCTCACAATGATCCTATCTCAGCCTCCAAGCATTGGGGCTACAGGTGTGAGCCACCAAGCCTGGCGAAACAACAAACCAGATCTCATCTTAATTTAAAGTAGTGTGGTCTGACAGAAGATTGCAATGATAGCATTCCCGTGACAACCTCACCTGGGATCCCTCCCGCTGTCAGCATTTCCACCATGCGCTGCGCTGAACAGCTGACTGGAATTGTGAACGCGTTTTGTCACAGCTCAGCCTAGGCTATTCAGAATGTTCACCCTGAAGACAAGATGTCTGCAGTTTTGCTCCAGAATGCTCTTGGTTCCTCGGCCCCTCAGATACCAAAGTCATGGGCACTCCAGGTCCTTTTTATCAAGCAGTATAGTGCTTGTCCAGACCCATGCACATCCCATGCCTTCACCTCCCATCCCGAGATGACCCGTGCCATCCAGTGTAAATGCTATCGTTTGTGGTTTAGGAGTAATGACAGGAAAAGGTTGTGCTTGCTCAGTACAGGTGCCGGCTTTTTCTCTTAAGTATTCCATTCAGTTGGCTTTGGATACAGGCTGCCCTGCACTGGGGGAGGGTGTAGGACCCCAGCAGAGTTGGCCATGGGTGGGTGCCTGCTGGAGCTGGTCCATAGGCTCCCCTCCTTTGCACTGTTATGTATGCTTGAGTCTTTCCCTTGTATTCCAGCTTGTTAGATCTTAGAATGTAAAGGAACTTTAAGAATCCCTCTCTAGGGAGAAGTAACTAAGATCAGGTGATTGATCCTGCCAGGTGTGTCAGGAGCCTGAGACTCAGTTTCTCACTCCACACCGGCACTGCGAGCTGGGGCCCCCGCAGTGAGGAAAGGCTGGATTTCAGTAGAGCTAAAAATTGTGTGTTTCCTAATGTTCTCCTGCTACCAAGAATGGAGCCCAGGGTGTCACACATGCTGAATTCTTTGTTTATGTTTGCGTTCTTGTCCGTGATTCTTTGGTGTTGTAAATGTAGAATCATGAGGGAGATCCTCTCGAACTCTTTCCTACCGTGCTGCTAACTGCCCGACCGCACCTAAGGAGTCGGGACCATTCTGTCTTTCTCTGCAGCATCACCCTTGGGGGATTTGGAGCAGATCGCTTCTACCTGGGCCAGTGGCGCGAAGGCCTCGGCAAGCTCTTCAGCTTCGGTGGCCTGGGAATATGGACGCTAATCGATGTTTTGCTGATTGGAGTTGGCTATGTGGGACCTGCGGATGGCTCTTTGTACATTTAACTCTGGTTACCTACTTCAGAGAGCAGCAGATAGGACAAGTCCTTTGTGTGGAAATGGACGTGGTGCGAGAGGTATATTTATGTTTTTAATGTACAGCATCTGTACTTGGCTTGCCTTGATGAAGGTAAAATAAAGAAATGGAGCACTGAGCCGTGTTTATTTTTTTATTTGCCTGAAATCCTTTCTTTTGTTTGTTTTCTTTTGTTTCTGTGAATTAAAAAAAAAAAAAAGAATCTTAATCTTAAAGCCAGAAAAACAAAATGGGAAAATCCTCTGTTGCAAGTCCTGCCCTAGTCCTGCTGTGTCCCTTTATCTCCCACCTTCAGGCCCTTCAGCTTCAGCCGTCAGGGGTGGGCGGGGTTATTCTGTCAGCTGAAGATCTTCCCTAGACTGCCATCATCTGTAAGTGTGAATGGAACGCCATCGTAGTGTGACCTGTCTGCAGAGAAATAGTTCTGTGGAGTTGATCATGTTGGATTCTGTCAGTGGCGTGAACAGTTGCTAAAGTCCTGAAAATCAATGAAAACGCAGACCGCTTTATGTCCAG
Source organism: Chionomys nivalis (assembly GCF_950005125.1). Lineage (NCBI taxonomy): Eukaryota > Metazoa > Chordata > Mammalia > Rodentia > Cricetidae > Chionomys > Chionomys nivalis. The sequence goes on along the minus strand of NC_080108.1, from coordinate 26,779,437 downwards.
AACAGCTTCCTGTGCGCGTCCTGTGCTGAAATGTTGAATAATTATCATAGCTTGCTTACAGAAGTACAACGTTGGTTCTTTCCCCCAGCACACCGCTCCATTCTAACAGGGCGTGGTCGTAGTTATCTAGATCATTGACACAAAAAATGGACTTCTGTGTGGCAAGGAGTTTTGAATTTTTACAGATCTGTTGGAGGCCTTTCACGGAAGAGAAAATAATAACACTTTAGTCCAGAAGGAGCCTTGCTGAATGCTGGTTTTGAAACAGTAACATTATCTGCACAAGACATTCGCCAACATGCCAGATCTAGAACCCATACAGTATCTCTGGGGACTATTTCTACAGATCTCATGGGGCAGCCAGCCGTGGTGCCTGGTGCCTGTCATCCTGGCATCTGCAGCGACTTTGAGGATAGCCTGGATTATGTAGTACATTTCAGGCCAGACTATCTGCAGAGACAAACCTTGTCTCAAAGGAAAAATAATCCAGGGGGCAAACTTCATATGATTTACTGAATATAGGCTGCCTGAAAGTGCCATCAGGTCGCTGTGGTGGCAATGACCCCTTCAGAATGGGAGTCTTCTTCCAGGACAGGCTCCAAAGCTACAGACAAACCTTGTCTCAAAAACAAAAAATAAAACTCTCCTAATCTCTGATTAGGCATGTGGGTGTAGCTGGGAGCAGTTCCAGTTCTGACCACTAGAGGGCGCCTCCCCCTTATGTTTATGTTCCAGTGCTGTTTGCTGATGTTGCTAAGCTTTTGCGTTTCCACCCAGGAGCTGGCCTTGTGTGAAACACAGCAGCGCTTGCAGCTGTGTGGACTTTTCTTTCTAAGGATCAATGACTACTTCACTGTGAGACTTGGTTGAGCAGGTATTTATGTAGAAAATAACTTTTTTTCCCCTAGAAGCAGCCTTTTGCCAATGATCTCTTCCCTTAGCTCTTTGAAAATGACTGTAAGCGTTTTCATTTGAACAGCTGCCTGAGGTGAAGCAAGGAAAGTGACTTTGGGATGTGACTGACTTAAACGTGGACATGAAAGAAATAATTAACAACCTGCTGGACGGCTGACCATCCTTATGGCCTCAGGGATCTCGGACAACAATGCAGCTGTTTTAAAAGGGGAAAAAATGCAAACATTGAGAAAAGGAGTCCCGGGTGACCTTCCTCCCCAAATACTACAAAGTTTGCCGGAAAGGATAGCTTTTGGCACCAGTAACATTAGCCCGTGGTGTGCTCAGAGGCTTACTCTGTGAGATCTGAGACAGTCTTTCAAATCGTTTAAATAAGTTAACAAAGAACTTGAAACAGTGATAAACTCACGCTTGACCCCTGAGAGAACCCACAGGAAGAGCCGCGCTTGCAGTGGCTACTAGAGATGGCCCCGTTCGGCACAGAGCCATGGGAGCCTGCTGGCAGCAAGGGCCAGGTTTGGGTTTGACTTTCTGACTCTCCTGTGCTCACTGGACTGGTCTCATGAAAGGTATAACTCGCTTTATATGCTCATGGTTTGTCTAGTTGGAGGCCTTGGTGGTCCAAGATCAAAGCACTGTGGTCCATCGAAAAGTACCCCGTGTTAACCATAGCCTGGAGACTATGCCACCTTCCAGTTTTCCTTTCCAAGTGAGTTTGCTCATTATTTTTAAAATCAACTTCATTCTAATCTTCAGTACACATTTCTATAGCAATATTTTTTGTTACTATATAGTATAACCACATTTCCTGTTGAGGCCTTGTTTCCATCTAAAACATCATGAGCCGGCTGCATTTGGATTAGCCTTCTGGTCTACCCATAATTACCCACTAAGTGGCGCTTCTAGCATCCAAAGGGCTCTCTACCCCACAGATCCAAACTCTTCCAATTCCAAAGGCCGTCATACGGTTAGGTCATCAAACCAGCAGCTCTATTTCTCCTGGACCAATTTTCTACAACAGCTACTTTTATTCTTTAGGTGGCCAAACGCTCAACAGCAACAACTTGGGGAATGAAGGACTTGTTTTGGCTCCTGGTTCCACAGAAGTTTCAGTCCACCAGGAAGATGTAGCATCCAGAGTGGCTACGTGAATAGATAGATGCAGGAGTGTGAGGCAGTTGCTATAATAACCTACAAACAGGAAGTGGAGAGCATGGACTAGAACCCCAGCTAGGTTTGTCCTTTACAGCCTAAAATCTATGCAATCTTCAAAACAGTATACAAGTTAGGGAATGAGTATTCAAAACATAACGCCTCTAAGGGACAGTTCAGATCCAATCCAGAACACCTTGTGTGTTGACTTGATAGTCTACAGAAGTTTAGCAGACATCCTTGAATCAGAGGTTCTGAACTTACCCTCTATAAGCACGGTGTTTGCTTATAAGATGACGAAGTCTTGCTTCATGTGAGCATAATTCATGCTGATGTGCTGTGAGAACAGCAAGACTGGCTCTCTGCTAAAGCCCACGTGAAGAGCGGTGCCTAACAACTGGCGAACAGTTGGGTGCGTTCGAGAGCACTCTGAATACCTACAAGCATTTCTAAAATGTTTGGAAAGGTGATGGAGGAACTAGAGAGATGTCACAGAAGCTAGTGCACACAACTGTTGCAGAGGTCCTGAGTAAGGTAGCTGGCAGCCATGGTGGCTGGCCCAGAACCGCCTGTAACTTCAAGCTCGGGACAATCTGACACCCTCTTCTGGACTCTGCAGCCACCCGAATACCTAGGCACATACACAGATGCATGTATACACACATACACAGAATTTAAATTAAATCTTTTAGAAGATATTTTTAAATATTGGTAGAGAACAATTAGAACTTAACATCTCTCTATTAAAAAAAAATTAAGACAGAAAATCGTGGAAACCAGCACATTATTCCCCCAAACAGGCAAACAGACAGAAACCAGCAAACAAGAAAAAGACAACAAAATGACCAAAAAAAGTGGTGAAGAAAGAGGGGAAATGATCAGGAGTTTAAAACTACTAGAAATGGTGCTTGTCAGTAAAATTCAGGGCTCACTGGCAGGGAGGAATAGATTGGTTTGCAGAAGAGAGGCAATGGCTTTATCTTTTCTCTCTTCCTGCTGAGAAGAGGCCAGGGAGAGGGCTGGTGACCATCAGGATGAGTCTCCAGGATGGAGACGCTGAAACATGTGGAGTCTCCATGCAGGATCAGATGCAGAAGCAAAGCCTGGGGTGAACACTATCACTCATGAGATAACCTCTCAACACAAGCCAGGGAACTTTGGTTCAGGATAGTGAGTAAATCCTAGCAGGTGAGCCAGGATCCATATATTAGAGTAAAATGCTTCCGTTTCTCCATCACCTCTAGCTGTTAGTCCACAGGATGCTGAGTGGAACACAAAAAGAGAGAGAGAAGGAGTTTATTCATACAATTGTGAAGTTGTCCACATCACCCAAGAACAAGAATAATTATCATAGAAAAGAAAAAGAATGAGTATTGGCGAAAATCTGGAGAAATTACATCCCTCAGATACTGTTCTTGTGGTTATAAAATGAATCAACCATCTTGGAAAACAAGATGACAGTTCTTAGGTGTGTTACATAGAATGACCATGTGACTGGGGAATTGTACTTTGAGATGCAAGTCCAGAAGTGAAACTGTGCATCCACTCACAACCCTATCCATCATGACATCAGTGGCAGCCGTGCAGAAACAACCCAAAGATGTCAGGCCTAGCCTAGCAGTTACTGACACTTGACTGTTGCTGGGAACGGAAAGGCAGTTCTCTTCAGTGGGGTGATACCACTTGAGGGAGGGGATTAGGGAAGTGGCTCTCGCTCTGAGGATGGTGGGTGCCAGCTTTTATCTATCTGGCCAGCAGTTTTTCTTTTTGCCCTGTCAGCATCCAGCCTGAGCTGAGCCCAGGCTGTCATTTTGGGGGGTTGGGACCTAATAATTTTTGCCTTCACAATTTAACTTCAAGTTAGTAGACATGTTTTGGGACTAGTGTGGTGGTGATATACTGTGGTATCTTACTCCATTCCCTTTGGTATCTTGGCTTTGGGTCCTCTGAGATGCTTGACTCTCCAGTTTATTGCTAGTTTTGAAACAGTCTTAGCTATTATCTCTTCATGTATAGCTTCTGCTCTGTTCTTGACTCCACTTGCACATATCTTGGTCTAACTAATGATGCCCTATAGCTCTTTAATAGTCTGTGCTGTTTTTATTGTATTTTCTCCTATTTGAATGATTTCCATTTTTGTAATTTCAAGGGTTTTGTTTGTTTTTTAAAATTTATCAAAAGCTGTATTTATTTTACTTACATATCTAATTTTCACTGGTGATGTGTGTGTGTGTGTACATGTGTGCCTAGTGTTCTGCTTTGCTATTACAATTCCCATCTCTCAGACACAATTCCCATCTCTCAGACACAATTCCCATCTCTTCGTGCTGGTTGACTCGCTCCTGCCGCTTTCAGCAATGCATTAACATAGTCATCAGAGTTGTTTTATACTTCCTATCTGGTTATTCCAACTCCCTGGGCCATGAAGTCTCTTTCTGTAACTTACCCCATCTCAAGATGCCCCCCCCTCCTTTTTTCTTCAATTGGACTCTTTGATGAAGGCCCAAGCATCATTTGTATGAACTCGGATAACTACGGGTCAGCAAATGCTCACACTGTTCTAGCCTGCTTTTAGTGCAAGGTAGAGTCAGCCTAGCTGGGGGCTGAGGTGGGTTTGGCGTCTGTCGTTGCTAACTGTTGCCCTCAGCACAGCCACAGCTTCTCAGTTCTCTGCCGGGGGTGAGTGTGGGGGGTTCTGCTTTGTGTTTAGATGGGGACTAGACAGGGAGATGGTTTTCCTGGAGCTCCGCATGTCTGTGGCACAGAGAGCTGCTTTTGTACCCTTACCTCTTCTTCAGGGCAGAATGTCGGCATGTTGCTAAGTGCTAGCCTTATAGTAGGGTGGTTTTCTCTGCTGTTTTTCTACAGCCTTGTTCTCAGACCCTAAACCTCAGTGTGGGGATTTAAAGGTTTTGCTGCCTCTCCCTCCCGTGGTAGCTAATTTCCGCCTTGTGTCTGCAGTTGTTCTTGTGCAGGTGTTTTTCCCTCTACCTGCTGGCAGCAGCACTCTGCTTGGGATTGGTGTACGATCCTGCTAAGTAGTTTCCTGTCTTTCTTTCTTTGAAACGAGTTGTGTTTGTCTCTGGTCCTCTTATTGGGTCTTTCCCTGTGTGCTTGGGGCTCAAGGCTGCTTCTGCCTCTCCCAGAGACAGATGGGTTCGTGCCTGTTTTTCTTCAGAAGCAAGGAATTTTACCAGAGCAGGGCTTTTGCAGCATGGAATTGGGAAGGGCTGGGACTGATAGACCTGCACACTCAGAGCCTGTGAGATTGGGAGCTCCTTAGTCTTCTCCTGGCTGCAGACATTTTCTGCTAGTAACCCCGGGGTGAACAGTCTCCTCCAGGTCAGCTTCTGCCCTGCTGCAAACTTGCATTCCAGCCTAAACTTGACGCTGATTTCCTGATAAAATTCACCTAATGCCCTCACACCTGATGGTGGCCATAGGCGTCTCCCATGCCCTGCCAAAGGGTGTGATGAAGTGGTTTGAACCCAATTTCCTAGTAGGGCCAGGTCTACTTGAAATTCAGTTTATTTGATGTTTTGCATCCTCAGATCTCTGCTTGTTCAAAACAACAACAATAAAGTATAATTTTGGTGTATTCTGTGCATTTTTGTAACTGATCTCTGCAGCTTTCCCCATTCTACATGGATGGGAGCAAGAAGGAAAGGCTGTAAGTCAAAATTGCTACCACTGACACTTGTCTACAGATCTGTCTATCATTGTACTGTTGTTGTTGTTGCTATTGTTTTTCTCTATTACATTGCTTTTGTGCAGTGGTTCTCAACCTTCCCAATGCTGCTACCCTTAATACAGTTCCTCATGTTGTGGTGACCCCCAACCATAAAATTATTTTCATTGCTACTTCATAACTGTAATTTTGCTACTGTTATTAATTGTAATGTAAATATCTGTGTTCTCCAATGGTCTTTGGACAATTGAAGAGGTTATGATCCACAATTTGAGAACCGGTGTTTTAGACTGAGAAAATGGTTTTGTTTGTTTGGTTTTTGGTCTTTTTGTTGTTGTTGTTTTTGTTTTTGTTTTTTGTTTTTTGTTTTTTGTTTTTCGAGACAGGGTTTCTCTGTGGTTTTGGAGCCTGTCCTGGAACTAGCTCTTGTAGACCAGGCTGGTCTCGAACTCACAGAAATCCGCCTGCCTCTGCCTCCCAAGTGCTGGGATTAAAGGCGTGCGCCACCACCGCCCGCCTTGGTTTTTGGTTTTTTGAGACAGGGTTTCTCTGTAGCTTTGGAGCCTGTCCATTTTTAAGCTGTGCGATCTGTCTTTCTTCTCATTTGCAACGTAGGTTGTCAGCAGAGGCAGGGGTAAAGAGTATTCCCTTAAAAGAAATCCCAGGGCTGATATGTGATTAGAAGGCCACTTCACTCCTCTTTGTTTTGGAAATTCTCAAATTGTCTCATTTAAATTTTTGTGGGGTCTCTGCAGTCAACCAAGGCAGCATGTCCCATAGGTTCATAAGACAGCATGAAATGTGTTGTCTTTGGTTAAAAAAAAAATTATGTGTATGTTAGATCTGCCTGTCTGGCCTAGCTAGTGCTGGAGTATGAACATAAAGACAGACATTTTTGTGATTACCCAATGTTCCAACTTCTATGAGTATGTAACTAATTTAAGTTTTAGTGGTTTAAAACAGTTCTTTATTTTCCAAGATTCCTGTGGATTTGGCATTTGGATAGGCACAGCAGAATGTGTGTGACCTCACAGAGGGAGACTCAGAGGCTGGAGCCATAATCATGTGATAATCTGTGAGTCACGTGCTGGAGGCTCCTCCGCACTGGTCTCTTCAGGTGGGTGTGGTTTGGCTCAGCCCCAGTGTGATTGAACTTTGACCCCCTAAATGTTTCTGTCCATTACTCATGATCCCAGTGTGCAGATGTTAAGAGGTGGTGGAATTTCAGGAGGCAGACTCTAGTGGGATTTGCCCAGGTTATGGGGTGTACTGTCCTTGGAGGGACTAAGGTGGTTTCTGTGGGATCCTGAACCAGTCCTTGCAGCAGTGAGCCATTATAAAAGAGTGAGCCAGACTCCTGAGTTGCTCTCTGACTGTTTTTTTTAATCACTATGATCTCCCCCTTTTGCATATGTGCCCAAGATGCCATCACCACAATGGCCTCATCAGAGCCAAGTCAAGAGCATCGCCATGTTCTTAGATTTCCAGAAATGCAAACTAAATGTGTGTTTGGCTCTTTCTTTCATAGAACTCACCTCAAATATTGCTGTCATAATAGGAAGCAGGCTACTGCTGTTGGCTAGGCAGCAGCTGTATGGCCCGTCCTAACTCAGCTCCGGAAGTCACGCATCAGCAGTCATTCAACAGGCCATTGGTTGATCCAGTCACAAATCCCCACCCACATTTAGGGGAAATGACAAACTAGCTCTTAATGAGGGAAATTCAAAGATTTGAGAAAAATCACTACAAAACTAGAGCTATCCTCATAAAATACAATTTGTCACAACCAATCTGTAAGAGATGGGGAAGATGAAAGAAAGCTGACTACAGTTGCCTGGGGTCCTTTTCAGAATCTATCAGAATTTTCTAGTTCTTTCCCCCCATGATTTGTTGTTGTGAGACTTTCTGAGAGATATGAAGAAAAGTCTATTCATTCTAGATAAGGATTGACAATAGACCAAGGTAATGATTCCTCCCAAGTCTACCATAGTGAATCAGGAGCATGAGTAACTTACAGGTAGCCGGATCACTGAAAAGCCAGCCATGAATGATGAGGATTCATGAAAGCTACAACCCTGGAGCTCTCTGGTCCATATGTAGTGAGATTGGCAGGTCGGACAGTCTCTTCTCTTCAGCAGTCCTTATGTAACCCTGGGGAGGGATCATGAATCCTGTATACTTCAGGAACTTCCTGGGATTTGTGAATGGTTTACTTCCTGAATCTTAAAAGCCTTCCATAGCCAGGTATGGTGGCACACACCTTTAATTCCAGCACTCAGGAAGCAGGGACAGGTTGTGCTCTGAGTTTAGGGCCAGCCTGGTCTACAAAGTGAGTTCCCAGAGGCCCCTCCATGATGGAATGCACTCTGATGATGTATTAGTTTTCACTTACTTTTTTGTTTGTGATGGCCAGTGTCCTGTTAGGCGCTCCTAGCTCATTTTTGTCTTCAAGCGTTTGTTAATCCAGTGTCCTGTTTTGAGTCAGGTCAGTTAACCCACTTTCATCAAAGCTGTGTGGATGAAATCAGAAGGGCCTGGCATGAACTTGCCCAGCTCAATGCCTTCTCCTCACAGAAACGCTTCTTCGCTGACTGACACCTAGGAAATCTTTTCAGCAAATCATTTTAGAATCTGAACTGAGTTTAGAAGTTTTCTTGTTTCAAGAGAATAACACAGACCAGTGGGTTGTTCAAATTTCTTCTTTCTGTTTGTTTTTAAGATATTGCCCCCAATATTAATATTGTCTAAATCAAGAGTTATCCAAAGTGGACACTGCAATTTTGAATTATCCTTGGTGAAGTATAATGTCCCAGGTGAAATACAGCCTCTCTTTCACAGCCCATGCCCAGAGATCCAGCCAACTGCAAATGAAAATATGAAAGAAAAAAACCACCAAAAACCAAAACAAGCTGTAGGACTGCCTGCTCCCACAGAGTCAGTTAGGGTTCCTGGACTGGGGGGACGTTAAGGCTAAGGAAATGTCAGATGACATTTTCTCAAGCAGTGTAAGGACAGAGGAGGGTTAGGAAGAGAAACTGCTGGCCAGCAGAGGAGACCTTGAGTGTTATAATAAGTGAAGAGGAACATGGCTTAGGAAGGGAAGGAGGGGAGCAGCTCTGGTGGGCACATGTTGGGAGCAGTGAGACCCCAGATTCTGAATTTCTTGTCATCCCCTGATCTGAGTGCCTACAGCTGCTCTGAGCACGAGACCTTCAGGAGTTCCTGATGGCAGCAGAGCGGTTTCTGGTGGGTGGCTATCTCTATATAATCTGCCCCTGAATACAATAAAGGGGGCATTCTTGGGGAATTCAAGGATGACCCGTGTCACGGTCTCTCTGTCTGAGTGTGTCTGTATATTTTAACCTCCAGCCCCTTGCCCGAAGCTCGTGAGCTGGGTGCCAGCCCACAAAGCGCAGACACGGAGCTGTGCGCGGCAGGCACAGAATGCATGAGGTGTGCCCTTGCTGCCAGTGTTCCTGAAAAAACAAATTTGTTAATTTTTCCGGCCACAATCTCAGGTTTTCTGTTTCACATTCGTGCAATTTTTCAGCTGCAAGCAGTTGGTTCCCTGTTGCCCCGTTTGCACGAACATGTCTCTCCAGAATCAATACTCTGCCCAGCTAAGCCTGCACTTCCCCACCCTTTGCAGGAGCTGCTGGCTAATGGTTGGGTCAGGGAACAACGGAGGGAACAGCGGAGGGAGGTGGCCCTTGCCAAACCTCTCCTTTTGATTTTCTTTTGGGACCCAAACTTTTGGAACTGAGCCAATAAAAATGTACAGAGAGGTAGAGGCAGTAGACAATAATGCCAGACAAACAGGTGCTGGTACCACTTACACTTTTCAGGGACAGGAACACATAAAACAGAATAGCAACATAGTAACAGTCAAAACACAGACCAAGACAAAGAGCGCCCATCCACTCACACCTTTATAAATCTCTAGACTCACGGACCCTTCCGCAGGGAACCAGGGACACCCATCCTTCACACATTTTACATTATTTTTTTTTTTATTTTTTTTAAAGATTTATTTATTTATTATGTATACAGTTTTCTGTCTGCATGTATTCCTGCAGGCCAGAAGAGGGCGCCAGATCTCATTACAGGTGGTTGTGAGCCACCATGTGGTTGCTGGGAATTGAACTCAGGACCTCTGGAAGAGCAGTCAGTACTCTTAACCACTGAGCCATCTCTCCAGCCCCCCTTTTTTTTTTTGGTTTTTTGAGACAGGGTTTCTCTGTGGTTTTGGAGCCTGTCCTGGAACTAGCTCTTGTAGACGAGGCTGGTCTCGAACTCACAGAGATCCTCCTGCCTCTGCCTCCCGAGTGCTGGGATTAAAGGCGTGCGCCACCACCGCCCGGCTTTTCACACATTTTAAAAACCGGAGCAATTGCTGTTGGCCTTCCTCGTATCCCTAACCTTTAAAATATCTATAAGTAAATATACAAACTCTAAATAGTTACACGGTTGTGGACGCCCTACCTTGGCATGCCTAACTTTTAAAATATCTCTAAGTAAATGTACAAACAGCTGTCTACTATTTCTTAGATCCACAATTGTATTAACACTTAAACTCAAGTTACTTCTTATGTTTCCACAGTGACTGCGGCTAGCTATTCATTTTTATTTACACCGTGCGACTGCTATTAATACCCCCGAAATTTACTTACTGTACTTTTACTTTTCCAGGCGCCCTTTTAACCTGCGGTGGCCTTACGGAGATTCCCCTCCCCAGACCGCACGACTGGGCAACCATCTGTAGGAGCCTGTTCCCACAAAGTCAGCTAGGGTTCCTGGATTGCGGGACATTAAGGCTAAGGAAATGTCAGGTGAAAGAAACCGAGAGAGGAAACATAGGAATCAGGAGGTCTGTTTGGTCATGCCGAAACAGCCAAACAGTCCAGAGTTTATTTCAGAACTAGCTTATATACAAAAGCAGAACAAAGCACAGCACAGGTGGTCAGTATCTAACCACAAGACCATTCCTGTCCTTGAGTGAGCAGCCTCCTCTCCAACATGTGCTTGCTGCTCATAAGCAGCCTTTCTTTCTACCTTGATGTTCCTGAGGTTTGGCATCAGCAGTATCCTTTCTACTAGAGAGAGCATTCTTTTCTCATGGGCAAAATGCTCTTTCCCATGGGTAAATCGGAAGTCTCTCACAGCCCTCAAGGTTATTGGGAAAAGTGGAGCAGGCAAGCTTGAACTCAAATGACTTATAAGTCAGAATTGATTCCAGATGGAAACCGGGTCATACTTGGGCGACCACACAAACAAGCAAGTAAACAAAAAGACAGCACCTGTGTCTGTCCCAAGACGCACGGGCTTCTCCTCCCTTTCCATCATTCCCTAGGCGACTTCCATTTATATAAAACATCTTGTCGGGTATCATAAACCATCTATAAAGGAATTCAAATATATAGGAGGGTGTGATGGATTATATGCAGACATGATATCACTTATGTAAGAGACTCGAAGGCCTGTGAATTTTGATGTGGGTGATTGGGGGGAGGTATTCCTGGAGTCAATCCCTCCAGACCAACTGTGATGCCATGAGTTAGAGTTGCTTTGTGGGCAAGCTAGCGTTCTGTCTGAAAGCAGCCCTAGCTTGGACCAAGACCAGCCCTGAGAGCACCAGTCGCTGGTAAAGAGGGAATGCCCAGAAGCCTCATCTTCAGAAACTACCCTGTTACAAGTTTGGACATAAGAACTCTCCTCTTCCTTATCTGCTTTCCGGTCTCCAGGAAAGCCATCTATAGAGGGGACAGCCTGGTGGCTGGCATGAGGAGAGCCTCTTCTGTCCCTCTGTCTAAATGGGCAACGTTCAGTTCACTAATGGGTTTGATGAAATTCTTGGATTTTAGCTTCAAACTTATCTCCACAGACAATGCCTCAAGGGACCCGTGATAGTGAATATTGATGATCGAACAGACATGATGTGGAATCACCTGGAAGGCAAACTTCTTGGTGTGAATGGGAAGGAGTTTCTAGGCTGGGCTAACAGAGATGGGAGGACCCACCCCAACTGTAGGCAGCACCATCAAATGGGCTGGGGCCCCCGAGTGAGTAAGAGGAAAGAGTGCGCTGAGAACCTGTATTCTTGTCTCCCTGCTCTTTGCAGGGACAGTGTGACAGCCACCTCGTGCTTTCTCAGCCATGAGGGGCTGTACACTCACATCACAAGCCAGAACAAACTTCTACTTCCTTAAGTTGCTGTTGCCAGGTGTTTCGACACAGCAACAAGGAGTTACTGATACAGCTATCAACTGTGAGTGTGATTTTCAAGTCAGGATAAAAGAACACATACTGGAGAGAAATTCTGTAAAGTTAATCAATGTCGTAAAGCCTTTGCATGATGTTACAGTTACCCAGTATGCGTGACTTGGGGTTCTCACCTGTATCGGATGAAGACATCACCTGCTGCATCTGCTGACTCAGGAGTGCCAGGAATACATCTCCTGAAGTCTGTAGATGCCCCCCAGGTGTGTGCACTGGAAACTTAACCTTTAAGTCCATTGTTGGTGTATTCAGAAGAGGAACCCTTGGGAGGTGACTCTGGTGGTTCATGAGGGTGGGGATCCCAGGGTGAAATCAGTGGCTTTCCCAGAAGAGAGAGATCTGACCTAACATGCTTGCTCTGTCTCACCATGTGATGATGTCCCCCATCATATGAAGGTTCAGCATGCTCACTAGACACCTCGCAGGCATGGGCGCCACACTCTTGGACTTCCTAGCCTACAGAATTGTTAGCTCGGTTAACCTCTATCCCTTTACTCAGCCTGTGGTAGTCACAGCAAAATAAAATGAACGAAGACAACTCTTTCACTGAAAAGAGGAAAGCTTTCTCGGACTGCTGCAGTGAGGAAAACCTTCATTGTTGATGAAGCTAAACCCTGAGTGACATACTTACTGGGGGCTGTAAATTTCCACTTACTGCAGGAAACTGTGGGGTAAGAGGAGTCCCTGGAGCCCCACAGTGCCAGCTGCAGAGGCCAGCCGTGGCCACCAGCTCTGCTTCCCACCGTGGATATACCTTGTGCCTAGAGCTATCATGTCCCTGTTTCCAAAGTTATCCTCAGTCCCAGGGGTCACAGCGGCTTCCTGAAGTTTTGAATCTTAGTTTTTTTTTTTGTTTTGTTTTGTTTTTTTTTAAGTACCCACATTTGCCCTTTCCCCATTTCGATTTTTATGTAAGGATTAGCATCCTCTGGCTGACTGTCTGAAATGCCTCCAAATGCCAAGCCTTCTCAGCGTCCACACAGTGTGCGGAGGGTGTCAGAGCTGGGAGCTTTTCAGAATAGTGACAGCCAACCAGTAAAGGCTGTGCAAATGTTTCCAAATCCAACACTTCCAAGCACTTCCAGTCCTGAGCATTTCAGATAGGGAGATTCTCCCTGAACGTGTATCAGCCCCGTTGTGTTGGGCGCACCCAGTGTAGTTAGGGTTTGCCTGCTTTCATCTTTCAGAAGGGACCCTGCCTGCTTCTTCCTCTGGCTACGGTGGAGATCGAGACCTTTGCCCCCAGGTCTCACTCAGAGAGAATAGAAAGATGGCTGTTCCCTGAGCACACAGTGGCGCTCCCACCCCAGCTCCAACTTCATCTTTTCCACAGCAGAAAGAAAATCCCTTCCCTGTTTAGGCCGCATGCTCCTTCTCACCCTTCAGCTATTTCTACCTGAGCTGACCCTCAGGATCAGCTACAGTGTTGTAGCAGAGATGGGGCAATGGGTGTGTAGTCCTTGAAAGGGGACCCTGGGAATGAGTTCAGCTCATACGAGGTCCCGTGTCGGAAATATTGTGGGTACTGCTTCCAAAAGCCTGTGGCACTGAAGAAAGGGGCAGCAGGTTTGGTTTTTGTTGGTTTGTTTTTAAGACAGGGTCTTTCTATTTAGCCCTTGTTGTCCTGTATTGTACAGACCTGGTTACTGTATAGACCAGGTTGGCCTTGAACTCACAGAAATCCCCCTGCCTTCCTCTTCAGTGCTGGCATTAGTGTGCACACACAATAGGCTGCAGTTTATCCTAATTCCTCTTCATCCCCTGAAGCAAGGTCAGAAACTTAGTGGATGGGCCAACCCCACCAGAAGGCAGCAAGCGGAGGAAAACAAAGAGGTTCCAGAGCTTTCAAAGGCATGACTGTGATCTTTAATTAGTTGGGGCTTTGGTCTCTGCAAATTGGGAACGAGCTAGCTCAGGGGATGATACAGTCATTCAACAAGACTACATAAAACAACGCCAAAACCCCATACATGTCATTCATAATCCACTCTTTATGAACTAAAGGATTGCCCATTCTTATTAGAAGATGAACGTCTCTGCTCATGGCTTACAGCACCCTCCAACATAGTACCCTGATTCTTGAGATTCTAAGGGAGACTCAGGCTGAGGACTGAGTTGGCTCTCCAATTCGTGGGTGTGGCTCTAGCCACAGAGCAGGACAATGTTGGGGTTTCCATGAATAAGAACAGCTGCCTGTTGCAGGTACTCTAGGACTGGTATTTAGGGGAGCCCTAAATAAGTGGGCAAGTGCCCCAAACAAGGCCACAAGTGTTTGCCCCTCGAGCCTTCTGTGGATTATAGTGAGCCCTTCAGAAGCTCCAAGAGACTGAGAGGTCTAGAAGGCAGTGACATGCAACCCCAGCCAGAGCCAGAAGACATGACCTTCTACAGTCTATGTCTGTAACTATAGATACATAGACACACATGTACATGTGCACATTTATGTAGGGATGTATATCAGTGTGTGTGCTGGTATTTTTCTACCCATCCCTTTATTTATTTGTTCTTTTTTAATTTTTTACTTTATTTTTTAGCATAATCTTGTTTTACAATCCCAGTTCCCTCTCCTTCCCATCCTCCTGCTCCCTACCCCACCCCCATCCACTCCTAAAGAGGGTGAGGTCTCACATGGGGAGTCAACAAAGTCCGCCACATCACTTGAGGCAGGACCAGGGCCCTCCCCACTGTATCTAGGCTGAGCAAAGTATCCCTCCATAGGGAATGGGCTCCAAAGAGCCAGTTCATGCACTAGGGATAAATACTAGTTCCACTGCCAGTGGTCCCACAAAACTGCCCAAGCCACATAGCTGTCACCCACATTCAGAGGGCCTAGTTCAGGTTCCCCAGCTGTCAGTCCCACTAGCTCGGGTCAGCTGTTTCTGTGGGTTTCCCCATCGTGATCGTGACCCCTTCTAAATAACTTTCTGGTGACTTGGAGCCTTCCTTACACCCTTTCATCTGCCTTTCATTAATGAGATCAAGAAAAGGCACGGTGGCCAACAAGTCTGTGGGTTGGTGACTTGGCCACACTTGGGATAAAGGCAGAGGTGAATTCACAAGAGGCTCCTGGACAGCAGGATCCCACAGGCCAGCCATTCCTGCCAGGGCAGCTTTCTCAGACTAAACCAGATGGGGTTTTAGGGAAGGGGGCCTCGGGATGAGGCCAGCAGACAGAGGCAGTAGGAGCGGGATGGGGAGGGGTAGCTAGAAGTCAGGAGGAGTCTAGGGTGGGGGAATCTCTTCTGAGACCTTCCCCTTCAGGTCCTCCTGAGTTTGATGTGCCAGAGAAAGACCTTGTTCTTTTGAGGACACGTCGCAGTGTGAAGTTCGCTAAGACCTGGACTGCTCAACCTAGGGTGGGTCCAGCAACCAGGAGCCAGGGAGTGGAAAGGAAAGGACCTAGCTGGAAGAAGGGGATCGTCTTGGCAGTGGCCAGGACCTGGGGGTGACACTGTCTACAAATCCCTAGGGTCTCTGCCTGTGTCTCTGAGCTAACCTCACAGGCATGTTTGGGGATTACTTTCTCTGAACCTTTCCCTAGTGCCTAGCCTTGGGCACTGACCCCGCCCAACCTGAACCCTGGTCGGTGCTTGTGGGGCTCGGTGCAATTTCATTCCTTGGACAGCCCAGGATGCAGGCCAGCAGCAGGCAGAAACCTCAACTGAGGCTCTGTTCCCAGGCAGCTGACTGCTTGGTAGCAGTGATAGACACCCTCGCCAAGGATTGCCCTAGAAGGTCACGGGTGGGTATGGGGTATGGGGAATGTTTCTATCGCTACAAGGAAATAGCTCATCTGGAGTTTATGTTAGAGGCTCTTTGGTCCCTGGGAAACATGCAAGAGTGAGATCAGATGGCTTGCCTGCATTTAGTTTTCCGTGGGGGAAGGCTGGGCTATCTGATAGTGTCCTGTGATCTGGGCCCGCTGCTGGTTCCCAGGAATAGACTTTCCCAGAAAGTGTACAGCGGGCCCCAGCAGAGCTGCTTCAGCTATCGCGTTCTGTCCTGGCTTCCATGACTCGGTCCCACCCTCACTGGCTCAGAGTCCGTTTGCCAGCCAGTCGTGAGGTGAGGGCTTTGCAGCTATCACACCTAGGTATGGTCGCCTGATAACGGTCATCTTAACCGACCACACTTGGGAACAAAACAGTGGTCACCAAGACACGCATTGCTCTAAGATGCATAGGGCACGGGTACACTGTTGTCCAGGAGTATGGCTGCCTCTAGGCATGATGAAAGGTAGATGAGGACTCAGTGGAAGACAGGAGAGACAAATGGAGCCAATGGAGGTTCCTCTGCCCCAGGTTCCACCCCAGGGGGCCATCAGAAGGGGCCAGTTCTGGCTGGAAAGATGCTCAGCACCCTTGGCATGCTGCCCATGGCCTCTGTCTCAGGGCTGGCCTGCAGCTGGTTTGTATTGCTCAAGGAGAGCCAACTCTCAAGTGGTCTGGAATTTTGTGAACCAGTTGTTATACACATGCAATTAATTATGTGAACTTGCAATTAAGTATGTTGTATGAAAACAAACACTGTGAAAACAAACATTTCCTAATTATTTTGACCACATTTTTAAAAATTACTTATGCTCAGGGCCTCTATCTGTGTATTATATCAATTCAATGAAAACTGGAGATTATGGTCACAAGACATCTATCCCTTCTAAACCCGTGTTCTTCGTGGGCTGGTGACTGGAAATTAGCAGTGGAAGGGATATTTACACCATGGGAATTGGCTAGCACCACAAGTGAGGACTTAGCTATTGCTTTGTTGATTTTCTAGATTGTAATGGGAAAATAGTAATACAGATTCAACTTAAAAGTTGGTCGTGGGATCATACATGGTAGGCTGGATCTAATCAGGAGGAATTCAATACAGAATTACTAACCACAGTAAAAGGACAACTTATTAGGGGACTTAGGGAACCCACACTTGATAAAAGCTTTTACGGATGCAGACTTTATTGGACAGAGTGAGATTCAGCTACAGGATGGTAGAGAAGGGATTTACTTTGCTCAGAGTGAAGTGGGCAGGCTGGAAATAGGTGATCAGCAATTAAAATTTGGGGTCTGTGGGTAATGAGTGGGGAGCAGGCACAGAGGTCCTGCCAGTGCTGCGGCCTGAGTCACCAGGCTTCATGGTGGGGCTGGGTACTGGTACCATGGCAGGGAAGGCTGACCCAGCAAGGCTGCAGATGGGCAGTGAGCTGAGCCAGATGCCCCAGCAGACTCCACCGGATCTCCTCACATCTGCATTGCCGACTCCTCCCCCAGTCACCCAGAAACGTCAGAGAGTCCCATCCACAATCTGTCATGGGTTCGATTATTTAAAATAATTCACATAGGTTCTCTTGCAGTTTGGGGATCAGAAACTTCAAATTTCACTTTGGCTGTAGTTGTCAAGGCAGTAGAAGGGCCACTCTGCTGTGGCTTTGGACCCTGTAAAAATTTGTCACTCATATTGCTTTAATAAAACACTGATTGGCCAGTAGCTAGGCAGGAAGTATAGGCGGGGCAACCAGACTAGGAGAATTTTGGGAAGAGGAAAGGCAGAGATGTGGTCACCAGCCAGACACAGAGGAAGCAAGATGAGAATGCTGCACTGAGAAAAGGTACACGTCACGTGGCTAAATAGACAAAAATCATGAGTTAATTTAAGTTGTAAGAGCTAGCTAATAGTAACCCTAAGCTAATATGCCAAACAGTATATAGTGGGGGGTGAGAGGGTGGGGGTGGGGGGTATAGCTTGTATCTTAAAGAGACAGAACAGATGATTACACACATAAGTAAAAAAAAAGGCAGGGTTTCTCAGGACTCCTAGGAGCATGGGACAGACAAACAGCACCTGGACTCTCAGAGGCACCCTTAACAGTTTTGACTGACAGTCTTGGAAGGGAGGACCACACTGGCTTTGACATTTTTCTAATTGGTTCATTCTGAGGGGAGATGGTGCAGGCTGGCCTCACTGGCCTAGAGAATATGTTGCTGCCAATGGTGCTTCAGGAATTCTTGGCTGCTGGTAAATATTACATTCCATCATATTCACAAAGAAGAAGGGAGGTTTACACCTGAAAGTGCAATATATATCAAAGAGCTTCTCCTTGTCTCCCCCACAGAAGTCACAATATAAATGAAAGTGTTCTTCTGGTTTCTAAATTTATATGTATCTACAAGAGAAAAAAAAAGAAAGAAAAAGAAAAAAAAAGTATAAGTAACATTTCAAAATGTAGCCCCCAGTAGATGACACAAGAGCATTCAGGAGAAACATTGCTTCAGTAATCCAGCCTGGGGTCAGCGGGTATCCAGGCAGCAGACAATAAAGATGATTATTTCAAATGCAAAGAGACAGCAGAAGCAAGTAGGAAGGCACTGTTAACTCAACTGGGCGTTTGGAATGCTTGCCTTTGTGATTTGATGACTGCTTTCAAAAGGCTTTAAGGAAATAGCATCTTTTATTTATGATAGGTGCTAGGTGTTGCTCGTCTGCTTGGAAATGATGGAACTTGATGTCTCTGAGCCATTCTGATTTTTCCATTACTCATATCAGTCCCTAAAGTCTGCTTACCAGAGCTCAGATGGAGACACTGGATCTGACAACTACAACCACAGGACCTTTGAGGTGAGAAAGACAAACACTGTATTTGCTGAGTCCTTACTCCAGGCCAGGCAGGGAGCATCTCTGGGAGGTGCTGTGATTACAGTGCGCCTTCTCATTTCAGGGGAAAGGCAGGCATAGGCAGAGAAGTGTTCCAGTGAGAGGACACCCACTTCTGGGTCTGTCCGGGTGTTCCACTTATTCCCTCCTGCCCAGTGCCACCCCATGACTGGAGCCCAGTCTACTGGGTATGGCAGGGGGAACAGGATGCTTACTGGGGTGGGCTTGGTTAGTAGTAGAAGTGACCATGTAGGGAATAATGCCCACCAGGTCACTTTTCAAATTTTCATTAAAATATTTAGTATACAGGATAATTAATTTCATCATGACATTTTCATAAATATATGCCATTGTTGTAATTATTCAGCCACAAATAAGGCTGCACTTCCGGGTTCTAGAGCTAGGCACGTGCAGACAAGCCCTCAGGCAGAAGTGCCTGAATGTTAAAGGGCCCCATGTGCCCCACTTGCACGCATGCGTGGTTACATCCACTATGACTCAGCTAAGCCCTTGCGTGCTTGCGTAAATCCCGTCCGTCATTTGCATCATCTGCGTATGACGTAGCCACGTCAAGCTGGACCACCCCCCACCTTTCTTCTCTCTCCCTCTCTCCCTCTCTCTCTCTCTCCCCCCCTCTCTCCCTCCCTCCCTCCCTCCCTCCCTCCCTCCCTCTCTCTTTCTCTCTCTCTCTGTCTCTGTCTCTGTCTCTGTCTCTCTCTGTCTCTGTCTCTCTCCTCTCTCCACACCGATTCCCCAGGCCCCTCTAATAAACTCCTAAGCTCTGCAGTTCGGAGTCTTCCCTCAGCATTCTTGGAGAGGATGTTCATGGTGTGTGCATGTACACTCATGTGCATGGGTACATGGGCATGCGTGTGCAAATATTGTAGGCTTAGGGGGCAGCCCCGACAACCGCCCCCATTCCATACAGCTGAAGAAAAAACAATCATCCTATCACACAGGAAAGGCACATCATGGACCAGTCATGTGTCCTTAGATAAGTGTCCTACCAGCCTCACCTCTAAACTAGAGTGGAAGAAGTTCTTTGGCTTCATCAGAAATTTTCTGCGGCAACACAAGCCTGCTAAGGTGGCCTGAGGGCCCCGTGACGGATGATCACCAGTGAGATCAGCAGGAAGAAGGGCGAGATGAACTGGCTGTTGGCGAGCCCATCTTGTCTCTCCATCTCACGTGACGTCTTTGAGACATTCTTCATCCCTTCCCCGGGGAGCTAGGAAATGACTGGACTCCCCTCTATGTGTGTGGTTTAATATAAGTGCCCGTTACATTTTCTCCTGCAATTTAGAGAGCTCTATCTGATTGGTTGTCTTGGTCAGCTTTGGGATATTGGTCTGAAAAAGGATCATAAATTTTGTTTTCAATTTTGTTTCTGCACCTTTTATGCTTTAATAGACCCCTGCAGACTTGCGGAGCCCAACGCTCAAGCTGGGGAGAGAAATGATTCCAGAGAAGAGTCATCTACCCCATGAAAGAATTTCCACCCCAGAAAGAGCCCTTCTTGGCCTTTAAGGACGTGAAGCTAGTTGGAACTCAGATAGTGTCATATGGAAGGTTCCTGTGTTTCATCTGTCCCCGTTCTTCCACAGATTCCGTCTTTATTCCCTTCACCAGTGCTCACTCCACTCTAGCTGCAGGGTTTGACATTTGTTTCCTAACAAGCCTTTGGAGAACTCAGTTTGTTGGGATGAGAAGGGACTGCGGAAGCTGAGCCAACCACAGCCTACCCTGGAGCTATTGATAGCTGCCCAGCTATGCCTGAAGCCCAATATCCCCTGGATGTTCCCATTACACAAGCCAGTAAGTCCCTCCTGGCTCCTCCCCTTTTTTACTCACTGATTAGCATTTTGAATTGGAGTGTCATTATTTGCAATGAAGAGTTATGAATGACACAAATGGCACTGGACTTTCTTTTCTTTCTTTCCTTCTTTTTTTCTTTTTGGTTTTTTGAGACAAGGTTTCTCTGAGTCTCTCTAGCTGGCCCACAACTCTCTCTGCAGACCAGGCTGGCTTCAAATTCACAGAGTGCTGGAATCACAGCTGCACCACCACCATCCAGCTCTTTCTTTCTTTTTTAAAGACAGGATCTTGTTATGCAGCCTAGGCTAGCCTCAAACTCATGACCCTCCTGCTTCAGTCTTCTGAAGGTTGGGATTACAGACAAATACCACCATGCCCAAACCTATTTTGTTTTCTTGGTGTTTTGATACTGGCTGATTTTTTTTAGAAATTCCTAAACAGTACAACATGCGTGGAAAGCACGGAGGTTGGCGCTTCCTTCACACCTTGTTTGTTCAGCCTTTGCTGCTCTAGCAGAGATGGGATTGAGGTGGAGCCTCAGAGAACTGGAAAGCATCTAGACTTTTCTGCTGGGGTAGAGGGCAGGGAGTGGTGGGGGTCATGCAGAGAGGGCTGAAATGTAGGAAGGCCAGACAGTGAAGAAGGCTGTTTGGAAGGACTGGGTCCCATTGTCCTAAACACCCATCATCCTCTGGTGGTTAGACATTATCTGTGAACGTTGTCAATGTTAAAATGGAGTCATTAATACCAAAACCAAGCTCAATGAGTCTTGGAGATTGTGAAGTGGGGGGATCTCATGTGTATTTTGCAGATGAGAAGAACCCCTGAAGAAGACTGCCGAATTTAACCTTGCAATCAAGGCCATGCCTCTGAGGACATCTGTCTAGTCACAGCCAGTCTGAACCATCACCTACACAACTGTGAATTTAGGGAGATTCCTATGAAGACATGTCCGTGGCAACACTGAGTTGCTAGCTGTAGATAGTAATGGGTGATACGCTCCTGTGCCATTGATCTTTATTTCGCAGCAGCTCACATGGACTTCTCTTTTTCTTCCTTAGGTTTCTATTTCCCTCAGTCCCCCCCCCCCCGCCAGATGTGAGCAGTCAGCATGCATCTCTCAGACTCTAGTCCCTTGCTCATTCCTGAGCAGATTCGCTTTTCTCTGCAGAATCTCTTGTTGTTGTTTAGGTTTTCAAATCCACCCAACTGTGACCCAGACCATGCTAGCTGCCATGGAAGGCCCTGCTGCCCAGACTTCATTGGCCTTCGCTGGTCCTCCTTGCTGAGAATCTCAACCACAGGCCTGTCGTGTCTCTTCACAGACAGTCCTCTTCAGCTGGGGCTGTAGCACTGTCTTCTCACCATTTCCTAGGCCATCTCCCTGACCACCAGGCTTTCCCACGAACCTTCATCTCCCTACCTACTTCAATCTCTGCCACTCTGAAGGGTTGCTTGGAATTGCAGTTTGATATTGAGTGCACTTGTACAGGTTTCTAGGCTCTTGAAATTCTTTGGTAAACTGCCTGCTTCTAACCTTCATCCCCTTTCTGATAGGCCATTCCTTCCTCTTTCTTTTTCTTTCCTACTTTGTTTTGAGGTTTTACTTTGAAACCCAGGCTGGCTTCAACCTCAGTTCTCTCCTTTCTCAGCCACCTGGGGGTCAAGGGCGAGCTGTTTCTCCTCTTGCTGGAGCGAAGCTCCTTTTTGCATACTATGCACATTAACCCTTGATCCACTATACATGGCAAATGTTGTTTCTCAATTAAAGGGTTATAGTGATATTTTCCTATATTTTCTCCTGAGTCTTTCATGGCTGAGTTTTACATTTGGATCTTTAACATAGATGGAATTTACTTTTACATGTGATCTGTGAGGTTGGGCTCAAAGGTGCTGTTTTCCCCCAAATCACCTAATACATGATAAATTAGTAATATTAATGCATATTGCTAATATATTAAAAAGGAAAAACACATGCTGATCTGTTTATATTTGAAAATCTTTCACTTATCCTGATAAAAAATCTTTCATAAGCAAAAATATAAGAAACATTTTCAGTCAAAATTCATAAGCTACTGAATCAACATTGGCTTGTCTATGGTCAGAAACACCCCCACACTGGTGTAAAATGTTAAAGATGGAAAATTGGTGAGAGGTGGGGGCTGTGTGAAAACGTTTTTTAAATTCTTTTCCAAAAGATGGAACTGCTCACAAATAATAATCAAGCCACAGCAAACCCAGTATCACTGCAGAAATGTCACACGTGTGTGCATTAACGAGGAGACATTAGCATGTCTTTAGTATCTACTCTATTTTGCCCAGCAACTACAGTCTGTCCCGAGGTCTTCACTTTCATACACGAGGCTATCACTCGCCCTGCCTTCTGCTTCCCAGACGCCCAGCCTCTGCCCTTCACTGCTGTGATGGTGGCCCGTAGCTTGATCTGAGCCTGAGGCTTGCTGTGATGGTGACCCGTGGTTTGATCTGAGCCTGGGGCTCAAGGGAGAAGACTGATAGGTGAGGGAAATAAAGAGAGTTTGACCACGTAAGTCCTGTTCTTTGAGGAGCAATTTCATGTTCTAGAACCTGGCCTCAGGTCTTCATCACTAGTACAACCACCACCACCACCATAACCGCCACCACTGCCATCATGGTCGTCACCATCACCATTTTGTCAAACAGGGGTCTCATGTAGCTCAGATTAGGTTCAAGTTTGTTATGTATCCAAGTCTAATCTTGAGTGTCTGGCCTTGCCACCTCTGATTCCTAGGTGCTGGGATTGCAGACAAGTCTTACTATGTCTGGCTCAGGATAAACGCAGCCATCTCCTCAAATATCTGTGACTCGTTTTTGATTTAAAAAAACCTTTCAAAATCCTCTCTCTGGCTTTTGAAGAGAACAGTGCACTCCTGACATCTGTCATCGGCCCACTGTGCAGAATGTCACCAACCCTCTCATCTAACTGTCATGTTGTAGACTGACAATATGATCTCCTCCTCCTTCATCTTGTTCCTTTGGTTTGGTTGTGATACAGGGTCTCATGATACAACTCTAGCTATCCTGGAACTTGTAATGTAGACGTAGCAGACCTCAAAGTCGGAGACCCACCTACTCCTAACTCCCTAGTGCTGGGGTTAGAAAGATATGTACCCTTACATTCAGCCAACATGGCCTTCTTGGTGGGGGGAGGTCTACTACCATTATTGTTGGCACATTCTAAGAAATAATTTTAGACTCTCTGGGTTTTCTGCTGTACCCATGACACCTCTTGGGTAACTCGGCATGTAAATCATATCTTGTCTATTCTGTCTGGAGAGCGAAGAAATGAGAAATGTCGGCCTTACTCAATGCGAGCTTGCTCGATCTCTGGGATTCCACACTGCACAGCACCAGTTTCGTTCTTGTTCTCAATTCCTACCCAGATGCTGGACTGCTTTCGGCAGGTGCTTCATACATAATCATGCGCCGGCATTCTTCAGTGACTCACGGAGCACTGGCGCCTTTTCCCACCCTTGTTACGTGCCATGCCTTTGGCACAGCTTCCCATTCATCTAGGTCTTCAGCACGCGGCTCATCTTTACTATGGACCTCCCTCCCAGAGCTCGCCAACCCTTGGCTCTAGTATAAAGTGCTTCATAACCAGGCTGCAGCTCGGATGCAGTGCAGCTCGGATGCAGTCCTGAGGCTGCTGTTTGCTTGTCTAGATTGGGAGTTACTGGTTTCCCTTTGGTGGTTTTCTTTGTCTTGCTTTATTAAAATATTCTCTTTCTTTTAAAGAAGAAAATGCATGATCATCTAATGCTTATATTTATGTCTGTGCATTTATGTCCATGCATGTATATCTGCACATGCATGTGGGGGGTGGATGGGTGAGTGGGAGTATGCCTGTAGGTTTATGGGTGCACCTATCCATGCATGAGTGTGGAAGTCAGAGGCTGACACTAAGTTTCTTCCTCTTTCCACCTAGGTCTTTGAGATAGGGTTTCTCATGGAACCTGGCCTTTCAATTTAGGCTAGTCTTGCTGTGTACCCAGGAAGCCCCCAGGAACGACCTGTCTTTACCCCCACAGTACTGGATTACAGATGTACGCCCCTACACTGTACCCCACAGTACTGGATTACAGATGTGCGCCCCTACACTCGTACCCCCACAGTACTGGATTACAGATGTGCACCCCAACACTCGTACCCCCACAGTACTGGATTACAGATGTGCACCCCAACACTGTACCCCACAGTACTGGATTACAGATGTGTGCCCCTACACTTGTACCCCCACAGTACTGGATTACAGATGTGTGCCCCTACACTTGTACCCCCACAGTACTGGATTACAGATGTGCACCCCTACACTTGCTCTCCTGTGGATGCTGGGGCTCCAGACTCAGGTTCTCATGCTGTGCAGCCGGCACCTCAGCTGCTGAGGCACCTCCCTAGCCGAGGCTAGTGGTTTTTATTCAGAGAGGTCCCCATGTGCACCCTCTCTCACACTTGGCTGTCACTTTGGCCGCACTGTTGGGTTGATGCCATCTTCCTTCAGTCTTTGAAGTTTCTGTTCCATAGTTTCCAGCTCCTGGTGAAGCCGTAAGTCTTCTGCTTGTCTGATTCTCATTCCTTTGAGGGCGATCTGTCTTCTCCCTGCTGGCAGCTTTCTAGGATTTTCTTTTCTCTGTAAGATTTATCCAGGCTCTCCTGAAAATCCATCATGGGTGTTTAGATGGGGATCACTGTGTCCCTCAGAATGCTTTCAGGTGCAAGTAATTGAACACCCACTGTGTGGCGACTTAGAAGATAAGGAGATGGGTTGGCTCGCAAGCTACCAAGCTCCATAGCAGTGCAGTCCTGGGCTGCTTTGGTCTTACAGTCAACCCCCGCCATCTCTCTAGCCTCTTTTCTGCCAGCCCTTTCCTAACCTCAGCCAACTGCCAGTCGATGCTCCCGGGCCCTGCTCCCCATACTTTTGCCTTGCAATGTCCAGAGCAGAAGAGGAAAGCATCTTTTCCTCATGCCTTGTTTGAAGAACACAGAAATCCATCATAGCATCCCTCCTGGGAGAATTTCCCAACATCTCAGCATCTAGAATTGGGTCTTAAGTCTCCTCTATGTTTGTGGCCAAATCTGCCATGATTGTATTAGACCAGTACAGACCCAGGCTTTGGACTGCACAAACAATTGCGGAGAACTGAAAAGTCCAGGTTGTGTTATAAGGAAGGAAGGAAGATGTCTGTTGAGCCTAAGCTATTTCTTGTCAAAATGTTTTCATGTTTCTTTCGTGCTTTCAAACAGAGAGTGAGCCAAGATCATCTTACAGCTATGCCAAACAGTTCTAGACGTTTAGAAGTGTGTCTTTTCAGTTTGTTCGTTTAAGTAACGGTGTGATCTACAGACATTGTCTTCTTCGGGGCAAGGATATAGAACCAGACAGGTTGATTAGGCACTAGAACCAGTTCTTGTGTAAATCTATCCCCATTAACATCTCTGTCCAACCCTCCATTCCCTTACTAAGAAAACTGTGGTGTTACCTCATTAAATAAAAGTCTCTGTTTTTTTTTTTTTTTTTTTTTTTGGTTTTTCGAGACAGGGTTTCTCTGTGGTTTTGGAGCCTGTCCTGGAACTAGCTCTTGTAGACCAGGCTGGTCTCGAACTCACAGAGATCCGCCTGCCTCTGCCTCCCAAGTGCAGGGATTAAAGGCGTGCGCCACCACCGCCCGGCAAAAGTCTCTGTTTTTAAGATACACAGAAAATAAATATCTTCCTTATACCCACAAGTCTTAAAAAACACATGGTCACAGTACCATGTCTCACCACTAGGGGTCCCCCCACGCTGTTCCTATTCTTAATGCTCCACCCCTGAGTCTGTTGTAGAGCTCCCTCCCTAACACTTTCCCCCTTCATCCGATCAGCTGTGTCGGTTGACTGGTGTCATTCTCTCGTAGAGGATGGGGTAGAGAGGGTCACTGGAGCCTCCCCAAGATTCCGGCTGCTCCCTCCTGCACCTCCCAGTCATTAGTATGCAGTTCTATCCTACGGCACATGGATGGTGTCAGGAGAAGACTAGGGGAAGGGGCTCCATCTGTGAGGAAAGCCATCAGCCATGCTGGGTGAAGACTTTCTCGTGTACCTGCTCTGTTGCTTTCCAAGCCTCCAATTCTGGGCTCTCTCTCGTAGGCCGCTGGGCTCCGTGTTCTTCTTCAACACACACTAGAGAGCCTCCTCTCCTGGATGCTGACACAATTACTGCTTCTCAGTTTGGGAAGAATTAGGCATACCGTTTCGTAGCTACTGCTTGTTCCAACACTGATTCATGCTCTATTTGATTGACTTCGTGAAATAGCATCCATTTACAGAAGATGCACTGAGTCAGAAACAGATATTCACGGTTTGCTCATCAGAGTGAGCTTTCTAAACCTTTATAGCAAAAAAAAAAAAAAAATACAATTTCCTAATGTGAAATTAGCGGGGACTCGGCAGCCAGGGCAGAGGCTCAGAAGAGAACATTGCCACATAGTAACTGGAATGTAAAAAGAGACACTGCCACCACTCTGCAGCTGAGGTGCCATCTGTCTCGTCTTTGTTATGGTCCCAGGTCAGGGACCATAAGGAGGGAGGAGATGAAGTAATGAGAGAGGGGAGGAGGGAATTGGGTGAAGAAAGAGGACCAAAAGAAGGGAGAGCCCAGGGATGCCCTACAAAGAGCAGCCCAGAGATCACTTGAAGGTTTCCCAGCTCTGGAGACCCCACCCATGGTCTCTGCTTGTTTCAATAAACACTCTCACTGAGCTAGTACTCCAGCTGTTCTTGGTCATTCAGCTCTTCGTCCACCTTCGAAAAGAGCCCAAACCCCTAGACGGCCAACCGTGGGTTCAACGGGATTTTACACTCAGCTGGCTGCTGACCGTATTTACACACAAGCGCCTATAGGACCGTGTCAGGGGCCCCAAAAACGGTTTCTCTCCTCTGCACCTCTGTTCTTCTCAGAAGCATCCCCAAAGGCTGATGCTGGCGATCTTCAGTCTGTCCATCTTCAGGACCATCTTCCTGGCCATTGAGGATGCTTATCTTTGTGACAGGCAGCACAGGCCACTCACACTCCCTATCTCCTGTCCTCCTGTGGTGGCGTGAGTGGCTTTGGAGAAGTGACATCAGTCACCCATCTGTGCCGAGGGGAGCTGCGGGGGTGGGGGTGGGGCGCAGAGCGTGTGGTGTGGATAGAAGACAGAATGTTCTGGGAACTCATGCTCTCCCCTCTGGATTGATAGCTCCCTGTAGAGAAAGGAATAGCAAACAAGGGTTTGGCAAAATACATCTTTCGCGGCGACACTCCTCTGCCTTCTAGTTCCACTAGTACGGTCATAAATAGAATGCACGCCATGGCAGCCCACTCCTCTATTCTTCCTGGTTCCTTCCTGTCAACTCCCAGCTCTGAAATCCTTGCCTCTGCAGACACGGCTGTAGGAGAGAGAGAGAGAGAGAGAGAGAGAGAGAGAGAGAGAGAGAGAGAGAGAGAGAGAGAGAGAGAGAGAGAGAGAGAGAGAGAGCCCGGGGTGAGAGGTGAGGCTTCTCCTCTAATTCCCTGTGAGTATGTCAACAGTGTTCTGAGCCTCAGTGTCTTCAGGACTCAAGGGAGGACATTAGAACAGGCTTTCTGACTCGAGGTAACTAATTTTTAAAATACTTTTTAGTTTAGTTGTCTTTTAAAATACTTTTTATTACTTATTTGGTTGGTTTGCTGGTTTTGGTTTTTCAAGACAGGGTTTCTCTGTGTAACCCTGGCTGCTGCCCTGAAACTTGCTTTGTAGATCAGCCTGCTTCTGCCTTCTGAGTACTGCGATTAAAGGCATGCACCATCATGCCTGGCAGCTGCTTATTATTATTATTATATATAAAATTTCTCCATTTTATTTTCCCTTCCAAACCCTCCTATTTATCCCTCCTTGCTCTCTTTCAAATTTATGACTTTTTTCTATTAATTATTATTGTATGCACATAATTGCCTACATATATATTCCTAAGCATAACTTTCCCAGTTACCTATATGTACAGAACATTTTTCCTTTAAATCTCTGATCTGATGGAACTTAAACTGTTTAACATTCCCCATGAGTCAGTTAACTTGAGATGATCACTCATTTATCCCTCCACAGAGATGAAATTTGGATGTCTTGGCATCTCAACCTACAGGTTATAACCACAGCTGCCTATGACAGAGACCTTATTGTTTGAATAAAAAAAATGGTTTCTTGTTTTTTCATTTCAGAGTGTTTTTTTTTTTCCAATAGACAATTTGGGCCATCTCTTTGGCTATCATAATACATTGATTATATATGGTGTGAATGATAGTCACTCAAGTCAAACTATCAATAAGAGGACCTTATTATTGGCTTCTAAGAAATCTAATCTGTTATGAGAAGTGAATCCATTAGATATTGGCAGTTTGCTCATTTCTAAGAGCTATGAACTCAACCTTAGATCATGCAGTCAGGAAAACACCTGACTGGACCCAGGATCATTCAAACTTCCAGTTCACAGTATCAATCATAGGACACTCTGCAGACTCCTCTCTCTCTCTCTCTCTCTCTCTCTCTCTCTCTCTCTCTCTCTCTCTCTCTCTCTCTCTCTCTCTCTCTTCTTTCTCTCTGTCTCTCTCTCCTCCCGCCCCTACCCTCACCCCCAACACACACACACACACACACACACACACACACACACACACGTGTGACCATCTCTCGCACATGCTGATCTCCAATGCCTGCAACTTGTGCCGGGTAGGTCTGGGTGACACCTTCGTGTCTAAGAAGCCTGGGAAACGTACATTTGTGCCTTCTGTCCTCTTGCTCCTGGGCAGATGTTACATGAGTGAACTGTGGCCGTGTCAGTTTGCAGGGCAGGAGAAACACTGTGCTAGACCTTCCGCATTTTATTGCAGCATGAATCTGGCCTCGGGTTCAGCTGTGCACAGAACAATTTAGGGAACAGAGATATTCTATTTCACTGTGTCCTCTGTCTCTCTCTGGATCCCACAGTGGAACACATTGGCTCCAGTCTCCCCTAGCATATAGGTGTGGGACTTTAAATGCGAGTGGATCCCATAGACTTAGATGTTTAAATACTTAGTCCCCAGTTTCTGGCACCTTTTGGGAAAGTTCAGGAGGAAGTGTGTCACGGGGGCGGACTTTGAAGTTTCAAAGTCATGTGCCTCCCCAGCTCTCTCTGTGTTTCTAGCTAGCAGCTCAAGCCGTGAGCCCTCAGATTCTGCCTCAGCCACCGTGGCTGTCATCTGCATGCCCCAGCCATGTTGACCTCTTGTCCCCCTGGAACTGCAAGCTGAGTTCCTTCCCTAAGTTGCCTTGGCTGTGTTATTTTAACAGAACAATACAAGAGGAGCTAATACTAATATGGAAATCTGTGGGTGCCAGGGGCTGGATTATTGCGGTGACAGATCTGATCATGCTGGGCTTTGTACGAATATGGAAGGCTTTGGGACTCTGGGTGAGGAACGTGACCGAACATGGCAAGTCGAGCTTAGTGGGACATCCTAATAGGAGCTTGGAAGACAGCAGAGCTGAGAGCCATGTGGTCTGTGGAGGACCTATCTCAGAGGTTTCAGAAGGCAACAATATTAACAACTGTGCTAGAGACCGGTCCTATGATATTTTGGTTAAAAAACATGGCTGCTTTCTGACCATGTCCTAAGAACTTGCCTGAGGTTAAGTTTAAAAGTAATGGATTAATTTGTTTGGCACAGGCAATTCCAAGATAGCCTGATATTGACTCTGTCATGTGATTGCTAACCACCCCTATGCAGATCTACAGTGAAAAGAGCAAATGGGGCAGAAAGAAGCACAAGCTGCAGGCTTTGGAGAGGAAAGGAACACTGGCTAACTTAAGAGATAAGGTGATTAGTGCCATTGAGAAAGGCCTCCAGCTCAGCGTAGGATTAAAGGCAAGGGGGCAAGGCCTCCCCTCCCCTTCCACCGCAGATAAGCTTCCAACTTGAGACTAGAGGCCTTTTTTGCCCCTTGAACATTGCAGTCAAAAACTGCAGCAAGGGACCAGCATGTACCTCAATAGATCGCTCACCAGATGTGGCAGGGCTGTTCATGCAGTGCTGCCTTTAAAATCCTGAAGGGTGGGAGAGTAAACAGGTTGTGGGATCTTCCTCTGTGGTTTCAGAGAGCTTCCGAGGCCAGGCCATGTGTGGCAGGGAGCCCCTTTCTGAAGGAGACAAGAGGGCCCGAGAGGCCATTCAGTGAGGCTGTGAGAGTGGAGCCCAGGCTGTGTGTGCTGCCCGCCTCTATCAGCCAGCCACCAGGTGGCTGGTGTGGACTCACATGTGGGCCTCACTTCCATCCCACTGGTCAGTGTGTTCGTTTTTATGCCCGTACTGTGTTGATCTTTTTTTTTTAAGTTTTTTTATATTTATTTATTTATTTAATATGTATACAATTGTTCGCGTGTATGCCTACAGTCCAGAAGGCACCAGACCTTATTACAAATGGTTGTAAGCCACCATGTGGTTGCTGGGAATTGAACTCAGGACCTTTGAAAGAGCAGGCAATGCTCTTAACCGCTGAGCCATCTCTCCAGCCCCTGTGTTGATCTTTTGCTGCAACTCTGTGTCAGCGCTGGGAAGTCAGCGACGGTGACACCAATAACAGTTCTTTTATCGTTCAACGTCTTTGGCCTTTGTGGTTCCATGTGAATTTTAAGATTGTTTTCTATTTCTCTGAAGAATCGTATTGGAAATTTGATGAAGGTTGCATTGGCTCTGTATCTCAGTGAAAAGATATTCGATATTAGTGAAATGCAAATACTTTGCAAGATGCCATCACGTGGGTATCAGAATGGTTAAAACCAGGACGGTGTCAGCAGAGAGAATGTAAAGGAGCTGGAATCCCACGCTGCCTGCTTGGATGCAAAGGGCTCAGGCACAATGGGAAAAGCTCACGACATCAAAGACAGAGCTACTCTGTGACCTGGTTCACAATTCAAGTCCATCGTGGTGGGAGAGTCACGGCGGAAAAACTTGAGACACCTAGCTGCTCACTCTGCTTCCACAGCCAGGAAGCTGCCCTGAGCTCACTTTTCATTCAGTCTAAGTCCTCGGTACTGAGAATGACGTCACCTGCAATTGAGGTGTGTCTCTGGCAACTCAGTTAACCTAGTCTAGAGACTCCCTTGCAGGCATGTCCTCAGCCCTGTCTCTAAGTGATTCTAGACCGTGTCAAGTTGACGATATTACCCATCGTCACAGTGGGCCTTCACGCTGTTTTCTGCTGGCCCCATCACACGGGATGACCAGATGTGGTCATCTGGTCTCTGTCCTCCTCCTGGCCCTGTGACTGTTCTGCAGGCCCGGTACTCGGATGTGTCTAGGGGGAAGCAGGGGATGTGTCTAGGGGGAAGCAGGCGCCACACTCTAATCCTCTCCACTTGCAAACAACACCTGAGAATGTTCAGCAGGAGCTCAGGCTCATTGCACAACAGTCAGGAGTGTCAGGGAATCCCATGCTCCCCTCTGTCTTCCTGCAGAGGACAGAGGTCCAATGATGTCCTCTTGGCACGGCTTCACTTGGTTTCAGGCACAACGCTGGGGTCTGCAGGTGCTCTCGGGTCCCCATTGGACTCAGTCCTCTCAACATCCTCTACTGTTGGTTGGCTGGTGCCACTGGGTCAGGAGTTGCCAAACCAGTTTAGATTTGCCAGCAGACCTGACAATGACTTTCCTGTAGCTAGCTGCTTTGTTCCCTTGGAAATGTGGGAGGTGTTGTTGCTGTTGCCCTTAGGGTTAGGGCCTCAGCTAACAGAGGCTACTGGAAACATAACAACAGTTGGCAGTGGCCTGACCTTGGTTAGCCTGTTGGAAAATATTCCCAAGGAAGATCTGTCCTATGTAGTGAGTCTTTCTCTGTCCTGACAGCCAGCTCCCAAATAATGACACAGAGGTTTCATACTAATCATGAAAGCTCAACCTTAGCTTAGTCTTGTTTCTAACTGGCCCTTATAACTTAAATTAACCCATTTCTATTAAACTATGTGCTGCCACTTGGCTCACGGCTTTTACCTCTTCTCCTGTATATCCTGCTTACTCTGTGTCCGGCTGGAAACCCCCATTCTTCTTCCTGGAGCTCTATCTGTAAGTCATGCCTATACCCCCTGCCTAGCTATTGGCCATTTAGCTTTTTATTAAATCAGTCACAGTGACATAGCTTTACAATGCAATCAAATATCTCACAACATTTCTCCTTTTGTCTAAAAAAGTAAGGGTTTTAAGTCTAACATAGCAAAACTATATACAATAAGGACAATTATCAGGTAAGAATTATATTTGCAATATCCAGTCCATTTGTATTTAGCAATTTCAGAGGAAATTTTCTATTATCTATCCTACCCTGATGAGTTCAAAGTTTTACACCTAAACCATTTTTTTTATCATGATTTGTATTGCCAACCCAAAATTATATATTTAGACCTCAAAACATGTTTAGATAAA
The DNA here is from genome assembly GCF_950005125.1 of Chionomys nivalis. Taxonomy (NCBI): domain Eukaryota; kingdom Metazoa; phylum Chordata; class Mammalia; order Rodentia; family Cricetidae; genus Chionomys; species Chionomys nivalis. The sequence goes on along the minus strand of NC_080108.1, from coordinate 26,746,450 downwards.
CAATTTAAGCTTTTATTTATCATCCTTATATACTTTATACCTCTTTTGTGAGGTCTTTTTTTTTCTGAATTTGGTAACAAAGAACTATAACTGTCTTGTCTTCAGCTCCATCAGAGACCTGAGAATAAAATAATATTGAGTAAGCAGGAATTGTGGTGCAAACGCTTCCAAAACTATACAAATGATAGAAACATCTGGCTAGCTGGACAGCCACCTAAGATTCCTCTGCAACATTGGTGTGTTCATCTTCACCCCACAGGCCTAGAATATCTGACAGACTTTTCTGTGGAGTGTGAATTTTAAAGGACTATCCTATCCTGTTTTGGAAAAGCTTAGCAGTCACTTTTGTGCCCTGCTTGTCCAATTTGGGCAGCATTCTGTCAGCAGCCAAGGTAAGAGCAAATTTTGCCCAAATGGCTTGCTTTGCCACAAAGAAAGCAAATCTCGAACTGTCATATCAGCCATTGTATGGCTCAGCTTACACATGACACTGGCAACTGGCTTGATGCCTGGCTCCAGCCTGCAGGCAGCAGCCTGTAGCCACACCCCTGTATGTTGCTGAGCAACAGCCCACCTGAGAGACTACAGGAGTAAAAGAAAGCTACATACAGTTCCTTATCCAGAACTTTTCTTAGTTTTCTCACGACCTGTGCTTGGATATTCAAGCTCATACCTTGCATACTATATGTAGCGAGTTTTTCTCTGTCCTGCTAGACAACTCCCAAATAACAACACAGAGACTTCTTACTAATTATGAAAGCTTGGCCTTAGCTGAGGCTTGCTCCTACCTAGCTCTTATAACTAAAATTAGCTCATTTCTATTAATCTACGTGCTGCCACTTGGCTTGTGACTTTTACCTCTCCTCCTGTGTGTCCTCTTTACTCTGCATCCATCTGGCAACCTCCTTCTTCTTCCCAGAGCTTTCTCTGTTTGTAAGTCCCACCTATATCTCCTGCCTGGCTATTGGTTATTTAGCTTTTTATTAAACCAGTCACGGTGACTTATATTTACACAGTGTAATCAAATATCTTGCAACAGTCTTAAATGTCACCAGAGTATGATCCTGGAGAAGCAGGCTTTCCTGTCCAGGGCAGAGCAATCACTTTTATGCTGAAGACATCTAAGTACTGCTTCTCCATGGAAGCTGCAGAGTAGAGAGAACCTGCCAAAACCAAGACTCTTTGACTTAAAATATGAAAGGACATAGACACACTCACAAATTCACATACACATGCACACATGTGTGCATACACACACACACACACAAATACATATGCATGCACAACAGCTCTTGCCGAGACTAATTCCTTCTCTGATACAATTTCATAAAACTTCTTATCAAAAGCCCCCAAAGTCAGGCATGGCTAAGGACAAATGTCCCTCAAAGGTCATCTGCTCAAGACTCTTGCTAGAGTTAGGGGCCTGCCCTGAAGGTAGTAGCATCTCAAGGGTGTTAGGAAGGCTTTTCCCAAAGGACACCCCAGCCGCAGCACTTGCCTGTCTAGAGAGAACAAGAGGCCTCCAAGTGAGTGGGAGACCCACGTATTAGCAGATGCCCACCCAAACCTGTCTCTCCACAGGGAGCTGCCAAGCTGCTTCTGTATTCTGAACACAAGAAGCAACTGCCCTGTTCTTCTCTGCCATGATCACTGGGGAGGTATATGCAGATGCGCCAGCACCAACACCTTTCATGGGAATCTGTAAAGCAATCTTTTTAAACCAAGCTCACAAGACTGAAGAGATGGCTCAGTGTATGGCTTTCCCAAGAGATCTGAGTTCAATTCGTAGTTCCCACACCAGGCAGCTCACAACTACCTGTAATTCCAGCTCTGGGAACCCAAGGGTCCTCGCCTCCACGGCACCTGTGCTCACATGCCTGTTACCACACACAGGCACAGAAACGTCCACATAATTAAAAATGAATATAAACATTATCTTAAAATGCTCACATTCTGAGTATCAGTGGGGCAGTCCTAATAGTGTAAAACCAATACCCACACTAACCACGCCCAGCTCTGTTCTTTCTGACACTTGGCCCTCCTTGTCACCACATGAAATACTTCATTGTCGGTTGTCCCTGAAATCCTAACTGGCTTTTCTTGTTTAAGACCTGACTGGGGTCTAGGATTATAGCGTGGAGCAGTGGTTCTCAGCTTTGCTAGTACTGAGATCCTTTAATACAGTTCCTCATGTTGTGATGACCCCAACCATAGAATCATTTTTGTTGCTACTTCATAACTGTAATTTTGCTACTGTTAGGAACTTTTAAAGTAAATATCTCTGTTTTCCGATGGTCTTAGGCTACCCTGTGAGGGGCCGTTTGAACCCCCAAGGGGTCTCTGCCCCACAGGTTGAGAACCATTGGCTTAGTGAATCAGTATCTATACAAGGGCCTGGGTTCAATCCCCAGCACAGGAGAAAGAGGAAGAAAGACATCGGAACCTGTCTGAAGATGACTTTTTCATTTTCCTGGATGACAAGCGTTTGGGACATAAGACTGAATTTTTCTTCCAAGAGTAAATACTTCCCATCTTGGAGAAAAATGTCAAATGGTGTATAAAACCAAATGATAAAACTCTAAGGATTTTAGTCCTTCTCTGTTTTAATTCCAAGGAGTGTGAAAAACTGCAGAAATTAGGACCAGGAACAAAAGGAGGGCCCTCTCCCTGACAGCTGATGTGGCCTCCCCTCAGCCGCTGGTGCTTGCTGACCTCCGATGCTAATCGTTGGGTTGGTGCTCACAGGCCGACTGGTACTCATATGCCCACAGATGCTCACGGGCTGGCTGGTGCTCACGGGCCTGCTCATGCTCACGGGCCGGCTGGTGCTCATAGGCTGGCTGATGCTCATGGGCCTGCTGGTACTCACGAGCCAGCTGATGCTCATAGACCCACTGATGCTCATGAGTCCGCTGGTGCTCACGGGCCCGTGGGTGCTCACGGGGTCACTGGTGCTCATAGACATTGCTTTTACCTGACTTTGAAGTTCTGATCACACTCCCACCTCTCTTTCCCATAATTTCAAGAGTAAGCTTTGCCAATCGATCCACGACCTTCATTCACATGCAGGTACACAGTAGCTCCGTCTGTCCACACCCTGCACTCTTGCCCACCCTTACCAAGCAGCCCTCCTGGTCTGGATGCCCTGACACCCGCCTCTGACTCCTGAGACCCCAGAACGCCTACGCTCCCTTCTCCAGACCCCACTGGCTTCCCTGGCTTCTGGGATCCCATGGTTTTTCTTGGACCCTCTGTTTTTCTCCGAGGACACACATCCTCCCCGCCTTACCCTGGATCTCATAGGCTCCCTCTCTCCATCCCCTCTCCCTTTCTTTCTCTCCAGACCTCATTGCTGTCATCTGGTATAGTCCCCTGTCACCAGGTGTAGGTCCATCCCCAAAACCCCCATCTCCCCTACCCCCATCCCCTCAACCCCCAGCTCCATCAGCTTCCTTTCTCTGACCCCTCAGCTGTTCTGGACCCTAATATGGAGTCCACTGCTTCAGACTTGGTCATAGTTTTACATTTTACTCCTTTATAGCTAAAGCATCTAGTGCGTTCTCATCACCCCGGGAGCCTGTCCTCTCTTCTCCCCTTTGTGGCCCCTGAAGTGAGAGCCAGATTACTTCATGGAATTTTTCCCCCTCGCAGGGGGAGATTCCTGCTATTAGCTACAGTCCCCTGACACTGTAGATCCAAGGACATTTTATATTCTGGAATATATTTATATATTTGGTTAGAAACTAGAGACCACTGCTGATGGCTACTCCCTGGGGTCTTAGTCTGAGAGAAGGCTCTCACACCCTCAAGTCCCTTTCCTTGTTAGAGCAGAGAGAATTCACCAGGCTTCAACCTGGGCAGTCCCTTTTATGTATCCAAATACTAATAGATGCTCAGCTAAAGTAATGGTGCCCCCTAGGGGTAGCTTGTGGTACAACAAGAGCTCCAGATAGTGACTCTTCCCTATCTCCGACTTCCTTCCTTTATGGAGAATAATAAGTAGAAAATAATGCTTTCTTCTTTAAAACTGGAAATGAACGGGCTCAGTTTTTAAATTTATTTTAGATGACACATAAACGTTTAAAAATCATGTATTAATAGGCTACCACAATGTTTTGATACCACATGTATACTTGTCTAATGTTCAAAGGGTCAGCCTTCCACATCTCTAAACATCTCCACATCCTTTGAAGGAGTCTGGGTTCTCCTCCACATCTTCCGTCAGTGTGTAAGTTCATGACAGTGCTCAGTCTTGGGGACACTGGAGGCTTTCCTCCGTCCTGAGCTATATGGATGGAAAGAAATCAGGAAGGGCATCCTGGAGAAGGTAACCAGATGTGCATGTGATCTTGGAGGATTTAGATTGGCTGCAAAGAAGTAAAGGAGCCCCAGGAGAGGGACCCTGAGGACACCAATCTGTTTCCTTTTGAGTCACAGAGGTTAAACCACAGGGCTGGAACTCTCAGCATTAGGTGCCTGAGCTAGAGGTTAAACCACAAGGCTGGAACTCTCAGCATTAGGTGCCTGAGCTAGAGGTTAAACCACAAGGCTGGAACTCTCAGCATTAGGTGCCTGAGCTAGAAATAGACCTCTTCCCTCCTGCCGAGAGCTGCCAGAGAAAATACAGGCTGCCCAGTTAAATTTGAATGTGGATATGAGACCAGTACCGTTTGGGGAAACATACGTGAAACAAAGTATTCACGGTTTATCTGAAAATACAATCCAAGTCGAGTTTAACTAGCCATCCTGGTTTCTGCCTTCTAACCCTGGCAGCCCTGCACCCCAGAAGCTAACATCACACCTTTTCAGCAATGCCACATTGTTTCTGAGGAAGAGATGTCTACCTGCCTCAGAGGTAGCAAGGGGACGCTGGTACTTTATATTTCCGTTGTCACTTGCTGCATGGTGGCACGGCCTTGTCTTCAGAACGTGGGACCCATTTCAAAGGTGCTGTCCTGCAGCACGGTGTCCATGCAATGTGTCGAATGTCCACGTCTATTGAGGGGAGCTGCTCAGAAAACTCTGGGGGCTAAACACAACTCTACGTTTCTCTCCAATGAGATGAAACAAGCCACTTACGTCTGCTTTAAAATCCATTTTATGGGCATGTTTTTAAGAGGACCCAGGCACTATTTGGAACTCGCACGTCATACAAAGCAACATCCAGCTCCATGAAAAGAAAATGTGCCGGTCTTGGCAAAATGGCAGCTCAGGCCATCTCAGCAGCCAAGCACATCTATGGCTGGCTCGCTTGAGTGGCTTCTCACCTCAGGGTTTCAGGGCACATAACACCCACTGATGATTCAGAACAGAGTTGGCCCACTCGGTGTTTATAAATAGCAAGAGTCCTGGATCTACACTGTTTACAGTGTTGTTTTCAGGGAAAATAAGGTAAGAGGGCTTTGTAGCTGCTGACTCACGTCTTCCGGGAGGTTAGCCTTGACTTCTAAATGATGGCTCTCACCCTTGGTTTCTCATTTGCCCAGTGAGGATGAGGGGAGGATCTGCCTTGGGGGTTTAGGATGGATTTAAATGGGATAATCCCTGTCAAGCGCTTGGTTCACTGTTGGCACTAACATCTACTCAACAAATGACAGTCATTAGCATCGTAGTGAGTGGAGTGATGGCCCCACCTCATGCCCAGAATCTGTGGGTTTGTCATGCCTCAGGACCAAAGGGCTTCATGGGGAGATCACAGTTTAAGAATTTAAAATGGGGGAGATGCTCCTGGATTTTATTGGGGAGCCCCATCGAGCCACATAAATCCTTTACATCAGAGACCTTTCCATTGTTATGGCTAGGAAGGCTCTGAAGATGGGGGCAGATACCCCAAGCCCAGGACTGATCATCCTGGTGAAACCGGAAGATGGGAGAGTGGTTTCCTACCTAGGACCTGCTAGAGAGGAGCATGACCTGTTAAGGTCTTGGTTTGAAACCAAGGAGATCTGTACCAGGTCCAACCTTGTTTTTGTTGTTGTTGTTGCTTGTGGGTAGTAGTTTGAGCTTCGATAAAAACCTAAAATATTCAAAACCTTTGTTAATAAGATTGTGTTCTTTCAAATCAATACCATATGTTTTACATCTCTCGAAGAACACATGTACACAATGTCTGAAAGAGAATAGGCTTTACCACAATGGTTGGCAGTTCAGTGGTGTCAGAAATATAGGGGAAAATCAGAATGTTTGTGACCATGGAAATTTTATGTGTGTGAATGCAGGTGCCTGCCAGGGCCAGAAGAGGGCATCAGACCCCCTGGAACTGAAGTCAATTGGCTGTTGTGAGTTCCTTGAGGTGAGTGCTGGGAACCAAACTGGTCCTCTGCCAAGAGCATCAAGTGGTCTTAACTGCGGAGCTACCTCTCCAGCCCCAAATTTTAGAAATATCCTAGGGAAAAGCAGAATCATCAAGTACCCACAATGAAAGGATTTTTAGAGTCATCTTCAATATAAATGCCCAAGAATATAATTCCTGCTCAGTTATAACTTCCAGAATATAGAAAATTGTGTAGTTTAAAATGTTGAAAAGACAAAATCACATTCAATTTTCATGATTCTAAGTGAAAGAAATAAAACACCCAATTCTATGTGGACAACAAGTTCTTCTAGGAAGACGAAAGCAGAGCGTGGCATCCATGCAAAGTCTGAAGGGATGGACCACGAGCTCTTTGAGGTCCGACCCTGCAATTTGCTGGTTCCTTTATCAGTTGTTTTTGTACTGAGACCAAAATACCTGCCAGAAACAATTCTGCCCTTCTTCCCATCATTCTTAGTTTGGATTTCCTGCCTAACCATATCCTGCCTGGCTATTGGTCAGTCAGCTTCTTTATTAAATCAATCAGAGCATAATTTACACAGTGTACAGGAATATTCCACAGTTTATATAGATGTGTGTGTATACAGATGATGTATATGTGTACATTACATAGAGACAGAGTTTCTCTATGTATCTCTGACTGGCCTGGAGGTCACTATAGGACAATCTGACCTCAAACTCACAGAAATCTTCCTGCTTCTGCCTTCCAAGTGCTGGGATTAAAGGTGTGCGACAGTACCTCCAGGTTGCATATATTCTTATCATTCATTTCAAAACATTTTCTTATTTCCCTCCTGAGTTCATCTCTGATTTATGGATTATCTGGAAGCATATGATTTATATTTAAAAACATTTCTAGTTATTGATTTCTGGCTTAATTATACTATGGTGATAAAATACCCTGTGTGGAATTTCAGTCATTAGGAATGTATTAAAGTTTTCTGTCATCGCTCAGATTCTGGCCAAATGGAACCAAGGCTCTATGCAGAATTTTTTTTAAAAAGAATGATAATCCCACAATTAGGCATACAGACTTATTTAACAGTCACGTTAGCTTTGTTCATGGACTACCATAGCTCTCCATGTCCTTGCTCATTAAGAAAGGTGTGTTAAGATCTCCTACCACGGGGCTGGAGAGACAGCTCAAAAGTTAGAACATCTGTTGCTTTTGCAGAGGATCCAGGTTCAGTTTCCAACCACATGGCAGCATACAACTGTCTGTAACTTCAGTTCCGGGTAATAAATACAAAGTCCTCTTCTGGTCCTTTTGGGTACCGAGTATGTATGGAACACATACATGCATGCAGGCAAAAACACTCACCTCATACAAATGAAATAAAAATATTTTTAAATATTGTAAGATGGTGAATTCATCCCTTCTGATATCTGTCAACTTTGGCTTTACAGCTATAAGACTAATTTAGCATTATTTTTTTTTTCCTGGCAGAGCAACTTCTTAGCATTTTTAGGTATCACGTGGAGCTTTGGAAATACCATGATTGCTTCACAGCTTCATTTAGATTTACCCGCCTCTTTATTTATTCATTGATACATATATTCCTTTATTCACAGGTGCTCTTATTGGACATATGGCCCTAGGTCAGCATCATCCACTTTCAGGGCTTTGAACCTGTGGCTTTATCATCCACTGGCCGACGTGGTCTCATCATCCACTGGCCGACGTGGTCTCATCATCCACTGGCCAATGTGGTCTCCTCTGGAGGAAATACTGCTTGGTCAATGGCTACTTTTTCATTTTTCTATTTGTTTTTCAGCTTTACACTTATGTGTCTATGTGTGGTTTTCATTTACTGCTCTTATTTTAGTGCTCATGCTCACGCAGTAAGCTCCCTTTCTGGGTGAGCTGTGCTGCCTGCCCTGCCCTGCTCTTCCTGAGTGGGTGGCCGTTTTCCTCATTTTCAGACCAACTCAGTCACCATCTTTTCAGACACTGCACCCTTCTCCCTCCCATTCCCTCCTTCTGGAGCTCTCATTGTGCATTTTCTTTCAAAGTATAAAAATCCATATTTCTTTTGATGCTTTGGTCTGCATATATTTTTCTAACTTGCCACCATAATTGCTTATTTTCTCCAGTTTGGGCTAAACTTAACAAATACCTTAAGTTTAGCTGCATTTTTAAGTTGTGATGTTGCTAAAAAAGTCATGTGATCATTTCACGGGCATGAATTAACCTCATTATTGTAGAGGTTTTCCACTTTGCTTTTTGGGACAGAACCCAATGCATAGCTTCAGCTGTCCTCAAACTCATGATCCTCCTGCTATAGCTTCACAAGGGCTGGGTTTATAGGTGTACCACACTCAGATATTTTGAAGTGATTGTGAGTATCGTAATACCAGCATCAGAATCTCCAGTTGATCTGTTTCTCATGTTTATTTCCCCCTTTTTGATCCAACCCTGTCACTTTTCATAACTGGTTATTTTTCATTGAACATGAGACATTTTGTATAAAATTGTAGAAGATACTAGGGGCCCTAGGCAGCATGTTTCTCAGGATTGTAGAAAATACTAAGGTGTAGATGGAAGTTTCTGCCCTGCCTGGTTCCACAGCCGTTCAGTACCAAAGAAACACACAGAGGCTTATATTAATTAAAAACTGTTTGGCCTATAGCTCAGGCTTATTACTAACTAGCTCCTACAGCTTAAATTAACCCATAATTCTTATCTATGTTTAGCCACATGACTTGGTACCTTTTCTTAGTAAGGCATTCTCATCTTGCTTCCTCTCCATCATTGCTGGGGACTGACTCTCTGCCTTTTCTCTTCCCAGAATTCTCCTAGTCTGGTTGCCCCACCTATACTTCCTGCCTGGGTACTGGCCAATCGGTGTTTCATTAAACCAATATGAGTGACAAATCTTTACAGTGTACAAAAGCATTAACCCACAGCACTAGGGATCTTGGGTGACATCCTCCTCTGGATTGTAGAAGATACTAGTGACTCTGGATTATAGATAATACTAGGGACCCTAGGTGGCATCCTTCTCTGGGTTGTAGAAGACACTAGGGACCCAGGAAATCATCCTTCTCTGTGTTGTAGAAGACATTAGGGACCCTGGGTGGATCCTTCTCTGGATTGGAGAAGACACTAGGGACCCAGGACAGCACCCTTCTCTGGATTGTAGAAGATAGTAGAGACCTTGGGCAGCAATAATCCCTCTCTGGGTTGTAGAAGATACTTAGGGTCCTAGGCAACATTCTTCTCTGAAGAAGATTTGGTTTTGCCTCTGCCCAGCACTCAGAATGAGTGAGAGGACTTAACTTCCCCCAATGACTGAGGACATTCAAACCAGGGTGCTTGATTTAGCCTCAGGGTGCACCCAGGCTGAGCAACCTCCTTGGCTTGCCTTGGACTAAAGGGTTTCTCAGAACAGGAAGTTCCGGCACTAAAGGCAGACAGTCACCACAGGTGGCTCTTTAGGACTCCAAAGAGCTGTAGGGTCTTCTTTGATTCCTCCTTGGCAGGCCATCTGTGCTAACTTTTGTCCCTTGTCCCAAGATGCCCCTTGTGGTTCTGCCCAGCTTACTGATATCTCGCTGCCCACTGCCGCCGGGTTCTCAGCAGAGCACAGCAGTCTGTGAACTAGCCAATGCCTTGAAACAGGAAGAAGAACCCAGTTTCAGGCTTATCCCCACCCTGACCTGAGCCTCTCCTCTCTCCAGGAACTTGTTTTTTCAAGTCTTCCCTGTCCTGGGTTTTCTCCAGTGCCTTCAGGCAGGTGGTGGTTAGGCAGCTTTTTCTAGTTGTTCTTGATGGGAGGCGTGGTCTGAATCAAGCTAGTTCAACATCACTGGAAGCAGAAATTAGACTGCGTGATTTCAAGGCTTTCGAGTGGTGCCAAAAGCCCTCCAGAAAGATGGCAGGACATCGGCTTTCAGTTGCGGTCAGGAAAGGTGGTTTCTCTGAGGCTTCCCAACACTGGGTGTCACCATCGATACCAAAGACACTTTGTCTTTATGGCTTTGCCATTTCCTAGACGTAAGAGGGGGTGGAGCTTCCAGTTTTATTTTTCTGTAACTCCTAAGAGGTGGAGCCTTCTTTTCCGTTTCTCAGTCATTGTATTGGGTGAGAAACACGGGGCAGTTGAAACGCTGCCCAGCAGATGTGATGGACGGAAACCGGAAACCAATCTGTGTGTGAACCGGATCTGCTACAAGTTCACCCAAGGAGCTAGTTTGTCACTGGCTGCTCTTTAACCAACATCAGATCCCCCTGATGGGAGCTATTTTGTGCTGTGTGGCTCAGGAGCTGCAGTCCTGACCACAAAGGCTGGGTGCTGATGCGGGGACATGCCAGGTTCAGGGGGTCTGTGACACTGTCACCAACAGAGTGATGAAGGAAAAATGCAAGGTCAACACTCAAAATCCTGAGGGTAAGGGCAGGCATGACCCCCATCATGCTGCTTCCCATTCCAGAGACTGTTATCACATTAACAAAGAGAGTGTTGCTTGAGTAGGAAGATCATCTTCACAGAGCTCAAATCCCATGGCAAGCAACCAGGCTGGGACATGCTGTCTCAGAAATTCTGTCCTTCCAACCATAGGCCCCACACAACAGGTGCGCGCCTTCCGCATCAGAATGCATTTGTGTCTGGTCCCATTCAGGTGTTTGCTTTCCAAATCGTTCCCTTGGCATGTGCCAGCGCAGCTGGACTTGGGCATTTAATTAGTCATTTTAAAAACAAAAGGGAAGGTCAGAGAGTTCTTAATTGAGGAGGGGGAGAAAGTAGTCCTCCTATTTGCCTCAATCCCCAAGCAATTCTCTCTGGGCTCCTTTGTGGTCACAAAAGCCATAATTCTGGAGCCAAATTTGGGCATCCCACAATGGCGGGTTCAAAGAGGGGTTTTCATTTCTAATTACCCCTCAGCTTGCCCCCGTACCTTTATCCAGTAAATGTGTAATTGGGAGTTCCTGCATGGAGACTGAAGTCTCAGGCGACAGCAACTCAAAGAGAAGTTTCCCACTGGTCTAAATGGTCTTTTATAGCATAGGCTTCCAGATACAGCACTGTTTTTTTTTTTTTTTTCCAAAGGCTTTATGTAGCAGTTAATGGCTGCAAGCAAATACCCAAACCTCAGATCCTGACTGTGTGCCAAATCCTTCACTGGGAGGGGAGACTCTGACAGCAGTGTTTGTTGGAAATTGCTCGGAACAGGGAATGTTTTACACCCATAAATAACTCCTTTGAGGGGAGGGGGGACAGGTGAGCCATTGCAAGACTTTCTTTCCAAGAAGAGGGACAGTAAACTTATTATGCCTCCAGAAATTTCCAAGGATGTTCCATTTATTCCTTGCAGGAAATACCCTGTAATTTTCCTTCCTTCCTTGCCAATTTTCCTCACTTTTTATCTTAATGAATGAGGTTTGCTGCAACTCGTGTTAGCGCTGGTCCCTTTAGCATTTTTTCCATATTGTTATTTGGAGACTGGGTTCTCCTCAGACTCCTCTCTGCCTGCACATATGCTTAGGTCAGAACTGGCTGTCCAGACGGCATCAGTGGATAGGGGAGGGGAGTCTGTGACACGATATGCAGGGCCAGTTGAGATGTTGGAGCAATCAGAGTCCTGGGGACCACCAGCTCATGGAGACAAGATGAGGCTAGGCTGGCGGGCACTGGACTCTCAGAGAGCGTTATGAAACAAGGGTCTCCTGCAACCTCGCTGAGGAATGCAGGGTTTTGGGTAACACTTTCTTATCAGCAGTGTGTGGAAAGCTGGGGAAATGGCTTAGGTAGAAATGGTTTAAAAGTGCATGCTTGGAAAGGCATGGTGGGGCCCTAGGAGGGGCCTGTTATCTGAACACATGCCCAGAAATCAGCAAACTGGCCCTGCTATGGGAGTCAGCTTGTATGTAAAGCGGGGCCAGCCCTGTGTCTTGGGTCTGGGATACATACATGAGTCACGTCTTTGGTTCCAACTTCGCTCCAATCTTGCTTTGTTATGGAATTCAGCTAATTTGCTGCTGGCTCTTTTCCTTCTTCCCACCACTCCCCATTTTCACTACAATGCAACCCCTCTGCCCACTGACACCCCATGGACAGCACTGTCCTCGCCGTGAGGAGAGAATCAAAGTTAGGGAAGGGCCTGGCATGGACGCATGTTCTGTAACATAGGGTTAGCAATTTGCGGGTCCGGTACTTCCCATGACAAGAATAAGGAACCTAAGACTTGGCTCAATAAGGACCTCACAGACTAGCTAACAAGAGAGACTGAAGGAGCAAAGAAGGGGTGCAGCGAGGACCAGCACAGACAGGAGAGGAATGAGAGGAGTCAGGCCTCCCTGACCCACCAGTTCCCAGGGACATCTTCTCAGGCCCACCCCTCCTGAACACCCTGGCCATTCCTTCAGTTCCTCCATCTCAGCTGGGGCAGGACTCCCCTCCTTGCCTTCATGCCCTTCACGCTATGGACACAATCCTTCTAGAATCCACTCTGGCTACACAGACAGATTTTTATGCCTTTGCTTTGTTTTCCGGCTCAAGTGAGGCCTCCTCCTGTGTTCAGTGAACACCCACAAAGATGAATGGAGGATGTTGTAAATGGGGCCTGGGATGCAGGAAGGAAAGATGTATGAGAAACCCACCACTGCCTCTGTACTGGGATATTCTCTGGACTGGTTAGGGAGAAGGCTGCAGGCAGAGATATGCCTGTCTCCTCCTCAGGACACTAGAGCCACAACTACTCCCAAGCTCCTGCACACCATACCCTCTGGTGGGTTCCAACACACGCGCGCGCGCGCGCGCGCACACACACACACACACACAATACACTAGTTAGTTAATTGATTAATTAAGAAAACAAAAACTCATAACCCAGGACCTGACCACAGCCAAGTTGGGCTTTCCCTTTCAACCTAGGGATCTGAATTACAAGACTCCCATAAGGCCCCTGGGGGCTTGCCTGCTCCAGACAGAGCAATGCTCTTGGAGCTCAGGAAAATACCTTCTATGTGCCCAGCAGAAGGAAGAAGATTTCGAGGGAAGAATAAAGATGTGATGGGCCCGAGGGTGAGGGACTGGGCCCTTGAGGCCCAAGCTTGATAGTGCTATTGCCATCTCTTTCCCCACCTGAAGTAAGTAGCCCTTCCTCTGCCCAGTCAACTGAGATCCTACCTAGTATCTGCTGTGTTCCTCCTTCTGGCCCTCAGTCTGAGGACCCCTCATGACACCACAGTCCTGTCTGTATCTGTAACAGTTATCTGCACACATTAGGACATATGACTGTGTTTGACTCACCCCTGTCCCTCCAGCACCTGTCTGAGAGTCTAGGTCACTCACTGGCTAAGCCACCATGCAAACAGGGGCAGCATGAACAGCTGACCCTGAGCTGGCGTGGGTATCTGCAGCCTTGTCAGCAAGTCTCATGCTTCTTGTCAAGCTAACACCCCAGAGAGGAGGTGGGAATGGAGAGGCACACAGGAAGACAAGACAGCTTCAGAATGTGGGCTATAAACAAAAGATGCAGAAGCATGGGGTGCTGGGGAAGTGGCTCTGGTCTGGGTGGCTGAGCAGGGCATCTTTGAGAAGGCAAGATGTGACATAAGACTGACAAGGTATGACAACAGAGAAGTCCCGTAGTTGGACTTTCCTTTGGACCGCCAGCTCCCAAACAACAACACAGAGACTGACTATTAATTATGAAAGCTTGGCCTATAGCTTAGGCTTGTTCCTAACTAGCCCTTATAACTTAAACTAACCGATTTATTTTCATCTCTGTTCTATTGCGTGGCTCATTACCTCATCTCTCTAGACTACCCATGCTGCTTCCTCTCCCTCTGACTGGCAACTCTGCCTTACTTCCTCCAGGTCCTCTCTGTCCCTGTAAGTACAGACAAACCTCTTTCTAGCTATTGGCTGATCAGTTTTATTATTACACCAATTACAGCGATACACCGTCACACAGTGCACAAATACCCCACAACAAGGATTCGAGCATCCTCCTCATGACCAGGACTCAGCACCTGAGGCCCAGAGGGACAAGCAGTAAGAGCTTCTCTAGTCCTCGTCTCTCCCAATTTCATCAATGACAGGCCAGGGGAAAGAGAGCAGGGAGGTTGCCTTCCCCTACTCCAAGTTTGTGAAGGACAAGGGAGAGGAACTCCAAGAATGAGCTGCTTGCTTCAACAGAACACTGCAGCCCTGTGTTCCTATGTCTGCTGCTAGCAGAAACACCAAGTGCCCAAGGTGGCTATCATGTAAATATGTCCTAGAACCTTCCCCTGTGGAGGGTCCAGAATCATCGGGGCAGTTCTGTCTTGGAGCCTCTCAGTATTGTTTCTAACTTCAAGGCCTCCCAGGGTCCTGGTGGTTTCTTTGTGCCAGGCGAGACGCTCTGTCCACCAGGATCTGTTCCCATAGTGACTTGATTTTCTGGGCTGTTATCCTCCAGTCTGTCCCCAGAGACTGGTTACTCTGTGAACCCCACTATAACATAGACACTGGACTTTGCAGTGGGAGTATGTTTCTGATGGCTCTTCCTGATGTCCCTGGGGCCCTTCCTCTGCCCTACTCCCAAGCAGTCCAGCCCAGATGTCCTTTCTGCCTTCCTAGGCCCCATCCTGGAGCAGCACCACTGCCTAGACCTGGATCCTGGGATGTGGCTCTTCTGCCCCTGTGCCAACCCTTGGGACTCAGTGAGTACCAGCTACTCTATACCCCCACAGGATCCTTGACCCCTGTCTCGGAAGGTCTATTTCTGCCTGAAAATGATTCCTTGCCTCTCTCAATGCCATCAAGTTCCCTGCAGTGATTTGTGGTCCCTGTACTGGAAAGCTGAGACCTTTGACCTCTTTTCCCTTCTCCTCTCCATCCTACAACATGCCTCCTGCCATTTGGAGATGTCCATGCCTGCAAGCGGACATGGGAACTGCCCTTCTCAGATGCTCTAGCACCCTTCTGAAATCTGCATTGTGAGCCCCATCTAGAAACAAGCACTAAAACCAAAGTAGAATGATTTTCTTGGATTTTGTGTGTTACAAGTGTTTAGACAAAGAACAAATGCTAGGGCTGGAGACGTGGCTCCGCTGATTAAAGTGCTTACATGAAGACTTGAGTTCAAATCCCAGTATCCACAAATGTAGCTGGGTGTGTTTGTGGAAAATGGAGTCAGGAAGATTGCTGGGACTTACAGCCTCGCTTTAGATTCAGCAAGAGACCCTGAATCCAAGGAACATAGTGGAGGGACAGAAAGGACAGTCAGCCTCCTCCTCTGGCCTCTCTGTGCACACAGGCATGTGCAACTGTTTACACTATTGTACACACCACACACTCTAGCGCTCTCTCTCTCTCTTTCTCTCTCTCTCTCTCTCTCTCTCTCTCACACACACAGAGACAGAGACAGAGACAGAGAGACAAAGAGAGACAGAAAGAGGCCAACTTGGTTCAGACTCTTTGGAAATTCAAACCATGGCAAATAATAAGAAGGCTGCAAAGAAAAGGAAGCCTTGTTCCCCTCTGCTTCTACTGAAGTCTGAATTCTGAACAAAGAGGTCTCGCTCAGTTCTGAAGCTTTTCTGACCCCTGACGATGGCGGGATTCCATAGAGGAATTCGTTAGTGGGAAATCAGGGCAGATATAAAAGATGGGGCGTACCAGATACTGCCTGAGTTTAGGTAATATTTGATGAGGCCCCCATCCACCCCTGCCACTTCTCAAGAAACTCTGAGGCAGGTCATGGCCTTGGCTGCTGTATTCCACAGCCACAGTGTATTTGTTCAATTGTGGCAACTTGTACTTTGAAAACTCAAAATGCAAAAGTTCACATGAATATTTTAGGACCGTTCTTAACTGCAGCATCCCGAGACGAGCCTCTTAATTGACCTCATATCTGCAAGGTGTTTGAAGACGAAAAGTTTGAGCAGGAATATATTAGTGACCCAGCAGGAACTCACTCCCACCTCAGCACACACATGTACCCGTAATACCCTTCACAAAGGCCAGCCACACCCACCTGAAACACAGGACAGAAGACACTCCAGCTAGGAGCAGGGTCCCACTGCTAGGGCTTACAATCCTTCTCTGCTGCCTGTGAACTTGCTCCAATTCCTACAGGGTGTCAGGGCATGGGCTATCTGGGCACAGTGAGCTTGGATGTATGCTGTGACCCTTTTTCATTTGAGAAATTCTTTTTGTTTCTAGTGTTCTAGTACAAATAATGTAAAATTACTGTTGAAACATTAAAATTATGAATAAACCACAATTTGAGAAGTCCCAGCACTACCAAGGGAAAAGTAGGCAGGTTTTTGTGAGTTCCAGGTCAGCCAGAGTTATAGAATGAGAGCTTATGTTGGTGGGAGCTTGAGGTAGACAGATGGAATACAGAAACAGAGAGAAACGTAGACACACTGAGAGAGACAGAGAGACAGAGGCACAGAGTGAGACGAGAGAAAGAGAGGCAGAGAGAACAAACTGATGAATTCCGGGAAAACAAATCCCCAGCTGCCCAGCCCCTCTGTGCAGATATTCTGAAGCTTCCTCAGTTTACACGCCTAACCACATGCGCCCCACATGCTGCTCCCAGGTGTTACAACTGAGAGAAACAAATTGCTGCAGAACTGACCGGCACAGCAAACAACCATTTATTATCCTGGGTCAGGAGAAGAATTTGGCATAAGGTAGGTTGGCTCATCTCTGCCCCGTGATGTCTGGTTCCCAGTCTGGAATGCCAAAATGCTCAGAATCACAGGATGCTGTTCTCTCACATCTGGGGGTCGCTAGCTCCTGTCGGGTTTCTGCACATGTTGTGACTCGTCTATGACATGGCAGCTGGGTTCCAAGAGCTGTCTCAAGGCTGCTCCAATGAGCTGCAGATATTGTAGGTCTCACTTCCACCATCTCCAATTAGTGCAGCGGTCCTCATCCTTCCTGGTGCTGCAATCCTTCAGTACAGTTCCTCATGTTGTGATGACTCCCTAGCCATTTCATTGATACGTTTTAACTGTAATTTTGCAACTGTTATAAATCATAATGTAAATATCTGTGTTTTCTGATGGTTTTAGGCAACCTCTGTGGAAGGGTTGGGATCATGACCCACAGGTTGAGAACCATTGTATAGGTGGAGCAAACACTACAGCCTGCCAGGTTCAAGGGGAGGGAAGCGAGTTTTCACCTCCAGGTAGGAAGCAGCAAGGTTCTAGAAGAGTCTTTGGGATGAGAAATATACGGGGTCATTTCAGAAAATTTAATATGCCACGTTAAACATTTTAAAAAGCTTGGGTGTACGCATGCGTCCATGTGTGTGCGCATACATGTTTGTGTGTGTGTGGTGTGAATGTGTGCTCATACTCAGAAGTTAAGAAAAGGTGTTGGGTCTTGGGAACCAAACCCAGGCCTCTGTAAGAGCAGGAGGTGCTCTAACCACTGAACCATCTCCCAAACTCCAACTGCCAACTTAAATTTTAATGTCTTCATACTACCCAATCATATTTTAAAGAATTCATTTATTCTTTGATAATCTAAAACACAAATACAATATAATTAAATCAGATCCGCCCCTTGCTTCCCACATCCAGTTCCTCCTGGTCAAACCCCTCTCATTTCCCCCTCAATCCATGTCTCTTTGCCTTCTTTCCCCTCCTATAACCCACTGAGTTCAGTGGGTGCCACCTGTGTGCACATGAGTGGCGGGTACCATCCTCTTTTATCAGTGACTGGCAATCTCACAGTGTGACATCTTCACCTCATGCACATAGCTCTGAGACATGGGGTGTGGTACAGGTAGACTCCTGCTGGCTATCCCCCGACCACTAGTCAGTGGGCCCCACACTTTCAGAGGTATCCTATCTCCTAAGACCTATCTCAAAAGGTGAGTTTTCAGCTGCCACTTTCCCAGGAGGAGTTGTTGATGGTTTCCCGTGTCAGTCTTTACCCGGATGACTGCATGGTCCCCACAGTGATGGGCTTGCTATGGTTTATTTAACCAACAACCTGGGACTTGAGCATCCGTGTTTTTACAGTTTCCATTAAGGAAAATCACCACAGCCCACCTTCTAAAAACAGGTCTATGGTTTTATCCCTAGCCCCAGACTTCTTAGGAACCACAATGGGGCAAGCAAGCTGGGTAGGTGGCCTAGTTAGGAACAGAATCCTCAGCTACATGAACCGACCTCCTCAAGTCTGGCTTGGGTATCTTGGAAAAAAGAGATTATTTCTGTCAGCATTTTGGAGGAGGGATTGGGATTTGAACCCAGGGCCTTGTGCATGCCAGGCAGCTGTCTATGCCTGTGTTACATCTAAAATCCTCTTTTGATTTTTAAATTTTCAGCTACCCCATCTGGCCTTGATCTTGTGATTCTCCTGCCTCAGCTTTCAAGCAGCTTAGACGGCAGGCATCTTGGTTCACTTGTCTATTGCTTGATGAAACCTAGTAACCAAGAACAGCATAGGTGAAGAATCTGTTTATTTGGTTTTCACTTCTGGGTCACTGTACATCAATTGAGAAAAGTCAGGGCAGGAATTCCAAGCAGGAACCTGGAGAGAGGAACGAAGCAGAGTCCATGGCTTGCTGGTTTCCTCTCCATGGCTTTGCCCAACCTGCTTTGTTATACAATCTAGAACCACCTGTCCAAAGCAGACCACAAGCTCAGTGGGCTGGGCCCTCCCACAGCAATCAATCAAGAATATGCCCCCATGAACTTGCCTACAGGCTAATCCGATGGTGGGAATTCCTTAAGGGAGATTCCCTCTCTCCAGATGACTCTAGTTTGTGTCGAGGTGACAAAACTTAACCAGCACAGCAGACCTGGGTCACCAGGGCCAGCTTTCGTTATCTTCTGTCTATCAAGTGCAGGCTCCATGCCTCAGGGCTGAGCAGTGGCCTGACAGTCTGCTTTTCTGTCCTTCAAACCTCAGCTTTCTCAGAGTGGGCATGGCTTGCCACCTTCCCAGGTTCCCTTCACAATGCTTCTGCCGAAACTGACCTTGTGATTGAGTGGCCCAGCCTAGCTTTATAGACTCTCTTTGTCTCCTGGTGCTAAGTATTTCCTATAAGGTGTGGTCCTATTTGCCCACAGTTATGCAAGATGAAAGGGAGGGAAGAGAAGAGTGGGGAGAGAGAGGGAGAAAGAAAGGGGGGAGGCAGTCAGGAAGAAGAGAGGCGCCATTGTTCTAATTTTGCCAGGAGGGAAGCGAGGGCTTGTGGAGTCATATATCACTAGTTGGTTTACAAATAAAGACACAAGAGGCCACTGGTGTTCAAACACAGGATGCAGACGTTCTGTCTGCAAGTCTTTTTTTTTTTCCTAAGGAAAATTAAATTCCAAAAATATTTGTACTGACTTAAAAAAATGCTTCTCCTTGAGTCTCCCATTTTTAGCTACATTCCTCATTTGGGTGTTAAATCTTCTCTCTCTCTCTCTCTCTCTCTCTCTCTCTCTCTCTCTCTCTCTCTCTCTCACACACACACACACACACACAAGTTTAAGGAAGCTATCCACTGAAGCCAAAGTCAGGATTAGCAAGAATGCCCTGTAAATGGAAAGAACACACTGCAGGGAAAATGAGAGGAAAGGGAAAGAAAGTCCTTCCTCCGTGAGCCGATGTGGGAAGCCCCTGCACGGTGGAACGGCTCTCTTGGAGGGGAGAACACAGGGCATATACTAAGAGGGGCATAGAGCGTGGGCAGGAACGCGAAAGGGGAGCTCTGCCAATGGCTGAGATGAGCATGCGCTGTTCCGAGGTTCTGGGACACAGCAGGCAGGTGAGAACGCAGCCTACAGACATCAGTCTTTACCTATGCAGATTTAACAAGGGGGCGCTGACAGACAGTGACTTTTAGTGACGCGGAGCCTGGAGCAGACAGGTGGGCAGGCAGGCCTGGGCACCACATGCTGATGGAACCATCATCCCTTCGTGGTGCCCCGATGCTATGTGATGCCATGGTACCACTGAGACAGGACCCACCACCTCTTTTACTACTACTGTCTGTGTTGGGTAATCATTGTGACCCTGTCCCCTTCAAGGCACTGAATAGCCAACTCCTAAAGAGGCCTCTGAGTGGGCACAGAGAAGACCAAAAAAGTACCTTTTCTTCTTCTTATAACAAAATACTTTTCTTCTTTTTATAACAAAATGCCCGGCGCATTTAAGAAAGAAAGAGCATGTTTGATCCACAATTGGAGGGAACAGTCCATCATGGTGGGGAGCACGTGGCGGCAGGGCAGGGTGTGAGGAAGCTGGGAGGTTCAACGCTTCCATTGCACCCATGATCAGGAAGCAGAGAGAGATGAATGCATCTTGGCCTGCTTTCTCCTCTGTATCCGGTCCAGGGCCCTAGTGTACGGAATGTCACCGTTCATGTTTCGGGTGTGTCTCTCCACCTTCTATAATGCAGTCTAGGGACTCCCTCACAAATATTCCCAGGACCTGGTCACCTAGGTGAATACAGAGTCTGTCAAGCTGACAATCAGTATTTACCCTCACAAGTCTAGTCCTTGTCTGCCTGACACCCAAACACACCACATTTGAGTCACAATCTCCCTCTGCTGGTCCCCATAGGCTCCTAGCCATCCGTTGATACAAAATGTACTCAGGCCAACTTCAGATCTTGTGACTTTTGTCCCCGTAGTCTGTAACAGTTCCTACTGTTTAAAAGTCCAAAGTCTACGTCTCTCTGAGACTTGGTGCAATCTTTTAACTGAGAGCTCCTATAAAACAAAAAGTAAAAAAGCCCATATGTAACTCCAATGGACAACATCACAGAATAAACGTTTTTATTTTGGTAAAGCGAATGAGGGCTCAGCGAGGCAAGATTGGACCAATGCAACGCTAAAGCTGTGTTGCAAACACCAAGTCTGGAGCGTGTCATGGAATTACCTGAGCTCTCCAGGGCCCATAGCTCAGCTCTGCCGCCTGCCGTACACATAGCCTCTCTGTTAGTCTGCCTTCCTCCATGCCTCCAGCTTTCCTTAGTGGACAACCCACATCCTGGCATTTCCAACATGCTAGGGTCTCCATTGCAACAAAGGTAAACTTCTCAGCTTCACATGGTGGTCTTTCTGGACTTCATTGAAGGGACTCTGACCCTGTTACACACTGATAGCTTTCCATGACTTTGGTGCAAGCCTCCACAATTCCGTCACAAATGTACCTTGAATGCCAGTAAAACAATTACCTATGGTGGGGATGGGGTTCCAAGCCGTCAACACAGCAGCCTGGAACGTTCCCTTCATCTTTTAGGAATCGCAACTCGAGGATCAGATAAATCTGTATCCTTGGCTCTGGTGCAGAAAAGAATTTCAAAATAAGCCAGAACAAAACAGAGTTGGAGTTTATTAAAAGGTAGTCTTAGAGGCAATGACTCTGTGGATAAAGTGCTTGCCCTTCAAGCTCAAGGACCTGGGTTTGTATCACCAGGGCCCACATAGCACACGGGTGTGGACATATGTGCTTATAACTGTGGCATTGGGAAACAGAGACACATAAATGCCAGGAGGTTGCAGGGTAACCAGTTTAAGCCAGAGAGAGCACTCCAGGTTCAGTAAGAGATAGACTCTCAGCATATCAGATGAGGATCAGGAAACCTGCTTGTTCCTCTTCCAGAGAAACTGGGTGCAGTTCCCAGTATCCACACTGGGTGACTCACAGTCACCTGTATACCAAGTTTCAGGGAACCCAAAGCTCTCTTCTGGCCCCCTTAGGCACTGCATACACATACACTTGGGCACACGTACACACACATAAACAAATAAAAATTTAAAAGGAAATGTTTGTTTTTCTATGTTGCTTTATTTCCAAGACAGGGTTTCTCTGTGTAGCCTTGGCTGTCCTGGAACTCATTCTGTAGATCAGGCTGGCCTGGTACTCAGAAATTTGCCTTGGAACTTGGTATACAGATGGCAACCAAAGCATTGGTGGCAGGAATGTGAGACAGCTGGTCTCATTGCCCTTAGTGGCAGGAAGCAGAACCTGACTCTGGTACTCAGTTCACCTTCTGTTTTTTATCTAGTTCAGGACCCCAGTGCATGGACTGATTCTACCCACATTTAGAGCAGATCTCTGTATCTCATCTTCTAACAAGATCTAGAAACTCCTTTACAGACAGGGGCAAAGATTTGTCTCCTAAGTAATTCTGGCTCCTGTCAAGCTGACAATCAATATTAACTGTGACAGCCCCAAAGGTCCTCTCTTTGGCCCATTTGTAAGATGACTTTAGGAAGATTCCATGGTAGGCCGGCAATATGCAGAAGTGGTTAGAGCTGAATGAGAATTGAGAGCCCCAGTTCTAGATAAAATTATTTCAGTTTTCATAAGCCAAAGGAAGTTGGTCTTGCTTGTTTGCTTGCTTGTTTTTGTCAACTTGGCACAAGCTAGCATTATCTGGGATGAGGAATCTTAATAAAGAAAATGCTTCTGGCACGTTACCTGTAGACAAGTCTATAGGGTTGATGTTTCTAGCTGCTGGACAGGTGGTTCTGGGTGTATAAGAAAGCAGGCTGAGTGAGGCCATGAGGAGCAAGCCAATACACAGTGTTCCTCCGTGGCTTCTGCTTCAGTTCCTGTCTCCAGGTTCCTGCCCTGAGTTCCTGCTCTGACTTCCTCCAGTGAGGGACTGTGGTGTGGAACTGTAAGCAAAATGAACCCTTTCCTCCCCAAATTGCTTTTGGTAATGATGTTTTATCATTCAACAGAAACCCTAAGGCAGAGAGAGAGTTGGAGAGTTCAATACCATCAAAAGCACAAAAAAGTGAGAGAGCTTCAGCTCATAGAAGTCCTTGCCTCAGCCTCACAAGGAAGGCACTGACAGGGATCGAGGAGGGGGTAGGGAGGAAGGGAGGGAGGGAGGGAGGGAGGGAGGGAGGGAGAGAGAGAGAGAGAGAGAGAGAGAGAGAGAGAGAGAGAGAGAGAGAGCGCTGGGTTATTGGCCAATGACCTAGAACCAGAGCGTGGCCAGCTGAAGAAAAGCCTCTATCTAATGAAGGTCAATTTTCCCAGTTGCCTTCTCCTCCGGTCCCATTCCAGTTGTTCTTGTAGGTCTATTGCCTTGTCTTAGAGATGGATGCTGCCAGGGGAGACTGTGGGTCTGGTGACTTCTGTCCATGATGTCTTGCCTGATGTCCAGGACACCATCTCTTAGAGAAAGAATTTGGTGATCACAGCATGCACTTCTGACTGGCTGTGCTGCATGGGGTTTAGAGCCAGAGTTTGAATACAGCTTGGGTGTCTCCCCAGAGGTTCGCGTGAAGGGCAATAGAATGTTTAATATACAGGACTCGATGGAAGGTACCTAGGTCATTGGGTACACTACCCCTGGGAGGGTATAAACTAGTTCTCATGGGACTCCAGTTAGTTCCCATCAGAGTTATAAGGGGAGAAATTGGTTCCACTGTCTGGCTTCCTGTCTTGTCATGTGATATCTCCCTTTTGTGCACACTTCTGCCATGAAACCATCGCTATTACATGACACAGTCTAGGGGAGCCCTTCTGACAAGGAATATAGAGGACCACCTGATTCTGAAGTTTCAGCTTACTTAACTGTGAGTCAAATAATTCCCTTTCTTTATAAAATATCCAGCCTCGGCCTCACACCTGAGAAGCTGAGAACATGGTAGTTCCTTGGTCCTTGGGGACGGATGTCGCAGCACTCAAGTCCCAACAGAGGATGTTTGATGCTGGGAAGGCAGACAACCTAGTATCTGCTCAGCCCACAAGGCTGGATGCTTCACCAGTCCCAATCTGGCACTGAAAATCTAGAGGGTTCCTGGAGAGCCACTGTCAAGCTCCTGGAGAGGTCTTTAGTCAGCAATGGATGCCTGAAATGCTGGTTCAGATATCAGCAAAGAAATGGTCATCACCATCATCACCACCATCATCATTGTCATTGTCATTAGCAGCAGCAGCAGCAGCAACAACAACAACATAAATCAGCTCAGCAGTAAGAGGGAAGACCAAGTGAGTAGAGGGTAAATGATCTCCCTTCTGCCATGCTCTTTTTTATCTGGGTTGCTACCTGGACATGCCATCCACATTTGGGATGGGTCTTCCCATATCAGTTAAGGGAATTGGAAGCCGGACAATTCCTCAGGGGAGGCTCCCTACTCAGATGGTTCTAATTTCTGACCTGTTGATATTAAAAGCAACCATCATAGGGATGTTGCTACAGCAACACAAAGAGGACCGCTGTAAACCATGTTCCTCACTCTCAGCTCGTGAACTTTTTCTTCATTTTCCCAAAGCAAAGGTCATCAGGAGAGGCTGACAGCTCCCACCATGTTCCTCAGAGCAGAGAGTCTGCCGGTCCTCCCATCACTCTCCCTGGTTGCCACTGTCTCTCTCCTCTTGGCTCCCCATCCCAGTTGCTCCTCCCTCGCTTGAAGAATCCCTCCACAGGCCTCTTCCAGTTCCAGAAACGTCTAACTTCTTGGATCACAGGCTTGAGTCATAAATGCATGATTGTTTTGTTTCTTTAGTGTCTTGTAAGATGATGTTAAAAAAAAAATCCTTTGAGTCACAGCCCCCACAATTACTACCTTAACTTTCTCTTTTCTTGTTCAGAAAATTCTTTCATGAGTTTCCCAGTTCCATTGTGGCCAGTGTCCCCCTCTTTTCTTTCCCTTTAACTGACTCCCTAGTCAGCTGCTCAGAGTTCAAGGGTGTAATCCCCATCACGGTCCTACTGCCACGCTGGACTACACCCTTGAACTCTGAGCAGAAAAACAAACTTTCTCCCTCCTCAAGTTTCTTTTCTCATCACAGCGACGGGAAAATAGCTGTGCAATAAGCAGACCTGGTTTTATGTGAAACCCTGATTCTACTTGACAATGGGGGACTCGTGTTAGCTAGGGCTCAGTTGTTCCCTTTCTTATAATCAGTTCCACAAGACACGGCTGGGATACGGTGGTCCTGTGAGCGTGTCTGGTCACTCAGCCGAGGATGAGGTTTGCTGCCTTGGGAAGTTGAGTGGTCACGAAGCCACTCTGAGGAGAGGACAGGTGATAGAGTTATTTGCACTCAGAATGTGACAATCCCTTCCACACTTGATGTCCCCAGCGCTTGAACACAACAGGCACCCCCATGCTGCCCACCTGAGCACGCTGATGAGTTTTGATTGCTTTGTGCAATTCTAAGGACTACTGAGCTTAGCCAGGAGCTGATGAGCAGGAGGAACGCCCGGGTAGGCTGTTCCTCTAAGAGCAAGGCACAACAAGTCAAGTACTCCGCCAAGGGAATGCCTGGGAGTTGTGAATGAGCCTTCAGCCAGGGAAGATGATGGCCCTCAGATAGCAATGGAGGGACACCTCTGTCTGTGCCTCCCAGGGCTCCTGCCTGAAAAACGTTCTGGTTATCATCAGGGAAGGAGGATAATAGGATTTGAAGTGATCTATAGGTAACCAACTACAGAACAGCTTTGAGGAAATGAATCCAGAGCTGCTGGGTGACCGTGGCTGGGCATAGGATGGTACCCATGCTGAACATGGCATGGCTCCCTGTGCCTGGGACACTGGCACGTTGCTTCAGCCAAGTGGAGGATCTGTAGGTAACCAACTGCAGAATGGCTTTGGGAAAATTACCCAGAATCCCAAACTGCTGAGTGACCTTGGCCACATTCCCAGGACGTGTGTAGGATGTTACCCATGCTGGACACGACGCTGCTACCCGTGCCTAGGACACTGGCAAGCTGTTTCAGGAAAGTGGCACCTCCTTGTTTGCTGGCAGTATAGGACTGCTGAGACCTATACTAGTCCCCTCAAGGAAGCAGGAAGAGAATAACTGCTCTCTCAGGAAAGCAAAGTCTTGCTTCCCACCAAGGAATCTAGGGTACCATTATGAAGCAGGCAACATTTATCAGTTCATTTCCCATTGGTAAAACACTACACCTTGCCTGGGTAAATTTTGAAGAGGCCTACTTCAGGTCACTGTTGCAAAGATTCAAGGTCGAGAGGTCACATCTGGTGATGACTTTCTGCTGGCAGACCGCCAGGCAACAAGGACTCTTACCCAGACAGGCAAGGGAGCGTGCATGTGTTCTGGCCTCTCCCCTCTAATAAAGCACAGAATTCAATGATGAGGGCCTCGTTCTGTGGCCAGATTGTTTCTACCTACCCTCTAACAAGTCATAATGGGAACTATATTCCAACCTGAGGGTTTGTGTGTGTGTGTGTGTGTGTTGTGTGTGTGTGTGTGGTATATTGAAACCATAGTAGCAACCAAAATAAAAATCGTCTAGATCGCCGGGCGATGGTGGCGCACACCTTTAATCCCAGCACTCGGGAGGCAGAGGCAGGCGGATCTCTGTGAGTTCGAGACCAGCCTGGTCTACAAGAGCTAGTTCCAGGACAGGCTCCAAAGCCACAGAGAAACCCTGTCTCGAAAAACCAAAAAAAAAAAAAAAAACAAAAACAAACAAAAAAAAATCGTCTAGATCACTAAGTGGATCTCAATGGCCGTGATGTCTTCTACACCCCATGGACCAGCATTTAGCTGAGTTAGAACCCTTCCTGATGGTTGCATGTTGTTTAATCTTAATCCCTTCAAATGTTCCTTCAGATTTCTAGTATCCAGAACTATTCAGTGAATGCAAAAAGATTAATGACTATGAGTTTAATACTCTAAACACCCTACATCAATTGTTCTGAGAATAAATGAGTGTGCTCACATGTGTGTGCGCGTGTATGGGGGGGGGAGTCCTGAAATCTTGTACTAAATATCTGCCCAAACTTTAGCTCTGGTAAGCTAAAATTTATTTAACAAATATTGTTGTGCAGTCCCCAGTTCTTTGATGGGTCTTTCAGAGTGCACTGCCCTGTTCTGTCTTCTCTTTGGCCAGGTGTGCAAACAACTGGAAGGTTGTCAATAGGTCAAGGCCATCTGTGGTTTTTACCGGTTGGCAGAGACATGCCAGGAGAAGGCCAGGGTAGTAGGTGTAGGGTTGGGCAACTTTGTAATAAACACATAAGATGATGCAACAGGGCACGGGCTTCTTGGAGACACACGTGGTCTCAACTGTGGCAACTTGGACATAGCTGAAGAACTCAAGGTGACGGTTTCCCTTGGTCTTGAACTGGGCCTTCTTGTAGAGTGCAGCCTAGGTAGGAGTGAGTTGCATACAGTGGCCTGGGGTCTGTGTGAGATTTTGATTAGCATGTGCAAGTCAGTTGGGAAATGGTTATTGTAGGAGCAGAGTAGAAGTAAGACTCGAGGTAGCTGGCGGAGGTAAAAGCCAGGCTCATGGAAGTGGAAGCTGTTATGAACAAAGCTCTTGTCCACAAGCCTGCAGAAAGCCGAGCTTATTAACTGTTGACACTCCAGTTTGGTGTCCCGGGAGGTCGCAGTGTGAACTGGAGCCCACACAAGCCTGTTTATGACTCTGTTCCTCTGCTTGTAAGCACCTGGCTTCGCGTGTGGCGTCTGTCTAGGACACTGCATGGGGGTCAGGCCAGCCTGGCTGGGACCTGCAGGCGAGAGGGCTGATGTGCTAGCCAGCAGCCACCTCCCAGGCCCAGCTGCAGGGCTGGGCTTCCTGAAAACTGAGTCTGGAGCAAGACAGCTGACCCCTGACTGTGTGTTTACAGATTTCACCAGGCTCTGGGGACAGTTGTGGCCTCCCCACCCCTGTGGCCTCATGGTTGGTGATGTGGGCCTGGACTGGAGCTGCGGGAGTTCGGGAATACCAGCACCGCCGTCTCCCCATGGCTTCAACAAATAGGAGGTGTTTGTTCATATCTCCTGTAAACAGTTTTTCCTCAGGGATGGCCCAGCTCGTGTTAAATGTTAACAGAGAGCTGCTCCACAGCCGCTCTCGGGGTGTCTGTTTTAAATATTTAAGTAATTGCTCTTCCCTGTCCCTGAATGACATTTTGGCTCAAATTTGCTCTAACTGCTGTTTCTTCTCTGGTTATTAAATTGTGTGAAATGCCCACCCCCTCTCTCCCTCTCTCCCTCCCTCCCTCTGCAAACAGCTGCCTTATTCACCTTCTGTCACAACACCATTGGACATATTGGGTTCCAGATGTGTGACCTCCTGGGAAGCAGGTGGCTGTTGAACTTGGTGGTCTTTCCCAAGCAAGGGGCAGAGGGGGTCACCCTGGAGTTCGAGGAGCACCAGCCGTGATGAGCTGTGCTGTGCCGGGTCTCTCTCCATTTGGCATGTAGCGGGAACCATGGTCTTGGAACATTCTGCTTCTACCTGGACTCAGCTGTGGGAACGTCCCCAAGCCCCGGATTTGTGTCGTCAGGGATCTGCAGACAAGTGGGTTAGTTTCTCCTTCCCAGGTAAGGCTTGGGCTGGAAGGGCCATGAAGCCTTTTCTATGGAAGTAAATCGTCTCTCCCCGCTTTTCTTCCCACCTCCTGGCACAGGAAGAGGAGTAGAAGGCAGAGTGAACTTTCCCTTGCTTGGGCCAGAGAAGTCTAGCCCCAGTTCGTGAGACTCCGAGATAACCCTGCATCTCTGAAGAGCTAATGAGGTCACTTCAAGACTAAGCTAATCTAAAGTCACCTCCATTTATCCCAAGGATGACCATGCAGATCTTAGCATAAAATGAATTCTGACCCTCTTTAATATTTTAAAGACCTTTTAGTGCCTTTTTTTTTTAAAGCAGAAGGTGGTTGCAACACTGTAGTTCCTGATGGGGTCCCAGAGTGGACCCCAAGGACACTTCCTGTGGGAGGAGGCTCCCTGTCGAGGGCAGATGTAGCCCTGACGTTCTCAGCCTTGTGGCCACCCTTCATCTCTCTCTCTCCCTTTTACATGGAGAAAACAGTGGTGCTACCAACCTCAGAACTGTTAATATCCACAACTTGGACTTTGTGAGTGACACAAGGTGCCCGCACTGTGCTCTCACAACCGCCAAAACTACAAGCAGAATAAAAGGTGTTTGCGTGGGAAACCTGAGGGACAGGTGAGTCAGTGTCCAGGCCACACTGTGTTAGAAAGTTTGAAAGAGGGACTGCCAGCTAGAAATCAGAGGGACAGGTAGGAACTGGGGGTGGGCGTGTTAAAGCCTACAGAGACGCTCAAGTCAGAGAGAGGCTCGAAGATGGTGCTTTATCCTTTCTGACCCTCAGGGGCATAGGCAAGCAGGCCTGGAGGGCTGATGGGAACTACCTGAAGATTTCTGCACTCAGTAGAAATCGGTTTAGGGAACTTTTCAGTCATTTACCCTCAGCCACCCAGGGTGGCTACAGTCAGCCATGGCCTCCACCCACCCTCAGAGACTTTGAGAGACACTGGACATGCTTTCCCAGAAGAACCAGACTTTCGGTATGAGCAGATTTTATGTAATGGGATAGTACTCAAAACAGACTCTGGGACGAGGAGTTCAACATCACCCAGAACCTTCCAGGGGACTTGTTGAAACATGGGTGCATGGATGGATCCAACCTGAGCTTGTCCATGGAGGTCGTCTAGAGTGAGCCTGAGAATTTACATTTCGGATGGCTTCCTGTATTGGCTACTGTTAGCCCCTCGCTGTCACAGATGACGCTGCTGGTCAGAGGCGTCTTTAACATCTGTGGCTCTATTTTGATTTCCGGCCTGTTGTGCTTGGGACTACGGCAGAAGCTTATCGCCAAGCAGTGGCCTTCCGTTACTTTTATTTAATAATCTACATGCCCTGTCCTTAAGCTCTTCCATGCAGGGAGCTACCGTGTGGGGATGCAGACCTGCTACAAGCAAGACGCACTGCACACCAGGCACCCAGCACACCCATCCTGAAGTTCCACGCTCAGAAACCAAAGAAGGATGAAGGCCCATTGGACACATAAAGAAGACCAAGCTGCGTGAGAAAGAAATATGAGAACAATCAACCCCATAGGGAAAATAAATATTTCAGAGCAGAAGATAATTCCTCAAAGTATTAACTGGTATCTTCCGAGAAATGAAAAGTTATGGAGTCTGTAATAACAAAAAAATTGCTGTGAAAAAGGAATTACATGCCAAATTAGGAAGTTCAGAAAAAAATTAAACATGATCATTTAAATAAACATTTTAATGGGCTGGGCCAAGTGGCGTGCACATTTGATCCCAGCACTCAGGAGGCAAAGGCAGGCATATCTCTGTGAGTTCAAAGCCAGGTTGGTCTACATAGGAAATTTTAGATCAGCTAGAGCTACATAGGGAAACATTTTATCAAAATAATGGGGATGGGGGAGCTGGAGAGATGGCTCATTGATTAAAAGCCCTGACTGTTCTTCCAGATGACCCAGGTTTAATTCTCAGAACCCATATGGCAGTTGGTAGCTGTCAGTAACTTCAGTCCCAGGGAACAGATACCCTCTCCTGGGCTTCCAGGCACCAGGCATGCAAATGGTACACAGACATGCATGTAGACAAAACACCTCTCCATGTAAGACAAATATAAACAATTAATTTTGAAAATAAAATTATTTTTAAAATAAAATAAAACAATTAGGACTGGAGAGATGGCTTAGCAGTTAGGAGCCTACATTGCTCTTTCAAAGGACCCAAGTTCAATTCTAAGCACCATAACAGGGAGCTCACAACCTCCTGCAATTCCAGCTCCTGGGGAAACAGCACCCTGTTCTGACCTTCCTAGGTACCTGTCCTCATGTGAACTTGTACCCCCACAGACATGTGCACATGCACATACTTAGAAAGTAAGTTTATTTTTGCAACAAAATCATTTTAAAGCTCAAAAATTGTCAATAAGATTAAGTTGGGGTGTTTCTAACATTTTAGAATGAAAATAGACAGAAACTGGAAAAGTGAAAAATGGAGCCACAAAAAAAAAAAATTAACTCTGATTGTTCATCTTCAACAAGCACAGAATACTTAGGGAGGGAGATAATCTCAGAAACAATGGAAAGCATTGGCCCAAAGATGAAAAGTATCCCCCCCAAAGATATAAGTACCACCATGCTGAATTGATAACAAATTGTCTGTATTTATATACAACCACATGAAATTTGAGAACAATATATATCCCAAGTTTCCAGAGAGAAGCAATAAAATTGAGAGCTTCTCAGAAAGTTCTAGAAGACAATGAGTCCAGAACTCAGGAGACTGATACGGGAGGACCACAACCTTGAGATCCTGTACTACATGGTGAGTTCCAGCCCATCCTGGTTTGAATAGTGAGAACCTGCTTCAAACAAAGGAGAAAAGGGGAAAGGTATTAGGAACAGTAAAGGCAAACATTCTACTTTTTCCTAGGGAGTTTCTTAAGGAAGTTACACCAGCAGAGCAAGGAGATGAGACCTATACAGGCTCCAAGGACCAACAGATGTAACCCAATAGTGACATGAGATCCATCGGGGGATAGGGCCTTCAGAGCAGTGTGACCAGCATTGAGCTTGGGTTCTAGAGGCTCTGGGAGGGATACTTCCAGGCAGGAGATTCAGTATAATAGAAGTCTAGATCAGTTGATATCCATCCAGAACACAGAAACTTCTCAAGATAGTTCAAGTAGGAGGATTTGAAACCAGACAGTTACTCTAAAGGCTGAAACACCTTCTGGTTTCCAGAATACAAGGATCTTTGAAGACATCACTGCAAGAAAATTATTGAGCAATGTGAAAATCTACATTACTTCTTAGAACTATTGGAGAATTAAAGTCACAAGGCTGAGTGCTGGCTTCAAAACTGGAAAGACAGAGAGAGGGTGTGGTGTCTGAATGAGAAGGACACCATTAGCTCATATATTTAAATGCTTGGTCCCCAGTTGGTGGAACTGTTTTGGATGGATTAGGAGGTGTGGCCTTGTTGGAGGAGGTGTGTCACTGGGGGTAAGCTTTGAGATTTCAAAAGCTCACACCGTTTCCAACAGTGCTCTCTGCCTTGTGCTGGTGGATCAGATGTAAGTTCTCAGATACTGTTCCCACACCATGCCTGCCTGCCTGCTGCCTGTTGTCATGTTTCCCTCTGTGGTGACTGTGCATTCACTCTCTGAAACTGGAAGTCCCAATAAACTCTTTTTATAACTTGGTCATGGTGTCTCTTTACAGCAAAAGAAATGTAACGAACACAGATGGATACAGAGAATCACAACAAACATCTAGGAATAAACACCTCCAGAGAAGCTGTGTTTGGTATGGACCCAGGCTCCCAGCTACTCAGGGGGCTGAAGCAGGAGAATGGCTTGAACTCAGGAGTAGGAGCCCAGCCTGGGCAACATGGTGAGAGTCTATAGGAAACAGCAAAAGCCTCTCGTGTGATTCAGTGCTGCTGAGATAGGAAACCTAAACCACAAGTGACAACTTGCTGGAGGTTCCACGAGGCCGTGTTTGAGAGAAACCCTAGCGGACCAGTGTGAAGGGTGAGTCACACTTGT
Organism: Chionomys nivalis; assembly: GCF_950005125.1. Lineage (NCBI taxonomy): Eukaryota > Metazoa > Chordata > Mammalia > Rodentia > Cricetidae > Chionomys > Chionomys nivalis. The sequence continues at coordinate 26,713,896 of NC_080108.1, read as the reverse complement.
GTGAATTTTGACTTCAAGATCTTTGCAGTGAGAATGGGAAAGAACTCCATCTGGATGCTCTGGCAAGTGGACTAGAATATATTTACATTAAAATTCACGCTGAGCACTGTTCTTAACAGGGCTGCTTTCAAATGACACTACACAGCTCAGCCTAACTGGCTGGAGTTTTCACAAGAACCCAGTGGGCCTGAGAGATGGAAATGCCCAGCTTCATCCCCTGGAGCCTTCCTGCCTCTCCTATGTGGAGAAACTAACTAACTATACTGAGAAACATTTGTAGAGGTCGAAGTCCAGAGGCACTGGCTCACTGGAAGATCAACATCCAATCATAGAGCTGTAGAATGCTTCCTTTCTCCCACATGATCGGGGCTCTTATGTAACCACAGATTATACCTGAAAGAACTGATTGACTCAGGCTCGATTAGGAGAAGAGTCCTCTAAGGAAATTCAAAGGTAAATAGAAACGAGGACACCAGAGAAAAATGAAGCCTTTGACCCCTATAGTTACAATGAGCAGTAAACACTCTTGGCCAGCAAAACATAAAATTTTACATGAAAAGTCCAGTTTCATCTACTACTTTTGTGGGTGCATCAAGTTTGACATTCAATTAAACGTTACAAGGCAGACTAAAAGTTAAAAAATATAGTGTTAAGAGAAAGAGCGAGCATCAGAACCAGGCTCTGACAGAGCAAATATATTAGAGTTATACTAGGAATTTAATATATTCTTGATCCAATTAATGTATCAAGGGAAAAGGAGACTGAGTGCAAGAACATATGGGTAGGGTAAGTAGAGATTTAAAAATCAGAAAGCTTAATAAGGAATTATGAAAAATTGAAAGATAAAAATAAAGACACAAACAGACTGCACATAACCTAGGGGGGAATCGGTCCATAGAAACTCCCAAAGAGGAAGAAAGCCACTGGAAGGAGCAGCAGCTGATGGAAGTGCGCGCATCTGCTCGTGCAGCAGAATCTTCTGCTTTCGTAAGTCTAGAGGCTAGATGTTCATTATCAAGGCCTGTCAAGGGTGGTTTCTGGTGAGCAATCTCTCCCTGCCCTGTAGACAGGCACCTTCAGGGTCACGGTGTCCGTACAGCCTGTGCTCCATGGCTGAGATCTTACGTCTCTCCCTCCGTAGACACCAGTCCTTCCGGATTAGGTCTCTAAATATATAATATCATTGAACCTTAATTAACTCCATCAGGCCCTGTCTTCAAATGCAGTAGCCCAGGATGAGGGCTTTTATGTGTGGATTGAAAGAGATGCAAACATTCAGTCCTTAATGCCCAGAAGCCAGTGCCACAGGAAGCTGTAAACTCACTCTGGAACTGAGGCATGAAATAGAAACTAGGGCCAATATGACCACCAGCAGCTTCACCCGGGAACCTGGATTTCTCCCCTGGATGCTGCTACAGAGCCTAGAACCCCCCAGCTCCCACCATAGCCACCCCGGCTGCTAATGTAGCCAGTGCCACAGGAGGGAAGCTCTTCTTTCCATCCTTCTGCTGTCCAGCTCCAAAGTCTCGCATTGGAAGAAACTTGCTGGCAAGGGAAGCTGGGAAATCAAGGGCCCAGGCTTCCAACCCTGGCAGGGCAGATGAGAGAACACAGGAGGACAAGCTGGGAGTTGTTTCAAAGCTTGGGAAATGCGAAGTGAAGCTTGGGGAATGGGCAGTGGGTATTCCTTGTGAGGAAAAAGGAAAGGTGTTAGAATATTTAAGGGAATAAAGAACCCAAAAGGCTGTACATTTTGGGATCGTGCCTGGTATGTTGGCACATGCCTGCAATCCCAGCATTAGAGAGATTGAAGCAAGAAGACTGGGAGTTCAAGTCCAAGCTCAGCTACACAGCAAGTTTAAGTCCATCTGGGCCACATGAGATTTTGTACGATGAGTTGTGGTTAAGAGCACTTGCTGCTCTTCCGAGGACTGTAATTCAGTTAGTTCCCAGCACCCACATTGTGGGGTTCCCAGCTGCCTGAATGTGAGCAGGAGGAAGGTGTGTTAAAGAAAGAATCCATTTGATTTCAACATTCAGAACATTCCACTTTTTGTGACCCTGGAAAAAACAGCAGCCCTACTGAGTAATGAAACCATAAGACTGATATAATAGTATTGATGAAATTGTACAAATGCCATTGTTATTGTTTTGTTTGTTTGCTCAATTTTTTTTGAGACAGGTTTTCTCTGTATAATAGCACTGGCTGCCCTGGAACTCACTCTGTAGACCAGGCTGGCCTTGAACTCACAAAGATCTGCCTGTCTCTGCCTCCCAAGTGCTGGGATTAAAGGTGTGTGCCACCACTGCCTGGCCATTTATTCCATCTTAACACAGAGAAGAAAGTTAAGAATGACAGATGAAAATTAAGAAAGATAGGAAGCTCACTCTCAGGTCATTGTGCACAGAAGTTCCCAGAGAAAATCCAAAGCTGTGTTAAAGATTCTACAAGGTTATTGACTGATTGGAACTTTGTCATGGCAAACAGTTGGGATGTTGCAGATCTATAGCCAAATCATCTTATGTTATTTTTAATCTTGTTACCTGCCATTCACTGCCCACATCTGCCCTCACATCCTTGTACCAGGTAAGTTTTCCAAAACCATAGTAACTAAGGAGGCAGCTAGTTTCTGTCACCTCCGGGCTAAGAATACCCTGTGGTAACACCTGACACCTGCAGTGGAAATGTCCTCACTTTGCTGTCCCTCCTGCTGGACTTCCCTGTTGCTGTTCTTCTGAAGCCTTGACTTATGACTGTCTGTGGCTCTAACCCTTCATAGAACTGCCTCCACACTCCAGCGTGTTATTTGACACAGCCTGGACCCACATTCCTGGGCTAACGGTCATTCATACTCGGCTTAGGAGTAGACCACTCATTCCCTGTGAGGTGAGAGCTGTCACCAGACAGAATAGCATCCTTGAACATGTACCCATGATGAAGGGAGAGGAGACGCATATGAAGGACAGGGCAGGCCTCCACTGGGCTCTGCAGTCCGGCAAGGACTCCATAGTTTTTCAAGTGAATAGAAGGTAAAAGGTTGAAACTACGTTCACAGTTTTAAACTTAACAAATGTGAAAACAAACTAACAAAATCACGCTCCAGAGGAAGTAGGGTGAGGGCCAAAGAGTAGAATTCTCAGTTTTAACAATGTAGAATTCATAGATGTTATTTAAACGAAGAAGTGTGATATAAGTATCGGAGTTCATTAGTTTAATTATTCATTAGTTAATCAGCATGTTTGTAAGTGTGTGTGTGTGTGCGCGCGCACGCGTGCATGTTGGGGCTCTAAACCTGGGCTTTGGACATGGCAGGCAAGTACTCTTCTGTACCAGTATCTTTCTTTTAGGCCACCAACCAGCTCCCAAGTCATGACATGGAGACTTCTTATTAGTTATGAATGTTCAGCCTGGCTTAGGCTCATTCCTGGCTAGCTCTTTTAACTTAAATTAACGTGTTTCTCATTTTCTACCTTTTGGCCTCGGGGTTTGTTACTGTATATCTTACTTTCAGTGCTTCCTGTGTATGACTGGCCACTGCCTGGCTTCTTTCCCTAGGCATTTTCTTTGTTCTCTCTTCTCTCATTCCTCTCCTGAGTCTCGCTTTCTCCTCCTATTGATTCTTTCTGTCCACCAGCCCTGCCTATCCCTCTCCTGCCTGGCTATTGGCTGCTCAGTTTTTTACTAGACTAACCAGGTACTTCAGGCAGGCAAGGGGAAGCAGATGCACCACATCTTTATGTGATTAAACACACACCCTTAGGTCGTTAAACAAATGTAGCATAAATAAATGTGGCACAGCTTCACACAGTTAAAGTCATATTATACAGCATAAACAAATGTAACACATCTTTACCTGGCTAAAATAATATTCCACAACAGTCTTCCAACTGAGCTGGGACTCTAGTCAGGAAGTTATTTTTCAGAATAGAAATAAGGCTAAGAATGGCGGGACTGTGCCTCCATGGGCATTGCCCCAGGACACTGAGGAGTTAGCATGGCATGGTTTATGCCAGGCTCTGTGTTCTGGGGAGAGCTCATTTTCTTGTTATCAGCTTCTGGAAGTGTTTACATTTCTCTCAGCTATAAGACATTGCTAGAGATTTTCTGGGCCTGATTATTTTACAGCAACCACAACTACAGAGCTGCGTGGCTTCACCAACTGTATTGTTTTTGGTCAGTTTAACCAAATTTACATTTTCTGTCAAAAGCACTTTTGCCTTCTCTTGCATGTTCAGTCAGAGCAGGAGAGTGAACTTGGGTCCAGCTTCAGATATCCCAGTCAGGCTGGTAGACTGGTCTTGGCCTCATGGCTGTAGTTGGGGTGTTGCTGGGAGAACATGACCAGTTGGGTATAGAGGTGGCGAACATGGGACACTCTGTTCATTGCTTTTCTTCTTGGGACTACCAGATATATAACAAGAACACCATAGTAAAAGGAGGCTTTGCTCGGGCTCATAGTTTGGGGAGATACAGTCCTTCATGGCAGGGGAAGGCACAGTGGAAGGAACATAGACACGGATGGCCACTTTCCAGTCAGGGAGTCGAGAGATGAGCTGGTGCTCAGATCACTTCCTCCTCGTCACTCTGTGATCCCCATCCCACCACAGCCTGTGGATGGCGCCTCCCACATTCAGGGCAGGTCTTTGCCTCAGATAATCCTCTTCAGATGCTCTTCTAGAAACAGCCAGATGTGTGTCTCCTGGGCAATTCCAAACCCAGCCAAGTTGACAGTGAAGATTAACAGGACCCAGCGCACCGTATGTAGCTAAGTTTCTCTCCCCTCTCCCTTATCTACTCCCCCACCCGACCAGCACCCAGTAGCCAGCAGCCCCTTCCTATCCCTTACCAAGAGTCTCCCTAAGATGCTGGCCACCCCTTGGGCTGCTCAACCATTGAACCTGCCCTTGTTTTACCCCTATCAGGATGATGGCTGCTGACTCCTCTGCTTTCTCCAGGATCTACTTTCCCTGACTTGCACACCCCTCTTTTCTTCCCTGGGGCCTGATCCAGTCTACCTCATTGTCTTTCCAGAAAACTGTGCACCCTGGTCCTCACTCAGGACACAATTTGCTATTGACATTTTCTGCCTAGCCTCAGCCTCTGACCTTATTCTGACTCCAGATCCTCACCTGATCCTTCTGAGCCTCTGGCCACCCACCACTGTGCCGTGTAGGCCAGCAGAGGGCCCGTTGCCCTTGCTCTGGCAGCCAATGGGAGGGACGAGACAGCAAGGCCGTGAAGCCTTATTCTTAGCAGCTACTACGAGCCAGATACTGTTCTAGGAATGTGTGTTAGTCAGGCTTTCTATTGCTGTCATAAAACACCGTGACCAAAGGCAACTTGAGGAGAACAGGGTTTTTGTTTTTGTTTTTTTAATAGCTTACACTTCTGCACCATAGTCCATCACTGTAGAAGTCAGGGTGGAGCTCAAGGCAGGACCTGAAGCAGAGGCCATGGAGGAACGTTGCTTGACACGGCTAGCTTTCAGGTCTTCCTGTCCAGATATGCCCTCCCCCTACCCTCTGTGGACTGCACCTGGCTACAGCCATCTTTAATTAAGAAAATGCCCTATAGATTTGCCTACAGGCAGCCTGGATGGAGGCATTTTCTCAGTTGAGATTCCTCCTCGTCCCAGAAAACTTTAACTTGTGTCAAGTTAACAAAAAATAAAAAAATAAAAATAAAAGCCTAACTAGGATAGTACTTTATATTGACAACCTCTTTGCTCTCCTAGAAACTCAATTTTTATTCCCATCCTACAGATAGGCAACTGAGGCAGGGGGATGAGAAGTAACTTGCGATGATCTGCCAGCCAGGTTCTGAATGCAAACCCCAGGGTCTGGGATCTTTGCTGCGACACTCTACTGCCTCTCCCCGAGCGCTGCTGAGGCCCTTGGCCTGAAGATAAACCTAGAATCCACTGGCCGGAGCTCTTGTCTGATACCCACCTGACAGCAGGAGGCAGGCGTGTTCCGGCATCTCTGGGAAGGCCTGGGTTGTTAAATGATGATTATCTCCGTCTGTCCGTTTCCTAGAGCAATTAGAACAAAGTACCACAAGCTCGGTGGCTAAAAGTGACCGGAATTTATTGTCTTGGAGTTCTCGAGGTCAGAAATCCAAAGTCAGGCTGTTGTTCCCTCTAGACCTCCAGGGAGGAATTTGTCTTGCTTTTTCCTTTTTTTTTTTAATTTTTATTTATTTATTTCTTAAAGATTTCTGCCTCTTCCCCACCACCGCCTCCCGTTTCCCTCCCCCTCCCCCGATCAAGTCTCCCTCCCTCGTCAGCCCAAAGAGCAATCAGGGTTCCCTGTCCTGTGGGAAGTCCAAGGACCACCCACCTCCATCCAGGTCTAGTAAGTTGAGCATCCAAACTGCCTAGGCTCCCACAAAGCCAGTACGTGCAGTGGGATCAAAAGCCCATTGCCATTGTTCTTGAGTTCTCAGTAGTCCTCATTATCTGCTATGTTCAACGAGTCCGGTTTTATCCCATGCTTTTTCAGACCCAGGCCAGCTGGCCTTGGTGAGTTCCCGATAGAACATCCCCATTGTCTCAGTGTGTGGGTACACCCCTTGCGGTCCTGAGTTCCTTGCTCGTGCTCTCTCTCCTTCTGCTCCTGATTTGGACCTTGAGATTTCAGTCCGGTGCTCCAATGTGGGTCTCTGTCTCTGTCTCCTTTCATCGCCTGATGAAGGTTTATATTCAGGAGGATGCTTATATGTTTTTCTTTGGGTTCACCTTCTTATTTAGCTTCTCTAGGATCACGAATTATAGGCTCCTTTATTTATGTCTAGAAACCAAATATGAGTGAGTACATCCCATGTTCCTCTTTTTTGGGTCTGGCTTACCTCACTCAGGTGTCTTGCTTTTTTCAGCATAGCCTCAGATGTTCTTTGGCTCCCAACTCTTTCTCCAGAGGCTCAGGTCAATCCCTCCACCTCTCTCCTCTTCCTATGGAAGCCCCACCCATTCTGAACTCCTTCGCCTTAACCCACTGCGGCTTCATCTTAACCTGAAAATACTGTGTTTCCAAATCAAGCCTCATTCACAAGTACTGACACTTGGGGCATGAGTACCTCTCTCTTGGAGACACAGTTCCTCTTGTAAGGTGGTGTCTTTGTCTGTGCTGCCCTTTGTAGTGGCAACTAATTCTCAGACTAAGTAGGAAGGCCACTTGCAGGAGAGACTCCACCTTCTGTATTCTAAAACCTAAAGGAACTTCAAAAAATGATATGTGTTTGATATAAACATTAGATCATCTCTACAGCCATCAAAATATGGATCCAAGGACGGAGAGATGCCTAAATAGTTAAGAGCACTTGCTATTGTTTCCAGAGAACCTGTGTTTGACTTCTAGCATCCACATGATGACTCACAACCATCTGTAACTCCAGTTCTGAAGGATCTGACTCTCTCTGGCCTCTATAGGCACTGAGCACACACGTGGTGTACAGACGGACAGCAGACAAAATACTCAAACATATAAAAATAATATAAAATAATTATACAATATAAAACATATGTTCACTCCAGTGATATGTCCAATTTTTATTTTTAACCCATTAAGACTAACTTAAAAAACAAAAATAGGCAAACGTTTTAGACAAATCATCATATTTTTCTGTCAAGATTTTATGATCCCTTGTGAAGCAAATTAATAGAATTCCACGAGGGCATGCCATCTGAGCAGAAGGGACAGAAAGATGGGACTACCTTGTCACGCTGGGAGGGTCTGCTAGTCTGTAATCCAGCCACTGTCGCTAGAATGAAGGGCTTTTGCAGTCAGAACCTGGGCCTCCTGTTGGCGTCACACTGGTCCTGGAAGGCACTGTGGCCGTGCCCAGTAGCTTTCTCAGACACATTGGCAGACTCTATTCACATCCTCTAGACTCACAAAAATCTGAGGAAATTGGTCCTCACATCTTCCAGTGGCCAGAGGCTTTCTTTCTCTTCTCTCAGAGGCCAAGAGGCCACATATCAGTCCATGAAGCAGAATAGGTTTGTTCTTTGCCCTCTGAAAGCAAAGACTAAAGCTGGCCTGGCTCCATGGCCAAACTAGCAGGCATCAGTGATGTTCAGGGTCATATCCCTGTGAACAAAGTGGAAGGACTGAGGAGAGGACCCAGAAACACGGTTAAGCACCGCGTATGCCCAGGGACTGAGGACTACCTGCCCCCTGAGTTCTTGGTGTCCTGCGGTTGGGAGCTGGAATGACAGGATGGCCTCATTGTTTAATTCACGAGCTCTGGTGGGCCTAGGAGCCTCCCCTTGACCAAAGCCCCTCTTCCCACTCTTTCTCTACACCCTCATGGAAGATCCCAAAGAGCCTTTGCCCTGCTTCAGCCCAGACGGGCTCGTTCCCATGGACAGACACCTCAGGGGAGACAGGAGTGCTCTGTATTCCTTTCTCCGGCCACCTCTAGGACTGCCGTTGGTAGCATGCAGGTGAACAAGCCCTTGGGTGGTCAGCGTGTCTCCGCTGTTCCTGTGCCTTGCAGCGTTGGCTTCGTAACTTAATCTTCTTCCCAACTTGACCGTGAACTTCCCAAGGGCAGGTGAGCAGCTTGTGTGACACTCTGGGGAGAGGGGGAGGTAGTTAGGACCAGCCAGCTTTCCTGAACCCTGGTCTATGGGTGGTGATGATGACAAACAAGACATCATCCTGCCCTCAGGTGCTGGCATGCCAACAACACGTTACAGATGTCAGTATGGCTGATGCCGGTGTCCCCTTCTTCCCAGTGGATCCCTCCATGGTGTCACCTGTGATGGTGTCCCTTCCACACTCCTCCATGGGAGCAGTTGCACCATTCTCTTCCTCGGGCTCCTTCCTTCGTCACACTACACTGGCCCATCCCCTGGGAAGACCGAGGGAATCTCTGGGTCAGTCATTTCTTGTCACACACAGTTCCTGCAGCCTCATTTCGAGTACATTAGCATAAAGTTGTCCTTAATGTGGTCTAAGTCATTTCTGGCTCCTGCCTATGGAGAGATCTATGGAAGGATTCTAGATGGCGGTCACCATCTAGATGAGGCAGGGCAGGGACCGACTGCAGAGGAACCCAGTGGCACTTACCGGGGCTGCTAATATTCGGGCTCTTGGGCGTGGTCTGCACAGGTGGCTCTGTGGAAATTCAGCGACTGCTTACAAAGCAGGCATCTCTCACAGGGCAGTGGAAAGTGGCTTTGGGTTTTTTTGTTGTTTATATTGTTTTCAGTTTTTGATTTAAACAAAATTAGCTTTTACTTTGGTGACAAAAGAGGATAAAGAGGTGTTTCTGCTTTGCTGTCTTCCTGAGGCTCTCACACTGTGTCCCCAGGGGAGGGCTCCCTGGCGGCTGTGGACACCCAATGTCTTGACAAGTGTCCTGGCCTCCCCCCCCCCACCTTTGGGAACCTGGCTGCCTATTTCCTGCTCCGGAATTTCTGTTGTGATGGTTTTGTGGGGTGGTTGCTGGGGGCCTGGGGCTGTTGGGCGTAGATCCCATCAGCACAATATTGTGTATGTGTGTCCCCAGCTTTGCAAAATTTATATGAAGAGAATTAAAACCAAACTAACTGCCGAGATCAATGTCCTTACCCTTGGCTTCTACAAGGTCTTTGGGTAGAACCCTACCCTGGGTGTGTTCCAAGAAGGATAAACTTAATATTAATGATAATAATACTTTGCACTTGGTCTTATAAAAATATTTTGAATGCAGCAGAGGCTGGGAGGCAAATGGCTGCTTGGCACTGTGGGTCAGGAAGCGCTTCTGCCTGTTTATTATGGTAGGGCTTTGTGTACAGAAACTGTTTTCCCTTTTCTTACCACTCATGCTTCTTGTTGGTCGCTACATCCAAAGCTTAACAGGAAGTCGTCACTCATATTTAAATGATATGTTTTAAAAACAGAACTGTAAATAGCAGAAGACAGATTGGCTGTAGGTGTGGAGTTGTTTCGTATCCTCCCTGCCAGATTTTTTTTCCCACTTGGAATCACATCCTGGTCCCTGTGAGACAAGAACTTCAGCTCACTGCAGCCAGAAGGTTGTGAGACCCACAGTTGGAATCTGTGGTAGCTCAGTGATTCCCAGAGAAAGGAGAAGGGGGGATTTTCTTTTCATTTGGAAGTGGCATCTGAAGCAATAGCCAAAGACATTATTCAAGTGCAGACAACCCTAGGACCATACTCTCTCTCTCTACTAGCTGATAGGGGAGAAACACAACTTTCCACAGGCAAAATAGGAGCTGCCTTATTTTCAATAATTATCTGAGGGTTTTTTTGTATGTTTGTTTGTTTGTTTGTTTGTTTGTTTTTTCATGACCGTCCGCTTCTTCTAGGCCCCATCTCCCTGAATTGTGATGCATTATCTTGGGAACGCTACGGCAACAACCAAACATCTGTGCTGGAAGGAGGCTGAGCTCACACCTCCGAGCATCAGACCCCTTGGATATGTGCTTTGCAGTTCTCTCAGCCCTGGCAGTGGGGTCACCCACGGCAGACTCTCTGGTTCTCACTCACTCTAATTCTGAGATGCCGCTCCAGCTTGGGTCCCTGTATCACTGGAAATCATTTGCAGTCACAGATCTTGCTCCAGGAATGTTGCAGGAGCTCCTTCCGCTTCTTCAGCCAATAGCAGCTGAGATACCAGCCCATTGGGGTGTGGTCTCTCTCCCTTTAAAAAAGCGGTCACTTCCCTCCACTCGCTCTCTGGCTTCCTGCTCTGCTTCCTGCTACTAGGCTCCCTTCCTGATTGCGCAGAGGGCTGTTGTCTGGGACGGTGATCTGTAAGTTTTTCCCCCTTAAGTAAATAACCCTTCTATTAATCATAATTCCAAACTGGTGTGGGATTGTTTGTGACATACGCCTTCACGGGAAATTTAGTTAAGACTCATCCAAGGGGACTACATACTGTACCTGTAAACTAGAGGACATCAAGTCTGTGCATCCAGGAACATGACATGCTTAGATGGTCTCTAGGGAATGAGCCAGTTACGTGAACATTCCACAGAAGCTTAAGTCTTTGTAAAAGCAGGGGAGTACAGGCCTCGAGTTAAGACGTGGGTTGCTCACACACATCTCGACTCATCCTACAGCTTGGACCTGGGACATCCCTGAGGGGCCCACATGTTAAAAACGTGATAATAGGCATTATCAGGAAGTAGAAGAAGCTTTAAGAAGCAAGGCCTGCTCACTCTGTATAATGTTAGTTGTATGTATGCGTTCCTGGCTGACCATTTGGTTTTGGACAACCAATTGGTGTGCTCTTCTTTGGAGAAGACTATTTCTCCACCCACAGCTTTCCTTAATTGTCTGCAGGTTATAATATATGTATATTTATATGATATTAGTTATAAATTATATATATAATCAATCAATGAAAAAGAGGAATATAAGGGGAAGCCTGGAGGGTGGAAAGGGAAGGGAGAAATGATAATATGATATTATAATCTCAGAAAATAAAAAGAAATACTTTTTAAAATTGTGTGTGTGTGCGTACACGGGTGTGTGTGTGTTTGTATGTATAAAAGAAGCGACGCCTAATGTAGAATCTTTGGTCACTGGGGTATGTCTTTGAACAGCCTGTGAGACCTCAGCCCCTCCTTCTCTCATTGTTCCATCACTCACTCCCATATGATATGCCACAAGCCCAAAATCATGGGCTGAGATCCAATTGGTTGTGAACTAAGATCTCCAAAATTATGAGCCAGCATATACGTTTCCTCTTTGCAAGTTGGCTTCTCACAGTTGAAAAATAAAACTGATGAACATTTTCCAGGTCTCAATAAAGATGAACAAAATGGTGAGCTGGGTCAAGCACCTGCCTAGCAGGTATGAGATCCCAAGTTCAGGCCCATGCATAGCAAGAAAAGAAAAGGTACACACAATAATTTTCCAAAGAAGGAAGCAGGACTGGAGAGGAGGTATAAAGATGCAAGATATTAAAATGGATACATAGAGGTGGGAAGCAAAGGATGCAGGGTACCGATGAGATGGAGACAAGGATGAAGTTGCAGGCTTAGACAGAAGCACTGGGGGCAGAATCCAAAAAGGGTTGACCTCAGAGCTGGGACTGAAGGAAGGCATCAGATATGGTTTATAAACAAAGGTTTGACAGGAAAACATTTGCTGAGCAGTCTATTCTCCGAGCCCCCTCACACAGAGAGACTGACAACTCGCTGACTCACATGCTAACATGGGAGAAATCCAAGGTTGTGGTCCCTGTCCCTTCCTGTTCAATTATCAAGGAATGAACCTAGGACCATTAAAGCCCTATTAAGGCCATACAGGTGAGCCCAGACAGGATGCTCCCATTTCTGTCCTTTATTAACTCCTGGTGCAAGCCCACTGAGGAGAAATAACCCTCCAGTTATTGGTAGGACTGTCCTTATGGTATTATGACATATATTTTTTTTGGTTTTGTAACTCTGTCTCAAAGGCAGGCCATAGAAACTAGAATTTCTCTTCCCCAAGATGAACAATATAAATTTTATAATCTTTCTCAAAGTCGATGGGTCTCAACCTTTCTAATGCTACACCCTTTAATACAGTTCCTCACACTGTGGTGACCCCCAACTATACATTATTTTCATAAAATTCATAACTGTAATTTTACTACTGTTATGAATCGTAATGTCAGTATTTTTGGAGAAAGAAGTTTGCCAAAGGGATGGAGAAACACCACTGTTCTCTATATCTACGGATTATCTCTGATCCGCCTTGCAGTGATAAGACCCTCATTTCAAGGGCCCTGACTTGTAGCCTCCAGAGAGGGACCCTGGAGAACCTCGCTTTACTTACTGTCTGTTAGCATAGACCTTATCCAGCCATGTTTTGATGGCTTGCTCATGGGTCCATCATACCCATGTGATAAAACCTCTGTAAAATCTCACCCTCACAGAGATCCACCTGTCTCTGCCTCTCGTGAATAAAGTCACGTGCTACCATTCCCAGATTTTTACTTTTTTTTTTTTTTTGCTGCCACAGCCAAAAACCGGAGAGGAAGTAACTCAGGAAAAAAGGACACATTTCAACATATATTGTAGTTTCGTGACAGGGAGACATGGTCCCTGGGAATCTTTCCTTGGTATGGGAGCTTGCTGCTGGTTAGGTCAGGAGAGGAGGATGAGAGACCTCCAGAACCTGGGCCAGGCTGTAACCCATTAAGCCCGCCCTTAGTGACCCTTTCACTATCTGGGTAGTCAGTGCTCAAACACAAGAGCCTGTGGCAAACGCCTCACACCCAAACCAAAACTAAGGCCTTATTTCTAGCTGGTCAGTCAGAAGCATGGGTGAAACAATCGGAGGCTTGAGGTTGGAATCTAAAGTTAAAAGATGCTTTTGTGACTGAACTTTCTGCCAGTGGGATCCAAACTATCTCTGTCTTAGTTAGGGTTTCTATTGCTGCAACAAAACACCAGGACCAAAAAGCCCATCCCTGGTCTAGTTGTCCTTCATACTATAAGAAAGCAGGCTGAGCAAGCCAGTTAGCAGCACTCCCCCATGGCCTCTGCATCAGCCCCTGCCTCTGGGTTCCTGCCCTGCTTGAGTTCCTGTCCTGACTTCCTTCAGTGATAAACAGCAATGCTGAAGTATAAGCCAAATAAACTCATTTCTCTCCAACTGGCTTTTTTGCTCAATATATAAATTTAATTAATAATAATTCTAAAAGTTAATTTTAAAAAGCAGATGGAGAGTGGAGGCAGGGGAGGCCTCCCAGGCATGAAAACAAAGAGGTGGTGAAGAAGGAGCAAACACAACAGACCCAAAGATTGCTCCCACAGGGATGACCCCCAACAATGCTGGCCACAGAAAGAATAGAGAAGAGACTGGGAGACGGCTTAGCTCATATAGTGGTTACTGCAAAGCCTGGGGACCTGAGTTCAGTCTCCAGCACTTGCAGAAAGTGTGTACACTCAAGTACAGCGGCATGTGCTTGTAATCCCAGCACTAGGGAGGCAGAGACCAGCAGCCCCGTGGGCATGGTGAGAGAGGCTGTTTCAAAAAAACAAACTGATGGCATCCTGAAAAACAACACCCAAGGTTGCCTTCTGATTTCCACATGTATGTGTGTGTTAATATGAACCATGTTGGTGTATGCTTAGGGACGGTGACAAATCTGCTGGTGGGTGTGGGAAGTCGCTAGCAGGGGAGGCTGTCAGGGATTCCCATACTTTCTGCTGAGTTTAACTAGGAACCTAAAACCTCCCTAACGTATAACGTCTATTTCCAAAGCATCACAATGCTTTAGTGCATTGGGTTGCACTGAAGAATTCACCCTCACTAGAGCTCTTTGGGAATGATGGATTTGTACCTTAACGGACCAGTTGACATTTAAAGTAACCAAACTCAGAGCTATGCACGATGGCACACACCTTTCGTCTCAGTACTTGAGGAGGCAGATGCAAACAGATGGTCTCTGTGAGTTTGAGGTCAGCCTGGTCACATAGTGAGTTTCAGGACAGCCTGGGCTTCACAGAAAGACCCTGTCCCAAAAAAGCAAATATATATATATATATATATATATATATATATATATATATATATATATATATAAGCAAATGCTCATCTGAGACCTCACACATCTGCTTTCGCTGCGTGTGTTCAATCTTTCCATGGAGGCTCCAGCACATTCAGTAAAGCAGCTGTCAATGCAAAACCCAGGGCTCTCATCTTAAAGAGAATGAGGAAGTTTATTCTGGAGCTATTTTGAATGACATGGCCTGGGGAACAGAGATTTAGGCTACCCCAAACTCCATGTTTCAGTGTGGAAGCAGTCTGATGAAGTTTTATAGTTTAAAAGAACAGAGAAAGTTAATGGGTGTGCCTGAGAAGCGGCTACAGCAATGGGGAGACTTCGCTACAGGCCCAAGATGGTGTCTGATGAGGTTCTGAGTTCCGGGTTGACAAACGCTAGTGGTCTGCTAGGTTAATAGATTCCAAGAAGTTGTTATCTATTAGTCATGAGATGCTTGTTTAGATACAGAGGTGTGCAAGGAGTGGCTATCTCAGAGGACTAGAACTTCTCTGGACCAGCAACATTCCAACCTCCAACTATTGCAGTTCCTGGACCGGCAACATTCCAACGTCTCTACAGTATTACAGTCTAACGAGTCAGTCTCTACAGACACAGCTTCTTTCCAGGCCCCCTTTGATCAAGCGCCATATTTTGTGCATGGGGAACGTATAATATTTGTTAGTTATTATAAGGTCCCTTGTAGCTGGGAAGGCTCATTCCTAGGCTCTGTCGTAGATGAGGCTGAGGAGTGGGCAGGGTGGCTGTCTCCAGGAAAGAGGATTAAAGTGGTTTTAAGGCCACTAAGGAAGAACCCCGTGGATTGTATCAAAATTATTAGCTACCAAGATCCGGATCCAAACTGATTTTACACCCTCTGTATTTGACATAACATTTGCATGTGGCATAGGATTACTATACCTAAAATTAACAGGGCTTGGCCTAGTGGAGAGAAGGGAACAGACGAAACAAACATAAATAACAAAAATGCACAAATTTTAACCAGACTGACTATATGTTTCCTGTACAGTTATTTGTACTCTGTGAACTGCCTTACTCATATTGAAATGGTTAGAAACGAACCCTTGGATTATTGTTTCTCCTTTTTTATTAGTAAGGTAAAATTATTTAATTCGTTCTTTAATCCTGGCTATATTTTAGACACTAATTAAGTCAAGAAACATCAGTATTTAATATATAAAACATCATAAATGTTGTTAGAGATTAATGTCTTTTGAATAATTTGAATAGAAATATTAACCCAAAGCTTAAGTAACTCTAGCTAGAATAAAGAGAGTTTAGTTTAATTTAAAAACTATGTATTTTTTGTTCTATCCATATTATACTGGATAATAAGAATGTATACATACTTATATTTATAAAACAATGAAAATATTTGAAACTTTTAAACATGAGTTTTGAATAGAGTAGGGGTTTATGGTAAATAAACAGAAAAAAAGGCACGATCAAATGTAAGCACATAGTATTTTCATTTGTCACTGATTAAAACCAAGATTACTATTATTTTATCATTTAGAAACATACCAGTTAGATTAATAAATATTACTAAAATTTAAATCTAACTTAAAAAAAGCATTTAATAAACCCAAAATGTGAGGTGAATGCTGTCACTTTGTGAAGGGCCTCTGCACTCAGCTGGTGGTGGTGATGAAGATGAGGTTCAGCAGTGTTCTCCAAGTCCCCATGAATGTGCCCTCAGGTGAGGAGAGCACCTGCTGCCTCCTAGGAGTGAGTTAGAAATGCCAGGATATGGTACCATATCAAAACCAGAATGGAGTCGATGATGTGATATCTTTTTTCCCTTTAGTTGATTAAATTGACTATTTGTTTTTATCATTTGAGGAAGACACTACCTAATTTTGAACTTCAGTTTTCAAAGTTAGAAATCTTTCAGAGTATTGTGTTTTGTTTGCTTATCTAACAGATCAAATTTTATAAACAAATCTAAATACTGGTCCATTAAAACAAGTTTACAACTACTATGCAATTCAGTAGGAATATTCTAAGTAAGCATCACTCTCTAAAGATAATTTTTTTATGGTTTAAGTAATGACTGATTATCCAAAAAGCAAAAGTCTTGTCCAATAAGAAAACATTTAGAAAATTAAAATTTAATCATAGGTTTTAAGTTCTTACTAAAAGAATGCTAAGAACAACTCAGTAAATACTGTTACAGAAAATCAGCCATTAATTTTATCTCAGCATATTGATTTTTAATTTTTTGTGTGTTTGTTTCTTGTCTTTCAAGACAGGGTTTCTCTGTATGGCCCTAGCTGTTCTGAAACTCGCTTTGTAAACCAGGCTGGCCTCAAATTCAGAGATCCAGCTGCTTCTGCTTCCTGAGTGCTGGGATTAAAAGTGTGCCACCATGACTGGCAGGGTATTGAATTAATCTTTAAAACTGTATATTATTTTTAACTTAGTTATAACTAAATTCATTTTTAAACAAAATTTTACAACATACTTTAAACCTAACATTACTTATTTGTAATAATTTTGTAATAATATTTGCAATACTTATTTGTAATAATTTACAAAAATTTAGAAAAGAATTTTAATGAGGTACTTTTAATTGAAAGCTCAAGAGGCTGTGTGTAAAGAACAGAAAACATGTAGTTATATGACTAACAAGTATATAACAGATATACACAAACACAGGTCAAGTATATTAATAGGTTTGTTTTCCTAACCAAGTACAAATCAATTACTTCTTAAAGATTTATGTTATTATAACAGGTACCTTGAAATGTTATTTTGGTTAGAAAAATCATTTACTTTTTATTAGTGTTTACAAAGCATCCAAAGTAGGAGAAGGCATCTAAAGCAGGATAAGGTTTAGCATTTATGACTTTATTATCATTTATAACTAAAAAATCAACAGAGATGAACAAGTTTTTTAAATGTGTCATGGTGGCATAACACATTAAGATGTGCTGTAAACTCTAGGATGTCTGTGTAAGCCTCAAAGTAGGCTTTTAAATGACAATTTAAAAATTAGTTAGGGTTTTCTCTTACATTTGCTTGGCCAAAATAAGGATCTTGAAAAACCTAATTATTTGTCTTTAAAGAGGCTGTAGTGGTCAAAATATTCTCAAAAATCCTTAAAATGTTTGTGTTTAACTTATGCGCATGTACATACATGTCTAAACCTGAGTGCTTTAAGGGAGGGCAGCTGTCTAACAGAAAATCACAACCTGCATTGGAAGCATCATCTCTTAGAGTTAATTTATACCCTCGAGCAATGGAAGCCATGTTGTAGAACTAGAACTGGATACAGATGAAGGAAGGTAACATCTTGGCCAGAAGTATGCAATTATCTAGTCTTGTTCTTAAAAGCAAAGTCAAAAATTTAAACTTAAAGACTCATATTAATTCTCCTAAAGGAAGATTCAGTATCATTAGCCATCTCTAGTTATTTACCTGTGTGGTCACATTGATTAAATGTACTTTTTGTCTTTTATTATTTTGGTCCTTCAAATTTTCATTTTGCTAAGAGCCAAAGTAAAGTTGGGCCAAGTTACCAACTTGAGTTTACATGAGCATTTACTCCTAAGTCAATTTGATATGAAGTACATAATGAAGAAACTCAGATAATGGGGAATCGTGGTACCATGACTTTCCTTGACCAGGACTGCTTGGAAGTGCACATCCTTGGCCCTCTATTTAATATTGATCTTACCCAGTCAGATGAACTTAAGGAGTCACTGGATCTCTTTGTCCCTCTTCCTGATGTGGCCACACTGAATAAGTCCTGCTTTCCTGCTTTTCACTTTAACTTGTCTCTTTTAATTGGCTTGTTGAAGATGGTTGGACCTGACTTGGCACAAGTTGTCACCTCCAACTTAACTCTTTGAAAGCAGCCTGGGACATCACCATCCAACATCATCACCACCACTACCACCACCATCACCATCATCATCACCATCATTCTCATCATCATCATCACCATCATTGTCATCATCATCATCATCACCGTCATGACCACCACCACCACCATCTTCAACAGCAGCATCACAATCATCACCATCACCACCACCATTGTCAACGGCAGCATCACAATCATCACCATCACCACCACCATTAGAGAAGTGGTTACAGCAATGGGGAAGCTTTTGTATAGGCCCAAGATGCTGTCTGGTTTCGGGTTGATGAAAGTTAGTGGTCTGCTAAGTTGATAGCTTCCAAGAAATTGTTATCTACTAGTCACAAGATGTTCTTTAGATACAGAGATGGGCAAGGAATGGCTATCCCAAGGTAAAGTAATTAGCCTCTGGACCAGCAACATTCCAATCTCTCTACAGTACTGCAGTTCTAACAAGTTGGTCTCTGCAGACACAGCTTCTTTCCAGGGGGAAAGAGAGATGGGGGGAAGGAGAAAAACCACTTCCACGTGGAAAGAGAATAAAGCTATAGACACAACCATCTATGTAGAAAATGTTCTGAGAATCTACCACAAGCCTGCTAGAACTAAGAAGTAAGTGTAGCAGTGTTGTGGGATTTAAGATTTACTTGCAAAGAAAGCCAAATGTATTTCTACATATTGGACATGAATCATTAGAAATTGAACTTTTAGAAATCAATACACTTATAATAACATCTAAAATACAAAACACTTGCCAGTGTGGACTGGATGGATTCCTTTCCACAGAGCAGCAGCTGGTCTTTGCATACATTTTTCAAAAGCTTGATAATGGTCAACAAGGGAATGAAGAGGGTTCAATAGTAGGAATCAGCAGGGAAATGAGAATCAAAGCCTAAGCAAGATTTCAACTTACCCTAGATCATTCTCAATAATAATGGATCATTCTCAATAAGACAAAAGCTGCAAATGACAGCAAGGTAGGGAGAGGGAACTCTGATACACGGTCAGTGTGGATGTAAGATAATACAGCCACTGTGGAAAATGATGAAAGTTCTTTAAGAAATGAGAACTTGTGCTACCACTTAACCCAGCCTAATACTAGTAAGTGTATGCCCAAAAGAACCCAGCATATCAAAGATAACTGCACACTCAAAATTATCAAACAATTCGTAACAACTGAGATACAGGATCAACTAATGTGTCTATCAGTTAATGGATGGAAGAAGAGCAGATGGTGTGTTCACATAATGGAATATTCTCAGCTACCAAAGAGTGAAATCCTGACATTTGTGGCAACACGGATGGAACTGGATGGGTAAGATAAGGCACACCCATACAAACAAGTCCCATGTGTTTTCGCTCATATGTATCTTACAAAAGTTGACCTTACGGAAGGAAAGAGAATAATGTTCCCGAAAGACTAGAAAGGAGGCTGGCTCAGATGTTGTTAAGCATTCTTGCTGTGCAATCACGAGGACCTGAGTTCAGATCCCAGCAACCATATAACAAGTGGGTCACAGACTCACACATACCTATAACACATACCTTACGTTCAGAGATAGAGACTAGAGACTTGGTGGGACTTCATGGCTGCTAGCCTGACTGTAAAATCCAAACTCCAGGTTCAGGGAGAGATCCTGCCTCAAAGGAAACAAGATGGAACATGATAGAGGACAATACCTTCCTCTGTACACACACAAGAGCATGTGCCCTCATGCACAGTCACGGACACACAGGCCTTTGCTGTATAGTAAGATATATTCAAAAAGAAGAAAGGGAGATGGGGAAATGGAGGGAGACTGGACAAAGAATACCAAAATAATTAGAGGAAGGGGAGTCAGTGTTCTACAGCACAGTAGGATGATTATAATGCACAATAATTATTATGTATTTTATTTTCCATTATATATTTTAAAATATTTTATATTTTATTTGACAATTCCATACACATATGCATTTTATCGTATGTACCTCCATCTTACTCTCTCTCTTAGCTCTGCCCCTCTCTCTGGAACCCTTTGACTCTTTTTCCCACAACAAATTTCCTCTCTACTTCCATGTACCTTCTTAATATTTGACAGGAACCTCAAGGAAGAGTTCATAGGCTCCCAACAGAAGAGGAGGCAAAGGTAAGGAGAAGTAAGTGCTGGGACTCAATCGGAGCGTTGCACAGTTCAGGATGTCCACTAACCACAGCCCAGCCTAGACAGTTAAGCACACTGATGCTTTGAAGAAAAGACTTTGGGGGCTGGAGAGATAGCTCAGTGGTTAAGAATACTCGTTGTTTTGTAGAGGACCTGAGTTGGAATCCCAGCACCTACATGGTGGCTCACAAGCACCTGTTATTCTAGTTCCAGGGGATCTGATGCCTTCTTCTGACTCCTGCAGGCACCAGGCATACATGTGGTGCACAGACATACATGCAGGTAAAACATTTACACACATAAAATAAAATCTGAAAGAGAGAGAGAGAGAGAGGAGAGATATCGTTTTGTTTTTCTAGAAAAAGCAAATAGTTTTCCACTGAAAACTGCCAAACGAAGCAGTGATTGGAGCTTTAATCTGGAGAGCCAAGCCACATTCATCATCATCAGGAGATGCAGAGTCATCCCAATGGCAAATTTCTCTAAAGTGATGTGTAAAGAAGACCATAATAACCCAAATCCCACCGGGTGTTTTGTAGAAATTTGTTGTACTAAAATGTATAAAACTTATAAGGAAATGCAAAGGCATTCCAAAAAGCAAAACAAATTGAAAAGAAAAGAACAAACATCAAGTGCTTTCCTTGCCTACGTCTGTGACTTTTTAAGTAGCCACAGAGATGGATAAGTAATTTAGTGGAAGGGCAGTGGAGACCTAGGTCACACAGAGATGGGCAGGTCACCTGGATAAGGGTGGCATGGAAATTTAGCAATAAGCTAAGCCTTAATTCATCACCCACAAGAATCCTGAGGTAACACAGCTGTGGTTTTAATACAGGGGCTAGCTGGTTATGGGGTAGGGGACAGTTACTACAGATAGTTTCTTAAATATTAACTGTACACCTACCATACACCTACTGTACAATATGGCCATCTGTTCTCGGTGTTTGCTCAGATGCGTGCAAAGTCACACCCACGGCAGCTCTATTTGTTCTGGCCCCATGCTGGAAGCAGCTCAAACACCAATCAGCAGGTGAAAGGATAAACAAAATGTATACACTTTATATAATGACATGATGTAGAAAGTAAAAGAAATGAAATACTGAGATGTGGAACATGAGTGGATCTCAGAATGCTTTACACTGGGTCAAAGAAGGTCAGCCATAAACAACACACGGCTCCATTTGTATAAATTTTAGAAAATGTAAACCAATATATAGTAACAGCCTCATATATTGATTATAAGTATATACACACATTAAGTTTATTAAATTCTCCAGAGTAGTGAGAAGTGGTGTTTGAATCCCCTGAAACCCAACTAGCAGGACACCCTTGACAGCCGGAGCAATCCTGAACAATTAACCACTGCTGGAGATCTCACCACACCCAGTTCCAAGTTAAGCTGCAGAGCCAGAGGAGTGAAAACAGCGGAACACTAGCGCACACACAGACCTTTTGATCAGTGAGTTAGAATCAAGGGTCCAGGTTAAGTCTACAAACCTTCAGCCTATCTGATTTTTGACAACGATGTCCAAAACACACATCGTAGAAAAGACAGCATTTAACAAGCGGTGTTGGGAAAACCCGATAGCTACATGTAATAAGCATGACACTTTGTCATTGTCTCTTCTCTGGTACACAAATCAATTCCAAATGGGCCAAAAATCTCAGTGTTAGGGGCTATGCTATAAGGGTGGCTCGGCGGTTAAGAGCACTTATTTATTTATTATTTATTCATTCACTTACTTACTTATTAGTTTTTTGTTTGTTTGTTTGTTTTTTAAGATAGGGTTTCTCTGTATATCCCTGACTGTCCCGGAACTCACGCTGCAGACCAGGCTGCCCTTGAACTCAGAGATCCACCTGCCTCTGCCCAAGTGCTGGGATTAAAGGTGTGCACCACCACCACCCATCGAGTAAGAGTGCTTAAATCAGCATTGGCTTAGCTGAAAGTGTACCTCATAGGCTTGGATATTTGAGCACTTGGTCCCCATTTGGCAGCACTGGCTGGGAAGGTCTGGTCAGGTGGCCTTGCTGGAGGAGGAAGTATGCTATTGGAGGTGGGATTGGACAGTTTAATGCTTTGCCCTACTTTCCGTTTGTTATCTCTGCTTCCTGCTTCCAGTTGAGGGTGCACTCAGCTTCCTGTTCCTGCTGCCAGGGCCGCCGCTTGGTATTCCGCCTCCCCACCTGGGTGGTCTCCTATCTTTCTGGAACCATAACCTCAAATAAACTCTTGCTTTCAGAAGTTGCTCTGGTCATTTTACCACTGCAACAGGAAAGGAATTAGTATATTACTCCTGCAGAGGGTCTGACCATGCGGCCTCTGTGGGCCCCAGCACGCATGTGGTGCATATGTTCTCTCATATACAGGGACTAAACAAATCTTGTTTTGTTTGTTTTAGATCTCAGTGTTAGACCTGACACTTTAAGAATAAAGAGTAGGAAGTAGAAACACTTCAACTACAGGTTCAGATAAGGAACGTTTGAGTAAGATTCTGGTTGCCCAGCAAGAAATAAGATCAACAATGAACAAGTAGGACTTCATGAAAATGAAAATGCTTCTGTCCTACAAAGGAAACTCTTCATTGCCTGAAGGGGCAGCCTACAGAGTAAGAAAAAAAATCTTTGACAACTGTACACCTACATAGGGTTAGTATTTAATATATACACAAGGGAACACTGAGAAAGCAACCCAAGTAAAACATGGGCTATGGAACTGGGTAGAGGTGCCTAAGAAATACCACAAAAATGCTCGGCATCTTTGCCCATCAGGGGAAAGGATGCTAAAAGTACCTTGAGATTTTATCTTTCTCTAATCAGAATTTCTAAAATTAAGACTATGAACAATGGGGATGGAGAGCTGGCCAGGCAGTTAAGAGCATTTGCTGCTCTTTCCGAGGATCGAGTTCAGTTCTCAGCATGCATGTGATGACTTACAACATTCACAACTCCAGTTCTGGGGGTCTCACGTACCTTCTAACCTCCATGGCATCAGACATGCATGGGATATATACACATATGTGCAGGCAAAACATTCATACACATGAGATAAAATATAAGAAATACATCTGAAAATATTTTTATTAAAAAATAACACTCAGGAGGCAGAGGCAGGTGGATCTCTGTGAGTTCGAGGCCAGTCTGGTCTACAGAGTGAGTTCCAGGACAGGATCCAGAAGTTACACAGAGAAACCCTGTCTCTAAAAAAAAATAACATATAGATATATCAACAAATGTTGGCAAGAAGGTGAAGTAGAGAAACATCTCATGTACTGTTGGCAGGAATGAAAACTGGTGTACCCGCTGTGGAAATCAGTGTGGCAGCTCCTCATAAATCTAGAAATAGACCTGTTTGTTATATGACCCAATAATACCACTCCTGGTATCTTTCCTACTATAGACACATGGTCATCCATATTCATAGCTGCTCTGTTCACAATAACTAGGGCATGAAACTGCCCGGATTTCCATTCATTGATTTATAGATAGTGAAAATGTGATACCTATATACCATGGGGTTTATTCAACTGTAGAGAGAGAGGGAATTTGAAGTCAAATGGGTTGAGCTGGTAAAGTATACTGAGTGAGGTGATCCAGACTCAGAACGATGACAACAACAACAAAATCACACATTCTCATTCTGAAATGGATTCCAGGAAACTAGGAAGGGATCATTGTTCATGAGGGAGAAGGAAGAAGATCTTAAAGAAGAGGTGTGGTAACTAGTTCTTTGTCAACTTGACACAAACTACAGTCATCTGAGAAGACAAAATCTTAATAGAAAAATTGTCCCACCAGACTGGTCTGTAGGCAATCCCATGGGTCATTGCTTGATTAATTATTGTGAGCAGTACCAGTCCCGGGCAGGTGGTCCTAGGAGCGATAAGAAAGAAGGCTGAGCAAGCCATGGGAAACAAGCTAATGAGTAGCACTCCTCCAAGGCTCCTGTCTCAAGTTCATGCCCTGACTTCCCTTCATGATGGACAGAGACTATAAACCCTTTCCTTTCCAAGTTAAGTCACTTTTGGTCATGGTGCTTAATTACAGCAATAGAAAACTAACTAGAAGAAAAAGACCAAGTGAAAAAACAAGCAGAGTAAATTGAACAAGGGAAATAATGAGGAGAGAGACTGAAGTGGAAAGAGATACGGGAGAACAGGACAGAAGAAGGGTGGAGGAAGGGATAAATAATACTAAGGATGTTTAAAAAGGCAGCATGGGAACTCACTATTCTGTAAGCTTCCAACACACACACACACACACACACACACACACACACACAAGGAGTTTAGTTGGAGTTACTTGATACAGGGAATTATGCTCATTCCAGAAGCCACAGGATGCCAAATAAAGAGCCCAAGGCTCTTCTTGAGTCATTGGTCAGTGGTATCCTGGGGGATCACCCCCTAAACAATTTAGACTATTGTCCTTGTTCTTTATTGCCTGCCAGAACTTGACTGTAAGATCCATTGCTTGAGACACCATGTACATTGATCATGGGACATGGAAACATCCAGTTGTATTAACCAGGAAGCTGGCTAGTTCTCATAGTACTAGAAGGTGACATGCAGCATCAATAGTCATACCCAGCTATGAGCCTGGGGACCACAGCACTCAGCAATATCCCAAGCAATAGTGGCATGCATGTTAAGGAAGTAACCAATTGCTTTTTTTTTTTTTTTTTTTTTTTTACTAGAAGGCCTGCTCCACAGAAGTAGATGCATGTCTGATGTGTCAAATTTCAACAAGAACCCATGACTGGGGAGATCACAGGCTCCAGGGGTAAACCTACTAGTATTTTACTAAATGGACATGATATTACATGGCCTATAAATCTGTATCTCTCTCCCTGTAGATTGGTGCAGCTCTCAGACCTCATCAGAGAAGTTTCTTTGTGTAGGGGATGATGGTTAATGCAGAAACTCACAACTGGTCAAGGTGCAGAGAATAAGTGTCAATGAAATGTTCAGCCATGGCATATCTATTACACACACACACACACACACACCCACCCACCCACACACACACACACACACACCCCACAGCTCAGGGCAATCTTGGAAGAGAAGGTAGAAGGATTATAAGAGCCAGAAGTCAGGGATGACTGGAGCAAAACTACATCTCTGGACATGGCAGGACTGCTGTACTCACAAATGCACAGCACAGCAGCTGTGGTTGCCTGCATGTTACCAGCAGGGTATCAATCCATCAACATTCTATCATCTCGGCGGAAGGGGTTCGTGAGCCCCAACATCTAACTGAGGAACTAGGGACAGGTGGGAAAGGGAAGGAAAAGAAAGTAGGTTTTCTTTATGGGTGCAGCTTCTGGGAGGTTGATCATGATCCAGTAGGTAGTCCCATAGCCAGGAATATGTAGACAACAGAAATTAGGGTTGATGGGTTATTTTAAAGACAAAAACAAACATGAAGCTGAGGAGGAATGAGTTGGGGTGGGTCTGGGGTAACCTGAGGGTGAAGATGATGGAAGTACATTCTATAAAGTCCCCCATATGATGAATTAAATGATTTAAAACTTGGTAAACTGTAAACTTTAAGTGAATGATTGATTATATATTTATTTTGCTTCAATAGGCAGAAAGAGAATTATTGTTGTAGAAAGGGACATTTTGAAGGCAAATATGGTTTTGGAATGTAAAAGCATGCGAGCAGAAAACAGGTAGACATTCAGAAAGTTGAGGCAATCTCCCCATAATTACGGCCATCACGACCAGAAGAGGGAAAGCAGAAGCCATGAAGTTGTGAAGCTGAGTCGGCAGCTTGAGGGAGGGCCATTTAAGTGAGGGGGAAGGTCATGGGAAGACGCAGCTTCCAAAGCAAAGATTGGAGACCATTTTCTGGACGCTGAAGTTCTCTGGCCCAGGGCACTCTCCAAGTGTTCAGCACAGGAGTGAAAGTCACCAAGCACACCTGGGAGAGTCACAACAGTGAGACAAACAGCGGTGTCTGCAGTTCTGAGAGATGGGACTGCAAACATTGCTCAATGGCACCACTGGAAGCTAAATGAGGAGAAGCCAGGCCTTTGCCATCTGTGGGACTTCCATCTCTGAATTCCAAGTCCCCAGCTGTTCAGGCAGAACAAGGATGACAGAGCGCTTACCGACATCAGACAGACTGAAGAGAAGCCAGAGCTTTCTTTCACACACGCTCATCTCCGCAGGCTTCAGAACTTCTCAGGGAAGAGCCTCTCTCTTCTGTTGGGGAAGGAGGAGACAATTTATGGCAGGTACACAGAAAACAAATGCACGGCAAGACATTGACCCTTCTGGAAACACAAACTGTGTAAGAGAAATGGTAAGGGTGGCTGTGCCGGGCCACAGGCTCAGATACTGTTTACACAGTCATAGCAATATCAATGTCAAATATAGATTTATCTCAAAGTTGACACTGCTCTATTTGAAGAATGGGAGGGGAAAGGAATGTTTTTGAGACCATAGGAATGGAATAACAAAACCTTACTTGTGCATTGACTGAATTAAATATGCTGTCCCCGCTCTCCCCTTCTCTCCCTCAACCCCCATGCTTTAATATATATTAAACTGTTTCTGTTTTAAAATTTGAATTGCGTTTGTGCATGTTTGTTTGGTTATTTGTTGGGGCAGGTAAGCACGTACCATGCCACATACATGTGGGTCAGAGGACATCCTGTGGGAGTCAGCTTTTGCCTTCTACCATGTGGGTCCCAGGAGCAAACTCAAGCTGTTGGGCTCGTCAGCAATCACCTTTAACACTGGGTCACCTCAGCAGCCCCAAAACATTTCTGAATAAACTACGACCTGCTTCATACTGAGGAGTCCTGAAATTCTTTTCTGTGTCGTGGTCAAGAAACCAGCTTCACTTGAGCAGAGGTCTCTAAAAGCAGGTCCTGGGCCTTGACAGTTGGCATTGGAGCTGTGGCTCCTGCTGCCACTGACATCTTCTGTGGGGACCTTGTCCAGAAGGATTCTGAAAGCGTCGCCTCAAGAGCTCCTTGGGGACAAAGTGTGTTCCACCTGTAGGGGCTGGAGAGTTAGCTCGCTGGTTAAGAGCACTCACTGCTCTTCCAAAGGTGCTGAGTTCAATTCCCAGAACCCACATGGCAGCTCACAACTGTCTGATACCCTCTTCCGGTATGCAGATGTACATGTAGACACATATCTATATACATGAAACATAAATAAATAAATCTTTAAGACGTGTCAAAGTTCTCTTCAAAAGCAGACATTTTAACTTCTATAAAGCGGATCGTCCCCGTTTATAAGTCTGTTGGCTCCCTCTGCTATGAAACTGTCTTTTGGTAGTGTTGTTATTCTTAGATTAGACTTTTTTTTTTTTTTTTTTGGTTTTTCGAGACAGGGTTTCTCTGTGGCTTTGGAGCCTGTCCTGGAACTCCCTTTGTAGACCAGGCTGGTCTCGAACTCACAGAGATCCGCCTGCCTCTGCCTCCCGAGTGCTGGGATTAAAGGCGTACGCCACCACTGCCCGGCATTCTTAGACATTGTTGATGGCATTATAAACCTCACAGCATCTTAACGGATTCCACGGTTGAAGTCCTTTTCTGTAGTTTGCCACATTCTCAGTATATAAACTTCAGCATTTCTGATACTTTTGGTCTTGGCTTTGGGAGTTTTTTTGTCTTATTTTTTTACAGCACAGTGTGGGGAAGGGGACTCATTTGTAAACTCGGAAATTAAGATGATGAGGTTAGTGCCTTGCACACTGAATAGCCCTTGCATTCTGAGGGTTGCAGAATATTTGTTTACACTGTGAAGCTGCATCTCTGCCTAAGGCACCTTCTGATTGGTTTACTAAAGAGCTAAATGACCAATAGCTAAGCAGGAGAGATGGGCAGGACTTCTGGGCAGGGAGAGTAAACTCGAGATAATCAAGGAACAGAGGGAATGCCAGGAGACAGGGAGAGGAAACAGGAGGTGCAAGATGAAAAAAAGTTAAAGCCACATGATAAATAAAGCCGCAGATTAATAAAAATGGGTTAATTTAAGTTACAAGAGCTAGTGGACAAGCCGGGACTTTATAATTAATAAGAAGTCCCTATGTCATTATTTGGGGACTGGCTGAAGGGACAGAAAGACTTCACTTCATCTGAGAGCACCACAAAAGGAGCCTGTGCAATGTTTAAGATAAATGCTGTATATACGTATCTGACAATTGGGTGGATGCAGCCTCAGAGCCCTGGAGTTTACAAACCTAAACTAAATCTCTGTCAGATTCTACCTTAAGGCTAGTGACTTAGCAGCAGCGTGGCTGCCAGGCAGTTCAGGGGACAAAGGCTTTGTTATGTTTGGTGCTAAAGCTAGGATTGGGCATGTCAGGCCGCTGTATGGTTTCCTGCTTATCTGGTCTGATGCCCTCTCTTTCACATCCTCTTCCCAATTCTCATCAAATAATGACCCTCTGAGCTCCAGGTGAGAACCTTCTCACTTGTCAGGTACGTCAAGCCTGTCAGTGCCTGGATAGGCGGGATCTGCATCCCTGTTCTGCAGCAAAGAGACCTCAGAAAATGAATCTTTGGCCATCATCGACTAAGAGATCAAAATCTTGGAGGGGAAACTGAGGCAGGATACAAAGAGAAATATTAATAGGAAGTAGGAAGGGAAAGGAGCCCCTACCCTTGAAGTCTTTTGTCAGCTGAGAACCAAGAATTTCAGCACCACTAACAAAATATGCCATGAAGTTCACCTGTGTAGAAACTGTGCTCTTTTTATAAAGATATTTCAAATAAGAATGTTAAAATAGCAATGAGCCATGCTTAAGGCCAAAGTGCATATGATCTTTGGGTTTAATATCACACCTTTTCAGCTGTAAGTTCACCTTGTCTTTTCATTGAAATACAGCTTTCATACAACATATTCTGGTCATACTTTCCCCAATTCCACCCAGATCCTCCCCACCTCTCCACCCATCAGACTCAAAACCAAAATCATGAACTCTGTTACAGTCAAAGCATATATCTTAACTCTCCTGTAACCTTGTATAGTGAGGATTCCTTTGACCCTTTTGGCCAATGGGTGCTGTGGGATAATGCTCTTGTGCACTGTAAAGATTTGTCACTTGTATTGGTTCAATAAAATGTTAATTGGCCAGTAGCCAGGCAGGAAGTATAGGTGGGGCGATCAGACTAGGAGAATTCTGGGAAGAGGAAAGGCAGATATGCAGTGGCAAGCCAGATACAGAGGAAGGAAGATGAGAATGCTTTACTAAGAAAAGGTACCAAGCCACATGGCTATACATAGATAAGAATTAGAGGTTAATTTAAGTTGTAAGAGTTATTAATAAGCCTGAGCAATAGGCCAAAGAGTTTAAATTAATATAAACCTCCGTCTGTTTATTTGGGACTGAATGGCTGCGGGGCTGGGAAGGATAAAAACTTTCATCTATAAATGGGTTGATCTTATTCTCCTATCCAGTGTACCTCAAGAAACACCCTAGCATCTCATTTACCAAGGAAAAAGGGAGGGTGAAGTTCCTAAAATACTAAATACTAAATATATACTTCAAAATACTAAAATATAACTTCAAAAGCCATCCAAGTCATGCCTGGCTGTTGTGAAGACACTCAGATGTGTCTCCATCTCTTGAGAAGTTTTCACCCACTTCTTGGGTATGTGTTTTTTTCCTAAGCACCCAGCCCCCATCTCTCCTTTAAGGCCTAGGCCTCACCCTATCCTATAACTGCTTCTTTTTTTTTTTTCTTTTTTTCTTTTTTCTCTTTTTTTCTGAGACAGGGTTTCTCTGTAGTTTGGTGCTTGCCCTGGAACTAGCTCTTATAGACAAGGCTGGCCTCGAACTCACAGAGATCCGCCTGCCTCAGCCTCCCGAGTGCTGGGATTAAAGGCGTGCGCCACCACTTGGTCCTACAACTACTTCTTAATAAACTTCAACTTTGCCTTAACAATACAGTAAGAGGAAAGACCAAGCAGAAGAAAGTTTCCTTGCACTACAGCAAGCACATCAGGAGACTTAGCTCTTAGTTCTCTCAGTTAAAAGACCCTCTAAGATCCAGGGGGCGGAGAATAAAGACCCATGCCTTGATACAGACTCAAGACATTTTATCACATCAGACATAAAGAGGAGTTCCCAAAAACTTCGAGGAATAAAAGGAAAAGCTCTCAAAGGAAAAAAAAAAAGAATACCAGCCCCAGATATCTTATCAGGAATGTTAGATAGTCAAAGAGAAAACTTTGAAATCCCAGAATCCTGAACTCAGAGTCATCTTAAAGATGTGAACAAAATGATTTTTGATTTAAAAGCTCACCCTTTCTACAGAGTATAGAAATTCAAGAAACAGGATAATTAAGAGGTTTAAGAATTGCAAGGATCCCAATAATTAGGGAGAGCCAGCCATTGAAAGTTGCTTTATTAACAAGGAACAAGTGAAACAATTAAGATTTTAAAGAAAAACACAAAGTCATATAAGAGACTCAGATCTATATCTAAATAAAACAAAAAAGTAAGACAAAATTGTGTCATGAATTCAACAACCAGCCCACTCTGTTGCTTACAATGGAACTATAGGAAAAGAAAAAAAATCTAAAATACTGTTTGAAATGTGTGTTTACATACAAGTGCATGTGTGTGTGTGTGTGTCACTATGTGTTGTGTATGTGCATGTGGAGGTCAGCAGTCAACCTTTGGTGTTGCACTTCAATAGATAGACATTTTGATTTTGGAGCAGGGTCTCTCAATGGTAACCTAGGGCTTACCATTGTGGTTGCTGGGCTGGTCAGTGAGTCCCAGTGATCTTCCTATCTCTACACCTTGTTTTGTGGGCATGGGATCCAACTTAGGTTCTTGACCTTGACATAAGAACTTTACTGACTGACCTACCTCACTGGCTCCTGTGATTGAATTTTAAGTAATAATATCTACAAAGTTATAGTAATGTTCACCACTTACTTGTTTTTCAGGTTGTTTTCTGAATCAAGTTGTGTACAACATATAATTGTGTTTACAAAAAGATTACAGAATTATCAACTCTGATGAGATAAAAGTTAGGACTACCTGAAAGGAATCAACACATTGTCCAAAATAATAGAACGAGAAATGATATTTATGTGTAATACTGAGTAGCCAGCTTTAAAAAAACTAAAAATAACAAAATCATAAAGATTTTGGAGAAGATGGCTGTGTAAATCAGCTAATACCTGTGCTTCATGTCAGGAATTCCATAGACAGCACCCAAACTGTGATGGAGACAAAGATAGAATTAACTTGTTATGTCCCGGAGAAACCAAACACAGAAATGGTTCAACATGGTGGCCTCTGGGAATTAAGGTAGAAAAAGGTGTGGACTGGGTGGGCTTGACTTTTCATAATATGTTCTTTTCTATGGTGTATATTCTGAGCAACAATTTGAAGTGTTTCAAACTAATAAAACAAAATTTAGAGCCACAAATGTTCCCATGTTCTGAAAACTCAATATTCAAACCCATCTACTCTGGACAGCAGTTTCTTAGACAGTCAGGGCCTGAGAGCCTTCGATGCTCGTCATCCATTTGTCATGAGCTTCCAGGGTGGTCACTGCTGGAGGTGGGAGCAGTACCTTCCTCCTCAGTGCTGCACCCAGACTCAGGATGAACACACAAGGGGAATGAGGCAAGTGTGGCGGAGGGTGATGCTCTGAGGTTTTAATCCAAATTGATAAGCTGTTTTTGAAAAATGTGATTCGGAAGACCCAGAAAACAGGGAGCATAAAGGGATTTCCTTTTTAAAAACAGGTTTATTTTTGTGCACATGAATGTGCCCGTGTGAGTTTACAAGCAGCACAAACATGTATGTGTTTGCGTTTCTTTGCTCAGCTACTAAGTGTGTCTTGCTGTTGGAAACCAACAAAGGCTGTTGTGTTTGTACCTGCTCAAACCCACAAACTGGGAATTCACCAGAACCTAGTCTCCTAGGGAGGCGGTGGAGACAGAATGGACATCCGAATTGGTCCGTCTTGAGATCTTGTGGTCTAGCCACAGGAGACAAATGTCTTCCTGGCCATATAAAAAGTGGGGAGGGGAGTAAGTCACAAGACATGGAGAAAAGACTGGTTTGAAAACTCAAAAAAGAAAACAAAGATAGTAAAGAAGATGACATAAAAGACACGAGAAAAGTCGGGAAAGGGGTGGCCCCAATCTTGGGTAACTTCTGGAGGAGTGTGGGGTGCGCAACGAGAGCTGGGAAGCACTACCCACGGAGTTGTTCCCCTCTCGGGCCCTGGGCAACAGGCCCTTCTTTTCTCTGCTCCTTTTTCCTGTCACAGAGCCCTAAGAGAACAGGATCAGGGAGATGAGCAGTCAAAGGGGCTCTACTAGCCCAACCTTTCCTGAAACAGCTGACAGAATTTCCGTATTGTTAGTATTCAGGCATCTGTACTGGCCATACCCAAGGGGTCTGTGCAGGGTATGTCCTCAGCTGCAGCCCCTAAGAGCACCCCTGTGCACATTTGCTACGTTCCCTTTTAAAAGGTGGGCCTGCCCGCCTCGCCCCCACTCCATCTCCCTCCCTCCCTCCCTCCCTCCCTCCCTCCCTCCCTCCCTCCCTCCCTCCCTCCTTCCCACCACTCTTGTCCCCAGGGACCAGTCTCTGCCCCCTATCTGCCCCTTCTCTCCCCTCTTCCAATAAACCTCCTATGTGAGCCTTGTCACATGGCGTAACTTCTCTTCATAGCGTTTTTAAATTACAACACCTGGGAACACAATGAGTCTTTTAGATGCCTCATTTTAGTCTTGAGGACTCTTCTTCTCTCTTTATTTTTATTCAATTTTACTATGTTTTGATAGGTCTGGATTCCTAGTAGATAAATCTGTGCTAAGCAAGATACTTAAACTAATTTGAATTGCTACCATTCCTGGTCCCAACAGAAAATGTTCCATAGTTTTATATTTTTGAAAAATATTTTTTTTTTGTTTTGTGTGTGAGCATGTTTGCCTGTGTAAATTTATGTGCACCAAGTTGTATAGGTGCCCTCAGAGGCCAGAAGAGGGCACTGGATCCCCTCGAACTAAATTTATAGTTGTTTGTGAGCCGCTGGTGGTAGGTTCTAGGAAGGGAACCATGGTTCTCTGTAAGAGAGCTAAGCATCTCTCTCCAGATGCTGAGCCATCTCCCCAGCCCTGTGTTCTGTAGTTTTAGCCAAGGCTTTAATTTGTGGTTTATATTTTAAATAATGGCAAACATTTCCCTATCCATTTCCATCTTGAGCATATGACATCCCCATCTGGTGTCACCCATTTAGTTAAAAAAAAAAAAAAAAGCAAAAAAAAAAAAAAAAAACCTCAGAACAAGGTGTAAGTGCAGACTCATGTCTGTATCTGTCTACTTAAGTTCAGTTTAAGCCACATGTAAGAATCTGTCTCAAAACAAACAAACTAAAATAAGTAAACAAACCAAAAATTTACCCAGGTAAGTTTGAACTTGAAGTTAAAAAGAAATCTATATATCTTTATTGGTATTAATATACCCCAATTATCTTGTGGAATACTGTGGTGGTTTGAAGACTGCCCCATCCCATAGTCTCATACATTCAAATGATTAGTCACCAGGGAGTGGAACTGTTTGAGAAGGACTAGGAGACGTGGCATTGTCATAATGATCATGGACTAACCCTCTCTAAATCTGTAAGCAAGCCCCCATTTAAATGCTTTCTTTTGGGGTGGGGGAATGAGACAGGGTTTCTCTGTATAACAGCTCTGGTTGTCCTAGAACTCACTTTGTAGACCAGGCTGGCCTCAAACTCAACAGAGATCAGCCTGCCTCTGTCTCCTGGGTGTTGGGATTAAAGCCATGCACCATCACCGCCTAACTAAATGCTTTCTTTTTTAAGTGTTTCCTCAGTCATGGTGTCTGTTCACAGCAATTAAAACATCAACTAAGACAGAAGTTGGTACCAGGAACTAGGGTATTGCTGTGACAGGCCTGGCCATGTGGTTTGTTAGAGAACTATGGAAAACTTTGAGACTTTGAACTAAAAAAAGCAGATGAATGAACCATCCTAGTAGGAGTGTGGAAGACAGTAGTGCTGATGGTGATGTTTTATATCTATCTACCTGTCTGTCTGTCTGTCCATCCATTTATCCATACATACATACATCCATACATAAATACATACATACATCATACATTTATTTTTTGAAACAGGGTCTCTGTACAAAGCTCTGACTGCCCTAGAACTCCCTACATAGACCAGGCTTACCTTGAACTCACAGAAATCCCCCTTCCTCTGTCTCTTGAGTGCTGTAGTTAAAGGCATGTGCCACCAGGCATGGTTCAAAGGGGAGGAACATTATCAGTGGCCTAGAGTCCTTTCTTGAAATATTTTGGCAAAGAATGTGGCTGGGATTTTTTTTACCCTATCATAAAAGTCTGCTTGAGGCTAAAGTGAAGAGTTTTGGACCACTGTTGGCAGGCTGGCAGAGGAGATTTCAAGACCACCTAGTGTGGACCGTGGCACATGGATATTAGTGAGCTCTCTTATACAGATCTACCATGGAAAGGAGCAAGAAGAGCAAGGAGAAACACAAACTGTATAGTGTGGGGGAGAAAAAGAACAGCAGAAAGGTAAAGTTGGAGCCTAGACCTGTGCTCAAGAAGACAAAAATTTAAAAAAGGACTGGTAACCTCAGGGCAAAACACCATCCAGCTAATCTTGTAGTCTGTGAAAGGAAAAAATCTGAGAGATTTCCTTGGTCTTGAAGTCATCAACAAATCAAAGTCTATGCCAGGTTCCAGCCCCAGCAAGCAGAAGCCTTTGGCAGCTTCAGTCATCTGGTTCTGGCTTTAGAGTCAGGGATCTAAGAAATGGGTTGTGGAATCTTCCTCCATGGTTAAGGAAAGACACTGAGGCCAGTCAGTCTCTGGATGGAAGCCTGGAAGGCCATTGCATGAAGCTGCAAAGGTGAAGCCTTGGGCTGTATTTGAGACACCAAGATGCTGGAGATGCCAGACACCTGCCAAGGAATGTGGCTGCAGAGTGTGGAAGTGCCCAAGAGAGAGAAACAGGTTACAATTAACACAGCTGGAACAGCTTTGACATCAGACACGGAGATGCAGAATTTGGAGTTTGCCCTGCTAATATTTGGTCTTGTTTTAGTCCAGTATTTCCACACTATGATCCCTTTCCTCCCTTTTGGAATGGTAAGATATATTCTGTGCCATTGTATATTACAAGTATGTAATGGGCATTTTGATTTTACAAGGGATACAGTTAAGAGATTGCCTTGGGTCTCAGAAGAGATTTTAGACTTTTAAAGAGTGTTGAGAATTTGAAAGACTATGGGGATTTTAAAAGTTGGACGGAATGCATTTTTCATTATGATACCGCTACAAGACTATGGGGGCCACAGTGAAATGTAGTGGTTTGAATGAGAACAGCTCTCATAAGCTCATATATTTGAATGCATAATCACCAGTGAGTGGAACTGTTTGAGAAGGATTAGAAAGATTAGGAAGTGTGGCCTTATTGGAGGAAGTGTTAACGAGGGTGGGCTTTGAGGTTTCAAAAGCCATAATGGGGAAACTCTCAGAATCAGCTGATCTGAGCCAGTGGGAATCTGAACTGACAACTGGGGAACATGCATAGGACTGAACTAGGCCCCCTGAATGCAAGTAACAATGGTGTGGTTTAGACAGTCTATGGGGCCATTGGTAGTGGGACAGGATCTAACTCTAATGCATGAAGTGACTTTGTGGAGCCTGTTCTCTATGGAGAGATGCCTTGCTCAGCCTAGGCACTGGGGTGAGGGGAGGGCTTGGTCCTGCCTCAATGAGGTGATGGGACAGACTTAGTTGGTTTCCCAGGGGAGGCCTTACCATCTTTGAGGATGGGGTCTGGGGTGGGGAAAGGATGGGGGGAGTAGGAGGAGAAGAGGGAGGGGGAAATGGGATTGTTGTGTAAAAAGAAATTTAAAAAACCCTTGTCAGTCTCGCTCTCTCCTTCCCCCCTCTCTCTCCTCTCTTTCCCTTTTCTCTCTCCTCTCTCCTTTTTCTCTCTCCCCTCTCTCTCTTCTCTCTCCTTTTTCTCTCTCCTCTCTCTTCTCTCTCCTCTCCCCCCCTCCCTCTCAGCCATTGTTCTAGTATCATTCCTGTCTGCTTCCTGCCATGATGATAATGGACTAAGTCTCTGAGTCTCTGAAACTATAAGCAAACCATAATTTAAATGCTTCTTTTTGTTTGTTTAAAAAAAGAGTTGCCTTGGTCATCCCGTCTCTTTACAGCCAATAGAACAATAACTAAGAGAGATACCTACTCTCACTAAAAGATTTTCATGGTTATCTGACATTCAGATTTAACCTCACATCCAGTATCTACCTGGCAACCCTACTGAGTTGTTCCCTCAGCCTTCCATGAAAGCATTTAATCCCACAGGCATGTAATGGACATATCACGTTGTATTTGCTGTGGGTAATTATTCATGCTGTTTATTCCTGGTGTTCTTGTGTTTGGTTACAGCTTTAGACAGCAAGTGCCAGTGGAAACCCTCCTCCGAGTGAACTCAAGAAGCCAGACTAGTTTGGCTAGATGGGTGCCTGGGTGGTATAGCCTGGACATGGACATCGTGGTCAGAGGCAGGTGGTGAGCATCAAGTGGGCATGGGGTATGTTACTGTTTTTATTGAGTTTGGGACCTGTGAATGTCCCTGAGATCTGAGTTTGGCTTCCTGGAGCATGGAGAAGGCTATTGGGGCAACATCTAGATCAGACTGGATGCCTCAGCATCTGAGATCCCTCGGTAGGGGAAACCTATCACCTCAGATGCAGCAAGAACCTTGGGAGTGGTTCTGTAACTCAGTGCCCTCTCTTAGCGCAGTGTTCCCTTTATCTGGTGAAGAGAACGTACTCAGAGAGGTAAGGGGTGCTTCTTTCAAGTCAGGGCACCCCAACGAGAGCGTTTATCTGGAATCCTCTCCTTTCCTGCTGAACTCTGCTTCCTCAGCCTGTTGGAAGCCCACCAACACTGGCTGCTCACTCATGTCAGAAAGGGCACGCATCCGAGGGGTGCGGTGTCTGTGAGAACAGGCATCTGAGCCCAGCCAGGCAGAGCGGCTGAATGACTCCCAGGTAATGGATGTGTTGTTTGAGCTGTGCCCTCCCTTGGCTGTGTGCTACCTGTCAAGGAGGAACACAATGAGTGACAAGAGAATTTATTTCTTCCAGAGAGAGAATGGCTTGTAATTCACAGCCCGCGGAGCCAGCTTCCGGCGCATCGTTGGGGCCTTCTTTTTGTAGGCAGTAATAAATTGTCTTAGCACCGGTGCTGACACAACATGCTCCTTTTTAAGGGCACTATAATTTTTATTTTTAAGAGAATATTCATATCTGACAGTGGGGCTCCTGGGTGTCGGAAAGCTGCTCTGAAAAGACCGTTTTTAAGATGTTGTCCAACTCCCAAATGCCACTGTTAGAGGTAGACTTGACTTCTAAACACATCCTGGGGATGCTCCGGAGTGCTGATAGGCAGCATGGCTTGTCTCTCAGCGGAGAGGCACGATAGGGATGCAGGGAGCATCTAGAGAGTGCAGTAGCACAAGGTCCAGCATGCTGCTGCCTTTGGTGTATCCTGAACTCCACCCCAGAGGACTGTATTCCCATCACCCAGGGACTCTACTTGGAGCATCATTAGAGCTGGGTTGGGGTGTGTAACAATCGAAGGCCTGCAGTCACCTGCAGTTATCCAAGCTTCCCTACGCTAGGCTGGGAGAACCTGATCCTTCCCCTCCTGTGTCTTCCAGGGAGTTTTAGCTAGAGCAGCCTACTGAGTCCCAGGGAGCACCCTGGGAGCATAGTTTTAGATGACATCTCTGTAGATGATGATAGTCACCCACATTAGGTGACATCTCTGTAGATAGTCACCCACAGCCAGGTATGCACTGACACTCCCCACAGACCAGCTGGAGAGATCTGCTTCCCCTCGAGCAAAGCCCGAGTCTTCATCTAAGAGCTATTTTGGCTGTTTGGCACAGCACAAAGAGACAAGACCCCTGTGTTTGGGGGCCTCTCCCTCTCCCTCATATACGTAACTAACTTCATGGCCACCTCACCAGCTGCTCATCACAGAATCTTAATAATTCCCTAACAAGCTAGGGATGGCATGGTCTTCAGGGAATGTCTTAGCTACCTGTCTATTGCTGTGAGGAGACCCATGACTAAGGCAACTTGTAGAAGGAAGAGGTTATTGGGACTTAGAGTTTTGGAGAGTTTGTTAGACTCTGTGGCCACCACGGTGGAGAGCACAGCAGCAGGCAGGTGTGGTGTTGGAGCAGTAGCTGAGAGTTTATATCTTTTCCCACAAGCAGGAAGCAGAGAGAGAAGGAGGAGGGAGGGAGAAAGAAAGGGAGAGGAAGAAGGAGAGAGAGCTAAGTAACAATGATCTGGGCTTCGGGAACCTCAAAGTCCCATCCCCAGTGACACACCTCCTCCAACAAGGCCACACCTCCTAATCCAACACAAATGTTTCTACCAAGTGGGGACCAAGCATTCAAAGAGATGAACCCATTGGGACTGTTCTCATTCAAGCCATCAGCAGTAAGGTTCTTCTTCCCCTGTGCTCAAGATTTTCCATCCATCAGAGAGAAGGGGTGGATGAAGCTAGTTCACAAAGGAGGAGCTGCACCTTCCATCAGCCACACGTGGGAGAGTCCAGCACCCCCGAATGCTATGTGTATTATTATTATTATTATTATTATTATTATTTTATTATTATTATTGTTGTTGTTGTTGTTGTATGGTTGGGGTCTCCACACTGGAGGAAACACACTACATGATATCAGGAAGCACTTAGGACTTAGTGAAGCCTCAAAGGAACCAGGCAGTGCTCGTCCTTCACCGTGCCCCCCCCCATACCCCCAGCAGTCACACAGCAAATGCTAGTCACATGACAGCTTCATCAGTTTTGGTAAGAACTTGGGCTTGATCAGAAGAATAGAAAGCCAAGGAAGCCTGTGCTCCAACTGGCCTAACCTCAGAGGCTCCCACACCTATTCATGCCTGCCTCTGTCACGGCCTGACCTGTATCAGTCCTCATCCCTCTCCCACCACCCTCCTTTCCCTATCAGTGCTCCCCTTCCTGACGCCTCTCTAGCTTCTAGACTACTGACTCCTCTCTAGCTTCTAGACTACTGACTCCTCTCTAACTTCTAGACTACTAAGCTGCCTCCTGCTCCAGGGCCTTTGCACTCCACTTTGGAGTGTTCTTCTTGGACAGTCGGGGCCGGAGAGACTAGGCCGTCCCTCTATTACCCAAATCACTGGGTTCCCCCATCAGAAATAGTTAGTGTGATGTCCATTTCCTTGCTGAGACCCCTGGGAGAGTGACAATAGAGAAAACACCAGGGCTCGGGGTCATCCTGCGCCAGCCTCAGAGTTCCTAAGGTAGGAGGAGAAGGAGGAGATTGGACTGGGCAGATGAAGGAGCCATGAGTCCTATGAAGATCGGGCATCAAAGGCAAGGGATGGGCCAGTGAGGTGACAAAGCTGGCCACCAAGCCTGATGACCTGAGTTCAATGCCTAGAAACCACAGAGTAGAGGAAGAAAAAGAAGAGGAAGGAGAAGAAGAAAGAAGAAAGAGCTGGACGATGGTGGCAAACACCTTTAGTCCCAGCACTTAGGAGGCAGTAGCAGGTGGGTCTCTGTGAGTTCGAGGCCAGCCTGGTCTACAGAACAAGTTCCAGGTCAGGCTCCAAAGCTACACAGAGAAAGGAAAAAGAAACCTCCAGTAATTTGCCCTTTGACCTTTACACATGTATTATGGTGTGAGTGTACATATTTACACACACACACACACACACACACGGTTTATTACCATGGAGCCACTGGTGACGAGTGTTGGAGGCTCTGAGGGTGGGGCTTCATACAGGTGAGTTTAAGTCAGAGCGGGGAAGAAACTGACCAGGCGGCAAGGCAACTTTCTTCAGGATTTTACATAAAGGGAGGAGAGAACAGGAAGCAGGTGAAAGAGAAGATTTCAACAGAGGTCTGCCAGTGCGCGGGATAATCTAGAAGTTTTGACAATAAAATAAAGAAGGCATGTCCTTGACAGGGCTGGGGTTGGACTCCAGAGTGGCACAGGCGGGAGGCAAGTACCCAGGAGGCCTTACAACAACATCTCCTGAGAACGCAGGAAGCAAGGTGTTGAGCTGGAGTAGGGGTGTGGTGCTTCAGGGACTGAATCAGCAGGAGAGGCAGACTTAGGTGTCATTGTAGGCCTGTGAGGTGCGGCCGACCAGTCCGGGTGGTTCTGCTTCTTCCCCACCTGCCTTCAGAGCTCAGGGACAGCTCCTGGGTGGATGCAAGGCTGACAGAGGAGGGCAAACTGGCGCTTGTTTGTCCAGAAGCCTGGCAGCTACAACAGATGAAACAGAGGGGTACTTGAAGGGGCTGTAGGGCAGGGACAGTAGGCATCTTTTTTAGGGTGGGGCTCTTCTGCTAGGGGGAAGAGTTTGGGGAAGGGGACAAAGAATCCAGGATAGGAGAGTAAGTAAGGGCTGCACCAGCCTACATCACGTAAGGTTCTCTGGGGATCAGGACAGTTTGGGGGGAAAGGGGAAAAAGGTGTTTTCTGGCTTGTGATTTCCTGGGGGAAGATACAGGCCATGGAATCTGTAAAGACCCCACTGAACACTAATTTCTATTGTATCCCTACAGGCCCATACCAAGCAGCTCTCTGACAGCTATGGACACACCAGACTTCTCTTTGTAGACAGAACTAAACCTTCAGTTCTAGTGACTGCAGGCCCATCACCTCCACTGAGTCTTCTGCTTGGCTCATTCGCCATGCCTTGAAAGCGAGCCCAGGTGCTGAAGTTACCTGGGAAAACACATGGGCATTGGTTGGGAACCCACAAATACAGTTAGATCCTCACTTCACCATCATAGGGTTGGACATTTGGAGGAGGTTAAAGCTGCTCATGGTGGTTCTGCGGTGCTGTTTAGGCAGTATTTTATTTAATAATACGTGGGTTCTCTTTCTAATCCCCTCCTTTTATCACCCTCTTTGTTCTCTTTCTACCCAGTTTTCCTTCTTTCCCTTTCTTCCTTTCAACAAACATTTGTTGGAGACTGCTGTTAGCTGAGCAGAATCTAGAAGAAAGAAACGCAATAAAAACAGAGGGGAGATGGGAGGCAGGCTAGATCCCCAGCCGTCTTTAGTCCGCTGCCACCTCTTGCTGACTTAATTTTTCTTTTGTTCAATGTAGGGCAGCAGTACGCTGCAGGGTGGAGAAGGCCACTTCAGGAGAAAACCCAAGATGATCAATCACAGGAACCTGGGAACTGGGCTGCAGGAAGAGAGCCTGTGACCAGGTCTGCCCAGGGGTGCCCAAGGAGAAATGGGCTGTGGCAGGGGATGCAGGGTCTGCTCAACAAGGGGATGAGGGGCCTTGAAGAGGCAGGAGGCTGTGAGAGGAAAAGAGGTTCCAGCCAGTGGCAGTCACTTAGGAACCAAAGGACGAAGTATGGAAAAGCCATCCTCGGTCCCGTTTCACCGATGCTGAGTTGCCTGTGAGTGAGAGAGTGTGCTGACTTCATTGTTTGTGCTTCTGTTGACAGTCATTCAAATGTTCTGTAACCAGAGGCTTCCTGATAGCTATAGAAGGGGGAAATCAACATGGTGATTCTCTGTCACACCTAGCTCTGAGCCTAGAAAATTCTACAAGGCAAAAAGGGAACACACTGAAGAGACTCTTTTAAGAAGAGCATCTTAGATTTGGAGTTGTTTCTGTTTGTTGTTTAGTTTTTCAAGACAGAGTCTCTCTGTGTAACAGCTCTGGCTGTCCTGAAGCTCACTCTGTAGACCAGACTAGCCTCACACTCACAGAAATCCACCTGCCTCTGCCTCCCGAGTGCTGGAATCAAAGGGATATGCCACTACTGCCCCACAACTTCGAGGGTTTTTTTGACACTCGACTTCTACATGGGATCATGAAAGGAACCCCAGGATACTAGTTGTAGGGTCTAGGATAACCATGTGTGCAGAGGAAACCATTTTCAGGAGGCTATTTCAAGGGAATCACAAGGTAGGGCAGAGCTGTCTGCATCTTGCTGGCCCAGGAGAGTTCTATGGATGAGGGAAACAGAGCCTGGGGGCTGGGAGGTGGGGATTGGAGGAAAAGAACTTTCCCCCATCCAGCAGGGGAGAGCTGTGGTAGGATTCCCAAAGACTGAAAAGGAGAGAGGAGAAATAGGAGCTTCTAGAGAAGTGGGGGTGGCTAGAGGAACCCCTGCGCCTAGGCAACGGTTTGGGGGACTGGGGTAGGGGTGGGGAAGACCAAAGCCTTACTCTTGCATCTCAGGTCCCTTCCTGTAGTCACATCAGTGTTTCCTAGTGGAGACCTTTGATGTTCATCTGGTCTCAGGGAAGCATGGTTTGTTGGGAAGTGTCTAAGCCCCAGCAGGCTTCTCACCTTTGAACATGCCTGAAGCAGCCATGTGATCGGTTAGAAACACATTAAGTAGCATTTGACAATTAAAACCAGTTCAGAAGGAGCCTTCCCTTTGCAGAATAATCACAATCAATTTTGATGGAAAAGAAAATAAGCAAGAAGAAAGATCAAAGCTCCGTGGATGTCAATAGAAGAAGCCACAAGGAGGAGGGAGGAGCAAGTGCATTTGTGGCAGTCCCACGGGTCTCTTTACTGAGCTGTGTCTTAAAGGCACTGACACCATGTGTCGTCAACACACACATGTCCAAGTGTTCATGCATAGTTGAACACATATGGGTAGCGGCCAGAGGTTGACATTGTGCTTCCCACAACTGCCCTCTACCTTAGGTTGTGAGACAGGGTCTCTCATTGAGCCAGGAGCTCACCAAGTCAGCTAGAC
Organism: Chionomys nivalis; assembly: GCF_950005125.1. Taxonomy (NCBI): domain Eukaryota; kingdom Metazoa; phylum Chordata; class Mammalia; order Rodentia; family Cricetidae; genus Chionomys; species Chionomys nivalis. Next base: position 26,670,560 of record NC_080108.1, on the reverse strand, counting down.
TGGCCAGATCGCAAGCTAGAGAATCCTCCAGCCTGCCTCCCACTGCTGGAATACTGGGTGAGTGCTGCTGGACCCAGTATTTTTTTTTTTTTTAACACATGGATGCTGAAGACGCAAACTCAGGCCTCCAGGCTTGCACAGCAAGCACTTCACTCTTTAAACTATTTTCTCCAGCTCTAAGGTATTACGAAGGAAAATGGCAGGGGCTGGAGAGATGGCTCAACGGTTAGGAGAACTTGCTGCTCTTATAACGGACAGGAGTTTGATTCCCAGCACTCACGCTGGATGGCTTACATCCACCTATAACTCCAGCCCAGAGAACCCACTGCTCTTTTCTGGCCTCCACAAGCACCCTCGAGTATGGGTGCACACATTCACATGTATCCGCAACATAATTTAAATGAAATAAATAGTCTTAAAAAATGAGAAAGAAAATGTACAAGGCAGGAAGTGTTACAGGAGACAATGCAAAGGCTACCTTGTTGGTGTGGAAGAAAATGGGGGGAAATCCACTATGTGGATTATACAAAGAGGGATAATAAGAAACCCTGAATCCTCTGCCTTGGCCCTGATAGACAGAAAAATAGTGAGACATGCCCTGGTTAACCCTAGCTGGCTCTCAGTCTGAGATCACACTGCAAAGCAGGTCTTCCGGGGTCCTCAGGAGTTAGAGGCCCCAGGTCAACACAGATCCCCTCTGGAACAACTCAGTTTCAGACCCAGCCCGCAGTGACAGCAAAGAATCAATCATGAGCTGTTTTTCTGGTTCTGAATGTTACAAACCTGAAGATCTGCAAACTGGGCCTTGATCCAGATGGTGCACCTCTATCCCCCGAGCCCAGCACAGGGCAGCAGGGTAACCCCAGCCACTGTGCCCCACTGAGGAGCACCTGACACCCAGCAGAGCATGGTCAAGCATGGGTGCCAGGTACTGGACAGAGGGCTCCATGCCAACCAGCTCCTCAGCATCCTCCACAGGGACAGCAGTGCCACCGCCACTTACAGCAGAGGAAACTAAAGCAACCTGTCTGAGGTCACACACTAAGTGAGTGGTGCGGTGACCCAGGCATTGAGAGCTCACTCTTCCCTGGACCCCTAAGGGTGCTGCCCACGTGATGCAGAGCTCTCATCCTGGCCTGCGGAACCTAGCATACTCTCCAAGGCACAATCTGGCAGTCGAGTTTCTATCACTGAAATGGTTATAATTCTGAATCCCAAGAGGCTGTGTGGTGGCCTTGACTCAGGGGTACATTGGGGTCCATCTAGGCAGCCTTACTCTTGCTGTACCAGACATAGGCATAAGAATATAACTCCATAACACCTCCTAGTGGCTTGTCTCCTACTGGGGAAGATGTTCGTGGAAGCATCCTATCTCTGTAGGAGTATTTTCTAACTTCTGAGACACGGCCATCTCTAGTCACCTTTCCAGTCCGTGTCCTGTCCTTGCCCAGTCTGGCTGACCTCAATCTAAAGGAGCAGCGCATGCACCCCCTATCCCCCCCCCACCACCCAATCACAGCCTGGGAGTTGTGTGCACCTCAGGGCCATCTGGAGAGCAGAGCTGAGTGAGTAATGAAATCCCCTCCGTGCAGGAAGAGGAGGCAAGTTTTATTACAGATCCTATCTCAACTCAGAGGGCTGGGACTCCAGTGATTGAGTTAATCCTGTCACCGCGTAAATCAGTGGGAAGCTCACAGGAGGCGATTTGATTTAGGATGTTCATTTTGGCAAGCTGGTCCACCTACAGCCAATCTGTGGCCCAGGTACTTCTACAACAAGCAGGAAGTTCAGTCCCAATGGACCAGTCTTGTTAATAAAATAATTCTGACCCCTTTAAATACAAAATTCAGATGCATTTTAGTCTCCTCTCAGTTTAGTGTGTTATATCACTGAATCTACCAAATTAATTTAGAAAACCTATGTCTCTGCCTGTCATGATGTCTGCTGTGACGGGGGTACCCTCCTGGGAGGTATGAGACACTCTGTATCGTCTAGAGTATGTGCAGCGTGCAGGGCCTTCAAGCGGGCCACGAGGCAAAGACAGGCTGGCCCACGAAGGCCAGAACGGTGACTCAGGCTGTCCAGGTGGATCTCTGGAAAAGAATCCCACGAGTGTTCAGATTCCACCCTCCTCCAACCAGTGACTTCTCTAGGGCCATCTGGCTGGACAGAGGCAGGCTGAAGGCTCTGGGTACTGTTTTGTCCAGCAGGTGTGGAGTGTTCTCCTCTAGGGCTGGCCACGTTGTGTGATGGCCTCACATCTTTCCAGCAGGCAGGGGACCAGGAGCATTCAGACCTTGACCCAGGTCTTTTTTTCTGCAACACAGGGTGGATCTAGCTAGGGACAGCAGGGTCAGTGATGATCTGAGGAAGAAGAGTGAAGGCCCCGGGTGCTATAAGGGGCCCTTGGCATAAATCTGGCTTGCCCTGGCTGGGCCTTCCACCATACTTCCTTCCCTTCTCCCACGTTCATTAGGGCAACGTGTGCTTGTACAATATGGCAACCCACGGACTCCTGAAAGGGAGGTTGGAAAGACTTCAGGTGGCCCTCGGTAGATCCTGCTTTCTCTTTCTCCTCCATTCCCTCTCGCTTCTGCCCTATCCACCCTGCTATAGACTCACTCTGGCAAGCCAAGGCCAAACAGCGCCAGAGTGAGAACCAGCTGTTCTTGGAACCTGAGCATCGGTGAAGCGACTTCCTTCCTGTCTCAAGGCTTTCTCTGCCTTGTTTCGTTGTTTTGTTTCCCGTTTCCCCTTCTGCACTAATCCGACTGAATGTTTTCTTTCAGCGTGGGGGCAGTTGGGACCAGTGGGTCCTCCGAGGATGGCAGCCATCCTAGCCTCTCGTCATTGCTTGTTCACCCTGTGAAAGCACCCACAGTTCTCTCAGGCTGCTGCAGGAGGAAGGGTAAAGAGAAGTCAACTCACTTTCCTATTGACTGGTCCTAGATCATTGAGTACTTTTAAGAGTGTACACAATCTAATACCAGCCACGCGGCATTTCCTGGGATCATCAAAACAAACATGATTGTCAGCTGATTGCAAGGGAAGAACTGACATCCTCAAACCAGCCAGATGGGTAGATACTATTGTTACCCCCATGTTACAGGCCCAGCGAGGACAGAAAGGTGCCAAAGATCGCACAGATACTGAGCGGTCAGCTATGGGGTTCACCTGCATAGCCTTCCTAGTTATGCTGCAACCTCGGCCCTGTGTGGACGCTGTGTCCCCAATTCTCTCGCGGACTCCAGCTAAGTCCTCCACATTCCCTTTTCACCATTCATTGTGGTCTTCAGGTCAGGCCAGGTGCTGGGACACCCCTGTGTTTCTTTCCCTGGAATCTTTTCCCCCTAAGATCAGGATACATTTCCAAGTTCACTGACACAGCTAAGTTGAGCAAGGCTGTTTAGCCTTGGGGACCCCAGCAGGTGAGTTCAGCCTCCAGGGGCGCAACCGGTAGAAATGTGCCCACCTAAGTCAACTCCTCGGGGATATGAGGAACTCACGTGGGATGCCCAGGGCCGGTTCCTAGCAGTACGTGCGGGGCCGAGGCTGCCACTCCGAACAGCGCCGTGTCCCGAGAGCCCCAAAGTCTCGGGCCTCCCCTGCGCCGGCCCCCGAACTGCGGGCGGCCGGGAGACTGCCGCACGAGCGCGGGCCCAGGGGCGCCACCGGGCCGCGCGGGCGGGAACGCGCCGCGGCGGCCTCCTCCTCCCCGGCTCCCGCCCGCGGCGGCGGCGGCGCTTCCCCGGCGCGGAGCGGCTTTAAAAGGCGGCTCCCCACCCCCCGGCGCACTCGCCGCTCGGGCGCCGCGCGAGCCTGCCGCTGCCATGCCTCCGCGCGCGCCGCCAGCGCCGGGGTCCCGGCCGCCTCCCCGGGCCACCGATGTCGCGCGAGGCGCCGGGCACGCCGGCCGGCACGGGCTCCCACCGCTCGCACTGCGCCCCTGGCGTTGGCTGCTTCTGCTCGCGCTGCCCGCCGCCTGCTCCGCGCCGCCGCCGCCGCGCCCCGTCTACACCAACCACTGGGCAGTGCAAGTGCTGGGCGGCCCCGGAGCGGCGGACCGCGTGGCTGCGGCGCACGGCTACCTCAACTTGGGCCAGGTGAGTACCGCCGGCCCCGCGCGCCCCAAACTTTCCCGGCCGCCGGCGGCCACGCGCGAGGGGGTGCCTTGCCAGCTCGGTCGCCAGCGGCGCCGCGTGGGAAGGCGGCCCGCACCGCTGAAGACGGCGGGAGTGCCCTGCGGGGATTCGCGGGGAGTGCCGCGGGACTCTCGGCGGGGAGGACGTGGTGGCTTGCGTGGACCGTCCCGCGGGAGGGCCCGAGGCCGTGGGTCCCCAGGCGGTGTCGCCGGGCACTCGCACTCGGAAGTGTGGCCTCGGAAGCCCTAACCGGGCGCCGACACCTGCCCAACCGCTCTGGAGTGGACGCCCAAGGGGTCGCTGCGTTCTGCCAACCCTCGCCATCCTCAGCGTCCACTCAATTCCCGGTGGCCTCCCGAGCCTCTCAGGCTACTCTGCCCTCGACGGGTGGCGCGGGGCTCTGGGCTAGGTGCGCGCGCCGAGGCAGTCAGGCGCTGGTTGGGCGACTTGAGTGTGGCCGGCAACTCAGGGACCTTGGTGTGGCGCGCTGGTGCCTGTGCCCAGAAGTCAGGTTTGGGTCAGGGAGAAAGCAGCACCGAGAAGCTGCCGGATGGTTGGAAGCTGGATTCTGCACTTAAAACCTCTCTAGGCAGAGAGGATGGTTGCTTTGCTTTGAGCTCCAGTTGTAGCTAGAAGGGCAGCTCTCTGCACACTACTGCATGACCTTGGACATGTCACTTCTTGACTTGTTCAGC